>NC_136069.1:45275132-46553882 GCF_964261635.1 Lissotriton helveticus
CAGGCGTATCGGCGACTAAGACAGCAGGTCGACCTCTTTTGCTCAACGGCTCCGTCATGGGACGAAGAAACGCTCTTTTTCTCGAAAAAAAGAATATATTTTACTTGCAGGACAGTTGTAAAATTTCGGAAAGTACCATTAGCCTGGAACATTATAACATATATTTTAAGAGAAAATAATGTTCGGAAGTAATTAAAAAGCGTATTTTTAGGTGATATGACCAAGGCTTTCATCATTAGAATAAGAAAAGTAAAATGAACCAATGAAAAGTTTTATTAACAAGTCACATGACTTGTTATGCTTACGTTACGCGCTGCGCGCCCCGGATGACTTCGGATGCGCTAACGCGGCGCGTCATATGACGCATTACGCGACAACGCAGGTCCAGAATATAGTCAAAATGTCTCCACCAACCAGCGGTCGAAACACAACCCCTTTCAGCAGGCTAAATAGTTCTGTTAAATGACAACAGAAAGGACAGGCAACAAGAACCATCAGTCAAAGAGGGGAGGGCTAGTTCTTCTCTACCGGGTTACATTGGGGCGCTACCGGAACTGATCGAATTGGTAGTCTACAGTGTTTCTGGATGTTTCAGACCGAAGCTGGGGTTAGCATGAGAGCAGCACCATTTCGTAGCTCCGTTGTGGCCATTCCGCAACCAATCATGGCAGCCGCTCTTTATCGTTATTTTGGGCGGGGTGGGTGGCGGAGCCGAGCTGTTTTGCAGCCATCATTGTGTGGAGTTCAGTTCATCTCACTAGTTTTGTATTTGTCATGAGGGGTTGTTCCTAATGTTTCTATTTTAGCGAGGTCAAAAAGAGATCCCATTAGTGGCCTACTGATTTTGCTCGATTCCTTTTCTTTTTTTTACACGATTTTTCGTTATCTGCAAAGACTAAACAGAGTATTGCGACTCTGTGTTTGTTTGTAAATAGAGAATGAACCAAAGAGAACTAATTCTAAAACAGTAAATACTTGGATAACAATCAATCAAATGGAGAGAGAAGCAGGCACGACGGATTACAACGGGGGCAAAGGCCTGCGTTAACTACCTTTCACTATCTGCAAAGAGAGAGTACTCCTAATAGAAATGAGGGGGGGGGGGCACCATTCAAAGCAGATCAGTGTGCATAAACACGAAAATGTTTTCACTTACCACGTACTTGACATTCGACAGCTTATGATATTTGCTATTAAAAAACCATTGAAATTCACTGAAAAAACCATAGGTTATAGACCATATATAGTTAGGAATTAGCATTTACAAAACCTTGAAAATTCACTGAAAAAACCATAGGTTATACACCATATATAGTTAGGAATTAGCATTTAAAAAACCTTATTTTACTCACACAAAACCATTAAAATTCCATATATAGTTAGTTGCACTAACTATATATCACGCACCCGCAATCCACTGCTGATCATGTCACATATTACATCATTCATGACATGGTCAGTGACATCACTGATGACATCACTGATGACATCTCAAATGACATCACTGATGAGATCACTGATGACATCTCATTTGACATCAATGACCACATCACTGATGATATCATTCATGTGACAATACAATGCATCTCCTCACGTTTTAATATAACCTCTGTTTCACCCAGTGTTAAATACAGAGTATAATTTTTGAAACCATTGACACACCAATACTATTACTACATACGTACTCACTGATTCCTACGTCTACACACACATTCACTCATTCACCCATACAATCATTCATACATACAATCACTCATCTTTACAACACTATCATATGCACTCATACACCTATACAGACACTTACACTCTGCCACTCATCCATGGAGTTACTCACACACCTAGTCAGTCTGTAAAGAATCAATCACACTTCCATTTTCTTGTCTATACAGTTAAACATAGAGCACCTTACATTTCAAACATATACTAACACATACTTACTTTCTTATACAATCATTGATACAAGTACACATTGATCTGCACAAGTCCCACACACTCCCAGCCAGCCACCACACACCATCACTATACAAAAACTGACAATCAAATAAATAACCCAAATAGTTAATCATATAGTACTGATCACATTCCATCACTATATAGAACATAAATTATCCTACACATACTAACTACAAAAACAATTATCCTTAAGCTTGAGTTGTCATCAGGGATGTATTCAGTGATGTCCATTTGAGTGTCATCAGTGATGTCATTTGAGATGTCATCAGTGATGTCATCAGTGATGTCACTGACCATGTCATGAATGATGTAATATGTGACATGATCAGCAGTGATTGCGGGTGCGCGATATATAGTTAGTGCAACTAACTATATATGGAATTTCAATGGTTTTGTGTGAGTAAAATAAGGTTTTTTTAAATGCTAATTCCTAACTATATATGGTGTATAACCTATGGTTTTTTTCAGTGAATTTTCAAGGTTTTGTAAATGCTAATTCCTAACTATATATGGTCTATACCTATGGTTTTTTCAGTGAATATATATATACATATAAATATATATATATATTAGGGATTTCCTGTATTTTCCTCAAACCATATACGCCAAACGTCCTGGGAAATTGCGTCCTTGCATCAGGGCCCTTTTTTGTGAATATATATATATATATATATATATATATATATATATATATATATATATATATATTCTTTTCCTTTGGAGGAGAAATCGTGAAGCATATATATATATACGTACATGGGATCGAGGACGGGCCACTTGTGGAGTCCATACAGGACTTGATTGTGTGCTTTCCGCACTACACTTCCCAGAAGTCTCATTGGAGCCTCCCATTGGCGGTTGAGTTATATGAAATTGGAGAAGTGTAGCGGGTGCGCACACCGCTTACGTTAAAGCCCCTGAAGAGAAGCAGATGGAGCTTCGAACGCGTCGGGCAGATCCATTACGGAGCGGCGTCTACAAGAGGATCCCCGTCCTCACCTACACATAAATAAAGCTGCTGCTCGCTGCTACTCATAAGGTGGACAACCTGGGAGCGAGAATCTATATGCGGCAGTCCAGCCGCAGAGTATGCACCACCCCGTTAACGTGGGGGTCACGGCAGTGAAGTAGCAGCCGTACATGGGATCGAGGACGGGCCCACTTGTGGAGTCCATACAGGACTTGATTGTGTGCTTTCCGCACTACACTTCCCAGAAGTCTCATTGGAGCCTCCCATTGGCGGGTGAGTTATATGAAATTGGAGAAGTGTAGCGGGTGCGCACACCGCTTCCGTTAAAGCCCCTGAAGAGAAGCAGATGGAGCTTCGAAACGCGTCGGGCAGATCCATTACGGAGCGGCGTCTACAAGCGGATCCCCGGCCTCACCTACACATAAATAAAGCTGCTGCTCGCGTGCTACTCATAAGGTGGACAACCTGGGAGCGAGAATCTATATGCGGCAGTCCAGCCGCAGAGTATGCACCACCCCGTTAACGTGGGGGTCACGGCAGTGAAGTAGCAGCCGTACATGGGATCGAGGACGGGCCCACTTGTGGAGTCATACAGGACTTGATTGTGTGCTTTCCGCACTACACTTCCCAGAAGTCTCATTGGAGCCTCCCATTGGCGGGTGAGTTATATGAAATTGGAGAAGTGTAGCGGGTGCGCACACCGCTTCCGTTAAAGCCCCTGAAGAGAAGCAGATGGAGCTTCGAAACGCGTCGGGCAGATCCATTACGGAGCGGCGTCTACAAGCGGATCCCCGTCCTCACCTGCACATAAATAAAGCTGCTGCTCGCGTGCTACTCATAAGGTGGACAACCTGTTAGCGAGAATCTATATGCGGCAGTCCAGCCGCAGAGTATGCACCACCCCGTTAACGTGGGGGTCACGGCAGTGAAGTAGCAGCCGTACATGGGATCGAGGACGGGCCCACTTGTGGAGTCCATACAGGACTTGATTGTGTGCTTTCCGCACTACACTTCCCAGAAGTCTCATTGGAGCCTCCCATTGGCGGGTGAGTTATATGAAATTGGAGAAGTGTAGCGGGTGCGCACACCGCTTCCGTTAAAGCCCCTGAAGAGAAGCAGATGGAGCTTCGAAACGCGTCGGGAAGATCCATTACGGAGCGGTGTCTACAAGCGGATCCCCGTCCTCACCTACACATAAATAAAGCTGCTGCTTGCGTGCTACTCATAAGGTGGACAACCTGGGAGCGAGAATCTATATGCGGCAGTCCAGCCGCAGAGTATGCACCACCCCGTTAACGTGGGGTCACGGCAGTGAAGTAGCAGCCGTACATGGGATCGAGGACGGGCCCACTTGTGGAGTCCATACAGGACTTGATTGTGTGCTTTCCGCACTACACTTCCCAGAAGTCTCATTGGAGCCTCCCATTGGCGGGTGAGTTATATGAAATTGGAGAAGTGTAGCGGGTGCGCACACCGCTTCCGTTAAAGCCCCTGAAGAGAAGCAGATGGAGCTTCGAAACGCGTCGGGCAGATCCATTACGGAGCGGCGTCTACAAGCGGATCCCCGTCCTCACCTACACATAAATAAAGCTGCTGCTCACGTGCTACTCATAAGGTGGACAACCTGGGAGCGAGAATCTATATGCGGCAGTCCAGCCGCAGAGTATGCACCACCCCGTTAACGTGGGGGTCACGGCAGTGAAGTAGCAGCCGTACATGGGATCGAGGACGGGCCCACTTGTGGAGTCCATACAGGACTTGATTGTGTGCTTTCCGCACTACACTTCCCAGAAGTCTCATTGGAGCCTCCCATTGGCGGGTGAGTTATATGAAATTGGAGAAGTGTAGCGGGTGCGCACACCGCTTCCGTTAAAGCCCCTGAAGAGAAGCAGATGGAGCTACGAAACGCGTCGGGCAGATCCATTACGGAGCGGCGTCTACAAGCGGATCCCCGTCCTCACCTACACATAAATAAAGCTGCTGCTCGCGTGCTACTCATAAGGTGGACAACCTGGGAGCGAGAATCTATATGCGGCAGTCCAGCCGCAGAGTATGCACCACCCCGTTAACGTGGGGGTCACGGCAGTGAAGTAGCAGCCGTACATGGGATCGAGGACGGGCCCACTTGTGGAGTCCATACAGGACTTGATTGTGTGCTTTCCGCACTACACTTCCCAGAAGTCTCATTGGAGCCTCCCATTGGCGGGTGAGTTATATGAAATTGGAGAAGTGTAGCGGGTGCGCACACCGCTTCCGTTAAAGCCCCTGAAGAGAAGCAGATGGAGCTTCGAAACGCGTCGGGAAGATCCATTACGGAGCGGTGTCTACAAGCGGATCCCCGTCCTCACCTACACATAAATAAAGCTGCTGCTCGCGTGCTACTCATAAGGTGGACAACCTGGGAGCGAGAATATATATATATATATATATATTTCCTTTGGAGGAGAAATCGTGAAGCTTATATATATATATATATATATATATATATATATATATATATATATATATATATATATATATATGCTTCACGATTTCTCCTCCAAAGGAAAAGAATATATATATTACCTACTGGCGGTCGCCAGTAGGTATATATAGTTAGGATTTTTTCTCTATGGGTTTTTTGAAAATTCTATGTCTAATAACTTTGGCGTTTGTGGACGGAATTGGCTGAAATTTTCAGGAAAATGGCACATTTTGTTTCTGAGCAGCCCTTGAAAATTTGGGGGGGGTTCGTCCAGTGGGGGCCGAGAAAAAAGGGGGGTCCCAAAACGTGTTTTTAACATTGAGTTTTCCATAGGGCGGTTGGCCTCACTTTTAGCCCGAACGGCTGAATGGATTTGCACGAAACTTGGCAAAATTGTAGGGACTGGTAGCCCGATGTGCCTTTTGTAGGTCTCAATATATGTGCTCCAGTGGATTTTGAGAAATTAACGTTTAAAAAAAGATATATATCTGTAACAGCGGACCGGTTAGCGCTCTGGTTCGCGGACTTTTCGCGCAACGGAGCTTTGTGAAGCGAAGCTGATTGGTTCTCCGGCGTCTGTCAACATTCCAAACAGTCCGTAGCGGCCGCCATCTTGTCTCTCGGTAGGATCGAGAGACAAGAGGAGGTCAAAACAAAGGGGGAAATAACTATAAGGGGGCATAGTAGATCCTCGCTGACCCCCTAGGTTTGATGTGGAGGTTTTAAAAGGGCCCCGCGGGGAAAAAAAAAATAATAAAAATAATAATTGAACGGCTGAATGGATTTGCACGAAACTTGGCAAAATATTAGGGACTGGTAGCCCGATGTGCCTTTGCTAGGTCTCAATATATGTGCTCCAGTGGATTTTGAGAAATTAACGTTCAAAAAAAGATATATATCTGTAACAGCGCTCCGCTTTGCGTAACGGAGGTTTGCGAAGCTGATTGGTCATTCTGTCACTGGGCTATAGTTGGGCTACATCTGGCTGATATTTGGGCTACATTTGTTTTTTTGTGTGTCTGGCGGCCATCTTTGGGCTACATTGGGCTACATTGGGCTTCATTGGGCTACATTCGGCTAATTAGCAAATAGCTCATCGCAAACTAGGAATGGTAAAGAATCGCTATTTATTCCTTAAAGTTCGCTATTTAGGAAATGCAAATAACTTTGATGATACATATGGCGGTTCATCTCTAACAAGATAAGAAGCATAGGGATAGATTTATGATGACTGGCGCATCACCAGGGATGTGTTAGTCATTCTGTGCCGCTGTTCCGTCACCTATGGTGTGCTGCATTTACAATGCGGCGCATCACGGGGCAAAAACAGCACAGATGCGTGATGTATCTGTGCCGTAAAGGTGGCGCATTGCTGGAGTTGTATCGCAAGTGTGATGAAGGTCCAGCAAGGGTCGGGGGTGCCCCTGTCGCAGGGTTTCTGTTCTCACACAGAACTGTGGACAGAGGATTGGAACCTCGGCGAATTAGGGTGTCCCAAAACTCACGTTAGTAATCAAAAACTATTTAGCAAGCTAGGTACAGTGTCACATTGGATATAACAAACTCTCAATGTTTAGACAATCCAGAATATGAACTTATAGTACCTCAGGATACGTGGAACTCATGAACAGTCGGTCGTTATATATTTCTTAGAAACCAGAACATGGAGTTAAGAAGAACACATGTGTATTTGAAATGTTTATTTACTAATGCCGTCTTCTCAGGCGTAGTACCTTAGATAATAAAAGTACACATATTATCAGTAGCAAAATTACCAGCATAGTTACTAGTACATAAAAAGTGAATGGTGATAGTATGTTAACATGCTGTAAATGAATAAGAGTTAGCAACACTTATAAGCAGCCGCGGGCCGTGGAGGGAGTTACCGTGAGGCAGGGAGGCGGGGAGGGGGAGAAGCAGGGTGGAGAATACAAGTACACATATTATCAGTAGCAAAATTACCAGCATAGTTACTAGTACATAAAAAGCGAATGGTGACAGTATGTTAACATGCTGTAAATGAATAAGAGTTAGCAACACTTATAAGCAGCCGCGGGCCGTGGAGGGAGTTACGGTGGGGCAGGGAGGCGGGGAGGGGGAGGGGCAGGGTAGAGAGGGCTCCACCCTGCTTCTCCCCCTCCCCGCCTCCCTGCCTCACCGTAACTCCCTCCACGGCCCGCGGCTGCTTATATCTCACCCTCCCTAATACACATATTATATTATTTGCTAAGAAGGTCTCTTTGTGTTGGTTTAGGGCGTGCCCATACTTTAGTGTCTTAGATTTGAAGGAATCACATCAGCATACACCAGCTCTCTCTTCATGTGAACCGCATCAACTGTTGTGTATGTGTGTTCGGCAAAGCAATATAAAACCCGCCTCATGCCCAGAATTGGCAGAAGTTGCACTTATGTTATGAGTATGAAGTCGTGGAGATCAGACCTCATAACAATTCTGTACCGTGTTGTTCTTGAAACTTTAGCACTCGCTGTACAGATATAGTTTAACAAGTAAAGCAGATAGTAGACCAATAACATATTATTCTCATGTAAACCACGATGAACTACTAGGTGGAAAGCTAAAGCAACAACTAAATGTCGTGTGCAGAAGTTGCAAAAAAGGAAAAATGGCGTTTAAACCGGTAATGAGCCCATGCTAACTTAACACGGTGTAAAGATATCCAGGACCTAGATGACACCTCCTCATGATCCGGAAACGAACTGAATAAGATAATAGAAGTGCCATCTCATGAGAGCAGATTGCAAGTTTATATGTGGACGGTCCGCAAGGTAAAGCATTAAAAACTAGGAAAATTCAATGCTAAAGAAAAATAAAACAGCCAAGTACTTTATCGAGTCTTAAGCCAATAGGCAAGGTAAATAATAAAAACTTGACAATTAAGTCAATGAATTGTCAATGAAATGCTAGTACTCAGCATATGAAACATGAAAAAGGTCTATGACATAACTGTGTATGCAAAATAAGCTGCAACAGCCTCCAACAGGAAGTCACCGTCTTCATCCGAAAACAGTTCAGCCATCCAATTTAAAAGCGGAAAAGAACATACGTGCTCTCCCAGCACCGGATCCTCTATCACCATCAGAGGACAGCTCGGTGGGTTTTCAAGAAAGCTGTGTTCCAAGAAAGACTGTGCTGCCGCCAGTAAATTCCAGGGACCAAGTAGTCCATGCATCAATGCCACAGCCATAATCCTTTCGCCAGGACAAATCAACTCGTGAGTAATGATAGGAGTCATCAGCTGATTAAAGTCGACGTCAGGAGAAACCGGTCTGCAGAGACACAAATCAATGGCCCAATCGAAATCACAGGTCAGGCAGTGAAATACAGGCTGGACACAGGTGAAGTAGGAGAACCGAAAAGATAATCCATATGCCGTGCTTAATATCGCCAACGGCATTGTGCCATAATATTCTAGCATGCGATTGCGGAACAGTGTCAGCAGCTGCAGGGTCGGAGGTTGCATAGGAGGGACATCCATATTTAAAAATGTAAAAAAGCACAAGAGCGTCCGCTGGTAATGCAAGTAAAAATGCAATCCACGAACCAGAGTGGAGAAAATGGAATGAAAGGGAGCAGGGATGACTCCAAAGATTTTCTCAAATGAAGTCACGAGACCACTGGTAACAACTTTAAAAAAGTGTGCCAGGGATTTTGTGGAGGATGCGTTAAAGATAGTCGGAAACATGTTGCTGAAATTGAAAGGCAAACCTGTGTACGGGTGTTCGCTATGTGAAGTACGAAAGTTTCACGGGCCGAACTCAAGGCCACCTCTCTCTGAGACAAAAGAGCTCTTATTCTTGTCATGCCGTTGAAACGTGTCCCAAGGTTGGTATTTGTGGCCAGATTGAAAACTCCCTATGTTCATGTGTGGGAGGAAATAGAACATTTCTGCAGCAAATAACCCGTTCACTTACTGTTACGATAAAAGGAATACTTTTAATTAACTCAGAACAATCTTCATTATTGAGCATCAAATAACTACCATTTTCCAACAACTTGAACGTGGGGATGATAGCAGGAACTGGCGTGCCTTGCATCACGCAAGCCATATTTGGTCGGTGTTTGTTGCATGAATCGTGTAACTGTATGTGCCTACACATTAGTGAATGATCTGGCGTCTCAGTGCATTCCTCTCCATTCAGATAAACTTCTTGATCATCTTTGAAACATCTGTATGTGTATGGAAGCGACCAGACCTCATGAACAAAAGCACTACCTAAAGGTTCATAAAGACCTATTGGTATATATTTCATACAATTTGAAAACTTATATAAAGCAAAAGGCAGCGTTATTAAACCGTCGATAAGGCATGTTGCCAAAAAACCCGCAATCCTCTGCTGATGATGTCACTGAGCATGTCATGAATGATGTAATATGTGACATCATCAGTAGTGGATTATGGGTAATAGTATCTCTAGTTTACTCCCCTATAGCTGTCTTTCTTTTAACATAAGTGTGTGTTTCCTTCCCTTATACTTACTGTTTTTGGTTCGCTTCCAGTTCGCGTACCAGCGAGCGAACTAGGAAGCGAACTAAGAGAAATAGAGGTTGGCACAGTTCCAAATATTGTACCAATTTTTTAATAACGGGGAGGTAGTTCTGAAAAGAACTTTTTTTTTTATTTTTCTGAACATTTTTTTACTGTAAGGTTCCCGATTCGCGAAGCGGGAACGAAGAAAAAAAAATATTTAAAAAAATAATTATTCATAAACATATAAAATATATTTTTGGATTTAAAGAAGAATAAATTTTACAGCTACAGATATTAGCTGTTAAAAAACCAATGAAATTCACTGAAAAAACCATAGGTTATAGACCATATATAGTTAGGAATTAGCATTTACAAAACCTTGAAAATTCACTGAAAAAACCATAGGTTATAGACCATATATAGTTAGGAATTAGCATTTACTAAACCTTATTTTACTCACACAAAACCATTGAAATTCCATATATAGTTAGTTGCACTAACTATATATCGCGCACCCGCAATCCACTGCTGATGATGTCACATATTACATCATTCATGACATGGTCAGTGACATCACTGATGACATCACTGATGACATCTCAAATGACATCACTGATGACATCACTGATGACATCTCATTTGACATCAATGACCACATCACTGATGATATCATTCATGTGACAATACAATGCATCTCCTCACATTTTAATATAACCTCTGTTTCACCCAGTGTTAAAAAGAGAGTATAATTTTTGAAACCATTGACACACCAATACTAGTTACTACATACGCACTCACTGATTGCTACGTCTACACACACCTTCACTCATTCACCCATACAATCATTCATACATACAATCACTCATCTTTACAACACTATCATATGCACTCATACACCTATACAGACACTCACAGTCTGCCACGCATCCATGGAGTTACTCACACACCTAGTCAGTCCTGTAAAGAATCAATGACACTTCCATTTTCTTGTCTATACAGTTAAACATAGAGCACCTTACATTTTCAAACATATACTAACACATACTTACCTTCTTATACAATCATTGATACAAGTACAGATTGATCTGCACAGAGTCACACACCTCCCAGCTAGCCACACACACACTCAGTCTCCCATACAAATACTTGGGCAATCAATCAATAACCCATATAGTTACTCATATAGCTACTGATCAACACATGCAGCAGTTTACAGAACAACAGACATAATGATGCACAAATTAAGACAGTTTAGTCACTAACCCATGCAGTCAGTGAGACACATTTAATCACTCACTCATACAGTCAGTCATGCACCTACTAAATCCTTCGTCCAGACACTTACACATCCACTCATTCTTCAATATGTAAGACATATTTAAACTTTATAGAAACAAAAAATCACTGGATGTTGTTATCAGTGATGTCATCAGTGATGTCATTTGAGATGTCATCAGTGATGTCATCAGTGATGTCACTGACCATGTCATGAATGATGTAATATGTGACATCATCAGCAGTGGATTGCGGGTGCGCGATATATAGTTAGTGCAACTAACTATATATGGAATTTCAATGGTTTTGTGTGAGTAAAATAAGGTTTAGTAAATGCTAATTCCTAACTATATATGGTCTATAACCTATGGTTTTTTCAGTGAATTTTCAAGGTTTTGTAAATGCTAATTCCTAACTATATATGGTCTATAACCTATGGTTTTTTCAGTGAATATATATATATATATATATATATATATATATATATATATATATATATTCACAGAAAAAACCATAGGTTATAGACCATATATAGTTAGGAATTAGCATTTACAAAACCTTGAAAATTCACTGAAAAAACCATAGGTTATAGACCATATATAGTTAGGAATTAGCATTTAGAAAACCTTATTTTACTCACACAAAACCATTGAAATTCCATATATAGTTAGTTGCACTAACTATATATCGCGCACCCGCAATCCACTGCTGATGATGTCACATATTACATCATTCATGACATGGTCAGTGACATCACTGATGACATCACTGATGACATCTCAAATGACATCACGGATGACATCACTGATGATATCTCATTTGACATCAATGACCACATCACTGATGATATCATTCATGTGACAATACAATGCATCTCCTCACATTTTAATATAACCTCTGTTACACGAAATTGGAGAAGTGTAGCGGGTGCGCACACCGCTTCCGTTAAAGCCCCTGAAGAGAAGCAGATGGAGCTTCGAAACGCGTCGGGCAGATCCATTACGGAGCGGCGTCTACAAGCGGATCCCCGTCCTCACCTACACATAAATAAAGCTGCTGCTCACGTGCTACTCATAAGGTGGACAACCTGGGAGCGAGAATCTATATGCGGCAGTCCAGCCGCAGAGTATGCACCACCCCGTTAACGTGGGGGTCACGGCAGTGAAGTAGCAGCCGTACATGGGATCGAGGACGGGCCCACTTGTGGAGTCCATACAGGACTTGATTGTGTGCTTTCCGCACTACACTTCCCAGAAGTCTCATTGGAGCCTCCCATTGGCGGGTGAGTTATATGAAATTGGAGAAGTGTAGCGGGTGCGCACACCGCTTCCGTTAAAGCCCCTGAAGAGAAGCAGATGGAGCTTCGAAACGCGTCGGGCAGATCCATTACGGAGCGGCGTCTACAAGCGGATCCCCGTCCTCACCTACACATAAATAAAGCTGCTGCTCACGTGCTACTCATAAGGTGGACAACCTGGGAGCGAGAATCTATATGCGGCAGTCCAGCCGCAGAGTATGCACCACCCCGTTAACGTGGGGGTCACGGCAGTGAAGTAGCAGCCGTACATGGGATCGAGGACGGGCCCACTTGTGGAGTCCATACAGGACTTGATTGTGTGCTTTCCGCACTACACTTCCCAGAAGTCTCATTGGAGCCTCCCATTGGCGGGTGAGTTATATGAAATTGGAGAAGTGTAGCGGGTGCGCACACCGCTTCCGTTAAAGCCCCTGAAGAGAAGCAGATGGAGCTACGAAACGCGTCGGGCAGATCCATTACGGAGCGGCGTCTACAAGCGGATCCCCGTCCTCACCTACACATAAATAAAGCTGCTGCTCGCGTGCTACTCATAAGGTGGACAACCTGGGAGCGAGAATCTATATGCGGCAGTCCAGCCGCAGAGTATGCACCACCCCGTTAACGTGGGGGTCACGGCAGTGAAGTAGCAGCCGTACATGGGATCGAGGACGGGCCCACTTGTGGAGTCCATACAGGACTTGATTGTGTGCTTTCCGCACTACACTTCCCAGAAGTCTCATTGGAGCCTCCCATTGGCGGGTGAGTTATATGAAATTGGAGAAGTGTAGCGGGTGCGCACACCGCTTCCGTTAAAGCCCCTGAAGAGAAGCAGATGGAGCTTCGAAACGCGTCGGGAAGATCCATTACGGAGCGGTGTCTACAAGCGGATCCCCGTCCTCACCTACACATAAATAAAGCTGCTGCTCGCGTGCTACTCATAAGGTGGACAACCTGGGAGCGAGAATATATATATATATATATATATTTCCTTTGGAGGAGAAATCGTGAAGCTTATATATATATATATATATATATATATATATATATATATATATATATATATATATATATATGCTTCACGATTTCTCCTCCAAAGGAAAAGAATATATATATATATATATATATATATATATATATATATATATATATATATATTCACAGAAAAAACCATAGGTTATAGACCATATATAGTTAGGAATTAGCATTTACAAAACCTTGAAAATTCACTGAAAAAACCATAGGTTATAGACCATATATAGTTAGGAATTAGCATTTAGAAAACCTTATTTTACTCACACAAAACCATTGAAATTCCATATATAGTTAGTTGCACTAACTATATATCGCGCACCCGCAATCCACTGCTGATGATGTCACATATTACATCATTCATGACATGGTCAGTGACATCACTGATGACATCCCTGATGACATCTCAAATGACATCACGGATGACATCACTGATGATATCTCATTTGACATCAATGACCACATCACTGATGATATCATTCATGTGACAATACAATGCATCTCCTCACATTTTAATATAACCTCTGTTACACTCAGTGTTAAATACAGAGTCTAATTTTTGAAACCATTGACACACCAATACTAGTTACTACATACCCACTCACTGATTCCTACGTCTACACACACATTCACTCATTCACCCATACAATCATTCATACATACAATCAATCATCTTTACAACACTATCATATGCACTCATACACCTATACAGACACTCACACTCTGCCACTCATCCATGGAGTTACTCACACACCTAGTCAGTCCTGTAAAGAATCAATCACACTTCCATTTTCTAATCTATACAGTTAAACATAGAGCACCTTACGTTTTCAACCATATACTAACACATACTTAGTCTCTTATACAATCATTGATACAAGTACACATTGATCTGCACAGAGTCACACACCTCCCAGCCAGCCACACACACACTCAGTCTCCCATGCAAATACTTGGGCAATCAATCAATAACCCATATAGTTACTCATATAGCTACTGATCAACACATGCTGCAGTTTACAGAACAACAGACATAATGATGCACAAATTAAGACAGTTTAGTCACTAACCCATGCACTCAGTGAGACACATTTAATCACTCACTCATACATTCAGTCATGCACCTACTAAATCCTTCGTCCAGACACTTATACTTCCACTCATTCTTCAATATGTAAGACATATTTTAACTTTACAGAAACACACAGTCACTGGATGTTGTCATCAGTGATGTCATCCGTGATGTAATTTGAGATGTCATCAGTGATGTCATCAGTGATGTCACTGACCATGTCATGAATGATGTAATATGTGACATCATCAGCAGTGGATTGCGGGTGCGCGATATATAGTTAGTGCAACTAACTATATATGGAATTTCAATGGTTTTGTGTGAGTAAAATAAGGTTTTCTAAATGCTAATTCCTAACTATATATGGTCTATAACCTATGGTTTTTTCAGTGAATTTTCAAGGTTTTGTAAATGCTAATTCCTAACTATATATGGTCTATAACCTATGGTTTTTTCTGTGAATTTCATTGGTTTTTTAACAGCTAATATCTGTAGCTGTAAAATGTATTCTTCTTTAAATCCAAAAATATATTTTATATGTTTATGAATAATTTTTTTTTTAAATATTTTTTTTTCTTCGTTTCCGCTTCGCGAATCGGGAAGCTTCCCGTTAGCTGACCTTGATGCCGCGAAATAGACCGCGAGCCGGTAAACGTTTCTTTACCGCAAGTGCCGCGTTAGAAAACAACATCGTGACGCCTCCCGTCCGCATGACGTTTCACGTTGTCGCGTGATACGTCATATGACGTGCTACGTTAGCGAACTGGTACGCGAAGCGAGTCGCAAAGCGCAGGTTTCTGGAAGCAAACCGGGAGGCCCTGCAAAGCGCTTAACGTAAACACAGCAAGTCATGTGACTTGGTAATAACACTTTTCATTGGTTTATTTCACTTTTGGTTTCCTAATGATGTAAGACTAGGTCATATAATCTAAAATGAACACTTTTCATTGGTTGAGAACTCTTGTTTTTCCCAAATGATGAAAATCCCTCCTTCTTTCCTCACTCTGACTTTCATCATTGTGAGAGAAAGACCCTTTGTGATCACTGAGCAATGGCTTCTTTAGTAGCTTCAGCTGGTGCTTCCCCACCACCTCCACCACATCCAAGGAAGAGTGGACCACCTGCTCAAGTTGTAATTCAACAAGAAGAAGAAGAAGAGGAACAGGAGGACGAGCACGAAGAGAGGCAGTTTTTGCCTGAGCAGCCCAAGACGTCTCACCGGAAAGAAAACTTCATTTGGCAATTTTTTTAAATTCCCAAAGGTCAGAAAAAAGTAAATGCAAGATACGTAACTTGCCTTATATGTCAAGATAGACTGTCCAGAGGGACCGACAAAAAATACAGTTTCGGAAACTACACAATGCATCGCCATATGACTAGGTGGCATCCTAACAACTACAGTGCTGCACAGTTTCGGAACGACCTAGATAATCTCCCTATTATGGCCAGAAGATCTGTTGTACCGGAAGTAACGGGACCAGAGGGCAGGGAGATGGTGCCAAATATACAAATGAGATTTGGTGATGTAAAACACATCTGCGCATTTTGCGATGGATTCATTTCCTACGGAGAAAAAAGCATCACTCTGATCAACAGAGCTATTGACTATCATATGCAAGTTTGTCCGAAACGCCCAAAATAATAAATACTTCTTTTTTTTGTTTTGTTGCTCCTGTTGAGCCCTTTACAATGAATCGTTTTCATTGCCCCCTCCAAGAAAAACCCCAAAAAATATAAAACTGTTCCGAAAAATTCAAAAACAGTAAAAAAATGTTCAGAAAAATAAAAAAAAAAGTTCTTTTCAGAACTACCTCCCCGTTATTAAAAAATTGGTACAATATTTGGAACTGTGCCAACCTCTATTTCTCTTAGTTCGCTTCCTAGTTCGCTCGCCGGTACGCGAACCGGAAGCGAACGAAAAACAGTAAGTATAAGGGAAGGAAACAGACACTTATGTTAAAAGAAACACAGCTATAAGGGAGTAAACTAGAGATACCATTACCCGTAATCCACTGCTGATGATGTCACATATTACATCATTCATGACATGCTCAGTGACATCATCAGCAGAGGATTGCGGGTTTTTTGGCAACATGCCTTATCCACGGTTTAATAACGCTGCCTTTTGCTTTATATAAGTTTTCAAATTGTATGAAATATATACCAATAGGTCGTTATGAACCTTTAGGTAGTGCTTTTCTTCATGAGGTCTGGTCGCTTCCATACACATACAGATGTTTCAAAGATGATCAAGAAGTTTATCTGAATGGAGAGGAATGCACTGAGACGCCAGATCATTCACTAATGTGTAGGCACATACAGTTACACGGTTCATGCAACAAACACCGACCAAATATGGCTTGCGTGTTGCAAGGCACGCCAGTTCCTGCTATCATCCCCACGTTCAAGTTGTTGGAAAATGGTAGTTATTTGATGCTCAATAATGAAGATTGTTCTGAGTTAATTAAAAGTATTCCTTTTATCGTAACAGTAAGTGAACGGGTTATTTGCTGCAGAAATGTTCTATTTCCTCCCACACATGAACATAGGGAGTTTTCAATCTGGCCACAAATACCAACCTTGGGACACGTTTCAACGGCATGGCAAGAATAAGAGCTCTTTTGTCTCAGAGAGAGGTGGCCTTGAGTTCGGCCCGTGAAACTTTCGTACTTCACATAGCGAACACCCATACAGAGGTGCACACCCTTTTCAATTAAGATTTGCCTTTCAATTTCAGCAACATGTTTCCGACTATCTTTAACGCATCCTCCACAAAGTCCCTGGCACACTTTTTTAAAGTTGTTACCAGTGGTCTCGTGACTTCATTTGAGAAAATCTTTGGAGTCATCCCTGCTTCCTTTCATTGTATTTTCTGCACTCTGGTTCGTAGATTGGCATTTTTACTTGCATTACCAGCGGACGCTCTTGTGCTTTTTTACATTTTTAAATATGGATGTCCCTCCTATGCAACCTCCGACCCTGCAGCTGCTGACACTGTTCCGCAATCGCATGCTAGAATATTATGGCACAATGCCGTTGGCGATATTAAGCACGGCATATGGATTATCTTTTCGGTTCTCCTACTTCACCTGTGTCCAGCCTGTATTTCACTGCCTGACCTGTGATTTCGATTGGGCCATTGATTTGTGTCTCTGCGGACCGGTTTCTCCTGACGTCGACTTTAATCAGCTGATGACTCCTATCATTACTCACGAGTTGGTTTGTCCTGGCGAAAGGATTATGGGTGTGGCATTGATGCATGGACTACTTGGTCCCTGGAATTTACTGGCGGCAGCACAGTCTTTCTTGGAACAGAGCTTTCTTGAAAACCCACCGAGCTGTCCTCTGATGGTGATAGAGGATCCGGTGCTGGGAGAGCACGTATGTTCTTTTCCGCTTTTAAATTGGATGGCTGAACTGTTTTCGGATGAAGACGGTGACTTCCTATTGGAGGCTGTTGCAGCTTATTTTGCATACACAGTTATGTCATAGACCTTTTTCATGTTTGATATGCTGAGTACTAGCATTTCATTGACAATTCATTGACTTATTTGTCAAGTTTTTATTATTTACCTTGCCTATTGGCTTAAGACTCGATAAAGTACTTGGCTGTTTTATTTTTCTTTAGCATTAAATTTTCCTAGTTTTTAATGCTTTACCTTGCGGACCGTCCACATATAAACTTGCAATCTGCTCTCATGAGATGGCACTTCTATTATCTTATTCAGTTCGTTTCCGGATCATGAGGAGGTGTCATCTAGGTCCTGGATATCTTTACACCGTGTTAAGTTAGCATGGGCTCATTACCGGTTTAAACGCCATTTTTCCTTTTTTTCAACTTCTGCACACGACACTTAGTTGTTGCTTTAGCTTTCCACCTAGTAGTTCATCGTGGTTTACATGAGAATAATATGTTATTGGTCTACTATCTGCTTTACTTGTTAAACTATATCTGTACAGCGAGTGCTAAAGTTTCAAGAACAACACGATACAGAATTGTTATGAGGTCTGATCTCCACGACTTCATACTCATAACATAAGTGCAACTTCTGCCAATTCTGGGCATGAGGCGGGTTTTATATTGCTTTGCCGAACACACATACACAACAGTTGATGCGGTTCACATGAAGAGAGAGCTGGTGTATGCTGATGTGATTCCTTCAAATCTAAGACACTAAAGTATGGGCACGCCCTAAACCAACACAAAGAGACCTTCTTAGCAAATAATATAATATGTGTATTAGGGAGGGTGAGATATAAGCAGCCGCGGGCCGTGGAGGGAGTTACGATGGGGCAGGGAGGCGGGGAGGGGGAGAAGCAGGGTGGAGCCCTCTCTACCTTGCCCCTCCCCCTCCCCGCCTCCCTGCCCCACCGTAACTCCCTCCACGGCCCGCGGCTGCTTATAAGTGTTGCTAACTCTTATTCATTTACAGCATGTTAACATACTGTCACCATTCGCTTTTTATGTACTAGTAACTATGCTGGTAATTTTGCTACTGATAATATGTGTACTTCTATTCTCCACCCTGCTTCTCCCCCTCCCCGCCTCCCTGCCTCACCGTAACTCCCTCCACGGCCCGCGGCTGCTTATAAGTGTTGCTAACTCTTATTCATTTACAGCATGTTAACATACTATCACCATTCACTTTTTATGTACTAGTAACTATGCTGGTAATTTTGCTACTGATAATATGTGTACTTTTATTATCTAAGGTACTACGCCTGAGAAGACGGCATTAGTAAATAAACATTTCAAATACACATCTGTTCTTCTTAACTCCATGTTCTGGTTTCTAAGAAATCTATAACGACCGACTGTTCATGAGTTCCACGTATCCTGAGGTACTATAAGTTCATATTCTGGATTGTCTAAACATTGAGAGTTTGTTATATCCAATGTGACACTGTACCTAGCTTGCTAAGGAGTTTTTGCTGACTAACGTGAGTTTTGGGACACCCTAATTCGCCGAGGTTCCAATCCTCTGTCCACAGTTCTGTGTGAGAACAGAAACCCTGCGACAGGGGCACCCCCGACCCTTGCTGGAGCTTCATCACACTTGCGATACAACTCCAGCAATGCATTCGCCGAGGTTCCAATCCTCTGTCCACAGTTCTGTGTGAGAACAGAAACCCTGCGACAGGGGCACCCCCGACCCTTGCTGGAGCTTCATCACACTTGCGATACAACTCCAGCAATGCGCCACCTTTACGGCACAGATACATCACGCATCTGTGCTGTTTTTGCCCCATGATGCGCCGCATTGTAAATGCAGCACACCATAGGTGACGGAACAGCGGCACAGAATGACTAACACATCCCTGGTGATGCGCCAGTCATCATAAATGTATCCCTATGCTTCTTATCTTGTTAGAGATGAACCGCCATATGTATCATCAAAGTTATTTGCATTTCCTAAATAGCGAACTTTAAGGAATAAATAGCGATTCTTTACCATTCCTAGTTTGCGATGAGCTATTTGCTAATTAGCCGAATGTAGCCCAATGAAGCCCAATGTAGCCCAATGTAGCCCAAAGATGGCCGCCAGACACACAAAAAAACAAATGTAGCCCAAATATCAGCCAGATGTAGCCCAACTATAGCCCAGTGACAGAATGACCAATCAGCTTCGCAAACCTCCGTTACGCGAAGCGGAGCGCTGTTACAGATATATATCTTTTTTTGAACGTTAATTTCTCAAAATCCACTGGAGCACATATATTGAGACCTAGCAAAGGCACATCGGGCTACCAGTCCCTAATATTTTGCCAAGTTTCGTGCAAATCCATTCAGCCGTTCAATTATTATTATTATTATTTTTTTTTGCCCCGCGGGGCCCTTTTAAAACCTCCACATCAAACCTAGGGGGTCAGCGAGGATCTACTATGCCCCCTTATAGTTATTTCCCCCTTTGTTTTGACCTCCTCTTGTCTCTCGATCCTACCGAGAGACAAGATGGCGGCCGCTACGGACTGTTTGGAATGTTGACAGACGCCGGAGAACCAATCAGCTTCGCTTCACAAAGCTCCGTTGCGCGAAAAGTCCGCGAACCAGTGCGCTGCCCGGTCCGCTGTTACAGATATATATCTTTTTTTAAACGTTAATTTCTCAAAATCCACTGGAGCACATATATTGAGACCTACAAAAGGCACATCGGGCTACCAGTCCCTACAATTTTGCCAAGTTTCGTGCAAATCCATTCAGCCGTTCGGGCTAAAAGTGAGGCCAACCGCCCTATGGAAAACTCAATGTTAAAAACACGTTTTGGGACCCCCCTTTTTTCTCGGCCCCCACTGGACGAACCCCCCCCAAATTTTCAAGGGCTGCTCAGAAACAAAATGTGCCATTTTCCTGAAAATTTCAGCCAATTCCGTCCACAAACGCCAAAGTTATTAGACATAGAATTTTCAAAAAACCCATAGAGAAAAAATCCTAACTATATATACCTACTGGCGACCGCCAGTAGGTAATATATATATATATATATATTCACAAAAAAAGGGGCCCTGATGCAAGGATGCAATTTCCCAGCGGAGTGCTTTTCAAAAGCCTTTTTTTTGTTCAAAACCGGCATTTCAGCTCCAAACATTTGCAAATTCCTGACGCGTTTCAGAGCCCAAGGTCTTTTTCTTCAGAGCATGACACTGCCCAAACTGAAGTGCTCGGTAGGCGTTATTAACTGCATGCATTATATATGCAGCCCACGTGGGCCTCTCAAGTTAGTCACAGTTACAGCATGCTGGTACCTGTAGTTTAATCCAAGCAGAATATTCCCCTCTGTGCGTTCAGTCCAAGTTACAGTGTCCTTTCTTTTACACAAATAAAATACCCCTGTGGGTTTCAGAATGAAATCCCCAGTTTTCTTTTTCCAACTTAGCTGCGCCTAAATGTCGGAAATGTTCGAACCTCTTTGGCCGCATTTTTAACTCCATAGTGAGGCACCCTTCTCGGCCAGGTTGCCGAGTAAACAATCCACAAAAAGGGTGCCCTGATGCAAGGATGCAACTTCCCAGCCGAGTGCTTTTCAAAAGCCTTTTTTTGTTTAAAATCGGCATTTCAGCTCCAAACATTTGCAAATTCCTGACTGACCATAAACCTTTGGTCAATATCCTTGAGGGTGACATGAGTAAATGTTTGACTCCTAGGATTTTGCGGATGGTTTCAAAACTTCTTTAATATCAATTTGATGTCAAACATATCTCAGGGGGAAGCAATGGACGAGCTGATTTTTTGTCCCCTTTCCCTGTCAAGTCAGATGATCTTGAAGATGTTAATTTGCATGATTATTCTAGCGAGGATTGCGATGATTGCTTGATAGCAGCTATGGAAATACCCAATATGAATCTTTGCTCAGAGAATGGATGGATGCGAGCTATAGGGGCTGACTGTACTTCAAGAAATGTGCGGTTATATGATAAGTTTCTGGCCTAGTGAAAGGAATGTTTCATCCTCGTTCAGCCTTTCTGGAAGGTACAAGACAAACTTTCTATGAAAGATGGTTTGCTCCTTAGAGGTGATAAGTTTGTACCTCCTCATACTTTCTGAAATGAGATAATACAAAGAGCTCACGAGCGTCATCTTGGATGCACACTCATGAAGCACTGCATTTGTGACACTTATTGGTGGCCAAGAATATACACTGAAATTGAAGATGTAGTTTCTGTTTGCTGTATTTGTGGTGCAGCTGATAAATGTCTCAAGGTGTCTGTACCTCAGATGATACCCATTGAGTGCCCACAGGGGCCCTGGTTGAAACTTGAGATAGATATCATGGGGCCTTATGATGGTCTCCAAGGTGATTTTCACTTCATCTTAGTCCTAATCGACTATACATCCGAATGGCCTGAAGTCAAACTGGTCAGCCAGCACCGAGGGCATTATCCAATTCTTTAGGGAAGTGTGGCTGAGACAAGGGTGTCCAGAAATTATTGTCTCTGATATTGGCACACACTTTGTCAGTCATGAATTCCAATCTTTTGTTTTGGAATCTGGGGTTAAGCACAAGAAAAGTTCTTTATATCACCCTCAGTCGAATGACCTTGTGTAAAGAATGAATCGAGTGATTGTAGAGTGTCAGATGGGCAAAGGCAGGAAACTATGATGTTCAAAAGGCTATTGACTGTATGATTTGGTTTTATAGAATGACGCCTCACTCTTCCACAAAGATTTGTCCATTTCAGTTGGTAGGAGGGAAAAAGGCCAATACCACTTTCAGGCCTTTTTGGATAACTAAATGGGTGAAGTCAGATTCTGATATGTCAGAATCAATGTCTTCTGTTATGAAAAATACGTCTGAATTTCAATCTAAACAAAAAATGTGGTATGATACAAAGAAGTCTGTAAAGGTTTCTTCTCTTGCTGTTGGAGACATGGTCAAAATTAAATCTCCAGTCCATAAAGAAAAAGGTAATAGTAAATTCAGTGAGTCTGTCCAGGTGATTAAAATTGTTGGCAATGCTGTTAGGGTCAAGGGTGGTCATTGGTGGAACCTCAAAAGAAGGTTCGTACCAAAGTTTCTTCCCTTTCTGGTCAGTTTTCTGAACCCTCTCATAGTGACCAGACCGATGTTAGACAGAGTTCTAGGTCAATTGTTAAACCTGCCAGGTATAGATCTTAATTCATTAGTTTTTTTTGTTAGACGAAAAGAAGGTTTGTAATATTTTATGTGATGTCTCTGTGTGAATGTTGTTTTACTCTTTGTTCTCAGAATGTGATGTAGCTCCTAGCAACAGCTAGGAGTATTAAGTTGAGTTGGAGCTGCTGTTGGAGTTGGTCATGTCCGTCTCTTTTTACCATGTAGCCTTAAATAAACCACTTAACTTACTCTTGGTCAGCGTGGTTACTACACCCACCCTAAACCCTAACAATAGCCTTCCACCCAAAAACCTATACCCACCCTAAACCCCAAAAGTACACCTGCCACCCAAAAACCCATACCCACCAAAACCCTAAAACCAGTAACCACTCTAAACCCTAAAAGTACACCTGCCACCCAAAAACCCATACCCACCAAAACCCTAAAACCAGTAACCACTCTAAACCCTAAAAGTACACCTGCCACCCAAAAACCCATACCCACCCTAAACCCTTAAAATATGTTTGCCACCGAAGAACCTAAACCCAGCCTAAACCCAAAAAATATCCTTACCACCCATAGACCCATACCCACCACTACCCCAAATTTACCCTTGAAACCTAAAAAACAATAACCACCCCAAACCCTAAAACTACCCTAAAAAAACAAGGCCTTTCCCTAGATCCATTTAAATATATATATTACCTACTGGCGGTCGCCAGTAGGTAGCTATATTTAGGATGTAGTTTCCATAGGTAGAATATTTCTTCCTTTGCCAATAACTTTGTGTCATTTGATGAATCCTGGTGACACTTTCCAAACTAGTTTGCCACTGATTTCAGCTGTTGTCTTGAAAGTTTCAGGGTGATTCGTCAAGTGGGGCCTGGGAAAAACAGGTCATCTCAGAGACTCATGCGCCCACTTACAGATCCACTCAGACACTAATGTAACCATTCATCACAGACCCATTCAGACACGGACATAGCATCTCACAGACCCACTCAAATACTTACACTTACTCACAGATCCACTTATACACTTATGCTGCTAGACACATACTCACTCAGATATTCAGGCACCCAGTTACATACCCACTCTTGGATTCTTAGCGCTACTCACATATTCACTCAGGAACTGATATATGTACTTTTAGACCTGTTCAGACTTGCACATCCAATTTACACACACACAGTATTTATAATATTTATAATATGTATAGTATGAGAATAATGTTATTAATTTTAAATGTCACACAGATATTCACACATCCACTCACAGACGTACTCGGAAACTCATACACCCACTCACAGACCAACTCAGACACTCATGCACCCACTCCGAGACCCACTCAGTCAGTCACTTATCTACTCAGACACCCACTCACAGAGTCATGTATCCACTGACAGAAGCACTCAGACATTCACTCACCCACTCTGAAACCACCCACAGACACGTACACACACAGACCCACTGAGACACTTGTGTATTCATTCACAGATGCAAACAGAGACTCATGCAGCTACTCACAGACCCACTCAAGGACTCAATCATGCACTCACTCACAGAGCCACAGAGACACATACTCCTACTCAGAGACTCGTGCACCCATATACAGACCGAGTCAGACACCAACATTCCCACTCACAGACACATTTAGACATGAGATAACCTCTCACAGACTCAATCAGGCACTCTTACAACCACTTACAGACTCACTGAGATACTCATGCACCTACTGACAGACCCACATAGACACATATCCACTCACAGACCCACTTAGGGACTCAGCTATCCACTCACAAACCCACTCAGAGACTCACACATCTATTCACAAACCCACTCAGAGATTCATACATTCACTCTCAGACACACTTACAGTCTCACACACTCACTCACAGACCCACTCAAGAGACTCATCCACCCACTCACAAAAGCACTCAGTCATCACCCACTAAAAGACCCACTCTGAGACACATACACCCACTCACAGACTTACTCAGAGACTTATGCAGCCACTTACAAACCCACTTAGAGACTCATGCACTCACTCAGAGACCCGGTTTTACACTCGTGCATCTAGATACCTACTGACCCGGATATTCATCTACCCACTTACATACTCACTTATATTGTCTTAGTGCAACTCACATATTCACTCAGGAACTGAGATAAGTACTTATAGAGCTACTCAGACTTGTACATCTATTGGCACATCTAAACACTGGCAAAATTAGTCTCAATGTGTTTGTAACATGTATAGTATGAAAATAATAGTTATACATTTTAAATGTCGGGGGCGGCTCTTCCGTAATGGCAGAGGAGCATTGCCCCACTGGTCAGTCAGTCAGCGGTCAAGCGAAAAATAAAATGTGCTGATGCCAGAGGTGTAGGGAGAAGCAGGCTGGGCATATTAGGGAGCAGTGGTAGGTGCACTGAAAGTACGCATGTCTGTTTGGCCAGCCGTCTTAGGCTGGCCAAGCAGATATGCACACTTGGGTTTCTCCAACCAAGCTGTGTTGCACAGTCAGGTTGGAGAAACGTCACAGGTTTCTAGGCACTGTCTGAGCAGCAATCCACGCCACTTAGACCAATCCTGATGCTGCTCTAATGCTACTAAGAGCAGCGCTGGGATTGGGTGGGGAGCCTGTTCCCCAGTGCATGCTGGGAGGAGAGCCATGGAAGAGGATCGAGGCGGTCGCGTCGTCAGGTAAATTTTTTCAAAATATTATTCCTCCTTATCCCCCCACCTATTAAGAATTGCAGCAGCCACTGAAATGTGTTATCGTATATGGTTTTTGTGCTTTTGCTTTGTGGAGCCGCGTCGGAGTCGCAACTCAGGAAAAGATTTTTCTTTTTTTAAAGGATTTAAAATAAATAATATTTAGTATTGGGTAATAGGGTGGCTCCGAAGAGAGCCATTGTGTTCATTGTATGTATGGGACAGCTACATACTAGACTGGATGCAGAGTTTCAGGTTGCTAAGAAATACTCTGTTGCCTTCATCTGTAATGTGAACCCAATCAATTCTGTGAATTCCATTCCTATTAAAACGTAGATTGTTGTTGTAGATATAGCCCATGTTATGAACTCTGAGGAATGCCGAAAGAGCTTTATTAAAGTTTTTCCTGGCTTTGTCGATTTGTTGAAAGAATTAATTTGACCATTTACATTTTTGCCAAGGGCATATGTTGAAGTACACCAAGACAGTGCAAGAGAAAAGTGTCATTTATTGACCAAAGGTCTCCTTCATTGCGATTTCCAAACCAACCACAGTAAGAGTGCCTAGGTCATTGCCACCACAGTACACAATTAAGAGGTCTGGATATTGACAATCTGCAATACTCGAAACCAAAGACAGCAATTGCTGCCACTTTAACCCTCTCTGGCCAAACCATTTATTATCCACATTAGGCAAACCTAAGTCCCTGTCAATACCACACTTTCTAGCATACTCTCTGGCCCAGAAGACATAGCTGTGACCTACAATCCACACTCTAACCATTTTCAAGTAAGGAGCAGTAGCAATAGGGAGAAGGCTGCAGCTGAATGTGACGGTTGGTAGAATGAAAGGCAGTAAAAATGGAGGGGTAGAGTTGGTTTTAAAAAATGACGTATTTGATTGGGTGCTGCAAATAATTTTATACCTAAAAATAGGTTGCGTTTTACTTACTAATGTGGGTACATCTCTGTTTGGCTTTGTTTAAATGTTTCACAAGTTATGCTTTTGTGGATAAGCTTCCATCTACAAGCACTCAACCACAACTGCTACTGTGCAATTGGAAGCTGGTTTGCTGTGGTTGAAAAGTGTAGGAACGTTTGACTGCTGTAACATTAGAGCATTTGAAAACATGTTGCTTTGGAAACTGAAGCAAACCAGTGTGGGGGACGGGTTCCTAATAGGTTGTGGTTTGATTTTTTAAACTATTCCACATTTGAGCTACTATATAGTTAAAAAAAACATTTTGGAATTTGCTGCTCTGATTACATCTGATATGTAATAAATAAAATATACTAATATTATTCTGAATACTCAAACGGACTCCCGTATGGAGTCGCAACTCCATCACAGAGTTACAAGGTGGCGCACTGGCTTTCGGGATGGAGTTGCGGCTCCACCCGCAGGCATTACCAGATTGGGCCTTTATCAGGAGGGTAATAAAGGGTTAAAAGAAAGTGACCAATGAAAAATAGTATAACAATAGGAAGGAATAAAAGGAACGTTTTCATTTGCCAACTATATAGGTATCAGTGGAAAAAAGAGAGGGAGCATTTGCCATTACTGTTTCTTTCTCCCAGAGAGAGATAATAATAATTTTCTGTGAGAAAAAATTTGAAGTTAAAGAATCAACTAAGCCAATTAACAGTTATGTTAATAAGGAGGAGATTCATAATGTATATGTATATAAAGGCAGGCTGTTATAAATGATACTTTGAAGTAATAGGTTTAAAATAATAGTTATAAAATGTATGATACGCATATAAATGATTGTAAATGTTTGTTCATGTAAGTGAAGAAGTTGATATATACAGGTGACAACTATCAGAGATAGGCATTTGTATAATGAAACAGTCAGCAGCAATAACGTTTCTGTTCTCATTTATGTATTTTGAATTAGATTATTAAAAACGTTGTAAATGGTTTACTGAATATTTGGATGTGCTAGATATAGTTTTGGTTCCTTATCTGCAATTGGTATATTTAATTTATTTGTAAGGTTGTACTTTAGTGGTGTACTTTTAGTAGGATCTGGTAATGTAGAGTGTGCTTATGAAGCATTACTGCTTGCATGTCTCAGGCCTTGTACAATTAAGCCTGTGAATTGAGTTCAAGTGCTAGGTCAACTGGGTATATACACTACTTCATAAGGTTAATCCTGCTGTTCTAATACTTAAAAGTCACATGTGAGGTAGTCTGTAGCAAGGCCATACAGTAAAGTGGCCCATAAGGGCCAGATGTATCAAAGGGTTTAGCCCATTCTGTGTCTATGGGGAAATGTGTTGATACATATGTGCTTAAAAGCAAAGGCATGTAGTTAGAAGTTTCTCTGAGATTCATGCAGACCATAAGATGCATATGCTTATTTATACATCAGTGTTCCGCATTGAGTTGAATCTCATTGAAGCACTTTTAAAGGGCAGAGATACTAATACATCCTCTTAGGAAGATGTTTGAAGCATTTAAACCTTCAGTCACATGTACAGAAACAACTCGTATATATCAACACTCTCTTAAATGACTTATTACTGATTGACACACCTTAGAGAAAATCCATGCTATCTGTTACATATAGATTTAATCAGAGCGAATCAGTCACATACAGAGCCAGCAATGTTGTAAGAGACTTTACTACCTAGAGGATACAAAATCCCTAGATAGGAACTGAGACAGTTAAGCACATATGTAGTGAAGCTCTAACACTACAAAGAGAATCATCCAGTGAAGACGCACTTTTAACATGTCTCAGGCCTAGTACACTTGAGCTTGTGGATGCAGTCCTACTATTAGGCCCACTTAGTATTTCAAACAGCTTCACAAGCCTTAAGGCTAAGGCTTGTGAAGTATTTAAAAGTCACTGATAAAATAGCCTGTAGCTAGGCCTTAGGATAAACTGCTATATACAGAAACGCAAATACATGTAGTTAGAGGTTTCTGAGAGATACATGCACACTTCCAGGCGCATATGCTGACTTATACATCCAGTGTTCTGTATTGAGTACAATCTCATGTAAGCATTTATAAAAAGGTAGAACTACTAATAAGTCCTCTCAGCACCTACACCTTTACTCAGATGCATAGACACAACTGTTATATATGTTCCGCTAATGGAGGCAGTGACACTCTCACTTAAATAACCTACTACTGACTGACACACCTAAGAGACAATCAATGCCATCCTTTCCATATACGTTTACAGAGCCAATCACTTACAAAACATAGCAAGCAATGTTGTGAGGTACTGGGTTTTTAAGAACCGGCACAGAACCGGCAACCCAGCGGTGTCAGGGTACACCCAGAGACCTCGAGTCCTTCCTGATTCAGACCACAGAAACTCAGAATCTTCTAGGTGAAGTCAAGGAACGATTTTATTGGCTGCAACCAAGGTAACAAGTGTCCTAGAAGTACAACACACGGGAAGTATATTCTCAGGAGACTGCTTCAATTTACAAAGTCAGGCTTCTCTTTTTATACAGAATTTTAAGCTTCAGGCAAACATTCTTGGTTTTACAGTAGATCATTGACATATTTCTAGTATAAAGAAAAAGCAAAGTCATGATGACATGTCCATATTTCACTTCGTGCTGCCTACAACAAATCACCCGGCAAGGCCCAACATTTCATCAGATATCGGTGGACCCCAAATAAAAACGGGCACCTCCCCACCATAAAACAAGTGAAGTAGAGAGAGTAGAGACAGATGCGAGCAAGATACGGCAGGTGTGTGCGCTGAAATGGTTTTATGGTTTGTTGAGCTTTGATGCTATCTTGTTCGGCCACTGGGAGGGGAACTGACCTAACGAGTTCGGCCTGGGGCAATGGTTCCAACTTGCACAGGTCATAGGAAAGTCGATGAAGGTGTACGTGTCCTTTTGGGATCAAATCTGACTGGATTAAGGCCTATGTAAAGGGCAACACATAAAATGGCTGCCGTATATAAAATGGAAGCCAAGGGTTCAGAACGAAAATGACGATTTCGAGGTGAAATCGTCATTCGAATATGCTGAAAATATTTGTACATGGTGTGCTCGTCATTCTCGGTCTTTTGATACCAAATTCGTCATGTTTCGACGAAGTTTTAATTCTCGAGTCCAGAATGATTACACGAGTCCAGAATTTTCAGAACCACAAACCCTCCTTTTGCCCTTACATAGGCAATTAATCTATCCTCATGCTAATCTGAGTCCAGATCTATATTCCTAAAGTCATTGAGATGTTGTTGTAACATCATTCTAGTACTCAGTTCATCTCTTGATACAGGCTTCCCTAAACATGACATGACACAAAGGCCACATATTGCAGGGGCACACTGCACGCATAGACAGAACAGGAAAAGAATGGCTAAGACCATCCCCAGGCGGATATCAGTTCCCAGAACCATCCCATTAACGACCAATCTCCTTTATCCACATGAACAGATTCGGAAATCTTATGTAGTTTGGAGATGGCCTGGTACACCGTTGGAGCGTTATCTGGGATAAAAACACAGCAACTCGATTGGATCAATCTGCATACCCCACCTCGGTCTGCAAGTATGACATCTAACGCGACCCTGTTCTGAAGGGTCATAAGTCGATCTGACTGGAGCTCAGCAGTCAAGTTACTAAGGGCACCAGCAGTTTCAATCACGGTGGACTCAACTACCCTTGTTAATTGCCTTATATTTCTGCTGTTAGCCATGGATCCCCAGAACGGCAGAAAACCCTTTGCAAAGTCCCCAAATTCTTGACCTGCAGTGTCTTCTGTACTCAAGACACCTCTAACTATCCTTGTCCTGTGGGAATCTGCCGCTGCTGTGTAGGTGGGGGGCAACAGGAATGAAACAAAACATGAGCCCGAAAAGTCAGGGGGCAACCATGTATAGGCTCTATCATGGCAGATGAAATAAGTACCCTTAGCTGCTAAAAACGCAGGGGAAGTCTGAGACCCAAAAACATACGTTTTAGTGCAGATACTCTTCCCTAACTGAGCCCTGGGATTCGTGCCATTACCTTGCAGACACAGATGACCCTGATGGGGTACAATCCAAATCGGGGAAGATCTCTTAGCTTGCTGCCTCTCACTCAGAGTAGCTCCATATCCAGTGTCTCATCTCTCGGGATAGTCTCATAAGAAATACCTTCCTTAATCATGTCTACTATACCCTTGACTAGAGCACTTTTTCTAGGACTGTCTGTTACAGAACGTAGGGGGTAGATTTTGTGTGCATATATGAACATTGTCCTGTATGCCCATACAGAACTATTGTGACTGAATGGCAGGACCAGATAAGGGATACCTTTATCCGTTGTGTGAGGCATAAGACTGCACACCCAACAGTTAGTTGTGTTCATTACAAGTTGGTGTTGGTGCAAGAGCTGAACAAAGGAGTTATTAATGAACTCCAATCTCCTATTGGATTCATGGTCAGGAAGTGGGTGGAAAGAATGAGAGGAAACAGTAGGAGGAGGTGTGGGTGATGCAGTGGGTGCAAATGTTACACGAAAAGAGAATAAAGCGTAACTTATTAAAAATATCATCATACTGAATAACATACAAATGCACAATATTAAAAAGCTTTTCTTTGTCATGACTTTACATAATTTGCGTTTAAAGTTTGTTGGTTTGGCAGGTCTCTCCATCTCGGAAAACTCCATCCTCTCTAAAGTGCTGCCCGCGACGGCAGGTTGATTCTGCTAAAGAATGCTTCTGTCAGTCTAGGGCAATTCCCTTGGACCAACCAGAACTACCGACCTAACGTCGTCAGCTGCACTCCAAAGACTTTAAATAATCGCGGCCCTAGCAGCGGAACCCGGATGGCGGTTCGAAAAACAAAAATCAGCAAGTTTTCTTCAGATGGGAGAGCTGCACTTAAAAAAATGGTGTTTGGAAGAAAAAAAGGATTTTTATTAGTCCATGGTTCTTGGTCTCGAATTGCAAAAGAAATCGCTTTTATTAGTTCGTTTTTCTCGGTCTCAAATTATACCGTTGTCTTCCAGGTACTGTTTGATCCTGGAACAAAAGTTCAGGCTCTGTAGTGTTCAATCGCTTGGATGGTGGCACAGCTTCGTGCGAAATGTTCTCGTTTTCTCGTTCAGAGTCAGTTCTTTTTACACGTGCATCACTGAAGGGTACGACATGTGGCACGGTTTCAGGTTCTGAGTCAGCGACACCCTTCTGGACCCACTGGTCATAAGGCAGAGGAAAAGGGATTTTCTTACAATGGATCCCGTGGACCCAGTTGGCCTTCCCCTCCCCCCGAACGGCTGATCTTGTGGAAAGAAGGACGAGGTACGGTCCGGTCCACCTGGGCTGGTCGTTTTTAGTTCTCTGAAAATTCTTGACCAAGACCCAGGATCCAGGGTCTATCTGATGTCCCGGAGTCTCAGAGACCGGAGGCAGGGTGTCGTGAACCTGTTGATGCAAAACATGCAATTTAGCCGTCAATTCATACAGATAATCAAGCAAAACAGGGTGTTCAAGCTCGCTGAACTTAGTGGGTCTAGGCACTCCCCATATGTTGGCTGGCCGGCCAAAAACGATCTCATAAGGGCTAAGTTTCACTCGTGAATGCACAGTCATTCTGGTGGACAGAAGTGCTAGGGGTAGAGCATCAGGCCATTTAAGACCTGTGCTCGCTTGGATTTTGGCCAGTTTAAGTTTTAACGTGCCGTTGTAGCATTCTACTAATCCAGCTGATTGGGGGTGATTTGCAGCGTGGAACTTCTGCCGAATACCTAGCCCTTCACACACTCTCTTCATCACACGACCCACAAATTCACGTCCATTATCAGACCAGACCATTCTAGGCATTCCAAACCTGGGGAAGTACTCTTTCACAAGGGCTTTTGCTATGGACAAGGCGGTGTTATCTTTTAGGGGATAGGCTTCTACCCATCTTGAGAAGGCACAAACAACAACGAGTACGTATTTTAAATTGTTGCACCTCTCCATGTGAATGAAATCTAGCTGCAAAACCTCGAACGGATACGTAGGAGGTGCAAAATGACCAGCTGGAGTTGGGGTTCCCCTACCAGGATTGTGTTTCAAACATACCATGCAATTCTTGACGACATTGTCTGCACACTTGGGAATTCCTGAGTTTTGCCATACTGGAGCCAACAACTCACAAATCCCTTTTACGCTGATATGAGCCATTCCATGAGCCATTGTAACCACTGCAAGCACATATGCATCGGGTAACAACCATCTCTGATGCTCTGATAATTCAATCCAGCAACCATTTGCATCCATTCCACCCGTACTTTCTTTCCACGTGCTCAACTCTTTCTCTGTGGCCTCAGCTTGGATGGACTTCACACTCTCTATCGTGTCTTCACACATTCCAACATCACCAGTCCATCTTGCAGGGCCTGCAACATACATTCCGCTCATTACATTCCTTGCCGTTTCTTTCGCGATCTCATCAGCAAATGCATTTCCACTACCAACATCATCAGTCACCTTCTTGTGAGCACTACATTTCACAATCGCCATTTGCAGAGGCAAGGTCAGTACTTAAAGAAGCTCATGACTCGCTAACAATGTCAATTCGTAACCTGACAACCGAGCACTGGTTAAGTGCTGTGTCTTGGTTCTATTTAACAACGTGTCTACCGCATGTGGGACCATCACGACTAGTGTATTATTCATTACTAGACCAGCAGACTGTTGAATAGAAACAGCTGCTGCTGCTGTGGCTCTTAAACAACTTGGCAATGCTCTAGCTACCAGATCCAAAGTCGACAAAAAATAGGCACATGGGCGCTGCCTACCTCCAAACAACTGAGTCAACACTGACAACGCACAGCCCTCTTTCTCGTGGACATACAATGTGAAAGGCTTACTGTAGTTGGGGGTACCTAACACAGGAGCCGAACATAATGCTGTGCGCAATTCAGAAAAACTTTTCTGACACTCTTCAGACCAATGAATGGGATTGGGTGTGGCTTTACATGTTAATACCACCACAGGTTTGGCCAATAACGAAAAATTCGGAATCCACTATCTACAGTACGATGTAATGCCCAAGAAAGCACGCACTTCTCTCTGTGTTCTTGGCACACTCAATTTCGCTATTGCCTGAATTCTTTCCGGGGTCAGTTTCCTTCCCTCCTTCGATAAGAGGTGACCTAGGTAGGTCACTTCTTGTCGGCAATATTGCAGTTTGGAAAGTGACACCTTGTGATGTAAATCACACAGATGACGCACAATGACAGCGTGGCCTTTTTACAAATTCCCTCAGTGTCTGTAGCAATGAGCAAATCATCCACATACTGAATAAGAGCAGCACCTTCAGCTAGAATAATCATATCAAGCTGTGTTTTTAGAGCTTGACTGTATATTGATGGACTTTCATAGTAGCCCTGAGGAGCGTGTTTAAAGCGGAAGCTGCGACCTCCTAAACTGAAGGAAAAAATATCCCTGCTCTCCTCAGCAATCGGGATGCTGAAGAAAGCATTCTTCAGGTCAATCACCGAAAACCAAGAGGCAGAAGCTGGAATCATAGTCAATAATGTGGTAATGTCGGGGACAACTGGGAATTGTGGCACAACTATCTTATTCACCTCTCTAAGGTCAATCACGAATCTGTACACAGGTGGCTGAGAGGGATCAGTTCGTTTTAAAACAGGCAGAACAGGACTATTGCAAACGTTGCCTCGTGTTTCTTCAATCACATCCTTTTCAATTAATTCGTAAACGATCGCTAGCAAAGCTTTTTCCCCCTCACTGGATATCCTATATTGGGGAATTCGTGGCATTTGAACATTGGCTTTCAATGTTACAACATATGGTGGTATTTCTAAAAGACCCACATCATTAGGACCAGCGGCCCAAAGGATATCTGGAAGAAACGACAATTCTGCTGGAAGTTTGTCTCTTGACAGATACATGGGAGAAACCACTTTCTTACCTAAAGTAAGTTGCACTCCTGAAGGAGAACAGTACAAAGTCGTATACAGTCTTTTTAACAAATCCAATCCTAGCAAGTTTTCACCACAACCTGTTGTCAGAATAAGAGTTGCTTTGAATTCGCAAGGACCAATAGAAAGAGACATGGGGTCAGAAATCGGATTTCTAACTGGGGCGCCAGAAAAACCTACAGAAACGTTCATTTCACCAGACAAAGGTGCGCCAGGGAGTTTGGAGTGCATAATAGAACTCTTTGTAGCACCAGTATCCAACAGAAAAGGCTCCTGATGTAATCACCTCAACGTAAGGTCCACTCTGATCTACTGGAACTGAAACAACTCCCTCTCTTTGTCTATGGCTGTCCTAGCAATCATTACCCTCCAAATACTCATCTTCTGTATAGTAATCATCAACATAGTATTGAGCTGTCCTGTCAGATGCGTTGTTCTGTTGATCGAACCTATTCATAGAATTTTGGGGTGGAAGGGGACGTGCGTTCTGGGGGACGTTTCCACGTCCTCTACCTCTAGTCGCTTGCGGAACACCACGACCTCTTACACCAGAAGCACCATTTGCAAGCTGTAACAAAATAGGACAACTATACTTGAAATGACCTTCTTCCTTGCAATACGAACACTGGTTGGGGCCTACAGGGACACGTGGCTGAGTGTACTCGACTCTTTGCGAGTTCCTCTGATACTGTTGAGGCTGCTGAAAATTATTCTGGCCACTATTATTTTGATTACTACCACCACGTGGCGGATATGCTTGCTGTAACAAAACCTTCGTTTTCAACTCCTTAGTTTTCTTTTCTGCTCTATCTTTCTCGTCTTGTCTCTATTCTCGTAATATTGTGCTGTAGCTAATATCTGCGCTGAAGATGAGACTGCCCAAGAACTTTCTGAATCCTTTAACTTTTTACACAATTCTGGAAGCAGATTGTGCACAAATTTATCGACAAACAATCTCTGACCACCTCCTGTGGTCATATCTTGACCGCTGTGGTCGACAAATGTTTCTTCAAACCTGGTGAAGAAATCTGAGACAGTTTCTTCTTTCTTCTGCTTGCTTGCAGACAACTTATCCCAATTTACGCGTATTGCAGGCATTATCGTTTTCATGTAATCAACTATTTTACCAGGGAGTTCTGCTATCAAAGGCTCAGGCTTAGCACCACCAACTTGTCGGGCATCTGCAGCAGCAATATTAGCCCATGAGTCACCTAACTCCTGATCATGGTCTGTATGACGAATTTTACCCCATAAAGGCTGTGGAACAACATTCCCAAATAGCATATCGATATCGGCTAAATTCATTATACATGACCCAGCAGTCTGTGACAATTCTTTGTAATACCCTGCAGGATTTTTACGCGGATCAGGTAATGTCTGTTTGAGTGCTAAAACTTCAGCTCGCTTCCATGGGACATGTACCCATACACGCTGCAAGTGTGGCAAAATAGGTGGGTCAACAGTTGTGTCGCCCTCTCTCCATTGTGGGGGAACTTCTCTCATCGGGTATTGTCGCGCCTTTTTCCTACTAGATGCACCAGGCTCAGATTGTGACCCAGAACTGCTCCCCTTACTCCGATATGATAACAATAGTCCAACCGCTTTCTCGACATCGGGACCTACAATCATTCCCTCTCCAAACTTGAACCGCACACGACACAGCTCTTGCGGGTTACATTCCAGATCATTGTCTTCCAAATCCTCACAAAGGAAAACGCACATCTGTTCAAAAACATATCTCTGCGTCAGTGCTTCCCATTGATGGAAGACTTCCATGACAGACTCTACATCATACTTTACGGTGTCTATAACCCATTTACGCGCTAAACGATTCAGTGAATCTCTTTCTTGATAGTCAGGCAGTCGACTTCGCAACTGTCTGCGTCCCAGGTTAGGGGTCGTAGTAGGCGACCCGAAAAGGGGTGAGAAAAGGTTAGTAACAGTGCTGGCCATTTTCTGCCGAACGGAAGGTGAAACTGGAAGAACGGGTGGAAAAACGGGGTGAGACAGGGCAGGGGCAGAGACAATAGCAGAGGAGGCATCAGGAGAAATAGAAGGAGCACTAGGCAAAGTCGTAGAGGGAGTATTAGGAGAAGTGGAAAGTACACTAGGTAAAATCGTAGAAAGCACAGGTGGAGCAGATGTGGTCGGTGTGCCTGGAGGAGGCTGCACCATAGAGACAGGAGTCAGCTGGAGAACAGCTGTTAGGTGCTGCGGAGGAACAGGCGGCACAGGTTGCACAACTAAAGATTGCGGGGGTGCCGTGGCATTTTGCGCATAGGGGGTGGCGAACTTAATAAATGCGACATTAATGGATCTTTTTCACGCTCTTTCGCTGCCTCTTGCTGAAGAGACGGCAAAACTGGATAGCATTTATCCATTGCCATTTTACGTTGCCTGTGCAACTGCTCACTCATCTGCTCTTCTTCATTGTCTTTAAACTGCATAGCAGCTTGTATTACTGAAAGACCCCCTTCTCTCTTATTTTTCTTAGCTAATTTGATTTCCTTCTGTTTGGCCTCCTTACGCATAGGCGGAAGGAGTCGAACATCGCCGGCGAGCTTTCTTTTTGAACAGTTTAACTTCAAGGTTATCTAAGATTTCGGTATCGAAGCTACCATAGTGGGGCCATTTTAAAACACCATCTTTTCTGGTGTATTTGATCCACACTTCATTGTATGTGATGGGGCCTATCCCATGTTTCACATATAACTCGTAAGTTGGAGTTCCAACCGGAGGAACCGGACATGAGTCCTCCAGTCGGGAGTCCCTATTATTACAACCAAGACAAAACAAATTTCCAAGTCTAAGACTAGGCATCTTCGCTCTCTAGTCTAGCTCCAAACTTCAAAGGATTATCGATTACGATATTTCTCGTGAATACACGAGTCCTTCGGCTTTGGCGCTTGCAAGCTCCAAATCAAAGCCAACTAAGGACTGGGAGACGCTCCACTTATACTTAACTGAGATATCGATGACGTCACCAGAAGACTCGTCTTAGTGTTTCGCTCTACCAAACTTCAAGGGTCCAAATCAGGGCGATAGCCAGGGCAGCAGTCCTTCGTAGCCGTTGGGAAGCGGGGAACCTCGCAGCAAAGACCTTCGGACCACGTCGACATGCAGGGGTCGATGAGGTGGTTGGCCGTCCTACGGAATTTTCACACGAAGCTCCTCACGAACCTCTGGCTGGGCTGGTACCACTGGAATCGCCCCAAACGTTGGGCGCCAGCTGAGGTACTGGGTTTTTAAGAACCGGCATAGAACCGGCAACCCAGCGGTATCAGGGTACACCCAGAGACCTCGAATCCTTCCTGATTCAGACCACAGAAACTCAGAGTCTTCTAGGTGAAGTCAAGGATCGATTTTATTGGCTGCAACCAAGGTAACAAGTGTCCTAGAAGTACAACACACGGGAAGTATATTCTCAGGAGACTGCTTCAATTTACAAAGTCAGGCTTCTCTTTTTATACAGAATTTTAAGCTTCAGGCAAACATTCTTGGTTTTACAGTAGATCATTGACATATTTCTAGTATAAAGAAAAAGCAAAGTCATGATGACATATCCATATTTCACTTCGTGCTGCCTACAACAAATCACCCGGCAAGGCCCAACATTTCATCAGATATCGGTGGACCCCCGATAAAAACGGGCACCTCCCCACCATAAAACAAGTGAAGTAGAGAGAGTAGAGACAGATGCGAGCAAGATACGACAGGTGTGTGCGCTGAAATGGTTTTATGGTTTGTTGAGCTTTGATGCTATCTTGTTCGGCCACTAGGAGGGAAACTGACCTAACGAGTTCGGCCTGGGGCAATGGTTCCAACTTGCACAGGTCATAGGAAAGTCGATGAAGGTGTACGTGTCCTTTTGGGATCGAATCTGACTGGATTAAGGCCTATGTAAAGGGCAACACATAAAATGGCTGCCGTATATAAAATGGAAGCCAAGGGTTCAGAACGAAAATGATGATTTCGAGGTGAAATCGTCATTCGAATATGCTGAAAATATTTGTACATGGTGTGCTCGTCATTCTCGGTCTGTTGATACCAAATTCGTCATGTTTCGACGAAGTTTTAATTCTCGAGTCCAGAATGATTACACGAGTCCAGAATTTTCAGAACCACAGTTGTAAAAGACTTCACTACCTATAGGAAAAAAACAGATAGTAACTGAGACAGTTATGGCGATATGTAGAAACGCTCTGACACTACCCGCTTAACCATCCAAATAAGTAGGCCTTTTAACATCTCTCAGTACTAGTACACTTGGGCCTGTGCATGCAGTCTGAATGCTGGGCCGATTTAATATTTAAAACTGACTGAGAAGCCTTAAACTGCTGTTGCACTACTTAAAAATCACCCCTAAGTTAGTCTGAGCTAGGGTATACAGTACACTCCTATGTGCATAAAATCATAGAGGTGTAGGTAGAAGTTTCAGTCAGCTACATGCACACTTTTTGATACATATGCTGACGTATAGATTCAGTGTTCTACATTGAGTCGAATGTCATGTAAGTATTTATGAAAGGGCAGAACTACTGATTTATCATGTCAGACAGTGTCTCAAGCATCTAAAACTTCGCTCACATGCACAGACACAACTTGTATGTATTTAGCACTAATGGAGGCAGACACGCTCTCACTTAAACAATGTCTTACTGACTGACAAACCCAAGAGACAATCCATGCCACCCCTTACATAGAGATTTACAGAGCCAAACAGCCAGAAACAGAGGTTTGAATATAGTAAAAACTTAACTATGTAGAATAAAAACCAGATAGGTACTGAGACACATATCCAGATAAAGTAAAGTTCTGAAACTAGCAAGTGAACCATCCAGACAAGTAGCACATCCAAAATGTCACAGGCTTAGTACACTTGAGCCTGTGGATGCAGTTCTACTGCTAGACCGGCTTGGTATTTCAAGCACCTTGACAAACCATAATCTGCTGTAGTACTACTTAAAACTCACTCCCGAGGTAGCCTGTAGCTAGGCCATAGCAAGCACTCTATGTACATGAAAGCAAACACATGTAGGTAGAGGTTTTTGACAGATACATGCACAGGTTTAGGCCCATATACTGATTTATAAATCCAGTGTTCTACATTGCGTTGAATGTCATGTAAGTACATATGAAAGTCCGGAGTCTTCTAATACATCCACTCAGACAATGTCTCAAGCATATATATATATATATATATATATATATATATATATTCTTTTCCTTTGGAGGAGAAATCGTGAAGCATATATATATATATATATATATATATATATATATTTCCTTTGGAGGAGAAATCGTGAAGCTTATATATATATAGACACAGAGGAAGGGAATTACCGAAACGCGTCTGTTTTTGTTGTTTGAATAAAGTATACTGCTTACTGGAAGCATCCAGTGAGTGCTGTCGTTTGTGTCCCTGTAACGGGGAAAAACTTGAGCAAGATATATATATATATATATATATATATATATATATATATATATATATATATATATATATTACCTACTGGCGGTCGCCAGTAGGTATATATAGTTAGGATTTTTTCTCTATGGGTTTTTTGAAAATTCTATGTCTAATAACTTTGGCGTTTGTGGACGGAATTGGCTGAAATTTTCAGGAAAATGGCACATTTTGTTTCTGAGCAGCCCTTGAAAATTTGGGGGGGGTTCGTCAAGGGGGGGCCGAGAAAAAAGGGGGGTCCCAAAACGTGTTTTTAACATTGAGTTTTCCATAGGGCGGTTGGCCTCACTTTTAGCCCGAACGGCTGAATGGATTTGCACGAAACTTGGCAAAATTGTAGGGACTGGTAGCCCGATGTGCCTTTTGTAGGTCTCAATATATGTGCTCCAGTGGATTTTGAGAAATTAACGTTTAAAAAAAGATATATATCTGTAACAGCGGACCGGTTAGCGCTCTGGTTCGCGGACTTTTCGCGCAACGGAGCTTTGTGAAGCGAAGCTGATTGGTTCTCCGGCGTCTGTCAACATTCCAAACAGTCCGTAGCGGCCGCCATCTTGTCTCTCGGTAGGATCGAGAGACAAGAGGAGGTCAAAACAAAGGGGGAAATAACTATAAGGGGGCATAGTAGATCCTCGCTGACCCCCTAGGTTTGATATGGAGGTTTTAAAAGGGCCCCGCGGGGCAAAAAAAAATAATAAAAATAATAATTGAACGGCTGAATGGATTTGCACGAAACTTGGCAAAATATTAGGGACTGGTAGCCCGATGTGCCTTTGCTAGGTCTCAATATATGTGCTCCAGTGGATTTTGAGAAATTAACGTTCAAAAAAAGATATATATCTGTAACAGCGCTCCGCTTCGCGTAACGGAGGTTTGCGAAGCTGATTGGTCATTCTGTCACTGGGCTATAGTTGGGCTACATCTGGCTGATATTTGGGCTACATTTGTTTTTTTGTGTGTCTGGCGGCCATCTTTGGGCTACATTGGGCTACATTGGGCTTCATTGGGCTACATTCGGCTAATTAGCAAATAGCTCATCGCAAACTAGGAATGGTAAAGAATCGCTATTTATTCCTTAAAGTTCGCTATTTAGGAAATGCAAATAACTTTGATGATACATATGGCGGTTCATCTCTAACAAGATAAGAAGCATAGGGATAGATTTATGATGACTGGCGCATCACCAGGGATGTGTTAGTCATTCTGTGCCGCTGTTCCGTCACCTATGGTGTGCTGCATTTACAATGCGGCGCATCACGGGGCAAAAACAGCACAGATGCGTGATGTATCTGTGCCGTAAAGGTGGCGCATTGCTGGAGTTGTATCGCAAGTGTGATGAAGCTCCAGCAAGGGTCGGGGGTGCCCCTGTCGCAGGGTTTCTGTTCTCACACAGAACTGTGGACAGAGGATTGGAACCTCGGCGAATTAGGGTGTCCCAAAACTCACGTTAGTAATCAAAAACTATTTAGCAAGCTAGGTACAGTGTCACATTGGATATAACAAACTCTCAATGTTTAGACAATCCAGAATATGAACTTATAGTACCTCAGGATACGTGGAACTCATGAACAGTCGGTCGTTATATATTTCTTAGAAACCAGAACATGGAGTTAAGAAGAACACATGTGTATTTGAAATGTTTATTTACTAATGCCGTCTTCTCAGGCGTAGTACCTTAGATAATAAAAGTACACATATTATCAGTAGCAAAATTACCAGCATAGTTACTAGTACATAAAAAGTGAATGGTGATAGTATGTTAACATGCTGTAAATGAATAAGAGTTAGCAACACTTATAAGCAGCCGCGGGCCGTGGAGGGAGTTACGGTGAGGCATGGAGGCGGGGAGGGGGAGAAGCAGGGTGGAGAATACAAGTACACATATTATCAGTAGCAAAATTACCAGCATAGTTACTAGTACATAAAAAGCGAATGGTGACAGTATGTTAACATGCTGTAAATGAATAAGAGTTAGCAACACTTATAAGCAGCCGCGGGCCGTGGAGGGAGTTACGGTGGGGCAGGGAGGCGGGGAGGGGGAGGGGCAAGGTAGAGAGGGCTCCACCCTGCTTCTCCCCCTCCCCGCCTCCCTGCCTCACCGTAACTCCCTCCACGGCCCGCGGCTGCTTATATCTCACCCTCCCTAATACACATATTATATTATTTGCTAAGAAGGTCTCTTTGTGTTGGTTTAGGGCGTGCCCATACTTTAGTGTCTTAGATTTGAAGGAATCACATCAGCATACACCAGCTCTCTCTTCATGTGAACCGCATCAACTGTTGTGTATGTGTGTTCGGCAAAGCAATATAAAACCCGCCTCATGCCCAGAATTGGCAGAAGTTGCACTTATGTTATGAGTATGAAGTCGTGGAGATCAGACCTCATAACAATTCTGTACCGTGTTGTTCTTGAAACTTTAGCACTCGCTGTACAGATATAGTTTAACAAGTAAAGCAGATAGTAGACCAATAACATATTATTCTCATGTAAACCACGATGAACTACTAGGTGGAAAGCTAAAGCAACAACTAAATGTCGTGTGCAGAAGTTGCAAAAAAGGAAAAATGGCGTTTAAACCGGTAATGAGCCCATGCTAACTTAACACGGTGTAAAGATATCCAGGACCTAGATGACACCTCCTCATGATCCGGAAACGAACTGAATAAGATAATAGAAGTGCCATCTCATGAGAGCAGATTGCAAGTTTATATGTGGACGGTCCGCAAGGTAAAGCATTAAAAACTAGGAAAATTCAATGCTAAAGAAAAATAAAACAGCCAAGTACTTTATCGAGTCTTAAGCCAATAGGCAAGGTAAATAATAAAAACTTGACAATTAAGTCAATGAATTGTCAATGAAATGCTAGTACTCAGCATATGAAACATGAAAAAGGTCTATGACATAACTGTGTATGCAAAATAAGCTGCAACAGCCTCCAACAGGAAGTCACCGTCTTCATCCGAAAACAGTTCAGCCATCCAATTTAAAAGCGGAAAAGAACATACGTGCTCTCCCAGCACCGGATCCTCTATCACCATCAGAGGACAGCTCGGTGGGTTTTCAAGAAAGCTGTGTTCCAAGAAAGACTGTGCTGCCGCCAGTAAATTCCAGGGACCAAGTAGTCCATGCATCAATGCCACAGCCATAATCCTTTCGCCAGGACAAATCAACTCGTGAGTAATGATAGGAGTCATCAGCTGATTAAAGTCGACGTCAGGAGAAACCGGTCCGCAGAGACACAAATCAATGGCCCAATCGAAATCACAGGTCAGGCAGTGAAATACAGGCTGGACACAGGTGAAGTAGGAGAACCGAAAAGATAATCCATATGCCGTGCTTAATATCGCCAACGGCATTGTGCCATAATATTCTAGCATGCGATTGCGGAACAGTGTCAGCAGCTGCAGGGTCGGAGGTTGCATAGGAGGGACATCCATATTTAAAAATGTAAAAAAGTACAAGAGCGTCCGCTGGTAATGCAAGTAAAAATGCAATCCACGAACCAGAGTGGAGAAAATGGAATGAAAGGGAGCAGGGATGACTCCAAAGATTTTCTCAAATGAAGTCACGAGACCACTGGTAACAACTTTAAAAAAGTGTGCCAGGGATTTTGTGGAGGATGCGTTAAAGATAGTCGGAAACATGTTGCTGAAATTGAAAGGCAAACCTGTGTACGGGTGTTCGCTATGTGAAGTACGAAAGTTTCACGGGCCGAACTCAAGGCCACCTCTCTCTGAGACAAAAGAGCTCTTATTCTTGTCATGCTGTTGAAACGTGTCCCAAGGTTGGTATTTGTGGCCAGATTGAAAACTCCCTATGTTCATGTGTGGGAGGAAATAGAACATTTCTGCAGCAAATAACCCGTTCACTTACTGTTACGATAAAAGGAATACTTTTAATTAACTCAGAACAATCTTCATTATTGAGCATCAAATAACTACCATTTTCCAACAACTTGAACGTGGGGATGATAGCAGGAACTGGCGTGCCTTGCATCACGCAAGCCATATTTGGTCGCTGTTTGTTGCATGAATCGTGTAACTGTATGTGCCTACACATTAGTGAATGATCTGGCGTCTCAGTGCATTCCTCTCCATTCAGATAAACTTCTTGATCATCTTTGAAACATCTGTATGTGTATGGAAGCGACCAGACCTCATGAACAAAAGCACTACCTAAAGGTTCATAAAGACCTATTGGTATATATTTCATACAATTTGAAAACTTATATAAAGCAAAAGGCAGCGTTATTAAACCGTCGATAAGGCATGTTGCCAAAAAACCCGCAATCCTCTGCTGATGATGTCACTGAGCATGTCATGAATGATGTAATATGTGACATCATCAGTAGTGGATTATGGGTAATAGTATCTCTAGTTTACTCCCCTATAGCTGTCTTTCTTTTAACATAAGTGTGTGTTTCCTTCCCTTATACTTACTGTTTTTGGTTCGCTTCCAGTTCGCGTACCAGCGAGCGAACTAGGAAGCGAACTAAGAGAAATAGAGGTTGGCACAGTTCCAAATATTGTACCAATTTTTTAATAACGGGGAGGTAGTTCTGAAAAGAACTTTTTTTTTTATTTTTCTGAACATTTTTTTACTGTAAGGTTCCCGATTCGCGAAGCGGGAACGAAGAAAAAAAAATATTTAAAAAAATAATTATTCATAAACATATAAAATATATTTTTGGATTTAAAGAAGAATAAATTTTACAGCTACAGATATTAGCTGTTAAAAAACCAATGAAATTCACTGAAAAAACCATAGGTTATAGACCATATATAGTTAGGAATTAGCATTTACAAAACCTTGAAAATTCACTGAAAAAACCATAGGTTATAGACCATATATAGTTAGGAATTAGCATTTACTAAACCTTATTTTACTCACACAAAACCATTGAAATTCCATATATAGTTAGTTGCACTAACTATATATCGCGCACCCGCAATCCACTGCTGATGATGTCACATATTACATCATTCATGACATGGTCAGTGACATCACTGATGACATCACTGATGACATCTCAAATGACATCACTGATGACATCATCTAGTGTCTGTGTGTTTTTGTAAAGTTTAAATACGTTTTACATATTGAAGAATGACTGGATGTATGGAAGACTGAGTGTGTGTGTGGCTGGCTGGGAGGTGTGTGACTCTGTGCATATCAATGTGTACTTGTATCAGTGATTGTATAAGAGAGTAAGTATGTGTTAGTATATGTGTGAAAAGTATGGTGTTCTGTGTTTAACTATAGATGAGGAAATCGAAGTGTGATTGATTCTTCACAGGACTGACTAGGTGTATGAGTGCATATGATAGTGTTCTAATAATAACTGACTGTATGTATGAGTAATTGTATGGGTGAATGAGTGAATGTGTGTGTAGACGTACGAATCAGTGAGTGCGTATGTAGTAACTGGTATTGGTGTGTCATGATGTCATCAGTGATGTCATTTGAGATGTCATCAGTGATGTCATTTCAGATGTCATTAGTGATGTCATCAGTGATGTCACTGAAGTATGGTGTTCTGTGTTTAACTGTATAGATGAAGAAATGGAAGTGTGATTGATTCTTTACAGGACTGACTTGGTGTGTGAGTAACTCCATGGATGAGTGGCAGTGTGTGACTGTCTGCATAGGTGTATGAGTGCATATGATAGTGTTGTAATAATAAGTGACTTATGTATGAGTTATTGTATGGGTGAATGAGTGAATGTGTGTGTAGACGTAGGAATCAGTGAGTGCGTATGTAGTAACTGGTATTGGTGTGTCATGATGTCATCAGTGATGTCATTTGAGATGTCATCAGTGATGTCATCAGTGATGTCACTGACCATGTCATGAATGATGTAATATGTGACATCATCAGCAGTGGATTGCGGGTGCGCGATATATAGTTAGTGCAACTAACTATATATGGAATTTCAATGGTTTTGTGTGAGTAAAATAAGGTTTAGTAAATGCTAATTCCTAACTATATATGGTCTATAACCTATGGTTTTTTCAGTGAATTTTCAAGGTTTTGTAAATGCTAATTCCTAACTATATATGGTCTATAACCTATGGTTTTTTCAGTGAATATATATATATATGCTTCACGATTTCTCCTCAAAAGGAAAAGAATATATATATATATATATATATATATATATATATATATATATATATATATATATTCACAAAAAAGGGGCCCTGATGCAAGGACGCAATTTCCCACCGGAGTGCTTTTCAAAAGCCTTTTTTTTTGTTCAAGACCGGCATTTCAGCTCCAAACATTTGCAAATTCCTGACGCGTTTCAGAGCCCAAGGTCTTTTTCTTCAGAGCATGACACTGCCCAAACTGAAGTGCTCGGTAGGCGTCATTAACTGCATGCATTATATATGCAGCCCACGTGGGCCTCTCAAGTTAGTCACAGTTACAGCATGCTGGTACCTGTAGTTTAATCCAAGCAGAATATTCCCCTCTGTGCGTTCAGTCCAAGTTACAGTGTCCTTTCTTTTAAACAAATAAAATACCCCTGTGGGTTTCAGAATGAAATCCCCACTTTTCTTTTTCCAACTTAGCTGCGCCTAAATGTCGGAAATGTTCGAACCTCTTTGGCCGCATTTTTAACTCCATAGTGAGGCACCCTTCTCGGCCAGGTTGCCGAGTAAACAATCCACAAAAAAGGTGCCCTGATGCAAGGATGCAACTTCCCAGCCGAGTGCTTTTCAAAAGCCTTTTTTTGTTTAAAATCGGCATTTCAGCTCCAAACATTTGCAAATTCCTGACTGACCATAAACCTTTGGTCAATATCCTTGAGGGTGACATGAGTAAATGTTTGACTCCTAGGATTTTGCAGATGGTTTCAAAACTTCTTTAATATCAATTTGATGTCAAACATATCTCAGGGGGAAGCAATGGACGAGCTGATTTTTTGTCCCCTCCCCTGTCAAGTCAGATGATCTTGAAGATGTTAATTTGCATGATTATTCTAGCGAGGATTGCGATGATTGCTTGATAGCAGCTATGGAAATACCCAATATGAATCTTTGCTCAGAGAATGGATGGATGCGAGCTATAGGGGCTGACTGTACTTCAAGAAATGTGCGGTTATATGATAAGTTTCTGGCCTAGTGAAAGGAATGTTTCATCCTCGTTCAGCCTTTCTGGAAGGTACAAGACAAACTTTCTATGAAAGATGGTTTGCTCCTTAGAGGTGATAAGTTTGTACCTCCTCATACTTTCTGAAATGAGATAATACAAAGAGCTCACGAGCGTCATCTTGGATGCACACTCATGAAGCGCTGCATTTGTGACACTTATTGGTGGCCAAGAATATACACTGAAATTGAAGATGTAGTTTCTGTTTGCTGTATTTGTGGTGCAGCTGATAAATGTCTCAAGGTGTCTGTACCTCAGATGATACCCATTGAGTGCCCACAGGGGCCCTGGTTGAAACTTGAGATAGATATCATGGGGCCTTATGATGGTCTCCAAGGTGATTTTCACTTCATCTTAGTCCTAATCGACTATACATCCGAATGGCCTGAAGTCAAACTGGTCAGCCAGCACCGAGGGCATTATCCAATTCTTTAGGGAAGTGTGGCTGAGACAAGGGTGTCCAGAAATTATTGTCTCTGATATTGGCACACACTTTGTCAGTCATGAATTCCAATCTTTTGTTTTGGAATCTGGGGTTAAGCACAAGAAAAGTTCTTTATATCACCCTCAGTCGAATGACCTTGTGTAAAGAATGAATCGAGTGATTGTAGAGTGTCAGATGGGCAAAGGCAGGAAACTATGATGTTCAAAAGGCTATTGACTGTATGATTTGGTTCTATAGAATGACGCCTCACTCTTCCACAAAGATTTGTCCATTTCAGTTGGTAGGAGGGAAAAAGGCCAATACCACTTTCAGGCCTTTTTGGATAACTAAATGGGTGAAGTCAGATTCTGATATGTCAGAATCAATGTTTTCTGTTATGAAAAATACGTCTGAATTTCAATCTAAACAAAAAATGTGGTATGATACAAAGAAGTCTGTAAAGGTTTCTTCTCTTGCTGTTGGAGACATGGTCAAAATTAAATCTCCAGTCCATAAAGAAAAGGGTAATAGTAAATTCAGTGAGTCTGTCCAGGTGATTAAAATTGTTGGCAATGCTGTTAGGGTCAAGGGTGGTCATTGGTGGAACCTCAAAAGAAGGTTCGTACCAAAGTTTCTTCCCTTTCTGGTCAGTTTTCTGAACCCTCTCATAGTGACCAGACCGATGTTAGACAGAGTTCTAGGTCAATTGTTAAACCTGCCAGGTATAGATCTTAATTCATTATTTTTTTTTGTTAGACGAAAAGAAGGTTTGTAATATTTTATATGATGTCTCTGTGTGAATGTGGTTTTACTCTTTGTTCTCAGAATGTGATGTAGCTCCTAGCAACAGCTAGGAGTATTAAGTTGAGTTGGAGCTGCTGTTGGAGTTGGTCATGTCCGTCTCTTTTTACCATGTAGCCTTAAATAAACCACTTAACTTACTCTTGGTCAGCGTGGTTACTACACCCACCCTAAACTCTAACAATAGCCTTCCACCCAAAAACCTATACCCACCCTAAACCCCAAAAGTACACCTGCCACCCAAAAACCCATACCCACCAAAACCCTAAAACCAGTAACCACTCTAAACCCCAAAAGTACACCTGCCACCCAAAAACCCATACCCACCAAAACCCTAAAACCAGTAACCACTCTAAACCCTAAAAGTACACCTGCCATCCAAAAACGCATACCCACCCTAAATCCTTAAAATATGTTTGCCACCGAAGAACCTAAACCCACCCTAAACCCCAAAAATATCCTTACCACCCATAGACCCATACCCAACACTACCCCAAATTTACCCTTGAAACCTAAAAACCAATAACCACCCCAAACCCTAAAACTACCCTAAAAAAACAAGGCCTTTCCCTAGATCCATTTAAATATATATATTACCTACTGGCGGTCGCCAGTAGGGAGCTATATTTAGGATGTAGTTTCCATAGGAAGAATGTTTCTTCCTTTGCCAATAACTTTGTGTCATTTGATGAATCCTGGTGACATTTTCCAAACTAGTTTTGAGAGTGTTGATATATACGAGTTGTTTCTGTACATGTGACTGAAGGTTTAAATGCTTCAAACATCTTCCTAAGAGGATGTATTAGTATCTCTGCCCTTTAAAAGTGCTTCAATGAGATTCAACTCAATGCGGAACACTGATGTATAAATAAGCATATGCGTCTTATGGTCTGCATGAATCTCAGAGAAACTTCTAACTACATGCCTTTGCTTTTAAGCACATATGTATCAAAATTAAATGGTCAAAATTAAATCTCCAGTCCATAAAGAAAAAGGTAATAGTAAATTCAGTGAGTCTGTCCAGGTGATTAAAATTGTTGGCAATGCTGTTAGGGTCAAGGGTGGTCATTGGTGGAACCTCAAAAGAAGGTTCGTACCAAAGTTTCTTTCATCACATTCTGAGAACAAAGAGTAATTGTTGGCAATGCTGTTAGGGTCAAGGGTGGTCATTGGTGGAACCTCAAAAGAAGGTTCGTACCAAAGTTTCTTCCCTTTCTGGTCAGTTTTCTGAACCCTCTCATAGTGACCAGACCGATGTTAGACAGAGTTCTAGGTCAATTGTTAAACCTGCCAGGTATAGATCTTAATTCATTATTTTTTTTTGTTAGACGAAAAGAAGGTTTGTAATATTTTATATGATGTCTCTGTGTGAATGTTGTTTTACTCTTTGTTCTCAGAATGTGATGTAGCTCCTAGCAACAGCTAGGAGTATTAAGTTGAGTTGGAGCTGCTGTTGGAGTTGGTCATGTCCGTCTCTTTTTACCATGTAGCCTTAAATAAACCACTTAACTTACTCTTGGTCAGCGTGGTTACTACACCCACCCTAAACCCTAACAATAGCCTTCCACCCAAAAACCTATACCCACCCTAAACCCCAAAAGTACACCTGCCACCCAAAAACCCATACCCACCAAAACCCTAAAACCAGTAACCACTCTAAACCCTAAAAGTACACCTGCCATCCAAAAACCCATACCCACCAAAACCCTAAAACCAGTAACCACTCTAAACCCCAAAAGTACACCTGCCACCCAAAAACCCATACCCACCAAAACCCTAAAACCAGTAACCACTCTAAACCCTAAAAGTACACCTGCCATCCAAAAACGCAAACCCACCCTAAATCCTTAAAATATGTTTGCCACCGAAGAACCTAAACCCACCCTAAACCCCAAAAATATCCTTACCACCCATAGACCCATACCCAACACTACCCCAAATTTACCCTTGAAACCTAAAAACCAATAACCACCCCAAACCCTAAAACTACCCTAAAAAAACAAGGGCCTTTCCCTAGATCCATTTAAATATATATATTACCTACTGGCGGTCGCCAGTAGGGAGCTATATTTAGGATGTAGTTTCCATAGGAAGAATGTTTCTTCCTTTGCCAATAACTTTGTGTCATTTGATGAATCCTGGTGACATTTTCCAAACTAGTTTTGAGAGTGTTGATATATACGAGTTGTTTCTGTACATGTGACTGAAGGTTTAAATGCTTCAAACATCTTCCTAAGAGGATGTATTAGTATCTCTGCCCTTTAAAAGTGCTTCAATGAGATTCAACTCAATGCGGAACACTGATGTATAAATAAGCATATGCGTCTTATGGTCTGCATGAATCTCAGAGAAACTTCTAACTACATGCCTTTGCTTTTAAGCACATATGTATCAAAATTAAATGGTCAAAATTAAATCTCCAGTCCATAAAGAAAAAGGTAATAGTAAATTCAGTGAGTCTGTCCAGGTGATTAAAATTGTTGGCAATGCTGTTAGGGTCAAGGGTGGTCATTGGTGGAACCTCAAAAGAAGGTTCGTACCAAAGTTTCTTTCATCACATTCTGAGAACAAAGAGTAATTGTTGGCAATGCTGTTAGGGTCAAGGGTGGTCATTGGTGGAACCTCAAAAGAAGGTTCGTACCAAAGTTTCTTCCCTTTCTGGTCAGTTTTCTGAACCCTCTCATAGTGACCAGACCGATGTTAGACAGAGTTCTAGGTCAATTGTTAAACCTGCCAGGTATAGATCTTAATTCATTATTTTTTTTTGTTAGACGAAAAGAAGGTTTGTAATATTTTATATGATGTCTCTGTGTGAATGTTGTTTTACTCTTTGTTCTCAGAATGTGATGTAGCTCCTAGCAACAGCTAGGAGTATTAAGTTGAGTTGGAGCTGCTGTTGGAGTTGGTCATGTCCGTCTCTTTTTACCATGTAGCCTTAAATAAACCACTTAACTTACTCTTGGTCAGCGTGGTTACTACACCCACCCTAAACCCTAACAATAGCCTTCCACCCAAAAACCTATACCCACCCTAAACCCCAAAAGTACACCTGCCACCCAAAAACCCATACCCACCAAAACCCTAAAACCAGTAACCACTCTAAACCCTAAAAGTACACCTGCCACCCAAAAACCCATACCCACCCTAAACCCTTAAAATATGTTTGCCACCGAAGAACCTAAACCCAGCCTAAACCCAAAAAATATCCTTACCACCCATAGACCCATACCCACCACTACCCCAAATTTACCCTTGAAACCTAAAAAACAATAACCACCCCAAACCCTAAAACTACCCTAAAAAAACAAGGCCTTTCCCTAGATCCATTTAAATATATATATTACCTACTGGCGGTCGCCAGTAGGTAGCTATATTTAGGATGTAGTTTCCATAGGTAGAATATTTCTTCCTTTGCCAATAACTTTGTGTCATTTGATGAATCCTGGTGACACTTTCCAAACTAGTTTGCCACTGATTTCAGCTGTTGTCTTGAAAGTTTCAGGGTGATTCGTCAAGTGGGGCCTGGGAAAAACAGGTCATCTCAGAGACTCATGCGCCCACTTACAGATCCACTCAGACACTAATGTAACCATTCATCACAGACCCATTCAGACACGGACATAGCATCTCACAGACCCACTCAAATACTTACACTTACTCACAGATCCACTTATACACTTATGCTGCTAGACACATACTCACTCAGATATTCAGGCACCCAGTTACATACCCACTCTTGGATTCTTAGCGCTACTCACATATTCACTCAGGAACTGATATATGTACTTTTAGACCTGTTCAGACTTGCACATCCAATTTACACACACACAGTATTTATAATATTTATAATATGTATAGTATGAGAATAATGTTATTAATTTTAAATGTCACACAGATATTCACACATCCACTCACAGACGTACTCGGAAACTCATACACCCACTCACAGACCAACTCAGACACTCATGCACCCACTCACAGACCAACTCAGACACTCATGCACCCACTCACAGACCAACTCAGACACTCATGCACCCACTCACAGACCAACTCAGACACTCATGCACCCACTCCGAGACCCACTCAGACACTCATGCACCCACTCACAGACCAACTCAGACACTCATGCACCCACTCACAGACCAACTCAGACACTCATGCACCCACTCACAGACCAACTCAGACACTCATGCACCCACTCACATACCAACTCAGACACTCATGCACCCACTCACAGACCAACTCAGACACTCATGCACCCACTCACAGACCAACTCAGACACTCATGCACCCACTCACAGACCAACTCAGACACTCATGCACCCACTCCGAGACCCACTCAGTCAGTCACTTATCTACTCGAGACCCACTCACAGAGTCATGTATCCACTGACAGAAGCACTCAGACATTCACTCACCCACTCTGAAACCAACCACAGACATGTACACACACAGACCCACTGAGACACTTGTGTATTCATTCACAGATGCAAACAGAGACTCATGCAGCTACTCACAGACCCACTCAAGGACTCAATCATGCACTCACTCAGAGCCACAGAGACACATACACCTACTCAGAGACTCGTGCACCCATATACAGACCGAGTCAGACACCAACATTCCCACTCACAGACACATTTAGACATGAGATAACCTCTCACAGACTCACTCAGGCACTCTTACAACCACTTACAGACTCACTAAGATACTCATGCACCTACTGACAGACCCACATAGACACATATCCACTCACAGACCCACTTAGGGACTCAGCTATCCACTCACAAACCCACTCAGAGACTCACACATCTATTCACAAACCCACTCGGAGATTCATACATTCACTCTCAGACACACTTACAGTCTCACACACTCACTCACAGACCCACTCAAGAGACTCATCCACCCACTCACAAAAGCACTCAGTCATCACCCACTAAAAGACCCACTCTGAGACACATACACCCACTCACAGACCCACTGAGACACTGACAGACTCACTCAGAGACTTATGCAGCCACTTACAAACCCACTTAGAGACTCATGCACTCACTCAGAGACCCAGTTTTACACTCGTGCATCTAGATACCTACTGACTCAGATATTCATCTACCCACTTACATACTCACTTATATTGTCTTAGTGCAACTCACATATTCACTCAGGAACTGAGATAAGTACTTATAGAGCTACTCAGACTTGTACATCTATTGGCACATCTAAACACTGGCAAAATTAGTCTCAATGTGTTTGTAACATGTATAGTATGAAAATAATAGTTATACATTTTAAATGTCGGGGGCGGCTCTTCCGTAATGGCAGAGGAGCATTGCCCCACTGGTCAGTCAGTCAGCGGTCAAGCGAAAAATAAAATGTGCTGATGCCAGAGGTGTAGGGAGAAGCAGGCTGGGCATATTAGGGAGCAGTGGTAGGTGCACTGAAAGTACGCATGTCTGTTTGGCCAGCCGTCTTAGGCTGGCCAAGCAGATATGCACACTTGGGTTTCTCCAACCAAGCTGTGTTGCACAGTCAGGTTGGAGAAACGTCACAGGTTTCTAGGCACTGTCTGAGCAGCAATCCACACCACTTAGACCAATCCTGATGCTGCTTTAATGCTATTGAGAGCAGCGCTGGGATTGGGTAAGGAGCCTGTTCCCCAGTGCATGCTGGGAGGAGAGCCATGGAAGAGGACCGAGGCGGCTGCCTCATCAGGTACATTTTTTCAAATGATTATTCCTCCTAATCCCCCCACCTATTAAATATTGCAGCAGCCACTGAAAAGTGTTATTGTATATGGATTTTGTACTTTTGCTTTGTGGAGCCGCGTCGGAGTCGCAACTTTTTTAGGATCAATCATTTTTATTGTGTGGTGATAAGTGCATAATACACAGTGTAACTGCCTACAGCCAGGCGCCGGCAGAGCGAGAACTAGTGAGCAATACACAGCGTATAAGGTCTACATCCCGGAGGACGACCTCGCGTTAATGCAAATCTCATTGGAAGTTCAAGGCACCGTGACCATGACACCACTTTTAAAAACTCAAGAAACAACAGAAAACAAACCCTCACCTCCCTGCCCCCCATCCTCCACCCTCCCTCCGCATCAGTTCAGGACCTCTCCTCTACTAACCCCACTATGAGCTACTGGATGTTACTTATCATGGCGAGCAACCTCTATACCAGGTCGATCTAGGGGTATAAGCCATAAAATCTGCAGGTATTTTGGACATGTTACTTCCCTCATGTCTTTCGAAAGGAGCTGTAAAAAAGGAGCCCATAACTTTGCATATTCCTCGCAGTGGCCATCTACAGTAAGAGAAAGACGTTCCATCGCTAATAGATACCAAAGCTTTGCAGCAGGTTCGGGAATGACTGAGATCCCCATTGCCCCAAGAGCACTTGCCTTGCTGCTAACAGCGCCAGGGCTATCTGCCTACCTCTCAAGGACTTCAGTGGAAAGGACCCAGGGTGAGGTAGTCCCAGAAGGGTATGCTCAGGCGCTAGTGGCAATGTAATCTGAAACTCTACATCAATGTGATCGAGTATTGCTGCCCAGTAATGCACCAGCTTCGGACAGTGCCACAGCAAGTGCACTAGGGAACCAGTGCCTCCACACCCCCGCCAGCAGAGGTCTGATTTGGACTTGTCCCAAGACTTAATACGCTCTGGTGTGTAATACCAGTAATGTACCAACTTATAGGCCGCCTCCGCACCCCCTGTATTGGAAGCAGTGTGATGTGTGCAATAAACAATGTGTTCCCACTCCTTCGGGTTGAGGGGTCTCCCCAACTCAGTTTCCCACCTAACTTGCGCCTTTGTGCGATATTTCTTAGTGCGCCTAGTGATCATAGCATATAATTCAGATATGAGCTTTCGATCATCTTTTTTACATATTAGCCATCTTTCAAAGGTCGTCATGGGGCGGGACATGTGTGCAAAATTCTCAGGACACGTGACCCAAGCTGCGAGTAATGAAATGCATCAGAAGCTGGCAAACCATAATCTGCACATAATTGAGGAAAGGGAATCAGTCCGTCAAGATCAAAAAGAGAACCCACCCTCTTGCACCCTTCCTCCCTCCACCGATGAAACATCGGGGACACGCAGCCGGGTTGGAAGTCAGGGTTATCTACAATAGGAGACAACGGCGAGGGAAACTAGGTCCATCCTTTCTGTCGTGCAAGTTGATCTCATGCCTTCAGGGTCGGGAAAGTTACCGGCGAAGAATATAACCCCCATGCTCTGTGCTTGCGGGGCAGCCACAATTCGCGCCAGATGTTACGCCCAGCTACTGCCTGATCCATAAAATTCCAATGCTTGCTGGACAGAGACCTGTTCCATTCTACAATGTATCGGAGACAGGCCGTTTGGAAATAAGCACCCACTAGCGGGAAGCCAAGCCCTCCCTTCTCTTTCGAGGTGGAGACCAGTGTTGACACAAGATGGGGCTTTTAATTTTCCCACAGGAACTGATTGAGGAGCCCTTGCAGCTTCCGGAGGACAACTTGTGGAGGACTAGCAGGGAGTATCCGAAATAAGTAGAGGATACGTGGAAGCACGGTCATCTTTACCGCTGCCAGTCTCCTGTACCACGCCAACTTAAGGCGTGCCCAGTCGTAGAGCGCCTTGGCGGTTTGCTCCAGCAACAGAGCATAATTACGGGTGACTGTCCTAGGGATGGACGCGGCCAGACGGATGCCTAAATATGTGATGTCCGCATGGACCCACAAGAAAGTGTAGTCCTGCTGCAGGTCCTGAATCTCATCCATGGAGATAGAGATATTGAGAATTTGCGATTTTGTAAAATTGACTTTAAACCCCGCCAAACAGCTTCATATAGAGAGCAAATAAAAGTGGGGAAAGGGTGCAACCTTGCCTCGTGCCCCGGGCAATAGGAAAAAAGGTTGATCTACAACCATTGACCCGCACTGCTGCTATGGGGGAGGCGTACAAGCTACGGACCCACCGGATAAAGTTATCTCCAAAGCCAAAAGAGCGTAGAACTGCGAAGAGAAACTCTCAATCAACCCGGTCAAAGGCTTTCTCAGCATCGATTGAGAGAAAGAAGGCTTGACCCACACTCTTTAGGGTCTTTCCCGGGCTTAGGGATTACCGAGATAAGTGCCTCACACATTGTCGGCGTTACTGCTCCCGTATCAAGGAAGGAGTTAAAAAGCTTTGTTAAAAGGGGAGCCAGCTCAGCGCAAAAGGACTTATAAAACAACGCTGGAAAGCCATCTGGACCCGGAGACTTGGCTACCTTCAATTGCTCTATCGCCGAGATGACTTCCTCAATGCATATAGCGGAGTCCAAATCGTCAGCCGAGTATTTAAACAGAGGAGTGATACCGCAAGACTTTAAATATCCCGCCGGGTCGTGCAAGTGGGTATCTGCCTGCGCATAGAGGTGCTGATAGAATTGACAGAAGACGTCAGCAATAAGAGCATCTGTAGAATGCTCAACTGCATGCAGGTCCTGAATAGATTGGATAGCCGACCTCTGGGCCTTTGTCCGTAACCGATGTGCAAGCATCCGCCCACATTTGTCCCCACTGAGATAGAATTTGTGGCGTAACCTCAGGAGAGCATGCTCGGCCCTATATAGATCCAGATGTTTTAACATGCGCCGCTTAGTCTCTATTACTCTCCAAATTCTCGGGGCACCAGTGCGCTTATGAACTGCTTCCAGTTCCCCCACCTCCCTCTCCAAGTCTGCGCACCTCTCTTTGCGCAACCGCGCATAGCATGCCACAATTGCAATAAATTCACCTCGCACCACAAGCTTTAGCGCCTCCCAGACTACTTGAAGAGGAGTACCTTCTTGATCATTCTCCGAAATATACTGTACTATAGTATCTCGAATGCGCTTAGTGACGTCCTCTGAGTGAAGAAGGGATTCGCGGAGGCGCCACCCGGTCGTCGTTGGGCGGGAACCCTGTGGTGTAAATAAGACAGAGATAAGCGCGTGGTCAGAGAGGGAGCGTGCGGTGATGTCTGCCGAGTGCAAATATGGGAGGACAGAGGAAGAGGACAAAAAGTGGTCTAAGCTCGCGTATGTTTTGTGGGCCGCTGAGAAGTATGTGTAATCGCGTTCGCTAGGGTGTTGGACACGCCATACATCACTCAGTCCACAATCAGTCAGCCATTGTTTCCCCCCTTGCGTCAATGTGTCTGTGTGAGGAGACCTCTGAGCTGACCTGTCCGTCTCCGGATCCATCACTACACTGAAATCACCCCCCACCAAGAGTGCTACATCTGGCGAGGCCAGAACTTAAGACAGCGCAAGGCGCAGAAAGGGTTCCTGCCGCTCGTTTGGGGCATATAGAGACCCTATCGTCAGTTGAGTGTCACCCTGCTGCACCCGTGCCGCCAAGAACCGGCCTTTGAGATCCACCACAGTGGAGAGTACCTTGCATTGTGACCGTGCACTAAAGAGTATGGTCACCCCGTGTTTCTTGGACGGCCCAGAGGACCACAGCTGCAGCGGAAAACGCCCATCTCTCATCCTTTTGGTGTCTCTAGCTAAAAGATGGGTTTCTTGAAGCAAAGAAATATCGCTCACAGTATTTTCCAAGAGGGAGAGGATGGCAGAACGCTTAACCAGATTATTTAATCCCCGTTCATTCAGGCTCACAATTCTAAGATCTCTACCCAGTACGATCTACAGGAAAGGAAAGATGGACGCAAGCTTAAGTTCCCATGGGGAGTGAGCAAAGAGAGCCAACTCATCTAGACCTACCAGTTGCCTATCATACCCATGAACTGATGCGGAGCCCCAACAAAAACCCCCAAGCCCCTAAAAACCGGAGCACCTCTTGTTGAAGTTGGTGCAGGTCGTCCTCCCTGCCCAAATCATGCTCCTCCAAGGTCGCGACTCTTTCCCCAATGGCGTCGACATCCCGTCGAACTTCTCTAAGATCCGAGTAGAGTTGGGTGCGCAGTTCCTGTATATCCTCTTTAATGGCTGTGAACAGCTCAACCATGAAAGCCTTGGTTGCCGGCGCTTCTTCGTCTTCCACTCGCGAAACCCTAGCATCCGGCTGGGAGGCAGCACAATCCGTTCCTTTCTACAGGAAATCTTTCAGTGGTTTGTCTCCGCGGCCTCTGGCTGACGACATGGTGTGGCCGGGATATCGGGGTCCTCTAAGCAATACTGTTGGTGGAGCAGAAAGAGGACTTATGTAAACGTGGTTCAGCGTCCTCTCCGCCAGAGAACTAAGTGCAAGCCTAGGTAAGCGCAGACAACTATGTTACTCGTTGCAGTGGACCGCTGTGGAGAATCTGAGACACCAGAGTTGTTAGAAGTTTCTCTGAGATTCATGCAGACCTGAAGACGCATATGCTTATTTATACATCAGTGTTCTACATTGAGTTGAATCTGATTGAAGCACTTTTAAAGGGCAGAGATACTAACACACCCTCTTAGGAAGTATTTGAAGCATTTAAACCTTCAGTCACATGTACAGAAACAACTCGTATATATCAACACTCTCTTATATAACTTATTACTGAATCTCATGTAAGCATTTATAGAAAGGTAGAACTACTAATACATCCTCTCATACAGTGTTTTAAGCATCTACACCTTTACTCAGATGCATAGACACTACTGTTATATATGTACCGCTAATGGAGGCAGTCACACTCTCACTTAAATAACCTATTACTGACTGACACACCTAAGAGACAATCAATGCCATCCTTTACATATAGGTTTACAGAGCCAATCACTTACAAACATAGCCAGCAATGTAGTAAAAGACTTTACTACCTTTAGGAAAAAAACAGATAGTAACTGAGACAGTTATGGCGATATGTATTAAAGCTCTGACACTACCCGCTTAACCATCCAGATGAGTAGGCCTGTGCATGCAGTCCTAATGCCAGGCCGATTTAGTATTTAAAACTGACTGAGAAGCCTTAAATTGCTGTGGCACTACTTAAAAAATCACCCCTAAGGTAGTCTGTAGCTAGGACAGACAGTGCACTCTTATGTGTAGTTAGAAGTTTCAGTCAGCTACATGCACACTTTTTGACACATATGCTGACTTATAGATTCAGTGTTCTACATTGAGTCGAATGTCATGTAAGTATTTATGAAAGGGCAGAGCTACTGATACATCATGTCAGACTGTGTCTCAAGCATCTAAAACGTCACTCACATGCACAGACACAACTTGTATGTATTTAGCACTGATGGAGGCAGTCACTTAAACAACGTATTACTGACTGACAAACCCAAGAGACAATCCATGCCACCCCTTACATACAGATTTACAGAGCCAACCAGCCAGAAACAGAGGTTTGAATATAGTAAAAAAAACTTTACTATATAGAATAGAAACCAGATAGGTACTGAGACACTTATTCAGATAAGTAGTAAAGTTCTGAAACTAGCAAGTGAACCATCCAGACAAGTAGCTCATCCAAAATGTCACAGGCTTAGTACACTTGAACCTGTGGATGCAGTTCTACTGCTAGGCCGTCTTGGTATTTCAAGCCCCTTGACAAACCATAATCTTCTGTAGTACTACTTAAAATTCACCCCTAAGGTAGCCTGTAGCTAGGCCATAGCAAGCACTTAATGTACATGAAAGCAAAGACATGTAGGTAGAGGTTTTTGACAGATACATGCACAGGTTTAGGCGCATATGCTGATTTATACATCCAGTGTTCTACATTGCGTTGAATGTCATGTAAGTACATATGAAAGTCCAGAGTCTTCTAATACATCCACTCAGACGGATTGGTGTCAGTACAACGCGGATTTTTACATCGCATTCCGTTACAACGGAGCTATTACAACGCAGGATCCATTACATCGGATGCCATTACAACGCATGGCATTACATAGCAGATGGTATTACAACGCATGGCATTACATCGTAAGTATAGGTAAGTATACCTTTTTTTTTAAATGTTATTAAGTTAATTTAATTAATTTAATTTAATTTAATTAATTTAAATAAAATACATTTTTAAAAATCCATTAATTTAATTTAATAAAATAATATCTATTTAATAAATGTAATTTTAATAAAAAATGGGAATAATTTAATTTAATTAAAATAATAAAATTAACTTAATGTACATATTTTTATAATTGATATTAAATTAATTGAAATAATTTATTTAATTTAATTAATTTAATTTAAAAATGTAATTAATGAAATAAAATTAATTTAATTTATTAAATATATTTTAATTAATTTAAAAATGGTAAATATAATTTAATTAACCCAAAACACAAACCCCTGTACCCCAAAACCCAAACCCTGCCCTAAAACCTAAAAACACCCCTGTACCCCAAAACCCAAACCCTGCCCTAAAACCTAAAAACACCCCTGTACCCCAAAACCCAAACCCTGCCCTAAAACCACCCCTGTACCCCAAAACCCAAACCTTGCCCTAAAACCTAAAAACACCCCTGTACCCCAAAACCCAAACCCTGCCCTAAAACCTAAAAACACCCCTGTACCCCAAAACCCAAACCCTGCCCTAAAACCTAAAAACACCCCTGTACCCCAAAACCCAAACCCTGCCCTAAAACCTAAAAACACCCCTGTACCCCAAAACCCAAACCCTGCCCTAAAACCTAAAAACACCCCTGTACCCCAAAACCCAAACCCTGCCCTAAAACCTAAAAACACCCCTGTACCCCAAACCCAAACCCTGCCCTAAAACCTAAAAACACCCCTGTACCCCAAAACCCAAACCCTGCCCTAAAACCTAAAAATACCCAAACACCCCAAAACATATACCTCAGTACCCCAAAACATATACTCCTATACTCATACTTATTTAAAAAATTACTTAAATTAATAAATTTAATTTATAATATTTAAAAACATAAATAAATATTTTTATTTATTTTTATTTATAATTAATATTAATTAAATCAATTATATAATATTACATAAAATAAAAAAAATGTATATACTTACCAATACTTACGATGTAATGGTATGCGTTGTAATACCATCTGCTATGTAATGCCATGCGTTGTAATGGCATCCGATGTAATGGATCCTGCGTTGTAATAGCTGCGTTGTAACAGCATTACGACGTAAAAGTTGCGTTGTAAGTGATACACACCACTCAGACAATGTCTCAAGCATGTACACTTTCACTCACATGAACAGATATAACACTTATGTATGTAGGGCTAATGGAGGCAGTCAACTCTTACTCAAACAACTCATTTGTGACTGACACACCCAAGAGAGACAATCCATGCCACCTCTTACATTTACAGAGCCAAACTGCAAGAAAAAGAGTGTTCGAGGCAGATCACACATTGTGCATAGATCGCCATCTGGTGTTGGGCTTGGATGTTTGCACTTGTTCTATTGGATAAGTCTTTGGAAGAGAACGAGATAGGTGACTCCTCCTTTAGGCAATAGTGCTCATGAGCATCAACTCCATCATCAGATTGCTTTTTTCCGCGATCGGGCTTGGAAGTGTTTATCACGCTCCAGTTCGGTGCCGTTCCCGATCCAAATTTCGACGCGGGATCCTTAATCCTTCTCTCCGGTATTGTTTCTATCGCATTCCCTAATCGACGCACATCTCTACAAGCTTGAAGTCTTCGATTCCGGTCGTCGACGCAGGCCTTCAGGTCCAGCTACGCCATTAGACCTGGCTCATGGAAAGGACTCCTTTTAAAAAATGTCCTCAATGTGGATCTAAGTTTCTACAAACAAATCTTCATGAGGTGCCTTTCGCCGGAGCACGAGGCAAGAGACTGTCCAGCTTGCGCCTCTTTCCGCCCCCAAAAAACTATCCGGGATCGTCAAGCTCAAAGAAGCATGGCTCGATCGTCGAACATCAATTCCCGACGACATCTTCCAGGAGGGCGTCGATGTACCAGAGCAAGAGCAGCTCGAAGAAGGCCTCGTCAGCGCCTCAGAAGCCCACGACTCCGACATTGAGGACATCACTACAGGGCAGCGGGTCATAAGTACAGATGTCGACCCCGACCCCCTCCTTCTACACATCCCCCAAAAGGCTTCGGTAAAACCTTAACCTTCGGGCCTAGGTGCACAACAGAACAAGACTTCCCATGTCCCGCCTTCGGGCGCGACAAAGAAGTCCACAAATAAGCCTTGAGGCCACTCGGGATCGAGTCAGCCTACCGTTGGTGCCGACACCCAATCCCCGGCACCCAAAAAGAAACTGTTGTCACCTTCCGTGTTGAACACTGGTTCCACCTCAGCGCACTCGGCACCAAAACCAACTGGTTCTGACCCCCCAACTCCGAAAAAATCGTCGGAACCGAGCAATAAGCCGACTCCGAAGAGAACAAATCAACCTTCGGAACCTAGAAAACCCTCGGAATCCAAAAAACAACCGGTTCCACAGACTCCTTCGGGTCTCAAGAAATCAAGCCTAAAGAACACATAGAGCAGTATAAGAGAAGATCAGCAGCTTATGAGCAAGAACAACATATTGAAACTATGGTAGGTAAAGTATTTGTCTTAAAGCAAAGCTATTTATCTTAATACTGAACAGAATGAGAACACTAGATAAAATTTTGCTCGGTATGAAGAAGAAAAGCCAGAGAGGCTTGTTAAAGGAAGTAACTTATGTAAAATCATCACTGGTGAATGGAAACATACTTCCAGTACTGAACCTTTCTTAAATGAAGAAAGCTATTTATAAGAGAATACATTAGTGCATTCAGTTGAAACTACTGGTCGATGTTATGAGATGAAGGATGGTTGTTTCATCCTAAAAGAGGAGATGATTCCTTGGAATGTTGATGAAGTAATAACTGAAAAAGTACAGGAAAGACACAGACAGGCTCCTGTATATAAGTGGAATTGTAGCAGTATCTGTTATATTCGGCAAGAATCAATTGATATTTTACAAAAAATGTTACGTCAATTTCGAGATAGAAGTATCAAATGGAAGATTGCCACTTTTTAGGATTAGATCCATGCAAAATCAGAAACTATACACATTTACAGGGATATTCACTAGCTAGTCTACCAAAGAAAGTGTGCCAAAGCACGTTTCTTCTTTTCAGAATGTTAGCTGTTCACCACTCTGAAATGCGAAAGTTAGTTAGGTGCCTACTATGTGAAAACTCCTGCACTGTGTTTAGGAGAAATTGTTAAAGCTCTTTTCCATGGTAAAGCAGCAGACGTAGAGAAAGTTTCTGATGATGTTCAGTTTTGTTTATTTGGTCCTGAACAAGAGTGTAGTGAAAGTGAGGACTTGATATCTGCAGCTGTAGTAGAACAAAACAGAGAGATTACTATTGATAACTTTGTGGAAGAGATTACAAAGTTAAATACAGTTTCCTCTGAAAAACCAAACTGTGTTTGTATTTTCTATCAATGGATCACTGAATATCGATATAAGAAAAACCGGGAAAAAAATATTGACTACAAAATATTGACTCTAATATCTTAACAAGTAAGTACAAAAATATTGAATCAAAAAGGTCGAAGTTAAAAATATAGATGTAAAAAATATCGATTTAAAAATATAAATGAAATAAAATAATATCTGTTAAATATATAATATTAACATTATCTGTAACACAATTAAATAAATGTAATATATTTTAACTAAATATAAATAAATAAAGTTAATTAAAAATATAAACTCACAAACATAATATTTTACACATACACATATATTTACTTTAAAATAATGTATTAACTATTATCTTTATTTAATTTTGTAACCTTTAAATTATAAAAAAATAAAATGTATACATATATCAATAATTTAAAATCTCAAAAATAACTATTTTATAATTTATGCAAAGAGTTAACAATAAAAAATAATTAAAACGTACATTTCATAATACAATAAGTAAAACAGTAAGGAAAATGTTGGATAGCGGAATCATTAAATTTACTATTTTAACTCCAAATAGTGCAACAGTAGAGAAAGTGTTGGATAGTAGAGTGGTAAAAATTACTATTCCTACTGTAGTGATTGCAACAGTAGGAAAAGCGTTGGATAGCGGAGATGTAAAAATTACTGTTCCCACTCAAGTGAGTTCAACAGTATGAAAAGTATTCGATAGTGGAGGGGTAAAAATTACTATTCCCACTCTAGTAAATGCAACAGTAGGGAAAGTGCTGGATAGCGTAGAGGGCCAAAATTACTACTCCCACTCCAGTCAATGCAACAGTAGAGAAAGTATTGGATAGCGGAGGGGTAAAAATTACTATTCCCACTCCAAAGAGTGCAATAGTAGGGAAAGTGTTGGATAACGGAGGGGTAAAAAATACTATTCCTACTCCATTGAGTGCAACAGTAGGGAAAGTGCTGGATAGCAGAGGAGTACAAATTACTATTCCCACTCCAGTGAGTGCAACAGTAGGGAAAGTGTTGGATAGCGGAAGGGTAAACATTACTATTCCCACTTCAATGAGTGCAACAGTAGGGAAAGTGCTGGATGGCAGAGGGGTAAAAATTACTATTCCCCCTCCAGTGAGTGCAACAGTAGGGAAAGTGCTGGATAGCGGAGGGGAAAACAATACTATTCCCTCTCCAGTGAGTGCAACAGTAGGGAAAGTGTTGGATAGCCGAGGGGTAAAATTACAAGAATATTTAAACAATTTTAAAAATTCAAATAATCTTAAAAATAAATAAACAATATTTTAAAACTAGTAATTAATTAATTTTAATGGACAAATAAATATTAAAATCGTCAATTAAAAATAAATTACTTCCCACCCTTCCCACCAAGTACACTTATAAATACAACACACACCTAAAATTAATTACCATCATTAATTACTAATGAATTATTTAAAATTAATTAACAACTAAGTATTAGTTAATCAATTCAAAATAAATTAATTCCCACCATTTTCCCCTATAAACACCACAACATACACCTAAAATTAATTAGACAATGAACATAATTAATTGCCAATTAATTAATTACATTTAATTAACTGATTATTATTATCTAATTAATTAAAAAATATTTTTCACATTTAACACTATAACATCTCAGTTCTACAAATATAAATAAATACAAATGTATTCAATAAATTTACTATAATGAATTACTTCCCGCCCTACTTTCCACCCTATTCCCTTAAAAATCCACAACTCTCTACGGAACTAAAAACGCAAAATTCAAATAAAAATGTATTAATTACTACTAAAATTTTAACATGTATAATAAAAACACAAACAAATCTCATACAAAAATTCATACATCACACACATATAACATATATAGTAAAATACATAACATTACTTAAAAAATCGATATTTTTACTAACTATATTTTTGCAAACGATATTAAACACTTCTATATTTTTTTTATTTCAATATAATTTGTATTGTTTTTTTACAACATATAACATATAATCGTCAACGCTTTGTCGTTACAGGGTGGCAGCCCAAACTGGCTGTATTGCTGGTAGTATAGATTCACATTATATATACTTGGCTGTCCCCCCATCCACTATCCCAGTGAGAGGAGAGGGAATGAGTGAAAGGGGAAATGATAGGAATAAGGTAGAGAAAAGAAGAGATAACATACAAGAAGTTTACTTTCCTCACGTTGGTGTCTTGATCCAGTGGGGGTGTAATTTCGAGCCATTTGTTTCCTTTTTTGGTGGTGCTATTCATGGCGGTTCGTATGGGTCTAGGAGCTCGTCCTGGGACGCCCACATTCCGCTGTAGGGTTGTCTTCATGGTGAGTTTCGCAGGGAAGTGTTGTCAGCACCTCCAAGATATGCCACCCAGTTGAGCCAACCCTTGAAGGTTGCCTTGGACGTGTCTTTCCATTTGGTAAGTACTATTTTAACTGCCGCTGTTAGTAGGAGATCTAGTAGATCTCTGTCCTGGTGTGAGTTTACCTCTGTTGTGATAAATGCAGTGGTAAGGGTAGAAAAGTCTGCTTTTAGTGTGCATCCTAACATTTTACTTATGAAGGTGAATATTTTTTCCCAACATTTTTTTACTCTGGGACAGTGGTAGATGAGGTGTGCCAGGTCCCCCTTTCCTTATCGCAATTCCAGCACTGGTCATTTTCCCTCAGTCCCAGCGTCGCCAGGCGAGCCGGGGTCTAGTAGGTTTTGTGTAGGAGCCAGAATTTTGTCTGTGCTAAAACCGGAGGACCATAGGAGGCGGAGTTCTTTCTCGTCAAGTGTGGAACCAAGTTGTTTCTCCCAGTATGTTACTGCTTTGTCCTTAAGTTTGGTGGAGCTGGGACGTAGTAGTCTGTAGAGGTGTGATACTTTGTGGCCTCTTCTGTTGAGATTCGCCATGTATTGTATGATTGAGGGCTTGTGCTTTGTGAGTTTCGTTTTAGACAGGACTGTTCTGATTTTAAGGAAGTTGTGCAGTTCTATGTCAGGTAGATTGTGCTTTGATTTTAGCATGCTGAAGGTGGCGGGACGTTCCCCCTCTTTCATCTGAGCTGGGTAGGAGATTCCTAGACTTTTCCATGTATCTATGGATAGTGGTTTCCCCCTGTATTTTATCTTTGTGTTTGCCCACAGTGACTCCCACCTTGAGTTTTTTACGCTGTGCTCCATTTTTTGGTCTATTTTAAGCAGGGCATTTTTGTGTTTTTGAGTATTGGGTTTGCAGTCTGTGCATGTTTGATGGCGGTGAGGAGAGCTATAGGCTCAAGGCTGTTTAGAATGGCTCTCTCAATTGTAAGCCAAACCAGCGTGTACTCCTGGCTAGGCAGGACCCAGTAGGCCCCCTGTTTCTCTAAAAAGGCAGTTTGGAATGTTTTGAAGTCTGCCACATTTAGTCCTCCCAGTTTCTTGTCTAGCCTTAGTTTTTTAAGGCTTATCCTCGCTTTTTTATCCCGCCATAGGAATTTATTTATCATCCTGTCAATTTTACGGTGGAACTCATCAGTGAGTATCAGAGGGACAGGTAATTGACCATAGGAGTGATCATCATCTTTACTGTCTCTGTCCTCCCCCACCATGTTATAAATTTGGGCGACCAGGCCTTCAACAGCGTCTTTGTCTTTTCTAACAGTAGCTTTTCATTTTGGTTGAATGTACTTTTGAGATCTTTGCTGAAATGTATCCCTAGGTATTTGATGAACCCAGTTTGCCAGGTTAGGCCCGAGTTCCCCTGTATCTCTCTAGTGGTGTGGATGTTAAGTGGCTTACACTCCGACTTCTCCTTGTTTAGCTTGTATCCTGAGTGGCTTGAATACTTTCCTATGGTCTCCATGAGGGCCGTGAAGGAGGATATGAGTCTCTCTGTGACTATGAGAATGTCGTCCGCGTATGCGGCTAGTTTGACTGTGACCTCCTTGATGGTGATCCCCCTCATCTCCTCATTGGCCCGATATCCCTGATCAGAGGTTCCAAGGCCAGCAGAAACAAGGAGGGGGACAAGGGGCAACCTTGTCTTGTCCCTCGTTGTAGGGTGAAGGGTTCTGAGACCCCCCCCATTGACTACTATTCGAGATCTGGGTTTTTCGTACAGTGCCATTACTTTCCATGTATACGATTCTCCCAAGTTGTATGTCCGCATGCATAGCTCTAGGAAGTACCAAGATACCCTGTCAAATGCTTTCTCTGCGTCTAGTGTGATAGTCACTGCTGGTTCGTCTATCTTGGAGGCCCGTTCCAGTCTGGTATTTTATCATGCGACATGCGGGTCTTTAGAAATCCTACCTGTGATTTGCTTATCAGTTGTGGGAGTACCGTGTTTAGCCTTGAGGCCAGGATTTTGGAGTAAACCTTGCAGTCTACACTGATTAGTGATATGGGCCTGTAGTTTTGGGGCTGCTGTGTGTCCTTGCCCTCCTTAGGGATAACTATTATGTTTGCCCCTTGTCATGGTTTGCGAAACCGCTCCTACTCCCTCGCAGTGATTGAACACTTTTTTCATTGGTGGGTGCAGGTGCGTTAGGAACGTTTTATAGAAAGTGGCCGTGTACCCATCTGGTCTCGGTGCCCTATTTTCAATTTCTGCTGAGCTTATTTCCCGTCCCAGTGTCTGTGCATCTTTATTCGTTATCTTTGGGAGGATTAGTTTGTCTAGGTACCCCGTACAGCCTACCTGGTCTAGAGATTGGTCCTTACTGTAGAGTTCGTGATAGAACTCTCTGAATGTTCGTAGGATCTCCTTGTGTGTGTGTTGTTTTGTGAGTCAGTGATTTATGAGATGGTGTGCTGTCTTTGTTTGTGTTTCAGGTAAGAGGCTAGGATCTTCCCTGCTTTGTTTGCTTCGCAGAGGTCAATTGCCTTATATTTGTTCACCCACAGTCCTGCCCTCTCGCTCAAGATTTTGTTGTATTCATATTTTTTCTATGTTATCTCTGTTAGGGAGCTACTGTTCTTCGTGTCTGTGATGTGGATTGACTCTAGTCTTTTGATTTCATCTTCTAGTTGGGTCAACTGCAAGTTCGCACATTTATTCATTTTGGCTTTGATTTCTATTATTGTACCCCTGACTGTCGCCTTGAGTGCGTCCCATAAAATCTTGGGGTCAGTGTTGAGTGTATCGTTATGCCTCATGTATTCTTTAATGGCTTCCTCTATTTTGTTTTTGTTATCCTGATCTGCCAGGACATCGCTATTGAACCTCCATCTATGTGTAAGGTCCTCGTTATGCCGTCCGCTCATCTGTAGGCTGATGCACGAGTAGTCAGAGATAGTTCTAGCTGCAATGTAAGTGTGTTCTATTAGGTGAGTGTGTGTGCCTGTGATGTAATCTATCCTGCTGTATGAGTGGTGCGGGTTGGAGTAGAAAGTGTAGTCTCTAGTGTCGGGGTGTTGTAGTCGCCAGGGATCTTTTAGGATGAATCTGGTGCATAAGTTCTTTAGTATTGTGTGTGCGTTTGGGGGAGTGAGTGGCACTGCGATTGTCGAGTGTGTAGTCTAGCGCTATATTAAAGTCCCCTGCTAACACTGTTAGGTCATTCTGAGGGATTGCCTCTAGTCTTGTCGAGACTCCCTCCCAGAATTTGGCATTGTTGGTCCTCTATTGTCATCTTGGAGCTCTTATTTAGCAGATTGATCAACCCCGCTTTTTCCCCGTTGCAGGAGAGCAGGCCACCTGACCCATCCACCTTGCTCTAATGCGTTCGGCATCTTCTTGAGATAGCTTGGTCTCCTGCAGCAGGAACACGTCTCCTTTGGGCTTTGCTAGGTAGTCTAGGATTTTTTTCCTCTTGATTGGGTGGTTGAGGCCCTTGACATTTAGGGAGACAATCTTTAGGTTAGATGCTAAGGAGTTTGTTATTTTGTGACATTGGATACGATGGCTGCTCGCCATTCCCCCATACCTCCACTAGTGATGTGTTCTTGCCCTTCTTTCTTGCTTGGGTTTCCTGTCTAGCTGGGTAATATCTGTGGCTTCCCCTGCTCCTCCCACCAGATCTTGGTTCAATGTTGCTTCTTGTATGTAGACATGCAGCTAGAAGGGTTAAGATAGGATAGAAGACAGTGGATAGAATCAGAGTATATATACAAGACAGACAATACAGACTTAACTGACACTCCCTCCCCCGTTCCCCCCTGCCGCCCCGCCCTCCCTGTTCCAAACCATTGTATTCTGGACGTGCGACGGCAAGATCCCCATTTTGTCCCCCTGGGAGACTTTGTCTCCTTGAGCTAGTGATGATAATAATACTGTTCGCCCTCCCCCCATTTCTGCCCCGTTTTCTGCTGTCTCTACATAGCCCATGTGCGTTTTGCCTTGCTTTTCCCTTTTGGCTGATTCGTACCCCTTGCTCCCTCTCCCCATTCCCAACCCTCCAGTGACCACATCTATGACAACAAAAGGATATACTGATAGCTTAGTGTTTCTTGTATCATCTCGCTTGGTGATACCCTCGCCTTTCTCTCTGTTCTCCTCTCCGCATCCAGAGGGAGATAAAGTTTTGGTTCCTTTTGCAAAAGGTCATAGATTTGAGGTAGATACGCTAGGTCATTTGCTTAGTCCTGAGGAAGTAATTTTGTTTAGACCTGAGGTAGACTCCTGTGTTTTGAGGTAGATATGGTTTTTGTTGCTGAGTGTGCATTCTGGATCTTTGTCCCTCCCGGTCACTCCACTCTCGGATCCGGTGATGCTCTTCTCTTTCTCGTTCCTGCTTGTGAGGTTTCCATCTCTTGTTGCAACAGCCCTTGTAGATACCTGGACAGCTCTGTTGGATCTTCGAAGACGTGCGGTCTTCCTCTATCACTAATTCTGAATCTTGTAGGTCTCACAAAAGAGAATGTGATATTATCCTTCGTTAGCTTGTCCCTCAGGGCCAGAAACCCCATTCTTATTTCTACTATGGGCTTGGAGTAATCCTGTGTAAGGAGTATCTTATGTCCGTTCCATTGCATATTTTGGCTTTTCCTTGCTACACCAAATATAGCCTCTGCATGTTGCGTTTGGAGTGGCTTGCATATTATTGGGCGTGTTCCCACCCTATTCGTAGCTTTGAAGGCTGGTACTCTGTATGCTTTGTCTAGCTCGAAAATGTGGTCAAATTTGATGTTTGTAATTTTGGGGATCATTTCTTTGATAAGGGCCATGCAAGACCCCGTTTTGTCTTCCTCCCCATCCGGGGCACCTAGGATTCTTATGTTCCCCCTTCTGTTACAGTCATCCAGTTCCGCCGTCTGCCTTTGGAGTATTGCTGTTGTCTTAGTTAGTGCCATAATGGCTTTATTTGTCTGTTGTTCTCCATTTTCTATGTCGCTAACCCTCTGCTCCACCACCGTCAATCTGTTGTTTGCCACGTGGATGTCTGCTCTGACCGCAGCTAGTTCTAGTTGGATTGCATCCATGGTTTGTTTTGTTATTTTGGCTAGGTCATGGACCTCCGCCAGTTTTTTCAGAATCATTTCCAGTGTGCTATTGATACTTGGTCTTTGTTTGATGGGAGAGTCTGTTAGCGTTCCCTGCCATGGTTGGTAGTCCTCTTTTCGCTTGTTGGATCTCGAATCTCCTGCCCCCTTACTGAACTATGGGTTGGTATCTCTGCACTTGTGAGAGTTCACTTTGAGCCCTTTTTGTTCTCCCTTTCAGCGGCGGTTGTTGAATGGCTTTGCCCTGTTACTTTGTGGGGCTGCCCTGCACTCCTCTCTCTTGGGTTGATTGTGGTTTAGCAAGGGCCTTATCTTGATCCTGTTCTTGCTGTCTTCGCAATGCTCTTGTTGACGCCACTCCACCTGTTTGCGGTATCTGACTGCTGTCCTTCTGCCACTGTCCACTGACTTGGGGTATTTGCACCTTTTGCGCAGTTATTAGCCTCCCTTATGATTTTTGTCTGTTGCGGTCTGTAGCAGTTGTCTGTTTTGCCATGTTCCTTTACCTGCCGTGGTCCGTGTTCATGGACTGTGCTCCCCTGCACTCCTGCTGCGGCAGCTTTCCGGGCTCTGGCCGACACCGGTTTCGTACCCCCCTGCCTCTACGTGCTTGACTGGTGTTGTTAGTCCTGTCCTCATTTATCTTCCCGTGCTGCTGTTGTTACAGTCTTGGTCCCTGCGAGCTGGCCCTCCACGCTTGGGTAAGCCTGCTCTGTTCGTCACTAAGTTGACTCTAGCACCGTAGCACAAGTTTTGGATCCTAAGAGGCGGGCATTGGTGTGCTTTTCGGCTGTTGTGTAGCAAGTCACGCTCAGTGTGCTGTGGTTTATGGTCCCTCTAGCACTTGCACGTGGTTGTGGGTATTCACCTTGGGGTCTGGGGGTTTTAGTACTTCTTGTCCCCCTTTAGGCTCTTACTTGTGGTCAGTGTACTTCAGCACTTTCCAGACTGGTGCCCTTAGGTCTCTGGTGCCTCTCCGCTTTTCTCGTTTGCCTGCTGTGCCTCCTTGTGTATCTGTTCTGTGCTTGTCTGCCCTTCGTTAGCACTAAATCCTTGGGTCAGCACCACTTGCTGTCAAGATCTGAACCTCTTGTTTTGTCTGCTCCCTTTCCCACGATCTGCACCCCTTGTCTTGTCTTATCGCCTGTTCGAGGCTCGCCATGACTTCTTTGCGCGTCTCCTTCCCGCTTTTTTTTCTCCAAAATATCAAAATGGCGGCCCCCACTGATCAGTTTCGGTTTCTCCCTGGTGTGTCACTGGAAGGGTTTGTCGCACGGACAGTCTGACCTTGTCCTTTGTTTCTTGTGCTCCCCGTCTGCCTCTTGTGGTTATCGGCCCCCACACTCCACCGTTTTGCACCGTTCTTCTCCTCCCTTCCTCCTTGCACAAGAGGTCGCGCTGTTTTCTTCTTCGCAACAAAGATGGCGGCCCGCTAAACTGTTTCAGTTTCGTTTTCATGTCTCCGGGGTTAGGGGCGGCTCCCCTCTCCTATCCACTCCGGGTGGGGGGGGGTCTCGGGGGAGGGGTCGCAGCGGGAGCTTCCGTACTGACCTTGCTGCAATCAGCGCTGATGAGCCTGGCGTTCCGATGCTCGTTTTTTATGTCTCTGCGGCAGTGCCCTGAGTTCTTGGGTGCCTTCTTGGGGTTCTCCAGCTTCACTGAGTTTTTCGCTACTGTTTTCTTGTTTTTTCTCCTTTTCTCGCTCGCTGCCGGTTAACCCCACCCAGCCCTTCTTTTTCTCTGGCTCTTCCGATGTTCTTTGGGGTGGTTCTTTCTTCGTTTAGTGTGGCGGTTGGGTGTTCATTTTTCGCTCGCTCCCAGGGTGTGACGGAGCGATGGATTCAGGCAACTTTCCACATTGCTGTCCAAGCCGTGCCCCAACACTTCTATATTTTTAATATCCATATTACTTACCTTAAATCAATATCCTTGACCACGAGAATTTTGTCTGTGGATATTCTTGACACAATATATTTTTGACACGATATTTGTGCAAACCGATATTTTCCTGACCCGTCATTGTTGGTCCTGAACAAAGCCTTTTTAAATCAGATCCAATTGGCTGAAACATGTAGACGATGATGATGCTGGATACAGTTTGAATTTCTCAAGCTCGAGTTTGTTGTTTATTATGAATGTCTAGGGGAGAAGGATGAGCAAGTTTTTTCCGCCCTCTCTCTATTTGTTTAAATATGACCTGTATAGATATCAACATCTGAATACCGGTCAACAAGATTATACTCTGAAGATTTTTGCAGCGTATTACCTATATATTTCATCTTCTGTTTGAGAGTGATTTGCCTGGGCTTTTATATGCGGTGAACCATATATTGAAAACAGGACTTCATCTACAAAATCTTTCTGCTAAAGAATTCATGGGCAAAGTTCAAGGATGGGATGAAAATCTGGAATCTCACTTATTGAATTCAAAATATAAAGAATTTTGAAGTCAAGACAGCTAGAGAACTTTGTTTCTTGGATCCCGCCAATGTTTGCAGATGTTGTAACCATAGGTTTTAAGCTTTGACGTCTTTTATTTGCAACTGTTAGCCCGTCCAGCCAATATCGATAGCATTGGCACAGCATGGAATATTCTTAGTTCGTTCCTTCATGGTCATGAACAATCAGTCTGTGGACAAAATTGGTTCTGGTTCTTTTCCCTTCCGTGTGGAGTCTCCCAGGGGCCCTCACTAAGCCCAATGCTGTTTAAGATTTACGTTACCCCTCTGGCTTTTCCCTCACACCCTACGCCAATGACACAAAAATTGTTGTCTCCTTTGCCAATGACGCATCTGGCATAGGAACCAACTTTTGTAACTGTATGCAGGCCGACGGCCAATGGATGGCAGAGACCTGCCTTCAGTTAAATTCAGTAAAGACTGAGGTGGTCATTAGGATGGCGGGAGGACTTCAGTCCGTGTGCCACCCTAGCGGTAACAGGATTGCACGCCTGTCATGTGGCGGTCCCGCGCCCCTGATAATGATGCGACCACCACCGCGGCAGTTGCATCTGGCAATTTAACATTGCGGCGGGCGCTGCTGGATGCAGCACCCGCCGCAATGTCCAATGGCCATGTTGTGCATGGACAGTGCACAAGTGTCCCCCCACCCAAGGGCGCCTGTAATGGACCCCACAAAGCCGGCCTTTGCCGGCCTTTCTATGGCGGTTCCACCGCCATGTAAAGACTGGCTGACGCCATTTAATTATGCAGATGATCTTCAGTTAATCTTTCCCATTGACTCCCTTCCCTCCTCCTGTCTTAATTTTCAGTCCACCATGATGGCCATTGCAGAATGGATGTATCATAGTCAATTGAAATTGAACCCTACAAAAACTGAGTGGCTCCACTAATCCGTGGAACGCCGCCTTTTGGCCTCCATCTCTGGGGACGGCACCCACTCCTGTGAGCACAGCAAAGAGTCTGGGGGTGATTATTTCCGAAGATCTGTCTATGAGACCACAAATTAACTCTGTTACCTCATCCTGTTTTTTTCATCTTAGGCGGATTCGCAAGATTAGTAGGTTTCTCTCTAGAGAGGCCCTCATTCTTGTCGTTATTGCTCTTATCACCTCCAGACTCGATTATGCTAACATTCTGTATGCTGGGATTCCGGCTTACCACCTCCACCGGTTGCAACTAGTGCAGAATCAGGCTGCTCGCCTGATTTTTCGCCAGCCTAAATACCAGCACGTTACTCCCCTTCTCCGCAACCTCCACTGTCTCCCCGTTTCCAGACGCTGTAGTTTTAAGCTTGGATGTACCGTCTTCAAGGCCCTCTCTGATTCAGCCCCTGCTTTCATTTCTTCTTGCCTGACACGTTACATTCCCCATAGAGCTCTCCGCTCTACCTCTCTCAATTACCTTGAGGTACCTAGATATAGACGGAAAAAGCATGGAGGACTTAGTTTCTCTCATCTGGCATCCTCCACTTGGAATACCCTCCCAACGGCCCTCCGTCTCTGCTCCAACTACGCCTGTTTTCGAACACTGCTAAAAACACTGCTATTTCAGTCAGCATTTGAGTAAACACTTCCTCCCTGGTATCCGTTTTTGTCAAAGAGCGCCAAGAAACCGTTGGTGAATGTGCGCGGTATAAGTATTTTTAACGTAACGTAAGGTAACGCCAGCATCGTGATCGGGCTGGCGGTGCCTTTGAGGCACTGCCCCATTAACCACCGCCATACCTGCACCGCCAGGCAATCGTTACGGTTACCTGTGGCGGAAGCATGGCGGGCGGTCTTCGTACGTGCCCCGCTTGCAGAACGTCCCCCCCCCCCCCATCCTGATCTGGAAAGTTGCATGCAGATGGCGGAGGGACCGCCACCGCCGGGTCGGCGGTGGCAATCCCTTTGTCAATGTAATCAGGCCCTGAGTTCTTGATCTTCAGAGTTCAGCCCTTGTTCTGGATTCCCACCTGGTGGCCCCAAGACATGAACCTTCATCCTGCTCCTGTCAAAACCCGTAACCTGGGTGTCCTGATTAATAACAAAGTGTCACTTACTGACCAAGTCAATGCAGTCACTTCCAAGGCATTTAAATTCCCTAGGGTAATAAAGAAGATACTCCCTGTGAGAAGTTAGCCTGGCATATGATGTCCACTATTCTAATGGGCACCTTGCATCAGTCTAAACGGCCCTTATTGATGGTGGTTGTAAAGTCAACCTTATAGACAAGCTATCCTAGTGGTAGCATGGACCAGCAGTCATAGGCTAAGACTTCAAAGAGCATGTAAGCAAGCTGTTTTCCAATTATAATCCCTTGAATACCAAATGAAAGGACACCACACAAGGTATATATCAAATATATATGTATTTTTTTCTAACACAACCCCTCTGCACTCTTTATGAGGTCAGAGATCAAAGCACATCACAAGTTACTCAATTAGCATACGATAAGTTGCACAAATACAGTTATGCCCTAGGGGCCTCACAAAGCATATACTAAGTAAGTGGTATAAGAACCACCTCAGAAATAGTGAATAGCCCTAGGGCCTAGGGAATCGCTGGGGCTACACTAAACAACCAAAGGTTAGGAAGTAGGAGACCCACAGGAGACGTGTGCAGTGTCTAAACACAGTCTTGAGTTACCATTGACTTATAATGGAGAACGTAAGAGTTACAAAGTTACTGTTTAAGGGCACTTCCGGATGGACTACAACAAAACCCCTTTAGACTAGGACACTTAGAGAGTCAATACCCACAGGAGCACCGGAGTACTCGAGTTACCTCTCCCAGGGAAGCCGGGTGCATAGGTGTCTTTTCGTGTCGGGTTTCGTCGTTGTTTTCTATGGAGATCTGCAAAGAAGTGCTGCAGGCTACCAGAGGAAAAGTGTCCGGGTGGATCCAAGGGTGGATCGAAGATGTGAAGAACCTGAAAGCAGAGGGGACAGAGTCTGGTCACTAGCCATTGACCAGGAAGGAATCAGGCGATGTCGCGATGATCTCAGGTGAAAAGGTGAAGCTTGTCTCTGCGGCCACGATGACCAGGAGGTGTTGACGATGAAACAGTGGCTGGATTCGAGCTGTCCCACGAAGGATCTAGTTGACTGCGATGTCGGTATCTGGACTGGACCCAACAAGCCTTGGCAAACGCAAACCACGCAGGAAGTTAAGATTGGCTTCGGAGCAGACCAGCAAGGTCAGAGGAGCTTCACTTTTGCAGGGAAGCTGGAGCAAGCCTGGAGCAACCAGGAAAGCAGTTTGGTTTCAAAGGTTTATCTTCAGGGGGCTCACTAGCAAGCGGGCTAGCAACCGGGAAGACACGTTGAGCTGAAGTGCAAGAGCGGGCCCCACGCGGCACTCGTGGAGTGTGGAGGGCTGAGCTTTCAGTGCAAATGGCGCTCGGGTCTGGGGCTTCTCGTACTCCAATGCACAACTGCGAGTTACCTCAGGAGTCGATGCAGTTAGCAAAATGCAGGATGTTCAGGGTGTCCGGTCCCACGTCTCTCGTGTCCGCCACGGGTCTCAGCTTTGCAGTGGATGTGGGTTGGAGTCAGAGAAGTCTGAGAGTCCAGTTCCTGTGTCACTGATGCTTTGGGTTCCGGCAGGAGCGTCGACAAAGCAGACCTGCAAGTTACTGGTGGTGCCTGTTTGCATAGGGTGGTCACTCCTTGACCACAAGGGAGATGTCTTCAGTCTTCTAGTCAAAATAGAACATCGAAGGTCGAAGAGTTTCATATCAGAGTTTTATTCCAGGATAATCTAAAGTCCTGGGGACACAGCACCTATCTTTATACTAAGAAAATGGGCTGGATTACCTGCTAGGTCCCTCCTATGGGTGGACCTGGGAAGGGGGTGGTTACACCCCTTTCCCTTTGTCCAGTTTCGTGCCAGAGTGGGGCTGGAGTGCCCCAGCAACTGGTTTGAACTGGGCTATGCATGGAGCACCTTGTGTGCCCCAGGCAGTGTCTGGAAAAGCATCTTTCCATTCAACCCACCCTGCCCCAATAAACTACAGGCTGTCTGTGGAGGTGCTAGCACCTCACTCGACAGGAAACCTATTGTCCAGGCCTCCCTTGCTGGAGTGTCTCCCAGCAGCACGAGGTCAGACTCGTGTCTGTGGCAGCAGCATCCATTTTGTGATGCTGAGGCTCAGTTTAACTTTAACCGGGTAAAGCAGTAACATACATGTCTTTTCCCTCTAGAAGGGTGGAATGCTACCCCCACCACCAGAACTGGTGGGGGGTAGTATTCCAAAGTGTTTGACACCTTACACGACATGTTTTGATAAAGCCAAACCAAAGTTAGCAATAACCGCGAGGATTATAATGCACTTAAGAGTATATGGTATGGCTATATCATAGAACAGCTATAAGGAGTTGGTTCCGAAAGCTGCAGAGGGGCTCAGCTCATGCTAGGGCACCCTCTCACATAAAACCAAGCACTCTGCCTCCAGGATTGTCTAGGCCTACCATAGGAGTGACTTATAGGTGCATATGTGTCTATATATAAGGTAGATATAGATATACTATATCTAAGTAAGGGGTGATTACACCACCTTACCCAAGCTGAGTGATCAGCCTGTGGTGTCAGTTTGTATGGCCAGCCAGGGGTGGCATAATACATGCTTCAGCCCCTGGTTCTCAGCTCCAGAAATCTGTACTGACTTTCCTTGTCCTATCTATGCTCGATGATTGTAATGGGCTGTATCTAACTTGTGCTTAATAGGTTATAGATCCTGAAGAATGCAGCTGCACGGCTTCTTCTCTAAATTCCCAAACACCATTCGGTGTCTAAGCCCATTGAGAAGCTGCACCAACTGCCCATCAGCCAGAGAATTACTTTCAAGGCTTTATGCATTGTTTATAACGCTCTACTCAACCAAGGGCCCTTGTTCTTCAGAGATAGTTGTAACTGGTACATTCCCAATAGGTCTGTGAGATCCTCTGCCACCAAAGCTGTGATCATGCCAAGATTCAATCGTGCAAACAGGGATGTATGCAGCTTTGTGCAGGGAGTCTCTTAAGCCTGGAATAAGCTTCTTTTACCTATAAAAATTTCCCCAAATCTTCTGATCTTCAGAAAGACCCTTAAGACTTGGATATTCAACTCTTTATAATGAGTCTCAGTACTTTCATGATCCTCTGCCAAATGCTTTGAGCACTTAATAAAACTACTTACCATAACAGAACAAAATGAATCCTCCTCTTGGAGAGGTAACGTATTTCTTTTAGCGAAAAGAGTACCAAAGCAGAGGTGCTCCTCATGTACACATGCTATTATGGATAAAGGATGGATGAAAATTTGGAACAGAAAGTGATGAGGCTGTCTGTCCTGTCTTTCATCGAACAGTATGTCACATGTGCAATCCCAAAACAAAGTGGATTAAAAAGCTTCAGACAACAAGTTTTACGGTTTCAACATCATAGATGTGGAAAATATTGCAGTCGAAGATATAGATGCAAAGGTACATTTTATAAAAGATGTCCTTTCGGATTACCAGGACATGTCATTTCACAAGGAACAGTAAACAGCTTCTTCTCAGAGGTAAGACATACCTAAAGAGAACAGAAACTTCAAAGTATATTAATTACTATAATCCAGTAATTTTGAAAATGTGGAATGCAAACCTGGATATTCATATTATTGTAGACAATTCAATTGCTGTTGCTTGTTACATTACATCATACATTACAAAATCTGAGTAGTCAGAAATGACAGATATGTGGAAGGAGATTTCTGCAGAAAAGAGTCTCAGCAAGAAATTGGACAGCTTCAGCTTGAAGATGCTCTTCCATAGAGGGAAAGGATTCTATGAGTGCTCAAATCGGTTGAGCTTGGCCAGTTTATTTTTAAAGTCAAAAGGAATCGTTTGGGTAAGCCTAGGCCTAGCCAGCACACGGAACAGAGTATTGAAGTCTTTCCCAGAAATCTAATGCTTACCAGAGTTTTAGCAAGAACAAACTGATATTGTTAAAATGAATATGTTGGATCCATACTATCCAAGAAGGAGTCCACATCTGGAAAATGTATGGCTCTATGAATACTACAGGTATAAAAGGAATGCAACAGAAAACATACAAGAAGAAAAGTATGCAGTAATTAGATGTGAAGGATGTTTGGTCAAACATGCCCAAGGAAATCCTATTCACCATAGAAAACTCAGTTACCAAACTCCAGGTAAAAGAGAAGTTTTCTTTTTAACTCTTCGGCAACTCTTTGTGCATTAGCGTGCTGAAGCAGAATTACTTGGAGACTATGGGGCACATGCATCAAGCCTTTTCCCATTTGGAAATGGGCGATTCCAGAATTGGCCCGTTTGTAAATAGAAAAAGGCCTTTCCCCTATGCATGTAGGTTTGGCATTTGCAAGTTAGGTAATCACAATTTTTTGTGATTACCTAAATTGCAAATGAATTTAGGGAATCACAATTTGCGATTCCCTAATGCCGATGCATGTTGCCTTTCCTAAATGCAAACTGTGCATTAGGAAATGCTAATTACCATCAACTTCAAGTTGATGGTAATATGTGCATGCTTTGAAAAATGCCCAAAAATGAATTTTTCAAAGTGCCATGTCGCACACACATGCTCTAGGTCTTTACATGTACACACTTACCTTTTTTTGTGGGGTGCATCAGAGGGGCCTTAGGCCTTTGGGCACCCTTAATTTGCATTCCCTATTTGTGATTGCCAATTTGGTATTCGCAATTAGCGAATGCAATACCATTCATTCCTATGGGCCTGTAGGTCCATAGGAATGAATGGAGCCACATTACCTAATAGCGATTTGCAATTTCCGAATCGCTATCATGTAATGTTAATGGATCACACATTTTTGGGCGATTCCTACATGCATACCATTTTGTGATCCCCAAATAGTAAATTAGTAAAATTTGCTATTTGGGAATCTTAAAATGCGGGCATGATGCATGTGCCCCTTTGACTGCTAGTAAGATTCTTTCAATACTATCAAAACGTTATTCAATATTTCCTAACTATTTGAAAATGTTAAATTATGAGATTCAACAAGAAGAAATCATTGCAGCTGAAATAGCTAAAAAAGTTTACAAAGTTGCCAAAGTTCTGGACTGTTCACTTAATATCCTCTTGGTCAACCAATTATTTAGAATAACGCAGCTGTAGCCGTGAATGGGGTGGAAACTGAAATGGAACAAGTGAAACAAGGTACTATTAATTTTTAAGAGTTAGAAGGACAACTAAACACTGAACAGAAGGAAATCTTTATGGAAGTAAAAGACAAAAATGACAACATGGATTCTACGAGAAGAAAGAATGTCAGTGCTTCTCATTTAAACCTAGATCAGTGTTCAAGCTGCTTAATTAAAGGTTTTACCAACTGGATTAGCAGCGCACAACATTAAAAGAATTACTTTACATTTACTACTTATGCTACCTGTCAAAACATGACAATACATTGGAATACCAGAGGTTTCTGGAGAAGCTTGTCATGAAGTCTCAAGAGTAATGAAGAAACTAAAGCTGTATGACTTGTTGTTTGGAGGAAAACATTTAATTGTCTTCGGGTACCTGCTGCAGCTTACTCCTGTCAAAGGACAACCTGTTTTCAAAACCCTTCTCCATAATTAAACAAGGATTTTTTTGGGAAGCATTCGCAATGTAAATATTTTGCTACATTTCTAATACATGGAATTAGTGAAGAATATGCGACAAGCATCTTCTGTGGAATATGGAGATATTCTAAAAGATATAAGAACAGGAGCTTTGACAAAAGACATTAAAGGAGCTTTGGAAAGTCGACTAATCAAGAAACTGTTTTTGTTTCAAAACACACCAGAACAACTAATGTATAATTTTATTGCAGAAAACAAATATATAGTTTGTTTAATGCCTAAACTACAAGAGTACTCCAAATTTAATGAGGAACTGCTTACATTGGAAAACCAGCATATTTTAGAAATTACAGCTATTGATAAAATGGAACACCAGGGAGTAACAATGCTATGAAATGATTCTTTTTAAAACTCTATTTAATATTGCAGGTTTAGAAAAGTGTTTACGCATGTGTAAAAACTGTTGCGTTATTTTGTGGTGTCATTTGAATGGATTAGAAGGATTAGTAAATGGTGCTAATGGTAAAGTTTTTGATTTTGGATTTTCCAAACAGGCATAAGATTGAATTCTTGATTATCAAATTAGATTAGATTGATGGAGTAAAGTAAATTTACCACTGTGTTGTATGTTTTTTGCTTGGTAAGTCAGATGACAGCAGTTCCCAGGTTCTCTAGTTTATGCTGAAACTATCCACAAATCTCAAGGTTTAAGTATAGAACATTGTCTGGTTTCTATTTGGTGGAATTTGATGAGAAAAATGTTTGTGTCGATGGAAATTGAGCAAGCGAGAACAATCGGTTAAGAAGTCTAAATGCTTCTCATTTAGGACAATATCCTATATATGACAAATGGATGGTATGTCCTAAACGGAAGCATACAAAAGCACTCAACTGAAGTCCAAGAAAAGAAAGGAAACCAGAACAATGTACAAGATGGTAAAAAGAAAAAAGTCAAAACTGAAGGAAATATTGTAGGACACCAATTAGAAAATAGTTCAGGTATCATCTGCAATGCAAATGTGGTTCTCAATGGAGTGTTTCAATCACCACATCTTGTTAATCAAATTGAACAAAACTGTGAAAAAAGGTTCTGTTATGCACTGTACCATTTACTCCAATGTTTACGTGACAGAAGTTTAATAAATTCTGCTTTAGGCATTCAAGATCTTTTGGATACATGTAGCAGATCAGTAATATTTAGCCTCAACATACAATGCACAATAGTTTATAATGGTAAAGCTTGTAATTTTAGAAGAAGAACAAGTAAATATTGATTACTTGTTTGGAATAAGATACAAATGGGACCATCAGTGTGAAGACTGCTCATTTACTTCTACTACTGATATGTAAATGTAAATGTAAATGTGTTTGTATTTATATAGCGCACTTCTACCCAGAGGTCTCGTAGCGCTGTATTCATACCGCTGTGGAACCCATCCTGGCTTTCCTGTGAAATGTCCACTCCTGGGCACCCACAAGGTGAAGCCAGGCATCCAAGCGCTGCTGGGGCCATTGTGGAGATTAAGCAAGCTATTGCCCAGAGTCACAGAGTGGGACCCATGATTAGACTAGGCAACGAGGCGAGAATTATCAGGTCCGGGGAAATTGAGTCCAAGAACCGCCGAGGCAGGAATTGAACCCTGGTCCCGTGCCAGACCCAACCATTGAGCCACGCTTCTCCACAATATGATGATATATATATACTGAGTGATTTATATACTTAACATTACCAGATTGCAAAACAATGTCTTTTGACAAATTAATAAAACAGCAAATCAAAATATGACCTACTCATATTGTAGATCAAACATAATGTCTATGTTGCAAATACAAATAAGTGGAAAATACATCACATTAATGCCTCAGCGATGTAGGCCAGATGGAACAAAATTAGAAACCGAAATTACAAACTTAAAAGTAGGACAAATATCTACTTGAGAAAGAACTTGCACAACAGTTGCTATTATTTTTCATCAAGGAGCTCATATAATATCTGGACACTACACTTCCCTTTTAACGAGTAACAGTGGATGGGCAGATTACAATAATAGCAACCTTAAATTCAAAGATGAACTGCCTTCCAAACTACGAAATTCTTACCTTCGATTTCTTCAACCAAATTTCTAAGGACATCATTCGGCCTATTGGGGGTGATATGCTTAAAAAGTACTCTGTATTGAATTATTTCAGCATGGTTAATTTCTTTTTTGCCCATCATTTGGCCTACTAGGGATAATATTCTGAAAACCATTTTCAGAAATCAAGTAAGGTATATATTTGTTCGTTGTACTGTACCAGGTATAATAATAATATAAAATGTTTTCTCATGCATTTGTTTTCATTAGTAGAGTAAGTGTAGATAAAACAGTCGGTTAGCACATTGTTGTGAGTATAAAGCATAGTGACACATATTTACAATGATCTATTGTGCACTCCTGTTTTTTTTTACAATCCATATGCTTGTTTTTTCTTCACTGTTCGAAGATGACGCTACGTACATACAACTGTATTGTGAAGTAGTATGAAAGCTGAGAACAGTGGAAAAGGGAAGTGATGTTTTTTATCATAATGTATTCTTATCATGCTTTATTTCTAAGATCACATACTAATGTGTTTTTATGTTCCTGTCTCTTTAATAGCGGGTATTCAGCATTCACAGATTACTGAAAACACAATTTCTGCCATGCATTTATTCATTAGCAATGGTGATACTTTACAAGTGTAAAGCTGTTCTTCACTCACATATGTTATCTTGAATTTAAGTAGCACGTGGGCTATAAGTTATACTCTTACATGCATAAAACATAATGTATATAATCTCCTAACAACTTTCAGTGACCTACATGCAAACTTGCAAGCCTATATGCTCAATTATACATCTACTCTCTCACCCTCATTTGCACCTTATATAAGTATATGCAAAAGATAGGGGTTGAGACATTGTTCAAATATGTAGTAAATAACCAATACTACCAATTCACCCAGCCAGAGAAGTAGCCCTTTAAACATGTGTTAGGCCTGGTACACTTCAGGCTCTGCATCCAGTTCTGCTGCAAGATTGACTCTGCATTTAAAACCCCTTGACAAGCCTTAACCTAATGTTCTACCACATATAAATCACCCATAAGATAGCCTGTAGCTAGGCCATAGGGTACGCGTTTATGTGCAAAAATGGTAACACATGTAGTTAGAAGTGTCACTGAGCTACATGCACATTTTCATGCCCATATGCTCAGTTATACATCCAGTCTACCACACTGATTTGAATGTCATATAAGGACATACAAAAGGGAAGATCCACCAATACACCCCCTGAAACAGTGTCACAAGCATCTAAACATTCTCTCTCATGCACAGACAGAACTATATTATATCTACCACTAATGAAGACTGTAGGTAACTTTCTTAAGTAAGCCAATACTATGTAACACACCCAAGAGGCAGTCCATGCTCCCTGTTACATATTCAATTACAAAGTTATCCAGTTTCAAACAAAGGCAGTGATGCACCAATAAAATGACTTACATATAGAATCACACTGCCAGATAGGAAATAAAGAACTGAAAATACCAAGTCACCCATCCAGAGGAGTAGTTCTTTAAACAAGTGTTTGGCCTTGTACACTTGAGGCTGTGCATCTAGTACTACTGCTAGGCCAACTTGCCATTTAAAATCAGTTGGCAAGCCTTAACCTTCTGTTTTAGCACATAACACTCACACCCAAAGTAGCAAGTAGCAAGGCAAAAGAGTACACAGTTATCTGCATAAAAATCTAACACATGTAGTTATAAATGTCAATGAGCTACATGCGCACTTACAGGCCCTTATGCTGTTATACATCCAGTCTTCCACCCAGATTTGAATGTAATATAATGCCATCCATCCAGAGAAGTAGCTGTTTAAACATATCTGAGGCCTGGTTATAATTGTGGGTGTGCGTCTAGTTCTAGTGCTAGGCTGACTTGTCATTTAAAACCCCATAAGAAATGTTAACCTCCTGTTCTATTACAAAAACTAACCTCTAAGGTAGCCTGTAGATAGGCCATAAGGTACACTTCTATGTCCATAAAATGTAAAAGATGTAGCTAGAACTTTCAGTGAGCTATAACATACACTTTCAGATGTATATGCTGAGTCTGAAATCCAGTGCTGCACCTTTGCTTGAATGCCATGTAAAGATATACAAAAGGAGAGACAATTTTACAACCCCTCAGACAGTGTCACAAGTATCTAAACTTTCACTCACATGCAGAGATACAAGTGTTTTGTATCTAGCATTAATAGAGGCAGTGACACAGTCACTTAAAAAAAGCCAATACAAAGTAAGACCGTCAAAAGACAGTTTATGCTGCCCATTTACAGATCCTAGCAGAGAAAAAAAGAGCCAGTAATGTACCCAGAAAATTAGTTACATATAAAAACACGCCCCACATAAGGACTGACTCATCAATTTAAATATCTAACAAAGAATTCACTCTACCAACTCAGCCATCCAGACAACTTGCTTTTTTAACCACATGAATGCTACAGCAATTCATCCTCTGTGCTGCAGATCCTTCTTTCCCATTGTTCATGACAAGCTCAGTTCGTCATGAGCACACAAGCAGTGTACTGCATGACGAGCATGGAAGGGGTTAAGATATCTAAAGTCTGCAACACCATTATGCCTTTACAGGCATATAGAAATACAGATACTTGGAACTCATAGTCCCACTCTCACACAACCACTGACATACTCATTCACACACCCATAAAAACCTCAGACATGTACTCACTGATCCAATCCAATCCGAAAAGTTTTATTCAACAGTTTGTGTCATAAAAGCAAGTCACAATAAAACAGAATAATTTTCAACATTTAAAATACAATACATTACAAGATGAAACATTAAAATTCCATACAGCAAACTGATCCTGGTTAAAACAGTATCAAACTTTTAAAAAGAATGCATATCATATAGGTATTCAAACCATTAAGGGTAAGAATAGCTAGGGAACTTATTTCAAACCTCAGCACAGATATATAACTGGAGCACACAGTCAGATAAAATGTAATGGTTTTTATATGACATCTGTAGAACGGGATCTAATTGCCCACATCCAACTTACGAACTTGGCTACTGCTTTAGTAATACACAGCATTGTGTCAGTACATAATATTGTTGGAGCAATACTACTCGCTTTAGTACCCAGGTTCCTACAAATTGGTGTCAGCCATGCTTTGCGAGGGCCAGAGTTGGCACGGCAGACAAACAGGATGTGGGCATACGACTCTTCATGTGGATTGCAAAAGGGACATTTACTATTGCCTGATATGCCCATTTTGCTGTACATTTTCTCAACGATAAGGTTCCAGCTCTGAATCGGAAGTACAGCTTCTGATCGAATGATTTGGATATGACGTCCCAGTACCGATCCAGGCTTGGCCAAGGCTTAACTATTAAAAAAGCCCCAGATAGAGATGAACTATCACTAGTTCTGTGGTTATTGTGGTAAACTAATTCCCGGTATTTTTCTTTTATGATTTCTTTAGAGGGGAATTGGCAACATGATGGATTTTCCCACAATTTTGACATACCAATACTAACTAGGGAAGCTCTAACCGCTCTCTGCCAACTGATCTTGTGAAACGGGTCTGAGATGATTACATCCATAAGACCTGCAGCGTATGTTGACTCACTGATCCATACACCCATGCATACATCAACTCACCTATAAAGCCACTAATGCAAACAATACTACTCGTTCATAGCTACTCATACAGCTACTCACTAATCAATACAGTTACTCCCCCATCCACTCATACACATATATGCATACTTACATACCCAGTCATACATCCACACAACCACTCACATAATGAATCAGTCACCCATTCCACTGCTAACATACCTACTCACTCACCCACAGAATCATTCACACAGCTGTTTACTTGCCCATACAGTTACTCACACACCTACTCACTTACTCCTACTTGCACTAATTATAGTGCTCACCTATTGTCATTTAGACAAACACATACTCTTTTGTTATGTTAGTAAACTTGTAGAGCGCACGACTACCCGTGGGTGTCCTGGCACTAAATAGGGTATTGCAGTGGCGTGGTAATCAGTATAATCTCTCTCATACTCATTAACTTGTCCATACAACCATTGAAACCCATTCACACACACACATATAAACACTCATACACCCAGTTTCTCACCCATGCACAAACTCACACTGCGACTCACTTACTCATACATACAACAACACACGGAGTCAATCACCCATACAAATATTAACACACAACCTCACTGATGTATTCAATCTATGACACACGTACACACTTATCCATTGACAACTTATATACCCAATAACTCAAGCATACAAACACTGACATACCCATTTACTCGCTCATACAGCAACTCATACACACACTAACTCATATATGCAAATTACTCAGCCATCCACTCACTTAGGTATAGAACCCGTCATACATTCACACACTTATCCATACAGACACACACCAATTCCCAAATATATACAAAACATGACACACTCACTCATTCACACTCTTATACAGTCACTATCATGGACACTCACACATTCATTTTTTTTTTGTAAATCTATTTTTATTGCAGCATAGTTATTTGTACATTCACATGGTGCTTGTTAGTTCTCCCGGTGAATAATCCCCTTATAAATTTTCAATATATGTGTCACACAGCTCTTCAGCTCACACCCCGGAGGTCGAGCAGCGTGCTTGCAGAGATATACGTGTGTAGGGTGTAATAACATGTAACAGTCGAAATCAGCTTTCTGAGGAAAGACAGTGCTGCTTTTCAGTCCTCTCGCTCTCTCGCTTTAACGCTGTGTCCATCAAAGTCAGGAAGGTCTCTTCTTTACGTCCAAACAAGAACTCCCCACCCTCAACACCCAGCTTGCCCCCCTCCACCCCTTCTCCCCTCCAGAACTATCCCTCCTTCACCCCCCCTCCTCCAGCCCCCACCCCCCCAGGCGTGCCAGTTCGTCACCAGTGCGAGATCATAGTCTCCTCGACCAAAGCAGCCCCAAAGTGGGTCATCAGGAGAATCCAACAAACAACTCGTTGTCCTCACTCAGGAAGTAGGGGTATAAAGGTGGGGAGCCTAGGTCGCCGCCTCACCGGGTAAGCGGTCCGCCGGGGCAGGGCTATGTGTCGGGGTGTCCTCCTCCTCCTCCAGGCCCACAAGTGAGAGGTCTAAGATCAGCCCTTCCCATGCCCTGGCCCTCTCCAGTGCCGCGTCATTGTCTACTCTAAGCGCAGCCCGCATACGGAGTTCTCCCTCAAAGCGGGCCCATTTGAGCAATTCAGCCTTCCACTTCTCCACCCCAGGGCCCCTATTCGCCTTCCATTGTGATGTTATGGCTCGCTTCGCCAGGAGCAGACCCAGGTCCAAGAACTTGCTAGTGATCTTGTTCTTTGATGTGTGTGGATACCAGTGCTGGATGCAGTGTGCCATGGATAAATGCAAGTCCCTCTCCGTGACCTCCCTCAAAGTGTCTACTACCTCCTGCCAAAAGGAACCCAACTCTGGGCAGGACCAGAACATGTGCTGGAAGTCAGCCAAGGTCGCCGGGCATCGCGGACAGGCCGCCGGGTGCGTTGGGAAGTATTTATGTAATTTGTCAGGTGTCAGGTAAGCCCTGTGTAGGACATAGAAGTGCATCAGCTGGAACCTAGTGTTGCGCGTTCCGTTTCGGGCCCGCGCCACAATGCCAGTCCACGCCTCGTCAGGGATCTCCGTCGCCAGATCCGCCTCCCATTTTGTCTTCAGGGCTTGCAGAGGAGCCACAGTCTCGGAGACCATGCGCCTGTACAGGCACGTGACTGCCTTGACCGTCCCTGCCATCATCACCACGTATTGGCAACCCAGCGACAGTGTTTGCTCTGTCATACCCGTTTTCCAGTGCTTGCGGATTGCCGAAGTTAGCGCCGCGTGAAGGAAGAAATCTCCCCCCGACAGCTCAAAGCGGTCCCTCAGTAGGTCGAAGGGCAGCATCGCCCCGTCCTCATAGAGGTCTCCCATGGACTTGAGTCCCTGCTGTTCCCAGCCTCCCAGTCCGCGCCACGAGCCCCCATGCGGCAGTGCTCCGCATAGTCGGAGCGGTATCTCAGGGGCGTACGGCACCCCAATACGGCCCCTTCGGCGGTATCTATTCCAGCACTTCCGGACCGTCGCAAATTCTTGAGTAAGATGGAAATCACCCAACGGGAGCCCCAGAACGATCCGGGATAACACTTGAACCGGGCCCGCCGGTTCTCCGGAGCCATCGCCTTCGCTCCTGGCTCGTGCGACCCACTGCGTCAGCCACTGCAGCTGGGCCGCCAGGTAGTATAGCTCGTAGTCGAGCACCGCAAGCCCACCCTCCTCCCTAGGGCGGAGGAGTGTGCTGTGCGCCACTCTGCGCCTGCCCGTCCCCCATAGAAAGTCGATCACTAACGACCTAAACCGCCTGAAGAAGCTCGCCGGGATCCAGATCGGGAGGGTCCTAAAGAAATAAAGCAACCGTGGCAGGGTCACCATTTTAAGGAGTGCCACCCTCCCCATGAGCGACAACGGGAGCGTGCCCCAAAACTCGAAGTTCTCCTTGGCGTGCCTGATTGCCGAACCGACGTCCCCCTCAAGAATATCCGCTGTGTTGTGAAATATCGAGGTCCCTAGGTAGCGCAGGCTCCTCTCCTCCCACGTCACCCCCTCCGAGGTTTGTGGGCCTAGTCTACACGGTCGGACTGGGAACAGGTATGATTTCGCCCAGTTTACCCGGAGACCCGACACCCTACTTAGTGATTGCAGGAGGGCCTTAGCGTCTCGCAGAGAGTCAGTCGAGTCTGCCAGAAACATTAGCAGGTCGTCTGCATACAAAGCTATGTGGTGTACTTTTCCATAGACATCCAGTCCCTTATATGTCCGCCCCAGGCGGGCTCTCGCAGCGAGTGGTTCGATCGCTATGGCGAACAACAGGGGGGAGAGAGGGCAACCCTGGCGAGTGCCCCTGCTCACCGCACACATCTCGGAAATGATTCCTCCAGTTCTGACCCTGGCTGTAGCATTTCGGTATAGTAGCGCCGTCCAATCCACGAAATCATCGCCCAGCCCCATCGTGCGCATTACATGGAAGAGGTAAGGCCATTCCAGGCTGTCAAAGGCCTTTTCCATGTCGACAGCAAACACCGCTGCTTCATCATCATCATAGGTGTCAGCCTCCAGCACGTGCAGGAGTCGTCGCACGTTGAGCGCCGTGTTACGGGCCGGGATGAAGCCGGACTGGTCTGCGTGGATCAGCGAGGCCATGTGGGGGAGCAGGCGCGTCGCCAAGATCTTACTCAAGATCTTATAGTCCAGGTTTAGCATCGACAACGGGCGATATGCTGTCCTGTCCCACGGTTGCTTGCCCGGTTTCAGGAGGGGGACTATGAGTGCCTCGCCCGCGGTCTTCAGTAGGCTGCCCAGCCTCTTTGCCTCATTGTAGACCCGCGCCAGTTTGGGCGCCAAAAGGTCGATATACGTGAGATAAAACTCCGTTGGGAGCCCGTCTGAGCCCGGCGTCTTGTTCCGCGCCATACCCTTGATGGCGACCTTCACCTCTCTCTCCTGAATGTTGCCCCCGAGCAGTTTCGCTCCCTCCTCGTCCAACTCGGGTAAGTCCAGGCCTTCTACGAAACCCTGGAATTCCTCCTCCGACAGCAGGATCCTGATGCGGTAGAGCTCCGTATAGTAGTCGTGGAAGATTTCATTGATCCCCTCCTGATCAAACCGTGCCGCTCCCGAGTGGTCCCTGAGTTCAAGAATGACCGAGTTCCGACGAGCCGGGTTGGCCAGCCAGGCCAAGAGGGCTCCCGACTTGTCGCGCTACGAGTGCGCGCGCGTGAGGTAGGCCTTGTAATCGAAGCCCCGGAGTCGCTCCACTGTGGCCGCCACTGCCTCCCGCGCCTCAGGTAGCGTCACATGGGTGTCAGGCCGCTCCGGTCTCGCTCTCTCTAGGTCTCGCAATTTCTCATCCGCCTTCGTGATGTCAGCTAACAACGTCCTCCTAACTCCTGATGCCGCCGCAATGCACCGGGCCCTTACCACCGTTTTGAAGGCGTCCCACTCTATCGTGGCCGAGCTCGCCGTGCCCTCATTGACCCGAAAGTATTCCTCGATGTTCGAGGCTATTGTTGCGCGGAATAGGTCGTCGTCCAGTGCCTCCGGGCGCAGCTTCCAGGCAGGGATACGCGGGCGGTGCTGGGACCAGTTCAATTGAAAAAGCAACGGGTTGTGATCCGAGATCGTACGCGTGAGGTACCCACTGTGGCGTACCTCTGCATGCACGCCCTGAGAGCACAGGAAGGCATCGATGCGAACGTGTAGCTCATGGAGAGCGGAAAAAAAGGAATAGTCCCTGTCCGATGGGTGGCCAGCCCGCCATGAGTCGACCAGGCCCCATCGGCGCTGCCACGCAGTACGCGCAAGTACCAGTCTGCCAGCTGGTGCGTTGGGCAGGGGGGGTGCGACCTGTCTAGAGTGGTGTCAGTGACGCTATTAAAGTCTCCCCCAAGGAGCAAGGGCTCCACCAGAAACAGGGCCAGCTTATTGGACAGCAAGGAGAGAAATGCAGGTTGGTCTACGTTCGGAGCGTATAGACAGCCCAGAGTAAGGTCCCGCCCATCCAGCTTGCCCCTCACCATGACATACCTCCCCTCCGGGTCAATTAGGTGTTGCGTGCATTGGAAAGGAACCCCCGCCCGTATCCAGATGGCCACCCCCCTGGCGTATGCGGAGTACCCAGTGTGGTAGACCTGTCCCCTCCACCTCCTTTGCAGTGCCCTACCCTCCTTATCTAGTAGGTGCGTTTCCTGAAGGAAGGCGAAGTGTATGCCCCGTCTGACTAAATAGGAGTGGATCTTGTGGCGCCTCTGCATCGTGTGCATCCCCCTTACATTCCACGTGAGACATTTGTAGTCTAGGTCGGGTCCCATTGCAGAGCCCATCTCGCTTCATCCATTCTCACAGCAACCCCCCTGGCACGCCCGAGTTCCCCCCCTCTACCCCCCCCACCCGAACAATAAAACTTCCCAAACTCCCACACCCCAGGACAGACCACCAACAAGGAAACCCCATCCAAACTCAAGTAGTAAGTGTGCTACAATAGAATAGGGCTAGGGAGGCCAGTACGCCGTCCCCCACAGGTCCGCAGCCCTCCGCACCCGCCCCACCCCCCCTCAGAACCTTCAGGAGAAGCCCCCCCGGCCCTTCTCCCCCCCCACGCAGCTTAATAACAATTGTTGGGGAGGTCCCATGCCTTTCCGCACAGCGTTCGACAGCAGCCTCAGACCGCCCCCAGTACCTTACAAAGGAGTCCAGTATCTCGCTGTCCGCCTCAGCCAAGAACTCCATCAGCTGTTTGGGGAGTCACCACCGGCAGGTCCACCTCTGATAGATCGTGTTCGCTACTGGAGCCAGGACTGGGAGCACTGGCCCCCGATTGCTCCGACGCGCTCCCAGGTGGGCTGGCGTCCCCCCGGCTGATGGCCACCACTGCCAGGACTGCCTCGGCTCTCTCCTGCCTCCATCTCGTCGGGGAACCGGTTCCCCGTGTTGGCGTCGTCTGGACAGAATGCCCCCTAGGCGAGGTCTCCGGAGGGGCGCCTGGATCCGATTCCCCCCTGGCATCCAACCAACTCCAGGCCTCTTGCGGTGTGAGGAAGAAGTGTGAGCGGCCGTCAGCGATGATCCTCAGTCGAGCTGGGAACAGCATGGCATATGGCAGCTGTAGCGATCTCAACTTTCGCTTGACCGCCAGGAAAGACGCTCGTTGCTTTTGCACGTCCCTGGTGAAGTCCGGGAAGACCATGACCCTGCTGTTCTCGATTCTCAGGTCCGGCAGGTCTCTGACTCTTCGGAGGATGTGATCTCTATCCCGGAAGTGTAATAGGCGCAGAACTACCGGTCGTGGCGGCCCTCCCGACTTGGGGGGGCACGCCGGTACTCTATGGGCCCGCTCCAGATCAAAGAATGGGGAGAGTCCCTCAGGGGCCACCGCTGTCCGCAGCCAATCTTCCAGATAAGTGACCGCGTCCCGGCCCTCCACTTTTTCGGGGACCCCCACGAGGCGGAGGTTGTTACGTCTGGAGCGCCCCTCACTGTCCTCGGCCCTGAGCTCCAGTACCCGGACCTTCTGCGCTACCTCAGCCAGCGATGCTCTCAGAGTCTCCACGTCTCCGGGCAGATCTTTCAGGGCTACCTCCGAGGTTGCCACCCGCTCCTTCAGCTTTCTGTGGTCGTCCTTCAATAGGGTCAGGTCCGATCCGATGGTGTCCATCCGCTTTTCTAGGGCCTCCCGAGACGCCATTATCGCCTGCATGATGTCGCCCAGTGACGGATCTCGCGGGCAGGGTGAGTTTCCCTCTCCAGATGTCGACGCATCCTCCTCCACGAGGTGGCCCGGGTCGTCCAATTTCAGGGCGCCGAAGCCTTTTTTTCTGGTGCCCAGCGTCATGTCGCCGGGCCGCAAGGCGTATGCGTCTCCGCTGTAGTTCCCAGTGAATTCGGGCACCCCCGGGTGGATTCTCCAGTCCTACTCTGGCCCCTCAGTGCCACCGCCTCTCCGCGCCTCTGTCAGGCGGGACCCAGCATAGGGATCGAGATCTCCTCCGCTCAGTCAGTGGGGCACCCTGGCTCACGCTCCAAGTACTGCAGGGCAGCCTATGTCCGGCCACCAGGGTGTCGCAGGCTGGGTCGTTTTGCGCCCCCCGGGTGCCTAGCCCTGGTCAGTCTCCGGTGCTGAGGCGCTTCCGGTCAAGAGATGATGTTCCACCGCCCATGGTCCAGGCGGCACCGCAGAGGCCCCCGCCAGTCAAGGCGCCCGCCAATTCCGCTTCGATCCCTCTTCCGCGTCACGGCCCCCCTTCTCCTCCGGATCTCCGTCAGGCGAGGTCCCGGTGCCGCAGACGCTGTATGGGGCAAGGCCCCCTCCACCAGGACAGTGGGGCGAAGGGATCCCTCCTCTCGCTTCTTGATGCTCCCTCCGTCACCAGGGCGCCACGGATCGCCTGGGCGCCCGCCGGCGCTGGGCCCAGGGCAGCTGCCGGCGCACGAGGGCCCCCCGCAGTCACTTGGGAGATCCTCCGGGGCGCTCAGCCGGACACTCCGTCGGAGTCTGCCCACTCTCAGGCCGCCTGTAATGTGGGCACTGCACTGACCAGGGCAGGAGGGGCGCTAGGGGTCCGCCCTCAGTGGCAGGGTGAGCACTACTCCCTTCGTGGCCCCAGGGTCCCCGCCGACGTCCATCAGCGCGGCGTCGTCCAGATGCCTGGCGCCATCTTAGGGTCAGGCAGTCCGACCTGTCTCCGCTCCCGGGTCTTCGCTGCAGTGGTCTCGCAGAAGGCCTCGCTCACCTCCCGCACTCGCCGGGTGCCTTCCGCCGCCGAGTCAGGTGGGCGCCTTCACAGCGGGAGCTCCCGAACGCCGACAGACCCTCCTCGCCAGGCAGCTCAGGCCCGGACAACGGCCGCCATCTTGCGCGCTCTCCGCGCCGTAGTCCCCGATTTCCAGGGAACGCTCCCCGCAGCTGGATAACGGGGTTCACGGGTCTGCAGCAACACCCCCTCTTGCTCCCTGGATCCTCCCCCGTGTTTCTAGGGGTCCGGGGTCCGGGCCGGGGTACAGGATGTGGTGTGGTGCGAGGCGGGCACGGAGGAGCTCCGGAGACCCGCTTCCACCTACATCGGCGCCTTAGCCACGCCCCCCCAATGGACACTCACACATTCATATTGTAACACAGCCAGTCACTCATTATCTAACCACTTAACAATCAGTTGCACAAATATAAAGACATATAAACACTGAATACCATACTAAGAAACATAACATACATTCACATTCTTGCAAGCATACATTTAACAATTATATTTTCTTTCTTTAAGTGGAATTAGTGATTCTAAACAAACCATGTTTTTAACTTTTTTCATTTTTACTACTTTAAAGGTTTTTTGTGTTATTTTTCAAAAAACATAATGTCCTTTCCAGAACAAGCACATAAACAAAGAAACTATGCTTCATCAACAAAATAATTATTTTTTTGCAGCTGTGCGCATTTGTTATTTTGATGAGTGTCGCAACAGTTTGCTCTCCAACACTCAACAAAGTGCTGCATTTTGGGCAATAAAAGCCAATTCTTGCTAACTCGTGGATGGTAATAAGGACTCCCAGCTTAAGAAGAGCCAGAAACATTTGTTGTTCCTTGTTGCTGTTCTTTTAGGCTCTCCATCTCTGCATTAGCCAAGTGAGTACTGAGTATAATACGGAAATGTTTGCACATGCTTGGCCTGCCACAGTTATACTTCCACTCACTCCCACAAGAAATGACGTTTTGGCACAGGTTGCATTTAACTTTTCTTGTGTTTACTATTTTTCCCTCTCCGGGATGGAAAAAAATTGCTAAACAATACTCTCCCTATTACCTATCCTACCTATCCAAAGGACAGTAGACAAATTGTGAGCCACTCTCTACAATTTATAGGTGGGGATTTTCTTTGCTTGTGATCGAAAAGTGTTACACCAATAAAATACATTCCTTCCTAGGTCACATGGAGTGCAGGACTCTAGTGCTGCTCCAGCATATCTGTGCAGCGACCCCGGAAAAAATATGAAAGCATGCTTCATTACACAAATTTTCTCTAGATTTTCTACTTTTTTTTTAAACTCTTTTTATTAACATTGCTCATATCATCATATAATTCAGGACAATTATCATAGTGCATGCAGTAGAATCGCAGTCTACAATACAATAAATGATCCTCGATGGCACAAGTGGGGCAATCCCCAGTCCCTTGCAATATTCCTTTTTGCCACCCCTGCTGCCAATGCCAGCAAGATCTTCTTGTGTCTAGTTCCGTTGGAGTAATTTCTAATCATTAATAGTAACCACCTGGGCTCTAGCGGGACCGGTGAACCCACCACCGCCGACATCGAGTCGACCACCTTAGTCCAGAAGGGAACTATCTCCGGGCATTCCCATAAGATGTGGTAGAAGGTGCCCTCCTCCCGACATCCCCGTGCACAAAGGGCCGACTGACTCTTCCCCCAGGCATACAGAGGGTAGTATACTTGGTGCAGGATCTTGAGCTGTTCTAACCGTAACCTACAACAGATTGCTATCTCTCGTGCGCTTTGTAGGGCGTCCTGCCAGTCATCATCTTCCAATTCACTAAGATCCCCCACCCACCTCGCCCGCAGCGTCGTCAGTGGGTCTGACATGTTATTTATGAGTTTACGGTATAATGTAGAAGTGAGCTTCTCCACTATCAGGTCCAGGAGCAACCAATCCTCCATGGGGGAATACTCTGGGATAGACATGGTACTTACTATGTGAACACGTAGGGTGTGGGTGAGGCGTATCTAGTGGTAATGTTGCAAGTCATGCAGGTCATACTCTTTTTTAAGGTAGGCGAAGGATCGCGTGGCATCCCCCTCCAGACGTCCCCCAGATATTCAATGCCTAAACGTTTTCAACCCCAGAACCCCATCAAACGAGTCACTTCCGTCAGCTGGTCTCCATGCCACAGAGGGGTTTTATGCGTCAGGGAGCCCGACCACCCCAAAAATGTATTCCTGCTTTCGAGCATAGAGCAGGGGCTCGCAGTTACCACCCGGCATATCCCAGCAGTCCACCCTATAGGCCAGTTCTGACCGATCCGCGTACACCCAGTCATTTACCACCTGCAACTGAGAGGCCCAATAATACAACTTAAGGGCCAGTCCCCCCATCGTAGACCCCCCTCGTCAACTGCCACCATCCCAGAGCAGTACCTGTAGATCTTGTGCGATCCGCATGAACACCCCCTTCTATACCGGATATGGCATATTTTGAAGGATGTAGAGCAGGCGCGGCAATGCAAGCATCTTGAATATTGCCGCCCGTCCCATAAGGGAGAGAGGCAGTGATCTCCAATGGCTCACGTCGGTTTTGTGGCGCAATGATTGGGGTTCCAGGTTCCTAGTGAAGAACTCCGCCCTGTCCCTTGTGACGTATACTCCCAGGTATTTAAACCCGTCTGCAGCGATGGACGCGGGACACCGGGTAGGGCTCCTCGTTGGAGGGCCTGAGAGCGGGAAAATCACTGACTTCCCCCAATTAACCGTATAGCCCGAATAGCTACCGAACAATTCAAAGAGGTGTAGAGCCTGTGCTATCGAGTGGTATGGTCTGGCCATATATAACACAATATCATCTGCGTATAAGGAAATACGATCCTCCCACTCATTATTTAATGCCAGGTCCCAGAACGATCTGTCCCTCCTAATCCAGTGCGCCAGCAGTTCCAAGGCCAATGTGAAAAGGAGAGGGGACAGAGGACACCCCTGTCTAGTACCCCTCCATAGCGGAAAGGCTCTGTACACAGCACTGTTAACTCTCACCCTCGCCACCGGCTGCTCATATAAGAGCCGAACCGAACTGCAGAATATGGGACCGAACCCCAGTCACTGAAGCACCATTCAATACTATCAAAAGCCATTGAGGCGTCCAGCGTCATCAATTCTGTCTGGGTGGCCCCCACATCCTCTATCATGTATAGCACTCCATAAAGGTGGCGTAAGTTATGTCGGGTGCTCCTGCGTGGCATAAACACGGACTGATCTACATGTACCAAATCTGGCAAAAACGATAGCAGTCTATCCACCAGGGCCTTGGCTACGACCTTAGCCTCAACATCTATAAGTGAGATTGGGCGGTAGGACGAACACAGATCAGCCGGCTTCCCCGTTTTATGGATTACGACTATCGTGGCCTCCCTCTGGTCAGGCGGAAGCCTACCCACTTCTCGTGCCTCCAAGTACATATGAAGGAGAGGGCCAGTAATGATATTGGCCCGTCGTTTGAAGAGTTCCACCGGGAGTCCATTGGGTCCCTGCACCTTCCCAGATTGGAGGGAATTGAGGGCCTTTCCTATATACTCCCCGTAAGGTCTGCCTCCAGTCGGTCTCTTTGTGCTTGGGATAAGGTTGGAAGCGCGAAATCCTGTAAGAACTGCAAGCATTTTTGTTCAGTGTGGGTGCAGACCGGGGTATATGCCCCTTCGTAATAGGATGCAAAGGCCTCCGCTATGTCTGTACTGTTTAAAGCCAATGAGCCTGCGCGGTCGCGCACCTCAGCCACCCATGAGCGCTCCCTGTCTAGTCGTTCAAGCCACGCCAGCAGCTTAAGAGGCTTGTCTCCCACATCGTAAATTCAATGTTGGGTGGCAATGGAGTAGGCACGTGCCTCGCCCTCCGCTAGAGCCCTGAGTTCCTTCTGCCTAAGAACAAGGTGTGGCTGGTATCTGCAGATGGCGTTGCCCTGGCCTCCCGCTCCATCCTCTCAATCTCCCCTTTCAACTGGTTAACCTGCAGGGTCTCTTCTTTCTTTTTGGCCCCTATCAGAGCCCCCTTAGAAACGGTTTTAAAGGCCTCCCAGAGCGTGATACAGGACACCACCGATTCCCTATTCTCCTCAAATTATAACTGGGAGCCCTCACGGAGCTTATCACTTATGGTGTCGTCCCAGATGCAAACAGTAAAAGGGAAATCCCTGGGTACACACTCAAGTATAGACTACTGTACTTCCGCACCACTCTATCTATGAATTCAATCTTCGAGTTTAGAAGATACAACTAATGAAAAATATAAAAAGGATTTGAATTTCCACACTAAAATACGAACGTTCACAGTCTTTTTAATTAAAACATAAAAGAATGTACATCAATTGACAAATTAAAATTTCAAAGAATGAACTCTGAAAAGGAATCTTTTTTTAAAAACACAGAGCAAGGAATCATAACAATTCATTACAGTTGATCACATGCATTCTGAGATTGACATAAATGATTACACATCCAAAATATACATCATAGGAAGAATTTACAGGCAATAATTACATTTAACCACAATAAGGAACAAACAAAAACCCCCTATAGATTGTGGTTGGCTGATGTCTTTACCACCATTAATAACTGGATCCAGAGGTCATAAATTGATCAGAGAGTGACGTCAAGAGTACCACTTATGCGTGCATATCAGTTGCTCACTAGACCTTTCTTTGGATTCTAGATTGAAAAAAGTGCGTCGACGTGTTTCGGTGCAAGGAACAGAAAGATATTGTAGCACCTTCCTCAGGACTTGCCGTTTCTTTAGGGGTCACCGGCTTCAAAGAATGTTGCTTTACACCCTTTCGTGAGGGTTTAGGGCAGTACACCCTATAAGATGTGGTGTGTTGAATATACTCTCGGCTTCAGGGGATGGTCTCCCGGTCTACCTTTTTAATGTAAAGGAGATGAAAAGGAAATCGGGGGCCTCCTCTCTTCCTTGTATATCATTGATAACACCTCGACTTTCTTTATATCGGCTATTTGAGATTCTTTGAACCACTATTTGGCGAGTAAATGGAAAACTTCTCCGATCTTTGTTTGATTGGCGGGGGAACTTCTAGGTTCCTTGGTTGGTAACCATATTTATCTCAAATCGTTAAAAACACATCTTGAACAGGCATACATCAGCGCTGAATCGTGCTTGAACTGGATATGTTCGTTGTGTGGCGCAGGTCCTGCTTCTGCCTCGTTCTATCTCCTCGGGTCGTCCCAGATGCGCCACAGATCGATCCTTGGAATAGGAGGCCCTGTTAATCACCGGCCCCTTGATCATGACCCCAGCCGGGGAGTGGTCGGAAATTCCCTGGGCTAGGATGTGAGGCTCCACGAAGTCGCCCAGTTGATCGGTACACGTAAAGAAGTGGTCCAGTCAGGAGAAGGACCCATGTCTAGCCGATAAAAATGTATACTGTCGTTGTGTGGGGTGATGTATGCGCCAGATGTCTCTAAGCCCCAGGGCAGAAGTGAAATCTAGTAACCCATACTCCCCCCTGGACCCCCGCCTGAACGGTCGAGGTCAGCGTCCATTACGGCATTGGCGTCACCACCTAACAGGAGGGTACCCCATGGGAGATCAGTTAAGAAGGATCCCAGTCGTGTGTATGTTGAGGAGTGGAGACCAGGCGGGACGTAACAGAAGCCCAGAACTATGGTCCGCCCCTCCCATCTACCAGCCGCTGCGACCATGCATCATGTGTCGTCTGTCCAGGTACCTGAGACTACTATTGGCAGGGTATTGAGGATTAAAATGCCCACCCCCTTGATCCCGACGTGAACCCCGAATGGGCCACCATTTTATACCCAAATCTGTCGAGGGCCTTACATCTGTTTCCTCGCAGGTGCGTCTCCTGGAGTAGGACCACATCTAGTGAGTGCCTTTTCAGGTACTGTAGCACTAGTGTGCGCTTGATCTTGTTGCCCGAACCCATTAACGTTCCATGTCCATACTTTAATGTGTGTCCGGTCTCCCATCTTTAACATCAGGCCTCTCTCTAATCTGATAGTCAGTGCCCCACTGTACCCCAATCGAGCAATTCCCGCATACAAAAGAACTATACTGATATTGAGCATAACTTACCCCTGTTACAAAAACTCCCCCCTACCAACTTCCCCCTCCCTGCTCGGTGGGTACCCAACCTCCCACAATCCAAACATGTCGTCCCTTCCACCCCATATCAAACCTGAAAAGGAAACGTGAGCTTGCAGTCAGCAAAAAGGTCATAAAAAGGTCTCACCCATTGTGATAGGCATTTTCTAGCAACCCCATATCAACTCCCCAGGCCCCCCTTCCCCTTCAGACTGTAATATTTATATTTTATTTATTTATTTCACTTATAAAGCACACTATCACCTAAAGAGGCATCCTGGCGCTGGCAAAGTCGAAGAAAAAAAGGAGGACAGCTAATAACAGGCTGAGAATTAGGGAGCCAGGTTTTTAGCTGCCATCTAAAGGCAAGAAGGCCGTTGATCTGCCTAAGTTCAATGGGCAGAGAGTTCCAGAGCTTGGCCGCAGCCACACTAAACGATCTACCTCCAGCTCTGGATCTTCTAAACCTCGGTACGGTCAGCACCCTGGCCGAGAAGGAGCGTAGGTTACGGGCCGGCACATGCCAAGAAAACTTCCTTTGTAGACAGGCCGGGCCCAACCCATGAAGGGCTTTGAAGGTCAGACATAGGGACTTAAAAATCACCCTCTCCCTCACTGGGAGCCAGTGCAGCTGAGCCAGAGCCCCTGCGGAGGAGGATCTCGTTGGCCAACCTAAGGCTAGGTTAGCAGCTGCAGACTGGAGTCTCTGGAGCCTATCCATAAGGTAGCTCGGGGACTCCAGCAGCAAGGCGTTGCAGTAGTCTAACCTACTGAGCACAGTGCAACGCACCACCTCTATCCGAGCAGTGGGCGGTAACAGGGACAAGATTTTTCTCAGGAGGCAAATAATGGTCATGCAGCTAGCTGCCACCTTTGAGACCTGCGCCTCAAGGGAGAGATCGCTGTTGAACATGACACCCAGGTTCCAAACTACCTTCACAGGCTAGACCAGTGGAGAAAAGTCCTTTGGCCAGAAGTTGCAAGGTAGAAAAGATTGTATCCTGGGCCGAGGGCCGTATAACACCTCGGTCTTCCCTGTGTTAAATTGCAGCGAGTTCGCTTTCAGCCATTCCGCAGTGGCTCGCATGCAGTTGTGGAATTCCTCCAAGGAGGTAGAGTCATTTCCCTCCAAGGACAGAATCAGCTGCGTGTCATCAGCATAGTTGACAATTTCGATCTTAAAATGTTTGATGACCGCTATTAAAGGCTTCATATAGATGTTAAAAAGTATTGGGCTAACTGCCGAGCCTTGCGGGACGCCAGGCGAGATGGTAGAAAAGGCAGATTGGAAGGGAGGAAGGGAAACAGCTTGTTCCCTACCCTGGAGGAAGGACTCAAATCACCCAAGGGCACTCCCTGCAACTCCTACCTCTCTCAGCCTGTCCAGCAAAATGTCATGGTTCACCGCATCGAAGGCGGCAGACAGATCAAGCAGGATCAAAACCCCTGACTGTCCCCTGTATGCCCGCCAACGTAGCTCATCCAGTACGGTCACAAGGGCCGTCTCGGTGCCATGAACTGGCCGGAAGCTAAATTGAACGTCTTCCAAAAGCTTGTGCTGTTCAAGATGTTTGGAGAGGGTGCCTGCCACCACCCGCTCTACAATTTTTGCTGGGTAGGGTAGGAGCGAGATAGGCCTAAAATTCTTAAGGCAGTCCGGGTCAAGGGAGGGCTTTTTCAGTAGTGGGGTCACCACGGCTTGTTTCCACTGAGGTGGAACCCTTCCCGTGGCAAGTGACTGGTTACACACCCGCCAAAGCGTAGGGAAGAGCTCAAGCTCATACTCCTGCCAGATTTTTAATGGGAGCGGGTCAAGCGGAGACCCAGATGTTATATCAACGGCCACTTCCTTGAACTCCTCTGCAGACAGCTGTGCAAATTCTGCAAGGGGCTCAGCTCCTCCTAATTCATAAAGAGCGCCGGGAGTCGACAGGCTGCCGCAGTCAGTTTTTACCGAAGATTGTTGCTGCTTCACCCCCAGGTCATCAATGATCAATTTGATTTTATCGTGAAAGAACCCAGCTAGGTTCTCGCAGAGTTCCTGAGAGGGGGGAATTCATTCTTGGCACACTCTGGACTGGTAAGATTATTCAAGATATTGAAGATGCTGCGAGAGCTGTTCGGGGCGTCGAGAATCACCCTCGAGAAGTATTCTACCTTAGCTCTGTGAATCTCCTTCTTGTAGTCCCCCCACTTAGCTTTCCAATCCAGCCTGTCCCTGTCCAGGTACGCATGCCTCCACCTTCTCTCTGCTTGTTTACATTCCAGTCTCAATTTTTTGAGGCTGTCTGTAAACCATGGTGCAGAGGGTCTACCCCTGCTCGTATGATGTTTGAAGGGAGCAGAGGTGTCAAGCACCGAGATAATCTTCGAGCAGCGTAATTCACCTCAGCCTGTAAGGCGGGGGCAAAGCAATCCTCAACCATGATCTACATCCTTAACATTGTGTCCAATGCACAAAACATCGCCTAATTGGGACAATGAAGTTCGGTCCCTCGAGGCCTCGGGCAGCACCCACTTACAGCTTCTCGGGCTCTGGGCCCACCGAGGCGATCCCATCACCCAGAACAGGAGTCACCTCAAATCGCTGCGCAGTCCCTCGTTACCTGGACCCATTTTGAGCACTGCCTTGGCTGTCTGAAGCTGTTCAGGCCCACACCGGCCTCCGTTCCTGCCCACTGTCCGCCATCCTTCCAACCAGTCACTGGCCTCCTCAGGCGACTCGAAAAAGTAAGACTTGCTGCCATCCAGGATCTTAAGACGAGCCAGAAAGAGCATCATATACTTCACGCCTTGTTCTCGAAGAGCTCTCTTTACTCCTTCAAATGACCTGCGCAGACGCTGAATGTGGAGCGTAAAGTCAGGGAAGAAGCGGATGATAACATTGTCAAGCTGGAGATCTCCAGTTACTCTCGATGCCTGTAGGATGGTATCCCGGTCCCTAAACTTCTGGATCCGAGTAAATATTATGCGTGGTGGGCCCCTGGCTTAGTCCTGCCCCCCAGTGCTCAATGGGCTCTTTCAACCGAGAAGAAAATGAACAGGCGTTTTGGCATCAAATGGTTAAGAATCAAGTCTTCCACAAACCAGTCCGTGGACTGCCCCTCCATTCCTTCTGGGACCCCCACTGTGCGCATGTTGTTGCGCCGCGCCTGACCTTCCTGGTCCTCCAGCCGGGCATAGATGTCAGTCTGATTTTTCATTAGGGCGGCCACTTACTCTTCCAGTTTCTTCGTTTTTGATTGGAGACTGCCGATTCCCATCTCTACCACTGCCACTTTTTCGGACATCTTCCGGAAGTCAGCGCGCAGGAGGTTGACCTCCTCTGTCACTGAGTCTAGTTTGGGCTCCAGGGTGCCACGCAGATCTCTGATAGCACCCATGATGTCCCTAAGCGACGGGTCTGCGTCATTATCCACCGACTCCCCCTGTTGGCTGCCACCTGGAGATCTATCCCCCCTACCCATGGCCCCTGTCAACTTGTCAATGTGGTTGGACTGTCCTTGTCCTAGTGGTCTGGTGCGCCCCATATTTGGGTGGGCAGGCCAGTCTTGTGTGCTGTAAAGGGTGCCTCCGACGTTCTCTCCGTGCGCCTGTGAGCCCCTCAATCAGTCTCCCGGGGCCATGTCCACTATTGGCCGTGTGCTGTTGAGTTATCCGCTTCAGCCGGCGCGCTCGGACCTTCTCTGAGCCTCTGATGACCAGCGTCATTTCCCCAGCCACCAGGCGTCTTCTGCCCTGCACACCTACAACGATATGCGCCTGGCCGGTGGCTATCGATGCTCACCCCCTCCGATATCCCACCAGGCTTGCGCCGTCTCTAGGGCCTCCGCCCTCAAGAAGTGCCCCGAGTGCAGGCTCGTCAGGTGCTGTGGGGGAAGTCGCAGCCCCTGGGCGGCACGCCTCGCCTCGCCTCTTCAGCCGGCAACCACTGGCCGCCCACTCTCGCCCTATGTGTATTTAATGTGGTCTTCACCAGCCACTCACGCCTTCCGTCAGAAAGGCTGCTCACTCACCCCTTGCTTGTACCGGAAATTCAGCCTCCCAACGGTCTTGCTAGCGGGGGTACTCAACAGAGCACACCGCCCCACTCAATGCTCCTCCCTCCGACTGGCACAGATAAGTCCTGGACCACAGGAAGCGCACATCCCCCTCCACTTTGTGCCACTGTTGTCAACCCCCCGGGGTACTCAGGGGACACCTACTGTGCGGCATACAATCCCCTGCGATCGCGGGTCCCTCTTAGCTGGCGGTCGCCATTTTGCCGTTGCAGCTGGGCCGTCCGGGCCTCAGGAATCGAGCATTGGGGTGCTCCTGGGTGTCGCTTTGGGTCTCTGACGGGTCTCGCCGCCTCTCGACATCTTCCGAAGCCTCTGTTTACCGCAGTTGCACAAGATAATGCCAGATTTTGGGTGTGTGGAAGCCGACTGCTAGCGCCGCTCTTTCAGTGCGCTGCCATCTTTGGTGGTTGCAAGCCACGCCCCCCATAGATTTTCTACTTTTAATATATTATTAGGAAACCTTGTCCCCTTTCAATAAATTTATCAATATCTATAAATGTATTTAAATATTATATTTGAAAACGTGGGAATAGCGACCACGAAATACATGCTGCGACGGTGCAACATGATATTGCGGCTCTTCAAACGGTACAAAATTCACATTAAAATATACTTTAATACTTGTAGCACTATTATCTTTACTATATTAGTGAATGTCTTCCAAAAAGAAAACAATAAAGTGTTGTTAAATATGTATTACTACTAGTAAAACTTCACAGGAACCGTGTACCCTACGCAACACATCGCTGTGCTGGGAACGCAACTCCCAAGAATGCACTACTTATGTTACATTTTCTCGGGAATTATACTATTTACTTTTTATTTGAAGATATTTCTTTATGTAAACTTAACTATAACAATGACTATATAAATATTTAAATTTTTTAAAAATAACAATGGAGTTGTGTGGCAAGCGCGACTCCGGAAATAGGTACCGCAACGGAACAGAACTGTGTCACAACTCTCTTACTCTAAAATTTACTAAACAGTTATAAAACAACTTTATCTTTATTTATGCAATACTATGTTTATTATATTTCTTAATCTATAAGGTACAAGTAAACAATAAAAGCATTGATATACTCGTATTAATTATACTCAAATTACATGGGAGCCGCATATCATGCACGGTGGATCACGATGGGTGCACAGCTCCGATTTTATATTAAAAAAATAAAATAAATCAATGAAACTAAACATAGTATCATCATAGAGTCTTCACCCGCTTTCACATCCACTCAGCAAAGACATCTCCAGATGTAAAATTTGAACTAAGATGAAGTCCCCTTGCCTAGTAAAGAACAAAGGACACAACAACCTCTCCTGTAACCTCCAGTTGCTAACATATAGCAGGATTCCTAAAAAGTCATGTAAGGCCCCACCTCCTTTCGTCATCACTCTGCAACCACTCCTCCTAGCGCACTACTGTTTGGGAGATAAAGTCTTCTTGAATACTGCGGGTACTTGAGGGCCAAGAACCCCTTCTATTACCTATTACACCTTAGAAATTCACAGAAAAGGCAAAGGTTACAGTGACCGTATGGTTTGGAAATTAAATTAAAAGAAACCTTAAAAATTAGCTGAAAAAACACAAGGGCTATAGGGACGTTATAGTTAAGAAATAACGTTTAAAAAAAACGTAAAAAGTCATTGAAAAAAACAAAGGTTGCAAGGACATTATAGTGGCTCAGATTTCACTTTTACAAAACCAGTGAAATTCAGTAGTTAGAGATACCTGAGATAACTGTAACTTACACCCCTGCAATGCACTGCTTATGACCTCACATATTACATCACTCATGACATGTTCGGTGACATCACTGATGATATCACTGATGACATCCCAAATGACACCACTGATTATATCATCCACAGAATCACCCACACCCCCATACAACCTCTCATACACCCACTCACACACCCACACAAGCACTAACATACCCATCCACAGAACCATAGCAGTACTCAAACACCCACTCCCTCTTTCAAACAGGTACTCACGCACCCACTCACTCTTATAGCCACTCACACAACCATTCACGTCCCACGTCCATTCACGTCCCACGTGAACGACGATGAGACACACAAGGTCATGAACTCCATCCACTCAGGATCTCCGTCAGACCCCTGCCCACACCACGTTTTCAACAAAGCTGACGCAACCATCGCACCCCAACTATGAAAGATCATCAACATCTCCTTTGACACTGCGACATTCCCTGAAAGCTGGAAGCACGCCAAAATCAACGCCCTCCTCAAGAAGCCCAAGGCGGACCCCAAAGACCTCAAGAACTTCCGGCCCATCTCCCGGCTCCCCTTCCCGGCGAAGGTCATCGAGAAAATTGCCAAAATGCAGCTGACTCACCACCTCGAGGACAACAGCATCTTAGACCCATCCCAGTCCGGATTCAGACGCAACCACAGCACCGAGACTGCCCTTATCGCCGCCACAGACGACATCAGGCGCCAGCTAGACAACGGCGAAACCTCAGCCCTCATCCTCCTGGACCTGTCAGCCACATTCGACACGGTCTGCCACCGCACACTGAGAACACGCCTCCAAGAAGCCGGAATCCAGAAGAAGGCCCTGGACTGGATCACGTCCTTCCTCTCCGGCAGAACCCAGAGAGTCCGCCTCCCGCCCTTCCAATCGGAAGCCACCGACATCATCTGCGGCGTACCCCAAGGCTCATCCCTCAGCCCAACCCTGTTCAATGTCTACATGGCCCCCCTCGCACAAGTGGCCCGCCAGCACAACCTGAACATCATCTCCTACGCCGACGACACCCAGCTCATGCTCTCCCTCACCAAGGACCCACACAATGCCAAAACCAACCTCCACGAGGGAATGAAAGCCGTCGCCGAGTGGATGAGGAGCAGCCGTCCGAAACTGAACTCGGACAAGACGGAGGTCCTCATTCTAGGTCCCGCCCCCTCTGCTTGGGACGACTCCTGGTGGCCGACCGCACTGGGAGCAGCTCCGACACCCACGGACCACGCACACAACCTGGGATTCATCCTCGACACCTCCCTCTCCATGTCGAAGCAGGTCAACGCCATCTCCTCCTCCTGCTACAACACCCTCTGCATGCTCCGCAGGATCCACAAGTGGATCCCGACCGAAACAAGAACAGTGACCCAGCTCTCGTCAGCAGCAGGCTAAACTACGGCAACGCACTCTACGCAGGAATCCCGGCCAAACACCTACGACGACTACAACGCATCCAGAACACCTCAGCCCGTCTGATCCTCAACGTCCCCCACCGCAGCCACATCTCCTCCCACCTAAGAGACCTGCACTGGCTCCCCGTCATCAAGAGGATCACCTTCAAACTCGTCACCCACGCACACAAAGCACTCCACAACACCGGACAAGCCTACCTGAACGACACACTCAACTTCTACACCCCTGCCCGCCAGCTCTGCTCCGCCAGCCTCGCCCTTGCCGCCGTCCTCCGCATCCGACGAACGACCTCCGCCGGCAGATCCTTCTCCTTCCTCGCCGCCAAGACCTGGAACACTCTCCCCACCCATCTACGGCAGACCCAAGACTTGCTCACCTTCAGAAGGCTCCTCAAGACCTGGCTTTTCGAACAGTAGCAGCACCCCGCCCTCAGCGCCTTGAGACCCTCACGGGTAAGTAGCGCGCTTTATAAATTCTCTGATTGATTGATTGATTGGTTGATTCATTAACCTATACAGCCACTCGTACAACCAGTCACTCACACATACAGCTGCTCAGATAGCACACTCACTCACACAACCCCTTACATACCCATTCACATTCATTCAAGGACTCACACGTCTGCTCACTCACCCATACAGCCATTCACACAGACTCTTTCTCTCCAATACAGCTACTCACACACCAACTCACTTTACCAAACACTCACTCAAACAGACAATCACTTGCCCTTACAGCTACTTATTCACAGTCATTCACTCATACAGCCATTCAGACACCCACTCAACCATATAGTCACTACACACCCATAGAACCACCCACACTGCCACTTACTCACCCATATAGCCACTGACACAACATCTCACTCACCTACACAGCTACTCTTCTACCCATGCATATACCCATACAGCCACTTACACACCCATACACATACAAATACAGTCATGCAGCCACTCACATATATATGTTAGAAGTAGTATCACTCAGTAGTAGTGCACCTAGTATACTAATTTAACTTTTGTAGTAGGTTAGTAACTATTTTTAACACCCATAAAAACACTAACACTCACTTCATGACAAGGTCAAATCTCAAATGATATTACTAACGGCATCTCAAAGTACATCACTGCTGACATCATTCAGTGATTGCGGCTGTTTTCTAAAAGTTAATGAGTGGTAAACATTTCCAAAGGTACATGGCTGTAGGAGTGGCTGTATGGGTGAGTGAGTGCTTGTGTAAGTAGTGTAAATAGGAGTGAGTGGATATGTGAGAGACTATATATGAGTGAGTGGGTATATGAGTGAGTGAGTGGTTTTGGCAGTTGGTATAGGTGAGTGGCTCAGATTAATTGAGTGGGTCTGTCAGCGGGTACACCTGCTCAATCACCCATACAGGTACTCATGCACTCTCTCATTCACCATTTACAGCCACTCACACACCCACGTACTCACCCATCCAGCCACTCACACAGCAACTCACTTACTCATACAGTCACTGACACAGCCACTTGCTCACCCATACAAAAACTTGCACAGCCACTAAACCATCTATACAGTGTCTCACATACCCACTCATTCATCCATAGACCACTTACACTCCCTCAACATACAAATGCTTACACAGCCACCTACCCATATAGTTACTCATACACCCACCTGTTCACGCATATAGCCACACACACCCACTCACACATGGAGATAGACATTAGTAGTACACAAAGTAAACTAATCTAATTTTTTTTATACCTTAGTTTATATGTTTAACACTCATAAACTTTTAACAAGCAGTTAACATTAACTGGATAATGTCATCATTGACGTCACTGACCATGTCATGAGTGATGTAATATCTGAGGTAATAAGTAGTGCATTGCGGGGGCATAAATTATACTTAGGTAACTGTAACTGCTAAATTTCACTGGTTTTATACAAGTGAAATCTGAGCCTAACTATAACGTCCCTGTAACCTTTTGTTTTTAAAATTCCTTTTTCTAACTATAATGGGCCAGATGTACGACCCTACCAATTTGCGACTCGCAATATGCGACTCGCAAATTGTAATGTACGACACGATTCCTACTGAGTTCGCAAAATGCATGCTTCGTTTAATATTCATGAGGCAGGTGCAATTTGTGACCCCATTAGGAATGGCTAGAACTCCCAGAGATGGTGGCCTGCTGGGGTCAGCAGACTACAATGTCTGTGACTGCTTTTTAAATAAAGCAGTTTTTAAAAAAAATGCAGCCCGTTTTCCTTACGGTAAAATGAAACGTTTCTGTTTCATTTTTTAAAGGCAGGCAGTGGTCCCTGGGACAACTGCCTGCTCTTAGCTCTTAAAAAATATTTTGCATCCATTCACTAAGGAAAGGGGTCCGTTAGGGACCCCTTCCCGTTTGCGAGTGGCTCACAACCTACTAGAAGTAGGTGGTAAACTGCGAGTGTTTTGCGGACGCAAATGCAGTCGCAAAACAATGGTACATTCCATTGTGACTCGCTATTAGGAAAGGACGCCCCCTTCCTAATAGCATGAGTCGCGAACGCTATTTTGCCAGTCACTGACTCACAAATTAGGGTTTGCACATGTCAGGACCCTTTTTTGCTGTTGCAAACGGGCCGATTTCCTGTGCAAAGAACGGTCGTACATCTGGCCCAATGTCCCTGTAACCTTTGATTTTTTCAGTGAATTTCTACGGTTTTTCTAATTCTATTTCCTAACTGTAACGTCCCTGTATGTAACCTTTGCTTTTTTCAGCGAATGTATATCTATATATATATATAAAAATATATTAAAAAACACTTAATACTTACCTACAAAATACAGAATTTAAAAATGCATATGTCTTTGCCATACATGCCTTTGCAACGAGATTTGTTGTAAAGGCATGCGTAGAAAAGGCACATTTGTTATAAAAGAAACGCGTGGTAATGGCACTCGCATTGTAACAGGTGCCTTCTAATGGTAATGCGTGGTAACGCCTGCATTGTAATTGCTGTTTTCCTTCTGATTGTGTCCCGCTTGGCAAGCACAACCTCTGTGCTTTGCTTTGGTTACCGTTCCTGGCACTGAGGTTGTACTGGCTTACTTTCCTCAGGTTCTGGTGAGTATAACTGTTTTACTTTTTGCCATCTCTCTTTGTCTTTACCACTTTGTGATTGCAACTTTATCTTGTGATTTAATATCCCCACTTATTGCGTATTGCTATGTTATTATTGCCTTTAGTGCTTTTCTGTATTTGACTTTGTTCAATGAAAGCGCTTCTTTGCTGCATTATTGTTTCTGCTTTATTGCTATTATATAGTATGCTTGATAGCTCTGTAATAAGTTGTGCCTTTGTACCTCTTATCTCAGTCGTAATATCAAACTTCCGACCAATGATAAATTAATCATTTTGCAGTGCTTTTATGTTCCTTGAAGGTTTTGCACTGGCTGGAGTTTTGACACCACATACACCTATCGCCAATTCTCACATTCGACTGAGGCACGTGTAGCACTCACAGTGTGAGGGACCAGGCCAACTCTCCAGAGAGCACTGATCAACGGGTTACTTATCCCCTATTTCGTCGCCTGTTGTTGCATCTTACCAGCCAGGGGTACTTGTAGATGAGCAGGCAACACACGGAGTTGGGGTAATACAGATCTTTATTCTTCTGCGTGTAACATCTAAACCAATACTTTTGCACTTCAGACATGACGTCACTGTTCTACGGAGTCCTGCAGGAACCAAAATAGTCTCCTTACTAACATGCACACACAACACTACTCATTCCTTATTTAAATTACCTGTTATACATTTTCTGAAAAGTTGTCAACATATGTTTTTTCCTTCTCCTTTCATTATGGCCCTGTGGGGTCTGAAATTATGTGTATTCCTTTTGAACCGCTGCACTCTATGGCTTCTCACCCTCAATACAGTATTTCTCATTGACATAATATTGAAGCAACAGGTTTATTTAACTGCAAACCCTCTCTGTCAATGCACCATATGCAAAAACCTTTCCTGACAAACTTATTCTGATAATCTGAGCTTCACATTTTACTAAAAGTGGTGATTCCTTTTTATGTCTGGCAAAATGTCACCCTCCTGGGATTTTGTGCTCGATCCACTGGATCCTAAAAGAGCTCTCATATTTTATATAGATTGTACCAGGGAACAATTTGTCTATAAACAAATCCTTATTGGATTCGCTGGTGAAGAAGGTCAAGGCAGTGCAGAAGAAGACCATCCCTTGTTGGATCATGTTCTGCATCAAAATCTGCTGTGTATTGGATAAGAAGCAGCCCCTTGAGGGGCTTTCATGCTCTATCTACTAAAGTCAACCTGTTGGACTTGGCCCATTTCCCTGAAGTTTTTCGCTTTTCGCTCCCCTAATTCAGGATGTCCCCCCATCGTAACGAAGTTGTGTAGGCCCTGTGAGGTTGAGATGCCCTGTGTAATGTTAAAATCAGTGCTAAGGTGCAGGTGCTCTCTACTTCCAACATGGCTGCCATAGGCCCCTGCTACTGCAGCGTGGCCTTTCTAGTAGCACTCTAGTTGCCAGGAGCTGGCTGGAACCCCTAAACATTGTTGCCATACCAGCTTGCCTTGCCTGCCCATAGTTGGAGTAGGGAAGCTCCTGGATCCTTCCGGAATAGGGGAGTGGTCACCAACTGCCATCTCAGAGAGTGGTCACCTGACCTGACCTGGGACTATAAAAGAAAAGGAAGGGAAACTTTCCAGTCAGTTGGGGCATCACCGACCTGGGGGACCCTACGCAGGAGACTTAGGTGGTAGGGCCTAGTCAGAAACCTATACCACTGGGAGTGACAGGGTTTAGGCGCTGCCCACCAAGCTGTGTGAGGAACACTGAACTAGCCCACTGATCTGGCCCGGCGGGAGGGGAACCCAGGGACCACCTGAAGTGACCTGCTGAGGAAACTTGCCAAGCCTTCAACTCAACCCAACCCCTCTCTTCAAGTAACTACCTACCAAGGGCGCAGGAACCATCTAGCGCCGAAAGAACCTACCTACCTGTACTAACCAGGACTACTGGGGATCAACCAGGTAACCAGCGCCTGTCATCTGCCCTGCCTGGACTGTGTCCCGCCCCAAGCTGCCCAGTGTGGCCTGTCCTGCCTTGTCTACCTGTTTGAGACGCGCTCTCCCTTAGCACTGGAACACTGACCTGCCCTACCTGCCCAGCGCTCCCCTACTGTTCCCTGAAGCGCTAGGTCCACGAAGCGCTATTGAGGAACCTGCCCCCAGCGCTATCTCTACCAAGCGTTGGATTCCCCCCTGAGAGTGCTGTGATTCCGGGGACTAGGGCTGCTCCAAAGCGCAATTGCCGAGACTGTCCCCGAAGCGCTGTAACCCTGTCAAGCACCAATTGGCCTTCGAGCGCTGTGTACCCCCATGACGCGCTACCTGAGAAGAACTCTGTGCAACTCACCGGCGCTGCCCCGGTCATCGGTGATCTGTGTGCCCCTGCCGCGCTTCCCCCTCAAAAGCGCCGCCGTTCTGTGTCACGTGGCTCGGGGACTGTGAACGCTCCCGAGTGCCGCATGGGGGCTGCCTGTCATGGTCCGTGCCGCCGCAGCCTGGCGTTTGAGTGAAGGAGGCCCCCGCTGGGCGTAACGTTGCGGCGGCCCTCAGAAGCGAGGAACTCTCGTCACGTGACGGGGGCGTGTCACAAGCTCCGCCCCTGCCGAGCACCAATTGGTCCGCGCTGCCGAGCTCCGTCAGGCGAGGCCGCTGATTGGCCCTGGGCCCGGGAAGAGCTCGGAGGCCGAGCCTGAGAGCCCCCACTAGCCACCACCAAGCCCGAAGGGGAGCATCACACCCCCCCAAGAGGCCGACATCACCGGAGGGCACAGTAGTGAGCACGCGCCCCCGCGTGCCACACCCCGGCTGGAGATCTCCGCAGGGCTTAGGAGGAGCCGAAGATTACAAGGTAATCACCCCCCCCAGGGAGGAGGGCGGAAGACTCTGTGGACAAGCGGGGCCCCTAGGAGCAGTAAGGGGGGCCCCGTGTCCGCCCCTCCCCCGGGGAAGACTGTTGCTGGGCCCTGTTGGCCCTATAAGTACTGGGACTGGGCCGAGGCCCCCAAAAGGCACCGTGGGAGGGCGGCAATTGATAAAAGTTAACCCCTGGTTGGGGAATAGCTGCTGACAGGCGGAGACAATGTTTATACCTGATGAAATGCTTGATTCCTGAAGAAATATTGTGATCTAAAGAAATGTTTTGATACCTGTTTATTCCTGCCTGATGAGTGGGCCATCACTGCTAAATGAAATGTTTTCCCCATGCTAATGAAATGGTTATTCCTATGTAATGAAATGTTTATCCCTGATCCATGAAATGTTTATTGCTGAGCAATGCAGCGTTTGATTTCCTTGAATGAAATGGTTGCTTTACATGAGGAAATGTTTATTCTTGAATAGGAAGATGCTGATTAATTGCCTACAGTGACATAATGAAATGTTCCCGTGGAGGACAGGTGCTAATGAGTTAATGCATTGAGTAATTGCATACCCTGCATTTTATTCCAGATAAAAGCACATTGTTTTAAATCAAAACTCACTGGTGTGGTCTCAGTCATTGTGTGCATTTATTGTCTCAGTGGATGTGTGTGTTGTGTAGTCACTTAACACCTGAGCTTTTGGGTGCCTACCTGCTCGTGCCAAGGCTACCCCCGGGGAACTGGTGACCCCAGTTCCTACACAACCAGTGCGGAATGCCTATCTTGATAATTACCAGGATGCTACATGGGCGTCACTCCATATGTTCGCAAAGCATAACTGTCTGGACAGTCAGGTTTGTTCAAATGGGCTCGTTGCCTGCTCGGTCCTGAAGGATTTTTTGGTTTTAGCCAGTTTACTGACCCGCTTTCTGGGAGGTACTGTTTAGGTATATATTCAAAAGGTGGGGATTCTGCACTTAGAAGTATCTAAAAAAAAAAAAAAGTTACTTACCTTTGGTAACACTCTTTCTGGTAGATACTCTGTCTAACTGCATATTACTCACTCACCTTTCCATCCTCCACACTCTGTGAACTGATTTTTTTAAAACTCCTAAACAGGTCCCAAGTGTAGAGATCTGCACCATGGCCAAAGCCAGTTTACTGTTGGGCTCTGTGTCGGGGACACGGACATACTAGAAAGCAACTGACATCAGAGCGCATGAGTGGCACTTACCGCTCTACATGTCACAATCGGAGTAGAACGTTATAGGCTGGAGCTGCATGATGCTACCTATTGGAGCACAGGAGTACTTCTTTAAAAGCTTCCAGGTCCAGTTTGACACCTGAGGTTGAGAAATCTGCAGTTAGATAGAGTATCTTCCAGGAAAAGTTTTACAGAATGTAATTAACTTGTTCTTCATTGAAATCATGCATAAGATTGTATTTTGGTTTGAGCCAGAAGGACACATTCACAGTCCTACATCAATCGACTGATTTACAGTGTCACTCATTAGTTGTCCAATGGTGTTGTCTGTTCATGCAGTTGGATCCAATGGACACGATCAGCTTTGTATAACGTCATGCTTCTTTGGAACAGCCTAGATTTTCATTGTGTTTCTGATGGAAGAATATGTTCAAATAATAGTCCATTTTAGCCTTCCTTCAAAATCCTTTTTGCAATGATGCATCATTCATTTAAATTTAAGACTACAGAGATGAGTATTTGCATGTTATATTTGTCTGTTTGACCTTCTATGAACATTGCATTTTATTTCGGGTCTTTTAGGTTTATTTGCTGTGGTGTTATAAATGCATCTTGGAAAAGATTGATCCAGTTATGTTTTTTTGTTTCAAGGGTACCTACATTCCCACAATGCCAGACGATTTTCTTTCCGATCGAAACTTATGGGCACAAACCAATACTGAGAGACTGTGGCGTAAGTATTGTTAATATTAGCATTTTTTTGATTTGCTTCATATTTTTTACCATATACACATACAAAGATATATACATAAATCAAAGGGCGTCCGACGAGGGGTCCTGTTGTCACCCACCCTGTTCTCCTTATACCTGAATGGGGTGGTTGCTTTTCTGGAAGACCGTATAAATGATGCGCTCAGGTTGGCAGGCTGGAGAACTCTCCTTCTCTTGTCGCCAACGATACACTCATAATGTTAAAGACCCTCAAAGGGCTACAGGTGGTGGTAGATAGATTTGGGGATTTTTGTAAGAAAAGAGTGCTGGTGAGAAACTTTGGAAAAACTAAGTTTATGGTCATAAATCCATTCACTGGCTCTATTCTTTTAGAGGGTGCATCCCTGGAAGGAGTATCTGAGTTTAATTATCTGAGTATCACACTGAAGAGAAGTGTGTCCTGGACACAACAGATGAAGAAAAGTGTGTAGGGTTTCATTAACAATGTTGCGGCTATTTTTAGATGTTTTAAAGCTGTTAAGGCGGAACAGATCTCAGCTGCCTTAAAAGTATACAGTGTTAAGGCGAAGGCTAGTGCTTTATATGGAGCAGAAATTTGGGTCTGTGCTGGCGTAACTGGTCTCAGTTGAGCCGAAAAACCAATTATTGAGCAATCTGGTAAGTTTACCAAAGAGCTCCCATCTTGTTCCATTGTTTCACAACTTCACAACTTCAGCCAGTGGAACAAAAGGTCTAATGACTGTCTATTCTCTTCTGGGGGAGATTTTCAATTTGGACAAGTTCCATGTAAATAAATTTGCGATTTTCGTTAAGTATATGTTGATGGCCCTTGGTTTGGGAGCTTATTGGCCAGAGGGCTCTCGCTCTGCCCTTCGATCTGTTAAAAGCGTTATATTGGAAATGGGTCACCAACATGGAACTTCCTAGAGATAACTTTGTCCTCTTGACCGATGCTTTCTTGCTCACTAAGCTGTATTGTGTCTTTGAGCCCTTTCTCGATTTTTTATTGTCTCTAGGGGATAGATCCTTGTTTCTGAAGCTTCAGTAGGGCACATTACCAATCTTGGCCTTCACTGCATAGTGGTACCCCTTTAATGATGGTCGGGATATTTGCCCAGTGAGTTCAGGGTGTAGAAGATACCCTTGCCCATCTTTTCTTTTTTTGCCACATCCAACCAAGAAAGAACGGATTTTGCCCATATGCAGGTAGATGGAATGCCGTAAGTATTGTATTGCACTTAGGCTAATGCGTATATAAATCAGATGAGCAATCACAGTGGCCATATACCTGAGATGGTGCTGTGTTATCCCGGCTAGAGCCCTAGGAAATGAGATCTGTGAATTGACAGTGTTGCAAACTAGGCTTCATGTGCTTTAACTTGTATTCTCATTATGAATGATAAGTATCTATGTATTATTGAATTAATTTCACATTTGTGAATGTTAATGCTCTTTTTAGGAGATCTATTAAAAACATTTATGAATTCTCTGGATTGCAATTTGCACTTTATTTTAGCACATATTATTGTTTTTAGATTATAGACCAATCTTTTATTGTAAATTTTAATATTTTAAATATTGATCTGATTCCGTCGTGATCTTATTCTATCGTAATGTCTGTGTATATACTTTGATGGTCTTAAATGGTCTTAAATTTACAGAAAAAAGTTATACTACTACTACTATATGCATAGTATTTATGAAGTTTTCAGTAAAATAAAATGTTTAAATCATGTTTTTTGTTTGAACTGCCAATCTATTTTACATGTGCTTAGTGAAGTGGATGGGAGTAAGGCATGTGGCACAATGTGAGGTATGCATTATATGGAGCATTTCACCATCCATATGTTTAGGTATGTTTAAATGTATGCACAGTAGGCCTCTAGATAGGAGGGATTTGATTAAATCGCAGTGAAGTCGTACATCTTTTCTGAAAATTAAATTACCCACCACTGTTGTGCTATACATGAACCTGCTTCTGAACATATCAAACATGTTTTCATGGTATTGGGGTATCAAGATATGCTTAACACTGGTTATTAATGTTTATTCAGACTAACCAAGTAATAGGAAATATTGGCAAAGAATGGCTCGCAGGAGTTGATGCTAACTAACAGCCATTTTAAATATTACATTACCAATCAGCTACATATTTAAAATATTTTAAGCCAAAAAGTGAGTGAACTTTAATATTAATGTGAATATTTAAACTAGTGTAAAAGGCACCAACATAGACTACAAAATGCAATTACTTATGAGTTCAATATATGAAAATGTATTTCCAACACAAGTTTGTTATTAGCATTGATTCGCAATTCATTTTCTCAAAAGGCATTATTTTTCTTGTGACAAGGAGAATGGGTGGATACTGCTGTTTTTGCAACTCTGAGAATGCTCTGAGGCCAGGTACCCAGACCACAGACCGGTGCCGTTAACCTATAACGTGTGGGTATATTTGAGTTGCTTATACCCAATTCTTATAAGCTAACTTGCTTGTAATTCCCTAGTATATGGTACCCAGGGCCTTTAAGTTGCACGGTCACCCCTGGAATTTGCAACATAGGTTGTGCCACCCTGGGTGTGACAAAGGTAAAACATGTCTCCCAGTCTGCCACTGCAGATTGGAAGAGAAGATTTGACTGGTGGAATGTTGGTTACTACACGTTACTTTTTAACTCTGAGTTTGACCAAAATGCTGTCAATTGTCACATGGAGGAATTTTTCTTCCGTTCAAGCAACTCAGTGATAACGGAACAATGCAAGGCTGGCGAGTGAGATATGGTGTCCCCATGCGTGATTTCCAGTAAGTAGAAAGCCTTCCAATGTTATTTTCTAATGCGGTGGTTGCAAGCGGTCGTATTTAGAGGGCTGCATCCCAAGTAGAACTTCCACTCGAGAAACAGCAAAATTAACTCCAAATTGGTTTTTCAAGTAATTATCCTACTAGAACGGACAGTTCATGTCGCTTTTAGCTCAAAATACAGAGGCTCCAACTTCCTCTTCCTGTCCATCCCTTGGTCACTTTTCATTTGGATTGTGGGTGGCCAGAAATTGCAGAAGGGGCTTATTTTGCATTAACCTTTTTATTTTTTTCCATGGGGGACAATTTGCACAGGTATGGGAGTGCTGGTTTTAGAACAGTTAAAGTACTTTTTCTCAATTTTCGTGTGTTTTTTGGGAATTTTGCACTATTATTTTGCTCATTTTAGTGTGGGGCCTTGTCTTCCCACGCCACATGCCATGGCCAGCAAGGTGTTATCAGATAGTTATAGTTAGGACCATGTTTCTATTCAAAAAGTGTTTTTCTTTGTCAATATCTTTGGCGCTGTTTCACGAATCTTCTTGAAACTTTCCAAACTAATGTTTCACTAAGACCAGCTCCTGTCTTTAAAGTTTTGGGGTAATTCATCAAGTGGGGGCCGAGGAAAAGGGGGTCCCAAAACGCATTTTCCCCATGTTAATTTCCATAAGAACTTTAGACACGGCTACAGCACGAACTGCTGAATGGAATTACACCAAATTTGGCAAAACGGTAGCTCTTGGTTCAGAAAGCACTTTTTTCTTAAAATGGTGTCAATCCGATCAGTAGTTCCTGAGTTATTTTCAATATCTTAGGGTCGAGAAGGGTTTGCGAACCCACCCGAGCACAAACTTGATGGGAGCGGGTGGCAGCGATTTCCGGGTTCTCCAGCTTGCCATCTAGAGACGCCATCTTGGGAAAGGGCACGCTCTTGCTTTAAGGGCGGCTGAGATGTTAAGAAAGCAAGCTGTGCGCTCAGTTGTGCCTTGAGGGGTTTGCAGGACACACTGCATTCCTATCGGAGTTTGTGTGCACATGCTGGTCAAATTGTTTTTATGGTGCTCTTGAATTGTATGCTTATTCGAATTCTAACACTGCTTTCACTCGTTCACACTGTTAGATATTTTTAAAATTGACCTGTTATGCTGCTCAGCCCTGTTGAGCTAGAACTCTCTCACCATAACTACTGTGGGAACTTGATGGGAGCGGGTGGCAGCGATTTCTGGGTTCTCCAGCTTGCCATCTAGAGCCGCCATCTTGGGGAAGGCATGCTCTAGCTTTTAGGGTGGCTGAGATTTTAAAAAAGAACACTGCGTGTGCGTGCAGCGGACGCATGCAGCAGGGTGCGCCTCTGTCATGCCGAAGGCGCGCCTAAGGCTAGCCCGTCTGCGCCCGTCCACGTCCCAGTAGCGGCCAGCACAGCCACGCTTCCGGTCGAGAACACGGCCGTCAAGATACTGGGTTCGCCCTGCGAGATATTGATATTCACAGCAGTTCCTGCAAAGGTAACTGAGATGTTTTGGCCAGTAGTAACAAGGTATGCCTGACCTGTGGGTTTAGGCTGACCTCAGGCCCTGTCACTCCTGCTCATATCAGCACCCTCTGCCCAGAGTCCAAGAGGGTCCCACCCCATCACTGCAGCTTTGATTAACGTCAGGTCTCTCAGGAAACATCACGCCGAGGTCTTCGATCTCCTCGACGTCAGTTTTCCTGACCTCTTGTTTATCACAGAGGCTTGGCTTGATGCCTCATCTGACCCCATCATCACTCTTACTACTCCAGTTGGTTACAAGATAATTAGAGCAGATCGCCCAGAAGGGAGGGGGGGGGTAGCCATCATCTGCAAAGAGAAGTGTGAGTTGCTGAGGGAAGATGTCACTTCTTGGGGAGCCTGTGAAGCCCTTGATTTCAGCATTCGCTTTTTGGACTACTTCACGCTGGGGGGCTCGCTCATCTACAGGCCTCCAGGGCACGCAGGTCCGTTCCTGCTGGCCTGTGGAGATGCTATTGTAACTAGGGCATTGTTCTGGGGGACCTGAACATCCATTTTGATCAGGTTCAGTCTTCGGACACGCTAAGTATTTTGGATATTTTGCACCTAGCCCAATTATTCCAGCGGGTCGGGTTCCCTACCCATCAGGCAGGTCACATTTTGGACCCAATCTGTACCAACTTTCCCATCTTGATGAGGGACCCGGGTCAGGTCTCCTAGTCTAATCATTTCCTGATGAACGCCGGATGTCAGCGAATTCATTAAAACTGAACCCAGATAAAACAGAGGTGCTGGCGGTCACTACAGCAGCGAATCCCTGGAATGAGCTGTTTTGGCCTAGTGAACTGGGACAGTCCCCTGAACCAGCGTCCGTAGTAAAAAGTCTCGGTATCAAAATCGACGCTATGCTGTCAATGTCCCAACAGGTCTCGGCAGTGGTAGGAACCTGTGTGGGACTGTTGCGACAACTTCGGAAACTGTCCTTGCTGCTGTCTTTCTCAACCATCCGGCTGACGGTCTAAGGCTTGATCCTGGCTCGCCTGGATTATGGTAATTCCCTATATTTCGGGCAGCAGAAAAAATCTTTGGCCAGGCTTCAAGTCGTTATGAATGACGCAGCCATATTAATCTTTAAAAAACCTAGCAGGTCCCATGTCACCCCGTTGTTGCAGGACTTACACTGGCTACCGATATCACAGAGATCCAAATTCAAAAGTCTCTGTATCGTTCACAAAGCCATCTATGGCTCAGCCCCGAGTTACATCAAGGATAGACTGGCCAAATACGTTTCTAGCAGGAGGCTGCGGTCAACAGAAGTATGTCTCCTGGTATGTCCACGTTTCAAGCGGTCATCGATGGGGGAAGAGCCTTTTCGACCACAATGCTGCCAGTTTGGAACAGACTTTCGGAAAGTTTGCGCAAGGAAACCAACTTGCTCACCTTCAGGAGGAGATTAAAAATGGTTCTGTTCCTGGAAGCCTGGAGCTCCTCTTAAAGCACTCCTCTTGACCTTCGGTTTTCATCGTCATGGGCTCCTCTCGGACAGCGCTTAGAGACCTCTCTGGTGATAATGCGCTATACAAATACCCCATAACATAACATAACATACATTTTTCTTGGGAGGTGTGCAATGCTAAGCCCCCAGTGGGCCTAGATTGCAAACCAGCGTTTGGCACAATTGCCCCCAGTGCTTTTATTCATACTCTGGAATCATCTAGACCCACTCTTTTGGGTGACTTGGAGAGCCGACTAGATGAATTCACGAGCTGTGTTTCAAAGGTTGTTAATTCTCTTGCCCCGATGAGCTCAATTAGGCCTGCCAGGGGCGCTCCCACTAAACCCTGGTACAACCTAGCACTCAGAGAATTGAAACATGAATGCAAGATTCTGGAGCAAGCATGGCGACGCAGCGACTACTGCCCAGTTGCCAAGCTGAATCTCAGAGCCAAGGAAAAAATATATTATGAAGCCATAGCTCAGGCCAAGAGGGAATTTTTCACTGCACATGCTAATACCAATGCTAAGGAAATGTTCTCGATAGCACAGAGCTTTACTTTGCCTCTAGCCCAGGCGAGTGCATCTCCATCTTCGGTCGCCTGGTGCGAGATTCTTTCTACCTTCTTTTTGGACAAAATTCGCAAGATTCAGGTGGCTTTCTTACCTGGTGCTGATGAGGCTGAGGCAATGCCCTCGACCCTTCCGCTGGATTCTATACACTGGCTGAATGCCTTTATTCCGGTGAACTTGGCTGATTCACTTAAAATCCTGAAGAGTTTAAAGTCTGGCTCTCCCTCTGATCCTTGTCCGGCCAGGTTGCTAGCATCAGCCGCCAAGACGATTAATGCAGATGTAAATAGCATTGTCAATCTGTCCCTCTGCACAGCTAGCATCCCTACGTCCTGGAAACAGGTCAAGATCATACCACTCATAAAAAAGCCATCATTGGACACTCGCAGTCCAGGTAACTACAGACCTATCTCTCTGTTACCTGGTCTGGCCAAGGTGTGTGAGAAGGTTGTCACCAAACAACTTACTGAGTTTGTCGAAAGAGTGGGTCTGCTGCATCCTGCTCAGTCAGATTTCCGAGCAGCTCATAGCATGGAATCTGTGCTGGTGGAGGTTGTGGAGGCCATTCGGGAGTGTTTGGACGCCAGCGGGAGGGCAGCAATGATTCTGCTTGACCTCTCGGCAGCGTTCGACACGGTTCCCCACTCTCTTCTTTTCTCACGTCTGGCCAGGATAGGTGTGTCAGGGACGGCCTGGGATTGGCTCAGTTCCTCTCTCATGGCCAGGATAGGTGTGTCAGGGACGGCCTGAGATTGGCTCAGTTCCTCTCTCGAGGGTCGGGACCAGCAGATCTGGCTGCCTCCATCTGCCTCTCTTCATCAGGCAGTGACGACGGGAGTCCCTCGCTCAGTCCCCTTCTTTTTAATATCTATGTGACCCCCCAGCCTAAGGTGATGGGCTTACGCCGATGACACACAGCTGACAATTCTGTTACCGTAGCTCATCACTGTCTCTCCTCCATTTTCAGGTGGCTACCGGGAGCACAACTAAAATGTAACGAGGAGATTCTGCTGTTTGGAAAATTCCCTCTCAGGTTCAGGGAAACCCTGTGGCCACCTGGCTTTTCCCTGCCCTCCTCTGAAGGGAGGCTGGCGAAGAATTTGGAGGTCTAGTTAGACGAGAGTCTTTCCTTTTCTTTTCATATCACGAACCATGCCGGCACCTGCTTTGGCCTTCTCAAGACTCTAAGAAAATTCTTTCCTCTCCTGCCTCAACCAGCTAGAGAGACGGTCACTTGTGGTGCCCTCATCCTGTCTCGGCTGGACTATGCTAATGCACTTTATATTGGCATTCCTGCCTACCTGATCAAAAAGCTGCAGGTTGTCCAGAACTCTGCAGCCAGACTTCTGCTGGGCATCTCCTCCAGATGTAGCATGCGGCACCACCTGCGCTCTCTCCACTGGCTTCCTGTAGCCGAACGGGTAATGTTCAAATCGGTGGTCCTGGCCCACCATGCCCTTCATGGTACTGGGCCATCCTATCTGCAAAAGTGTTTGATCTTCTACGTCTCCTCAAGACCGTTATGATCGGCATCCCTTCGACTAGCAATGGTTCGCCGATTTCAGTTCCAGAGGTTGGGAGGCAGGTCTCTGACTCGGAGGGCTGCGGCAGCGTGGAATGCACTTCCCTTGGCTCTGCGCAGTATTGAAGACCTGTCTGCATTCAAGAAAAATCTCAAAACGTATCTTTTCATCTGCTAGTTTCCTGCTCCCCTTAAGTCATCTCGCCGGGACCCTCGTGAGTAGCCGTGCGCGTTACAAATTCAATTAACATAACATAACAACATAGGCAGCCAACACTCCAAACCAAGAAGTTTTGGCAGCCATCTTGGGACTCAGTAAAACGAGTCACAAGACAGTAAAGAAAAGGATAAAAAACAAGAAAAGGGGGCAGGGTAGAAACACCCTGACCCCCTAGGCCCGCTCAGGGGGTCCCACGAGGACCCCCCAGGGCCCAAGAAAGCATATCTTTTTATATTTTCGGCCAAATTCGTGCTGGGTGTTCTTTGAGCCCCCGGATGGGCCAGGTCCCAGGGGCAATATTTCATTAATGTGCAGGGACCTCATGGGCCCCCGCACCCCCGGGGACTACCACTTCCCCCGGGGCTTAATTTATTCTGCATGGGCGGCATGCTGCCGCCCACAGCCCCATGGACCGCCACCTCCCCGGAGCTTTATTAATTATGGGGGGCCTAACGAACCCCCAAAGCCCGGGGACTGCCACCTCCCCGGGCCTTTCTTCAGCAATCAATCAATCGGGGGCCTCATGAGAACTGCTTTAAGGCAAGTGGAGCTGCATGTCAGCTGCTTCCCTTGTCCAAAAGCAATGCCGGCTACCGCAGGAGGCGGGGAGGCAGGGAGTATTGGGGCTTCCCCCACGGTCCACAATGTGATGGCCGGCCTTGGGGGATGGGGTCTCCGGGGCCAAAAGTGACATCCCTCCAAAAAAAACAAAAAAAACAAGGCTGGCCAACCCCAAGAGGGTTGTGGTCCCCGGGGCCATAATTAGCCTCAAATAAAAAAAAGTAAAGGCTGGCCACGCCCTAGGCGATGGGGTCACTGGGGCCAGAAGTGGCCCAGGGAAGGGGGCAACATGGCTCCCCTCCGAATATTGAAATTTTTTAAAAACAAAAATGAGGCAATGCACCGGGAGATGGGGTCCCCGGGGCCGATAAAGGCCTCAGGAAGGGGGCCGCGCAGCCCGCCTGAAAACTAAAAATGAAAAAGAAAAGGCTGGCCAGGCTCTGGGGTCTTCAGGTCCTTAAAAATATTAAGAGAAGGGGGGCCACACAGCCCCCCCTTTATAACAAAAACAAAAAAAAACAAAGCCAGCATCTTGCTGGAGGCCCCACCCCTCCCTGTGCAACTCTGCAAACGCGCCTCCTGGCGCGTTCTAAGTTGGGAGATTAAGTCCTCTTGAACCCTGAGGGTCCCTGGGGGCTAACTAACCCACCTGGTACCTCCAGTAAGCCCAACACAATGGGATTGTTGTAAGGTAGTCCGAGGCCACGCCCCTTTATACACCACTCTGCAAACGCTAAAGTGGACTTTATCCCCCGAGCAGCAGTGCACCAGGAGGCGCGTTTACAGAGTGATGTAAAAGGCATTTAGGAGTAGTAAAGTCTGCGAATACCAAAAGTCATAAAGTTAGGATTTTGTCTCAGATTACTTTTGTGAATCGGGCCCAGGAGTCGTAAGTGATTTCTGTGAATACCAATAATCGTAAGTGACTTCTATGAATACCAGAAGTGGTAAGTTTAGGATTTTGTCTCAATTAGTTTTGTGTTTGTGGCATGTGAGCTGTAGATCACATGCTGTGCATAGCCTGTCATCTAGTGTTGGGTCCGGATGTTTGCACGTTGTTTTTGTTAGAAGAAGTCTTTTCCAGTCACGAGGTGGGTGACTCCTCCTTTTGGTGATAGTGCGTATGGGCATCAACTCCATTGTTAGATAGTTTTTTTCTGCCATTGGGTTCGGTTGTGAATTGCTGTGCTCCAGTTTGGCACCGTTTCTCGGATTCCCTTCGACGCACAATCCACTAGCCTCTATGGCAGAGGTCTTCAAACTTTTGGATGCCGAGACCCCCCTGTCAACATTTTGAGGATTAAGGACCCCCTCCTGACAAAAAATTCTAAACTTGTAGGCAGGGCTACTAGAATTATGAGGCAGGTGAGGACCAAATTAGGGGGCAGGCTTGACTAAATTGTGTGGGAAGAAAATGTAAGCGATGTTATGTGATGCCGCGTATTTTGGGATAGCATTGCTTCATTATTTTGACATTTTTTACACACAGTAACACTGAGGAAAGATTTCACCCCATCAGTACCCGTTTAGAACCAAAATACAGCAATTAACATCAGAAAGATTGCTAGTCAACCTTTGAGAAGGTCCTTCCACTCCGCAGGAATACGTGCTGCCACATTAGAAGCTCACCTGGCCCTGGCCAGGAGAAGCAGGGGTCCCTTAAAAACCTGGCAGTTTTGTGCAGAGTTAAGCAGTTTACCCATGCAGCTTTCCTCTCACCCCCTCCCTTCCATCCCTCTCTCCTCTCCTAACCCCGGATCCCTCTCTCACTTTGCAGGCCATTTTCTTTCACCCCTTTTTACAACTTCTGAACTCTCCCCATTCAACCTCTCACTTCACCTTTAATCACCTCTTGCCATTCTCTCTTTCCACTGCCCTCATCTCTAACAGTCTCTCGCATTTTTCTCATGGTCTCTCTGGCCCCCTCACCTCCCGAGCCCCTCAGCACTTCTCATTCACCTCGTCTCTCCATTCAACTTTTTGTCTATTTGTATCTTACACCTCTCCAGTCCCACCATTCAACTTTCACATCTCCCCTTTATTCTTACAGAAGCCCTCACCTTTGGCTCACACTCACTTGTTGCGTGTCCACACTTCTCTTCGGCAATTTACATTTCTCCTCATCCCTGACCTCTTCAATCGAATTCTCTCACTCCCTTGCTGTCCTCTCTCATCTCTCCTCACCAAGCATACGGGCCGGAGCTGTATGCTCCTCTCGGCCTGTGCAACAGTCTTTTTTGGTGCCCCACCCCCGTTTCCTCCTTCTCCATGAATTCCTTCACTGCGACTCACCAACAGTGCACCTCATCTCTCTATAGCACCTTTCTGACAAACATTTCATTTTTTTAGAGCGCTACTCATAGTTTACTCACACTCAGTTCTGTGATCTGCATGGTACACATTCTTTGTAGCAGGCACATTAACCCTCTGCACACTGTGTGGGTTACAAGAGTGCCCAGGTGAGTGCACGGTGAGCGATGCTACAGTGCGAGAGTAGGGTAAGAGGAGTGACTGCAGGGTGAGTGAGGTGGCGTATGAATTTATGAATTTGGGTGCGAATGCACGTTCAGAATGGGACGAATGAATGTATGATTACTGATGGGCTTGTGTGAGTGAGTTGTATATTGAGCAGTGAGGGGGACAGGTGAGTGAAGTGTCACATGAGTGCAGGATGAGTAGTGTGCTTGTGTGACTTCAGAGTGAGGTATAGGGTGAACAGCGCAGTGCATTGTGAGTGCAGAGTGATCACTGTGAGTGCAGGGTGAGTGGGTGAATGGTGTGAGTGCATGGTGATCAGTGTGAGTGCAGGGTGAGCTTGAAAGTGAAGGGCGTGAATGAGGAGCATGTTGTCTGAATGCAGGGTGCATTCCCAGACACTTGAAGTAACTCAGCATTTTATTGACGGCGGCGTAGGGTTTAAGATCTAAGTTAAACTATTGCAGCATTAATCGGGGATCGAGGGTGGAGGAAATAAATAATGTGCTGATCCTGTAACAAACTTACAGTCCTATGGTTAGGGTTGGCAGCAGATTATTTTGATGGCCAAGTCGCTACAAAAATAAGCAGTCACCTAAAGCTGTATTTTCAGCACTTATCTGTGCATAGTTCGAACAGCAAATATAAATAGAAAGCACTTTTAGTTGTGTTCTAGGGCTGCCTCTATGATCCATGACCGACAAAGAGAAAAAAAACGGAAAAGTCACATAAAGAATGCATACATACGTTTGTATTTAAAAGTCTATTTAGTGTCAAGAGGAGGTCTTTCCAGGCTCTTTAAACAAAACAGACAGGCATTTTTCTTTTGCCAACCCTACTTTATATTCCTTATCATTAAATGCATTCTCACAGTACAACAGCATTGGTAAAATACAAATGTAAGGAACAGGCTGAGTGGGGGCCCAGGGGGAACTGGAACCAGGAAAAAAACTAAGCCTCTGTAACCAGTTTACAAAGGCATGTAAATATGCAAATGGTCTATGAAGACCTGTGAAAAACTCGGGCGTGCAGGAGATGACTCCAGACCCTGCCCAGCCAAGCCACCAGCAGCTCGAGTTTCACTGCAGCAGCAGCCGGGCTGAGAGACACGAAGAGGGAGGAGGGGGGCTGAAGCCCTTGGGCCTGGGCAGAACTGTGACTGTGAAGGCGCGACCCCCTTTGCATTGCTCCACGGCCCCCTGGGGGTCGCGCCCCTCGTAAGAAAATGAGGAGTAATTGGTGAAGAAAAATGGTAAAAAATGCCACGTCCACATTTATGAATTGAAGAGCCCGGAGTGACAGGTCTTGTGTGTATTTGACTGGACATATTCATGCCAAATTACCTGGAAAAAGGAAATTGGCATATCATGATGACCATCATATACCTCTAAACAAAAGGAATATGGGTACAAACCTATCACCACCTTATATTTCGTCTCCTTCACCTACTAACCCTCACCTACTCATTACCCCTACTAATTCACAACCAACACTATCACTTGACCCACAGGATGGGGGGGATGGGGCTAACAACAGGCCACAAGATTTGACCCATGGGAGGATTATAATACTGATCCACATACAGACCCTGACCCTGATTTGTATCCATCTAGGCCATCACCTCCTGATGACAATATAGGTTGTATTGAGCTTCTTTATAGGGCTACTCACTATCATGGGGTGGAATTACATGAAGATACTTTAGAGGAGGGCTTCTTATTCGAGACCTTGAGCTCCACTCCACTCAAAAAACAACACACACTTTACCAATACTTAAGGAAATGCCTAAGCATGCAAATGAGATTTTCAAAGACCCAGTCAAAGCAAGAATAATCACGCCCAGGGTTGAAAAAAAATATAAACCAGCACCTACTGACCCTGTTTACATCAAGGGTCAGCTACCCTTAGACTCCTTGGTGGTCTCTAATGCTCTTAAAAGAGCAAATTCACAAACAACAGGTGAGGCCCCCTCCTCCTGATAAAGAGTCCAAGTTAATTGATGCCTCTGGTAAAAGGGTAGCTTCTCAGGCAGCTACTCACTGGTGCAGTGCGAAGGCTCACGTTTTGCTAACCAGATATGATAGAGCTCATTATGATGCGTTGGGAAAACCTATCCAACATCTGCCTGATGAGTATAAATCTAAAACAAATGATCTCATACAAGAAGGAAAACTCATTACCAATACATCCATCAAATGTGCATTTGATGCAGCAGACACAGCAGCACATGCAGTAAACACAAGCGTTTTGCTACACAGACACGCATGGTTGAGAATATCAGGTTTCATCACCCATTCGGTATTTACAGAATCGGTAATTCTCATTCATTCCTATGGGCCTCCAGGTTTTCTCCATGTTAATATCCATATGAAACTTTAGACAAGGCTACAGGTCAAACGGGTGAACGTGTAAATCTGTTCTGTAGTTTTGAACAAATATCGAAATTTACAGATATTGATATTTGGGAATTCTGCCATCTGATTGGCTGAGGCGTTACGAGCACGAGTTTACTGCTTATTGGTTGCGAGTACTACGAGCGGTTGCAACTAGGAAGTGTTGGCCGCCATTTTGTGATTCCGTTGAATCGAGTAAGGGGAAAAAAGGGTGAAAATAGTAGGAAAGGAGGGTAGGAGCACTGTAACCTCTGTGGGGGAGTGCGAAGCGAAGTAGTCACTCCTACCGGTCTGAAAGTGCGGTGTTGCTCAGAGTGACATGGTGTTGAGATGATGTGCTGCTACACTTGGGTATGAAACTGAGAGCCTAAACCGTGAGCTCATTGCTGTAAAGTGATGTGCTCTGGTCTTTGTAGCATATGTGTGCAAGTAGTGTTAGTAGGCGTTTATACCATACAGGGAGTGGGAACTGAACTACTGACCACTACCGTGTGTTTATACTATACAGTAAGCGGGAAGCATAGTACTTACGCCTACCGGTGTGAAGACTCGGGGATCAAACCAAGCTGATTGCTGTAAAGTGATGGGCTCTGGGCGCTGTAGGATACTAGCCGCTGTAGTATAACTGTGTAAGTAGTGTTAGAATGCGTTTATAGTATATAGGAGTGGGTAGGGAACTACTTTCTCTTACTGGTCTGAAGACTCAGGGATTAAACCGTGAGCCTAAATCGTGAGCTCATTGCTGTAAAGTGATGTGCTCTGAGCGCTGTAGTATACCTTTGGAAGTAGTATTAGATTGTGTTTATATAATACAGGGAGTGGGAAGCGAACTACTCACCCCTACCGGTCTCAAGACTTCTGGATGAAACCATGAGCTCATTGCTGTAATGTCATGTGCTCTGTGTAGTATTCCAATGTAAGTCATAGTAGAATGTTAGTATGTAATTCTACTCGAATGTAAGTATGTAATTTTAGAATGTAGGGCTGTCATGAGGGGCACCTTGGGGAGTTTGTACACGGTGCTGGAGAAGATGGTTGCCTTGCTGTCTGCTCCTGTTGGTGGGTGTTTAAGGTGTCTTGTTTTCCTGCAATGAATCTACTTATCGGATACACTGCTGTCTGCCTCTTCACTACATAAATTTGGCGACGAGCGGGAGAAGGTAAAAAGAAGGCAGCACTCACCAATATTTCAAAGTTGCTTGCGTTGTGCTGAAGACCCGTTTTCTTTGTGTAGCTGTTTCTACTCATCCCAGGGTCGTCTGCTCATTGAAGTATGTCATCTGACCTCTGATAGGATTTATATTTTTAGATTTTGCTCTTCCTCTTCGCTACACTCTGGTCGCTATACTACACGTGTGTAAGTAGTGTTAGTATGCGTTTATGCTAACCAATGCATCATGGTCCTAGGGAGCACGACCTCCCAAGCGCAGCTCATACAATGTCCTAGGGTGTGCATCCGCGGGACATTTATGTTTGCTATTAGAGGGTGGGTGCATGGCTTCCACCCTGGGATAGCAAGTCCTTGTTTGACTAGTTGAAACGAGGGGAGGAAAACCTTGTATCGCTTTAATAGAGCGGATCCGGATGGTAAAAATAGAGGGGGAAAAAAGAGAAGCAGGGTCTCACACTGTCATTTAAATGAGACCCCTGGTGGGTAATGTTCCACGGCCAATTCTAATATTATATTGCGGGGTCTCTGTAGGACTGTGGATCTTAATGTCACATGTAAATTGGGCGCGGGAGGGCACAGAGACATTTCGCAGCCTAAGGGATTGCCACCTTCCCAGGTATTGTAAACTAATTGTTCGGGGGGCTTCAAGGCCAACTGGAGTCCAGGGATCGCCACCCTCCGGTGCTTTACTTAAATATGCAGGGTGGGCCTCGGCAGTCCCTGAAGCCTCGGTGGTCCTAGGCAGTGCCTTATTGGTTCTGTAATCACACAGACAGTACTCATAAAGTGATACACGCATAGAACCCTTGCAGTGGTAGATTTACGCAGGCTTCATTTATGTAATAGTCTGTTGGTATATATTTGGTAGGGGCACCGAAAAATAAAAAATGTTTTCCATCATAACCTCCTACAAACAGATAATTTTCAGACTAAACTACAGACAAGTGTTGTCAGAAAAAGAAGACCTATACACTCACTTATTTATTGGAAAGAAAATAATCTTTATTAAAACAACACAAATAAATGGAAACACAAATTTATTAGAACAAACAACAGTATAACATGAAATACGTGTCTGGGACTCCTCCAGAAGCAGTTTACAAAACCTGCAAGACAAAAATTAAACATAAGTAGGTGTGCCATGTGGAAGAGGAAAAGAAAGGTAGTCTGAATGAAAGGAAGATAGTGAGAATGGGAGGGAGAGGGAGTGGGTGGAAGGGAGAAGGGGATGGAGAGTCAAAAGAACGGAGGGAGGAGGAGACAGAGCGTCGGCCTACTGCACCCAGTCCTCAGTGTTTACCTCCCGTCTCCCGTTTGTCTAGGATGCTGGGGTCTGCGAGAAAGAGTGTGGTCCAGCAAGTTCTTAAAATGAAACATATGAATGAGGCCAGAGATTACATTATTAGCTACGGGAACATCGCTTGCCTGCACCGGTGCACCCAGGGTGCTGCACCCCAGCACCTTCCCCTGCACTGTTCTCAATTGTAGGTCCTGCGCACCCAGGCTTTACAGCCCACCTGCCACCATTGGTGTGTCCAACGACGTGTTGGTGCAAGCTCTGAGTCCAGGGTAAATTTGTAGGGTGCGAAAGTAGGTCTCCAGTTGGGGACGGTGTCTTAATACCACTATGGAAGGCGTCAGAATGCCAAGGGCATCATGACGGGGGAGCACCCGCTCTGCCCATTTTGGCTCAATCAATTCAGTGTCTAAAAAGGGAGAAATAATTTAATGGTGGAAACATCTGGAGGTAAATGAAGGTTTATTTCAAGCTTAATAGAAAACAACAGTTGAGTGCATTCTTCATTTTGTACGATCTACCAACTGTTAGTGGTAAGCGTGGTTCAAAGAGGATTTGGAGTGCACAAGAATACAGAAGGTTAAATAATAATATGTTATACCAATGTTTACATACAAAGGATCAGAGTGCATTCTAGAAGCATAATGTGCACGTGTAATGCAGTGGCGGAAGCCTGTGTGCATGTACACTTAATAATGAGCTCACTGCAGTGCCCTAAAAGCCAACGCCAAGTGCCTGTAGGGCAGCACTGCCCGCTGGCTCTGGACTACAGTATGGTCCAGCCGGTCCTTAAAATGAGACAGAGATGAGACTGAATCAGGTCAGAGATCACATCGTTACGCACTGCAACATCGCTTGTTCGCACCTGCGCACCCAGGCTGATGCACCCCACCCCTCCCACAGCACCACGCTCTACACGTGCCTGTAGGGTAGCGCTGCCCGCTGGCTCAGGCCTACAATACGGTCCAGTGGGTCATTAAAATCAGACAGAGAGGGATTGAATGAGCTCAGAAATCATATAATTACAGACGGCCACATCGCTTTTTCGCACCTGCACACCCAGGCTAATACACCTAGCCCCTCCCGCAGTACGGCCAGAGATTAGATTATTAGCTACGGGAACATCGCTTGCCTGCACCTGTGCACCCAGGCTGCTGCACCCCCAGCCTCTTCCCCCGCACTGTGCTCAATTGTAGGTCCTGCGCACCCAGGCTTTACAGCTCACCTGCCACCATCGGTGTGTCCAACGACGTGCCGGTGCAAGCTCCGAGTCTAGGGTACTTTTGTAGGGTGGGAGAGCTGGTCTCCAGTCGGGGACGGTGTCTTGATACCACGATGGAAGGTGTTAGAATGCCCAGGTCATCATTACGGAGTGAGCTCCCGCTCCGCCCATTTTGGGTCCATTAATTCAGTGTCTGAAAAGGGAGAAATCATTTAATGGTGAAAACTTGTGGAGGTAAATGAAGGTTTATTTCAAGCATAATAGAAAACACCAGTTGAGTGCATTCTTCGTTTTTGAAGTACAATCTACCAACTGTTAGTGGTAATCGTGGTTCAAAGAGGATTTGGCGTGCACAAGAATACAGAAAGTTAAATAATAATTTTATACCAACGTTTACATACAAAGGAACAGAGCGCATGCTAGAAGCATAATGTGCGCGTGTAAGTCAGTGGCGAAAGCCTATGTGCTTGTACACTTAGTAATGAGCTCACTACAGTGCCCTAAAAGCCAATGCCACATGTCTGTAGGGCAGCGCTGCAGGCTGGCTGAGACCTACAGTGCGGTCCAGCAGGTCCTTAAAATGAGACAGGCAGTGACTGAATGAGGTCAGAGATCACATCATTATGCACGTCAACATCGCTCGTTCTCACCTGCTCACTCAAGCTGATGCACCCCACCCCTACCGCAGCACTGCGCTCAACATGTGTCTGTAGAGCAGTGCTGCCTGCTGGCTCAGGCCTACAGTACGGTCCAGCAGGTTCTTAAAATGAGACAGAGATGTGACTGAATGAGGTCAGAGATCACATCATTACGCAGGGCAACTTTGCTTGTTTGCACCTGCGCACTCAGGCTGATGCAGCCCACACCTCCCGCAGCACCGTGCTCAATTGGAGCCGCTGTGCACCCAGGCCCCACTGCTCACCTGCTGTCATTGTTGGGCAGCAGTGTTTGCAATTCAGTTGCAGTGTTGATTGCAGGATGGTGTACACCGCATGGATCCCTTTCGAAACACGTCAGGCAGTAGGGTTCACAATTTAGAGCCAGTGTTGATTGCCAGGATGGTGTACACCTCATGGATCCCTTTTTTTTTATTGTGCATTGTTATATGCGAGGTGGATACGGCCATATCACCTGAGGCAGGGTGGAAGAACTGGGACATGTGGCGTTGTCGTTATCCTATTTATACGTACGCAAAGTGGGTTGGGCTTGTGTACGCCAGGCCAGCGTAGGGGTGTGAATAATTGTTCCGGGGATGTGGGCGTTGTTCAGTTCCTGCCTGGCCAGGAAGTGTACTTATGTGTGTTTCTTTTGCAGTTTTGATGTCGCAGAAAGCTCAATTTACATTAATGTAGCATGTACCGTAAGGGCAGCAACTGTCGCTAATGAGATGCTGTTTGAAAACATTGAATGGCCAACATCACATGTCGTTGTCAAGCTTGTGGATATGCGCAGACACGCATGTCAATGGTGTGCTCTATTATTGAAAGTGTTGCTATCGCGAAGCATACACATGTGAATGTGCTCGGATGAGGGAGTATCAGCAGTGAGGCTACATCATACACAGTGATAACGCTCATTATAGTCAAGCAATGTATGTCAAACGTGAATCTGAAAGTCTCACATATAACACACTACTATATTGGTAAAGCCTGACAACAGAGCGTATAGCAATACAAATCTACACATTACTGTTTACTGTTTGTCACATGTGATCTAGGATGTGCATTCTGCCCATGGCTGATGATACTTCTTAGAGCCACCAATACCCAGGCCGAAAGGCAGCACAATAATGTGCACACACACACCAGGGGCATCGTGTAACACACATTTGTTTTTGGATGTAACGTTTGAGATCCATGGCCATCACACGTGGAAGGCTAATGTACAGACCATGAATATTGATCATCAGGATGATCGTTGCATGTTGTTCGTAGTATAAGATATGTGTATACAGCAAAGAAAATTCAAAGCTCTTTAAGCAGAAGAGGTGTCTCTCATCAAACGCTGTAGAGAGAATGACTAAAATGTGGGGGTCGTCCAACTGTTACAATGGGAAATGTTATGAAGCAATTAAATGCTTTTTTTAAGCTCACATGGCATTAGCGCACCGAGCGGGCATGGAGGCCGCACCCGACGCGATTTTGAGGAAATATATTTATCATAATATAAGTTTAATACAGTTAGAAATATATAAATATTTAAAATATTTTAGATTATCGCTTGCTCTCATATACTGTTTAAAGTTATTTAGATATACTTTTCAGACAAAAAAAGAGGGACTGGCGTACCCGGCGCGACACCATACGTCTGTGATGTAACACAGGGCCTGAAGGCGTGCACTCGTCACATACGCAACGTGTAGCGGTTGCGACCCCATACGTACACGACGTAACGCGTAGCTCGGTACTGCGTATCCGTCGGATACCAAAGTAGAAGCTGGAGCGACTTCATGCGTATATGATGTTATGCGGTACGCGTTTCCACGAACCCGTCGGATCCGAAATGCGCATCATTTATGAGTTTAGCAATATGGAGGATTGGATTTGCGTGGTGATGGAGCTTGGTACGCTACCGGTATGGGAGTGCAGTTTTCTCAACAACAAAAAAAAGAGATACATATTTTCGGGGGAAGATATACAACATTACATAGTTTTTTAAGTAAAAAAAAGAAGTATAATAGAGTTCCAAAATATTTAGAAATATAATAGAAAAAATATAGGTTTTATAAACAAAATATGAAATTAACATTTAAAAAACCTTTGAAATTGGCTGAAAAAAACATAGGTTTTACAGACGTTATAGTTAGCAATTAGCATTTAAAAAACCTTAGAAATTCACCAAAAAAAACATAGGTTTCAGGGCCTTTATAGTTAGTTGAACATTTGACTCATATAAAACCAGAGAAATTCGCCTGTTATAGTTAGTTGAGCTAACTATAACTCGCGCGCCCGCAATGCACTGGTGATGACGTCACATATTACATCACTCATGCTATGGTCAGTGACATCACTCATGACATCTCAAATGACATCACTGATGACATTATCCACGTGAAAATCTGATGCATATACTGATGCCCTAATATAAACATATATACACACACTCTAAAATGCAGACTACTATTTTTGAAACCATACACGCAACAATGCCAGATACTACAGACCACCCACTATTTCCAAGGTTTATACACACATTGAGTCACTTATACATGTGGTTACTCATCAATACAGTACTATAAAATGCACTCATACACCGATACATACAGTAACACTCCGCCACTCATCCATAGAGCTACTCACACACCTAGTCAGTCATGCAAAGAATCAATTACATACCAATTTACTCATGTATACAGTTATACACAACAACTCTGTTATTTACACACACACCACATCACTTATTTATGCAGATACTAACACATATCTTACTGTCTTATACAATCACTGATACAAGCAGACACTCATTTATACACTCAGTCTTCAAATAACTTACTCTCACGTTTAGTAATTTATATATTCCAACACTCACATATACTGCCTTAAAACATATGTAGTTGCTCACACATATACAACTGAGACATTCATTCATTCACCATCACACCCATACACACACTAACTCACCCATACAGCCCTTCCCTGATGCACTTTTGAATCCATACAACCAGTGAATCACCCACTCAGACATCTGTGCACAGAGTCACACAATCACACAGACACCCACACAGACACTCAGGCACCCATACAGATACTCAGACGACTAATCAATCAATAACCCTTATAGACACTCATGTAGATACTCACCAACCCATGCAGCCGCTTACACACCAACTGAGAGACTAATACAGACTTTCACACAGTTTAGTCACTAACCCATGCATTCAGTAAGACACATTCAATCATTCACTTATACAGTCAGCCACGCACAAACTAAATAATCCATTTAGGCACTTGTAAATCCACTCATTCTTCAATACACGTTGGCATAGATATATATGAAAAATATTTAATCTTTACAATAAAATAAACATTGACTGGATGATGTCATCAGTGATGTCATTTGAGATGTAATCAGTTTTGTCACTGACCATGTAATGAGTGATGTAATATGTGACGTCTTCACTGCTGCTAATGCGGATCCTGTGTTATGGACATTGAAAAGTCAGCACAGTGGAGTGCTTCAGCTCCCTCCATACCCACTGGGGTTTTTTATTCAGGATTATTAGGAGAGACACGGCGAGACCCACTGAGGTCAATTACATGAGGGACTTCAAGTACCAGCATGCTCTACAAGCGCATGCCCACTGGGGCGGGACTTGTGGTGAGTCATCAGGTGTTCCCGATTTTAAAGAACTGCCATTTCTCTGCTCCATGTCACCCGTGAACAAGAGCACAGGAGTGCTTGAAACGCATTGGGCTGGTGAAACATTTGAAGGGAAGACTGCGACGCGCTGTGCGGAAATTCTATAATTAAAGGTGTTAATACTCCCTGGCTAGCGGCGTCTTCATTTGGGGCAACCTGTCTTGATGGATTTAAGTGGCTGGCTCGGCCGCGAAGACGCCTGCTGCTAATGCGGATCCTGTGTTTGAAAACTCAAACACTCTGGAACCAGGGAAAGCTGTCTTATGGACATTGAAAAGTCTGCACAGTGGAGTGCTTCAGCTCCCTCCATACCCACTGGGGTTTTTCATTCAAGATTATTAGGAGAGACACGGCGAGACCCACTGAGGTCAATTACATGAGGGACTTCAAGTACCAGCATGCTCTACATGCGCATGCCCACTAGTGCGGGACTTGTGGTGAGTCATCAGGTGTTCCCGATTTTAAAGAAATGCCAATTCTCTGCTCCATGTCGCCCGTGAACAAGAGCACAGGAGTGCTTGAAACGCGTTGGGCTGGTGAAACATTTGAAGGGAAGACTGCGACGCGCTGTGCGGAAATTCTATAATTAAAGGTGTTAATACTCCCTGGCTAGCGGTGTCTTCATTTGGGGCAACCTGTGTTGATGGATTTAAGCGGCTGGCTCGGCCGCGAAGACGCCCTGCTGCTAATGCGGATCCTGTGTTTGAAAACTCAAACACTCTGGAACCAGGGAAAGCTGTCTTATGGAGTGCTTCAGCTCCCTCCATACCCACTGGGGTTTTTTATTCAGGATTATTAGGAGAGACACGGCGAGAACCACTGAGGTCAATTACATGAGGGACTTCAAGTACCAGCATGTTATACATGCGCACGCCCACTGGGGCGGGACTGTTGGTGAGTCATCAGGTGTTCCCGATTTTAAAGAACTGCTATTTCTCTGCTCCATGTCGCCCGTGAACAAGAGCACAGGAGTGCTCGAAACGCGTTGGGCTGGTGAAACATTTGAAGGGAAGACTGCGACGCGCTGTGCTGAAATTCTATAATTAAAGGTGTTAATACTCCCTGGCTAGCGGCGTCTTCATTTGGGGCAACCTGTGTTGATGGATATATATATATCCAATAATGGGATTACCGCGCTTCAGCAGAAATCAGCCGGCACTCCAAAGAGTAAAGTCACTCATTCTTTATTTTGGTGATGATTACATCGACGCGTTTCAACAGCTTCTGCTGTCTTGTTCACGATGTAGATGAATCATCTGTTTCAGTTAAAATAGGCATTTAGAAAGTCGACATGGGCGACAGCCTAAACGTAAACACAGAATGAATGCTATCAATACACAGCGGCCATCTTAAAACATTTTGGTTCAAAGATAAAAAGCATTAAAAAATACATCATGTTACAATATTGTACACTTCTCAACATTTTGCAACATTTATTTAGGAGAATATGTTTTACCATAATTACAGCAATGTAAAATGATTATCGCAGGAAAACTCATTCCTTGCATATTTCATTGTATTTCCTTAGATGCCTGCATCAGATTCCAACAGCGTATCAGAACATTCATTGGAAAATTTATTTAATCAATGAATCATTCCTGATTGATAAAAGTGCCAGCGCACCATTATTATTATTCACAATAATATATCATACAAGTACTTTCTTTTTTGTAGACTTTTATATAGCGCGAACTAGACCCGAACCGAATCAGGTATCAGGGCGCTTTACATAGCACCAGTTACGTTACATGAGGACGGACACACATTCATTTTAGGCACGGGGAGATTAAGTGATTTGCCCAGAATCACAGGAGGTTTTGGCGTCGTTACCGAGACTCGAACCCAGATCCTCTCCCCAAAAGGTATTATAAAGTGCTAATGCGTTATGCACATCTCCATTGTTTTTCCTTATATTTCATTCACAGGTACTAAACATGACAGAGTTCCATACTGATCTAAACCATTGTAAAGTGCAAGTGTTTTTTTTTCTTACGGTACTAAATATTGTAAAGTGCTATTATGTCTCAGATTACTTTTTGTTTACTCCAGCAATTATGGAAAGTGCAAGTGCTTATTTCTTCACAGTTATATCAAAAAAGGTGCCCAACATGGTTGGCCGAAAACCATTTGAAACTATGCTCCCTCAAAATGGAATTCCTCTTAATCGCTCCCCCTAACAAACTCCCACTATCCTGGAGTGGATGAAACACTTAACAGCCCTCAATGGTCAACCTCTCATTGTGGACTCAGCAAAATCGCTAGGGGTAACGCTTGACAGTAACCTAACCATGCAGAAACATATCAGCGCCTCAACCAAAGGAACTAACTTCCACCTGAAGACCCTACGAAAACTGAAACCCTTTCTGCCCGCATACGATTTCAAACAAGCAGTTCAAGCCCTGTAATCCCTTGCGTGGAATATGGGGCGGTAACCTTATGTGGCCTCCGAAGGTCATCGACAGCACCACTAAGAGCCACAATCAGCTCAGCTGCAAGACTCGTCACGGGCTCCAAGAGAAACTCCCACATATACCCAGACTTGAGAGCCCTCAACAGGCTACAAGTTGAAGCCAGAATCCATCTGAAAATAGCTTGTATGACGCACAAGGCCCTCTACCACAACACACCACTCTATCTAGCTTAGAAACTAGTACTCTCTGCGGGCAGGAGAGCCTCAAGGAGTGCCAAGACTCTTCTTCTAAAACCCCAATGATTTGCCAAGAAAAAACCTATTACCGATCCTTCTCTGGTATGGCTCCTAGGATCTGGAATGCTTTGCCCTGTGAAACAAGAATGAACCCTTCCTCTGCCTCCTTCAAAATAGAAGTGAAAGCGATCCTCATGGCTAAATTCACATGAACTCTATAACTGTTTACTGTATTGTGTTCTTATTCTGTTTTATACGCTCCATAGTCGACCTTCGGTCAGCTTAGTCTGTGCGATTATTAACTTTGTATTCTGTTTTCTCTCAAATCATGTGATCTTATTTCGTTCTTTCCACGTATGACCTGTAAAGCGCTCTGTTACTCGCAATAGTCTTGTTCACGCTATATAAAACCTTCCAAATAAATAAAATAAAATAAATAAATAAATAAAGTCTTACACACAGAACTACTATCAGAGCTGTGTAGGTCTATATCCAAGTGTATTTTTTAAAATGTATTTAAACATTCGATAAACATGTAAAACATACAGTATAATGCAGCAAGCAGAAAGACAGGGTTTTGGAAATCAATAGATTTCCAGACCTCAGGCATTTGTTTTCAAAGTGACTTTCTCTCTCGTAATGATGTAACAACGCACAACCTGGTTCCCACGGATCTCCATACCTTTCCTATCCCTCCACTTGAATAATATTACATGTTATCACATTATGCTTTGCAATTCCCAACCTTCTGTCTAGCCTTATCTCTTAATACTATGACTTTCTCTTCACTTCCACTTTCCTTGTCAAGACACACAAACCCTCCCTATTGATCTGTCTAGTATTTTCTCCTCACATGCATGCGCACGCTTCCCTACTTAATACGGGCACCGGCACACACGCACGACGCTCCTGGACTCCCGCTCCCAGATTATCAGCTCCTATCCTGCCGAATCTCAAGCACACTGAAGTAAGATCATTCTCCGGACTCTTGCTGTCCACCACCGACTTCGTTACTACACATATGTGACTCATTGAGACCCACGGGTAGGATATTGATCTTCTACCCCTGTGACCTCGCAGTCCACATCTTGGACTGGCCGTAAGTTTGCCGGTTCTCCCGCGTTTTCCCATGTTGCTTTTCCCCTTATTCACCATCAGCACTCCTTCATTGTTATTTCACTCCCAATTGGAAGCTTTTACTAGCTGCACTCCGCCTTCGGACCTTGACTCCACACTGGCAACACTTCCGTATCCCCGATCCTCACTGGGCATGGTGATAGCATCCCTGTACCATCCCACTTCCATTTCTTCCTGCACAAATAGGACAGTTTCGTTCCAGTGTGGCTTGGTGCTATGCCCTACACTGCTCAAAAACCACCCCACCCCCACCACTCCGTATTTTAACTAGCTGCAAGTTTTGAGTTGTTTTAAGACCCACCCATCTCTGAGTAACTTGATTTTCCTCCACCCCCTTTCTTTCCCCCAAAACCCCATCTTCTTGTTTTCCTCTACCTTCCTAACCCCAACTCCTTTTTTCCTTGTTCTTTTTTCTTTTTCTTTCCCCCCTCTGCCTTACACAGGGTATCTCTCAGACATTCAAATTTTTCTGTCCTGATGATGATCCCCCGACCACATTTGGGGATCGAAACGTCGTTGACAACTACATCTTGACTCCAACCCTCTGCTTATGCTTGATGTGGCCATTAACAAAATGGGGTAACCCAAAAAGTCGAGGACTCTGGTATAAAGCAATATCGAAAACAGTGGTCCTTGACCTATTCCTTCAAATACACAGAAATCAATCAGTACATAGTTGTTATTCAGAAAACATTTCAGAGCATGTCCAGCAGATCAGCTCTAGCTAATAAAAGCACCAGTCAAGGAAAAGGATTGCAACAACACCAATAGAAAACCAGAGACAATTTTAATTCATTGTATCTAGATTGAATGCGATAAATCACAGTTTATAAAATTGCTTGAAAAATGTAGGTTGCCCCAAGAAGGCGTGCAAAAAGAGAAAAGGGGGTGAATTGGGACAGTGTCGTGTGATTGGGAATAAGAAAAGGTTCAAGACAGTAGTGACATAAAATTATTTACAATAGTGCTATACAAAAGAACGGTTGAACACTTCACCATACTCGCAAACCTGGCCACAAGAATTAATTATGTACACATTTTTTAAATTATTCTCAAAGAAACACACAGTGTTAATTTCCTGTTTGCACATTGTATGGCGAAAATATGATCCAGGTTAGAAAATAACAAGGGCGTCGACGTTTCGACTCGTCTTAGGGCCTGTGGGTTAGTTAGACCTGGGCCATGCGAGTCTTCATCGGGACTAAAAACGGGACAGCCAAGGGTTATTGATGACCCCTAAGGGAGGGACCCAGTCGTTTGTATTCACTGTGTGCCCCTAGTATAATTGTTCACACCTTATCAAAGATGGAGATATGATGGCATGTAGTTCCAAAATAGAGGCGGGCCTTAATCACTACGTAGTTTACTTCTACTCATTCCACCTTGTCATACGCAATAATTGTTTTTGTATCAACCTCCAAGTCTCTGTCAATTCGAATTAGGTGGCGCTCCGAATAGTATTCGGGCGAAAGACTTTATCCCGGTTGAAGAAACCGCGCCACCTGATTCGAATGCCATCATATCTCCATCTTTGATAAGGTGTGAACAATTATACTGGGGACACACAGTGAATACATACGACTGGGTCCCTACTGTTGCACCCCCTGGAGTTAGAATAGTAAATTTGACCCCTACACTATCCAATACTTACCAAACATGCAATGTAATGTAATGCGTTGTAATGGTATGCGTTGTAAAGGTAGTATGCATTTGTGGGGTTTCAGCTTGCCTGTCGGTGTGATTGTCGAATAAATCAAGAGAGATCGGGGTTTTGGGAAGAGCGGGTTTTATTCCGGTGTACAGTCTCCTTTTAACAGCAGGTATTCGGTAAAACGGTAGAGGGTTTGCTGCTTCCTCCGCCGCCTCTCGCACTCCGCTCCGCCTCCTCGTCTCCCGGTGCCTGCTGGGCGTTGTAGTCCGAGCTTCCGCCGTGGTCAGGATGATGCCGGGTGGGGCTCCGCCCGACGTGCAGCAAAGGAAAGGAAATCAGCGTTACTCAGTTGTCCCAGCACATTCAGCGTGAGGAAGGGGATGTGAGGGAAACACACGTGCAGTTAACTACCCCTCGGTAAGTGCCGGACGGTGAGGGAACAAAAGAAACAGTCCAGAGGGGGAAAGTTGTTAACGCTGTCCCCTAGGATCACGGAGGTTTGCCCAGAGTCCGTCCAGCCCAACCCAGGAAGCGGGACCGTACCTGTCCTAGCCACACTTCCCGGGAAGCGTGGCTGGGCGATGCGCCTTCTCGGTGGCCTCCTGGCGTGTCGCTGCAGTCTAGCTCCTCAGTAGGGCGGTCTCCTCCGTTCCTTGCTCTGGGTCCGTCCGGGTCTCGCCTCGTCCCGCTTGGGTCGGTGTTTCTTCCTTTCTCAGCCCCGTCCTCGGTTCTCTTCCACGCTCCTCCGTCCAGGCTCGACTTTCTCCCGTCTCCTTCGTCGATCCGCCACCACTCCTCTCCGTCTTCACTCCTTCGCCACTCCGCTCCGTCCTCGCTCTCCAGTCTCCACTCTCCGCCTCCAGGTGTAACACACACCTGTCCAGGGGCCGGGCCGGTATTTAAGGAGTGGCCTTGGACAGATTCCTGCTCTGCTGCCGCCCATTTAAAGGTACAGGGCTCCTCGCATTCCATCACCGGCAGACAGCTGACCACATCCGCGGTCTTCCAGGCGTCGGCATGCTGAAACAACAGAGGAGAGACATGAAAAGGTAGGCCAGGGGGGCCCGCGTCCGGGTCCCCCGCGTCACAGCATTGTAATGGAATGCGTTGTAAATGTAGTTTTTTAAATTTCGTTGTAATGGCATGCATTGTAATGGATGTTGCGTTGTAACAAATGTGTTGTAAAGGTATGTGTTGTAAAAGTGTGTGTTGTAACGTCATACATCCCTGTCTAGTGCCTCCAGACCCAGGGATATATGGGCCCCCTTAACATGTTACCTGCTAGCACACTGAGGAAAATGATATTTTGCCTGATCAAATATGTCCTCTACATATACCCTATGTTACATGTCATGTGCATGTCACCCATGCATATTTCCCGTAGTGGCCTGAATCACTAGGCCCCTGCAATCATGTCCTGCATTAGAAATGCCAGTCATCAAAGTCTCCCAAAGGTTAAGTTAGCATAAGGCCCATGTATTTGCATTTTGCATTGTGCTCTTTTAAATAAATATCGTACTGGTTGAGCCTGAAACCACTTTCTGAATTAATGTTTTCATGACTCCTGACACACTGAAGCTGCAGTTACGTCCCTCTGACCTCGCATACTTCTAGCTCAGCCGCAAGAAGCCCAGTAAGGGTTGCCAAGACAGTATATTTTGCTTAACAGTTATCTGCCTGCCCGGTGAGGAAAAGTAAACAGAACCCGTCCGAGGGAGATAGGCCTAGCCATTCTGTCTCCATTAAAGTAAATCACAGTGCTTGCACCCATAGAAAGCTCATGCAATGAACGAATAAATATGCCCTCTCTGTCTTTTAGTGACGAACAACCTTTGCTTCTTTTGCTTGCTGACTCTAGATATCAGTTGTACTAGATGTGCTGTTCGCCTTGACATAAAAGATCTCTCTGCTAGGTTGTAAGTCAGCCTCCACCCAGTTACACGTCAATTGTACGTCATGTTCAAAGTTGCACAATTAGGGCACAGTTCGAGCTGGTCATGCAAACTCCTCCTCTGTGTACCACCCACCTATGACACCTACCTATCACACACCTATGACTCATCAAGTGTACACCCACATGTTCTTATCTCATTTTCTGTCTTGCGCCTGCTCCTATGTACAAGGAGTGAAAAGTATATAATATAATGTTTTGTTATTAAATGTTAGAAGACTCTTCCTGAACCTCTGTGGTGATGGAACATATTCTCCCTTTGACTCGAGTTATTGGAATAAAGCCCATTTTAACTCAGATACCACGGACTCTGCCTCTCACTTGATGCATGATACTTTGTTAATGCCTAGAAATTCTGCCAGGGTAATATTTTATTTACCACAACACCCACGTGATTCTTCACAGCCCGATACAGAAATATCTACGCACTAGCAAGTCCGGAGGATACACAAGTAGTGGGAGGGTCTTGTACTGGGCACAATGGGGATGCCAATTGTGACCACCATAATTTACATTTTAGTGAGGGCTGCCTTGCCATATATACAGGGAAGGACTCGAAAATGATGTGATGTGTATGTAGACTGGTTATGAGAATGTTATACTGTACGCTGCGGCACGCTAAAGCGCCTCTTATTGCCCTGCTGATGCAATGATATGCCTTGATAGGTTATGTGCGAAAATCTCATGCTATGTGTACCATGGATGCAGGCAAACTGATATAGTACTACTCACTGTTCGTAATGATGCTACTGATGCTCTTTGTATGGTTGTAAAACAATAAAAAGAAGTTAAACAAGAAAAGTAACTTGTTCTTTAGTGCCATGAAACCTCTGTGTATGTTGCCCTTTACTAATCACTTGTGACATAACCCAGCTGAATAATGTTAATTATGATTCCTAAGATATTCCTTTGTAAATGGCATGCAATCTAATCACCTGCTTTATTTCTTCCAATACAGAATGCAGCTGTGGAGAGTACTATGTGGTGGAGCATGTAAGTTGTTATTTGTTCTGTACCTGCTGTTAGTGAGACCTCGCTTTGGAATACTGTGGTTACTGTTTTAATAGTTAATAGACTGCTTTATGTATCAGGTCCGAATACCAACTACTAATGAAAGATGTTGTAATTTGACCACTATTTCTAGCCAGTTGGTCAATGTGGTCTGTTCATTTGCAGCGTGAACTGATTCCAGTCTTTAGGTCTGGTGTTAGCTGCAAGCAAATGCATCCTGTCTCTGTTCCTCAGTACCACTGGAAAACTGAAGAGCTGCCCTTCACTAAATTACAGATCTGATGAAAGGATGGGATGCACTGTCACCAACCCAGTCAGGTTGTAAAACATGCCTGGGACATCCTGAGCATAGCCTTGGACTGTAGTACATGGTAAAGGTTACTTTGTTTTTAAAGGAACCTAGTTTATGCCATTCATGGTTTGAAGGAAACCCTCGATGCAATTCAGCATCCAGAGCTTTTTGATGGTCTGCAATTCATAAGTTTTGATCTCAGAATTCTGAGAATGTTATAAAGAGATATAGTTAGATATTGTGTGTGGCAGGGCTTTCATGGTCACCCTATTTTGCAGTTTTTGAAAAATCTAGATTTTACACTGAAAACGAAAATGATCTAAAATTACAGTGAGTTTCTTCCCCACTACTGCAAGTTCCTTAAAATGATTGTCAATAGTAATTGTCTATTTCTGTCATTTGAAAGAGCTTTGAATTGTGAAGGCATAGCCTTCATGCAAAGAAGGAAGTGTTCTATTTTGTTTATAATAACACAAAGCTGGAAAAAGTTGAACATTCTGATGAGTCCAATAATATTTGCAGGCTCTGGTAGCTGGATCACTCATCCAGAAAACTAGGTTATTTTATGGGGCAAACAATAGTACTGGTCTCCTTTTTTAATGGCACCTTTGGTGTATGGACATAACTAGTATATATCAATGTTCATAGGTGAGCATAATCGGTTTGTTAATGGTTCAGTGTCTTTATATGCTATTGTGTTGTTGCCCACAAGATTCTCCATACCCGTGCTGAAGCTGCCCTGCAGGGATGGGGCCTCCCAAAATTCCCTTCCTGCTGACTCTGACTGAACTGACATGATTTGTGGATGACACCATAATATGAGCAAATATACGTCACTTTTATTTTTCAAACATACACTTTCATCTAATAGTGATATTTTGGAACTGTATCAAGAAGACACTATTAACCCCTTCCACGCTGATGACGAGCTGGGCTCGTCATGAGTAGCCTCCTGCTACGCTGATGACGAGCCCAGCTCGTCACGTAACATGCGGTTGCGGAAAAGTCAGCGTACGAGCGGAATTCCGCCCGCACGCATGCGGTTAAGCATTAACATTGGACACAGTTCTTATTTTGCATTTACACTGCTGGTGTACGTGTGAGCTGTCCCATGGACACTTTACCCTACAGCTCTACCATGTCGACGAGGACGTCACAATACCATGGCTCTGCACACGACTCCATGTAATGTCATGGGAGCCATAAGAAGACTTCATCGGCGTGCTGACTTCAGTTTCCTTTTTTCCGCGCCGTTAACCCATTATGGTTTTTTTCAGGCTTTCCATTTTATGGGTGATTTTCACTGTTTCTGTAGGTACAACTTTGTTGCCGGTGAAGATGTCTTCACGAAGGAAGTTGGGATTCAAGCCCTGCCGGCAATGTGGCGGTCAGATGCCCATCACTGACCCGCATGAAGATTGTCTCTGGTGTTTGTCACCAGACAACAATGTAGAAGCTTGTCATGTCGCCTGGTGAATCTAAAGGCTTTGAAGGAAAGAGAGAAGAAGCTGTTCATGCCGAAGGCATAGAGGCAGAAGAGAGATTGTCAGAGGTCTCGATCTCATTCGGAGTCGCAGTCTCCCCATATTTCGTGTCCTCTAAAAAAAAAACCCATAAGAATAAGCAGTGTCATGGGTCTCAACGACGTTCTTCTGAAGGTGGTTCGCCGAGGTTGGTGTCCCTGGATCTGAAAACAGAAGAAGAAAGAGAGAAGTTATCTCCGGCACCATCTCTGGAGGTGTCTCTGGCTCCGATGACTGGGATGGAACGGCCTCTGCTGGAACCGGATTTGGATCCAGTGGTCCCTTTGCCACATCCTGCGTCAGTGCCCTCGAACCAAGAGCAGGAGTATCCAGAGTTCCCGGCTCCTGGGTCTGATCCTTCCACCTTTTTTCAAAGCCATGTATAGCATTGTTGCATGGGCTGAGAGTCCACCTGGTGCACCTGTTGGCCCCATGGGTCTGCTATCTTATTCTCTCTGAGGATTTCTGTCCCATTTTTAACAGACACCCTTTATGCCTTTCATGCCTATGACTCTTGTGGCTTGGCCTCCGCCGGCACAGAGACAGCCAACGCCATTGCTTCTACAGGAAGGGTGAGATTCTTTAACGCTGCACGAACCTTCACTGGGGCCGTCTGGATCCGAACCGATCCACATCGCCCAGATCTGATTTCTCTTCTTCCACCTCCTACTGATAAGCCTCCGGCATCAGTACGACGTCGCTGGCACCGCCTCTGGTGCCACCGAGGTTAAAGATCAAATACCGTACATAGGCACAGAGATTGTTGGAAGAAAGATATTTGGAAGAGCATGAGGGTGTTTTAGAAGGAGAAACAGTAGGGTTAGACCCTGATTTCGACGGGCTAGAGGAGGCAAATGGTCTGGATACCTCCCCAGCATGGGAGTTATTATCTCCTAAGTGATTGGTACCTCCTGAGGTCACTTCCTATAACGTGGTAATAAGAAAAGCGGCAGAAATGATAGTTACCTCTTCCTTCTGCAGATTTGAAGTGCAACCTTTCAACTGAAGTGCTTCATTCGAATCCTTCATCTTCAGAACCACTCTTACCCGTTAATGAAGCTTTAACTGAGCCCATTCTTGAGATATGGTAAAAGCAGATGTCCTCTGCTGCCTTTTTTAAGATCAGTTGCCAGAAGTCTTATGCCGGCTCCAGCAGGGATCCAGTGTTTCTGTTTCACCACCCACGCCTGTGATTTCGGTAGTTCTTGTTGTTCTTACATAACGTAATCACATTAGACCGCATCCTACCTGTCGACTGATCAGACCACCACTTAATCTTATTCCGCATCTCCCAACCGATCATGCGCCAACCTCCCATCCAAGACCCCCCCACATGGACAAGAAACCTAACACAGATCACCATGGATGACCTGGAAGAAAAAATAACCACTCTCCTCCCCATCCCCCAGGTTGGTCTCTCCACAACAGACCTCACATCCTACTACAGCACAACCCTGTCCTCTATCCTAGACCAACTTGCCCCCCTGAAACTGAAAAAATCCAGGAACATCCCCTCCAGATCCTGGTTCAACAAGGACATTAACGACGAAAGGAGGCAGCTTAGAGCCACAGAACGTCTATGGAGAAAGGATCCCTCTGCTAACCTCTGCAAAAAACTCAAAACTGCAAGAAGAGTGTACAAAAAACATATCATTAAAGAAAAAAACAGTTTCTTCTGCACTGCCCTCGACAATGCGAAAAACAGGCCAAAAGAACTCTTCAACATCATCAAGCAGCAAACCTCCAAACCCTCTTCAACCCCAGTACAGGCCTCCAAAGTTCTATGTGACAACTTCGCAACCTTCTTCAATGAAAAAATCAACAAGATCGAGCAATCACTCGCCTCTAAAAACTCAGCCCCAGCAATCAAAACCACCTCTAGCTTGCGTCCCACTAAAACTTGGAGAACCTTCGACCTCGTACCTGTAGCTGAGATTCTCAATCTAATCTCCTCCTCCAAACCCTCTTCACACATCCTCGATCCTGTACCCTCTCAACTGACCAAAAAGCTGAAACTCTCCCTCGCACCACGATGGTGCAAAATGATAAACAGTTCCTTAAAAACTGGCATCATACCAGATTGTCTCAAAGTCAGCCAAGTCACACCTTTACTCAAAAAGCCTGGCCTAGACCCCAATGACCTGAACAACTTCAGACCGGTTTCCAATCTCCCCTTCCTAGCCAAACTCCTCGAAAAATGCATTCTCCAGCAACTGAATCGGCACTTGGACAATATCAACCTGCTAGACCAACACCAATCAGGCTTCAGAAAAGGCTGTAGCACTGAAACTGCGATCCTTAATATCGTTGATGACATCCTCAAATCCCTTGACACTGACCAATGTTGCCTACTCATTTTCCTAGACCTCTCTGCAGCCTTTGACACTGTGGATCACAAACTTCTCATCAAGGCTCTCAAAGACCGAGTAGGTGCAGACGAGGTGGTTCTTTAATGGTTCTCTTCCTTCTTTCACGGTCGCTCCCAAAGGATAAAAATCAAATCCTTTATGTCAGACCTACTCCCCGTCAACAGAGGTGTCCCCCAACGCTCAGTACTCTCTCCTCAGCTGTTCAACATATACATGGAACCCCTCATAACCATCCTAGAAAAAGCCAACATACCCTTCCACCTATATGCTGACGACACCCAGATCTACCTGGAAACCTCCTCCATTAATGACATTCTAAGACTCAACAACACTCTCAAAGAAATTCAACAATGGCTTGCCACAAACCACCTTAAACTCAATCAAGAAAAAAACGAAATCCTCCTTATGTCCAACAAAGACGAAAACCTGCAAATCATAGAGTGGCTGAAAGCTATCAATGCTCTCAACGGCAATCTCACCCTGGCTAACTCAGTAAAATCGCTAGGAATCACCCTCGACCAAAAACTAACCATGACAAATCACATTAAGACCTCTGCCAAGAGTGCCTTCCTTAATTTGAAGCTCCTCAACTAAATCAAACCTTTCATCCCGCCCACGGACCTCAAACAAGCCACCCAATCACTGGTGTTATCTAGACTGGACTATGGGAACGCAGTTCTCTCCGGTACAGCTCTCTCCCGCCTAGCCCCACTCAAAACAACTCTCAAAGCGGCTGCCAGAATGGTCACCGGAGTCAAAAAGTACGACCACCTATCTCCCGCACTCGGAGAACTAAAATGGCTCCCAGTGGAATTGCGTGCCAGTTTCAGAACTGCCTGCCTTACTCACAAAGCCCTACACACGGGGAAACCAGAATACCTGGCCTCCAAGCTCAAGAAAGCCGGCCAGTCAAGAAACCTTAGGAGTTCCAACACCCTCCTACTAATCCCTCTGAAAGCGCGCAAGCAAAAAACTGCAGCTCGTTCTTTCGCAGGAAACGCACCCAAAATATGGAACTCCATCCCGGTTGACATCAGGACTACTCCCTCCTTCATAAAATTCAAAAGACTCCTAAAAGACTTATACCTCAACCGTACCTTCCCAAACTGAAATCCGAAGTGCACAAGCTGACACCTTGCTGCCAACAGACAATTGCTCCAACATTCCCATCCTCATCCACGCCCCTTAACCCCCTACTCTCCTCAACTCCCGGAGGGAGACGGAGCTCAGGACTTTACCCACGGATCGAAACTACCTCGGAACCACTCTACCTCAATGTGCTCCTCGGACGCACAGCACACTGGAACTTTTGATCACTTACACTTTCTTGTTCCTCTTTTATGTGTTTTTCTCCCCTACTTGCTGTAAAGCGCTCCGATACCTTCGGGTCTGGCTAGCGCTATATAAAACCTCTTAAATAAAATTAATTAAATAAATAAATTGTTCTTCCAAATTGTGATCTGTTCCGTACTACACCAGCAGACAGGGAATCAAGAGGATAGAGCACTCGACAAAGAAGATCTTCTCCTCTGGAAGTATGGCCTTCAAATCTACAAATGCTACTTGTTTTTTAGGGCGTTATGTGCATGCGGTAATGGACTCAGCAAGGGAGGTCATCTCAAAGTTGTCTGGGGATCTTCACAGTCATTTCACAGAGCTATTGAACGATGCTCAGGCAGCGGCCCACCAGTTTATTCAGTCTGGTCTGGACACCTCGTACTCGGTGGCAAGAGCCATGGGTTCTTCTGTGGCAACAAAAAGGCATGCCGGGTTGAAGGGTTCGTGCTTTCCCCCAAATATTCAGGGTCCATTGTTGAATTTGCCCTTTGATAGAGCACAATCTTTTAAGGCTAAGGCTCATTCTGTGCTACAGAGATTTAAAGATAGTAAAGCGACTGCAAGATCCTTATGGCTTCAGTCACAGCCTAAGGACTATAGGCAGTTTCTCAGGTTTCTTGATTTTCACAGAAACTTCTCCTTTTGAGGATGAAATTGGCAGTAGCAGCAGCAACAAGGCTCAAATTCCCTTTATAGGAGCTACTTGCGAAGGGTAGAGGTCATCAGCACGGTTCTGCCCATCAACCGGCCTCCTCCTCCTCCTCCTCCTCTTCTTTTTCTTCTTCTTCTTGGTAGCCAGCTATGGCTACCAAGGCTTGTTGGTGCTCCTACCAGACACTGACCTCCTAGACATGGACATCCGGCGTGGGACAGTTTGTGCACACTACTGTTCTTCCTCAGCATTGCATGGTCCTGACAGCTACAGCGATAAGGTCACCGTAGACTCTATGGAGCCTCCCGACATTGGTTGGACATTATGCTTCCGTTCCCACTGGTCACGTCCTAGTGACGTAGACGCTGTCCTCTCTGCTTGTAGGTTCTTTGCTTCTAGAATACACCTTTGGATTCCACCAAACTCCTTCACAGTCTTCTCCAGATGCATCTTGTTCAAAGTCACTTATTGCTGTCAACGGCATGTTCCAACGTCACTTCACCCCTATGCACCCGTCTTCCCATATGCAGGTAACCTGGTTCCTGGGGCATCCATGGGTGGGGTGGCGTTCCAACCTTCTGTCTTCTAAAGGGTTTCTTCAAGGTCCTCCGGAAGGGTGCTTCTTCAAAACTGCAACCGCGACTTCTCCACTAACTCCCATTGGGCACACAGCTGTGTTTCCACTCTGCACACAGCCTCCGTTGGGTTCCTGGGTACTTACCTTGGGTGGTTACTTTTGTCACCGGCTCCTCTGGGTCTTCTGGTCCAAGTCCTGTTCTCCTTTGCAGTTCACATTCCACTTTCTTGGTATATGGTTTGGCCTCCCCCTGGAGACCACTGTATATTTGTGCTACTTACCTGATTCTTGCAAAGTATTCTTGAGGCATGTGTTGATATCTCAGGGTAGAAGATTTACCAATGTGTTAGTGAGGGTTGTGTAATAAATAGAAGTATTTTTATACAAACACTGCGTGGTTTCTTTTCATCTAGTCTACACTACTTATTAAAGTTGGTAAAACAAGCTGCTTTACACTCCTTCAAGATTGTTCAACAGGATTGTGTGGGCAAAGATGGTTTGACGATTCTTTACAGGAAAAAATTCCAATCACGCACTGATTTTTTTTGTGTGAATTATTTATAGAAGAGCTTTCACTCTATCCTCAAGAGTGAGTGGAAAAACAGCCAACACGTGTTTCGCCCCTTTACATGGCCTTCCGGCTTGGGGCTTCCTCAGGGCGTTTTATAAAAAGGTTTAGTCAAAAAAGTCATAGCGTTCGAGAAGTCCTAGGATTTTTAATCAAAGCATAATGCCGGTCTGAGTCGCGTCCGTGGTTGACTACCTACCACGGACGATAATTGTATGTAGGTGTATAGGGTCGAAAGTGAATTAAGCATAATTAGTTAATAATTAGTTACTAATTTATTCTTGACATATTTAATTGATTAATAATTATGTAAATTGTGCAACAATTATATTTTTGTTATATATTTTGTGTGGACTGCTGGGTTTGCAGGGGTATAGGTTGGGAAGTTAAGTATTAATTAACTATTCATTATTAACTTATTAATTATCGGCACAATCCAACCCCCGAGGCCCGACAGATCCTGGGGTGGTGCATTCTCAGCGGCTGGGCTGCCGCTCAATATCACGCTCCAAAAGTGCCCACAGGCAAGAAGCACTCAAATAGCAGTGCTGCGCAGAAGCCTTTTATTAGGTATGGACAACACCGGCAAAGCAGTCCCTTTAACAGCTGTCCCGCTGTCTAAGGGAGGAGCCTTTCTTTACCGCCGGAGCCTCTGAGGAAGAAGTCAAGCACTTCGAAACGCCTCAGGCATAGACGGCGGGAGAGCTGTTAAAGGGACTGCTTTGCCGGTGTTGTCCATACCTAATAAAAGGCTTCAGCGCAGCACTGCTGTTTGAGTGCTTCTTGAGTGTGGGCACCTTTGGAGCGTGATATTGAGTGGCAGCCCAGCCGCTGAGAATGCACCACCCCAGGATCTGTGCGGCCTCGGGGTTGGATTGTGCCGATTCAGGCACGTGGATCAGCAGCGCAGGATTGAGGACACGCTCACAAGCAGCAACCCCATCCAGGGGCTGTAAACAAACCAACAGTTTATAGCGCTATTAAAGACTCTGGCACTACGAATCCCATAACCCCATGCACAGTCTCAACGAAGCAGCCCAATCAGGGCGTGCAATCGAGGATATTAAGGGAGGAGCCGTGACCAGACTGCGCCTTTCTTTACCGTCGGAGCCTCTGAAGAAGAAGTCAAGCACTTCGAAACGCATCAGACATAGACGGCGGGACAGCTGTAAAAGGGACTGCTTTGCCGGTGTTGTATATATATGTAAAACGCTATTGCCAGCAGTCGGTTTACGATAAAGTTGGGTGCTGATCTGACCATTCCTCACACTCACTTGTAAATCCAGGTAACTAACTTTTTCTTTGTTAATTTCCCCAGTGAATACACTCATTGTCATTTAGCAGTGATATATATTCACAAGCCTCTTCTATAGACCCATTCCACACTAGGAACAGGTCATCAATGTACCTGCTCCAAGCCACTATCTTGTTATTCCAAGCGGCATTACTGGGGGCCCAGGCGGGAGGAGCAGGTAGCCTGCTTAGAAAAAGTTAGTTACCTGGATTTACAAGTGAGTGTGAGGAATGGTCAGATCAGCACCCAACTTTATCGTAAACCGACTGCTGGCAATAGCGTTTTACACGCTTCAAGCAGCCATTCCCGTAAACTTATCACCAATATCCCATACGGGGAATTTTTACGATTAAAACGTAATTGTACCCATAATGAAGACTTTGAACAAGCTGCCACGGACAGCATAGAGAGATTCCGCAACAGAGGATATAATTTAAACTTACTTCAAGAAACTTTGAACAAAGTCAGAAAAATACCTCGCAGCACTCTGTTTGAGAAGAAAGAGACTACCCCTTCTAAAGAGGTTCAATTCCGCATGATTACACCGTTTGCTGCGGATTCATTTAGATTAAGATCTATCTTGTCTAAACATTGGCACATCCTTAAATCTGACCCAATTGTGGGTCCAGATATTCCTGTTGTGCCTTCTATTACCTATAGGAGGGCAAGATCGCTGCGAGATGAGATGGTCCACAGTTATCTACCACCCCAGGAGAAACAATTAGGAACTCTGAAAGATGCGAAAGGCTTTTTCCCATGTGGAAAATGTAAAGCCTGCTCGGCAAGTAAAAGAACTTTAGCATATGATGTGACAGGTTGCAAAGGTGGCAAAAAAATCACTAAATTCATGTCTTGTCACACAGATCACGCAGTCTATTGTTTGGTTTGCTCTTGTCCGTTGAGGTATGTGGTTAGTACCATCAATCCTGTCAAACTCCGGATATTAGAGCATATGCGGGCAATTGCCAATAAAGATTTTAGCTATCCAGTAGCACGGCATTTTGCCATGACACATAAGAGTGACAGAAACCTTTTAAGATATTTCTGCCTAGACCAAGTTGCTGAAAACCCGAGAGGAGGTAACCGATTACAGGCCCTAAGAAGATTAGAATCTAGATTTATCATAGATCTTGAGACCAGGGCACCCAAGGGACTGAATATAGGGGAAGAACTTGCCTCTCACTTGGGCTAAGAATATGTTGGGTTGTTATGTGATTTATGAGAAACTGTGAAAATCTGTGTGTGATAATTTTGATGAATTGACTGGGTGGAATTCTGAAGATGTATATAGTAAAAGAGAGTTTCATTGTCAGGGTGGGATATGTGAATTTTGATTTTTCACTGGCTTGAGAATATAGCAACCTAATATTGGGTTGCAATTGCCGATCCACGGCAAGATTTTGCTCAGTAGAGCGTTTTTTCTAATGTAGCGATGTTCGCTTCAATTGTGCATTTTTTTAATGCTTTGTCTCTCAGGTACGTGCCTTTGGACTAAAATGTTCATTGATATTTCTGCCGATACACGGCGAGATTATCCATTGAGTAAGCGCATAATGTATTTGCGGTTGTTTCAAAATGTGACTCGAAATATGGGAGCAGAATTTCAGTATCTCACGTTGACAAAATGTATAGAATGTATGCGTTCTAAGATGGCGCGCAGTGTATACTTACATGCTTTAGTCCATTGTTTGTGTTAATCTGAGTCATGAACATAGATAAGGGTGTCATTCATGGCGCTCTGATGTTAACACTGACGAAGGGATTTCATTCCCGAAACGCGTCTGCTTTTCTAAATAAACCGTTCTGCTAAAATATCTGTTGCTGCCTTTGAGAGTGCTGGTCTTTTCCTGTAAACCCGGCTGGGTATCTTTGGAAAATCGGAGCTTTCATGTACTACGTGAACACCATCGCGTTAGCTAGCACCCGCCCTCAGAGTGACTCACGTACTTGGTGTTTTGGAGCTACAATATATATATATATATATTCACTGAAAAAACCATAGGTTATAGACCATATATAGTTAGGAATTAGCATTTACAAAACCTTGAAAATTCACTGAAAAAACCATAGGTTATACACCATATATAGTTAGGAATTAGCATTTAAAAAACCTTATTTTACTCACACAAAACCATTGAAATTCCATATATAGTTAGTTGCACTAACTATATATCGCGCACCCGCAATCCACTGCTGATCATGTCACATATTACATCATTCATGACATGGTCAGTGACATCACTGATGACATCACTGATGACATCTCAAATGACATCACTGATGACATCTCAAATGACATCACTGATGACATCACTGATGACATCTCAAATGACATCACTGATGAGATCACTGATGACATCATCCAGTGACTGTGTGTTTCTGTAAAGTTTAAATATGTTTTACATATTGAAGAATGAGTAGATGTATAAGTGTCTGGGCGAAGGATTTAGTAGGTGCATGACTGAATGTATGAGTGAGTGATTAAATGTGTCTCACTGAGTGCATGGGTTAGTGAGTAAACTGTCTTAATTTGTGCATCATTATGTCTGTTGTTCTGTAAACTGCTGCATGTGTTGATCAGTAGCTATATGATTAACTATATGGGTTATTGATTGATTGTCCAAGTATTTGTATAGGAGACTGAGTGTGTGTGTGGCTGGCTGGGAGGTGTGTGACTCTGTGCAGATCAATGTGTACTTGTATCAATGATTGTATAAGAAAGTAAGTATGTGTTAGTATATGTTTGAAAATGTAAGGTGCTCTATGTTTAACTGTATAGACAAGAAAATGGAAGTGTGATTGATTCTTTACAGGACTGACTAGGTGTGTGAGTAACTCCATGGATGAGTGGCAGAGTGTAAGTGTCTGTATAGGTGTATGAGTGCATATGATAGTGTTGTAAAGATGAGTGATTGTATGTATGAATGATTGTATGGGTGAATGAGTGAATGTGTGTGTAGACGTAGGAATCAGTGAGTACGTATGTAGTAACTAGTATTGGTGTGTCAATGGTTTCAAAAATTATACTCTGTATTTAACACTGGGTGAAACAGAGGTTATATTAAAACGTGAGGAGATGCATTGTATTGTCACATGAATGATATCATCAGTGATGTGGTCATTGATGTCAAATGAGATGTCATCAGTGATCTCATCAGTGATGTCATTTGAGATGTCATCAGTGATGTCATCAGTGATGTCACTGACCATGTCATGAATGATGTAATATGTGACATGATCAGCAGTGGATTGCGGGTGCGCGATATATAGTTAGTGCAACTAACTATATATGGAATTTCAATGGTTTTGTGTGAGTAAAATAAGGTTTTTTAAATGCTAATTCCTAACTATATATGGTGTATAACCTATGGTTTTTTCAGTGAATTTTCAAGGTTTTGTAAATGCTAATTCCTAACTATATATGGTCTATAACCTATGGTTTTTTCAGTGAATTTCAATGGTTTTTTAATAGCAAATATCATAAGCTGTCGAATGTCAAGTACGTGGTAAGTGAAAACATTTTCGTGTTTATGCACACTGATCTGCTTTGAATGGTGCCCCCCCCCCCTCATTTCTATTAGGAGTACTCTCTCTTTGCAGATAGTGAAAGGTAGTTAACGCAGGCCTTTGCCCCCGTTGTAATCCGTCGTGCCTGCTTCTCTCTCCATTTGATTGATTGTTATCCAAGTATTTACTGTTTTAGAATTAGTTCTCTTTGGTTCATTCTCTATTTACAAACAAACACAGAGTCGCAATACTCTGTTTAGTCTTTGCAGATAACGAAAAATCGTGTAAAAAAAAAGAAAAGGAATCGAGCAAAATCAGTAGGCCACTAATGGGATCTCTTTTTGACCTCGCTAAAATAGAAACATTAGGAACAACCCCTCATGACAAATACAAAACTAGTGAGATGAACTGAACTCCACACAATGATGGCTGCAAAACAGCTCGGCTCCGCCACCCACCCCGCCCAAAATAACGATAAAGAGCGGCTGCCATGATTGGTTGCGGAATGGCCACAACGGAGCTACGAAATGGTGCTGCTCTCATGCTAACCCCAGCTTCGGTCTGAAACATCCAGAAACACTGTAGACTACCAATTCGATCAGTTCCGGTAGCGCCCCAATGTAACCCGGTAGAGAAGAACTAGCCCTCCCCTCTTTGACTGATGGTTCTTGTTGCCTGTCCTTTCTGTTGTCATTTAACAGAACTATTTAGCCTGCTGAAAGGGGTTGTGTTTCGACCGCTGGTTGGTGGAGACATTTTGACTATATTCTGGACCTGCGTTGTCGCGTAATGCGTCATATGACGCGCCGCGTTAGCGCATCCGGAAGTCATCCGGGGCGCGCAGCGCGTAACGTAAGCATAACAAGTCATGTGACTTGTTAATAAAACTTTTCATTGGTTCATTTTACTTTTCTTATTCTAATGATGAAAGCCTTGGTCATATCACCTAAAAATTACGCTTTTAATTACTTCCGAACATTATTTTCTCTTAAATATATGTTATAATGTTCCAGGCTAATGTACTTTCCCGGAAATTTTACAACTGTCCTGCAAGTAAAATATATTCTTTTTTCGAGAAAAAGAGCGTTTCTTCGTCCCATGACGGAGCCGTTGAGCAAAAGAGGGTCGACCTGCTGTCTTAGTCGCCGATACGCCTGAATATGAGATTCTTATCGATCACTTTATGTTGCAGGAATAGAAAACACAACAGCCCTTGACCATTTATCTTTACTGCGTTCCTTCGTATTATACCTTTTACCCTTCATGTAATTGGTCTGCTTTATTTCACTTGCCTTTTAATGATTCTAAAACAGTGACTATTATTAAAAACTTTACCAATGTATACACTACTACCATGTTTTCTTTTAAAAACCTTTATTGTGAAAATTTCATTATACAAATACGAGCCTATAACCACGTGGGCCTGCCACGGAGCAAACTGTAATCGTATATGATGAATAGACATTTACACTGTAGAGGAACGTAACGGGCGGGCCATTAGGTTGCAAAAACTAAGGTGTCTAACAGTTACGGAATCGGTGGACGTACATTTTATAATTAAAATACGACAGGGCCAGTTACAATAAAATTATCTAGATATACATTTGCGGGCAAGTACCATGGGTGACGTTAATTCGAATTTTCAACAGTACAGTAATCAATAACACATCAGAACTTAATATCAATAGGGATGTCGAAATATTCAATCAATTCTCGTCCCCGCCCGCCATGTGCTTCAAAACTGCATACGTATCTCGTGATTTCAAGGTTCTGCAACCAGTACACAACAAGGAGTTACGAGTCCCATTTATTCCGGCGCCATTTTGGGCGAGGACGGGCAGGTCCAGGATATAGTCAAAATGTCTCTACCAACCATCGACTATGATGATGTTCATATGCTGTATTTATTAGAGTAACACTCATCTGCCCACATGAAATTAATTTACCACAATCTAAACATGTCATTTTAATCTTTCCAAAGTTCTTCTATATATTTGGGACCGTTTCCCTTGCCTCTGAAGCTCTCAGTGCCACTTCTTTGATGAATGTACTAGCAGGTCAGGGGTTCTCCTCCAAATCTCTCTTTTATGCAGCACTATAATTAATTGGTGCCACCTCTCCATATGACGATGCATGGTATAGTTACCACAACTATATATTTTTTCGGTTCCTCTGGAGAGTTCATCGTGGCAGATGAAGCGTGTAACATACCGGGCATTTACCTTTTTTTGCATGTACAGGAAAGGGAAAAAAAATCGAGCGTTCGAGTTCTTAGGTGTCCCAGGGCCATTTTAGTGGACCAGGCCCAAATCCAAAGAACAGCTATCTCACAGGCTAATGGGGCGACCCACGCCGAGTTTCAGCATTGTAGGATGACCACACAAGTACAGCAACTTGCTAGACATCACCTCGGTGCCATCCGGATCTCGGCGCCCCACTGCAGATGAAGTGCCTCTCAACTATGAAACCACCACGGTGACATCCGGATCTTGGCGCGTTGTGCTGCCTTCGGCCTATTCGCACATCGGTCCGCTACTGACGCCATCTCACAGGCTAATGGGGTGACCCACGCCGAGTTTCAGCATTGTAGGATGACCACACCAACTTGCTAGACATCACCTCGGTGCCATCCGAATCTTGGCATCTCAACGCCTAGTGGTATCTTCCATACAGAAAATATTGTTACGCTGCCTTTGGCCCCATTCGCACATCAGTCCGCAACTTAGACATCACCTCGATGCCATCCGGATCTTGGCATCTCAGCGCCTTGTGGTGTCAGTCAGAAAATATTGTTGCGCTGCCTTTGGCCCCATTCGCACATCAGTCCGCTACTGACACCATCTCACAGGCCAATAGGGCGCCCCACGCCGACTTTTACCATTGTACGATGGCCACACCAGTGGCACAACTTCCTAGACATCACCTCGGTGCCATCCGAATCTTGGCATCTCAACGCCTAGTGGTATCTTCCATACAGAAAATCTTGTTACGCTACCTTTGGCCCCATTCGCACATCGGTCCGCAACTTAGACATCACCTCGGTGCCATCCGGATCTTGGCATCTCAGCGCCTTGTGGTGTATTCTCTTCAGAAAATATTGTTGAGCTGCCTTTGGCCCCATTCGCACATCCGTCCGCAACTTACACATCACCTCGGTGCCATCCGGATCTTGGCATCTCAGCGCCTTGTGGTGTCTTCTACTCCGAAAATATAGTAGAAAATATTGTTGCGCTGCCTTTGGCCCCATTCACACATCAGTCCGCTACTGACACCATCTCACAGGCCAACAGGGCGCCCCACGCCGACTTTTACCATTGTACGATGGCCACACCAGTGCCACAACTTGCTAGACACCACCTCGGTGCCATCCGGATCTTGGCATCTCAGCGCCTTGTGGTGTCTTCAAATCAGAAAATATTGTTGCGCTGCCTTTGGCCCCATTCGCACATCGGTCCGCTACTGACGCCATCTCACAGGCCAACGGGGCGCCCCACGCCGACTTTCAACATTGTAGGATGGCCACAGAAGTGCGACAACTTACTAGACACCACCTCGGTGCCATCCGGATCTTGGCGCGTTGTGCTGCCTTCGACCTATTCGCACATCGGTCCGCTACTGACGCAAACTCACAGGCCAACGGGGCGCCCCACGCCGACTTTCAGCATTGTAGGATGGCCACACCAGTGCGGCAACTTACTAGACACCACCTCGGTGCCATCCGGATCTTGGCGCGTTGTGCTGCCTTCGGCCTATTCGCACATCGGTCCGCTACTGACGCAAACTCACAGGCCAACGGGGCGCCCCACGCCGACTTTCAGCATTGTTGGATGGCCACACCAGTGCGACAACTTACTAGACACCACCTCGGTGCCATCCGGATCTTGGCGCGTTGTGCTGCCTTCGGCCTATTCGCACATCGGTCCGCTACTGACGCAAACTCACAGGCCAACGGGGCGCCCCACGCCGACTTTCAGCATTGTAGGATGGCCACACCAGTGCTGCAACTTGCTGGACACCACCTCGGTGCCATCCAGATCTTGGCGCGTTGTGTTGCCTTCGGCCTATTCGCACATCGGTCCGCTACTGACGCCGCCTCACGTGCCAACGTATTTTCTCCTAATTTTACACCCTATGCCGCATAACAGGTCATGTGACTTGTTTATAAAACTTTTCATTGGTTCATTTTACTTTTGGTTTCCTAATGATGGAAGGCTTGATCATGTGACCTAAAAACAACACTTTTCATAGGATGAAAACTTTTTTTTTTCCCCAAACGATGAAAGCCCCACCTTGTTTCTGGATGTTTCAGACTGAAGCTGGCGTCAGCATGAAAGCACCACCATCTCGTAGCTCAGTCGTGGTCATTCCGCGAGCAATCATGGCAGCCGCTCCCCACCAGAAGCCTGCAGGAGTCGGAGCCCCCAAAACTTTTGATGAATTCTCAAGGCGGAGGGGACGCTTTCGAGAATGAGGTCCAAGACCTAGCAGACAAGCGTCCGATTTCCAAGGTGTCCCAGGGCCATTTCAGTGGACCAGGCCCAAAAAGGAAAGAGCCTGCCGCCATTTTGAGAGTCCTGTGACAGCCGCCTATCGCTGCACCGCAAGAGTGGGCGCAACTCAGCTGAATTGCGGCTTTTGACACAGTGGACCAAAAACGGACGGAATGGCAACTGAAACGGTAAAGGGGCGCCCCACTACAACAGATGACACTCCACCTGGAGAGGCCCGTTCACGCCGCCTCCCCCGGGGCGCTCCACGCCGTTATTCGGAGCAGCATTGTAGGATACCAAAACCAGTGCGGCAACTTACTGGACATCACCTTGGTGCCATCGTTCTGCTGCCTTGGAACTATTCGCGCAACAGTTTGCTACTGATGACCCACCCCCCGCGACGCCCCATGCCGTTATTTGCTGGGTGGCAACTTACTAGACATCACTTTCGTGTCATCTAGATTTCAACGCGTTCTGCTGCCTTGGAACTATTCGCACAACAGTTTGCTACTGATGACCCACCCCCCGCGACGCCCCACGCCGGAAATCTGGACGTTGTGCTGCGTTGGGACTATTCGCACAGCCGACCGCTACTTCGTTGTTTTTCCCTAAAAATGTTTATATGTTATTACTATTTTTGTTTTCTTGTATATATTTATAAATTATTAAAGTTTTATAATCTTACTACTTTGTCGGAGTGCTATATATTTTTAATGTGACACATAATTGTAAAAACTTTGATGTACAAACAGTCATCCCTGGAATCTTCCGCTTCAGGCTCGGTCCCCTCCCCAATCACAATACAGGATGGTTTTCAGATAATAGCAACGCTTCTGCTGTGACGAATCTCATCGAGTGTGGGCCTTGATCTACTATAACTCCTTTGAAGAGGGGTGATTCTTTACAGCTGTGGCCATAAACTACATCTGCAGGGCTAGCTGATACCCTAGGACCAGCCTGGACAATCGGACACAGAGGAAAAGGAGTGTCAGAGGGTGCGGTAGTGAATAGGGCGAAAGGGAGGTGTCGGGCGGGCACAGGGTGTGATTCTCAGGGAACAGCAGCGCAGATGGGGGAGGTTTATTACCCATGCATAAGACAGAGAGCGGGGGTGACCACTGCCTGGGGGAGATGTTTGCGAGGGTGGGGAGCCATGCTAAGGATCGACAGCGTGCACAGAGTGGGTCTGGTCAAGGCATCTAAAATGGCTGCCGTGCACGACAAAAGTGTGGCATTTGAAAAAAGACAAGATGGCGCAGACAATGTTTTTCAACACTTCCTGATTTCCTTCGAATCGAACGTTAACAGACGTTGGGGCATATTACCAAAGTTAAGCGATATTTATCCCTAACGATGCTTAGCAACGATTTTTTTACCGTCAGAAATTATCGCAGATAAACCTTGCTATTATCAAGGTTTATCGGAAATACGATAAAAAACGACCGCAATGCATTAATATCGCTGAAAACTCAGCGATATTCATGCATTACCGAGCTAATGCTCTTAGCCATGTTATCCACCTCCCATTGGATAACATGGCTAAGAACTGCTCAGGGCAGGTGGTAGCTTTTAGAGATATTCGCCCTTATCTCGAATATTTCCAAAAGTTGATAATAGGAGATAGCGATGTTAGCGACTGTTTCCAGTCGCTAACATCTTGGCATGCCCACTTTGCATGTCATTAGTGATAAATATCACTCACATGCAAAGTGGGGCCCAAGATGGTCGCTATCTTCTACTAGCCGTCGCTAACTGGTGTTAGCAACAGCTAGGTAATACACATATAATTTTATCTCCGCGAAACGGAGCGCTGTTACAGATATATATCTTGTTTCTGAACGTTAATTTCTCAAAATGCACTGAAGCACATATATTGAGACCTAGCAAAGGCACATCGGGCTACCAGTCCCTACAATTTTGCCAAGTTTCGTGCAAATCCATTCAGCTGTTCGATCCTACCGAGAGACAAGATGGCGGCCGCTACGGACTGTTTGGAATGTTTACAGACACCGGAGAGCCAATCAGCTTCGCTTCGCAAAGCTCCGTAACGCGAAAAGTACGCGAAGCGGTGCGCTGTTACAGATATATACCTTTTTTTGAACGTTAATTTCTCAAAATCCACTGGAGCACATATATTGAGATCTAGCAAAGGCACATCGGGCTACCAGTCCCTACAATTTTGCCAAGTTTCGTGCAAATCCATTCAGCTGTTCGATTATTATAATTTTTTTTTTTTTTTTGCCCCGCGGGGCCCTTTTAAAACCTCCACATCAAACCTAGGGGGTGAGCGACAATGTACTATGCCCCCTTATGGTCATTTGCCCCTTCGCTTCGGCCTCCTCTTGTCTCTCGATCCTACCGAGAGACAAGATGGCGGCCGCTACGGACTGTTTGGAATGTTGACAGACGCCGGAGAACCAATCAGCTTCGCTTCACAAAGCTCCGTTGCGCGAAAAGTCCGCGAACCAGAGCGCTGCCCGGTCCGCTGTTACAGATATATATCTTTTTTTAAACGTTAATTTCTCAAAATCCACTGGAGCACATATATTGAGACCTACAAAAGGCACATCGGGCTACCAGTCCCTACAATTTTGCCAAGTTTCGTGCAAATCCATTCAGCCGTTCGGGCTAAAAGTGAGGCCAACCGCCCTATGGAAAACTCAATGTTAAAAACACGTTTTGGGACCCCCCTTTTTTCTCAGCCCCCACTGGACGAACCCCCCCCAAATTTTCAAGGGCTGCTCAGAAACAAAATGTGCCATTTTCCTGAAAATTTCAGCCAATTCCGTCCACAAACGCCAAAGTTATTAGACATAGAATTTTCAAAAAACCCATAGAGAAAAAATCCTAACTATATATACCTACTGGCGACCGCCAGTAGGTAATATATATATATATATATATTCATTGAAAAAAACATAGGTTTCACACATGTTATAGTTAGCCGGACATTTCACTCATACACAACCATTGAAATCCCCCCGTTATAGTTAGTTCAGCTAACTATAAGTCACGCGCCCGCAATGCACTGCTGATGACGTCACATATTACATCACTCATGACATGGTCAGTGACATCACTCATGACATCACTGATATAACTTAGGAATTTCTATGGGTTTGTACGAGTGAAATGGCCAACTAACTATAACACCCGTGAAACCTATGTTTTTTTCTGTGACTTTCTAAGGTTTTTTAAATGCTAATTTCTAACTATAATGTCTCTGAAACCTATGGTTTTTTCAGTGAATTTCAAAGGTTTTTTAAATGCAAATTTTGAAGTGTGATAGTAGTTATACCTATTTTTTGGTACTGATTTTCTACCGTTTTTTAGCTGTTTATTTATAAATATTGTATTCATTAAATAACATTATATATTTTTCTGAATATTGCAAAAAAACATTTTAAAAAAATTCAAACTGAAATATTGATACATTTTTTTGTTTTCATTTTTTATTTTATTATATTTATATTATTTTCTTTTAAAAAAAAAGTTCCCAAATTTTGTTCAGAGTCGCGCACTCAAAGCGTACACATCACGGTGGGTGCGTGGGTTCTAGATGCCATTTTAGAAAAGTTGTAAAGGATCCGCGTACGGTGTGCGAAGGCTGCGTGTTTTTCAGTTACATCATATACATTTAATATTACGTAATGTGAGCGATTGAAATGCGACCAGCCGCGACTCCTGCTCCCGCGCATACGCGACACATGCGCATTACGGTACGAGACACTTGCACGGTGGCGGTTCCCACGTGGCGTCATATACGTGCTGGGGCACGCTGGGTGCGCAACTCCCGCAAAAAAAATTTATGTTCCAAAATTATATGTATGTGTCTTTAATATACATATTAGGGCAAGAGATTATCTAAGATATTCATTAAAATAATATATTTGTACTTAAAATAAAATATAATTTTTAAATATATTTTCGAGAAGTCGGGTGCGTGCATCGTGAGCGCAGAGAACCAGGTCAGCAGAGATGCTGTAGAGCCAGAGAACCAGGTCAGCAGAGCTGCTCTAGAGCCTAAGAAGCAGGTCAGCAGAGCTGCTCTAGAATCAGAGACCCAGGCCAGCAGAGCTGTTCTAGAGACAGAGACCCAGGTCAGCAGAGCTGCTCTAGAAGCCGAGAACCAGGTCAGCAGAGCTGTTAAAGTGCCAGAGAAACCACTTCAGCAGAGCTGCTTAAGAGGGAGAGAACCTGGTCTGCAGAACTGATTTAGAGCCAGAGAACCAGGTCAGCAGAGCTGCTGTAGAGCCAGAGAACCAGGTCAGCAGAGCTGCTTTAGAGCCATAGACCAAGGTCAGCAGAGCTGCTCTAGAGGCAGAGAACCAAGTCAGCAGAGCTGCTGTAGAGCCAGAGAAACCACTTCAGCAGAGCTGCTTAAGAGGGAGAGAACCTGGTCTGCAGAACTGATTTAGAGCCAGAGAACCAGGTCAGCAGAGCTGCTCTAGAGCCAGAGAACCAGGTCAGCAGAGCTGCTTTAGAGCCAGAGAACCAGGTCAGCAGAGCTGCTCCAAAGGCAGAGAACCAGGTCAGCAGAACTGCTTTAGAGCCAGAGAACCAGATCAGCAGAGCTGCTTTAGAGCCAGAGAACCAGGTCAGCAGAGCTGCTTTAGAGCCAGAAAACCAGGCCAGCAGAGCTGCTCTAGAGGCAGAGAACCAGGTCAACAGAGCTGCTTTAGGGGGAGAGAACCAGCTCATTAGAGCTGCTTTAGAGCCATAGAACCAGGTCAGCAGAACTGCTCTAGAGCCAGAAAACCAGGTCAGCAGAGCTTCTTTATAGGGAGAGAACCAGGTCAGCAGAGCTGCTTTAGAGCCAGAAAACCAGGTCATCAGAGCTGCTCCAGAGCCAGAGAACCAGGTCATCAGAGCTGCTTTAGAGCCTTAGACCAAGGTCAGCAGAGCTGCTCTAGAGGCAGAGAACCAAGTCAGCAGAGCTGCTCTAGAGACAGAGACACAGGTCAGCAGAGCTGCTCTAGAGGCCGAGAACCATGTCAGCAGAGCTGCTGTAGAGCCAGAGAAACCACTTCAGCAGAGCTGCTTAAGAGGGAGAGAACCTGGTCTGCAGAACTGATTTAGAGCCAGAGAACCAGGTCAGCAGAGCTGCTCTAGAGCCAGAGAACCAGGTCAGCAGTGCTGCTTTAGAGCCAGAGAACCAGGTCAGCAGAGATGCTGTAGAGCCAGAGAACCAGGTCAGCAGAGATGCTGTAGAGCCAGAGAACCAGGTCAGCAGAGCTGCTCTAGAGCCTAAGAAGCAGGTCAGCAGAGCTGCTCTAGAATCAGAGACCCAGGTCAGCAGAGCTGCTCTAGAGGCCGAGAATCAGGTCAGCAGAGCTGCTGTAGAGCCAGAGAAACCACTTCAGCAGAGCTGCTTAAGAGGGAGAGAACCTTGTCTGCAGAACTGATTTAGAGCCAGAGAACCAGGTCAGCAGAGCTGCTCTAGAGCCAGAGAACCAGGTCAGCAGAGCTGCTCTAGAGCCAGAGAACCAGGTCAGCAGAGCTGCTCCAGAGGCAGAGAACCAGATCAGCAGAACTGTTTTAGAGCTAGAGAACCAGATCAGCAGAGCTGCTTTAGAGCCAGAGAACCAGGTCAGCAGAGCTTCTCTGGAGCCAGAGAACCAGGTCAGCAGAGCTGCTTTAGAGCCAGAGAACCAGGTCATCAGAGCTGCTTTAGAGCCAGAGAACCAGGCCAGCAGAGCTGCTCTAGAGGCAGAGAACCAGGTCAACAGAGCTGCTTTAGGGGGAGAGAACCAGCTCAGTAGGGCTGCTTTAGAGCCATAGAACCAGGTCAGCAGAACTGCTCTAGAGCCAAAGAAACCAGGTCAGCAGAGCTTCTTTATAGGGAGAGAACCAGGTCAGCAGAGCTGCTTTAGAGCCAGAAAACCAGGTCAGCAGAGCTGCTTTAGAGCCATAGACCAAGGTCAGCAGAGCTGCTCTAGAGGCAGAGAACCAAGTCAGCAGAGCTGCTCTAGAGACAGAGACCCAGGTCAGCAGAGCTGCTCTAGAGGCCGAGAACCAGGTCAGCAGAGCTGCTGTAGAGCCAGAGAAACCACTTCAGCAGAGCTGCTTAAGAGGGAGAGAACCTGGTCTGCAGAACTGATTTAGAGCCAGAGAACCAGGTCAGCAGAGCTGCTCTAGAGCCAGAGAACCAGGTCAGCAGTGCTGCTTTAGAGCCAGAGAACCAGGTCAGCAGAGCTGCTTTAGAGCCAGAGAACCAGGCCAGCAGAGCTGCTCTAGAGGCAGAGAACCAGGTCAACAGAGCTGCTTTAGGGGGAGAGAACCAGCTCAGTAGAGCTGCTTTAGAGCCATAAAACCAGGTCAGCAGAACTGCTCTAGAGCCAAAGAAACCAGGTCAGCAGAGCTTCTTTATAGGGAGAGAACCAGGTCAGCAGGGCTGCTTTAGAGCCAGAAAACCAGGTCAGCAGAGCTGCTCTAGAGCCAGAGAACCAGGTCAGCAGAGCTGCTTTAGAGCCATAGACCAAGGTCAGCAGAGCTGCTCTAGAGGTAGAGAACCAAGTCAGCAGAGCTGATTTAGAGGGAGAGAACCAGGTCAGCAGAGCTGCTCTAGAGCCAGAGAATCAGGTCAGCAGAGCTGCTCTAGAGCCATAGAACCAGGTCAGCAGAGCTGATTTTGAGCCAGAGAACCAGGTCAGCAGAGCTGCTGTAGAGCCAGAGAAACCAGGTCAGTAGAGCTGCTTTAGAGCGAGAGAACCAGGTCAGCAGAGCTGCTTTAGAGGGAGAGAACCAGGTCAGCAGAGGCACTTTAGGGCCAAGGCACCAAGTCAGCAGAGCTGCTCTAGAGCCAGAGAACAAGTTCAGCAGAACTGCTTTAGAGCCAGAGAACCAGGTCACCAGAGCTGCTCTAGAGACTACGAACTAGGTCAGCAGAGCTGCTCTAGAGCCAGAGAACCCGATCAGCAGAGCTGCTCTAGAGCCAGAGTACCAGGTCAGCAGAGCTGCTTTAGAGCCAGAGAACCTGCCCAGCAAAGCTGCTTTAGAGCCAGAGAACCAGGTCAGCAGAGCTGCTTTAGAGCCAGAGAACCAGGTCAGCAGAGCTGCTCTAGAGCCAGAGAACCAAGCCAACAGAGCTGCTTTAGAGCCAGAGAACCAGGTCAGCAGAGCTGCTTTAGAGCCAAAGAACCAGGTCAGCAGAGCTGCTCTAGAGCCTAAGAACCAGGCCAAAGAACCAGGCCAGCAGAGCTGCTCTAGAGCCGGAAAACCAGGTCAGCAGAGCTGCTGTAGAGCCAGAGAAACCAGGTCAGTAGAGCTGCTTTAGAGGGAGAGAACCAGGTCAGCAGAGCTGCTCTAGAGGGAGAGAACCAGATCAGCAGAGCTGCTCTAGAGCCAGAGAACCATGTCAGCAGAACTGCTTTAGAGCCAGAGAACCAGATCAGCAGTGTTGCTCTGTAGCCTAAGAACTGGGTCTGCTGAGCTGCTCTAGAGCCGGAGAACCAGGTCAGCAGACCTGCTGTAGAGCCAGAAAAACCAGGTCAGCAGAGCTGCTTTAGAGGGAGAGAACCAGGTCAGCAGAGCTGCTTTAGAGCCAGAGAACCAGGTCAGCAGAGCTGCTCTAGCTGACACTGACTGACTGACTGACACTGACTGATCGACACTGACTGACACTGATTGACTGACACTGACACCGACTGACACTAACTGACACTGATTGACTGACACTGACACTGACTGGCTGACACTGACTGACACTGATTGACTGACACTGACTGAATGACACACACTGACTGACACTGATTGACTGACACTGACTGACACTGATTGGCTGACACTTACTGACTGACTGACACTGCCTCTGACTGACTGACACTGACTGACTACTCTCTACTACTCTACTACTCACTCTCTACTACTCTCTACTACTCTCTACTACTCACCCTCTGCTACTCACTCTCTACTACTCTACTAATCTCTACTACTCACTCTCTACTACTCTTTACTACTTTCTACTACTCACTCTGTACTAGTCACTCTGTACTACTCACTCTCTACTACTCTCTCTCTATTACTCTCTACTATTCACTCTCTACTACTCACTCTCTACTACTCTCTAGTACTCTCTCTCTACTACTCACTCTATAGTACTCTACTACTCACTCTCTACTACTCACTCTCTACTACTCTCTCACTAGTACTCACTCTCTACTATTCACTCTCTACTACTCACTCTTTACTACTTTCTACTACTCACTCGCTACTACTCTCTACTACTCTCGCTCTACTACTCTCTACTACTACTCTCTACTACTCACTCTCTACTACTCTCTACTACTCACTACTACTCTCTACTACTCTCTACCACACCCCCTCTACTACTCTACTACTCACTCTCTACTACTCTCTACTACTCTCGCACTACTACTCACTCTCTACTACTCTCTTTACCACTCTCTACTACTCACTCTCTACTATTCACTCTCTACTACTCACTCTCTATTACTCTCTACTACTCACTCTCCACTACTCAATCTCTACTACTCGCTCTCTACTACTCACTCTCTACTACTCTACTGTTCTCTATTACTCTCTCTACTACTCGCTCTCTACTACTCTCTCTCTACTGCTCTCTACCACTCACTTTCTACTACTCTACTACTCGCTCTACTACTCTCTCTCTACTACTCACTCTACTACTCTCTACTACTCACTCTCTACTACTCACTCTCTTCTACTCTCTCTCTACTACTCGCTCTCTACTACTCTCTCTCTACTACTCTCTACTACTCACTCTCCACTACTCACTCTCTACTACTCGCTCTCTACTACTCTCTACTACTCACTCGCTACTAGTCTCTCTACTTCTCACTCTCTATTACTCACTCTACTACTCTCTCTCTACTACTCACTCTCTACTACACCCTCTACTACTGGCTCTGTACTACTCTCTACTACTCACTCTACTACTCACTCTCTACTACTCCCTACTACTCACTCAACTACTCACTCTCTACTACTCATTCTCTAATGCTCTACTACTCTCTACTACTCTCTCTACTACTCACTCTCTACTACTCACTCTCTGCTACTCTCTCTACTACTCTCTACTACTCTCTCTACTACTCACTCTACTACTCATTCTACTACTCACTCTCTACTACTCACTCTCTACTACTCTCTTCTACTACTCTCTACTACTCACTCTAATACTCACTCTCTACTACTCTACTACTCACTCTCTACTACTCACTCTACTACTCTCTACTACTCACTCTCTGCTACTCTCTCTACTACTCTCTACTACTCACTCTCTACTCTCTAATACTCACTCTCTACTCTCTACCTCTCTCTCTACTACTCTCTACCTCTACCTCTCTACCTCTACACCTCTACCTCTCTACCTCTACCTCTCTACCTCTCTCTACCTCTCTCTACACTCACACATATGCACATATATATATGCATATGCATTTATATATATGTAGGTGTGTATATATATATATACATACATATATAAACATATATATAAAATGCATATCTATATAAATACAAATATAAATGCATGCATACATATACATATACGTATACAAATGCATGTTATGTACATGAAAGTTTGAAAAACACTAATACAAGCAAAGCTAAAGAGTCACCTAATTACAAACAGAATTGCTTTAACTTAAACGAGGGCGAAACCTATTGCATTTTCAATGCTTGCTTACTTTGGTACCATCAAGAAGGCATTCAGATGTGTCACACATTTGCCATACATTCGGAATGTTAGCACTCTAATTGCTCCTTAGATCACTGTAGTAAAGATACTGCTCACCAGGGAAGTCAGCTGCTGGTATTCAAAGTGCATGTTTCAGTCTGCATGTTAGAATTTTTTAATGAAATAGAAGAGGATTTGAGAAGTCAAAATGTGCCCTAATTTTTCTTTCTGGAGCATTAGTCATAATTTCTATGGCAAAATGAACCCCCTCATGTTGTTCCTGTTTAAATTAAATGTTTTAAGAGTTACCACTTTATTCCAATCAAGATAGCTTCAGGTGTGCCATACGTTTGTCATAAGTAAGACTGTTAGCGTTCTAGTTGTTCTTTAGAACACTCTGGCCATTCTGTCATTGGGCTATATTTGGGCTACATCTGGGTGATATTTGTGCTACATTTAGGCTCTTTTGTCTCTGGTGGCCATCTTGGGAGACTTATTTGTTATTACGTTTCCTAATTTCCTCATTTACTACAGTCTCTTTAGTAGGAAATACTTTCAGTTTTTTACTTTGATTCCATCAAGGAGGCATTCAGATGTGTCACACATTTGCCAAAAATTCAGAATGTTAGCGCTTTAGTTGCGTATTAGATTACTGTGGTAAAGCTACTGCTCACTAGGGAAGTCTGCTGCTGGTATTGAAAGTGCATGTTTCAGTCTGCATGTCGGAATTTCTTAATGAAATAGAAGAGGATTTGAGAAGTCACTCTAAATGTGCCCTAATTTTTCTTTCTGGAGCACTAATCATACTTTCTATGGCAAAATGAACCCCCTTATGTTGTTCATTTTTAAATTAAATGTTTTAAGAGTTACCACTTTATTCCAATCAAGATGGCTTCAGGTGTGCCATACGTTTGTCATAAGTAGGACTGTTAGCGCTCTAGTTGTTCTTTAGAACACTCTAGGAGGCTGCAGTAGAACACAAAGGAATCAACTGACAGTCTCTGTCCTTGTTGGATGTACATGTTTTACTGAGAACGCCAGACTTCATTCCCACATGACTGAGAAAGATAATGTGAATTTACAGAAAATATGCTTTCAGTTTAGCTTATAGATCCCCTTCCAAACCACTGTGTGAAAAGCATGAGATAATAGTTTTCTTTCAAACATGATTCATGATATCCCAGCAGAAGGCTTTTTCACATGATAAAATCACCGTAGAACACACCACAATTCCTAAAATTAGTATGGTACCATCAACAAATGATTTATAATGTAACTAAAGTCTTAAAACCTTCTATTAACTGCAATGCTTTTTAATGAGGTGCTATCATGTATATTGGTCCCAAGATGGCTGCCAACAATTTCTGGTTTGGAGTGTTGACAGACAGTTGACAGCCAATCAGCATGCAGCTCGTGCTCGGAATGTTAGATATATATTTTTTTTCTTTTGATTTTCTCAGGAACTACTGGAGGAATTTACACCATTTAAGCAAAAGTGTGATCTGCGAATCAGACTCTACCACTTTGCCAAATTTCTTGTAATTCCGTTCAGCAGTTTGGGCTGTAGCCGTGTCTAATCGTCCTATGGAAAATAACATGGGGAAACCACGTTTTGGGACCCCCCCTTTTTTCTCAGCCCCCACTAGACAAATCTCCCCAAAACTTTCAGGGAAGGAGCGGAGCGGGCTATCTTCTTTTAGAAATTCGTGAAGATTCGTCCACCGGTGCCAAAGTTATTATAAATAGAATTTTGTGGATTTCCTATGGAAACTAGGTCCTTACAAAACTACCTACTGGCGAACGCCAGTAGAAAATATATATATATATATGTATATATATATATTTTTATATATTACCTACTGGCGGTCGCCAGTAGGTATATATAGTTAGGATTTTTTCCCTATGGGTTTTTTGAAAATTCTATGTCTAATAACTTTGGCGTTTGTGGACGGAATTGGCTGAAATTTTCAGGAAAATGGCACATTTTGTTTCTGAGCAGCCTTTGAAAATTTGGGGGGGGTTCGTCAAGGGGGGGCCGAGAAAAAAGGGGGGTCCCAAAATGCGTTTTTCCCATGTTAATTTCCATAGGGCGGTTGGCCTCACTTTTAGCCCGAACAGCTGAATGGATTTGCACGAAACTTGGCAAAATTGTAGGGACTGGTAGCCCGATGTGCCTTTTGTAGGTCTCAATATATGTGCTCCAGTGGATTTTGAGAAATTAACGTTTAAAAAAAGATATATATCTGTAACAGCGGACCGGGCAGCGGCCCAGGACGCGTACTTTTCGCGCAACGGAGCTTTGTGAAGCGAAGCTGATTGGTTCTCCGGCGTCTGTCAACATTCCAAACAGTCCGTAGCGGCCGCCATCTTGTCTCTCGGTAGGATCGAGAGACAAGAGGAGGCGAAAGCGAAGGGGCAAATGACCATAAGGGGGAATAGTAGATCCTCGCTGACCCCCTAGGTTTGATGTGGAGGTTTTAAAAGGGCCCCGCGGGGCAAAAAAAAAAATAATAATAATAATCGAACGGCTGAATGGATTTGCACGAAACTTGGCAAAATTGTAGGGACTGGTAGCCCGATGTGCCTTTGCTAGGTCTCAATATATGTGCTCCAGTGGATTTTGAGAAATTAACGTTCAAAAAAAGATATATATCTGTAACAGCGCTCCGCTTTGCGTACTTTTCGCGTTACGGAGGTTTGCGAAGCTGATTGGTTTTTCGGCGTCTGTAAACATTCCAAACAGTCCGTAGCGGCCGCCATCTTGTCTCTCGGTAGGATCGAGAGACAAGAGGAGGCCAAAGCGAAGGGGCAAATGACCATAAGGGGGCATAGTAGATCGTCCCTGACCCCCTAGGTTTGATGTGGAGGCTTTGAAAGGTTCTCGCAGGGCAAAAAAATATATACCGTTTTTTTTGTTTTTTTGCGTGGGTAGCGCCCGGTCCGGGAACCGGGAAGCTTTCTGGGCAGCGTACTGCAATGAAAAATGAATGATAGACTTTTCAAATACTGTATGTTAATTGATTGTTGGTTTTGTTGATTATTTTTATTTATTTTTTATTTTTTAAGGATTGTTTATTGTGTTTCATAATTTATTAAACTTTCTAACGCGGCGCGTCATATGACGCATTACGCGACAACGCAGGTCCAGAATATAGTCAAAATGTCTCCACCAACCAGCGGACGGCACACAACCCCTTTCAGCAGGCTAAATAGTTCTGTTAAATGACAACAGAAGGGACAGGCAACAAGAACCATCAGTCAAAGAGGGGAGGGCAAGTTCTTCTCTACCGGGTCACGTTGGAGCGCTACCGGAACTGATCGAATTGGTAGTCTACAGTGTTTCTGGATGTTTCAGACTGAAGCTGGCGTTAGCATGAGAGCACCACCATTTCGTAGCTCCGTCGTGGCCATTCCACGAGCAATCATGCTAGGCGCTCCCCACCAGAAGCCTGCGGGAGTCGGGGGCCCCCAAGACTTTTGTAGAATCTTCAAGGATGAGGGGACGCTTTCGCGAATGGAGCCCAAGCTCTAGCAGACAAGCGTCCGAGTTCCAAGGTGTCGCATGCCCATTTTAGTGGACCACGCCCAAATCTGAAGAGATGGCCGCCATTTTGAGAGTCCTGTGGCAGCCGCCTATCGCTGCGCCGCAAGAGCGGGAGCAACTCAAGTACATGGTGAGCGAGACGCTGTAGTCGAAAGAGCGGGCGGTAAACAGCTGAATAGCGGAAGAGGCACAGTGTAGCAAAAGCGGGCTGAATGGCAAATGAAACGGAAAAGGGGTGCCCCACTACAGCGTGTCTTTAGGTGAAACGGATTGTGGGACAAGGTGAAGAATGGAAGAGTCACCAAAAGGAAAAAAGTTCCGCTTGACCCCGGGAGCCGGCCACCTATGTCGGGGGCGATCTCAGGCCACACCAGGGCAACACGACTTGGGGAGGGGGCCGGAGCCAAGCGCCCCCTCCGAGTCCGCGACATGACACCGTCCCTCGGGGGCCTCCGTCAAGCGGTTCAGGGTGGCACCGCATCACAACAGCCCCCACTTACTTTAAGAATAGTGAAGATGAAGCAATTGCAAATAGGCTTCAGACAATGTTACAAGCACTCCTCAAAACTTTGAACTTTTCAGAGTGCATGAGTTGGGACAGCGAGGGGTGATTTGGTTTCTCGGACTGTTTTTCTGGTCTCTCACCACTGGCATACTTTAACGTTTTCTTGTTTCTAGGACATTAATAGGTTTTATCATTACGTTATGTTATCGTTTCTTTGTTTGTTGTTTAATAAAAGTTCATGTTCATCAGTGGCCTACTGATTTTCGTTTTCCTATTTTTTTCTTTCCAGGTTGTTTCATGGTAAAGTTTCTGTTAACAGGATACAGTGATCACTTCGTTATTATTGCATATGTCCTTTTCACTAGGGGTGCTCTCTGGTCGGGCCAGATGACGTATCTCTAGTAAATGGTCCGGGTGAAAAAGGTGCATCAATCAGTGGGGAGTAGATAGGCATGACAGATTACAACGGGGGTGAAAGGTCCGCATTACGTACCCTTTCACTACTTGCAAAGATTTTCCTACGTTTATTTGCAAACAGGGAATACCTCCAAAAAGAACTAATTCCCAAACAGTCAATGTTCGGACAATCAATCAATCAATGAGGAATGAAATAGGTACGACGTGTTAAAGGCTTGCGTTACCTACCCTTCACTATCTGCAAAGGGAGAGAGAATATTCCTATTCTTCCTCGTTTGCAGGTAGAGAAGATCCTTAAGAGAATTAACTTCGAACAATTCAATGCTCGATTGAAACAATCAACAAGGGGTACTGTGAACACAAATGAACGCCGCTTATGTACATACGCATTGCTATTTTCAACAGTTTGTTCCTAATGTTTCTATTTTAGCGAGGTCAAAAAGAGATCCCATTAGTGGCCTACTGATTTTGCTCGATTCCTTTTGTTTTTTTACACGATTTTTCGCTATCTGCAAAGACTAAACAGAGTATTGCGACTCTGTGCTTGTTTGTAAATAGAGAATGAACCAAAGAGAACAATCAATCAAATGGAGAGAGAAGCAGGCACGACGTATTACAAAGGGGGCAAAGGGCTGCGTTAACTACCCTTCACTATCTGCAAAGAGAGAGTACTCCTAATAGAAATGAGGGGTGGGGGCAGTATTCAAAGCAGATCAGTGTGCATAAACACGAAAATGTTTTTACTTACCACGTACTTGACATTCGACAGCTTATGATATTTGCTATTAAAAAACCATTGAAATTCACTGAAAAAACCATAGGTTATAGACCATATATAGTTGGAATTAGCATTTACAAAACCTTGAAAATTCACTGAAAAAACCATAGGTTATACACCATATATAGTTAGGAATTAGCATTTAAAAAACCTTATTTTACTCACACAAAACCATTGAAATTCCATATATAGTTAGTTGCACTAACTATATATCGCGCACCCGCAATCCACTGCTGATCATGTCACATATTACATCATTCATGACATGGTCAGTGACATCACTGATGACATCACTGATGACATCTCAAATGACATCACTGATGACATCACTGATGACATCTCATTTGACATCATTCTTGTGCTAATACGATAAACCTCTTCAGACTCTAATATAACCTTAGATACACTCAGTGTATACAGACACTCACACACTGCCACTCATCCATGGAGTTACTCACACACCCAGTCAGTCATGCAAAGAAACAATCTCACCTCCATTTCTTCAACTATACAGTTAAACACACCTTACTTATTGAAACATATACTAACACATATTTACTCTCTTATACAATCCCTGATACAAGTTCACAATGATCGATACAACCACTCACTCATTCAGTGGCTCTCATGCACAGTTATTTATATATGCCAACTCTCACATGTACTGTGTTTTACATATGTACTTACTATGACATGTAGCATTGAGATATCCATTCACTCATCAATACACTCATGCACACAGTCAACTGCCCATGTAGCTGTTTCCACATGCACTCTTGAACTCATACACCTAGTGAATAAACTGCTCACACATCTATGCATAGAGTCACACACCTTCCAGCCACCCCCACACAAACTCAATCTCCCATAGAAATACTTGGGCAACCAATTAATAACACATATAGCCTCTCGTATAGCTAATGATCAACACATGCAGCAGTTTACAGAACAACAGACATAATGATGCACAAATTAAGACAGTTTAGTCACTAACCCATGCATTCAGTGAGACACATTTAATCACTCACTCATACAGTCAGTCATGCACCTACTAAATCCTTCATCCAGACACTTATACATCCACTCAAGACATATTTTAACTTTACAGAAAAATACAGTCACTGGATGTTGTCATCAGTGATGTCATCAGTGATGTCATTTGAGATGTCATCAGTGATGTCATCAGTGATGTCACTGACCATGTCATGAATGATGTAATATGTGACATGATCAGCAGTGGATTGCGGGTGCGCGATATATAGTTAGTGCAACTAACTATATATGGAATTTCAATGGTTTTGTGTGAGTAAAATAAGGTTTTTTAAATGCTAATTCCTAACTATATATAGTGTATAACCTATGGTTTTTTCAGTGAATATATATATATATATTACCTACTGGCGGTCGCCAGTAGGTAGTTATAGTTAGGGTTAATTAATAATTTTCATACTAAGAGTTTTTTATTTGTTGCAAATGAGTAGGGTTATTAAAAAACTGTTATGTGTTTGAAGAGAAGTACTTTCCCTACTGTTGCACAGACTGAAGTGGGAATAGTAAAATTAACCCCTCAGAAGTCCATCATTTTCTCTACTGTTGCACAGACTGGAGTGGGAATGGTAAATGTATTCCCTTCGCAGTCCAACGCATTCCCTACTGTTAAACAGACTGGAGTTGGAATATTAAATTTTACCTGTAATAAGTCCAACGCTTTCCCTACTGTTGAACAGTCTGGAGTGGGAATATTAAATGTAACCCCTCTGAAGTGCAACACTTTCCCTACTGATGCACAGAGTGGAGTGGGAATAGTAAATGTAATCCCTCCGAAGTCCAGTTCCTTACCTTCGGTAACCGTTTTTCTGGTGGATACAGTATCTGCCTGTGGATTGCTCGCCTTTTTTTTAATATACCCAATGGGCAGCATTCCACCGAAACTTTTCTCCATAGCTCTCCCACGTCAACGAGGATGTCACAATACCATGGCTCCGCACGCGACTCCGCGTGACATCTTAATCATAAAAATACCTTGTTGGCATGCTGACACCCGTTTCCACCCATTTCTTCTGTGCCTTCGAGGCGAACAGGTAAACCAACAACATTTCGGACAAGCATATGGAGTATACAGTACATATTACATTAATGAAATAATAACATGTAATTGAATAAAAGAGTTATATCGAAAATCTCATAAGAAGCATCTCCATATGAATTATATACAAACTCATTTTTGGCATAAGCAAACGAGTGGGTGGGTCTGTGAGGAATCCACAGGCAGATACTGTATCCACCAGAAAGAGCGTTACCAAATGTAAGTAACTTGTTCTTCTGATGGATATATCTACCTGTGGATTTCTCACCTTTTGAATAGAATCCACAAGCAGTCCTGCACTTGGAGGTGGGTTCCTGCCCGCTTATACCAAAACATCCTGTAACACAGTACCCAGCAAAATGGCTGTCTCTCCTCACTTCCAAATCCAAGCAATAATGCTTTGCAAACGTGTGGAGGGAGGCTCAAGTTGCTGCTTTCCAGATGTCAATCATTTGGACACCTCCAGCCAAAGCAGCATTTGAAGATTTAGCTCTGATAGAATGAGCTCAAAAACCTTCAGGTGGCTCCTTCTTAGCCATAGCGTAGCAGATCTTGATGCACAGGACTAACCACCCGGATAAGTTTTCTTGTGGATTGCTTTCCCCTTCATCTTGCTCATTTATCCAACAAACAGCTGGTTGTCCAATCTAAACCAACAGCTTCTGTCCATGTAGAAACTCACAGCCTTCTTGGGGTTCAATCATTCAATCACGGGTTCGTAGAGCGTGCTATCCACCCGTGAGGGTCTCAAGGTGCTGGGGAGAGGCGGGGGCGGCTCCGGATCAGTCGAAGAGCCAGGTATTGAGGTCCTTCCTGAACATGTGCAGGGTCGGGAGCGTCTGATGTTCCCAGGGAGCTTGTTCCAGGTCTTGGCTGAGATATAGGAGAAGGCTCTCCCGCCGGTTCTGTTACTGTGGGTGTGGGGGACCTCTGCCAGGGTGAGGTCGGACGAGCGAAGGTTCCTCATGGATAGGTGGAAGGATACTCTGTTGTTTAGGTATTTGGGTCCGATGTTGTTGAGGGATTTGTAGGCGTGGGTGAGGAGTTTGAAGGTGATCCTTTTCTCGATGGGGAGGCAGTGGAGGCCTCGTAGGCATTGGGTAATGTGCATGTGACACAGTGTCCCGAGGTCGAGTCTGGCTGCAGCGTTCTGGATGATTTGGAGTTTGTGTAGAAAAGTTCTGTTGATTCCGGCTTAGAGAGAATAAAGTCTCTCCTCCTTTGATGGATGTGGGGGAGGGCAGCTCCAGTCCTAAGCACCATCTTATCTGCATGGAAGGATGTGAAGTGAGGCTTAGAACTAAGGGCCTTCAACTCACTCACTCTTCTAGCAGATGTAATAGTAACAAAGAATATATTTTAAAAGGTAACAAGCCTCAACGGGCAACTATGCAAGGGGTCAAAAGGAGAAACCTATGAAAAGTAAGTACAAGATAAGATCCCACTGAGGCATTCTAAACGGAGCGGGAGGAAACCTAATAATGAGACCCTTAATAAATCTCATCACTATAGGGGACTTAAAAAGTGAAGGCTGATCAGGCAAACAAAGAAATGATCATAAGGCAGCTAGATACCCTTTAACTGTTGCAACAGCGCAACCTTGTTGCACCAGGATTAGCTCAAAACTTAAAATACCTGATAAATGGGATTTCAAAGGGCCAATGTACTTCTCTCCACACCATTTAACAAATTTCACCCACATGCCAGCATAGACCATCACTTCAGGTGGGAGACAGAAAGAACTCAGGTTGCCCCATTCAATCTCCAGGCATGTAGGTACAGGTTCTGGATGTAGGGGTGTAGAACATGCCCCTGCAACTGTGAGAGGTCTGCCCAGAGAGGGAGACGGAGGGCACAATGAGAGGTAGGGAAGATCTGTGTACCAGACTCTTTGCGGCCAATCTGGGGCCAGTAATATGACTTGGGCCCAGTCTTGATGAATCTTCCTCAGAACCTGAGGAATCAAGGGTTTGGGGACCGTGTAAAGAAGCTTGAACCCCCAATCTAACTGAAACGCAACCCCAACGCTCCCTGCATTGTATACTGGAGGCTGCAGAATGATGGCCTGTGCACGTTTTTGTGAGTGGCAAACAGGTTTAACTGAGGAATCCCCCACATTCCATAAATGTGTAGTACCACTTCCGGATGGAGACGCCACTGGTGATCGGCTGAATACTGCCGAATGAGACTGGCTACACGTACATTTAGAACTCTGGCCAAATGATTTTCAATTATCCTGAGTCCAAGACCAAAGCTACAGAACTTCTCTGCAGAGAAGATATGACCCTTACCCTCCCTGTTTGTTGATATACCACATCACAGTAGTATTGTCTGGTAAGACATGAATTGACTGACCACAAAGGAAAGGGAGGAAGACCCTAAGAGCCAGATGTGTCACCTGCAATTCCAGAAGATTGGTGTGCAACAACCTTTCATTTGAAGGCCAAAGACCTTTAACCTCAAGATCAGGCAGATATCTCCCCACACTAGAGTGGAGGCATTTGTAATCACTGTGGCCACTGGAGGAGGAGGGTGAAACGGCATCCATTGAGACAGGTTGTCGAACACACCCCTCCATTGCAGATCTGCTACAGTGTCTCCAGAGATCTTGACTTACTCCTCGAGATCCCGTTGTGTTGAAACCACTGCCTGCAGAGGTGCCACGGAAGAGACCTCCTATGCCAACGTACATGATTGATCAACATAATGCAGGAAGCTAACAGACCAAGCAGATGCAAGACCCTCAGGAATGGAACAAGAGCTCCATTCTGAGACAGTGGAATCATAGCCTGAATGTCCGTAATCCACTGAGGAGGCAGAAAGTTATCAGTCACTTTAGTATCCAGTACGGCCCCTATGATTATGTTGCGCTGAGAGGGCACCAAGTGAGATTTGGGTACGTTTATTGAAAATCCCTAACTGAGCAACAGTTGTGCTGCCAACTGGAAATGGCACAACACAATCTCTGGCTACTTTGATTTGAGCAGCCAGTCATCCAGATACGGGAATACCGGAATCCATGACCTGAGATGTGCTAGCATCACCTTTGTGAAGACTTGAGGTGTGGAAGTAAGGCCGACCGGAAGGACTGCAAACTGATAATGGTGAGACCTCACTGTAAAACAGAGATACTACCGATGCGATTTCAGAATGGGGATGTGAAAATACGCAAATTGCTCAAACCCATCCAAACTTCCTTCTCCAAGAAGAACCTTTACTAGGGTCAGCATTTTTAACTTTTCCTGTTTGAGGAACAAGTTTGGCCACAAATGACTGTTTTTTTCGGGAATCAGAAAGTATCGGGAATAACTCCCCATTCCTGCTCTGGAACTACCTCTATTGTACCCTTTTGAAGCACCATGTGCACCTATTGCTGGAGAAGCAGAAGATGCTGTTCCAAGCAAAGCCATTGTCTTGGGGAAAGGGAGGGGGGTTCTCCTGGAAGGGTATGGCATACCCATTTTCTACAATCTCTAAGACTTAGAGGTCTGTAGTGACAGACCTCATTAAGGCAGTAAATTGACCATCCATCCTCCCACTGGACAAGCATGCTCTAAGATGGGGAAGCTAGAGCTGCTTTCCTGCAACAGTGGCTGGGGTAGAAGAAGAGGAGAAGGTTGGTTGGCGTAGCCCTCAGAAGGACCCACTGGCGAAGCAACAGCAGTTGCAAGAGGACTTTGAGCAGCTCAAAAAAGATGAAGACCCATGGAGCTGAGACTGCAGTGAGGACACTGATCTTGGAGGGAAGAGGTGCTGAAGGCTTTAGCTTCTTTTATCGCCCGAAGATCCCTGAAGTGCAGAGCCAACAAGCCTTGGCAATGGCCAGTTGAAACAGTGCACAGCGATTTGGTCCCTGCAGCCCGACTAGAGATACCGTCCTCAAAATTGCTGAGAAGACAGGTCAGGCCTCTAGGGATCGGCAGAACCACCACCTGTGTTGCTGGGCCTTGGGAAGTCTGTAGGCGGACAGGAGCAGTATACCGGTCAGCTTCGTTGCGGTGCCTGCAGATGCAGGGGAGTGACTTCTTCACTCCAAGGGAGATTTCTTTGGGTGTTCTTGATGCCCACAGGTCTGTGGAAGAACCTAGATGAAGCACAGACAGAGACGATGAATAAGACTTGAAAAACAGCAAGACCACCAGCAGCAGGAGTCTTCCTTGATGCAGTCTCGTTCCTGTCGAAGGCCAAGTGTCCAGACGATTGAAGAGTGACGTTGTTTCATGGTTGAGCCTTGTTCCTCGATGAATCTAAGGACCCACCCACAGAGAAGCCTTTGAGTACTGTAAGGAAAGGGTTGGAACGACTCGAGGGTCCCTCCCAGAGGAGGGGTTGGATAGAGGGGTGGATACTCCCATGTCGTTTGTCCAGTTTTGTGCCAGAGCGGGAACCAAGGGTTCCTGAACTGATTGAAACTGGAGTATCCAAGGATGATACCAAATTTGCCCTTCAATGCAGCCTTGTGGCACTGTCGAGCACCCCCACGCCAGCCCAATACAATAAGCCCTGTCTGGGAGGTTGTCTAACCTCTTTGTGACAAGAATCATATTGTTCTACCTTCCCCATCTCAAGCTTGGCTCATTAGCAGGAGCGCAGAATCGTGTCTGTGGTCGGCAGCAGCACTAGCTTGCTTGCAGACCCTGAAAGGCTGTTACTGGGAGTACAGGGGGTCCCCTACATAGGATCATACTTATAACACAGAATCAGTGTTGGGGTATGAAACCAACATGTTTGATACCAAACGTGACAGGGTTCAGTGTAGCCATTATATAATTAGACATCTCGTAATGACAGATGTCCACTATATGTCTAAAAATGGCCGACCGCAGTTACAAAGCCTGGAGAATCGACTCTGGGGTTTGTAGGGGTGTCATGCTCATGCAGGGACACCCCCATACTCATAACCAAGCACCCTGCCCTCAGGACCGAAGAGCCTGCATAGGGGTGACATAGGTTTTAAGTGCAGTGACCTGAAATATAAGGAAACGTGTATCTGTTGTAAGTGGTGCTAGGACTAACTCACACAGGCTGCAATGGCAGGCCTACAGTCACAGTTTAAGGTGACTCCCATGGGTGGCACAATGCATGCTGCAGCCCATGGGCGACATCTGGTGTACCTATGCCCTGGGTACCTTAGTTCCATATACCAGGGACTTACAAGGGTACATCACTAGCCAACTGTGGAGTACTTACTATGTCAATTTAGGGGAGAAAGCACAGTTGCTGGGATCCCTATTAACAGGATTCCAGCAGACTAGGTCAAAAACACAAAGACACCAGGCCAAAAGTGGGGGTAACCAGGCTAGAAAGATCCTACCTTCTTACAGTTTCCCAAGCTGTGCTTCGGCAGTCAGCAGCGATCAGGAGTTCTTGGCTACCAACTCGCCAAAGCAGGCTTTTTCAGCTTTTAAGGCTCTTAGGCTGTAGCAGGGAGTCAGTCAACTGACTCTTGAAGTCAACTTTTCTGGTGATGTTAATGGAAATGGCAGATGTGGCCATGAATTTATTCACTATGGTGAAGATTTCTGGTGTTAGAGCTGATTTTGATGCATTCTGCAGTTTTTGTAGTGGCGTGCTTTGATGTTGGAGATCTCCGGTTTGGAAGGACGAAGTTGTTGCCTATGGTGTTGATTTTGTTTGTGAAGTAGTGGGAGGGTTAAGTGCAGAGTTCCTGGTATGGAATGATGGTAGCAGAAATGGAAGATGTGGCCCTGAGTTCCTTCACAAAGGCAAAGATTTCTGGTGTTGGAGCTGGTTGTGTTGCATTCAGTGATGGCGGTGCACTTAATCTTAGGCTTGATAACGACATTTCCTCGAGTGGGACACCACAGGCAGAAGTCCTCTCTTTGCCGGCTTAAGATGCAGCAGGTGCAATCTAGTCTTCGATGCAGCCTCTCTTTGCTGAGTTTAGGACACAGCAGGGCAGTCCTTCTTCAGTACTTTCTCCAGTACAGATCTGTGATCCGAGGTCTTGTTGCCAGGGTTGCCAATTTTACATCTGTTTCTCTTCCCCTGAGCAGTGATATCAATTTCTTTTTAGGTCTCGTGGCGTTGAGCAGCGCGAAGCGCTGTCTCGCCAGAGATCTATTGTTACTGAGTCTGCTTCCTAGGAGACAGCACCTGGCCGCGCGCATTTCCTCTCCAAGGAGGCGATTTGAGCCGGCCACGCGCACGCGAACGCGCTCGCTGTGGCCAGCTGCTGTCTCCTGGGAAGCTCCAACACGACACGCGCATGCGCATACACAGAGACACACACACGAGCGCCCATGCACGCACATACATACAGAGACCCCCCCGCCGCACACACACACAAGCGCACCTACACGCACACACACATACAGAGACTCTGCCCCCCCCGCCGCCGCCGCCCACATACACACACACACACAACACACGCACACACACACACACGCGAGCGCACCCCCCCTCCCAGTAAGCCCCACTTACCGCCATTCTGGACTTCTGCAGCCTCCGCGGGGCTCTCCCTCGGGCATGGGAGCACCACGTCACCAGCACTGCTTGTTTGGCCATGCACTCCGTGGGCGCTGGCGCGGGCTTACGAAGACGGAAGTCTCCCCCCCGGAAGGTTTCGGTTTTGCTCACGTCTTCTTTTATAAGCTGCCTGCAGACTCCACATACGAACTCATGATGCAAGCCTCAGATCTGGCCTTTCCACAGACACGTGTTGTCGGAAGAATGGGGCATTCAGTTTGTCTAGTAAGTGCCAAAAAAAGTAATTGCCAAAGTGTTCAATTTAAAAATTGCAATTTCTCACTTTGCTTTCCAGCATCTGCCGGGAGGAGGGGCCGAGGAGGAGGATGTTGTTTTATTGTGTTTCCTGGAATGCGCGTTGCAGGTGTGACGTAAGAGGGTTGTGTTTATAGTCAAAGGCTGGCTCGTGATTGGCAAAATGCTTTTATTGGGCGTGCATGGCCACTTTCACTTTGAACCGCTGCACGACCACCTGGGCATCTGCGGCATGATGAAGGTGATCTATGGCACCCTCAGCATCTGTGGCTTCGACCGGCTGCAGGAGGTGTCCGGGACCATGTCACCCCCCCATTCAGCCCGCCCCTCCAGCCCTTTCAGAGAGACGCGCTGCACCGAGCCCCGCGCCTATCATTCGGCCAGTTCGGCCCCACCAGCGCTCCCTGCCTGCTCAGCCCGCACAGGGCCAACCTGCACCAGATCAGCGCTCTGGACGGGCCTGCTGCTTTCCTCGACATTCTGGCGCCACCTTATGACCCAGAGGACGAGCGTGACTGCCACTACTACCAGCTGCTGCAGCCATCCTCCACTGAGCCCAACGCCCAGGGCGGCAAGGAGGAGGGTGGTGAGAGCCGAGAGGTGTGGCTCCTGGAGGTACCCCAGCCGGCTGACTTCTGGTGTGGAGGAGAACCTTACCCGGGGCCCAGTGTGACACTCAGAGAGCATCGGTGACCTGTGAGCACCTTAGTCAGAACAGTGTCAGCCACCCAGGAAAGCATCAAATCTGTGTTTGGGGGCCCTGGCTCTTTGAGACAGTGGGTGTGCGGGCCACTTCTGTCCCCCCGTGTGTTAGGTGGACGCACAAGTAGACTGCCTAACTGCGTGTGGAGGTCACAGGATGGACCTAGCAGGAAGAGGTAGGCAAGGGGTCAAAGGACTAGGTCTAGAACAAGCTCCCCTACTGGCCAGAATGTGTATGTTTGTGGGAGGGGGCAGTGCCCATGGATAGCACTCCACACGAGTCTCTGTGGAAACAATGTATTATCTGTCATCGCTGTCCCTTAGTATTCCCTCTTGGGTATTTGAAGATTTTACTTTCAGAGTCAATCACTTTATCTCCCCATACCTACCAAAAATGAATGTGTCCTTGTGTTATGTAACTGGTGCCCACGTAAACCACTTTAATACCTTCAGGTGGAGTTTGCGCTATATAAAACAATCTACAATGTATGTGGTTGTTGTATCTCTTTCCTTAATTGTATGCATTTCCGTGAGTATGTCTTCTAATGGGTCTCTGGGTGTCCCCACCTTTCATTGTCTGGGATTTACTCCGCTTCTTTTGTGAATGTCCTTTAACTTGCTGCAGCTTCAGTAGTTGCAGTATGCTCCACTCTCAGTGCACACGAGTGGATGCCACCAATCCACCTCTTCCATGTATTTGCAACACTCCATTTGTTCCCACTGGTGCCCTCCCATAGTCGACTACCGCATTTGTAGCACTCTTACTATGCCGTAGTTTACATTTTAGCCGACCTTTCTCATATACCTCCTCCCCATATACCCTCACATATATCTAGGCGCTATTGGCAGTCGCTCCCTGCCCCTCAAACCTCACACATTATTTCATAAGAACTGTTCTTCCACTCGTGTTTTTACTAACATAAACCTCCTTTATTTCCAAATTGCCGATATTTACACTTTCCAATGGATTTTGTTATGACGGTGTTTCGGTTACTTCACCAAAAAGTTAGGCACAGTTGTATAGGCGACAAGTAGTTTGTTTATGCAACCTATAAAACAATTATTGTGGATCTCAGCATTTTGAGCACATAGATAATGCTCTGCTTTTCAAGGAGGATAGTGCTTCAAATACATAAAGGCTTTTAACTCCTCAGATTCCCATATATGTCCTTGCATTGATGCTTTTCTAACACAGAGCCTTTCACATATCTGTGCACTAAAGGTTGCTAAAGCCACAAGGTGCCCATGTGACCTGGAGCTGGGGAACAAGGTTCGAGCCTTGGCTCAACATCCTGTGATCCTGGGGAAATCACTTAAGCGCCCCGTGCCTACCAATAATGAATGTGTCCTTGTGTAACGTGACTGGTGCTCATTTAAAGCGCCCCAACACCTTCTGGTCGAGTTAGAGCTATATATAAAAAACAACAAAAGGCAGCAGCTTTCTTAAAGTATGCACTCAGGTTAGAATTTCATCCGTATCCAACAGACAAGTGGAAAACTTAGAAAGAATAGGAGTTGTGCCCCCTTCTGCCAACTCCATCCCACAGGTGCTGGAAGCGAGATCAACTATACTTTTCAGTGCCCACGATTTAAGGAAGTGACTCGTTTAGGGCCACCCAGGTCACTAATGACCACCTCTCAGTATTCCATACCAAATGAAGAGTCGGTCAGACAGTAGAGAATACAAACCAATAGCTATTTATTATTATGCACTCAGAGCGGGGTCCAGGCTGCCCAGTCACAAGAAGTGCTGCAGAGAGGACTGAAATCAACAAGCATAAAGTGGAAAATCAGGCAGTTGTTGATGTAGGTGGGTCCGGTTACATGGAGGGCTGTGTAGGCATGAGTGAGGAGCTTGAAGAGGCATCTTTTCTGAATGGGGAGCCAGTGGAGGGCCCTGAGGTGAAGGGTAATGCTCAATCTTCTGGTTGCTGGCAAATTCTTGATGGTTTGGAGGCGGTTGAGGAGTTGTTTGGTGGTTCTGTTGTAGAGAGCATTGCTGTAGTCGAGTCAGCTGGAGAGTAGGGCCTGGGTTATTGTCTTTCTGATTGAGATGGGGATCCAGCTGAAGATCTTGTGGAGCATGCAGATGATGTGAGAGCAGGTGGTGGAGGCAGAGTTGATCTGTTGTATCATGGTGAGGTGGATGTCCAGGATGATTCTAAAGTTTCGGGCATGATAATAGGCAGTGGGTGCTGGGCCGAGTTTGGAAGGCTTCCAGGCATCATACCAGGTAGTGGGCTTGTTTCCTGATGACCTCCATCTTGTCTGAATTGAGTTTAAGGCAGTTGGTTTTCAACCAGGTGGCCATGCTGGTCATGGAGGGTTGGAAGTTGAGGCTTGTGGTGTCTGGGTCCAGGACGAGCTGGGTGTCATAGGTGTAGGAGACAATGTCAAGTCCGTAGGTGCGGGTGATATTTGCCAGAAGAGTCATGTAGGTTTTGAAGAGGGTGGAGCTGAAGGAGGAGCCCTGTGGGACGCCACAAATGTTTTTGGGTGAGGAGGCGAAGGGTGTAAGGTGGATACTCTGAGCTCATCTGGAGAGGTAGGAGGCAATCCAGTTGATGCTGATGTGGTGTAGTCTGGTGATGAGGGTGTAATGGGAGACCATGTCGAAGGCTGCTGAGAGGTCGAGGAGGATGAGGGCGGCCGACCTTCCCTGGTCAAGGGGGCATCTGAAGTCTTGGGTGGGTGTGATCAGGGAGGTCTTGGTGCTGTGGTTTAGTCAGAATCCTCAAGAAAGGTTGTGACTTGGTTGGTTGGTGACCTTCTCTTAGACTTTGCCGGGGGATGGGAGGAGTGATATGGGTCAGTAATTTTCAAGTCCGTTGAGGTTGGCTGAGGGCTTCTTGAGGAGGGGTTTGACCTCACCATGCTTCCAGGCATTGGGTACGGTGGCTCTGGTGATACTTTGAGTATCACTGGTCTAAACTGAGGTGGCATAGTGTGCAAAATAACGATGGATTGGGATGAGGCCCAGAGTAATTACCAGTGTCTGACATTAATTCAAGCATGTAGGAGGCTAGCCCCAGTATATAGTGTACACCCATGGTGAGGCACTATGCACTGTGTCCAGGCAACCCTTAGTGATGGTGTTTAGGTCCCTGAAAGCGAAAGCTTTAAAGGGGTAGCTTAGGAGAGCAGCTAAGGCTTATCCAGCAGGGTGGAAAGCAATTGCATGTACCACTATAGTCGGTCAATAAGCTTTTCACACAAGAAAGAACCACACCAGGTGAGTAGAAAATACTGTATATGTATTACTACACACTAGATTTTAACTTGGTATCTTTTCTAAGTTAAGCAATCTGCTGCTAGACGTCTCTATCAGATGAACAAGTTCCTTACCTTCGGTAACAATGTATCTGGTAGAGACATGGTCTAACCGCAGATTTCTTAACGCCCGCATATCCTGCGAGGACCTTGTCAGGTTGGGGCTTTCTATGCTCACCTCCCTTAGGGTGGCTTGCCCTTTTGCAGGGTGACATTCTCTCACTCCAACACAGACTGCTTTATTCTATTTCTATGCTCCATCCCGCCCATTCTCTATATTAGGGGGTATGTTAAAAAATCATGTGTATTGATACCTGGAGGTATCAATAACATTCATGAAATACTTAGAAAATAGGTAAGTAGCATAGAAAAAACATATACTAAAATAGTGGAATGCAGAATAGGTACCAAAACGGGACTAGGACCCAAGGTTGGAGGACCCCAGGGGAAGCAAGGAACCACCCAAGGTGAGTAGCTAGGGACCCCCAAGGTGCCTGGGTGCAGCGTGACTACACCGGGTCAGCGCCCATAGAACGACACATGTAACTCAAGGTATGAATTGAAGAGTTTTATGACCCTTCCCAGAGGACCCCAAAAGAACTAATTGGCGGTAGGAATGTTGGAGAGTGACCCCACCCGTGGATACCCAAAAGAGACGGATACCTGCACCAGGGAGCCCGGGTGCATAGGGGTGAAGTGATATTGGAAACCTCTGTAGACGCCAAAGGAGTGTTGTGAAAGTTCTTCAGCTACAGCGTCTTGTGGACCAGGCCGTGGAACCAGTATGAAGAATGCAGACTAGAAGAACCTGAAAGCAGAGGGGACAGAGTGCAAACCACCCGGAAGAGAACAGGCTGCACAAGAGCACAATACCAGACCTGGTTGAATGTTCTTGCTGAGATGTGGTGAGAAGTAAACAGCAGCTGTGGAGGCCAGGTGATGCTCTAGAAGGCCAAGGGGCCTATTATGTATTAGGGTGCACTTTCCTTGTTTGCGCCTGGCGCATCCTAAAACAGGTGCGCCAGGCACAAACATAGAAAGTGCACCCTAATACATAGAATGTGCTGCCCCTAGGGCAGCTGCAAATTTGTGCTGCCCTGGGGGCAGCGCATTCCTGTGAAATACGGAGTGGCTTTGAAGCAGCCGCTATGTGTTTCACAGTGGAGACGGCAACCTGCCTGCGCTTTTAAAGGGGATTTGAGATCCCCTTGCTGACGACTGCAGTGAGTGACTGCACCCACCTGCAAAGGGATATTTGGGGGGTCCATAAGACCCCCATTCCTCCCTCCAGAGGGCTGCTCTTAGTCGGCACACTGTCAGTGCGCCACAGTGAGCCTCCTGAGAGCTTCTTTACCTCTGTGCCTACGTCTGTAATAAGGCGGGGGCCCAGGGGCAAAGGGATTCCCGCATTTGCATGGTACATGCCCCCATGCAAATAAGGGACCACCCTCTGAAGGTAGCACTGGTGCTTTGTAAGTTTGCAAGCGCTAACGGTATTACAGAAGGGGTAGCACAAGCGTCTGCGCCCCGTCTGTTACACCAAAGTGCCCCGGGGGCGCGCAAAGAGGTCGCTTGTTGCGCTCCCTGTGATCTTTATAATACAGCCCGAGAAGCCTCTCACAAGCTGTCCCACACTGGTCGAGGAGTGCAGGAGAGTCTGTGGCCAGCAGGACCACCAACAAGCCTTGGCAAACACGAACAAAGGTTCGCAGGTGAAGATGCAGTAATGCAGACCACCTAGGTCTGAGGGACTAGCCCAGGAAGGGTAAGTCAGGACCATCCCTCAGGACGATAGAGAGCCAGAAGGAATTGGTGAAGCCTCCTCGAGGACCCTATAGCAGCAGGCAGTGGAGGTAGGAAGGAAGCCCTAGCAGCACAGAGAAGAAGGATCTCCACGCGACAAGGGATGCCAACCACCACCTTTGTTGCAGAGCCAGGAGATGCCCATGGGACAAGAGGATCAGCAAACAAGTTTTGGAGTTGCCTACGGATGCAGGGAAGTGACTCCTTCACTTCAAGAGAGATTCCTTCATGCTGGGATGCAGGCTGAGTCCTTGGTGACTCAGAGGATGCACGGCCACGGAGTTGCAGATCTCATAGGAGCACAGGGACGAAGATGCAGCAGGACTCTTCCTACCGGGAGCAGTCTTGGTGTGGGTCCTGGCTTGAAGAAAAGCAGTGTTCCAGTGTTCACCAGCAGTTAATAATAATAATAATCCACATTTGTAAAGCGCGAACAATCACCCGTAAGGGTCTCCAGGCGCTGGGGGCCATTGGGAAGATTAAGCGAGCTATTGCCCAGAGTCACATGGTGCTGGGCTAATCTGCCGATGGCGCTGGGGATTGAACCGTGAGCCCCAAATTCCAGCGGCAGTCGCCTGGCCGCGGCGCCACACCTCTCCCCAGTTGAGTCTTTGAACATGTTCCAGACGACAAGAAGTTGGTTCCAGAAGTTATTGCCGGGACAAATCTAAGGGCCTAGCCTCAGGGGAACCCTTAAGCAACCCCAAAAAGGGGAAGACTTCTTCTGTGGCAACCCACATATAAGAGGGGGTCAAGGACACTACTCAGATGTCCTAGCCAGTCAGATGCTCCCAGGGGCCAAGAATCAATATGGTAGAGGACCTCTGGAGCACCTCCCTGGGGAGGAGCTGGGCAGGAGGGTGGACACTCCCCTGTGCTTTGTGTTGTTAGGTGCCAGAGCGGGAGCCAAAGGTTCCTGGACTGGGTGAAACTGGTTTATGAAAGGAGGGCACTAAATGTGCCCTTCGATGCAGCCGGGTGGAGCTGTGAAGTTCCCTCACCGACTGAATTCTAAAGGAAAGGTTGTTCATAGCAGGAACTCTTTATTAAACTTCGCCTGTCAGAGTTAAGCTCATCAGTAGAGGGGCATAACAGTTTCTGAAACCGGCAGCAGCGTGGGCTGGCAGGCAGACCCTGAGAGGTTACACATGTAGAGGGGGATCCTCTAAGGAGCCCCAGGTACATGGCATTATGCAACTAATACTAGAATCTGTGTAGTTGTATAATGCCAACATGTTTGATAAAACTAGGTTTAGGGAAGCAATAATGTAGCTGGACATCTTGACATGCCAGTGTCCACTACGTACCTTATAATCGCTGTCCGGCACTTACATAGCCCTGAAAATTGAGTTTGCGGTTTGTAGGGGTTCTTCAGCTTGTGCACAACTACCCACGCACTTACAACTGGGCACCCTGCCTTTGGACTGAAGACCCAACCTTTGGGATTTTAAGCACAGTGACTCTGATATAAGGGAAATCTTATATCTGAATGAAAGGTTCATGTATCCTGTCACGCAGCCTGCAATGGCAGCCCTGCATGCACAGTTTGCATGGGCTCCCCTGGGTGGCACAATACATGCTGCATCCCATGAGATACCCCTGGTGTATCAATGCCATAGGTACCTCAGTACCATATACTAGGGACTTATAATGGTACCCCAGTATGCCAATTGCCAGCAAATATAGAGGAGCGAGCACATTTAGAGGAGAACATTTAGCAAATTTAGAGGAGAGAGCACAGTCATTGGGGTCCTGATCAGCTGTATCCCAGTGAATTACAGTCAAAACACACTCCACCAGGCAAAAAGTGGGCGTGTCTTTGCCAGAAAGATCCTACTTTCATACATAACCCCCTTCCCAAACGAAAGAAGATAAGACTAACCTTGCTCAGTTGAGTCTATCTGCATTGGCATGGTTACTCCCAGGTCCTTGTTCCATTGAAAAGTCCATCCTCTGTAGGGAAATGGACCACCTCTGTGTTAGCCATAAGAGGGGCTTATGGTCTGTCTGAACAATGAAGTGAGTGCATAACAGGTTTGACCTCAGTCTCTTCAAGGCCCAGACCAACCATCTAAATGGCTGACCAACGTTTCTCTGTGGGGGTCAGCCTTCTGCTGATAAAAGCTACTGGTTGACCCTGGCCCTCTTCATTAGGTTGTGATAACACTAGTCCTATTCCTATCTCAGAGGCATATGTCTGGACAATAAATTGTTTGGAATAGTCAGGACTATGCAGAATGGGAGCTGAGTACATGCCTTTCTTCAGTGCATCAAAGGCCTCTTGATAGCTAACTGTCCAAATCACCTTCTTAGGCATCTTCTTAGAATTGAGGCTATTAAGGAGAGTCACAATAGACCCATACTCCATATCAAATCTTCTGTAGTACCCAGTCAGGCCCAGAAAAGCTCTGACCTAAGTCTGGCTTGTAGGACCAATCCAATCCACAATGATTTGGATTTTGCACTCCAATGGCTGAACGTGGCCTCCACCTACCAGGTGGTCCAAGTATACAACCTTGTTCTGCCCTAACTGGTGCTTACTGGCCTTGATAGTGAGGCCTGCCTTTTGCAGGGCGTCAAGTACATTTCTCAGGTGGACCAGGTGATCCTCACATGGCGAGCTAACGACAGATATATCATTGAGATATGCTGCACTAAAATCTTTCTTTCCTGAGGGAACTGTATTCACCAACCTCTGAAATGTGCCAGGTGCATTCTTCAAACCAAAGGGCATTACAGTAAACTGGAAATGCCCTCCAAGGGTTGAGAATGCTTTCTTAGGTTTAGTACCATCTGTGTGTACGTCTGATCTGCCAATAGCGTGCAGTCAGGTCAAAGGTGCTGAGACACTTAGCCGAAGAGAAAGTATCTATCAATTTATCTGCCATGGGAATGGGATGGGCGTCAGTCATAGTGACTGTATTGAGGCCTCTGTAGTCTACGCAAAAGCTCACCTGTCTCTTTCCGCCCTGAGAATGAGGTTTTAGCACAAGGTCTTTTAGAGTAGCCCAAGGGCTGTCTGAAGGCTCAATGACCCCTAACTCTAGTATCTCTTGACCTCTGTCCTGATGCAATCTCTGACACGGTCAGACTTCCTGTAGATTTTATCTTGATAGTCAAGCTGTCACCTAAGCCCACCTCATATGCACACCAGGTAGTCTTACTTGGTGTTAAGGACAAGACGTCGGGGAAATGACTGAGAACCTGTCTGCAGTCAATTTGTTGTTGTTTAAAGAGGCTGTCTGCCAAGACTACTCCTTCAACTAAACCATCAATAGGATTGTGTAGGAGATGATCAGTGAGAGGGTCTCTCTCTTCCCACTGTCCCTCATCAGTAGCCATGAGCAAACTCATGTCAGCCCTGTCAAAGTAAGGCTTTAGGCAGTTCACAGGAAGCACCCTGTGGTGCCTTCTAGGAGTACCTAGGTTCAAAATGTAGGTGACCTCACCTTTCTTTTCCAGGATGGTATGGGGCCCACTGTACTTATTTTTGAGGGCTCTTGAGGCCACAGGCTCCAAGACATATACTTTCTATAAACAGTCAGAACACCCTTTTGGTCATGCCACAACTTTTGAAGTTCTTGGCTGGCCTTCAAGTTTTTTCTGGCCTTCGTCATGTACGTGAATGCAGGCCTAGCTCTTAATTCACAATGTCTTGCTTAGGATGTTTGTGAGAGGCTGCTCCTAGCCCTTCTTCACTAGAGCAAGGGGACCCATAACTGGATGTACAAACAAAAGTTCAATGTGACTGTACCCAACTCCCTTTTGTGAATGTTGTTTTTTTTTTATTTGCGTAATTACTTAAAATCATTGCAAAGTTGCGGTACAGTATCAAAATTATGCTAAAATACGTGTCACATGCCATTCTAATAAAAATATCTAATTGTGTATAAAAGTTAAAAGTGTTTTTAATCAAAAGGAGAGGTAGGAGGTATAAAGGACGTCCTGCTCCCTGGTCAATCTATATGCAGCACATAGCCTTCTCCTATAGTTACAAGGAGCAACGCTTATTGATTTTAACACATATCCTGGGCCGCCATCATTAAAATTTAAAGGGCAAGGATTCCCAGAGATACATTTTAATTATCACTCACAACATCACATTTATGCACCACACCTGCTCCGCTGTAGTTTCAGGCGTTGTAGCACAGCCAGGAGGCACTCAGTCCCCTGGCTGGACCCCTATGATGAAGCATGACGCCGACCAGGTCGGTGTGTGAGGGGTTTCTTAAAAAACCTGAGAGTTTCCCCGAAAATTGAAGGAACAACTCGGTTTGTGTGACACCCTCCAAAAAGGCGCCCACTTGTGATTTTTTCTAAAAGTTAAACGTGTCAATTGAACCACAGTAACAAGCCATTTGAACCAGAATTTTACCAATGTGCTCCTGCATTCATATTTTTGTTGTGCCGGACCAAACTCAAGCCGAATCAGGGCGTTTTGTGTGTACCTGGGGAGCCTAAAAAGCCTTTTATAACACTGACACTGGCCTTTTTCCATTAACTTTTCCATCATCCCTCGGAATGCGTGTGAAGCATACCCCGCTACGGCAAGGAGTTTAGACTTTGTTACTCTCATGATGGGTTTCGTAGTAGGGCTGAGTGGGTTACCCTGACGTTTGCACAGAGCATAGATGGTAGCTTGTATTTTGGCTTGCGTCTTGGCCAGGTGCAAGGTAGCCTTGCCTTTCTCATTCAGCCATACTCCAAGGTAGTGGTATGCTCTTTCTGTTGCTATGTTGTTACTGCCCATTCTCCACTTTAGGCATGTTTTCTTTAGTTGTTTTCCAAACACCACGACTTTCATTTTACTGGAGTTTGCCACTAGCTCGTTCTCCTGATTATAGCAGTTTAGGGCATTCAACCCTCTTTGCAAGCTGACTCTGGTGTGGTCGAGAATCACCAGGTCATCGGCATACTGGAGCATGTTTAGCCGTTGTGGTCCATTTTTCTGGATTGCCAGGCTTGCTCCTTGCATAGCTTTCCCCAAATCTACTGTGTAGAGATTGAAAAGTGTGGGTGCTAAGATACAGCCCTGCTTTAGACCTCGGTCAGTTGACAACTTATGTGTGACTGTGTTCCCCGCCAGTTTGATTCTCACCCAAGTATAGGTGTACAGTGACATAATTGCCTTAAGAATTTTTCCAGGGATCTTCCAGCCGGACAATTTGCTTCAGTTTACCCCATCGAAGCGGGCCAAATAGTCTGCAAAGCATGCAAATACTGGCAGGCTTTTACTGATGTTTGCCTGTAGGGCTAGGAATGAAAGAGCCAAAATATTGTCTATCGTAGAGCAGCCTTTTTGAAAGCCAGTCTGGTAAAAAGGTAGTATTTCATTGACCTCGATCCAGGTTGTTAGTTCCTGAAGCAAAGTACTGGCGTATGCTTTACCTTCGATGTCTAACAAGGCAATAATTCTGAGTTTGTTGGGTCGGTTTTTGCTCCCTTCTTGTGTATTGGTTGCAGTAGAGAGCGGCACCATGCATCTGGCTCATCTCCCAAGGCTCTGCATTCCATATATAGAGGTGAAAGCAACTCCGCTCATCCCTTGGGGTCCTGATAGAACATACACATGGTAAGCTGTTCGGACCAGGGGCTCCGTCCCTTTTTGTCCTGTTTTTTTACCTTTAAAATGTATTTTGGTTCCTGGGCTTGGCCCGCCTCATCTGTCCGATCTTCTTCCTCCACTTCAGCCCCTTCAGGAGATCCTGTGACGTTTTGGACTCCAAGATTCGTTGTATACATTTCTGCCATTTGGTCCAAACTGGCTTCGGCTGTAACTCCATTCCGCCTGTCCGTTTTTGTATTATCCATCTTGGCTATGTACTCCCCAAATTGCTTCTGTTTGTTCGGTTTACATAAATCGAACAGTTTTATCCATTCCTTCTCCAATGGCTGACATTTTTTTTTCCATATTAAGGGGCCGATTCCGATCTCATTCGGAAGGGCACCGAATCAGGTTGGTCATTGGCGGATCGGATTCGGAGGCTGAATTTCCGTCCGGTTCGTACACGGGTCCGCACGTCGAAGTACGATGCGAACAAGCGCGAAATCTCCGTCCAAATCGTTTATGAGTCCGAACCACTCCGTACGTCTCGGCAGTAAGCTAACCATGGTGCGCAATGGAGGCGTTTCACGACCGAGCTAGTACGATGCTCGATTCGTCCAGCCGGACCGAGTCGGAGCTTCCGGCTTGCAATAGCTCCCGGAGTTGGACTCTGGGGGTCCGCATCGGACCCCCTGTTACCCGTAGCCTTACGACTCGGACACGGGGGAGACCCCTGGGTCTCCCCAACACAGGCATGTACTGTAGGGGGCGCACTTGTTCGCAACATACCCATTCAGTCAATGGGAGCCCATGTATGCGTCGTACGATCGGCTCCCATTGACTTCTATGGGAGTCCGACCAAACCGAGTCCGACAGCATACGGCCGCATCGTACTCGCTCAGTCGGACTGCAGGGGTCCGGATCGGTCGGAAACCACCCCGGATCAGGCTCGGGCAGAGTGCTTTCCAACCGGAATCGGAATCGGCCCTTAAATGTTTGTGTTTCAACTGGGCTTCTTTGTAGACTCTCTCTGCCCCCAGAGAGCTATTTTTTTTATATGTTCATCTGGCCTGCCTGAGGATGCGAGTGCTGAGCTTCAACCTTTGATTGTATTTTCTGGTTTGATCTTGGTGTCCCACCATTTGGGGTGCTGTGTCCACTCCCCTTTCAGTAAGGCTGCACGCAATTCATCAATCAAAGTTTCCCAGCTCCGGATGGCTAGGGAAGGATGCTTTTTATATCCCTTAAATGCTAATCCCACCTTCCATGTTTCCCAATTCGAGGCTGTGAAGGGGTTCCATCTGATCCTCTTCACTAATTTTTGATCCTCCCACCCGCATGTACTGCTTATGGGCACCAATTCTTCACGGCAATCACACTGGAGGTTAAGTGCTGTGATAAGCATTGCGTGGTCACTTATGTGGTGTTGGTGTATCTGAAAGTCAAGAATTTTGTTTGACATGCCTTTCCTGATGAAGGTATAGCCAATTGTGGTTAGATTATTGAAGGTCAAACAGTTTAAAACCTTGGGGTTGTGTTGCTCAGTCCAAGCCTGAACTGAGATTAGGCTGTATGACCTTAGAAAGTTGTTAAATTCTCTTTCCGCCGGTGAGCCATGGTCGTTGTTCGGATTCAGGTGAAGAAGGTTGAAGTCCCCAGTAATGATCACATCTAAGTGAGTGTATACGCAGAGTATTTCCTCTAAGGTTGCGATAGTCCGTTTGGTGTTTGCCAGTTTTGGAGCTTCAATATGGTTAAGATATACATTGATGATTAGAAGTTCTTTTCTGGATTTACCATCCCATAAGCCGTTAATCACAATACATTGCGCTGTGTCCGTTGTACTCCCAATTTCTTCAATTGAGACCTCTGCTGCGTGTTTAACGTAAATTGAGAGGCCTCCCGGGGGCCTACCATAGGCACAAAGTTTCCTTGCTGTCAGAGCTAAAAGAAGGCGTCAAAGAGACCCAGAATGCTCAACATCAACACAGCGATATGCTAAGAGGAAGAAGGAAAACCAGAGGCTATAACAAAAAACTGAAAATAAATAAGGGGCCAAAAATGATGACTAAAGGAGTAGAACACAAGATAACACATTTTGTACTACAAAAAAGAACCAATCAAGTAGTTACAACCAATAACATTGCTTGTTTAGCATGCCCCCAACAGGAACCCACACAGATGCCAGACTCAGAACACATGGACATGGTAGCAACGGACGGGCCACTTACCACAAACTTATGCACTGCTCAAGTACACGTGCACAAAGCAAATCTATCATCATCATTCTCAACACTGAACTTCTTATGGGTCAGCAATTGGGACTCACACAGTCTCAGTCAAACAGAAATTAACACTAAAAAACAGTCAGAGCAACTAGTAATACAGGATCGGCCTTTGATAGAACTTTCACAAATTTCAGCTAAGCCATAAGGCAACAAAGCAAATGCAGCCAAACAACACCTCGCTGCCTCATCAACAAGGAAAGGCCACCATTTGGATACTACCTCAGTTGGTCTTTGAGTCTGTTCATTAATCAAGGATGAAGTCCTTCGACAAATGGAAATGACTTCTTTTTTATGTGGATAGTCACCATTAAGCCCAATTAAGTTGACACCCTCAAAGTGGAACCAAACTCTTTGAAATGCAACCCTAGCCTAACATGTTAGAAAGGAGCTAGCCCTACCTCCTGTCCTCACCCCCTTTTGATGGGAAGACAGGTGGAAAGAATAGGAGTTGTGCCCCCTTCTGCCAACTCCATCCCACAGTTGCTGTAAGTGAGATCAACTTTACTTTTCAGTGCCCACCATTTAAGGAAGTGACTCGTTTAGGGCCACCCAGGTCACTAATGACCACCTCTCAGTATTCCATACCAAATGAAGAGTCGGTCAGACAGTAGACAATACAAACCAATAGCTATTTATTAATATACCCTCAGAGCGGGGTCCAGGCTGCCCATTCACAAGAATTGCTGAAGAGAGGACTGAAATCAACAAGCATAAAGGTACATTATGCACATTTCGTAACCGGGCTAAAACACTCCCACAGTGGAATTTTCCAGGCAGGTGCAGCTAAACAGTGAAATGCAGGAAAAAATGGTTTCAGCGCTTCTATCTTACACACACTATCGCAGTCCGAGGTTGTTCCTTCTAGAGCCTGCCCCCAGACAAGGGGGAGAAGGCCTCTATCTAGTGAGAAAGCTATGTGCTAATATGAACGGTATGCTTATTACTAAAACAGGACACAGAGAAAGAATCAAAACTTGCAGAAGGGCATTTCTCAGCCTAAAATGGCGCCCACATAGAAAATGGCACAGTTAATGCTACCTTACATAGAGCACTACGTAAGCATAAATGGTTTCTATTCTAACACCATCTTGAAAATGATAGAACTCCTCCAATCAGGATCAGGGATATGCCCACCCCCCATGTGGGGTGAGAATTTAGAGGGTGTAATCACTCTTAAGGTAAGTAGCTCACTAAATACTACCTGGCAACTCCCTTTAAACGCCCCTAAATGAAGTATTTAGGTGGCCCTCCTGCATTGCTGATGATCTAAGAAGTGCCGGCCACCAGAGAGCCGCAACAGCAGAGAAGACTGCAGAGAACTACTGAGTTGATCCCAGCTCTACCGGCCTGTCTGCAGCCCTCAACAATCCTGTGCCAAAGACGACTCGTCCAGCAGCTCAGCAACCTCCAAAACCCTGGGAGGACTGCCTACCTTCGGCAAAGGTCAAAATCTCCAGAGAACAGCGGATCTGTTCACCAGCAACAAGCTTCAAGCAAGGCCTCTGTGACCTGAAGACCCGCGAAACCCTGCTCCCAGTTCCACCTCTGAACCCAATGCATCCGGCCTGAGTCCAGGTGGCCCACCAGTTCCAGCAAGGTACCCCAGCGCTGCGGAGCCCATCGTGGGTTGAGCTCTTCCGAACTCCTCTACGACCCACCCACAGAGAAGCCTTTGAGTACTGTAAGGAAAGGGTTGGAACGACTCGAGGGTCCCTCCCAGAGGAGGGGTTGGATAGAGGGGTGGATACTCCCATGTTGTTTGTCCAGTTTTGTGCCAGAGCGGGAACCAAGGGTTCCTGAACTGATTGAAACTGGAGTATCCAAGGATGATAACAAATTTGCCCTTCAATGCAGCCTTGTGGCACTGTCGAGCACCCCCACGCCAGCCCAATACAATAAGCCCTGTCTGGGAGGTTGTCTAACCTCTTTGTGACAAGAATCATATTGTTCTACCTTCCCCTGCTCAAGCTTGGCTCATTAGCAGGAGCGCAGAATCGTGTCTGTGGTCGGCAGCAGCACTAGCTTGCTTGCAGACCCTGAAAGGCTGTTACTGGGAGTACAGGGGGTCCCCTACATAGGATCATACTTATAACACAGAATCAGTGTTGGGGTATGAAACCAACATGTTTGATACCAAACGTGACAGGGTTCAGTGTAGCCATTATATAATTAGACATCTCGTAATGACAGATGTCCACTATATGTCTAAAAATGGCCGACCGCAGTTACAAAGCCTGGAGAATCGACTCTGGGGTTTGTAGGGGTGTCATGCTCATGCAGGGACACCCCCATACTCATAACCAAGCACCCTGCCCTCAGGACCGAAGAGCCTGCATAGGGGTGACATAGGTTTTAAGTGCAGTGACCTGAAATATAAGGAAACGTGTATCTGTTGTAAGTGGTGCTAGGACTAACTCACACAGGCTGCAATGGCAGGCCTACAGTCACAGTTTAAGGTGACTCCCATGGGTGGCACAATGCATGCTGCAGCCCATGGGCGACATCTGGTGTACCTATGCCCTGGGTACCTTAGTTCCATATACCAGGGACTTACAAGGGTACATCACTAGCCAACTGTGGAGTACTTACTATGTCAATTTAGGGGAGAAAGCACAGTTGCTGGGATCCCTATTAACAGGATTCCAGCAGACTAGGTCAAAAACACAAAGACACCAGGCCAAAAGTGGGGGTAACCAGGCTAGAAAGATCCTACCTTCTTACAGTTTCCCAAGCTGTGCTTCGGCAGTCAGCAGCGATCAGGAGTTCTTGGCTACCAACTCGCCAAAGCAGGCTTTTTCAGCTTTTAAGGCTCTTAGGCTGTAGCAGGGAGTCAGTCAACTGACTCTTGAAGTCAACTTTTCTGGTGATGTTAATGGAAATGGCAGATGTGGCCATGAATTTATTCACTATGGTGAAGATTTCTGGTGTTAGAGCTGATTTTGATGCATTCTGCAGTTTTTGTAGTGGCGTGCTTTGATGTTGGAGATCTCCGGTTTGGAAGGACGAAGTTGTTGCCTATGGTGTTGATTTTGTTTGTGAAGTAGTGGGAGGGTTAAGTGCAGAGTTCCTGGTATGGAATGATGGTAGCAGAAATGGAAGATGTGGCCCTGAGTTCCTTCACAAAGGCAAAGATTTCTGGTGTTGGAGCTGGTTGTGTTGCATTCAGTGATGGCGGTGCACTTAATCTTAGGCTTGATAACGACATTTCCTCGAGTGGGACACCACAGGCAGAAGTCCTCTCTTTGCCGGCTTAAGATGCAGCAGGTGCAATCTAGTCTTCGATGCAGCCTCTCTTTGCTGAGTTTAGGACACAGCAGGGCAGTCCTTCTTCAGTACTTTCTCCAGTACAGATCTGTGATCCGAGTTCTTGTTGCCAGGGTTGCCAATTTTACATCTGTTTCTCTTCCCCTGAGCAGTGATATCAATTTCTTTTTAGGTCTCGTGGCGTTGAGCAGCGCGAAGCGCTGTCTCGCCAGAGATCTATTGTTACTGAGTCTGCTTCCTAGGAGACAGCACCTGGCCGCGCGCATTTCCTCTCCAAGGAGGCGATTTGAGCCGGCCACGCGCACGCGAACGCGCTCGCTGTGGCCAGCTGCTGTCTCCTGGGAAGCTCCAACACGACACGCGCATGCGCATACACAGAGACACACACACGAGCGCCCATGCACGCACATACATACAGAGACCCCCCCGCTGCACACACACACAAGCGCACCTACACGCACACACACATACAGAGACTCTGCCCCCCCCGCCGCCGCCGCCCACATACACACACACACACAACACACGCACACACACACACACGCGAGCGCACCCCCCCTCCCAGTAAGCCCCACTTACCGCCATTCTGGACTTCTGCAGCCTCCGCGGGGCTCTCCCTCGGGCATGGGAGCACCACGTCACCAGCACTGCTTGTTTGGCCATGCACTCCGTGGGCGCTGGCGCGGGCTTACGAAGACGGAAGTCTCCCCCCCCGGAAGGTTTCGGTTTTGCTCACGTCTTCTTTTATAAGCTGCCTGCAGACTCCACATACGAACTCATGATGCAAGCCTCAGATCTGGCCTTTCCACAGACACGTGTTGTCGGAAGAATGGGGCATTCAGTTTGTCTAGTAAGTGCCAAAAAAAGTAATTGCCAAAGTGTTCAATTTAAAAATTGCAATTTCTCACTTTGCTTTCCAGCGTCTGCCGGGAGGAGGGGCCGAGGAGGAGGATGTTGTTTTATTGTGTTTCCTGGAATGCGCGTTGCAGGTGTGACGTAAGAGGGTTGTGTTTATAGTCAAAGGCTGGCTCGTGATTGGCAAAATGCTTTTATTGGGCGTGCATGGCCACTTTCACTTTGAACCGCTGCACGACCACCTGGGCATCTGCGGCATGATGAAGGTGATCTATGGCACCCTCAGCATCTGTGGCTTCGACCGGCTGCAGGAGGTGTCCGGGACCATGTCACCCCCCCATTCAGCCCGCCCCTCCAGCCCTTTCAGAGAGACGCGCTGCACCGAGCCCCGCGCCTATCATTCGGCCAGTTCGGCCCCACCAGCGCTCCCTGCCTGCTCAGCCCGCACAGGGCCAACCTGCACCAGATCAGCGCTCTGGACGGGCCTGCTGCTTTCCTCGACATTCTGGCGCCACCTTATGACCCAGAGGACGAGCGTGACTGCCACTACTACCAGCTGCTGCAGCCATCCTCCACTGAGCCCAACGCCCAGGGCGGCAAGGAGGAGGGTGGTGAGAGCCGAGAGGCGTGGCTCCTGGAGGTACCCCAGCCGGCTGACTTCTGGTGTGGAGGAGAACCTTACCCGGGGCCCAGTGTGACACTCAGAGAGCATCGGTGACCTGTGAGCACCTTAGTCAGAACAGTGTCAGCCACCCAGGAAAGCATCAAATCTGTGTTTGGGGGCCCTGGCTCTTTGAGACAGTGGGTGTGCGGGCCACTTCTGTCCCCCCGTGTGTTAGGTGGACGCACAAGTAGACTGCCTAACTGCGTGTGGAGGTCACAGGATGGACCTAGCAGGAAGAGGTAGGCAAGGGGTCAAAGGACTAGGTCTAGAACAAGCTCCCCTACTGGCCAGAATGTGTATGTTTGTGGGAGGGGGCAGTGCCCATGGATAGCACTCCACACGAGTCTCTGTGGAAACAATGTATTATCTGTCATCGCTGTCCCTTAGTATTCCCTCTTGGGTATTTGAAGATTTTACTTTCAGAGTCAATCACTTTATCTCCCCATACCTACCAAAAATGAATGTGTCCTTGTGTTATGTAACTGGTGCCCACGTAAACCACTTTAATACCTTCAGGTGGAGTTTGCGCTATATAAAACAATCTACAATGTATGTGGTTGTTGTATCTCTTTCCTTAATTGTATGCATTTCCGTGAGTATGTCTTCTAATGGGTCTCTGGGTGTCCCCACCTTTCATTGTCTGGGATTTACTCCGCTTCTTTTGTGAATGTCCTTTAACTTGCTGCAGCTTCAGTAGTTGCAGTATGCTCCACTCTCAGTGCACACGAGTGGATGCCACCAATCCACCTCTTCCATGTATTTGCAACACTCCATTTGTTCCCACTGGTGCCCTCCCATAGTCGACTACCGCATTTGTAGCACTCTTACTATGCCGTAGTTTACATTTTAGCCGACCTTTCTCATATACCTCCTCCCCATATACCCTCACATATATCTAGGCGCTATTGGCAGTCGCTCCCTGCCCCTCAAACCTCACACATTATTTCATAAGAACTGTTCTTCCACTCGTGTTTTTATTAACATAAACCTCCTTTATTTCCAAATTGCCGATATTTACACTTTCCAATGGATTTTGTTATGACGGTGTTTCGGTTACTTCACCAAAAAGTTAGGCACAGTTGTATAGGCGACAAGTAGTTTGTTTATGCAACCTATAAAACAATTATTGTGGATCTCAGCATTTTGAGCACATAGATAATGCTCTGCTTTTCAAGGAGGATAGTGCTTCAAATACATAAAGGCTTTTAACTCCTCAGATTCCCATATATGTCCTTGCATTGATGCTTTTCTAACACAGAGCCTTTCACATATCTGTGCACTAAAGGTTGCTAAAGCCACAAGGTGCCCATGTGACCTGGAGCTGGGGAACAAGGTTCGAGCCTTGGCTCAACATCCTGTGATCCTGGGGAAATCACTTAAGCTCCCCGTGCCTACCAATAATGAATGTGTCCTTGTGTAACGTGACTGGTGCTCATTTAAAGCGCCCCAACACCTTCTGGTCGAGTTAGAGCTATATATAAAAAACAACAAAAGGCAGCAGCTTTCTTAAAGTATGCACTCAGGTTAGAATTTCATCCGTATCCAACAGACAAGTGGAAAACTTAGAAAGAATAGGAGTTGTGCCCCCTTCTGCCAACTCCATCCCACAGGTGCTGGAAGCGAGATCAACTATACTTTTCAGTGCCCACGATTTAAGGATGTGACTCGTTTAGGGCCACCCAGGTCACTAATGACCACCTCTCAGTATTCCATACCAAATGAAGAGTCGGTCAGACAGTAGAGAATACAAACCAATAGCTATTTATTATTATGCACTCAGAGCGGGGTCCAGGCTGCCCAGTCACAAGAAGTGCTGCAGAGAGGACTGAAATCAACAAGCATAAAGTGGAAAATCAGGCAGTTGTTGATGTAGGTGGGTCCGGTTACATGGAGGGCTGTGTAGGCATGAGTGAGGAGCTTGAAGAGGCATCTTTTCTGAATGGGGAGCCAGTGGAGGGCCCTGAGGTGAAGGGTAATGCTCAATCTTCTGGTTGCTGGCAAATTCTTGATGGTTTGGAGGCGGTTGAGGAGTTGTTTGGTGGTTCTGTTGTAGAGAGCATTGCTGTAGTCGAGTCAGCTGGAGAGTAGGGCCTGGGTTATTGTCTTTCTGATTGAGATGGGGATCCAGCTGAAGATCTTGTGGAGCATGCAGACGATGTGAGAGCAGGTGGTGGAGGCAGAGTTGATCTGTTGTATCATGGTGAGGTGGATGTCCAGGATGATTCTAAAGTTTCGGGCATGATAATAGGCAGTGGGTGCTGGGCCGAGTTTGGAAGGCTTCCAGGCATCATACCAGGTAGTGGGCTTGTTTCCTGATGACCTCCATCTTGTCTGAATTGAGTTTAAGGCAGTTGGTTTTCAACCAGGTGGCCATGCTGGTCATGGAGGGTTGGAAGTTGAGGCTTGTGGTGTCTGGGTCCAGGACGAGCTGGGTGTCATAGGTGTAGGAGACAATGTCAAGTCCGTAGGTGCGGGTGATATTTGCCAGAAGAGTCATGTAGGTTTTGAAGAGGGTGGAGCTGAAGGAGGAGCCCTGTGGGACGCCACAAATGTTTTTGGGTGAGGAGGCGAAGGGTGTAAGGTGGATACTCTGAGCTCATCTGGAGAGGTAGGAGGCAATCCAGTTGATGCTGATGTGGTGTAGTCTGGTGATGAGGGTGTAATGGGAGACCATGTCGAAGGCTGCTGAGAGGTCGAGGAGGATGAGGGCGGCCGACCTTCCCTGGTCAAGGGGGCATCTGAAGTCTTGGGTGGGTGTGATCAGGGAGGTCTTGGTGCTGTGGTTTAGTCAGAATCCTCAAGAAAGGTTGTGACTTGGTTGGTTGGTGACCTTCTCTAAGACTTTGCCGGGGGATGGGAGGAGTGATATGGGTCAGTAATTTTCAAGTCCGTTGAGGTTGGCTGAGGGCTTCTTGAGGAGGGGTTTGACCTCACCATGCTTCCAGGCATTGGGTACGGTGGCTCTGGTGATACTTTGAGTATCACTGGTCTAAACTGAGGTGGCATAGTGTGCAAAATAACGATGGATTGGGATGAGGCCCAGAGTAATTACCAGTGTCTGACATTAATTCAAGCATGTAGGAGGCTAGCCCCAGTATATAGTGTACACCCATGGTGAGGCACTATGCACTGTGTCCAGGCAACCCTTAGTGATGGTGTTTAGGTCCCTGAAAGCGAAAGCTTTAAAGGGGTAGCTTAGGAGAGCAGCTAAGGCTTATCCAGCAGGGTGGAAAGCAATTGCATGTACCACTATAGTCGGTCAATAAGCTTTTCACACAAGAAAGAACCACACCAGGTGAGTAGAAAATACTGTATATGTATTACTACACACTAGATTCTAACTTGGTATCTTTTCTAAGTTAAGCAATCTGCTGCTAGACGTCTCTATCAGATGAACAAGTTCCTTACCTTCGGTAACAATGTATCTGGTAGAGACATGGTCTAACCGCAGATTTCTTAACGCCCGCATATCCTGCGAGGACCTTGTCAGGTTGGGGCTTTCTATGCTCACCTCCCTTAGGGTGGCCTGCCCTTTTGCAGGGTGACATTCTCTCACTCCAACACAGACTGCTTTATTCTATTTCTATGCTCCATCCCGCCCATTCTCTATATTAGGCGGTATGTTAAAAAATCATGTGTATTGATACCTGGAGGTATCAATAACATTCATGAAATACTTAGAAAATAGGTAAGTAGCATAGAAAAAACATATACTAAAATAGTGGAATGCAGAATAGGTACCAAAACGGGACTAGGACCCAAGGTTGGAGGACCCCAGGGGAAGCAAGGAACCACCCAAGGTGAGTAGCTAGGGACCCCCAAGGTGCCTGGGTGCAGCGTGACTACACCGGGTCAGCACCCATAGAACGACACATGTAACTCAAGGTATGAATTGAAGAGTTTTATGACCCTTCCCAGAGGACCCCAAAAGAACTAATTGGCGGTAGGAATGTTGGAGAGTGACCCCACCCGTGGATACCCAAAAGAGACGGATACCTGCACCAGGGAGCCCGGGTGCATAGGGGTGAAGTGATATTGGAAACCTCTGTAGACGCCAATGGAGTGTTGTGAAAGTTCTTCAGCTACAGCGTCTTGTGGACCAGGCCGTGGAACCAGTATGAAGAATGCAGACTAGAAGAACCTGAAAGCAGAGGGGACAGAGTGCAAACCACCCGGAAGAGAACAGGCTGCACAAGAGCACAATACCAGACCTGGTTGAATGTTCTTGCTGAGATGTGGTGAGAAGTAAACAGCAGCTGTGGAGGCCAGGTGATGCTCTAGAAGGCCAAGGGGCCTATTATGTATTAGGGTGCACTTTCCTTGTTTGCGCCTGGCGCATCCTAAAACAGGTGCGCCAGGCACAAACATAGAAAGTGCACCCTAATACATAGAATGTGCTGCCCCTAGGGCAGCTGCAAATTTGTGCTGCCCTGGGGGCAGCGCATTCCTGTGAAATACGGAGTGGCTTTGAAGCAGCCGCTATGTGTTTCACAGTGGAGACGGCAACCTGCCTGCGCTTTTAAAGGGGATTTGAGATCCCCTTGCTGACGACTGCAGTGAGTGACTGCACCCACCTGCAAAGGGATATTTGGGGGGTCCATAAGACCCCCATTCCTCCCTCCAGAGGGCTGCTCTTAGTCGGCACACTGTCAGTGCGCCACAGTGAGCCTCCTGAGAGCTTCTTTACCTCTGTGCCTACGTCTGTAATAAGGCGGGGGCCCAGGGGCAAAGGGATTCCCGCATTTGCATGGTACATGCCCCCATGCAAATAAGGGACCACCCTCTGAAGGTAGCACTGGTGCTTTGTAAGTTTGCAAGCGCTAACGGTATTACAGAAGGGGTAGCACAAGCGTCTGCGCCCCGTCTGTTACACCAAAGTGCCCCGGGGGCGCGCAAAGAGGTCGCTTGTTGCGCTCCCTGTGATCTTTATAATACAGCCCGAGAAGCCTCTCACAAGCTGTCCCACACTGGTCGAGGAGTGCAGGAGAGTCTGTGGCCAGCAGGACCACCAACAAGCCTTGGCAAACACGAACAAAGGTTCGCAGGTGAAGATGCAGTAATGCAGACCACCTAGGTCTGAGGGACTAGCCCAGGAAGGGTAAGTCAGGACCATCCCTCAGGACGATAGAGAGCCAGAAGGAATTGGTGAAGCCTCCTCGAGGACCCTATAGCAGCAGGCAGTGGAGGTAGGAAGGAAGCCCTAGCAGCACAGAGAAGAAGGATCTCCACGCGACAAGGGATGCCAACCACCACCTTTGTTGCAGAGCCAGGAGATGCCCATGGGACAAGAGGATCAGCAAACAAGTTTTGGAGTTGCCTACGGATGCAGGGAAGTGACTCCTTCACTTCAAGAGAGATTCCTTCATGCTGGGATGCAGGCTGAGTCCTTGGTGACTCAGAGGATGCACGGCCACGGAGTTGCAGATCTCATAGGAGCACAGGGACGAAGATGCAGCAGGACTCTTCCTACCGGGAGCAGTCTTGGTGTGGGTCCTGGCTTGAAGAAAAGCAGTGTTCCAGTGTTCACCAGCAGTTAATAATAATAATAATCCACATTTGTAAAGCGCGAACAATCACCCGTAAGGGTCTCCAGGCGCTGGGGGCCATTGGGAAGATTAAGCGAGCTATTGCCCAGAGTCACATGGTGCTGGGCTAATCTGCCGATGGCGCTGGGGATTGAACCGTGAGCCCCAAATTCCAGCGGCAGTCGCCTGGCCGCGGCGCCACACCTCTCCCCAGTTGAGTCTTTGAACATGTTCCAGACGACAAGAAGTTGGTTCCAGAAGTTATTGCCGGGACAAATCTAAGGGCCTAGCCTCAGGGGAACCCTTAAGCAACCCCAAAAAGGGGAAGACTTCTTCTGTGGCAACCCACATATAAGAGGGGGTCAAGGACACTACTCAGATGTCCTAGCCAGTCAGATGCTCCCAGGGGCCAAGAATCAATATGGTAGAGGACCTCTGGAGCACCTCCCTGGGGAGGAGCTGGGCAGGAGGGTGGACACTCCCCTGTGCTTTGTGTTGTTAGGTGCCAGAGCGGGAGCCAAAGGTTCCTGGACTGGGTGAAACTGGTTTATGAAAGGAGGGCACTAAATGTGCCCTTCGATGCAGCCGGGTGGAGCTGTGAAGTTCCCTCACCGACTGAATTCTAAAGGAAAGGTTGTTCATAGCAGGAACTCTTTATTAAACTTCGCCTGTCAGAGTTAAGCTCATCAGTAGAGGGGCATAACAGTTTCTGAAACCGGCAGCAGCGTGGGCTGGCAGGCAGACCCTGAGAGGTTACACATGTAGAGGGGGATCCTCTAAGGAGCCCCAGGTACATGGCATTATGCAACTAATACTAGAATCTGTGTAGTTGTATAATGCCAACATGTTTGATAAAACTAGGTTTAGGGAAGCAATAATGTAGCTGGACATCTTGACATGCCAGTGTCCACTACGTACCTTATAATCGCTGTCCGGCACTTACATAGCCCTGAAAATTGAGTTTGCGGTTTGTAGGGGTTCTTCAGCTTGTGCACAACTACCCACGCACTTACAACTGGGCACCCTGCCTTTGGACTGAAGACCCAACCTTTGGGATTTTAAGCACAGTGACTCTGATATAAGGGAAATCTTATATCTGAATGAAAGGTTCATGTATCCTGTCACGCAGCCTGCAATGGCAGCCCTGCATGCACAGTTTGCATGGGCTCCCCTGGGTGGCACAATACATGCTGCATCCCATGAGATACCCCTGGTGTATCAATGCCATAGGTACCTCAGTACCATATACTAGGGACTTATAATGGTACCCCAGTATGCCAATTGCCAGCAAATATAGAGGAGCGAGCACATTTAGAGGAGAACATTTAGCAAATTTAGAGGAGAGAGCACAGTCATTGGGGTCCTGATCAGCTGTATCCCAGTGAATTACAGTCAAAACACACTCCACCAGGCAAAAAGTGGGCGTGTCTTTGCCAGAAAGATCCTACTTTCATACATAACCCCCTTCCCAAACGAAAGAAGATAAGACTAACCTTGCTCAGTTGAGTCTATCTGCATTGGCATGGTTACTCCCAGGTCCTTGTTCCATTGAAAAGTCCATTCTCTGTAGGGAAATGGACCACCTCTGTGTTAGCCATAAGAGGGGCTTATGGTCTGTCTGAACAATGAAGTGAGTGCATAACAGGTTTGACCTCAGTCTCTTCAAGGCCCAGACCAACCATCTAAATGGCTGACCAACGTTTCTCTGTGGGGGTCAGCCTTCTGCTGATAAAAGCTACTGGTTGACCCTGGCCCTCTTCATTAGGTTGTGATAACACTAGTCCTATTCCTATCTCAGAGGCATATGTCTGGACAATAAATTGTTTGGAATAGTCAGGACTATGCAGAATGGGAGCTGAGTACATGGCTTTCTTCAGTGCATCAAAGGCCTCTTGATAGCTAACTGTCCAAATCACCTTCTTAGGCATCTTCTTAGAATTGAGGCTATTAAGGAGAGTCACAATAGACCCATACTCCATATCAAATCTTCTGTAGTACCCAGTCAGGCCCAGAAAAGCTCTGACCTAAGTCTGGCTTGTAGGACCAATCCAATCCACAATGATTTGGATTTTGCACTCCAATGGCTGAACGTGGCCTCCACCTACCAGGTGGTCCAAGTATACAACCTTGTTCTGCCCTAACTGGTACTTACTGGCCTTGATAGTGAGGCCTGCCTTTTGCAGGGCGTCAAGTACATTTCTCAGGTGGACCAGGTGATCCTCACATGGCGAGCTAACGACAGATATATCATTGAGATATGCTGCACTAAAATCTTTCTTTCCTGAGGGAACTGTATTCACCAACCTCTGAAATGTGCCAGGTGCATTCTTCAAACCAAAGGGCATTACAGTAAACTGGAAATGCCCTCCAAGGGTTGAGAATGCTTTCTTAGGTTTAGTACCATCTGTGTGTACGTCTGATCTGCCAATAGCGTGCAGTCAGGTCAAAGGTGCTGAGACACTTAGCCGAAGAGAAAGTATCTATCAATTTATCTGCCATGGGAATGGGATGGGCGTCAGTCATAGTGACTGTATTGAGGCCTCTGTAGTCTACGCAAAAGCTCACCTGTCTCTTTCCGCCCTGAGAATGAGGTTTTAGCACAAGGTCTTTTAGAGTAGCCCAAGGGCTGTCTGAAGGCTCAATGACCCCTAACTCTAGTATCTCTTGACCTCTGTCCTGATGCAATCTCTGACACGGTCAGACTTCCTGTAGGTTTTATCTTGATAGTCAAGCTGTCACCTAAGCCCACCTCATATGCACACCAGGTAGTCTTACTTGGTGTTAAGGACAAGACGTCAGGGAAATGACTGAGAACCTGTCTGCAGTCAATTTGTTGTTGTTTAAAGAGGCTGTCTGCCAAGACTACTCCTTCAACTAAACCATCAATAGGATTGTGTAGGAGATGATCAGTGAGAGGGTCTCTCTCTTCCCACTGTCCCTCATCAGTAGCCATGAGCAAACTCATGTCAGCCCTGTCAAAGTAAGGCTTTAGGCAGTTCACAGGAAGCACCCTGTGGTGCCTTCTAGGAGTACCTAGGTTCAAAATGTAGGTGACCTCACCTTTCTTTTCCAGGATGGTATGGGGCCCACTGTACTTATTTTTGAGGGCTCTTGAGGCCACAGGCTCCAAGACATATACTTTCTATAAACAGTCAGAACACCCTTTTGGTCATGCCACAACTTTTGAAGTTCTTGGCTGGCCTTCAAGTTTTTTCTGGCCTTCGTCATGTACGTGAATGCAGGCCTAGCTCTTAATTCACAATGTCTTGCTTAGGAGGTTTGTGAGAGGCTGCTCCTAGCCCTTCTTCACTAGAGCAAGGGGACCCATAACTGGATGTACAAACAAAAGTTCAATGTGACTGTACCCAACTCCCTTTTGTGAATGTTGTTTTTTTTTTATTTGCGTAATTACTTAAAATCATTGCAAAGTTGCGTTACAGTATCAAAATTATGCTAAAATACGTGTCACATGCCATTCTAATAAAAATATCTAATTGTGTATAAAAGTTAAAAGTGTTTTTAATCAAAAGGAGAGGTAGGAGGTATAAAGGACGTCCTGCTCCCTGGTCAACCTATATGCAGCACATAGCCTTCTCCTATAGTTACAAGGAGCAACGCTTATTGATTTTAACACATATCCTGGGCCGCCATCATTAAAATTTAAAGGGCAAGGATTCCCAGAGATACATTTTAATTATCACTCACAACATCACATTTATGCACCACACCTGCTCCGCTGTAGTTTCAGGCGTTTTAGCACAGCCAGGAGGCACTCAGTCCCCTGGCTGGACCCCTATGATGAAGCATGACGCCGACCAGGTCGGTGTGTGAGGGGTTTCTTAAAAAACCTGAGAGTTTCCCCGAAAATTGAAGGAACAACTCGGTTTGTGTGACACCCTCCAAAAAGGCGCCCACTTGTGATTTTTTCTAAAAGTTAAACGTGTCAATTGAACCACAGTAACAAGCCATTTGAACCAGAATTTTACCAATGTGCTCCTGCATTCATATTTTTGTTGTGCCGGACCAAACTCAAGCCGAATCAGGGCGTTTTGTGTGTACCTGGGGAGCCTAAAAAGCCTTTTATAACACTGACACTGGCCTTTTTCCATTAACTTTTCCATCATCCCTCGGAATGCGTGTGAAGCATACCCCGCTACGGCAAGGAGTTTAGACTTTGTTACTCTCATGATGGGTTTCGTAGTAGGGCTGAGTGGGTTACCCTGACGTTTGCACAGAGCATAGATGGTAGCTTGTATTTTGGCTTGCGTCTTGGCCAGGTGCAAGGTAGCCTTGCCTTTCTCATTCAGCCATACTCCAAGGTAGTGGTATGCTCTTTCTGTTGCTATGTTGTTACTGCCCAGTCTCCACTTTAGGCATGTTTTCTTTAGTTGTTTTCCAAACACCACGACTTTCATTTTACTGGAGTTTGCCACTAGCTCGTTCTCCTGATTATAGCAGTTTAGGGCATTCAACCCTCTTTGCAAGCTGACTCTGGTGTGGTCGAGAATCACCAGGTCATCGGCATACTGGAGCATGTTTAGCCGTTGTGGTCCATTTTTCTGGATTGCCAGGCTTGCTCCTTGCATAGCTTTCCCCAAATCTACTGTGTAGAGATTGAAAAGTGTGGGTGCTAAGATACAGCCCTGCTTTAGACCTCGGTCAGTTGACAACTTATGTGTGACTGTGTTCCCCGCCAGTTTGATTCTCACCCAAGTATAGGTGTACAGTGACATAATTGCCTTAAGAATTTTTCCAGGGATCTTCCAGCCGGACAATTTGCTTCAGTTTACCCCATCGAAGCGGGCCAAATAGTCTGCAAAGCATGCAAATACTGGCAGGCTTTTACTGATGTTTGCCTGTAGGGCTAGGAATGAAAGAGCCAAAATATTGTCTATCGTAGAGCAGCCTTTTTGAAAGCCAGTCTGGTAAAAAGGTAGTATTTCATTGACCTCGATCCAGGTTGTTAGTTCCTGAAGCAAAGTACTGGCGTATGCTTTACCTTCGATGTCTAACAAGGCAATAATTCTGAGTTTGTTGGGTCGGTTTTTGCTCCCTTCTTGTGTATTGGTTGCAGTAGAGAGCGGCACCATGCATCTGGCTCATCTCCCAAGGCTCTGCATTCCATATATAGAGGTGAAAGCAACTCCGCTCATCCCTTGGGGTCCTGATAGAACATACACATGGTAAGCTGTTCGGACCAGGGGCTCCGTCCCTTTTTGTCCTGTTTTTTTACCTTTAAAATGTATTTTGGTTCCTGGGCTTGGCCCGCCTCATCTGTCCGATCTTCTTCCTCCACTTCAGCCCCTTCAGGAGATCCTGTGACGTTTTGGACTCCAAGATTCGTTGTATACATTTCTGCCATTTGGTCCAAACTGGCTTCGGCTGTAACTCCATTCCGCCTGTCCGTTTTTGTATTATCCATCTTGGCTATGTACTCCCCAAATTGCTTCTGTTTGTTCGGTTTACATAAATCGAACAGTTTTATCCATTCCTTCTCCAATGGCTGACATTTTTTTTTCCATATTAAGGGGCCGATTCCGATCTCATTCGGAAGGGCACCGAATCAGGTTGGTCATTGGCGGATCGGATTCGGAGGCTGAATTTCCGTCCGGTTCGTACACGGGTCCGCACGTCGAAGTACGATGCGAACAAGCGCGAAATCTCCGTCCAAATCGTTTATGAGTCCGAACCACTCCGTACGTCTCGGCAGTAAGCTAACCATGGTGCGCAATGGAGGCGTTTCACGACCGAGCTAGTACGATGCTTGATTCGTCCAGCCGGACCGAGTCGGAGCTTCCGGCTTGCAATAGCTCCCGGAGTTGGACTCTGGGGGTCCGCATCGGACCCCCTGTTACCCGCAGCCTTACGACTCGGACACGGGGGGAGACCCCTGGGTCTCCCCAACACAGGCATGTACTGTAGGGGGCGCACTTGTTCGCAACATACCCATTCAGTCAATGGGAGCCCATGTATGCGTCGTACGATCGGCTCCCATTGACTTCTATGGGAGTCCGACCAAACCGAGTCCGACAGCATACGGCCGCATCGTACTCGCTCAGTCGGACTGCAGGGGTCCGGATCGGTCGGAAACCACCCCGGATCAGGCTCGGGCAGAGTGCTTTCCAACCGGAATCGGAATCGGCCCTTAAATGTTTGTGTTTCAACTGGGCTTCTTTGTAGACTCTCTCTGCCCCCAGAGAGCTATTTTTTTTATATGTTCATCTGGCCTGCCTGAGGATGCGAGTGCTGAGCTTCAACCTTTGATTGTATTTTCTGGTTTGATCTTGGTGTTCCACCATTTGGGGTGCTGTGTCCACTCCCCTTTCAGTAAGGCTGCACGCAATTCATCAATCAAAGTTTCCCAGCTCCGGATGGCTAGGGAAGGATGCTTTTTATATCCCTTAAATGCTAATCCCACCTTCCATGTTTCCCAATTCGAGGCTGTGAAGGGGTTCCATCTGATCCTCTTCACTAATTTTTGATCCTCCCACCCGCATGTACTGCTTATGGGCACCAATTCTTCACGGCAATCACACTGGAGGTTAAGTGCTGTGATAAGCATTGCGTGGTCACTTATGTGGTGTTGGTGTATCTGAAAGTCAAGAATTTTGTTTGACATGCCTTTCCTGATGAAGGTATAGTCAATTGTGGTTAGATTATTGAAGGTCAAACAGTTTAAAACCTTGGGGTTGTGTTGCTCAGTCCAAGCCTGAACTGAGATTAGGCTGTATGACCTTAGAAAGTTGTTAAATTCTCTTTCCGCCGGTGAGCCATGGTCGTTGTTCGGATTCAGGTGAAGAAGGTTGAAGTCCCCAGTAATGATCACATCTAAGTGAGTGTATACGCAGAGTATTTCCTCTAAGGTTGCGATAGTCCGTTTGGTGTTTGCCAGTTTTGGAGCTTCAATATGGTTAAGATATACATTGATGATTAGAAGTTCTTTTCTGGATTTACCATCCCATAAGCCGTTAATCACAATACATTGCGCTGTGTCCGTTGTACTCCCAATTTCTTCAATTGAGACCTCTGCTGCGTGTTTAACGTAAATTGAGAGGCCTCCCGGGGGCCTACCATAGGCACAAAGTTTCCTTGCTGTCAGAGCAAAAAGAAGGCGTCAAAGAGACCCAGAATGCTCAACATCAACACAGCGATATGCTAAGAGGAAGAAGGAAAACCAGAGGCTATAACAAAAAACTGAAAATAAATAAGGGGCCAAAAATGATGACTAAAGGAGTAGAACACAAGATAACACATTTTGTACTACAAAAAAGAACCAATCAAGTAGTTACAACCAATAACATTGCTTGTTTAGCATGCCCCCAACAGGAACCCACACAGATGCCAGACTCAGAACACATGGACATGGTAGCAACGGACGGGCCACTTACCACAAACTTATGCACTGCTCAAGTACACGTGCACAAAGCAAATCTATCATCATCATTCTCAACACTGAACTTCTTATGGGTCAGCAATTGGGACTCACACAGTCTCAGTCAAACAGAAATTAACACTAAAAAACAGTCAGAGCAACTAGTAATACAGGATCTGCCTTTGATAGAACTTTCACAAATTTCAGCTAAGCCATAAGGCAACAAAGCAAATGCAGCCAAACAACACCTCGCTGCCTCATCAACAAGGAAAGGCCACCATTTGGATACTACCTCAGTTGGTCTTTGAGTCTGTTCATTAATCAAGGATGAAGTCCTTCGACAAATGGAAATGACTTCTTTTTTATGTGGATAGTCACCATTAAGCCCAATTAAGTTGACACCCTCAAAGTGGAACCAAACTCTTTGAAATGCAACCCTAGCCTAACATGTTAGAAAGGAGCTAGCCCTACCTCCTGTCCTCACCCCCTTTTGATGGGAAGACAGGTGGAAAGAATAGGAGTTGTGCCCCCTTCTGCCAACTCCATCCCACAGTTGCTGTAAGTGAGATCAACTTTACTTTTCAGTGCCCACCATTTAAGGAAGTGACTCGTTTAGGGCCACCCAGGTCACTAATGACCACCTCTCAGTATTCCATACCAAATGAAGAGTCGGTCAGACAGTAGACAATACAAACCAATAGCTATTTATTAATATACCCTCAGAGCGGGGTCCAGGCTGCCCATTCACAAGAATTGCTGAAGAGAGGACTGAAATCAACAAGCATAAAGGTACATTATGCACATTTCGTAACCGGGCTAAAACACTCCCACAGTGGAATTTTCCAGGCAGGTGCAGCTAAACAGTGAAATGCAGGAAAAAATGGTTTCAGCGCTTCTATCTTACACACACTATCGCAGTCCGAGGTTGTTCCTTCTAGAGCCTGCCCCCAGACAAGGGGGAGAAGGCCTCTATCTAGTGAGAAAGCTATGTGCTAATATGAACGGTATGCTTATTACTAAAACAGGACACAGAGAAAGAATCAAAACTTGCAGAAGGGCATTTCTCAGCCTAAAATGGCGCCCACATAGAAAATGGCACAGTTAATGCTACCTTACATAGAGCACTACGTAAGCATAAATGGTTTCTATTCTAACACCATCTTGAAAATGATAGAACTCCTCCAATCAGGATCAGGGATATGCCCACCCCCCATGTGGGGTGAGAATTTAGAGGGTGTAATCACTCTTAAGGTAAGTAGCTCACTAAATACTACCTGGCAACTCCCTTTAAACGCCCCTAAATGAAGTATTTAGGTGGCCCTCCTGCATTGCTGATGATCTAAGAAGTGCCGGCCACCAGAGAGCCGCAACAGCAGAGAAGACTGCAGAGAACTACTGAGTTGATCCCAGCTCTACCGGCCTGTCTGCAGCCCTCAACAATCCTGTGCCAAAGACGACTCGTCCAGCAGCTCAGCAACCTCCAAAACCCTGGGAGGACTGCCTACCTTCGGCAAAGGTCAAAATCTCCAGAGAACAGCGGATCTGTTCACCAGCAACAAGCTTCAAGCAAGGCCTCTGTGACCTGAAGACCCGCGAAACCCTGCTCCCAGTTCCACCTCTGAACCCAATGCATCCGGCCTGAGTCCAGGTGGCCCACCAGTTCCAGCAAGGTACCCCAGCGCTGCGGAGCCCATCGTGGGTTGAGCTCTTCCGAACTCCTCTACGACCCACCCACAGAGAAGCCTTTGAGTACTGTAAGGAAAGGGTTGGAACGACTCGAGGGTCCCTCCCAGAGGAGGGGTTGGATAGAGGGGTGGATACTCCCATGTCGTTTGTCCAGTTTTGTGCCAGAGCGGGAACCAAGGGTTCCTGAACTGATTGAAACTGGAGTATCCAAGGATGATACCAAATTTGCCCTTCAATGCAGCCTTGTGGCACTGTCGAGCACCCCCACGCCAGCCCAATACAATAAGCCCTGTCTGGGAGGTTGTCTAACCTCTTTGTGACAAGAATCATATTGTTCTACCTTCCCCTGCTCAAGCTTGGCTCATTAGCAGGAGCGCAGAATCGTGTCTGTGGTCGGCAGCAGCACTAGCTTGCTTGCAGACCCTGAAAGGCTGTTACTGGGAGTACAGGGGGTCCCCTACATAGGATCATACTTATAACACAGAATCAGTGTTGGGGTATGAAACCAACATGTTTGATACCAAACGTGACAGGGTTCAGTGTAGCCATTATATAATTAGACATCTCGTAATGACAGATGTCCACTATATGTCTAAAAATGGCCGACCGCAGTTACAAAGCCTGGAGAATCGACTCTGGGGTTTGTAGGGGTGTCATGCTCATGCAGGGACACCCCCATACTCATAACCAAGCACCCTGCCCTCAGGACCGAAGAGCCTGCATAGGGGTGACATAGGTTTTAAGTGCAGTGACCTGAAATATAAGGAAACGTGTATCTGTTGTAAGTGGTGCTAGGACTAACTCACACAGGCTGCAATGGCAGGCCTACAGTCACAGTTTAAGGTGACTCCCATGGGTGGCACAATGCATGCTGCAGCCCATGGGCGACATCTGGTGTACCTATGCCCTGGGTACCTTAGTTCCATATACCAGGGACTTACAAGGGTACATCACTAGCCAACTGTGGAGTACTTACTATGTCAATTTAGGGGAGAAAGCACAGTTGCTGGGATCCCTATTAACAGGATTCCAGCAGACTAGGTCAAAAACACAAAGACACCAGGCCAAAAGTGGGGGTAACCAGGCTAGAAAGATCCTACCTTCTTACAGTTTCCCAAGCTGTGCTTCGGCAGTCAGCAGCGATCAGGAGTTCTTGGCTACCAACTCGCCAAAGCAGGCTTTATCAGCTTTTAAGGCTCTTAGGCTGTAGCAGGGAGTCAGTCAACTGACTCTTGAAGTCAACTTTTCTGGTGATGTTAATGGAAATGGCAGATGTGGCCATGAATTTATTCACTATGGTGAAGATTTCTGGTGTTAGAGCTGATTTTGATGCATTCTGCAGTTTTTGTAGTGGCGTGCTTTGATGTTGGAGATCTCCGGTTTGGAAGGACGAAGTTGTTGCCTATGGTGTTGATTTTGTTTGTGAAGTAGTGGGAGGGTTAAGTGCAGAGTTCCTGGTATGGAATGATGGTAGCAGAAATGGAAGATGTGGCCCTGAGTTCCTTCACAAAGGCAAAGATTTCTGGTGTTGGAGCTGGTTGTGTTGCATTCAGTGATGGCGGTGCACTTAATCTTAGGCTTGATAACGACATTTCCTCGAGTGGGACACCACAGGCAGAAGTCCTCTCTTTGCCGGCTTAAGATGCAGCAGGTGCAATCTAGTCTTCGATGCAGCCTCTCTTTGCTGAGTTTAGGACACAGCAGGGCAGTCCTTCTTCAGTACTTTCTCCAGTACAGATCTGTGATCCGAGGTCTTGTTGCCAGGGTTGCCAATTTTACATCTGTTTCTCTTCCCCTGAGCAGTGATATCAATTTCTTTTTAGGTCTCGTGGCGTTGAGCAGCGCGAAGCGCTGTCTCGCCAGAGATCTATTGTTACTGAGTCTGCTTCCTAGGAGACAGCACCTGGCCGCGCGCATTTCCTCTCCAAGGAGGCGATTTGAGCCGGCCACGCGCACGCGAACGCGCTCGCTGTGGCCAGCTGCTGTCTCCTGGGAAGCTCCAACACGACACGCGCATGCGCATACACAGAGACACACACACGAGCGCCCATGCACGCACATACACACAGAGACCCCCCCGCCGCACACACACACAAGCGCACCTACACGCACACACACATACAGAGACTCTGCCCCCCCCCGCCGCCGCCGCCCACATACACACACACACACAACACACGCACACACACACACACGCGAGCGCACCCCCCCTCCCAGTAAGCCCCACTTACCGCCATTCTGGACTTCTGCAGCCTCCGCGGGGCTCTCCCTCGGGCATGGGAGCACCACGTCACCAGCACTGCTTGTTTGGCCATGCACTCCGTGGGCGCTGGCGCGGGCTTACGAAGACGGAAGTCTCCCCCCCGGAAGGTTTCGGTTTTGCTCACGTCTTCTTTTATAAGCTGCCTGCAGACTCCACATACGAACTCATGATGCAAGCCTCAGATCTGGCCTTTCCACAGACACGTGTTGTCGGAAGAATGGGGCATTCAGTTTGTCTAGTAAGTGCCAAAAAAAGTAATTGCCAAAGTGTTCAATTTAAAAATTGCAATTTCTCACTTTGCTTTCCAGCGTCTGCCGGGAGGAGGGGCCGAGGAGGAGGATGTTGTTTTATTGTGTTTCCTGGAATGCGCGTTGCAGGTGTGACGTAAGAGGGTTGTGTTTATAGTCAAAGGCTGGCTCGTGATTGGCAAAATGCTTTTATTGGGCGTGCATGGCCACTTTCACTTTGAACCGCTGCACGACCACCTGGGCATCTGCGGCATGATGAAGGTGATCTATGGCACCCTCAGCATCTGTGGCTTCGACCGGCTGCAGGAGGTGTCCGGGACCATGTCACCCCCCCATTCAGCCCGCCCCTCCAGCCCTTTCAGAGAGACGCGCTGCACCGAGCCCCGCGCCTATCATTCGGCCAGTTCGGCCCCACCAGCGCTCCCTGCCTGCTCAGCCCGCACAGGGCCAACCTGCACCAGATCAGCGCTCTGGACGGGCCTGCTGCTTTCCTCGACATTCTGGCGCCACCTTATGACCCAGAGGACGAGCGTGACTGCCACTACTACCAGCTGCTGCAGCCATCCTCCACTGAGCCCAACGCCCAGGGCGGCAAGGAGGAGGGTGGTGAGAGCCGAGAGGCGTGGCTCCTGGAGGTACCCCAGCCGGCTGACTTCTGGTGTGGAGGAGAACCTTACCCGGGGCCCAGTGTGACACTCAGAGAGCATCGGTGACCTGTGAGCACCTTAGTCAGAACAGTGTCAGCCACCCAGGAAAGCATCAAATCTGTGTTTGGGGGCCCTGGCTCTTTGAGACAGTGGGTGTGCGGGCCACTTCTGTCCCCCCGTGTGTTAGGTGGACGCACAAGTAGACTGCCTAACTGCGTGTGGAGGTCACAGGATGGACCTAGCAGGAAGAGGTAGGCAAGGGGTCAAAGGACTAGGTCTAGAACAAGCTCCCCTACTGGCCAGAATGTGTATGTTTGTGGGAGGGGGCAGTGCCCATGGATAGCACTCCACACGAGTCTCTGTGGAAACAATGTATTATCTGTCATCGCTGTCCCTTAGTATTCCCTCTTGGGTATTTGAAGATTTTACTTTCAGAGTCAATCACTTTATCTCCCCATACCTACCAAAAATGAATGTGTCCTTGTGTTATGTAACTGGTGCCCACGTAAACCACTTTAATACCTTCAGGTGGAGTTTGCGCTATATAAAACAATCTACAATGTATGTGGTTGTTGTATCTCTTTCCTTAATTGTATGCATTTCCGTGAGTATGTCTTCTAATGGGTCTCTGGGTGTCCCCACCTTTCATTGTCTGGGATTTACTCCGCTTCTTTTGTGAATGTCCTTTAACTTGCTGCAGCTTCAGTAGTTGCAGTATGCTCCACTCTCAGTGCACACGAGTGGATGCCACCAATCCACCTCTTCCATGTATTTGCAACACTCCATTTGTTCCCACTGGTGCCCTCCCATAGTCGACTACCGCATTTGTAGCACTCTTACTATGCCGTAGTTTACATTTTAGCCGACCTTTCTCATATACCTCCTCCCCATATACCCTCACATATATCTAGGCGCTATTGGCAGTCGCTCCCTGCCCCTCAAACCTCACACATTATTTCATAAGAACTGTTCTTCCACTCGTGTTTTTACTAACATAAACCTCCTTTATTTCCAAATTGCCGATATTTACACTTTCCAATGGATTTTGTTATGACGGTGTTTCGGTTACTTCACCAAAAAGTTAGGCACAGTTGTATAGGCGACAAGTAGTTTGTTTATGCAACCTATAAAACAATTATTGTGGATCTCAGCATTTTGAGCACATAGATAATGCTCTGCTTTTCAAGGAGGATAGTGCTTCAAATACATAAAGGCTTTTAACTCCTCAGATTCCCATATATGTCCTTGCATTGATGCTTTTCTAACACAGAGCCTTTCACATATCTGTGCACTAAAGGTTGCTAAAGCCACAAGGTGCCCATGTGACCTGGAGCTGGGGAACAAGGTTCGAGCCTTGGCTCAACATCCTGTGATCCTGGGGAAATCACTTAAGCTCCCCGTGCCTACCAATAATGAATGTGTCCTTGTGTAACGTGACTGGTGCTCATTTAAAGCGCCCCAACACCTTCTGGTCGAGTTAGAGCTATATATAAAAAACAACAAAAGGCAGCAGCTTTCTTAAAGTATGCACTCAGGTTAGAATTTCATCCGTATCCAACAGACAAGTGGAAAACTTAGAAAGAATAGGAGTTGTGCCCCCTTCTGCCAACTCCATCCCACAGGTGCTGGAAGCGAGATCAACTATACTTTTCAGTGCCCACGATTTAAGGAAGTGACTCGTTTAGGGCCACCCAGGTCACTAATGACCACCTCTCAGTATTCCATACCAAATGAAGAGTCGGTCAGACAGTAGAGAATACAAACCAATAGCTATTTATTATTATGCACTCAGAGCGGGGTCCAGGCTGCCCAGTCACAAGAAGTGCTGCAGAGAGGACTGAAATCAACAAGCATAAAGTGGAAAATCAGGCAGTTGTTGATGTAGGTGGGTCCGGTTACATGGAGGGCTGTGTAGGCATGAGTGAGGAGCTTGAAGAGGCATCTTTTCTGAATGGGGAGCCAGTGGAGGGCCCTGAGGTGAAGGGTAATGCTCAATCTTCTGGTTGCTGGCAAATTCTTGATGGTTTGGAGGCGGTTGAGGAGTTGTTTGGTGGTTCTGTTGTAGAGAGCATTGCTGTAGTCGAGTCAGCTGGAGAGTAGGGCCTGGGTTATTGTCTTTCTGATTGAGATGGGGATCCAGCTGAAGATCTTGTGGAGCATGCAGACGATGTGAGAGCAGGTGGTGGAGGCAGAGTTGATCTGTTGTATCATGGTGAGGTGGATGTCCAGGATGATTCTAAAGTTTCGGGCATGATAATAGGCAGTGGGTGCTGGGCAGAGTTTGGAAGGCTTCCAGGCATCATACCAGGTAGTGGGCTTGTTTCCTGATGACCTCCATCTTGTCTGAATTGAGTTTAAGGCAGTTGGTTTTCAACCAGGTGGCCATGCTGGTCATGGAGGGTTGGAAGTTGAGGCTTGTGGTGTCTGGGTCCAGGACGAGCTGGGTGTCATAGGTGTAGGAGACAATGTCAAGTCCGTAGGTGCGGGTGATATTTGCCAGAAGAGTCATGTAGGTTTTGAAGAGGGTGGAGCTGAAGGAGGAGCCCTGTGGGACGCCACAAATGTTTTTGGGTGAGGAGGCGAAGGGTGTAAGGTGGATACTCTGAGCTCATCTGGAGAGGTAGGAGGCAATCCAGTTGATGCTGATGTGGTGTAGTCTGGTGATGAGGGTGTAATGGGAGACCATGTCGAAGGCTGCTGAGAGGTCGAGGAGGATGAGGGCGGCCGACCTTCCCTGGTCAAGGGGGCATCTGAAGTCTTGGGTGGGTGTGATCAGGGAGGTCTTGGTGCTATGGTTTAGTCAGAATCCTCAAGAAAGGTTGTGACTTGGTTGGTTGGTGACCTTCTCTAAGACTTTGCCGGGGGATGGGAGGAGTGATATGGGTCAGTAATTTTCAAGTCCGTTGAGGTTGGCTGAGGGCTTCTTGAGGAGGGGTTTGACCTCACCATGCTTCCAGGCATTGGGTACGGTGGCTCTGGTGATACTTTGAGTATCACTGGTCTAAACTGAGGTGGCATAGTGTGCAAAATAACGATGGATTGGGATGAGGCCCAGAGTAATTACCAGTGTCTGACATTAATTCAAGCATGTAGGAGGCTAGCCCCAGTATATAGTGTACACCCATGGTGAGGCACTATGCACTGTGTCCAGGCAACCCTTAGTGATGGTGTTTAGGTCCCTGAAAGCGAAAGCTTTAAAGGGGTAGCTTAGGAGAGCAGCTAAGGCTTATCCAGCAGGGTGGAAAGCAATTGCATGTACCACTATAGTCGGTCAATAAGCTTTTCACACAAGAAAGAACCACACCAGGTGAGTAGAAAATACTGTATATGTATTACTACACACTAGATTCTAACTTGGTATCTTTTCTAAGTTAAGCAATCTGCTGCTAGACGTCTCTATCAGATGAACAAGTTCCTTACCTTCGGTGTCCCTACATCCCAAGCATCACAACTTACCTCTGCAGCTGTTGGTGTTCTTGGACCAGCCTCCTGGCCTGAGTCTGTAGCCCTTTTCCGATTCTGCCTTTCTCCATTGCTTAACATTGGGCACCGGACGCTGTGTTGGCACCCTGCACCCGGCCGCCCCTGTTGGTGTATTGTTGTTGCTGCCTTGGACCCTGCCCAATGCTTGCTTCAACCCCTGGATACTGGTCACCCAAGCAGTTTTTACTTACCTGTGAACACAAGGATATTATGGACTAGGTGCTGAAACTTCTCAGAAACGCACCCCCAGTCACAGGTCTGAGTTGAATTCATCTTCATTCTTTAGCTCACTTCGCCATCTCAGTTCAGACCCATGTATATGCAAATCAGTCTTGACCCTTTGCCTCATGGGAACAGTTCAGCCCGTACTGCCAAGCCATGTCTTCCCTGAACCAGAAACCAGAAACCTGGGGCCGGTTTCGGGGTAACACCCCTCATTAGCCACGCTGGCTTGAATCCAGTGGCAAAGTGAGCAAGGGACCCACGTCTGGGCATGGTAAAAAGTGTTTACCACTCATGCGAGACAGCGCATGCCATTACAACTCAGTTGTTACAACAATAGCGTTGTTACATCAAATACCATTACAACACAAGTCGGAACAACAACTTGCTTTAGGGGGCAGAAGGTGTTGGATTTAATATCCAACACCTTCCCTACTGTTGCTCAGACTGGCGTTGGAATAGTAAATTATACTATTCCAACATCCAGCGCCCCCAACAGCAAGTCGTTTTTTCTACTTGCATTGTATAGGTATGCGATGTAACAACGTGGTCGTTGTAACTGCCGCCTTGTAATGGCATGTGTTGTAAACGCATGCAGACTTACATGCCATATTCCTGGGCATACCCTGCCAACTTAGGGCAAACAAAGCAAACACAAGGAGATGATGGACGGAGCGCTGATACTTTTCTTAGACACTCACCCCCAGTCACAGATCTGGGTTGAATACATCATCGTTCTTTAGCTCAGTGTGGTATGGCATGATATGGTACTGAATGGTACTGTATGGTATGGACTGTCATTTTATAGTATGTTATGACCAGCCGAATATTATGGAGTGGTATGATATGGTATGGTATGGTATGGTATGGTATGGTATGGTACGGACTGTCATTGTATAGTATGCTATGATATGGCCTGTCGTTAGTAAGAGGACTCTGTTGGGATGGATAGTCCTCTGCATTAAGAATAGCTAATCACTGACGAAGAAGCAGCTCCTGGAAGGTCTGGGAACCCATTTCATCGGGACGAAGGCTGCTACCACTGCGTTGGCGCAAGAGTTGTCTGTCCTTGATATCTGCCAGGCTACAATGTGGGCTCTTGTGCATACATTTGCGAAGCACTACTGCCTTCACATCCAGGTCGAGTGGGAATGACTGCTCAGTTCTACCCAGTTCTACAAGATTTTTTGGTATGAACCCACCTCACAGACTTTCCACCATGGGCAAATACTGATTTGGTATCTATTGGGAGGTGAGGAATCTGCGGTTAGATGTGTCCATCAGAAGAACAAATTACTCACCTTTGCTAACACTCTTTCTGGTGGATACTCTAACTACAGATTCCTCACTCCCCACATACCACCCCATTCTAAGGACTGGGATCTTTCTAACATCTAAAAAGGTCTCTACTTAGTAATGAGCACACTAGTACCAACAATTTTTATTTATCCATGTTGAGGAGCAGAAAGGGAAAAGACAAGAAACAGACAGCAGATTGCAAGGGCGGTGCTGTTGGCATGTTGGAGTTCTGCAAGTGAAATTTACGGATCCAGCCTTGCACCAAGGATGTTCTGAAGTTAGATATCTGCAGTTAGATTGGTATCCACCAGTAAGAGCACTACCAAAGGTAAGTAAATCGTTCTTCATGCTTGCATTATCTTATATTCTAAAGTCATAATAGTTGTATTTAAACCAAGAATAACTTTGTTGTTCTTTAATTGATATAGTGTGGAATGCCTATGGGTATTGTAAAATGTGTATGCGGAAACGACATTGGTGGAGACCAACACAAACCACTGCAAGGATTTCAGGAAGTAAAAATGTAAGTACAAATAGTTTTTTCAAATTTGTCAATTTCTTTGCAAATTTATTGTGATTAAACAGTACTGGAGTACGAAATTTCACAGAGTAACTAGATTTCTTAAGAGCAATTGGAACCTCCATTTATTGGTGTTTACTCTTATTCTGGTCTCTTCTTCCTAAATGATTGAAAATGCCTACTGCTCAGGACCACAGTACAATATTGTAGACTGGACAGCCCAGTGCAGTAACTAGATAAGCAGACTATAATCATAAGAGATACCATAAATGGACCTGCAGATGAGTGCATAGCTGCCAGCGTATTGAAAACCATAAATTGTATCTCTGGTTTTCACACCTCATCATCTACTACACTGCTATGCCCTGCGTTCCATAACAGGATAACCACACCTTCGTGGTCATCACGCCCCACGTGGTAACTTTGCCCACATATGATGACAAAACAGAGACAAAACCCTTCCAACCACATACCCTACATGGCATAGCTTGCTGCCCAAGCATGTAAGGACTTCAGTGCATCACAAAGGGTTAATACTAAGTATGGGCAAATTTTGCGGATTTGCGGTCCGCAAATTCGCCCGAAATCGCAAAAAAATCAGCGAGTTTGCGAAAAAATTAGTGAACTCGCGGATGTGCTACCTCGTTGGGTAAATATATCGTGCTTTTCCTACACTACAGCTGCGTAAAGGGCCAGAAGAGTTATCTCCAGTGACCACGTGTGTCTGTAACTTTGCCACCACGCCGATAGGCGCCGAGGTCCCTCGAGTGAGCTGTCCATCATAGTGGGGACGAGGACGGGAAGATGTTGCATACCCTAGTGTGGGTGTGGCGGGGCCAAACGGGCGGGGCATCTATGCGAGTTCACATGCCTCTTGTTAATAAAGGGTCAGAGACCGATCGGAGCAGCAGATGAGGAGAAAGCAGCCTCCTGGTCACAGGAAGTTTAGGGGATTGCACTCAAGAAACTCGTGGCTGCAAAGACCTCCTCAAGGATGACAGCTAATTGTAGATGATAGATCTGGGGAGAAAGCACACCTGCCTAGCCTCAACATTGCACACTAGTTTTTTTATGCTGATTATAATGCGATACTGAATTTGAGCTTCAACTCGAGCACCTGCTTTATTTATATCTGTAAGTGCTTCCTGTTGAGGTTTAATTTTTGTGACAGGAGCATCGTGCCAGAATGTTTCCTGCCTGCATATTTATTCACAAAGATGCCACTGTGTTGTGCCATACGTCTACTCAACTGGAGTATCAGTAAGTGCTACCTCGTTGGGTAAAGGTATAGTGCAAAAAAAAAAAAACGCCCTTGAGCGGATTTGCGGATTCTTTGGCAATTTCGCAGGGTTTGCGGATTGCGAAATTGCCGAAAATCTGCAAATTCCGCGAGCGGAACAGATTTTCGGCCCAAACTTAGTTAATACATGCTATATAAATGCTGCAATGCAGTACAGTGCTATAAAAATACACCACATGCAGGGCCAGAAAAAGTTTATGCCTAAGATATTGACTCCTTTATTGTAAGTGCACCCAATGAGTGTTCCCTCTTTGTGCACTGGTGCCACTGCCTCCCATGTGTCATCAACCATGCCAGCACAATTCTTTTTTTTCTGCTTCTCGGCAGGATGCTGCAAATAGCGTTCTCCTGATGCTCTTCTTCAGGGAATTGCTTCTTATCTTGCTATTTCCCCTATCTGATTGAGACTTCTAGCTGCAGATTCCTTACCTTAGAATTTTCCCCAGGCGTCAGACTAGATCCAGAAACTTTTCACGAGCAGGACCCTTGAGCTCCACTAGGTGGCATTGTTCGGCTTTGCCTGGCGTCATTCACACCAGAAGTGATGTCCTTGGTGCTTATATAGGTGCCACACCAGCTCAATGTTGTCAGTTCTTTTCTTTCTGCACCAGTCAGTACATATCCAGAGAGTGCTACCACCAGTTATTTGTCGACCGACCTTTTTTGTACTTTTGTCAAAGTTTCTTTTTGGAGTTATCTCCTGGTGTAGCAGGGATGTCCATTGTGAAGGCTGGCTTCAAGCCTTGCAGCGCCTGTCACCGGTAAATGTCGGTGATGGACCCGCCCATTGTCTGTCTCTGGTGATTTGAGCTCGACCATGACTGCAAGACCTACTTCAATTTCTGCGCCATGTACCCCAAGGCTATAAAGGAGTGATCCCAAAAGCTCCTTGCTGATCGTCGTGCGACACTGCGACTGTCTTGTTCCCGATCAAGAGATAGGTGGTGGGATCAGTCGCGGAGCCATAGATCTTCTTCGCAATCGAAGTCATCCCACTCCTGTAAGTCTCACTTAAAGAAAAAAAGAAAGAGGTCTTCAACTCTGTCAAAGTCTTCGGGCGAGACAAGGGAGCATTGTCACCTAAGGCCAGACTCTACAGTTGAGCCTGCGCCTCACCCGTCTTTGCACGTCCCTAAGTTTCCTGGAGCCAGAGTTAACTCTGAGAATTCTATGAGGCCATGCATCTCATATTGCGGCGGCCCGTCCCTGCTGTAGTGCCTTCTGGCCTGGTGGCTTTGGAAAGGGCCCCTACTGGTTCACTGCCAGTGGGTCCACCCTTGGATCCATAGATGATATGGACCGGCACCGGTCATACCACCTCGACTCTCTCAATGCCGGTCCCACTGGCGGTGCTCCAGGCACCGTCAGCTTCTACGTCCCCACATCCCCATTCTTATCCCTGACTCTGACATGCAGCCAGAGGGTTGTCATCCTATATCAACACCAGCGCCGACAGGAACCATTCCCTCCAGGCCTGAGCCCTATTGGCTAGGATTTGGGGAATATTGGGAGGGGCCACTGGACCCTGAAAAATCCCAGCCCCTAGACCCGTTTATGGACTTGTGAGAGGAATTGGCGGATGCCAGTAGACTGGACACTCCCAAGATGCTGACTTGGTCTCTCCTCATACCATGGCTACGGAGAAAGGTGCCACATTTGCTATGGTGGTGAGAAGGGAGGCCAATGTCGTCGACCTTCAGTTGCCCTATGTCTTGACGAAGGTTGTTCAGCCAGGAGTCACCCATTCAAAACCACTTCTCCTGATTAATGAAGCCCTTACGAATGTCCTGCTCGGGCTGCTCCAAGCCTTGCATAGTGACCCTGGTGGACAGAACAATTGCCCACCGCCATTGCCCCACCCCATGGATCCCTCTTTCCTCTCCCAACACCCACCCCGCAGAGTTTGGGTGTCTAAACCTACACTTCCCGTGTAAATCCTGGTGCATTCCCTACCACCCCACCGGATAGAGAATCTAAAATGCTAGACATCCTGAGAGGCTGGCATTGCGGTGAACACAGCATGTCTTTTGAGCCATTACTACCATTAGCAATGGGATTCGGTTGTGCAGGTGCTGCCTAAGGTCCCGAAGGAGGACCGGTCCATACTCTCCCAAGCTGTGGCTGATAAGGGAGATGCAGCAATGTTCATAATCAGATTTCGACTGGACACTGTAGGTAGTAGGATGGCTCAGTATATAGTATACACCTATGGTGAGTCACTGTGCAACCCTTAGTGGTAGAGTTTAGGTCCCTGAAAACCAAAGCTCTCAAGGGATAACTCTGGAGAGCAGCTAAGGCTTATCCAGGATGCGATTGCATGTACTACGTTAGTCGGTCAGTAAGCTTTTCACATAAGAAAGAACAATGCCAGGTGAGTAAAAAAAGTTTTATATTTATTACTTCACACTAAACACTAAATTGGTATACCTTCTACCCAAAGGTATCAATTACAAGAAAGGAATACTTAGGAAACAGGCAAGTAGCATAGAAAAACACATATACTAAACTAGCGGAATGCAGATTAGGAACCAAAATGGGACTAGGACCCAATGTTGGAGGACCCCAGGGGAAGCAAGGAACTACCCTAGGTGAGCAGCTAGGGACCCCAAGACGTCTGGGTGCAGAGTGGTTACACTGGGTAATCCGTCCAAAGGACAACACAGGTAAGTTGTGGTTTCGGTTTTCTAGTTCTCAGACCCTTCCCAAAGGACCCTGAAGGAACCACTTGGAGGAAGGAAGGTTGGAGAGTCACCCCACCCGTGGATAGGCAGAAGAGATGGATACCTGCACCAGGGAGCCCAGGTGTATGGGGTGAAGTGATGTCAGAAAACTCTGGAGGGTAGTGGAAGTTCTGCAGCTACAGCATCTCGTTGACCAGGCCGGTGGAACCAGAATGAAGAGTCCAGATGAGAAGAACCTGAGAGCAGAGGGGACAGAGTCCAAACCACCTGAAGGTGACCAGGAGGCACAGGAGCACAATTCCATCCCTTGTTGAAGGTTCTTGCTGAGATGCAGTGAGAAGAAAACAGCAGCTGTGGGGACCAGGTGACATTGTAGAAGACAAGAAGCCTCTCACAAGCTGTCCCATGCCTGTTGATGAGTGCAGGAAGGCCGGTAGCAGGCAGGACCACCAACAAGCCTTGGCAAACGCAAACAGCGGTTTGCGAGTGAAGTTGCAAGAAGGCAGACCAGCAAGGTCTGAGGGACTATCCCAGCAAAGGTAAGTCAGGACAGGTTCTCAGCATATTGAAGAGCCAGAATGAATACATGTAGCCTCCTTGAGGGTCCTCTGGAAGCAGGCACAGGGGGTCCCAAGGAAGCCCTAGCAGCACAGAGAAGAAGAGGCCCCACTTGGCAAGGAATGCCGGCAGGATGACTTACTTGGAGCTGTACAGTGCTGGAGGCAGGGGCTACTTGGAGCTTGAAGATCTTCCATGAAGAGAGCCAACAAGCCTTGAGAATGACAAACAGATGTGGCGCACAGAGAGGTGGTCACCGTTTGTTGGAGAGGGATTGCAATCTCCCCACTTGCAGTAGAGACAGGTCAGGCCTCTGGAGAACCAACAAACCACCACCTGTGTTGCACAGCCAAAAAATGTCCGTGGGACAAGATGATCAGCAAAAGATTGTGGACGTCGAGGTGCCAGCGGATTCAGGGAAGTGACTCCTTCACTTCAAAGAAGATTCCTTCAAGCTGGGATGCAGGCTGAGTCCTTGGTGACTTGGAGGATGCACGGCCATGGAGTTGCAGATCTTGAAGAAGCACAGGGATGAAGATGCAGCAGGTATCTTCCTACAACGAGCAGTCGTGTTGTGGGTCCTGTCTTGAAGAACAGCAGAGTTCCAGTGTCCACCAATAGAAGATTCTTTGAACAAGCTTCAGAAGACAATCAGTCTGTTCCAGAAACTGCTGTTGGGACGAATCTAAAGGCATACCCTCAGGGAAGCCCTTAAGTATCCACAAAAAGGGGGGCGTGGCTTGCAGGGCTGCGAAATGGCCGCTGCTTAGGCGAGCTCCGCCGGCTGAGCTTTATTATCCTATAATTTATCCTGCAAATGACGCGATCGAGGTGGTGAGGCTGCCTGTGCTGAAAGAGGGGGCTCTGTCACGCACAACCATCCAACTTTCTGCTCCCAACTCGGCAGATATGGCCGTACTCTGGTGACGAAAAGTAAGCGGAGGAGAGGTCTCGAGCCGGGCCGCTGCTGAGAACCAGAGACCCGAGGGAGCTTTGAAATCGATCTCGGGGTGTGGCGGGCCTGAACCCGCGGCGAAGACTTGCTTCCGGAGCCCTCGCAGGCTGCGCCGGACACTGGAGAGAGCTGATGCCGGGGACTGGGAGACCGGAACCTCATCTCCCCTGCAAACCTTCATCGCTCTGCCCGGACCGACGGCCTTGACACGGTGAGGAAGGGGAGACGTTCGTGAGGGCGGCCATGTTGTGTGCACGGCGGATGTGTTCCCTGAGGGCAACGAACGTAGCTGCTATTTACTGACTGTGTGTGGGCACCTTGACTATCTGCATTCCCCGGAAGGATAAGCGGCTACGGGCTAAATGGTCAACTCCCCCGTGTGTGCTCCCTAGAACTTTGCTAATGTGCTGGCGGATTGAACTGATTCTGGCTGATACATGGGTGGCGGACGGAGTTGATCTGCGCTGTGCGGCTGGCCGTAGTTCCCAACCACGTTGCTACTACATCGGATTTGGCCAGCCGCCTCAGTGCTCAGAACTATAGCACTGTATGTGTCTGCTAGATTGTGTATGCCCTTGCGCTTCGAGTCGCCGCCTTGTTCTATGCCTAAAGCGCTATCTGCACTGTATAGGCATTTTGCTCCATGCGTGATCTCCCTGCTGGTTGACTCTGGCGGGCTGCTCTGGAGGCTGTGAAGGTGACAGGCCTTTGTCTGTCCTCGGAGGTGCCATGCTGGCTGCGAGACCTCCTGTGAACTGCCTACTCGCGGCCGGTTATGCCCCTATGCTTGGCTTCAAAGTCAGATACATGCTACACTAGAGACGCACCACATTTAGCACACGCACTTTGTGTCATTGGGTCCTCCGCTTATCGCCATCTCGTTGAAGCTGCACGTTGTCGCTCCCTGGCGATCTAAAGAGGCCATATCACGGTGCAAAGGATAACGGATACACGCAGCTGCTTGTAGATCATCACCGTGAGCTCGCCATGGGCAAAGCAGACGCGAGACAACCGAAAATTACATTTGAGAACAAAAGGGGGGCCAAGCACTCTGACCTGGACTCTGGTGCCCCAGGTGCGCAACAAGATGACGTCACAGAAGAGGAGCAAGGTGGTGACCTAAGATCTCTTATGCTTGAAATGCGCTCCAGCCTGAAAAGTATAGATGCTAAACTGGACACCCTGACCTCGCAACTAGAATCGGTGAAGTCGCAGGTAGACACGCATGAAACTCGTCTGGATAGCTTAGAAAACAGGCACACTGAGGTCCACGAGTTTCAACAGGAAACAAAAGAACAACTCCTGCACATGGACAGACTCCTCACAATTATCAGAGCGAAGAATGATGACCTTGAAACAACCTTCGACTCACGGGCATTCCGGAGACCACAGCCATGCCCAAAGTGGAGGCGTTTGTGGTTGTCCTGCTTCATGAACTATTTGATCCTCACCTATCTCTGGTCTTCGCAGTTGAGAGAGCGCATAGAGCACTGGGCCAGAAGCCACCTGTTGGGGGCACACCCAGGCCCATCCTTGCCAAAATCTTAAATGACCAGGAAAGAGATACCATCCTGAGACTGTCGAGAGAACGGGGCCGGATCACCCACAAGGGAAATCCTATATCGTTCTATCCAGACTTTACCCCTGCGGTGCAGGCTGCGCGCCGAGAGTTTCTCCCGACCAAACGATTACTGATGCAGGCACACATCCCATACTCCTTACTCTATCCGGCAAAACTTAAGGTGTCTCACGACGGCACAGCCCATTTCTTCACCGACGCGAAGTCGGCTCTCAAGTTTGCTAAACATGTATGTGGTCCTCAATCAAAAAGGAAAGGTGCTGCGGCGGAACTAACAGCTGACAGGATGAGTGATAATGACTGACCGCCTTTTTTTCTTTTTTTTACAATATGTTATGTGAGCATTTGCTCCAATGGCCTTGCTGTCGCATAAGTCCTATTGCCCTCGCTTAGGAGGTCTCGAATATTATACCATGATTTTTGTTGGATGTTGACGCTTTATGTCATTTTGCAGAATCACGTGTTACATGTTGCTGTGTAAGCCTCTATATATTATTCCATTGTTTGTGGAGCCCCGGCTGCGGTCTAGCCTAGCCACTGAGAGCAGTCGTTTGCTATGACTCTCAGCCACCCTGTGCCAACGGGGGAGTATGCCTCTGTAACCTCGCCCCCATGGGAAGGTCCCCTGTTTACATGTTCTCCCACTCTTATGGTGGGTCTGGGGGGTTTATGCACAACCTGATTGGGGGGTTGGAGTGGGTGGTGGGTGGAGGGGGGTTGTTTTAGTTCCTTTGTTTCGGTCCGCACAATTTCTGCCTCTTCTGACTGTTGATTTGATGCTTCTTGTAGCTATGAGGGGAACAGACTGTTGTATATGCTGTGAGTTATTCTCTTTATGCAGCCAGTGACTATTAATGTTTTAACTTGGAACATTAGGGGGTTGAATGATATTAGGAAGGCCAGACTATTACATGCATATCTGACACGACACAATATAGATATATGTTTCCTGCAAGAGACTCATCTGAATGTTACACCCTCCCCTAGACTTCGGCACACACATTGGGAGACGGTACATGGTGCTACTTATTCCAACTATGCGCGAGGGGTGGCTATCCTGGTCCGTAAAAATTTAGACTGGAAAGACATAGCAGTCCACATAGACAAAGAAGGCAGATATATCGTCCTTCATGGTATCTTAGGAGGGAAACAGGTCATTTTGGCGAATGTATACGGCCCAAATGTCGACTCTCCGGAGTTCCTTAGAGATGTCTGGTCCGTAATAATGGCTACACAATGTGACACGATCATATGGGGCGGTGACTTTAACGTGGTGTTGAATGACCATCTGGATAGACAGGGCTCTTCACATCCATTGCACCCACAAGCAGGCTCAGCTTTACGTGACCTGATCTCTGAAGGTCATTTGGTTGATGTCTGGAGAGATAGGTACCCTTTACTGAGAGAGGGGACTTGTATATCGGCCCATCACGCTGCATGGTCTCGCTTAGACTTTTGGCTGGCATCTTCAGAGGTGGTATCATGGGTGGTTACGACCTCACATCTCGCACGTTCCCTCTCTGACCATGCTCCTTGCCTGATTACACTGGCACTCCCTGACGCTCTCCCACGCGCCTTTAGTTGGCTGCTGCCACCACATGCATTGCTGGATGATGCATTGAAGGAAGAAATCAGAAAAGATGTGGTAGAGTACTTTGATCTCAATTCCGGCAGAGTCCCATCAGAGGCCATCTTATGGGATGCATTCAAGGTAGTCATTAGGGGGAAATGCATTGCTAGGCAAGCGGGGGTCCTAAAGGCACTGAGGGGCACTTTGGCGCAGATAGAACACCAGATCAAGGAACTTGAAAAGCGTTTTTGCGATAGCGCTAATCCGACAGTAGCGGCAGATTTGAAGGTCAAGCTTCTAGAGTTCGCTGAGGAGGCTCAGAGGAAGTTAAAATTCCTAGGGAAACATGCAGAAGCCAGACGCTACGGGGAGGGAGATAGGCCAGATCGCACGCTTGCTAATATGGTCAGGCGGTCCAACTCTACTGCATTCATTCACTCAATTCATACACCTGCTGGGGATGTGGTCACTGGGCACACTGAAGTCCTGAAAGAATTTGCTGCGTTCTACTCTTCTCTATACACTGCTACTCAATCGACCAATTCGGAAAGCCTGCAAGACTTCCTTGATTCCATAGCGCTTGTTTGGTTTAACGATGCCCACAGGCGCTATATGGATTTGCCTATCACATCTGCAGATATTCAACAGGTGACTCAAAGTCTGCCCCTGAGTAAAGCCCCTGGGCCTGATGGCCTGACAAAGTCGTTTTACAAAGCCTACAGTGAAGAGTTGGCCCCTCGACTGCTTGCAGTGTATAATGAGGCGCTAGACGCCAACACTCTCCCTACCTCAATGCAAGAGGCGCTCATCATCAATCAATCAATCATCGCATTTGTATAGCGCACTACTCACCCAGAGGGTCTCAAGGTGCTGGGGGAGGGGGGTCCGCTACTGCTCGAACAGCCAGGTCTTGAGTTGCTTCCTGAAGGCGAGGTGGCCTGGGTCAGGCGGAGGTGGGTGGGGAGGGAGTTCCATGTCTTGGCGGCGAGGTAGGAGAAGGACCGTCCCCCTGTGGTGGCTCTTCGGATGCGGGGGACGGCGGCGAGGGCGTGGCTGGTCGATCGAAGCTGGCGATTGGGAGCGTAGAAGTTGAGGCGGCTGTTGAGGTACCCTGGGCCTTGGTTGTGTAGGGCTTTGTGTGCGTGGGTGAGGAGACGGAAGGTGATTCTCTTGTTGACTGGGAGCCAGTGCAGGTTTCTCAGGTGTCCGGAGATGTGGCTGCGACGGGGGATGTCCAGGATGAGTCGTGCTGAGGCGTTCTGGATCCGCTGGAGTCTCTTCTGGAGTTTGGCGGTGGTTCCGGCGTAGAGGCTGTTGCCGTAGTCCAGACGGCTGGTGACCTTATTAAAACCAGATAAAGACGAGAGAGAACTTGACTCCTTTCGCCCTTTATCCCTGATCAACGTGGATGTGAAAATCTATGCCAAACGCTTTGCTAATAGATTACAACCGCTGCTGCCGATGGTAGCCCTCCCGGACCAATCCGGGTTTATCCCTGGTCGGGCAACATCGCATAACTTACGAACAATATTCTCTGTTCTACATTATTTGCACCCCAACACGAAGGCAGCCGCTGTCTTCCTGGATGCGACAAAAGCGTTTGACTCGCTAGAATGGTCATACCTTTTCCGAATACTGGTCCGTATGGGATTTAGCCCTTTATTTATAACCCACATTAAGCTGCTTTCTGAAAAGCCCCAGGCACGAGTGCGCGTAAATGGCCTAATATCTGATTGTTTTCCCATTACTAGGGGGACAAGACAGGGCTTCCCTCTTTCACCCCTCTTATTTGCTATTGCAATGGAGCCCCTTGCAACAAGAATTAGGCAGCATCACACGGCCAGAGGGATTAGCTTCAGTTCTAGAAGCCTCCTGATCTCCATGTATGCGGATGATGTTACCCTATATGTTCATAACCCGTCAGACAACCTACACCCAGTACTTCGCGAATTCATAAGGTTTGGTGGCCTATCTAGTGTCACCATAAATTGGAAGAAATCTGTGATTTTCCCGCTGCCGGAAGGTACTCCAGAGGTCAGCTCGGAATTCCCATTGCGCTGGCAGGCTGAAGAAGTCAAATACCTGGGAATATGGCTGAGCCAAACTCTACAGGACATACGGAACTTGAACTTTGGTCGTGCTATGGAGTGGCTTGAATCGAAAGTGGCCATTTGGGCCAGATTGCCTCTTTCCATCGCTGGAAGAATAGCGCTGATCAAAATGATTGTATTACCTACATTTTTGTATTTGTTTACTAACGTGCCGATTCCCCTCACGCAACACTTTTTTAAACTATTACACACCCAAATGCTATCACTGGTATGGGCGGGTGATCAGGCTAGGGCCTCATGGGACCTTCCAACGCTTCCACTTCGACAGGGAGGTCTGGGCGCCCCTGACATGCCCCTATATGCATTGTGTGCCCAGGCACAATTCCTCCACTTTTGGATCTACCCGACTCCATATCAACCACATGTTGCAGTGGAGATGGATGCGGTTGCGCCCACCCCCCTGAAGGTTGCTCTCTACAAAAAAGCACCACGGCCCCACCAAGATGTTGAAACTGCTGACCTTCTGCGGTGGGTCTGGAGGGAACACCAGAAGCGTGCTGATGTCCCCATGCTCTACGCACCCTCTGTGCCTCTGAGAGATAACCCTATTCTACCATGTCTGGAACAGGATGGAAAGGTGTTGGAAATAGGGGGCACGCAACTTTTAACATTTGCGGATTTATACCCTGACGGCAGATTCAGGCCTCTCTCTGTTGACGGTGAGGCTCAAGGGTTGATTTTTGCTGAGCAGTTTGCCTATCATAAATTGAAAGCCGCATGTCGTGCAATGTGGGAGGGATTCCCTGGGGCTCCCCCAATGCTCGACGATTTGGAATCCATTTTAGCCAGAGCTTCCCCCAAAAAGCTAGTCACTCGGTTGTATTACGCCATGCAGGAGCAGACCCCTGTTATACGACCCAACTCCTTGTAGCTATGGAATGTGGAACTTGACCCTCCTCTAACAGAGGAACAATGGAATTACTGTTGTAGGCAATTGACAGAGAGATCCCCCAACTATAAACTTAGACTTGTACATTTCAAGTTCCTGCACCGCTATTATAGAACCCCTGTTAGTCTCTTCAGGATGAAGTTGCGGGACGATGAACGCTGCTGGAGATGTGGGTACGAACCTGCTTCATTCTTGCATATGGCTTGGGACTGCCAGTCGCGTGCACGTTTTTGGTCCGAAGTATTTTTGGCAGTCAATCAGATGGTCAAGCGGAGTGATGTGCCATCGCCACATTTAGGCCTACTGGGCCTAGTGCAGCACACATTGCCCCGACTGCGAAAACTACATGCGCTACTGTTGCCCTATGCGCGCAGGCGAATTGCACTCAAATGGGGTAGGAAACGAGTACCCACATTTACTGAATGGTTATCGGACGTCACCTATGGCCACAGACAACTGGGGGTGTATTGGGAAGTCATGCCACCTACATCCAGACCTAAAGACATATGGGAGCCGTTTATACAGTGGTCAAAAAACAGGGAAAGTCCTCAGGATGTAACACCAGATCAAGAATCTTGTGTTGGATCGAACTAGTTATGAGAACAAATTGCAGATATGGTGTTACACTTAATTTTAGGCCAGATGTCGGAATTTTGCTGATCTCTGCCACCAGAATATTGATCGTGTAATAACTTGTGTATGTGTCAATGTATTTCTAACTTCCCCGTTTTTATCCAAGGTCTACCTAAGAAGCGTACATCTGTAAGTTTTCTTTTTAACCCCAACTGCTCCACTTAGCTGTCATGATTAGCTATCACTATCCCCCCTCATATCAGGAGATTGCGGAATTGCAGAGTTGTTTGTAGCGGCACCAACTGTTTTTTCTGTTGTTCTTCCTCTTTGGTAACTCAAATGAATATGTCATATGATGTCTAATACTACTGGAACATGTACTGATTATTCTATATCTTGTAAAAGCATTAAAAAGATTTTTTTTTAAAAGTATCTACAAAAAAGGGGAAGAACCTCTTCTGTTGCAACCCATCTGCCAGAGGGAGCCAGGGGCACTACTCAGATGATCTAGCCAGTCAGATGCTCCCTGGGGCCCATATGCAACATGGCAGAATCAAATGACCACATGGAGAAGCTTTGGATCACCTCCCTGGAGGAGGAGCTGGACAGGGGGGTTGTCACACCCCTGTCCTGTGTGTGGTTTTGTGCTAGAGAGGGAGCCAAAGGTTCCTGGACTGGGCAAACCTGGTTTATGCATGGAGGGTACTAAATGTGCCTTTCAGGGCAGTCTGGTGGCGCTGGGAAACGCCCCTTCCTAAATAATTCTAAAGGAGAGGTGGTCACACCTCGCCTTTGCAGGAAATCCTTTGTTCGGCTTCCTCTGCCCGAGTTAAACTCATCAGTAGTGGGGCAGAACACTGTTTAGGGTCGACAGCAGCGCGGACTGGCAGTCACACCCTGTAAGGCTGCACAGATAGGTTGTAGAAAAGTAGGATCTGTTTTCATGGTTACCCACACTTTTTGCCTGGTGTCAGTGTGTTTTGACTGTAGTGTGCTGAGATGCTGCTGATCAGGCTCCCGGAATCTGTGCTCTCTCAAAATGGCTTTGGAAAGTACTTTTGTACCTCCCACAAGTGGCTACTGGTGTATCTGTATAGGTCCCTAGTATATGGTACAAAGGTACCCAGGGCATAGGTACACCAGGGGTCTCCCAGCATGAATTGTGCAACCCATGGGAGTCCATTTCAACTCAGACTACTGGCTTTGCATTCCAGCCTGTGTGAGGTGGTGAATGCACCTCTCATGACAGATGCAGGTTCCTTATATCTTAGGTCATTACACATAAATCCTATAAATCATCCCTATGGAAGACCCTTCAGTGCTGATGGCAAGGTGATTGGGTATAAGTGTGAGTGTGCCCCTGTATGAGCATGACACCTCTACACACCCTGGAGTCGATTCTTTAGGCTTTGTAAGTGAAGTCAGACATTTTAAGATATATAGTGGACATCAGTTATGACAAGATGTCTAACTATAAGAAGAAGAAGTGTGAAGTGTGGCTCAATGGTTAGAGCGGCAGACCCTGATGCAGAGGTCTAACCCGGGACGAGGGTTCAATTCCCCGTCTTGGAGGGTCTTGGGCTCCAAATTCCACGGACCTGATAATTGTCGCCTCGGTGCCTATTCCAATCATGGAGTTCCACTCTGCAGCTCTGGGCAATAGCTTGCTTAATCTCCACAACGGCCCCCACAATGCTACGGATGCCTGGCCGCCACCTTGGGGGTGCCCAGGAGTGGACACCTCACAGGGAAAGCCAGGATGGGTTCCACAGCGGTATTCGTACAAGCGCCTTGAGACCCTTGCGGGTGAGTAGTGCGCTATACAAGTATCAATTTACATTTACTAAAGAATGGATGCGCTGAACCTTTTCATGTTTTCTGTCAAACATGTTGGAATCATCCCCCAACACCAATTCCGGTGTTGGAGTTATGATTATGATCCCATGTACAGAAGACCCCCTGTCCTCCTGCCTACAGCCTTTCAGGGTCTGCCACCAAGTGCTGCTTCTGACCACAGACACTGTTTTGTCATCCTGCTGCTGAGCTGAGTTCGAGCGTGGGAACGTAGAACAATACATTTCTTTTCATAGGGAGGTGTGACCACCTCCCTAACAGGACTTAATGTATTGGGCTGGGGTGGGGGCACATTTCAGCACCACCCGACTGAATTGAAGGGCAAGTTTGGTTCCCTCCTTGCATACTCCGGTTGGAGCCAGTGCAGGAACCCTTGGTTTCCGCTCTGGCGTGTAACTGGACAAAAGATAGGGGAGTATCCTCCCCTCTGCTCAGTCTCTCCACTAGGAGGGAACCCCAAGTTGTTCCAACCCTTTCCTTGGGTATTTAAGGGATCCCCGGTGAGTGGGTCCTCAGGTTCTTTGTGGAACAAAACTCACCTCTGAAACCAAGATACTCTTTAACTGTCTGGACATTTGGACTTCGACTGGCACTAAGATTGCATCAAGAAAGACTCCTGCTGCTCCAGGTCTTGCTGTTCTTCAAGTCTTCTGCCTCATATGTGTCTACGCTTCACTTAGGTACTCCAGAAGACCTGTGGGCATCAAGGACATCTGGAGGAATCACCCTTGGAGTGAATGAGCCACTCCCCTGTATCTGCAGGCACCACAATAAAGCTGACTGATCTGCTGCTCCTGTCACCCTACGGACTTCCCAAGGCCCAGCAACAGAGGTGGGGGTTCTGCAGCTCTGCAGAGGCATGACCTGTCCTCCCTGCAATTTGGAGGACAGTATCCCTCGTCAGAGTCACTGGGACCAAACCCCTGTGCAGCACCTCAACTTGCTATTGCCAAGGCTTGTTGGCTCTGCACTCCAGAAATCTTCGGGCTACAAGAAGCTCCAGCCTCCAGCACCTCATTCCTTAAAGATCTGCATCACCATCTTTGGGGAACTGCCTCAGGTCCTCTTGCGGCTCCTGTGCCTTGTGCCTGGAGGTCTTCTCAAGGGTCTTCTGATTTGGTGGGCTCCCCTGTTCTGACTCCCCTGCACTTGGTGAGTCCCTTGCTGGTCTTATTGATTGCATCTTGTAGTCTTCCACACCCTTTGCAGCTACCAAGGCTTGCGGGTGCTTCAGCCGGACACCGACCACCTAGAAACCGACATCAGGCATGTTACAGCTCGTGCATGCCTCCTGATCCTTCTCAGCTATGCCTGGTCCCCACAGCTGCAGCGACAAGATCCTTGTCAACATTCCTGAGCTTCCTGCCCAGGGTGGGCATTGTGCTACTGTGCTTCCGTGCCTCCTTGTCTCCTCGATGGCATAGACTCTGTCCCCTCTGCTTGCAGATATTTCTCTTCAAGAATCAACCCGAGGATTCTACCAGGCGTCTCCTGAGGCCTTTTGTCCAAAGTCTTCCATTGTCTCCCACAGCAGGTTCCTACGTCACTTTACCCCTATGCACTCGACTTCACTGGTGCAGGTAACCTGGTTCCTGGGGCACGGGTGGGGTGGCTCTCCCTCCTTCTGTCCTCCAAAGGGTTTCTTCTTGGTCCTCTGGGAAGTATCCCTTTCCTTTAAAACTGCAACCGCGACTTCTCCGTAGACTTCCATTGGTCATGCGGCTCTCTGCACACAGTCTCCGTTGGGTTCGTGGGTACTTAACTTGGGTGGTTCCTTGTTCTCCCAGCTCCTCTGAATCCTTTGGTCCAAGCCCTGTTCTGTTTTCCAATGTGCATTTCACTTCTTTAGTGTATAGTTTGGTTTCCCTCTGGAGACTAGTGTATATTTGTGCTACTTACCTGATTTCTTTTAAGCATTTTCATGTGTATTTCTGTTATCTTCGGCTAGGAGATTTACAAATGTGTCAGTGATTGTGATGTGTAATAAATAAATAAACTTATTTTTATAAACACTGTGTGGTTCTCTTTCATCTAATCTACATTGTTGATTGAGTGTGGTAAAACTAGCTGGTTTACACTCCTTCAAAAAAAGCCTGAAGGCTGCTCACCACAGCTACCACTTCGAAGGTTATTAAAGTCAACTAAAATCCCCCTAAGGGTTGCCTGGATTAGTGCAAGGTGCATCACTCGTTTAAGTGTGCACCATCTACGAATGCAGCCTCCTACAGGGATCCTCCTGGAGCCCCCCAGAACATGGTATCATGCAACCAACACTGGAATCAGTGCGGTGTAGTGGCATGATTCCAACATATTTGACACCAAACATGAACAGGATTGGGGCAGCTAATATGTAGTTAGACATCTCGACATGCCAGTGTCAACTACATGCCTTATAATGAGTGTCCTGTACTTACAAACCCCGGAGAGTCTGGGGTTTGTAGGGGTACCTCTGCTAATGCAGGGGTTCCCACACACTTGGAACCATGCACCCTGCCCTTGGACTGAAGGGCCTACCTTAGGGGTGACTTGTAGGTATTAAGTGCAGTGACTGGGATATAAGGGAAACCTTATATCTGAGGTGAAGGATGCATGCACCCTATCACACAGATTGCAATGGCAGCTCTGCAGACACAGTTTGCATGGGGTCCCATAGGTGGCATAATACATGCTGCAGCCCATAGGAGACCCCTGGTGTACCAATGCCCTAGGTACCTCAGTACCATATAGTCGGTACTTATAATGGTACCCCAGTGCCAATTCCCAGCAAATATAGAGGAGGGAGTACATTTTTTTTTTTAAGAACCTTTATTTGTTACCTCAAGGAAATACACGTATGGGCCTACAACCACCCCGGCCGGCCGCTAGTCAAGTTGTAAGTACAGCGAAGCAATATAGGAGAATACAGCAACCCGAAAAGCAGGGTCTAACAATAGTCCAGGATATAACTTGTATTCAAGCGTACAATACAAAATTCAGGATTCGAGAAGGTTCATTTTACAATAAAGAAAAATGCAGAATCAGTGTCACACGATCATACAAGGTCCTACAATAGCTAGCATAAAGCAGGAAATCCGCAAATAGTGCAAATACGTGCGAAGTATTGGGGGTAGGGCAGACAAGTCAGGATAAATGTAAATAACAAACACGTTACGCCATAAGGTTGCGCCCCACCCCTCAAAACGAAACATACTGTAGGAAAAACGGCGACACCAAAAGGAAAGACAGACAAAGGGCCATAGAAACAAAGAAAGGACAAATTAACAAACCCCGTCCCCCTACCCCCCACCCCGCATCCCTGCAGAAGGCCACGGCCTATCCCCCCCAGCAGCATGCCTGTCGCCCTAAATAAGAGACCCGAAATATAGAAGAAATATAGAAGAAGAGAAGAAAAAGAAAAAGAGGAGAAAAAAGAGGAGAAATGTGGAGAAGGGCCATCGATCTGGCCCCCCGTGCCCCCCCCCCCACCACCGCGCACAGTAAACATTCTAAAAGCAAGATCAGGATAGCCATGGAAAACAATAATCACCAATAGCACAATCAATAACATTCCCGCTGAGTGTCCCCCAAATCACCGGCAGCCAACAATAAGTTCCATCATGTCCTAGACGGTTTCACCCCTGGCCTTTTCTATCAGTAGTACCAACATACATCCACTTATCAATCGACACACAGAGCAGAGTGGAGGGTCCAAGAAGTCCTGTCGGACCGAGCAGTGTTATTACTCCATGGAACCTCAGCCCCCAAAACCCAGTCGAATATGAATAGCGGAAATCCAACTGTGTCTGCAGCAATCCCGAAAACACCTTCCAGTTCGAACACAGTCTCGCCAGCCAGGGAAAGAGAGTCACACCATCCAACAAGCGCTGAAACGCCACCGGGGCAGCCCAAACCACAGAACGACATTGTTTACCCAGCCGCCGAGCAGACAAGGGCCCCGACGAGGCACCCGCATGTACAACAGATCTGTCCGAAGCGATCTCATGAGCCAGATATTCCGGCGTCTCCACGAACCGAGGTGTAGCTGGAAAACCCATCACTGACGCAGAGGCGGGCACATCGGCGCTTCCTAGAGATCGAACTATGTCCGTGTGGAACGGCGGTACAACAATGGTGTCCCGGAGAAGGGTCATGTGCAGGGTCATGTGCAGGGTTGTTAGCGCCGCCAATATATCTCTGGACGTGGGCATCATCTTGTGTCGCCAGACCTCAGGACTCTCTCTCACAGCGGTTTCTCTGTCTGGATGTGGTCTGCGCAAGAGGGTGCCATCTGCCATCTTAGCTGATCCGGCCTCGCCCTTCTCCATCTCACCTTGGGACCGGTCCCACACCGGGGCGCAACAGGATTCACCACGGGGACCCCAAAGGTCAGGGTAGGCTTCTCAACGAAGGGTCACCAAAGGGCTAAACAAAATCTCTGCCGCTCCCCGTGAGCCGCCCGTCAAGTCCGGGAAAAGTCAGTAATCATGCCCGGACACAACACTGGAAAGGGGGCCAGGTATCGCGCACTCCCCTCGACCCTGCTTTACCGCACACCTCACAAGGCACTCCGCTAGACGCATTGGGTCAGCACTGGCGCCAGCGGCCCATCGAGCCATCGGTGCCCTCCTGCCGACTCCCACCTCCACAAGTGGCCGCTGTTGTCACAGTCGCGGCCGGCTGCTCGCCTCACTCGACACCCCGGTCCCAGCTCCGTGAAGGCCGCAAAACAGTCGGGGACATTTCCACGGGTCTGCCGCACGTAGAAGCCTCAGAAGCATACGGTAAGTGAAAGTTATCCTTTGTCTACTTAAATATGTCGTTGCGACTCAGGATATTTGCCAGGATGTATGTGCGGGGTGAGAAGGCTCACGGAGCCGAGCGTCTAAGCAGCCATCTCGGACGCCAGCTTGGCTCCTCCCTCGGAGGGAGTACATTTAGAGGAGAGTATTTAGCAAATTTAGAGGAGAGAGCACAGTCTTTGGGGTCCTGATTAGCAGAATCCCAGTGAATTACAGTCAAAACACACTAACACCAGGCAAAAAGTGGAGGTATCTATGCCTGAAATATCCTACTTTCCTACATAACCCCCTCCCAAATGAAAGAAGATAAGACTAACCTTGCCCAGTTTAGTCTTTATTCTCTAAGTGGAAAAACCTAGAAAGGCCATCTGCATAGGCATGGTTACTCCCGGGTCTATGTTCCACTGTAAAGTCCATCCTCTGTAGGGAAATGGACTACCTCAAACATTTGGGGTTTTCACCCTTCATCTGTTTTAGCCATAAGAGTGGGCTATAGTCTGTCTGAACAATGAAGTGAGTGCCACAAATGTTTGACCTCAACCTCTTTAAGATCCAGACCATAGCAAAGGCCTTCCTCTCAATAGCTGCCCAACCTTTCTCTCTGGGGGTCAGCCTTCTGCTAATGGAAGCTATAGGTTGATCCTGGCCCTCTTCATTGAGTTGTGATAACACTGCTCCTATTCCTATTTCAGAGGCATCTGTCTGGACAATAGATTGATTGGAGTAGTCAGGACTCTGCAGAATGGGAGCGGAGCACATGGCCTTCTTCAGGGCTTCAAAGGCCTCTTGACAGCTAACGGCCCAATTCACCTTCTTAGGTATCTTCTTAGTGGCGAGGCCATTAAGGGGAGTCACAATGGACCCATACCCCTTAACAAATCTTCTGTAGTACCCAGTCAGGTCAAGAAAAGTTCTGACCTGAGTCTGGCTAGTGTGAGCAACCCAATCCACAATGGCTTGGATTTTGCTCTCCAATGGCTGAACTTGGCCTCCACCTACCAGGTCGCCCAAGTATACAACCTTACTCTGCCCTATCTGGCACTTACTGGCCTTGATAGTGAGGCCTACCTTTTGCAGGGCCTCAATTGCATTTCTGAGGTGCAATGAGTCTCTTGACCTGATTGAAAGCCTCATCATGCACTTGTGTCCAGACAAAACTTGTCCCTTTTTTAAGAGATTTCCTCAATGGTTCCACCACCAAAGCATACCCCTTAACAAATCTCGCGTAGTACTCCCCTAACCCCAAAAAAGAACATAGGGAATCTTTCTCATAGGATTTACTTGCCTTATCCAAAGCACTCACCAGATTAACTTTTGGAAACATGCCACAACTGGAAATCTTGTGACCCAGATGATCAATTTACATTTGTCCTTACTGTCATACCTTTAGTTTCCAACTCCAACCTCTTCTCCCTTCTGTTCCAACTCATGACAGTACAACATACTTAATGACATACAACCATTCCATGGAACAAGAAGGAACCATGGTAACATGTGAAATATTATTGAAGAACTACAACATGAATAAACTTTATTGAGACCTAGTGATGTAAACACACCACAGTGTGGTTCATGAAATGTTGTACAGACACACGCAAACTAATTAAAGATGGCGCCCGCTATAATCTAGAATGTCAGCCCGGATGGAGTGTGGGCTGCCTGAGTGTAAAACCCATCCCTAAGCCAGCTGTCACTAATTAAGTGAGGCGTCACTTGAATCCATCGAAGGATCGGGGAGTGGCCTCCTACCGCCTTCGGGGTCGCGGACCGGCACTTCATATTGCGCTCGAATCCTCGGAGCGTGTGGAGTATCAGAACACATATGGTTGGTCTGTTGGTCTGGCGGTAAGTGAGGAGGTCTTTTTATTGCGGGCGGCTGACTGAATGCATTCTATGTAGCAATGCTACATGCCTAGTCTTGCTACCAATATTGGGTGAATGGGATGGTTTGTGGTCAACAGCAGGACACAAACGCTAGGATACATGTTTGGTCCTTTTTTCAAGGTACAGATGGCACTGAATGTTTGTGAAATTTTAATTACCTTGACATAAGGAAATGAGATTTGACCATTCTGCTCCCACGATGTGGACGGTAAAATATAGGTCTATTCACAGGTACATTTTTCAACTGAGTTTCGTGAGGGTGGCTAACCTTCAAAATCCCCCCATGGGGAGTTGCTGGTAGGAGTCCGCCTGGCAACCACCAAGTAACTATGCCACATTGTGAAGACACACATGAGATGTGTCTCAATTTGAATGTGTCAACAAATGATAACTGTTTATAATCTCTTGTCTTTTTGTCTCTGGCACTATCTCTCTTTCTTTTATTTGTTATCAACCACTACAGATCCATTGCATCAGTGAGGTGGAGATACGTTCCTCTGCCCCGATGAAATTCCCAAAAACTCTTTGAGCAATGAAACATGTTGGCCGTTCAAGTTAAAATGGTTTAAAACATGCTGTTTCTTTTATTCGAGTGTGGACACTAATAAATTAAAGAATATGTGGGATAGTTGTTCACAACTTATTTTTAACTAGGAGATCAATTCACATCTTTTCACAGCATAGGGCTTAGAAGGCTGATAGTTGACACCATCATTTACACATTATTTTTTCACCACTTCACAAGAGGTTAAGAGTTAGTTTACGCATCTTTCTTTACTATCAAGCAAGTTGCCGATGATGACAGAACGAGCAAACTAGTGAGTACCAACCAGTAGCTCCATGGATGGTGCTTAAATGAGGCACTTTCTGACTTCTCTCACATTTTTTCTTTCTTCTGTGGGTGTGAGAACAGCTGTGGTTGGTTGATAATTTTGTTTAACCCTGAGGAACACTTATAGGTGGGCATGACAAGTTAACCTAGGAGGGCCATACCTAGGAGTAAATTATAATACTGGTTTAACAGATTTTCCAAAGACTACAATGTGTTCTTTGTGGAGTGGAGGGCTACCTGGTTATATTCCCTCTCTTGCTCCTTATTTGATTGCATGCTAAATATAGAGCCAGCCTCCTACAATAATAGAGCCCTTTTCCTCACAGTCTAAAAAACAAATACCCTCCTACACTCAATATTATGCCAGAATGGGATCTCAGTTTGACATTTATCTACCTAATGTGCTCCCCGTTTGAATATTTACATAGTTGTCCTTTACGATTGTTAACATTCAAGACTATCTTTTTAGTTGCTATCATGTCGGCTAGACGGATAAGCAAACTTCAGGCCCCATTTACAGGGTAGTGTCAAAGCTTCCTTCACTTTTTTTTTTTGGACCCAATTGGTACTGAGAACCAGGGCTGTCCTCCTGCCTAAAGTGGTCACTCCCTTCCACTAAGCCCAATCTATCGCTCTTTCTACTTTCTATCCTCCTTCACATCCACCTAAAGAGTAGGAAAGACTTCTTTGCCTTGATCCCAAATGAGCTGCAGCCTCTACATGGACAGATCAAGTTAGTTCAGTCTGAATGATCAACTCTTTGCAGGATAAATTAGAAAAATTAAAGGCAAAGCTGTACTTAAACTGACACTCTCAAGACGGATTATCCTGCGTATCAAAATCTGCTACGCCATGGTACACAAGGACCCTTTAGAAGATATTCATTCTCATTCTACCAGAGCCACGTCTTTAACCTCAGTATTGGTGAGTGGGGTACCAGTAGCAGCTTTTTGCAAAGCAACAACTTGGACAACCTTTGCCGTTTTTGGAAAACACTTTGCTTGTTCAGGCCTGCAGGATTTCTTGGTGTAACCAGCCATGGACCCACCTCCATGTGTGAGCCTGCTTGGGGAATCTGTTCAAAAGGTGAGGAATCTGAAGGTAGAAGTACTGATCAGAAGATCAAGATACTTACTTTCGGTAATGATTTTTCTGATGGATACTGTATCTACCTGCAGTTCCCTCACTGGCCCACCAACTTCACTGGTTCTATATAACAATAGTCCTGTTGTTACGTATTATAAATATTACTGAAAACTGCACCAATCAGAGTAAGATTTTGGTTTCATTAGTTTGTCTCCAGGGTTTGCAAACCAATGGATAAAACCTGACATCAGCACACCGAAGGGGGTGGTTTATGGCTCCATTGGTGTAACAAGAAGCTGAACGCAGCACCAATGTGGAGCTGATGCCCCCGACCAGAATGGGAAAGCTATCTAAATGTTTCTGGATCCAGACATCTGCTTGGGATATTCAAAAGGTGAGAAATCTGCAGATAGATACAGTATACTCTAGAAAATGCTGTACTGTAGGTAAGTAATCTGTCCATCTGGGTTGATTCAGTTGCTTCTGCTCTTGTGGTCTGGGTTCATTACATTCTCTTCCATTCTGTGTGGCTTAGCATCATTTCTAAGTCTTTTGTATTTTTCCCAAAATTATTTTGCACAGTGCACAGTGGAGTTGATTAATCTGGCTTTTTTCTTTAGTACGACAGATAGAGCAGAGCTAGGTTATCTACTGGAGCATCCAAATACAAGGCAAGACTATGAGTGTGAAAGGGGACTGTCTGCATCATCCTTCTGCTTCTGCCGTGCTTTACTTCATGCTTCATTGCTCTGGGGAAGCCTTACTGATGAAAAGGTAAGTAAATATGTTGATTTCAAGTGTGTTGTATCCTTTGCTCTTGAATATTTACTGTTCTGTACAACCAAGAATGGCACAGTACACATATATCACTTATTTTGTACCTATAAGAATGTACTTTTTTTTTTACAGAGTTTTATATAGTGCGAACGTGACCCGAACCGGGTATCAGAGCGCTTTACATAGCACCAGTTACGTTGCATGAGGAAACATATTCATTTTTGTTAGGCACGGGGAGATAAAGTGATTTGCCCAGAATCACAGGATGTTTGGCGTAGTTACCGAGACTCGAACCCAGATCCCCAGGTCCGAGTTCGAGTACCCTAGCCGTTAGGCCAACTTGTATTGAGCCTTACCCACGGGCTCCCATGAATCATAAATGTAGGGCCATTGAGACCCTAGTAGTAAGGCAACTGAGACTACATGAAGGGCCGAAGGCCTGTCTCTTCCCCAACTGCGCATGTCTGTGTTTGCAACCTGGTCAGTAGTTCAATCGAATGTGCTTCCTTTTATAATGGTGGAATCACCTTCATCAAAAAGAAATAACAAGTTGTTGTGTCATGTCGACTTGCTCAGGATTCTTTATTACTTCTTAGAAACAAGCGTAAAAAGTGGGAGTTTCTGGAAAAAAGTACAATGGTTGACGTTTAATTAATTTTCTCCTTGCACATTAGATTTATTGTCGTTTTCTTCTGCCATGTCTGCTGTGCCTAGCTGGAAAAATCTCCCTCAAGACAACAGCCCTAAAAAAACACTGGGTCACTAACAGTGATTCACAGCTTCTTGATGCTCCACTAGCATCTAAACAGCAATTCTAATGGATACTTCTGACTGCAAATGACTCACCATGTGAATACCCACAGGCACTAGACTGGATGCAGGGATATATCTCCTCATTGCTCCTGTGAGCCAGCAGGTAGCGTCTTGTGGCTCCACGTCAACTTAGTCGCGCCCCAGAAGTAACGCTTGTGCGACGTATAGGCACCACCCCTTCATGCCGACATTGGATTTTTTCCTAGTACGCCTTTGTACGTGGATCCAGAGCTAGCTTCTGCATTTCCTCATCAGTTGGTAAGCTCTTTTTCTTCAAAATCGTTTCAATGTGCAACGGAAATGTCTCCTCCCACAGGTTTTATACCTTTTAGGGATTGTCGCAAACATATGTCTGTGACAGAACCCCATGAGGTGTTCCTCTGGTGTCTAGGGAGTGTGCCCAGATAAATCCAAAGGAGACTCAGAACCACAAAGCAAAGCTGCATATTGCTGAACATAATCCAAACCCATGTAAAATCCACTCGTGCCAGAAGTTAGGGACTCGGAGCCATTTCCATTCTCGGGCCAGTTATGCCACAGATCTTTATCACTCCTCAAGTCTTCGGATACGTCTGAATTGGTCCTCCTCCCAGCTTTGTCACTTTCCTTCTGAGAAATCGCAAGGATATTAAAGTGCCCCATGGTTTTGTTCAAAGTTCACTGGCGAGGAGCTAATGCATGAGCTGATTCTGATGCATTCTGAGTTTCTGTATCCAGCAGCGATGCTGCAACATGAAGCATTTAAGGACGCCATGCTCGGCGTCTACTGCACCTTACCTGTTCCCACTAGCACTCCTTTTGGGGTCACGGATATGCAGAGGTCTGCAGCTGGGTTACCACCAGCAAGTCTGCCCTCTGCACCTGTCGTGCCTCCTGAACTCGCTTCAGGTTCAACTCTGACTCAGGAGCACATTCCACACTCAATGCCATGATACATGCTGGTTCCTGCTGCGTTGATGACAGCACCAATACCACCGACACTGGAGGATATCAAGCCCTTAGTTCGGTCTGACTCCTAACCAAATCTGTCCCAACCTTGAAGTTCATTTTCTATGCGTCCGCCCCACATTCCTTCCAACCCAGACAAGATAATGCCTTTACGCCGATGTCACCATCTAATACTCAAACAACACTTTGGGTTGGATTCTGGTCAGAGCCAATCTGCATATGGTGATGATGGTGCTGATGGTGGGGATTATGTTTCCCTATTTATAGAGAGCGGGGGCACTAGGAGCTAATTATTAGGTCCAGTGATCCTTGCTGCCGAAAACTAACTAATACACAAAGGGAGTCACTGTTCCTTTGTCTTGTGCTACTCGATCTGTGGGGGACAGTGTGTACTCATCATAATGCCCTCACACACCCCGAAGGGTGTCATGCTTCATCATTTGGGCTTTGCTCCTCGTCGGGCCGGCGCTGCAATGCCCTACGGTTCCCCCAAAGGGTCACTTTATCAGAGATCTTTTGATGAGAAGCCATTTGGATGCATGGGTGTAAGTGGCCAAATGATGAAGCATGACATCCTTCGGGTGTGTGAGGGCATTATGATGAGGACACACTGTCCCCCACAGATCGAGTAGTCACATGACAAAACGTTCTTCCTTTTTCTTCCTCTACAAGGAACAGTGACTCCCTTTGTGTACTGATTTTTTTCCCCACAATAGGATGAAAACAACTTCTATATAAACCGACAAGAGGCCAGTGGACTAGACACGTCCACCGAGACAAGGCTGACGTCCTGCTTGGTCCTTCTCCTGAAGAGTTGGTCCTTCACTGTCAGGGCTAGGGTGGCTTGCGGTCTAGGGCCCGCCCCACTCGGCATTCGGGGGTTCCCGTGTGGGAAAATGCATCTGTCATCCTTGGGAGGGCGTTGGTGGCTGATGTGTGCTAGGCCTGCTTGTTCCTCTGTCTCACATCCCTGTTAGGATGTCTGTGCAGGCTGTCTGTCCTTAAACTGCTGTTTTCTGCTATTCCGCCTAATGCGTGAGGTTTGGCATGTCGGGAACGTCCGCCTAATGCGTGAGGTTTGGTAGACTGGTCGCATGCGTGAGCGCCGTAAGCACGCTAGCTTACGCGACCGCGCCCTATCTTCTGTGCTTACTATTCTGGACCTTTCTAGGGATAGGTTGTGCCTCTCCTTTCTCCCCAACCTGTTTCTTGCCAGATCCAGCGTTTTGAAGCAGGAAATCACCGGAGGCTTTCGGAGATCGTTCCTGGGGGCGTGGCAGTTTCCAGCTTTCTTCATTTCCAGGATTCCAGGATAGAAGAGTCGTTTGGTGAGCCCAGAAGGGACGTCTGTCCTCCAGAGAAGTAGAGTAGGTCGTACTCTACAGGTAGGGGCTAAGAAATCAGAGCTCCTTGGCGCAAAATGTCTTAAGTGCATTTTACATGTTTAAAAGTGACAATTAGTTTGCTAAGTAACCATTGAAGTTTTAAATGCACTGTGATTCTATATCGCTTTATGTTTTTTCCTTTGAACCAGTGTAGTGCATCTCATTGTTGGCAATGGTTATATGATTTCCTGAGAAGCGCAAAGCTAACTATTTATTAGCGTGTTAATTCAATTTTAGAACAGTATATTTTTGGCGCTATTCTTTATTTGAGAATTTTGGTGAAAAGGTCAAAAGGTGTTTTTTTCATGGAAAGACAACATTGTGATAATTATAGTTTGCTCTTCAAGCTTTGGTAAAGGAGTGTATTTACTAAAAGTGGTGTTGCTTCTTAGATAGAAGAATCTGTCGCAATTCACAAGAGAAGAGACAACTTAACATAGTGCATAGAACTGTGATTAATGAACGCATATTTACAAGAGGCTATTTGGATTCTCAGTGAGAGTTTGATGAGAGTCTAGTGTTTTAGAAGATACCCAAGTTTGGTTTTAAAGGTCTTTGGTCAACTTTGGATTCCGGAGTGTATGTAAATAACTTTTCCTTTTCAGATCTCCTTCCCTGCTGTTCCCTTCCCAAATCCCTTTTCCCCCCCGCTTGATCACTCCAAGATTCTGTGTAATAATTACATTCGGAATTGGAGGTATCGAGAGGTGGGTCCTTATTACTTCACGACAGACCCCGAGGAAGACTTCGCCTGACAGAATAGTAAGCCCACGAATAATTTTCCTCCCGGTCTGAACGTGAAGTCATAATGACTACCATCAATGACATAATGTCTGCGATCATGCGCATGCAATCAGACCTGAAAGAAACCATGAATGCAACTGCTTTGTTAGCAGCTAAGGTAGACAACATGCAATTGCAAGGTACTCCTCTTCCTGATGATGTTCAGGAAACTGGTGCTAGTAGAGCAACCACTAACATAGCTGTTACAGTGCCTCCTCAGATTCCTTTAGCAGCTCCTGAACGATTTTCTGGGGACTCCTCCAAGGTGCAAATCTTTTTGACCCAGATAGAGTTACATTTTGCTTGTAGACCAGCTGCGTTTCCAACCCCTCAGTCTAAGATAGCGTTTTTAATTTCATATTTGACCGGTGATGCCGCAAACTGGGCAGTTCCTTTGGTCAGACAAGATGACACCCTGTTATATAACTGGAAACGCTTTGTGGAAGAGTTTGAAAAGGTTTTCGACCGACGTACTGTAACTTTATCAGCAGATCGAGAACTGCTTCAGTTAAAACAAGGAAATAGAGACCTGGTTTCTTATTTGTCTCACTTCAACAGACTGATCGCTGAAACTTCCTGGCCAGAGGAAAAAAGAGCAGCTCTTTTTTATCAAGGTTTAAAAGATGATCTAAAAGATGTTTTGGCGCAAATAGACCCTCAACCAACTGTTTGCTCTGATTTGATTAACCTAACTCTGCGATTGGATCACAGACTCTCTGAACGAAGAACAGATAGAAAAAAGATTGACAAACCTAGTTGGAGATCTGAAGTCAAATCTAGATCACAATTTCCAAATACTGAAGCTAGTTCTGAGCCAATGGAAATAGGAACGTTAAGACAACCCTTGTCTAAGGAAGAAAAAGACAATCGACGAAAGAATGGGCAATGCCTTTATTGTGGTCGAAAAGGACATTTCGTGAAAGACTGTTTGACTAAACCTAAAGGAAGATTTCCAAACCCTAGTAAATCAGCAGTTCTGGAAAAAACAGATCAAAAGTCGGAAAACTAACTGGCCCAAGATGTTTGAAGGGAGATCTCTTGGGAACCATTGCCTTCCCTTCCGTGAACTCATGTGTCTCTAACTACAAAGCACATTTTAGATTAGTAGTGCAAATCAGGTTAGGTCGGGAAACATGTCAAATGGAGGTTTTAGTTGATTCCGGAGCTACAGGTAATTTTGTGGATTTAGAAACTGCCAAACGCCTAGGAATCATCTGTGAACAAAAAGAGACTCCAGAAATTGTCCAAGCAGTGGATGGAAAAATCTTAGCTGGAGGGCCAGTAACCATGCAAACTTCTAAAGTCGTTATGTTCTGTGAAGATGCTAAGCAACAAATTCATAAAGAAGAGCTCCAATTTGATGTTATCCAAGCACCTCAATATGGTTTCATTCTTGGGATGCCTTGGCTTTGTTTACATAATCCAACCATAGATTGGCGGAAGAGAGAACTGGTGTTTTTGTCTGACTTTTGCCATTCATCTTGTCTAAACACCTCAAAAACAACTCTAAGTCAAGTGGCCACAGCAGAAGAAAAAGAAACACTTTTGCCTAAAATATACAAAGACTACACAGAGGTGTTCAGTGAAGCTAAAGCAGCCCTCCTTCCTCCTCATCGTAGCTATGATTGTCAAATTGATCTTGTACCAGGTTCTAGTGTTCCAAATTGCCGCATCTATGCCCTGTCTGAAAAAGAAAACCAACATTTAAGACAGTATCTTGATCAATATTTGGAGAATGGTTTCATCCGCCCCTCCAAGTCCCCGGCAGCATCTCCGTTGTTTTTCATTCCAAAAGCTAATGGGGAATTAAGGACCTGTATCGACTATAGGGCGTTGAATAAAATCACTGTCAAAAATAAATATCCATTACCACTCATCCCTGTTCTGTTAGACCAAGTTAAGAAGGCCGAAATCTACACAAAATTGGACCTTAGAGGGGCCTACCATTTGGTTCGTATCAGGCATGGTGATGAATGGAAGACTGCTTTCAAGACTCGATACGGATTATTTGAATACTTGGTAATGCCATTCGGGCTGTGCAATGCACCAGCAGCTTTCCAGTTTTTTCTTAACGATGCCTTGAAAGAATTTTTGGATCTTTTTGTTATCGTCTACATAGACGATATTTTGATCTATTCCGATTCTGAAGCTGAGCATGAAGGTCATGTCAAAAAGGTTTTGAGCACTCTTCAATCTCACAATTTATATTGTAAGCTATCAAAATGTGATTTTCATGTTCGAGAAGTTGAATTTCTAGGAGTTCTTCTCACTCCCACTGGAATGAAAATGACTGACAGAAAGATCAAGGCGGTTGCTGATTGGCCTACTCCGACATCAATTCGAGACATACAATGTTTCTTGGGCTTCGCGAATTTTTATCGACGCTTCATTGATCACTTTTCTGCTGTGGTGGCTCCTGTTACACGTTTGTTGCGGAAAAAGGTGAAATTTGAATGGACCTCAGAAGCTGAAGATGCATTCCAGAAGCTAAAAAAGGCCTTTACTGAAGCACCCGTTCTTATGCATCCCAACGTAGAAGAACCTTTCATCATTGAAGCTGACGCCTCTGATGTAGCCATAGCCAGCCATTCTCTCTCAAAGGCATCACACTACTGGTCAAATGCATCCTGTTGCTTACATGTCTCGAAAATTAAATCCCGCAGAGCAAAACTATGTTATAGCTGAAAAAGAACTACTTGCTATTCTCGAGGCCTTCAAAGAATGGAGACACTACATAATGGGAGCGAAATTTACTGTAACAGTTTATACAGATCACAGAAATCTACAGTTTATGAGTTCAGCTAGAATGCTAACCCCTCGACAACTCCGATGGATGATGTTCTTTGCTGGTTATGATTTCATAATAACTTTTCGCCCAGGGCAAGACAATAAGAAAGCCGATGCCTTGTCTAGAAAAGACTCTTCCTTGCATCGCTTTGAAGGGACGCCACAACCTATAATCGATCCTGGCAAGGTAATCAGTGTGCTCTCGGCAGATCAGTTTCTGGAGAATATTCATGAAAGCTTTCCTCCTTCTCAGTGGAAACTATGGTTGAACCCCAAAAAGGATCAAACTATCAAAGAAGGAATACCTTTCCATGGAAAACAAGTATATCTGCCCTCTTTGCATTTACAAGAAACTGTGTTCAACTGGTTACATTCACATCCAATGGCAGGACATCCAGGCCCCAGAAAGACTGTGGAAAAAATACAAAAGATGTTTTGGTGGCCTACGCTACAGAAGGATGTAATAATGATGGCTAACGATTGTGAGGTCTGTGCAAGATTTAAATCTGATCACACGAAACCAAAAGGTTTTTTGCAAGTTTTACCAACACCAACTGAACCATGGAAACATATTTCATTGGATTTCATCACTGACTTGCCACCAATCAATCAGCATACTGTGATTCTAGTGGTTGTGGACAGTTTAACCAAATACGCACATTTCATCGCTTGTAAACAATTGCCAACTGCTGGACAATTAGCGCAGTTGTTCTTGCAACACGTGGTGCGCTTACATGGCTTGCCTTCAATTTTGCTTTCAGATCGTGGTTCTCAGTTCTCTTCTAAGTTCTGGCAGCAATGGTGTAAAAATCTACAGATCACTTCCAATATGTCCACCAGTTACCATCCTCAAACTGATGGGCAGACCGAAAGACTGAACCAAACTTTGAAGCAATACTTGAGATGTTACGTTACAGACTCTAAGAAATCCTGGTTGGATTTACTTTGGATCGCTGAGTTTGCATACAATACTTCGCCTCATTCGTCAACCGGGTCCTCCCCGTTTGAAGCTCTTTACGGATATGTACCTAACACCATTCCTTTGACTCTGCCCAATGATGGGAGTGGTGTGCCGGCAGTTAGAGACTCTGTGCAGCTCATGCAGGCTATTCATCGTCAGGTTCAGGACCGTTTATTGCAAAGCAAAAGGAAATACAAGGAACAGTATGATAAGAGACACCGTTCAGGTCCTGAATATGCCCCTGGAGACAAAGTCTGGCTATCCACGAAGAATTTGAACTTTAAACACAAGAGTATGTTTCAACCTAAGTTCATTGGTCCTTATCCAGTCCTGCGTCAGGTGAACCCTGTGACATTCAAACTGTTATTGCCCAGGTCCCTGCGCATTCATCCAGTCTTTCATACTTCCCTTCTTAAACCTGCTAATCAGAACCTGGCTCCTCGTCCAGCACCAGTTTTGGTTCATGGCAGTTGGGAATATGAGGTTCAGAACATTTTGGATTCTAAACGTCGAGGCTCTAGGTTGTGGTATCTTGTCTCCTGGAAGGGGTATGGTGCTGAGAATGATTCCTGGGAGCCGGCTGGCAATGTTCATGCCCCGCGTTTGGTACGCCGTTTCCACCTCCTTCACCCTCTGAAGCCGGGCCCTAGACCACTCTTGGGAGGGGGGAGTACTGTCAGGGCTAGGGTGGCTTGCGGTCTAGGGCCCGCCCCACTCGGCATTCGGGGGTTCCCGTGTGGGAAAATGCATCTGTCATCCTTGGGAGGGCGTTGGTGGCTGATGTGTGCTAGGCCTGCTTGTTCCTCTGTCTCACATCCCTGTTAGGATGTCTGTGCAGGCTGTCTGTCCTTAAACTGCTGTTTTCTGCTATTCCGCCTAATGCGTGAGGTTTGGCATGTCGGGAACGTCCGCCTAATGCGTGAGGTTTGGTAGACTGGTCGCATGCGTGAGCGCCGTAAGCACGCTAGCTTACGCGACCGCGCCCTATCTTCTGTGCTTACTATTCTGGACCTTTCTAGGGATAGGTTGTGCCTCTCCTTTCTCCCCAACCTGTTTCTTGCCAGATCCAGCGTTTTGAAGCAGGAAATCACCGGAGGCTTTCGGAGATCGTTCCTGGGGGCGTGGCAGTTTCCAGCTTTCTTCATTTCCAGGATTCCAGGATAGAAGAGTCGTTTGGTGAGCCCAGAAGGGACGTCTGTCCTCCAGAGAAGTAGAGTAGGTCGTACTCTACAGGTAGGGGCTAAGAAATCAGAGCTCCTTGGCGCAAAATGTCTTAAGTGCATTTTACATGTTTAAAAGTGACAATTAGTTTGCTAAGTAACCATTGAAGTTTTAAATGCACTGTGATTCTATATCGCTTTATGTTTTTTCCTTTGAACCAGTGTAGTGCATCTCATTGTTGGCAATGGTTATATGATTTCCTGAGAAGCGCAAAGCTAACTATTTATTAGCGTGTTAATTCAATTTTAGAACAGTATATTTTTGGCGCTATTCTTTATTTGAGAATTTTGGTGAAAAGGTCAAAAGGTGTTTTTTTCATGGAAAGACAACATTGTGATAATTATAGTTTGCTCTTCAAGCTTTGGTAAAGGAGTGTATTTACTAAAAGTGGTGTTGCTTCTTAGATAGAAGAATCTGTCGCAATTCACAAGAGAAGAGACAACTTAACATAGTGCATAGAACTGTGATTAATGAACGCATATTTACAAGAGGCTATTTGGATTCTCAGTGAGAGTTTGATGAGAGTCTAGTGTTTTAGAAGATACCCAAGTTTGGTTTTAAAGGTCTTTGGTCAACTTTGGATTCCGGAGTGTATGTAAATAACTTTTCCTTTTCAGATCTCCTTCCCTGCTGTTCCCTTCCCAAATCCCTTTTCCCCCCCGCTTGATCACTCCAAGATTCTGTGTAATAATTACATTCGGAATTGGAGGTATCGAGAGGTGGGTCCTTATTACTTCACGACAGACCCCGAGGAAGACTTCGCCTGACAGAATAGTAAGCCCACGAATAATTTTCCTCCCGGTCTGAACGTGAAGTCATAATGACTACCATCAATGACATAATGTCTGCGATCATGCGCATGCAATCAGACCTGAAAGAAACCATGAATGCAACTGCTTTGTTAGCAGCTAAGGTAGACAACATGCAATTGCAAGGTACTCCTCTTCCTGATGATGTTCAGGAAACTGGTGCTAGTAGAGCAACCACTAACATAGCTGTTACAGTGCCTCCTCAGATTCCTTTAGCAGCTCCTGAACGATTTTCTGGGGACTCCTCCAAGGTGCAAATCTTTTTGACCCAGATAGAGTTACATTTTGCTTGTAGACCAGCTGCGTTTCCAACCCCTCAGTCTAAGATAGCGTTTTTAATTTCATATTTGACCGGTGATGCCGCAAACTGGGCAGTTCCTTTGGTCAGACAAGATGACACCCTGTTATATAACTGGAAACGCTTTGTGGAAGAGTTTGAAAAGGTTTTCGACCGACGTACTGTAACTTTATCAGCAGATCGAGAACTGCTTCAGTTAAAACAAGGAAATAGAGACCTGGTTTCTTATTTGTCTCACTTCAACAGACTGATCGCTGAAACTTCCTGGCCAGAGGAAAAAAGAGCAGCTCTTTTTTATCAAGGTTTAAAAGATGATCTAAAAGATGTTTTGGCGCAAATAGACCCTCAACCAACTGTTTGCTCTGATTTGATTAACCTAACTCTGCGATTGGATCACAGACTCTCTGAACGAAGAACAGATAGAAAAAAGATTGACAAACCTAGTTGGAGATCTGAAGTCAAATCTAGATCACAATTTCCAAATACTGAAGCTAGTTCTGAGCCAATGGAAATAGGAACGTTAAGACAACCCTTGTCTAAGGAAGAAAAAGACAATCGACGAAAGAATGGGCAATGCCTTTATTGTGGTCGAAAAGGACATTTCGTGAAAGACTGTTTGACTAAACCTAAAGGAAGATTTCCAAACCCTAGTAAATCAGCAGTTCTGGAAAAAACAGATCAAAAGTCGGAAAACTAACTGGCCCAAGATGTTTGAAGGGAGATCTCTTGGGAACCATTGCCTTCCCTTCCGTGAACTCATGTGTCTCTAACTACAAAGCACATTTTAGATTAGTAGTGCAAATCAGGTTAGGTCGGGAAACATGTCAAATGGAGGTTTTAGTTGATTCCGGAGCTACAGGTAATTTTGTGGATTTAGAAACTGCCAAACGCCTAGGAATCATCTGTGAACAAAAAGAGACTCCAGAAATTGTCCAAGCAGTGGATGGAAAAATCTTAGCTGGAGGGCCAGTAACCATGCAAACTTCTAAAGTCGTTATGTTCTGTGAAGATGCTAAGCAACAAATTCATAAAGAAGAGCTCCAATTTGATGTTATCCAAGCACCTCAATATGGTTTCATTCTTGGGATGCCTTGGCTTTGTTTACATAATCCAACCATAGATTGGCGGAAGAGAGAACTGGTGTTTTTGTCTGACTTTTGCCATTCATCTTGTCTAAACACCTCAAAAACAACTCTAAGTCAAGTGGCCACAGCAGAAGAAAAAGAAACACTTTTGCCTAAAATATACAAAGACTACACAGAGGTGTTCAGTGAAGCTAAAGCAGCCCTCCTTCCTCCTCATCGTAGCTATGATTGTCAAATTGATCTTGTACCAGGTTCTAGTGTTCCAAATTGCCGCATCTATGCCCTGTCTGAAAAAGAAAACCAACATTTAAGACAGTATCTTGATCAATATTTGGAGAATGGTTTCATCCGCCCCTCCAAGTCCCCGGCAGCATCTCCGTTGTTTTTCATTCCAAAAGCTAATGGGGAATTAAGGACCTGTATCGACTATAGGGCGTTGAATAAAATCACTGTCAAAAATAAATATCCATTACCACTCATCCCTGTTCTGTTAGACCAAGTTAAGAAGGCCGAAATCTACACAAAATTGGACCTTAGAGGGGCCTACCATTTGGTTCGGATCAGGCATGGTGATGAATGGAAGACTGCTTTCAAGACTCGATACGGATTATTTGAATACTTGGTAATGCCATTCGGGCTGTGCAATGCACCAGCAGCTTTCCAGTTTTTTCTTAACGATGCCTTGAAAGAATTTTTGGATCTTTTTGTTATCGTCTACATAGACGATATTTTGATCTATTCCGATTCTGAAGCTGAGCATGAAGGTCATGTCAAAAAGGTTTTGAGCACTCTTCAATCTCACAATTTATATTGTAAGCTATCAAAATGTGATTTTCATGTTCGAGAAGTTGAATTTCTAGGAGTTCTTCTCACTCCCACTGGAATGAAAATGACTGACAGAAAGATCAAGGCGGTTGCTGATTGGCCTACTCCGACATCAATTCGAGACATACAATGTTTCTTGGGCTTCGCGAATTTTTATCGACGCTTCATTGATCACTTTTCTGCTGTGGTGGCTCCTGTTACACGTTTGTTGCGGAAAAAGGTGAAATTTGAATGGACCTCAGAAGCTGAAGATGCATTCCAGAAGCTAAAAAAGGCCTTTACTGAAGCACCCGTTCTTATGCATCCCAACGTAGAAGAACCTTTCATCATTGAAGCTGACGCCTCTGATGTAGCCATAGCCAGCCATTCTCTCTCAAAGGCATCACACTACTGGTCAAATGCATCCTGTTGCTTACATGTCTCGAAAATTAAATCCCGCAGAGCAAAACTATGTTATAGCTGAAAAAGAACTACTTGCTATTCTCGAGGCCTTCAAAGAATGGAGACACTACATAATGGGAGCGAAATTTACTGTAACAGTTTATACAGATCACAGAAATCTACAGTTTATGAGTTCAGCTAGAATGCTAACCCCTCGACAACTCCGATGGATGATGTTCTTTGCTGGTTATGATTTCATAATAACTTTTCGCCCAGGGCAAGACAATAAGAAAGCCGATGCCTTGTCTAGAAAAGACTCTTCCTTGCATCGCTTTGAAGGGACGCCACAACCTATAATCGATCCTGGCAAGGTAATCAGTGTGCTCTCGGCAGATCAGTTTCTGGAGAATATTCATGAAAGCTTTCCTCCTTCTCAGTGGAAACTATGGTTGAACCCCAAAAAGGATCAAACTATCAAAGAAGGAATACCTTTCCATGGAAAACAAGTATATCTGCCCTCTTTGCATTTACAAGAAACTGTGTTCAACTGGTTACATTCACATCCAATGGCAGGACATCCAGGCCCCAGAAAGACTGTGGAAAAAATACAAAAGATGTTTTGGTGACCTACGCTACAGAAGGATGTAATAATGATGGCTAACGATTGTGAGGTCTGTGCAAGATTTAAATCTGATCACACGAAACCAAAAGGTTTTTTGCAAGTTTTACCAACACCAACTGAACCATGGAAACATATTTCATTGGATTTCATCACTGACTTGCCACCAATCAATCAGCATACTGTGATTCTAGTGGTTGTGGACAGTTTAACCAAATACGCACATTTCATCGCTTGTAAACAATTGCCAACTGCTGGACAATTAGCGCAGTTGTTCTTGCAACACGTGGTGCGCTTACATGGCTTGCCTTCAATTTTGCTTTCAGATCGTGGTTCTCAGTTCTCTTCTAAGTTCTGGCAGCAATGGTGTAAAAATCTACAGATCACTTCCAATATGTCCACCAGTTACCATCCTCAAACTGATGGGCAGACCGAAAGACTGAACCAAACTTTGAAGCAATACTTGAGATGTTACGTTACAGACTCTAAGAAATCCTGGTTGGATTTACTTTGGATCGCTGAGTTTGCATACAATACTTCGCCTCATTCGTCAACCGGGTCCTCCCCGTTTGAAGCTCTTTACGGATATGTACCTAACACCATTCCTTTGACTCTGCCCAATGATGGGAGTGGTGTGCCGGCAGTTAGAGACTCTGTGCAGCTCATGCAGGCTATTCATCGTCAGGTTCAGGACCGTTTATTGCAAAGCAAAAGGAAATACAAGGAACAGTATGATAAGAGACACCGTTCAGGTCCTGAATATGCCCCTGGAGACAAAGTCTGGCTATCCACGAAGAATTTGAACTTTAAACACAAGAGTATGTTTCAACCTAAGTTCATTGGTCCTTATCCAGTCCTGCGTCAGGTGAACCCTGTGACATTCAAACTGTTATTGCCCAGGTCCCTGCGCATTCATCCAGTCTTTCATACTTCCCTTCTTAAACCTGCTAATCAGAACCTGGCTCCTCGTCCAGCACCAGTTTTGGTTCATGGCAGTTGGGAATATGAGGTTCAGAACATTTTGGATTCTAAACGTCGAGGCTCTAGGTTGTGGTATCTTGTCTCCTGGAAGGGGTATGGTGCTGAGAATGATTCCTGGGAGCCGGCTGGCAATGTTCATGCCCCGCGTTTGGTACGCCGTTTCCACCTCCTTCACCCTCTGAAGCCGGGCCCTAGACCACTCTTGGGAGGGGGGAGTACTGTCAGGGCTAGGGTGGCTTGCGGTCTAGGGCCCGCCCCACTCGGCATTCGGGGGTTCCCGTGTGGGAAAATGCATCTGTCATCCTTGGGAGGGCGTTGGTGGCTGATGTGTGCTAGGCCTGCTTGTTCCTCTGTCTCACATCCCTGTTAGGATGTCTGTGCAGGCTGTCTGTCCTTAAACTGCTGTTTTCTGCTATTCCGCCTAATGCGTGAGGTTTGGCATGTCGGGAACGTCCGCCTAATGCGTGAGGTTTGGTAGACTGGTCGCATGCGTGAGCGCCGTAAGCACGCTAGCTTACGCGACCGCGCCCTATCTTCTGTGCTTACTATTCTGGACCTTTCTAGGGATAGGTTGTGCCTCTCCTTTCTCCCCAACCTGTTTCTTGCCAGATCCAGCGTTTTGAAGCAGGAAATCACCGGAGGCTTTCGGAGATCGTTCCTGGGGGCGTGGCAGTTTCCAGCTTTCTTCATTTCCAGGATTCCAGGATAGAAGAGTCGTTTGGTGAGCCCAGAAGGGACGTCTGTCCTCCAGAGAAGTAGAGTAGGTCGTACTCTACAGGTAGGGGCTAAGAAATCAGAGCTCCTTGGCGCAAAATGTCTTAAGTGCATTTTACATGTTTAAAAGTGACAATTAGTTTGCTAAGTAACCATTGAAGTTTTAAATGCACTGTGATTCTATATCGCTTTATGTTTTTTCCTTTGAACCAGTGTAGTGCATCTCATTGTTGGCAATGGTTATATGATTTCCTGAGAAGCGCAAAGCTAACTATTTATTAGCGTGTTAATTCAATTTTAGAACAGTATATTTTTGGCGCTATTCTTTATTTGAGAATTTTGGTGAAAAGGTCAAAAGGTGTTTTTTTCATGGAAAGACAACATTGTGATAATTATAGTTTGCTCTTCAAGCTTTGGTAAAGGAGTGTATTTACTAAAAGTGGTGTTGCTTCTTAGATAGAAGAATCTGTCGCAATTCACAAGAGAAGAGACAACTTAACATAGTGAATAGAACTGTGATTAATGAACGCATATTTACAAGAGGCTATTTGGATTCTCAGTGAGAGTTTGATGAGAGTCTAGTGTTTTAGAAGATACCCAAGTTTGGTTTTAAAGGTCTTTGGTCAACTTTGGATTCCGGAGTGTATGTAAATAACTTTTCCTTTTCAGATCTCCTTCCCTGCTGTTCCCTTCCCAAATCCCTTTTCCCCCCCGCTTGATCACTCCAAGATTCTGTGTAATAATTACATTCGGAATTGGAGGTATCGAGAGGTGGGTCCTTATTACTTCACGACAGACCCCGAGGAAGACTTCGCCTGACATTCACCATGGTTATTAGATGGGCAACCAAAGTCCTAGATCTTCAATTACCTTCATTCAAATCAAAGCCTCACAGAGGTCCTACAACCCAGAAGATCTTCGTCAGATCCTCTGATACTAGGCACTTACTATTACCCTCATGGGCACTTGGTCAAAACCTTGTTCATACCCACCAATGAATAGGGGTAGCATGTCACCAAAGGCCAGCTTCTGGTGACCCTGCCTTCCTTATGTAGCACTCTACTCCAGATTGCCTATGGTACGGCCCTCCATCAACAGAGTCAATACCAATTCTTTCCTCACAACCCCAAAAGATAAGGAGCTGAAGAAAACGGAGGAGTGTGAAAAGAGGATGTTTTCCTCTGCCAGCCTTGCCCTCAGGTCCGTCAACGCCAGCTGCTTACTGGAATGCTGATCCCATGTATTCTGGAAGTCTGAGTCTGAAATTTTGCCTGCGGTTCCAGAGGAGTTCTGGGTGAATTTTGTTCAGACCCTTCAGATGATCTGAATGCAGAGAGGTACATCATGTGTTCTGGCTGGGCACCACTTGACTGTTTGATCATGGCAGTTGGTACCAGTGTGGTGCTTCAGCGTCACACATAGGTGAGATCCATGTCGCTTTCTGCAACATTAAGGCATCAGTAATAGATGTGCCATTTTTTGTAGCTAAGACAGACTCGGCCCTGGAGCACTTCAAAGAAAGTAGGATCACAGCTTGTTATCTCAGCCTTTCTGCCCCCATGCAGCAGTATGACCAACAGTTTTGCCCCTTTGAAGGCTTTGGAATGTGATTGGCTCAAAGACATTGCCACGGTCCACCTCCACAGCAACGACTCCCCAGTCTTTGGACCCAGGGTCAGGGATCCAGGCGACTTCGTCAATACCCTCAGGGGCAGTGCATCACCACCGAACCACTTTAAATTGCCCACAGAATGGCACATGGCCACCCTGTTAGAGACAGGAAAATGTATTACTTCCACAGATGTAAGAGCATTACATCCAACAGATGGGTGCTGCAAATAGTCCAGCTAGGATATGCCCTACTATTACTGTCTGATCCGCAGCATATTCCACCTACATCAGAGCAGATGTCAGAGGACCATTTCTCTATTTTCCGGCAGGAGGTGGAGGCTGTTTAGGACAAAAGCTCCATAGTGTAGGAGGCTGGCTCAGTATATAGTGTCCACCTATGGTGAGATACTGTGCGGTGAGTCTAGGCAACCCTTAGTGATCTTGTTTAGGACCCTCAAAACCAGAGCTCTCAAGGGGGTGCTTTGAGGAGCAGCTAAGGCTTATCCAGGAGGGTGTAAAGCATTTGCATGTACCACTTTAATCAGTCAGTAAGCTTTTCACACAAGAAAAAACCACACCAGATGAGTAGAAAAATACTTATTTATTAATACACACTAGACACTAACTTGGTATGCCTCGTACCCAGAGTATCAATTACATGAAAGAAATACTTTGAAAAGAGTTAAGTAGCATAGGAAAAACATATAGAGCCCTTCCGGTGGGGCAAAACCATATAGTAAAATAGTGGAATGTGGGATAGGTACCAAATCGGGACTTGTACCCACGATTGGAGGACCCGAAGGCTCCACTTGGAGGAAGGAAGGTTGGAGAGTCACTCCACCCGTGGATACCCAGAAGAGATGGATACCTGCACCACGAAGCTCAAATGCCTAGGGGTGAGGTGATGTCAGAAACCTCAGTAGTTACCAATGGAGGGCCGTGGAATTTTTGCAGCTACAGTGTCTCGTGGACCAGGCCAGTGGAATCAGGAGAAATAATCCACACAAGAAGAACCTGAAAGCAGAGGGGACAGAGTCCAAACCACCCAGAGGTGACCAGGAGGCACAGGAGCACAATACCAGCCCTGTTTGAAGGTTCTTGCTGAAGTGCAGTGAGAAGAAAACAACAGCTGTGAAGACCAGGTGACATTGTAGAAGTCCAGGAGCCTCTCATGAGCTGTCCCTCACTGGTCGTCGAGTGCAGGGAGGTCAGTGGCCGGCAGGGCCACCAACAAGCCTTGGCAAACTCAAACAGCGGTTTGCAGGTGAAGTTGCAAAGATGCAGAGCAGCAAGGTCTGAGGGACTAACCCAGCTAGGGTAAGTCAGGACCCTCAGCACGATGGAGAGCCAGAAAGAATTGATTCATTGAAGCCCCCTAGAGGACCCTCTGGCAGCAGGCACAGGAGTTTGCAAGGAAGCCTCAGCAGCACACAGAAGAAGAAGCCCCACAATGCAAGGGATGCAGGCAGGATGGCATGCTTGAAGCTGTGCAGTGCTGCAGACAGGGGCTGCATGGGGCCTGATGGTCTTCTGTGAAGAGAGTCAACAAGCCTTGGCAATGCCAAACAGACACAGTGCACAGGGAGAAGGTCACTGCTGGCTGGAAAGAGATTAGAGTCTCCCAACTTGCAAGAAAGACTGGTCAGGCATCTGGAGAACTAACAAACCACCACCTGTGTTGCAGAGCCAGAAGATGGCTATGGGACAAGAAGATCAGCAAGCTGGTTGTCGACGTTGAAGTGCCTGCGGATGCGGGGAAGTGACTCCTTCACTTCAAGGGAAATTCCTTCAGGCTAGGATGCAGGCTGAGTCCCTGGAGACTCTGAGGATGCATGGGCACGGAGTTGCAGATCTTTGATGCAGCAGGAATGTTCCTACTGAGAGAAGTCTTGTCATGGGCCCTGGCTTGAAGAACAGCAGAGTTCCTGTGTCCTCCAGAAGAAGAGTCTTTGAAGAAGCTTCAGAAGACAGCAGTCGGATCCAGAGTTTCTTGTCGGGACAAATCTAAGGCCTACCCTCAGAGGAGGCCTTAAGTAAACCCAAAAAGGGGTAGAACCTCTTCTGTGGTTAACCACCTATCAGAGGGGGTCATGGATCCCTCTTAGATGTCCTAGCCAGTCAGATGCTCCCAGAGGCCAAGATTCAACATGGCAGAAGCAAGTGGCCACCTGAAGAAGCTACAGAGCACCTCCCTGGGGAGGAGCTGGACACTCCTCTGTCCTTTTTGTGGTTTCGCGCCAGTTCGGAAGCCAAGGGTTCCTGCACTGGGTGAAACTGGTTTATGCAAGGAGGGCACCAAATCTGCCCTTCAATGCAGTCTGGTGGTGCTCTGTAGCGCTCCACCCTGCCTAATACTAAAGGAGAGGTGGCCCCACCTCTCCATAGCAGGAAATCCTTTGTTCAGCTTCCCCTGCATGAGATAGGCTCATCTGGCAAAAGCGCAGACTGGCAGCCAGACCCTCTAAAGCTGCACAGGTAGGTAGGAGCCCCACAGTACATGGTATCATGCAACTAACACTGAAATCGGTGTAGTTGCACGATTCCAACAGGTTTGATACCAAACATGCCCAGGTTCGGGTAGTTGTTATGTAGCTGGAAATCTTGACCTGCCAGTGTCCACTACATACCTTAAGATGGCTTCCCTGCACTTACAAAGCCCCGAAAATAGAGTCCCGGGTTTATTGGGGTACCTCACACTTAGAACCATGCACTCTGCCCTTAGACTGAAGGGCCTACCTTAGGGGTAACTTATAAGTTATAAGTGCAATGACAGGGATATGAGGGAAACCTTATATCTGGAGTGAAGGGTGCATGCACCCTGTCACGCAGAGTGCAATTGCTGCTCTGCAGACACAGTTTGCATGGGCTCCCAAGGGTGGCATAATACATGCTGCAGCCTTTGGGAGACTCCTGGTGTACCAATGCCCATGGTACCTCAGTACCATACACAAGAGACTTATTATGGTACCCCAGTATGCCAAATGTGGGGTGTGCAAAGTACTTACCAGAAAATTTAGAGGAGTGGGCACAGCCTTTAGAGTCCTGATTAGAAGGATAATAATAATAACAATCCACATTTGTAAAGCGCACAATCACCCGTACGGGTCTCTAGGCGCTGGGGGCGTCGGGAAGATTAAGCAAGCTATTGCCCAGAGTCACATGGTGCTGGGCTAATCTGCCGCCGGTGCCGGGGATCGAACTGTGATACCCAGATTCCAGAGTCAGGCGCCCTAGCCGCGGCGCCACACCTCTTCCATTGAACTACAGTCAAAACACACTGACACCAGGCAAAAGTGGGGGTATCTATGTAAGAAAGGTCCCACTTTCCTACACATAAAAAGGGTCCTAGCCTCTAAAATAAGAAATTTATGTTACTCCCATTACTTTCTGGTGCCAAAGAAGGACAGAGGCATTTGGCGTATTTTATATCTTCACCTTGTCATTTTTTTCCTAAAAAAAGGATAACATTCAAAATGCTCACATTGGGCCAAGTCTATCTGCCCTGACTCTAGAAGACTCGATGGTAGCCAGCGTCGAAACAACTTACGCTTGCTGGGCATTCCTGAAGGGAAGGAGGGGGAAAACCCAAGGCGCTTCATTGTCAAGCTGCTACAGGAGTCCTTTCCGATGAGACCGACTGGGACTGGGACCATGAGGTGCAGAGGGCCCATCGCTTCCCCTTTCCCCTAAAGCGACAACACAACCCTGGAGGGCACCTTAGAGTTTTTCTGGTATATTTTGGAAATTTTCTTCTTAGGGAAATGATCTACGACAAAGCCCGCTTCAACTCTAAGAAAGCTGCCAATGGAATAACTTTCTTCGCTAAGCCAGACTTCTGCCATCAGACAGTGGAGCGCAGATGGCGCCTCAGACAATTAATTTTACCTTTTCAACAGCAAGGGACGGATGTGTATCTCATGAACCCGGCCAGGCTCAAAATCATCCATAAAGGAACCACCAAGATCTTCATCTCTGAAATTAAGCTGGGGAATATCTGGCCGAATTGAAGATCAAAAGCAGCAACAATGAACTAAGCTATAATTGACAATTCCCGCTCTTTACATATGTCACTATGTTCTTTTATTTTCTTCTTTATTTTCTTCTCTACCTCTTATTCTGCTCCTCTTTTTCTTTTCTATAATATTACCTCACTTATACTTCGCATATAGTAATTTGCGGGGGGTTTCATGATTACTGCCGATTTTTGATCAAGAAATTTAAACCGGGCCTCTGTTTTTTTTTCTTTTTTCTTTTTTTTTCTTTTCTCAGTCCGGCGTGGCTGATGGCTGGGCCTCATGTAGATTGCCATCATTCAGGGCTTTCCTGATTGCTCCAAAAAGGAGGGGGTGGAGGGGGGAGGGACACAAATTTTTTTTCTTTTTTTGGAAAAATTGGCTCAGGAATCTGATGTAATGTATTTTGTAAATTGTATTTATTTATATATGCTAAATAGAATGTACAGAATGTACTCCATTATTTTTTTCTCACTCAAAACTAAGATTTTTGATATCGAACGCTACTATAAATCTCTCTAGATGGCTAGCTCAGACTCTTTAAGAATTGTAAGTGTGAATATCTGTGGACTTAATGATCGCTCCAAACGGCAAAATGTGTCTCAGGGTCTTAGAACTCTGAGGGGCGACCTTTTTTGTTTACAAGAGACACACATCGAAGGCTCACAGAAACTTCTGCTAGATTCTTTAGGATTCAAAGTCCTGGGGGCAACAACCCAAAGTTCTAAAACCAGAGGGGTAAGCATACTGGTAGAGAAAAAACTCTCACTTAATACTCCTCGGGTCAAAGTGGACCCGCTAGGTAGGTGGGCTATAACCGAATGCCTTCTCCCTGGTAGTCCTCCCTTTACATTGTGTTCTATCTATGGCAGCAATACGGACGATCCCGGAGTTATTAACCTTGTATCTGGGGAATTAGCCCACTGGCAGACTCCCATAATTCTCTGTGGCGATCTTAACCTACATCTGCCCAGCAACTGGGCAAGCGATAATAGCTGGCGGTATAATGGCAGAAAGCCACTGGTTTTGCAGGCCCTGATTAATATGGTTTGAAAGATGCATGGGCTTACTTAAATCCTTCGTTCCCCGGTTTCACCTTCTTCTCTGCCCCTCACCACACCCTTGTCAGGCTAGACTGCTTTTTTATTTCATCCTCTCTCATTAATAGCAGCACTATTAAGACCGCTACGCGTTTTCTGTCTGACAACAACCCTCTTATCCTTAACATCAAGGGGCTTGGAAAACCTAGAATGCCTTCTTCTTGGAGTTTTGAGAAAGCTCTACTTCAGGATTTAGCATATCAAATACACGTGCGGGGTTGGATTCAGGACTTCCTAGATATAAATTTGGGGTCAGCATCTCTGGCAGTGTTCTGGGACACGCTTAAAGCAGGCATTCGGGGCGAGTCGCTGTGTTTCTCAGCGGGTAGAAACAGAAAGGTGAGGCTTCTGATAAACGATCTTCAGGAGCAGCTTAAGGAGGTCGAAAATAAGTTAACCCAAGCCATTCAAACAGGGCTAAACACTGAGAGTATCCAAGAAGAGGTTATCCTGGCTAGGTCCAGAATAGGAGAAATCTTCTCTGAAAAAGCTGCTGCAAAATGGGCGAGCACACGGCAAGAACATTACGAATGTAGTGATCGCATAGGGCACTACTTGGCAGTCAGGACCCGACAGCAGGTTTCGAGCAATGAAATACACACAATTAAACTCCCATCAGGGGAAGAGACCAAAGACTTTGATCTGATACGAAAGGGCTTCCAGGATTACTATGCTACACTTTATACAGAGGAGAATAAAGATCCGGCTGACATACTTGAAAATGACATCACTAGATATCTTAGTGGGATTAATTTACAAACACTCTACACTGATTCAAGCGAGGCTTTAGACTTAACCCCCACTTGGGAAGAGATACTGGAATCCCTTAACTCCCTTCCTGACGGGAAAGCTGCCGGGTTGGATTGCATCCCCGTAGAATTTTATAAGGTTTTTGCGCCACAACTCCAAAAAATTCTTACAGAGCTAGTGGCATCTATTTTTAGCGGGGCTGACCCTCCATCTTCATGGTCTAATGCTAGGATAGCAATCTTCTCTAAAAAAGACAAATCACCATTGGATATGAGTTCATACAGGCCAATAACACTAATTAATTGTGACTCCAAGATTTTTTCTAAAATACTGGCAAACCGAATATCCGCGGTAGTGGAATCCCTTGTTTCAAAGTGGCAGCACGGGTTTATCCCAAAAAAGGGCACAACAGAGCACGTTAGGAGAGCCATCACCCTATTCGACGCCGCACAGATCGCAGGGGACCCCATGTCTCTAATATTATTGGATGCCGAAAAGGCCTTCGACCGGGTCTCCTGGAGATATCTGTGGGCGGTCATGAAGAGGATGGGCTTTGGGTCTAAATTGATACAGGCTGTACAAACGCTCTATTTAAAACCCTCTGCTTGTGTCTCTGTTAATGGTCAACTAACTGGGCAACTTGAGATCTCCCGTGGCACTAGACAGGGGTGTCCCTGCTCCCCTCTGCTTTTTGCCTTGTATCTGGACCCCTTCATCAAGCAGATTGAAAATAATCAGAACATCTTACCCGTTAACTACAAAGGCCGTATCACCAAAATCCTAGCTTACGCGGATGACTTGGCCATTACCTCGCCAGATCCCCTAAGTGCCAAAGCCGGTTTGGAAAGGGAGGCAAACAAGTTCGGAAAAATATCTGGGTTTGCTCTTAATAAAAACAAGACCCAGATAATAACAAATTCTCAAATCTCCTGGGCCGACCATAGAGTAGTTCTTAAACCAAATATTTAGGAGTTTCTGTATCCTCTAATCTGGATGAAGTTGTCTCCAATAACCTACTACCACTTGCCTCACAGACCAGAAAAGCGCTGAAACAAATAAACAACTTGCATCTTACCCTAGTTGGCAGGTGTAACGTTATAAAAATGACCTACTTCCCCAAACTCTTATACTTTTTTCATTCAATTCCTTTAGAATTTAACAAAGCCAGCATTATGAAATTTCAGCAGATTTATACACAATTTATATGGGATTATTCACAACCCAGGAGGGCACTCAGACACTGTGTTTGCCAAAGATTGAGGAGGCTGGGCCTTCCCTAACATCACTCTGTATTACTGGGCTGCTGTTATGCAATATAGCTCTGAACTAATTAAAGAACTACCCGATTCCTAGCCCTCAGGGCTGCCCTCTCCCTTTCAACTGTTGGTTGGGGAGAACACCTAGGGATGTCTGGCCGGATCTATGATGTGAATCTCATTTGTACGTACTTTGCAATTTGAAAAAAAGAAGACTCGATGGTAGCTGCAGAACACCTATTTTCACATTCCTGTCCTGCATTCCTCTAGGTGTTACCTTCGGTTGAAGGGGGACCAGGAGCATTTTCAGTTTTTCATGGTTCTTTCAGCCTTATCTGTCCCCCTCCGGTGTTCACAAAAGTGACAGTGGTTGTTGCAGCACATCTTCGGAGGTTGAGGCTACCAGTCTTCTCCTTTCTCAATGACTGGCTATTGAAGGTGGGTTTGCCACAGTCAATTGTAGACCAATTCCTTATGACGGAAAACCTCCTAACATCTATGGGGTTCTCGATCAACGTGCCTAAGTGATATCTGACTTGTTAATAGAAACTCCCGTTTATTGCAGACATCCTGAATACAGTGCAATTTTGAGCCTACCCTCTAGTTCAGAAAATAAAGGTGATTTAGGCTAGGATCTCTATGTTTCAGCCTTGGTCCTAGGTCACAGTAAGAGTGACTGTAAGACTTCTTGGCCTCCTATATCCTGCTTATCGACCACGCCAGGTGGCACATATGGGCTCTGCAGTGGTGTAATCAAACAGGCTTTTTGCAGGTTTCATCCCCACTTTTTGCCCCTTTTTACTGCTTGGTCCTGAGGTAATGGCTCTGAAAGGCCCGAGGCCGGCTAAACAAGACTCAGTGCATGTGTTCTGACTCTTACATTGGTATATGTGTAATTGGCTTGATCCCAATTGACATTGGTCAACTTACTTGTAAGTCCATAGTACATGGTACCAGGGGTACTCAGGGCCTGTAAGTTGGAGTGTCTCTTGTGGACTGCAGCACTAGCTGTGCCACCACTAGTACGACAAGATAAAATATGTTTCCCAGTCTCCCATTGCAGACTTGAAGGGTAGTTTAAAACTGCTAAGTCGTTTTTGCCATTGAAAGTAATGGCAAAGTCCAAACCTCCCTTTGTCAAATCTGTAAGTCATCCCTAAGGTAGGCCCATGGAGCCAGAAGGGAGGGTCCAGTATATTAAAAGGTGGAGTATGTACTTGCTTGTGTTCCAGCAGTAAAAACCCTGTTGTTTTTACTGTGAAAAGGTTTTTAGTCTCATTGGAAAGTACAGAGGTACAGGATAACACCTCAGCCCAGCTAACTTCTGAATGGGATAAATAAAGTTGATATGCAAGGTATCAAAGGAGTCTATGCATTAAATCTAATTTCGTGGGGCAATCAGATTCTGATCGAAACATCTAGTGGCAGATTCCTTACCTTTGAGTGAGAAGTACCCCTGCGCGCCAATAGGTGGAGTCGGTTGCTGTCTGCGCCAGAAGTGATATCCACATCACCTACATAGGTGCCATTGACGTCAGTTCTTTCCTTTCTGCGCCAGTTAGCACTAATTCAGAGAGACCTACCCCCTGTTGTTTTTTGACTGCTTTTTCTCTACATTTTGTCGAATTCTTTGAGAATTTTCTCCTGGTGTGTCGAGGTACATCTTCTAGAAATACAGGTTTTAAACCATGTGGCGCCTTTTACCATTTGATTTCGGCAACCGATCCACAACTTGTGTATTTGTGGTGCCTTGAGGACGACCACGACTCCAAGTCGTGCTCAGACAGCGGGTCCATAGTACTGAAGGTTTTGAGTGTGCGGTCCCTGAAGCTGCATGCTGCCCAGCAGGTAACACCACGTCACGCGACTCCTCAGAGGTCTCGGTCCCGATTGAGAGGAAGGTCATCTTCTTCCCTCTCCAGGTCATCGAGACACTCGAGTAAGAGGCATAAGAAGCACAAGAAGTCAAAGTGCACTTCGACTTTCCCTTGTCCGTCGTCAGACGCGACAACGAAGCATCGGCATTCGAGGCCTAGTTCTTCTGAACCTGCACCTGGTCCGACTCTCCACCACCCCGACTTTCTGGGAGCCAGAGAGAACCCTCACCCCACCCCCTCCAAGTTTAAAAATTTTTATGAGGCCATGCACCTCATATTTAGGCAGCCGGACTCCTCCAGTGAACCCCTGCTCCCATTGTCCGATGGCCTTCTGGGAACCTAGTCCAAGCCCAGCACCGGGGCTCCTATGTACAGGACAATTGCCCGCTCCTATCACCCCGCACCTGGGGACCTGAATTTTCTCACACAGCACCTCACCCCTGAGAGCTTGGTTGTCCGAGCCTCCACGTCCCATGGCACATTCTGTACCGCCCCCCTGGACAGGGAATGCAAGAAGCTGAACTCACAGACAGGGGTGCAGCTCAACATGAGAACATTTCTCTTTTTAAAACCTTATGGCCGGTAGGAGACACCTGGGCCCTTTAAGGTCTTGATGTTGGTGTGTTCAACAACGTTGCAGTGGTAAAATAATTTAGCCCTGAAGAAATTGCCCATAAAGTAGAGAAAGGCAATTAAACATGTCGGCTTGTGGTAACTGGTATGCATGTTTAGCAGCCAACCTTGCTTTTTAACCTGGTAGGTGGCACGAAGTTAAAGAAGAAAGAAGTAGTAATCGTGCACGCCTATGCATTTTAACTACACTTTCTATTTAGTTTTCACTGCACTTACACTTTGTTTTTGAACACTTTCACTATTGGCTTGATGACCGCCGATGATGAGAACAGGGCTTATCTGATGAGTACCTATCAGGTATCCCGACGGTGGTTCGCCCGTGAGGGGTCATCCTGCCTTTGCACACTTTTTTCACAGTAGTACACACTATTGTTTGGTGCTTTCATTCAGACTGTCACAATTGGGATACAGGCTTTTTAAATTGGCAATATAACGTTGTACTCTCTACCCCTAGTGCAATTAAGGGAAAGGGGAGATAATTGTAAAATTACAAAAGAGCTATATGTTTGAATTTATGTATAATTGCCTTTAGGACTCGGTCATTGTTGTTTGATGACTATATGAGTGGAGGGCGACTCGGGTTCCTATTTTTCCCTCTTTACTCCTTTTTAGATAACCGTTATTCTCACACTCTGTAGGATATAGTTGCGGATGTGATGCCATATGTCAAGGAAGATGGCCCGGGCTTTACTATACCAAGGGGTGAAGGACAGGAGAGATGCAGCAAAGCTCTCCATTCGTTGTGGTTTGGATATGACTGACTCACTGGGCAGAGCGGTTTCATCAATGGTCGCTCTCAGGCACCACACCTTACTGAGAACATCTGACTTTTCAAGGGATGTCCAGGCTTCTCTAATGAACATGCCCTTCGATGGCATCTGTCTCTCCGGACACAAGGCAGACTCTGCACTGGAGCGCTTTAAGGACTCTCGGGCTACGGCCAAGTCCTTGGGCCTCTCAGCTGCCCCAAGTCATTCCCAGTCTGTCTGTCGCTCTTTTTATGGCTACAGAATGGGCATACAACCACACCAAACCTATCCCAGCCACTGTCCCATGCAAGCAACCTAGCCTCTGTGTGGAGGAGGGCGCCATTCATAATGACCCTGTGGGTCAGGTGGCCAGAGGTAGTCCACAACCACCAATTTCCCTGCAGCCATAGCCTCCAAGCTCTCCTAGTCTGATCCTTCAAGATCAAGGCTGTCCAGTTGGTGGCAGAATAAGCTATCATCTCCACCACTGGCAGTCCATAACTTCAGAGAAGTGGGTCCTACAGATCATTCAAAGGGACTCCTCCCTTCCCTTTGAATCCTCCCCTACCCCTTTGCCTCCATCTCATGACTGGCTGACGGAGGATCATTTATCCTTACTCCCGGCTCTCTTGGCCAAGGGTGCCATAGTGAGGATTCCGGTGTCAGAAGTAGGCAGTGGTTGCTATTCCCACTACTTTCTGATTCCCAAAAAGAACAAGGGGCTTCACCCTATTTTAGAACACAGAACCCTCAACTCGTTCCTCAAGAAGGAGATATTGAAGATGCTCACATTGGTTCAGTTCTTGTCTGCCCTGGACCTAGGAGACTGGATATTAGCATTGGATTTTCAAGATGCTTATTTTCCCATACCCATCCTGCGGTTTACAGTAAGCCACACGCATTTTCAGTTCACAGTGCTCCCTTTTGGCCTTACCAGCACCACTCGGAGTTCCACCAAGATGTTGGTGGTGGTTGCAGCTCATCTGTGCAAATCAGGGGGGACAATTTTCTCCTATCTCGACAACTGGCCATTGAAGGCTGGCTCACCGCAAGCAATCATCTCCCACCTCCAGACTACAGCGGACCTCCTGACTTTGCTGGGGTTTACTATCAACGTGCTGAAGTCACTCCTGACTCCCTTTCATCATAGCTGTTCTGGACACAGTGCAGTTTCGGGCGTATCCTTCTGAGCAGCGAGTCCAAGATATTTAGGCTATGATACCGATGTTTCAGCCTCGTCTTGGATTTCAGTGTGAAGGACTCTGAGGCTGCTGGGCCTCATGGCCTCGTGCATCCTACTAGTGACACATGCCAGATGGCATAAGTGGGCTCTGCAGTGGGACTCGAAATTCTACCCTCAATCAAGGGAAGGCTAGTGCAGGTGTTCACGGACAACAGCACTGCAATGTGGTACTGCAACAAACAGGGTGCGTGGGGTCATGGACTCTTTGTCAAGAGGTCCGCGTCGTTGCACATGGCTGGAACAGCAGGGCATATCCCTGGTGGCTCAACACATGGCAGGTTCTCTGAATACCAGGTTGGACAAACTCAGCCGTCGACGCCTAGTGGATCACGAATGGGGTGTCCATCCGGAGGTGGTGCAAGGTCACTTTCAGCGGTGGGGAGAGGTTTGGTTAGATCTGTTTGCCTCCGCAGAGGATGAGCAATGTCAACAGTTTTGCGTGATGGAGTTTTCAAGGCTTCTCTTGCTCAGACACACTTTTCATCTCGAGTGGAGCTTAGACCTCGTATACACCTTCCCGCCTATACCACTTCTGCCAAGAGTTCTCAAGGAGATCAGGAACAACAGGGACCAAGTCATTCTTGCGGCTCCTGAATGGGCATGGAGAGTCTGGCATCAGTGTGGGTTTATACACCTTGCACTAATTCAGGCAACCCTTATGGTGATGTTAGTGGTCTTTGATAACCATAGAAAGCTCTCAAAGTGGTAGCTGTAGAGAGTACCTTTTAGGATTATCTTGAAGGAGTGTTAAGCAGCTTGTTTTGCCAGTTTAATCATGTAGTGCAAGCATATAAAAGTGTGTCTATATATTACACAACACTCACAACACATTGGTATATCTCCTACCCGGAGATATCAACACAAATTCACAACAATACTTCAAGTGCAATAAGGTAATTAGCACAAAATTCAGTGGTCTCCAGGTCTTTTGATGCTTGTGTCTGCCAATGGCCGATGCAAGCACTACATCCCTGGTGCGGCACACGTCCATTGGCCGACACCAGGGGAACCCCTTTAATCCTTCGGTGCACAGCACCGGAGGTTTCTTTTCTTTTTTTTCCCTGGGGAAATGCAGAAGGTTTCCTGCGTCTCTCACCACCCCTCTCCCGCCCATCTGTTACATCAGCGTGCCGTTGATGTCACAGTTTTCCACACCGGAGCTGAGAGAGCAGCAGGTAAGGCCGCGCTAGACTCCGATGGGGAAAACAGGCCGAAATTGGCCTCCCCAGCTTTCAGGGAGGCCTCGTTTGACTTTCTCTCGGGGGCGCAATCAACCCCCAAAATAAAATAAGAAGCATTTGCCATGCAATAGGTCTCGCATTTAGCGGGTTTAACCTATTGGCATTGTAAATGACAATTGGCCCCATGCATCAAACCAAATACCTGTCACAAACGGGCAGATTCTCAGAATCCTTTGCCAACGGTATTTTTGCATTTGGGATGCATCATCCCAAATGCACAAATCGCAATTTAAGGCATCTGTAAATTGCGATTCCTTAAATTGCGATTGCATTTAAGGAATCACAAATTGAGATTCCTTAAATGCAATGCGTGAAAGTTAAAAAATTAGCGATTTCGCTAATAGGAGTAGCAAATTACCATGAAGCTGAACTTTATGGTAATTTGCAAAAACTTTAAAAAATGCACTTTTGTGCATTTTTCAAAGTTTCATGTTGCGCACAACACATGCGTGTGTGTGCAACATATGTGCAGACATCAATTTCAGGGGTGCAACAAGGTGTCATTTTGACACCCTGTTGACTCGCAAATCGCTCATGCAATCTCCCATTCATTCCTATGGACCTATAGGCCCATGGGAATGAATGGGACAGCATTCCTTAATTGCGACTAGCAATTTGCGAGTAGCAATTAAGGAATGTTTAGGAATTGCAATTTTAATAGCGATTCCTACATGCATAGGCTTTTGCGATTTCTAAATAGCGATTGCTTAAAAATCGCTATTTAGGAATCGCAAAATCCTATGTTGATGCATGTGCCAGAATGCGTTTTATTTATGTTTCAAAAACCAAAACATAAATAAAAGGCATTTACATTTACAATGCCGATAGCTCAAACTAGCGTAAATGCGAGATCTGTTGCATTGCAAATGCTTATTTTACGAAGCTGTGTAGTCATTTTCTGCCTTGAATGGATGAAACTGAGGGAAGTTGGTACCTAACAGCTTGTTTACGTTCCTTGGTAAAAGTCAGTAAATATACCGAAAAAATTAAATCAAATGACCAGAAAAATGGTAACATAAAAAAACATAACAAGGGAGTTGTGTTTCATTTCGAGAGGTATTAATTTCCCCATACAAATCTATTCAGCAAAAAGCTTGCGAATAATTTTGCAACCTGCAAAATGCAATATCACCCTTTAAAATAGAGTTTATCGAAGTTATGAACGTTACATGCCATACTTATGTTATGAAGAAAGTAACTGAGAGCACTTGTCTGTTTAAGCACTTCGATATGCAATGGCTAGCAGCAAAAATAAAGAGACTTCCTGGAAAATCCAACCTCTCTTTGACCCCAAAGGACTGTCCATATCTATTCTAGAGGAACCATTAACTTTTAGGGGGAGAGGCCTTTCACACATTCTCATAAAATCCATAAACAAGAAAAGGAGGGCTGCACAGAGGACAGAAAGGGCTGCTGTGTAACTAGGGCTGGTGTCTGTCTGTCAGCCAGTCTCCTGAGGTGGGAGTACACAAACGGAATTCATCACTTGCCCCTGGAAGAGCTGAGGATCTAAGATTCAGGAGAGGCGCAGCATGTTTCCGGTGGGAGGAGAACCCAGAAGAAACTGACAATCCTGAGAGCTGCTTTGGGGTCTGACACCAAAGCCACCCCTGTGAAGATTGTCCTGCTTGCCACTGTTGTTATCTACAGAGGAGGAGTCCACCCCATAATGGCAGGAATGCCACTGATGCCCACCACCTAGCCCAGCCGGCCAACGATCAACAACAGGTAACTGCAGGGCTAAGCTCCAGCTGGGGCTGAGAAGGATTGAGAAATGGGGACACAACTGCTGCATCTGTTTTTGCGCAAAGGTCACTAAAGATATTGAACTGAATTGCATCCTTAACCTTAGAGAATGTTTTGTAATTGGCTCCCTGGTATAGTGGGTACAGTAAGAGCAGGCTAGAAGATGGTTGCTGGGGAACGAAAGGAAAATGTACCACCTCCTGATTAAAGTGCAGCATTTGACTACCTGGTATAACCTATTCATTGCATTGGGTAGTATTTACTTATGCTTTCTTTTTTATAAAGAATAAGAGTGGGCAGGACATTGCAGTATTGTATCTTTTGATTGAATGTTGAGCTCTGAGCTCTTAGCCCCCACACTCCTTCCATGAGAAGTCTGCGACTGCTTGCCCTCACTATCATAAGAGTCAAGAGTGGAAAGGGTTGCACTTGGCCCAGCTTGCAGAGCCAGGTAGGACCCCTGGACACGAGTGTCAAATGTCCTCAGTGGGGGCATGATAAAAAGGTTGTGAGAAAGGTGTAAGGTAGTGAGAGAGGTAGGATAGAGGGAACAGACGAAGACAGAGGGAGAGAGAAGAGGTGGGGAGAGGAGGAAGTGGCTGAATAATAAAGTAAACTGAGCTGTTATGTAAAGAGAGAGAGAGCTGTGACAGAAAAGATGGAGTAGTGAGAGATGTGAAGTAGAAATAAGGAAGAAAGATGAAGTAGAGTGTGGCGATGTATAGAGAGATGGAAAAACTTGGAGAGGAGAGGTAATGAGAGTGGTGGGGTTGGAAGAGAGGTGAAGCAGAAGCAGACAGAAGACAGATGAAGTAAGGTGAAATAGAAGAGAGCAGTGAGGTGGAGAGAGTCTAGAGAGCAGGGACTTACAGAGGGAACTGAAGGAAGTAGGCGGTAGAAAGAAAGGTGAGGTAGAGCTCAACAAAGACAGAGGAGGTGTTGTAGACGATTCTAGGACTCTAGAATATATTCCTGATGTATGCCCTTATGTGCTTATATCAAACCATATCCTTATATAGGCTTAAGAATCATACCCATATTAAGACATAGCCAATGCAGTCCAAATACGGCAAGGCTACTCCCATATACTCCTAGAAAGCACAACGTGTTCTTAAACAAACCAAGCCTCCAGCAGCCCGGGAATTCCCCCTGCTTCTGTATTGATTTGTCCTAGAACTCCCGGAGTCCGGAAAAAACTGCGAGTTCTTAGTGACGTCTTATGTCCAACCTTACGTCAAACTCGGCAGCTTCCAGGTATAAATATACCAGCATCTGCCCTAGCAAAACACAGGGTGGTTTGGAGCAATTCGACTATATACTTGCCCGACGCCCTGCTGTAGCTAATGCCGAAGGAAGCCGACCCTCCCGTTGACGCACTGAGAGAGACGCTGTCTTTTCTCCTGCCCAGAAATCCAGCTCCAGTGTTTCCCTGTCACCCTCGCGGGTTGCTGGGAGATCGAGTCCTGAGAGAGAGATACAAGACCTCCTTCATTCTATAACCAAGGTACGGAGCTGATTAGACCCTTAGAGAATTCTTGATTTAGATTCTTGGCAGAAACTATCTTAACTCAAACTACAGCTCACTTACTCCTTCCCTGTACTAGGCTTAGGTTAGGTACACCGGGGTAGGCGTATCTTAGAAGCACCAGTTGAGTACGTTTAGTCAGGATTTTATCATTGTATATATGTGATCTATTTTAAACACTGTATGGCTCAGAAATCATACCATGCTTTTACAGTATTATTTTGTAATACTCCTTTTACTGTACGCACTTTACTTTATGACTAGTATTGGGATTGTAGCAATTCATTTCTCTTGCATGAGAAAGAAGACTGTTCAATAAATAACCTCTTTTATTGAAAACGCCCATCTCTCTGTTTCTCTGCACTTCTAGTGAAACTAAGCATGCACGATTGACTGAGTGAAATAGCTATCTATTGTTTCCGCGACTCTGGAGATATACTCCTTATTCTTGAGGGAGCAAAGTTGTCATGTTTATGCGGTTGTCAGAAACTAATCCCTTCTTGTGAATTTGAGAAAGTTTCTAGTGACCTCTGAGCTAGCTGGCATTCATAATTAAGTCTAACATATTTAATAGAGACCCAGTCGACCTAAGTCCTACTTCTAAACTATAGTTTATGTTATTCCAAAGCGCAGAGCCTATTGGGAATATAGGAACTACACTACATGGCGCCCAACGTTTGGTAAGGTGATAATTTAACGCTAGATACTAGAGTAACTCAGTCGTGCTTTTCACACAGACCCCATTCTCCCATAACAACTCCAATAGACGTCTGGAGTGGGTGAAAGGTTAATCCGCCAAAACATAGTAGGATGAGAATCCTATGAATTAGTTTTTGGTTTAGTCAACGTTGAAGGACACAGTGTTCCAAAATATTGTGCACCTAATCTTTGTTCCCTTGAAACGTGCTCTGCAAACTTTCTGTCAGCAAAAATGACGGATAGTGACGACGAAAGGGAGAGAGCTAGAATAGCAGCTCAAGTAGTCTTAGATAACACAGCTCTCCAACAAAATGACCTGGATGCTATATTCATCCCGGTAAATATAAGGAAAACCTCTAGAAAATGGAGTATCATCGAGAGGTGGTACAGTCATATTTGTGGTAGAGGCCCATGAATATCGGCAGACAGAGGTATTCTATTCATGGATAACATTACCAGCAGCTAATACTGTGACACACGAGTTCCACTACTACAAAACAGAGGAACCTCCAGAGGAATACGTCCCCTTCGAGGACGTTGAAATTCCACTAACTTACCAAGAGCATCAGCTCTGGTTTAATGGAGCCCTAAAACATCAAAATCACATTACCAGGCTCAGTCCACTAGGTAGACCAGGAGCCACATGGCCGGTTCTAGCCAGCTACACACCACATCCTGACATTGAAGGAATGTCAGACAGAGAACTTTTAGTTCAGCTAAAACAATTAATTAAAATACATAGACAATTGGTCCAATATGTCATGCGGACTTTAACCGTCCAACCAGCAATAAAAATTCCACAGCACACCCCTCACCAGGGGAACACAAATAAAATAACACCACAGACTATACAATCAGTCATTGGCAAATTACCCGCAAAACGAGAACAAATTCTGTTCTTAGGTCAAAAAATTATTCAAATAGAGACAGTATTTCCTGATACTACACCTCATGAAAAACACAGAATTCTGACAATCTGTCTACCAATGGGGATCGCACCACATATGGAGGACTGTGACACTTGGGGAACAGTCTTTGCTTCAATATACACAAAAACACATGGTGTTCCGTCTATGGCGGTGGACAAATTCAAAATGAATACGGTCCAGAGCCTGCTTTAAATTTAGGTATGAAATTACTGAAAGACTTTAAGCAAGTCTCGGCTATATTACTAGCCAACATAAAAGGAGAAGCAGCATCTGTGGCGATCCGCCAAAAATTAAAAGAAACAGAAATCACAGAACAACCTTTTGAACTTGCCAGAATAATTGAAAAGTGCTATGAAGAATTAGGTAGAGATAGTTTGGGTGGGAAACTACTAAAACCACAACTAACTGAAAATCCTGAAAAAACCTTTATTAAAAATAATCTCATTACTCCAAAAAAGAAGTGGGAGGGTAATAAACAAACCACTCTCAGAGTAACACAGTTTCAGTCCAGAGGAAGGTGTCCCCAACGGAGAAATAGATCTCCAGGACGAGGGGACAGGTCTCCACAACGGGAGCCCTCTGAAAAAAGATACAACCTTAGAAATAGGGACAATTTAAGAAAACCTGACAGATATCAAGATAATGATACATGTCCCTCTCGATCTTTTCAGACTTCCTCACAGAAATCGGAAAGAAGAGGACGGTCAGAACATAGAGAAGAGCGCGTCAAATCCAAAGACAAAGGAACCTGCTCATCAAAGTAAAAAATTTAAATTTCCCAAAAAGAAGGTAGCTAGTATTAAAATAAAACATGCAGAGGATTCTGAGGACACAACTCAAGAACGGAGAATGGGCCCAGACAATGCTAGACAGCGCAGCAGAAGTGACCTTAGCTCGCAAGATCCTGATGAATCTTCTGGAGACAGTGGACACGAATGAATAAATTCAGGTGGAAACTGCAGACACCAGGGTTAGTGTACCCCATAAATTATATGAAATAACATTATGTATAGAAGGGGACAAAACTAGGAAAATAAGAGGTCTCTTTTGGGAGAATCTATCTGAAGGCTATGATATCCTTCTAGCAGAGAAAGACTGGCCACCAGAGTTTGTCAGGGAGTGCCCACATGGGGAAGAAATGATTATGCCTGCCTTCTCAAATCATAGTCCAATTCATAAAAAATACACATATGCTAGAAAATGGGCAGTGGCCCAAGCCCCTGCATTATTTAAAAATCATGTAGGATGGGATGAGGATTCTCCTCACCATAAAATTCAGTTAAAAAATCAACGTACTGCACAGAGGCAGTACCCTGTTAAGCAAGAAGCTAAAAAACAAGTCAGGGAGATCTTAGATCAACTTGAATACTAGAGGGTGATTGAAACATGCACCTCACAAATGAACAACCCTTGGGGTCAAATCCCCCTTCCTTACCAATATTAATGAAACAACTCCAAAAATAGAAGTAGCAATCGATGCAAAAACCTGGGTAACCCATTTCTCAAAAATATTTGGGACACCATCAAACACTGAACGACCGGATAATCTGAGGGGGAGGCCCAACAGTACCGATCAAATGTATCCCATCGTTTTGACCTTCACCCACAGCGAGTTTATCCGTGCTCTGAAGGCTTCTAAGGGAGGGAAAGCCCTGGGCCCTGACGGGGTTCCAGTGGATTTTTTCAAGTACAACATAGACCTATGGTCTCCTATTCTCACTAGAGTTCTCGAAGCCGCAAAATCTGTAGGCTTATTAGAATCATGGTCCACCTCAATTCTGATACCTATCTTTAAAAAAGGAGACCGCAACAGTCCATCGTGTTACAGGCCAATATCCCTCCTAGACTCCCTGGGTAAGGTCGCAGGCCGCATCATCCTTGAACGCCTTCAGGGATGGAGAACAACATAATCTCCGATCTCCAATATGGTTTCAGAGAGGGATTGGGAACGGTGGATCAAGCGCTCAACCTCTCGCTAATGATGGCCAAATATGTCCAGGCGAAGGGTGGGTGTTTTTATTTGGCCTACTTTGACCTAACTGCGGCCTTCGACTGTGTCAGCCACACAAAACTGTGGCTGATTTTATCGACTATGGGTTATAATAAGGAGTATCGCAGAATCAATTTCAGTATATATAAATCCGAGTTCCGAGAGCCGACCACTAAGCAACAGCAAAACAGAAGGGCAGCAATATGGATAATTATCAGCAACATTTTACATCAGTCTGGAATTAGATGCCATATAACAAAGCAATACCCACCGTGGCTCGTCACTTGTCAACCCAACACCCAGTTACACTTTTTAAACAGAACAGAGGAACCGGAATATCGACAGTGAGTATAGTCACCCGCCATACTAGCCTAGAGGAGAAAAAGAGGGGAGAAGGGAAGGGGAAAGGAAAGAAATATATAAACAAGAAGGAGAGAACGCCGCGCCGAAACAAGCACCCCACAGCAATAAGCACGCAAAGAAGTAAGGATATCGCCAACAAGGTGGGCATGTGAGGCGCAGTCGAAATGCGGCGTAGCCACAAAAAGGGAGAACAACGCACCCACAGTCCCTACCCTCAATCATACCATGGGATACAGGGACAGACGCGGCGCTCCTATAAAGGGACACAAAAGGGCCATTGAACTAAGGAAAAGAAAACAGCGAAAAAGCCCCAACCCACCCACCCCACCCTGCACCCCTACAGAAGGCTACGGCCTACCCCCCCAGCAGCGTGCCTATCGCCCTAAATCAGAACCCGAAATATAGTGAAGGCAAAAAGAAGGAGAGGAATAAAGAGACAAAAAAGGGGAGGAAGAAAGAAATCAAGAGGGAGGGGTAAGGGGACCATCAAACTAGACGTTCGGCCCTAGCCCTCCGCCCAACCACACAATCATACTACGTCTGAACGAGATCGGCACAGTCTCAGGTATCAGAAACTCACAAGGGGATCGTCCATATCATCATGAGTGGGGGTCAGCCTCATCACAATCTGTGTACCGGTAGTCCTCAGGATTCAGTTCGGTTCACCCCTGGCCTGTCTTAGACATTACTACCACACATAAGGTAGTAGTGGGAAGCATACACATCAAGATGAGGAGGCCATCCGATCAGAAAAAAGCTAGGCAAGGGTGCAGACCAGGGGGCTGCGGTAACCAGTAACAAAACAAGAGTCCTACTCTGCGGTACGGACCTCTCAACAGTGACAGCAAGAGCAACAAAAACCAGGAGTTCAGTCTCGCCGTATAGGAAAGCAGAGGTCCCCCCGCAATACAATAGCACAACCTCATCGAAGTAGATCGGAGCAGCAGTCCACACTGCTCCTCGGACACTCGGGCAGGATCGGGCCCTAACACGGAGCCCACGTCCTCACACTCCACACTCAAAAACACCAGAGGATTCAGGGCCGCAGGCTTGCAGACTTGTCGATGGACAGCGGTAGCACTCCTCGCAGCGATCGAGGGGGACGAAGCAGCGTCACCACGAAGCCGAGCCGCATCGCCGAAGAGCGGACCATCAAAGATGGCGGCGGATCGCATACCTTCCACAGGGGCACCGGGGGCCAAGGCCGCATGCAGGGATCGCAGGGCGTCAAGAACATCACCAATCGTGGGCTCACGCTCACATGTCCAGGCCCCCGCGCGATCCAGAAACACAAGTCCGCCGTCCTGAGGAAATCCATGTCCCAGGCCGTCGGCCGCCATTTTACGGGTTCAGCTGCGTCGCCACCCTCCACGACTCCCGGAGTGGGCTTCCAAGCGAGGACCCCCCTGGAGTTCACACAGGCTCCGCTAATGGCAATCTTGGTGCAGAAGGATGCGCCACAAAAGTCGGGGGGTCCGCCTGTACCATCACCCGCGGGCCTCACAAGCCGACTCTGGGCGCAGGGCTTCAGGATGGCCGTACGAGGCAGCGACGGGGGGCACCCCCCTACACGGACATCCCCCGTCCACGGCGCACCAAGCCCCACACCGGGCCTCGCGGCCGCCGGAGCAGGCCCGGTCAGTATCCACCCGGACAATCGCACAGCGGCCTCTCACAGTCGGCCCTCTCTCCCGTCTGGGGCCGTCGTTGATACCGCCACACGGCTGGTACACGTAGGAGAGGCCCCGGTCTCCACACCGTGGAGGCCCCGGACCAAGCAGGAGTACAACTTCGGAACCATAGCATGCAGGAGCTCCCAGAGCAGACGGTGAGTACGAGCGATGCTTTACGTTTCCGTTTCTTCCCAAGTGTGTCGTCTCGGGGCAGGATATTCGACAGGATTTGCGTGTTGGGCAGGAAGGCTGACGGAGCCGAGCTACAAAGCGGCCATTTCGGTCACGAGCTTGGCTCCTCCCCCGGACCATCAACTTTTGACTTTTCTGAGAGCGCTTTATTCATCTTCTTCAGCAAAAGTAAGGTTTGGAACTGCAGGGGAATTGACTGAGTCATTCAGTGTCACGAAGAGAGTAAGACAAGGCTGCGTCTTGGCCCCCTTCTTGTTTAACTTATATACAAATGGCCTGGAGATAGCCTTGCTTGAAGGGAGCCAAGACCTGCCCCATATTGGTAAGCGTCCTATACCAGCGCTATTATACGCGGATGACGCGGTGATAATAGCAAGAGCACCGATCCAGCTCCAGCACCTCCTAGAGAAATACCGGAGCTTCATGTCTAGTCTGGACCTATTGGTGAACATCAAGAAAACCTTTGTGATGCATCTGGGCAAAAGACAGAATAAAACAAAAACGATCTTTTTAGAAAATGCTAAGGTAGAATCTACAAACTCCTACCCCTATTTAGGCATTTTGTTTGACGATAGGATATCTTGGAGGCAGGCAATACTAGCAAGAAAATCATAATTTCTCAGGACAACTACAGCTCTAGTCTCTTTTTCTCAGAAACTTGGAAAGAGGTCCCCCCAGAAATGTTAAAAATGTATCAAGCGAAATGTGCAAGTGTTGCCATATACGGAGCGGGTGTGTGGGGCCATACAAATGTCTAAGAGATACAAAAGATAGAGAACAGCCTTTTACGTTATTTGTTAGAAGTTCCCCAAAGCTCTCCAACTATTGGCTGCCACCTGGAACTAGGCATAGAGTATATAACTGATATACTTAAAATCCTGCCAATCCTCTTGCGGAACCATCTTTGGACTAGTGAGCACACTGACCTGTCACGACAATTAATAAATGATTGCCTTCTTTTAACCTCAATGTGCAAGATTAGGTGGCTAACATATGTGAGGAACTTTCTAAAAGATCTGGACCTAGTGAGCCTCTTTGACCACCCAAACACCATCCTAAAAATTGGGAGGAAAGAACTAAGACAGCTATGCCTATTTCACTTAGGGCAGCTGCGACTTCTGGGCGAAGCTAGTAAAAGCTTTGTACAGCATATCCTGTCGATTCAGCTTACTTCGTTAATTCAACCCTATTTAACGTATAATTTGAATATGCATGAGAAATTCCTTCTGACTCGTTTTAGGTTTAACATCTACCATCGCCTTCTTACCTTTCCAACTCAGAATGACTGGTCTAGAAGTCTCTCTCTATGCCCCTGTGACTACGTGTCTTCTCAATCCCCTATCCATGTACTTCTTTTCTGTAAATACTACGACTATCCTCGTAGGAGGTGGATTATTCCTATTTTAAAAACAACGGGATTGCGTCACTGTCGTCCAGCATTCTTATCACTACAATTATTAGAAAATGAACAGTATGCAAAGTCTGTGGCTTGTTTTTTGAAGGCTTGTGTCAGGCATCGCCCCAACCTAGAATAACATAATACCATACCCATCTGTTTAAACCAACTCTCCCCTAATCGTTTTAGAGAAAATCTTATTAGATTTGTAATTTTAAGTGTTTGCATTTTACTCACGCAATTCCTTGTTTTATTCCATCCTTCTTGTTTTTCTCTGTAAATGATGAATTTCTCTTTTGATAAATTGTACAGATTGATTGTATTGCTTAAACTATTTTTACTATGTACCTTTATGAATTCCTAAACATTATGGAATCCGAATAAAGGAATTTTTGACTTTTGATTTTGACTAGTCTGCTATTGCCGAGCACTCCCGTATAGTATGTATAAAAGTACCCTCTTCCCCGCACCCTCTAAGGCAATATGGATGTTGTGCCCTGTGTAGTCTATGTAAGGTGGTTCTGGTGTAGTATATTCGATGCAGGATTTTAAGCTGTACTAGCCGAAGCCTGGCAGGGATTCCCACCTCCTAGGGCGACACCAGGGCTTCTTGGCACTCTGAGTCATCCATGTCTCCCACCTCCGTCACCCATTTACCCCGTAGTGAAACTGTCGGGTCTGGTAGGTTATTAAGCATCTTCCTGTATGTAAGCGATGTGGCACGTTTGTGTATGTGGTCAGTAAGCAGTCGGTCTTCCAGCGGGGAGGCCTCGGGGACTTCAGTATCTAGCGGGATCACTGCCAGCAATGCATGCCTTATTTGCACATATCTGTATGTCTCAGTCAGGCCCAGGTCATATTGTTGCTGGAGTTGGGCAAATGGTATCACCGTTCCTCTGTCCCACAAATCCTGCACCGTGGAGATGCCTATATTGTCCCATTGTGTAAACCCCTTGCTGCGCCTCAGATGCCCTAGTTTTTTGGTGTCCCAAAGCGGGGTAAGTTTAGTTATAGTCCCTCTCCATCCCAACCTTGCCTGCGCCGTATACCACAACATGGCCGTATGTTTCGTGGGTCCCTCCAGTGACGGTGTTAATCCTTTGTTATCAAGTATGGCTAACATGGTATTCGTGCCCAACTGTGCTCTATCTGCCCTATACGCTGGGTGATCCTGAGGTGCATGGATCCACTGGTTAATGACCTTAAGATGCGCCACCCAATAATATAATTGTAAGTCCGGGAGCGCTATCCCGCCATCGTACCGACTTTTATGTAATTTCGCCTGCGCTATGCTCGCATGTCAGTTGCCCCAGAGAAGTACCGATATCTGCGCCGCTATTTGTTTGAAGTATCGCGATGGGACTGGGAAGGGTGTATTGTCAAGGGCATAAAGAAACAGAGGCAGGGCCATCATTTTATATAACGCCGCCTTACCCAGGAGTGTAAGGGGCAAGGACGCCCAATGTGTCACGTCTTGCCTTAAGCGCTCCAGTGGGGGTGCCAGGTTTCTAGCGAAAAAGTCTGTTGCATCCTTTGTGATATGTATTCCTAAATATTTAAAGGAATCCCCAGCCACCACGAGTGGGCAATTGGTGGGGAGTGGCGGCTCCGGCCTTTTTAGTATGTAGAGGACTAACTTGGACCAGTTTATCGTGTATCCTGACACTTTCCCGAGGGTATCGCAAATGTTAAGAAGTTCTGGTATACCGTGTTCTGGATCCGTGAGGTATACTAGTATGTCGTCAGCGTAAAGCGAGAGACGGTCCTCCCAGCCCTCCCTACATCGGATTCCCCTTAGCAACGGGGTCTTTCTAATCAATGTTGCCAGAGGCTCCAGTACCAGTGCGAACAGGAGCGGCGACAGGGGGCACCCTTGCTGCGTCCCTCTTGCCAGCGATATCTCGTTCGATATATGCCCTTTGGCCGTAACTCGAGCCAAAGGTCTCGCGCATAAGAGTCGTATCCATGCACCAAATTTAGGACTAAATCCCATATGTGGTAGGACCACAAATAGGTATTGCCATTACACCATATCGAAGGCCATTTTCGCATCTAGAGATAATATCACCGCCGGTTCTGACAGTGATGGAGCCTTTGCCAGTGCCCCGTGCACGTGTCGAAGGTTGAGGGCCGTATTCCTATTGGGCATAAAACCCGACTGGTCTGGGTGTATTAAGTGTGGGAGGTGGGCCATCAATCTGTTTGCTAACAATTTAGCTAAAATCTTGGCTTCTGCATTTAGTAGTGATATGGGGCGGTAGGAGGTGCTTTCGGTTGGGGGTTTACCAGGTTTTGGGATTGCCACTATTGTCGCTATTAGTTGGTCTAGTGGCAGCTCACCCTTCTCCAGGCTTTCGTTATACATTGCCAAGAAAGGCGGGCTCACAGTCACTGCCATTTGTTTGTACCATTCTATCGGGATTCCATTGGGTCCTAATGCTTTACCGGATTGTATCGAACGGATTGCAGTTTGCAATTCGTCATTCGTTAGGTCAGCTTCCAGGTCCAAGGAAGCTTCTGGTGTTAGGGTTGGCATCTCTATATTTATGAGGGAGTCCGCTACCTCCGCCTCTGTCACCTCCAAAGTCGGAGTGTAAACCTCCCGGAAATATTCTGCTACTGTGTGTACTATGTCTTCTGGGTGCGTTTTGAGCTGTCCCTCCCTCGTCCGTAGTTGTTGTATTCCCCTAGGGCCATCCCCTCTCTTATCGAGCCAAGCCAACATTTTACCTGCTTTGTCCCCTACGTCATATATTTTATGCCTCATTACTGAAAGGCTATCCACAGTCTGTTTTTGTAGGTAATCCCTGTGTTGCTGTTGTCTGAGGTGTAGGGTGTGCGCCGTTTCTGGTGAGAGGTCTGCTGAGTGGTCTGTGTCGGCTGCTTGTAGTGCTAGTTCTAACTAACAGTTCCTTCTGTTTTGTCCACTTGTGCCCTGTGATGGAGGAAATTGCTTGACCTCTATGGATAGTTTTATATGCCTCCCACACGATTGATGGCGATGTCACTGACACAGTGTTTTCCTCAAAGAAATGCTTCATGGCTTTACGGAGTTCTTTTTTAACGGCGGGAACCCTGAGATATCCAAGATAAATAGGGTATATTCGCCGGTGGAACTTCTGCCGGCAGGAGAGAGTTAGCAACACCGGGGAATGATCCGAGATGCCCCTGGGCCTTATTTCTACCTCTTCAACATTTTGGAGTCTGGCGCCCAGCATCAGAAAGTAGTCTAACCAGGACAGACTCTTATGGACAGTGGAGTGGTATGTGTATTAGCAAGCTGTGGGATGTGTGTGTCTCCAAACATCTATTAGCCCCATTGCCTCTATGCAGCTTCGGAAACGGGAGGGTCCGGGCGTGTGAGGTCGAGCCGAGAACTTGTCTATGGTGGTGTCCAGTATAGCATTGAAGTCCCCCCCAATGATAAGGTCTCCCTCAGGTAGTGCAAGAAGGAAGTCGCTGAGCGCTGGGAATGCCACTGAATGAAGTGCCGGTGGGATGTATACTGATACTACATTAAGGAGTCTACCTTCCCACTGGCCCTGTAGTGGGGCGAACCTACCCTGGTCGTCCGTCTTAGTCTGTAGAACTATGAATGAAGATGTCTTCCTCCCCAGGATACCTGTCTCCCTGGATCCCGAGGTGAACTCCGAGTGTACTACCATTTTATACCCCCATCTGTCCAATGCCTTACATGCCGCCCCCGTGAGGTGTGTCTCCTGTAATAGCGCTAACGTGGGGCCCTGGCGCTTTAGGGCCTGTAATACCAGTCCCCTCTTTATCTTATCGCCCAGACCTCGCACATTCCACGTTATAATTTTTAGGGGGGCTACCGGGCCCGCCTCCTGTGTTGCATTCTGGGTGCTGTCAGGCTGTGAGTCTAATGCCATGAGCGTAGTGCGTAGGTATCAGGAACTGTTGCCCACCCAACTCAAGTAAGGATCTGCCATTTCATTGAATCTCTGCTTCACTATCAGTGCCTTTACAAACAAAAACAACACGAAACAAATTCCAAACTCCCCCCCCCCCCACTATCCTTCCCCCCCTCCCTGCCTCCCTGCTTAATGGACTTAGAACCGCCCGCCACCCCAACTCAGCAGAGTGCTTCTTCCCAACCCCAACCATAGTACTTGCTTGACGGGGGTAAAGAGTCCAGAGGAGGCCTCAGTCCTTCCACCCCTCCAGGGCGGGCTTCAGTCCAGTGTCCAAAGGCCGTACAATCACAGCTTTGCAGTCATGAGAGCTTCCTCCCAAGTATCATTGGGGCCAGTAGGTTTATCCTTGTCCGGTCTCCTCTGCTTCCAACCTCTGCGAGTGGTCCGGTTCCTGTCGTTGCGTTGCTGGGCTGTCTGTCTCGTCGTCTGCCTCTCGGCGTTGGCGGTCCCTGTTCCCGCGGCGTGGTTTATCCACTCGTCGCCAACCCTCAAGCTAGTCATAGGTCGCTTCCGGAGTCTCGAAAAACCACGTTTTGCCTTCAGCTACCACTCTGAGCCGTGCAGGAAACAGCATGGAATAGGGCAGTTCTTGGGCTCGCAATGCTTTTTTCACTTCCAGAAAACTCCGTCTGCGCCGGGAGACCGCTGCTGTGTAATCCGGAAAAAAGGCTACCGTTGAATTATGGATCCGAATCGGTGGGGATACTCTTGCCATTTGCAATATGGCGTCCATATCCTGAAAATTGAATAGCCTGGCAAGCACCGGTCTGGGGGGCGCTCCCGGTTTAGGTTTTCCGCCCGGGACCCTATGTGCCCTCTCCACTGAGAAGAAGCTGGAGAGTCCCTTGGGTTGCATCTGCGTTTTCACCAGTTCTTCGACATAAAGGTCCATAGCTTGGGCCCCTTGGCTCTCCGGTATTCCAAGAATGTGCACGTTGTTCCGGTGGGAGCGCCTTCTTGATCATCAAGCTTCTCTGTTAACAGTTTATTTTCTGCCTCAAGTCGGGATATGGCTCTTTGTATCTCCGCTGTATGCGTCACCAAGGATTTGGTGACTTTCTCTACGTCCTTAACTCTGTCCGCCATTTTCTGAAAGTCCGCTCGGAGCAGAATGACGTCTGTCGATATCGTTCCCACCGTAGTTTGGACACTCGAAAGGGCTGCCATAATGTATTCTAGTGTTACTTTTTTCACCCTGTCTCCCTCCGATCCTTTGCCCGAGGACGTGCGCCCCTCCGGAAGTGGCGGAAAGCCTTTATCATAGGCATACTTGTCCAGTTTGGCATGTATGGTCTGAATCCTTGGGCCCCTGCCCGGCATGTCGTCGTCACCGGTGGGGTGCGCAATATACTGGATTGTGTCTTTTGCCTCTTTAGGGTACAGGCCCTGCGATTTATTAGGCGTGGATGTCTTTAGCTGCGTTGGTGCGGGAAATCTCGCCGAAAGTTGTGGGAGCACTGCTGCTGCCGGTTACCTGAGACCCCGAGGTCTGAGTCTGGGCTTTGCTGCTGGTGCGGCCTCTAGGCCGTGTCTCACTCACGCCCCCTTAACTGCTGTAGTGTCACTTCTGCCCCACGGACCCCTCTCTGGGGTTTTCTCCGGTACGAGTAATTTCTCCTCGTCTGCCTCGTTGCCAAAGCACTCCCCACCATATGGGGGGAGGGTTCGGGGGGACAGCTGCTCTCGGCGCAGGGGGCACCCACTCAGTTGCTGCGAATTTTTGTGTCTCCACACCTTCCAACCCGACTTCAATCACGGCCTCCAGCAGTTTGGGCTTTGGTTGCTGCCCAGTCACAGGCCTCTCCACACTGTTGCCACTCCCCCCGCGGTATAGCTCCTGCCGCTGGTGATTTCAGAGCCCCCAGGGAGAGACCCAAGCGCAGCAGGGCACGCCGGTGCAGTGCGTAAGTTGCGTCGCCGGGGTTGCACTTGCCTCGCTCCGTCGCCTCTCTGCCGCAATCCCGGGCCTCTATTTACTGTGGGCCCCGGCTTCAGCCCGGATAGTAGGCCACCACCGATCGCACACAATTTCTGCTGCTCCCCGCCATCGGATTTTTCGTGGAGTACCGCTGATGAGCACCGCCTGGTCCCGGACCTCCGTTCCGGCCCTTGGAGCACCGTGGGTCACCGGATGAGTGTGCGGATTGATGTGAAGGGCTTTACCGTCCCCGGAGCTCTTCGACTATGCAGCCATCATGCTTGGCTGTTAGCCACGCCTCAAATATCGATTTTTTAAATGTAATTTTTTTAAAGTATTTATTTGTAAATATAATAAATGTTCTTAATAAATTGGATATGTATTATTGAAAAAAATGGTGCATCTTGGTGCCTTTATTTAGGATAAGGCGGGTTGTGTTAAAATGTTTTTTTTTATTTTTAGAAAAATTTAACTAATACTAAAGAAATTTATAAATATTTTTTAGGAGTAGGATGTTGGTTTTATAGGAGATAAGGGTGAGGAGTGTTTAAAAATGTTTTTTTTTATCTGTGTAGAAAATTTTAAGATATAAAGAATGTCATAAATATTATGTAGGAGCGGATTGTTGATGTTATAGGGGATAAGAGTGGGGAGTGTTTTAACATTATTTTTAAATTATTTTGAGAAATTGTAAATTCAATTTGTAAAATTAACAAATACTTTTTAGGATTGGGATGTTGGGTTTATAGGGAATAAGGGTGGGTACTGTTGTAAAATATTTTTTGTTAAGTTTTTGTTTTTTCTAAAGAACAGATTTTATTTGTCAAATAAACAATATATTGCAGAGCACTGTAACCCAGTAACTCATGCATATAGAATGAACATTGAAGTGACTTTGACAATTTCAATGGCAAAATAGGACAATATAAGAGCAATACATTTGAAATATTTCGCAAAACAAAGTAAAAAGAAACAAACCCCAAAACCTACCTCCCGTCACACTCACGCCTACCCCAGAACAGCACCATAAGAGAGCAATCTCATCCATCCAGACACATTGCACCTGTATCCAAAGAGCGATGTTGCATACCAATTATAGGGGAGGGACACCAAGTCTTTAGGTCTGGCCACTGAAACAGGTTCTAGCTGTAGGCCACTATATTCTGCCCATCACCGCCATATTTTATAATGTTTAAGCGGACACCCCCTGGCCACAAAGATGGGGATCTCCAGCCCCATACAGAAATCCATGCTATTTTTCCACACATATACCGAGGGTGCCCTCGGAGCCTTCCAGGCTCTGGCAATATCCCTCTTGGCCAATGTGAACCCTAATAGCATAAGATGGCGTTTGTATATGTTACCTCCTATATCATCCATAACATGTAACAGGACCAACTTTGGGGAGTTGGGGAGATCCCAGCCTAGTACCTCTGAAAGGCACAACAGAGCTCCCCGCCAAAATCGTGTCAAGGCGGTGCATTGCCAGATTGTATGGAGCAAGGTACCCTCCTCATGTTGGCATCGAAGACACACCCCGCCCTCTAGAGCCTGACCCTGGTGAAATAGCCCCGGTAGAGATACTTAATCTGAATAAGGCAAAGACTAACAGCTATGGATGACGCCCACGGGGAGGCCAGGGCCCCCACCCAGTCCTCCTTCTCCAGTGGGCCTATGTCTCCCTCCCAGGCCTCCCGAAGGCGCTGCAGTGTGGGGGAACTATGTGTAACCAGGGACTGATAAATCATGGCGATCATGTGGTCATGGAGGTCCCCCATAAATATCTTTGCCTCTAAGGGACTAAACTCAGCGAGGGACCCCAACCCCTCGATGTAGGGGGTTATGGCATGTCAGAGCTGTAGATATTGGAAAAATTGGATTTTCCGCATTTGAAAGTCCTTTTGTAGATCCTGAAAGGACTTTAGAACCGGATGCCAATACGGTCACAGCCCGAAAACCGAACAATACTGCCAGTTGCGGTAGTTGCCTATTATATCAAAGGGGAGTCTCCCGAGACAACTTATTCCACCACCCAGTCCTTTGCAACGCCTGCCTCCATATTTGAAAGATAAGTTTCGTAGCTGGTGGCAAGGAGCTGTGCAGCGGCGCAGAATAGAGTATAGTGTGTATGGTGTGATCTCCCATGCAGCGCCTCTCAACCGAGTAGGCTGGGTCAGCCCTATCTTCATACCACCACTCATTGAGGACCAGTAGATGGGAGGCCAGATAATAGGATAAGATATCAGAGGTTGTCAATTCCGTGCAATACGTGGACTCAAAGCATGTCCACAGAGTTACCCTCGTCATTCCGCCAGCCCATAGAAACTGACCCAAGGCCGCATTAACACGTCGGAACCAGCCGGGAGAAATCGGATAGGGATGGTTTTGTAATTGATATAGGAGGCAGGGAAGCGACACCATTTTAAAAATGGCCGACCAGCCATATATTGAAAGGGGCATGTGGGACCAGGTTTTAAGATCTTCCCGCACCGACCCCATACAGGTACTAGATTCCTTTCCCAAGAAGTGATTGGCAAATCCGATATAAACACTCCCACGCATTTCAACCCCCCAGACGCCACATGAACGGAGGAGGCCCAGGGACCGGGACCCGCCCCTCCCCCAAAGACCCACAGTGTAGATTTACGAGGGATCATATATAGGCCCGATGTCGCCCCAAAGATATGCATAATACATAGTAGTCGTGGTCCCGTCCTATCTATATTTGTAAGGGAAAAAAGTACATCATCAGCATACAAGGCAATACGATCCGATAGACTTGTAGCCCACTCCAGACCAGTCACTTGAGCATCAATCCGTACCCAGGACGCTAAGGGTTAGAGTGCCAATGCAAACAGATAGGGGGGACAGTGGACAACCCTGCCTAGTGCCCCATCAAATAGAGAACGAGGAGGAAACGGCACCCGTCACCAGTACGGACGCCGTCAGGTCTGTATAGAGGAGGGTCAGATAGGACAGGAAGCGTGGTCCAAAATGTAATCTACTGAGAAGCGTGAATACATATACCCAACTAAGGGTGTCAATAGCCCCATCCATATCCGCAAGTAATAGTGCGGCCCGCTCCCTCAGGCCCTGGACAGTCGCCACTGCAACATGTGCGCGCCGATTATTGTGGTGGATCGCCCGCTGGGGCATAAACCTGTCCTGATTGGGATGAACCAAAGATGTAATATGGGCACGGAGGGGATTGGCCAGTGCCTTGGCCAACACCTTGGCCTTCACAATAAGGAGGGATATAGGGCAATACTACGCATGCGGATCCAGTGGTCTTCCAGGCTTGTGGAACACAACAATCTCCGCATGTCTCCAGTCATGAGGCAAGCAACCCTGCTCCCTGGCCTCCTCAACCACTCTACAAAAATAGGGTCCCAACTGCAGAAAATAGCGTTTAAAAAATGTGCATAGGAGGGAGGAGCCAAGCTCGCGTCCGGGATGGCCGCGTTTTAGCTCGGCTCCGCTCACCTGCCTGTTTTTATCATATATCCTGCTGTTATCCTGCCCCGGGAAGTCCTCTTTGCTATGCTGTAGCGTTCAGATACCTTGCAGGCACTCACCTGTTGTTCCGGTTGTCCCTGGGTGTCGTGGATCCTGAATGCGCTCCTGCTCGCTTCGGGGCCTCCGGAGCGGGCTGGCTTGGATCCTCTCGGCGGCGCCCGGACGGGGCGGAGCGCGATGGTCGGCCCTTGATGGAGCAGTGGCCGTGGTCGTGGAGGCCGTTGTGCGTGTGGGCCGGCTGTGACTTGCTGGCCGGCTCCGGCGGACCGGTGGCCGTGGGTGGAGGCGCTGCCTTTCGTTGACGGGGCTGACCGTACATTCGGCTTGCTCCCCCTTTGTTCTCCGGTCCGGCCATTTTGATTCCCTCCGCCCGGACTCGGAGAACGGGGCCGGCGGCACCGGGGAGCCGGCGATCCTCCTACTTCTGGTGGCCCCCCTTTCTGCTCTGGAGGTGCCCTGCTGCCGGTCGGCTGGTCTTCATTTGCCTCGCTGCTACCCGGACGGGGGTTGGCGGATGCCGCGGCCCCGCCGGGCTTCCAAGATGGCGGCCGACCCTGAATGTCTTAGCCGGGCCTGGACGAGCGCTGGAGGCCCGCCACATGGCCCGGGTGCCGGATACTGTAAAGGTTTTCCTACACTTAAGAGCATCCTGGACGCCCTACACTCCTGGCGAGCTTCGGTGGCCGCACCCGTCGTCGTCCTGGGGGTGGATCCTCTCTTCGGGCCGTTTGGGCCCCCTAAACTGGGTGCGGCTTTGTCGCCGTTGCAGGGTGCGGCTGGAACTATCCTGGGCAGCGGGGGCCCGGCGAAGGCCGCGTCTGTGGCTGTGCGGAGTTCCGCTGCCCTTCATCGTCCTGTGCTATCTCCTGCGCCACTGTTCCGGGGGCCGGGTCCCGTCCGGACTGGACTCGGTGTTTTTTTTTGCCTCCCTTCGCCTCGACTGACCGACCCTGGCTCCTGTGCCAGCCCCGCTGGGTCGGCCTTCCTCGAACTGTCCCTGAAACTGTGCCTGCTTAGCTTGCGATGTTCTCTGACTTTTCCGGATCATCCGGGTTCTGCTCCACATATCTTCTCTGGACTGCCGTTTGATCTCCCTGTTCTTTGCCTTCTGTTCCTTGCGGTCTGGTTCTTGGTGAATCGGACGACTACAACTTTGGACAAACAAGGACAGGGCTGAGACGACCTGCTCTGTGTACGGTAGTCTTGTAATGGTTGGATGATCGGCATGTAACGATATGACTTTGTGTGACTTTGTGGTGCTCCTGGAGTGTATCCTTATATTTCTTTGACTTCCCGAGGGCTCTTCCCTTTCCTCAGGCGGGTGGGTGGGTGCTGATGATCCTGTTCTATGGCCCTCTCCCGTGCGTTTTCTTTTCCTTTCTTCCTTTCCCCCCCTCTTTTTGTCCTATGTTTCTGTCTTGCCTTTGCTCTTCTATATTTCGGGTTCTGATTAGGGCGACAGGCACGCTGCCGGGGGTAGGCCATAGCCTTCTGCAGGGGTGCAGGGTGGGCTTGCGGGGTGGGTGGGGGGGGCTGTCACTTTGGGGGGTCTTTTTTCCCCCCTTTTTTTTTTCCCCTTATTTTGTTCTATGGCTCTTAGTCTTCTCTTTTTCAGGACTCCCTCTTGTCATGTGTTCCCCTGGGGTGTTTCGGTTGTACTGGCCTTCCGGTCTTATTGTGATTACGGCTCACTGTGTGTACCTGTCACTGATTCACATGGATGCTGTGTGCCGGCTGATGTTTTCCTGTTTCTTTCACCGGGGGGCACGTGTTTGAGGAGGAGTCCCTTCCTTTTTCTTTTTCCTTCCCCTCCCTCTTTCGTGAGGGATCTCTCTCCTTTTATTGGGGTGTGTTTCGTATTGATTTATACGATGGGCCTGTTTTTGTGTCTGTTTGTTAAGTTGGGTTGTAGCTGTGGTGGGTGGGCGCTGGACGGCGAGCGCCATTGCCTCTCCTAGTGGTGCCTCCGTTGGAATTGTTTTTCTCACTATGTTCAGTTCTTGTCGGATTTATCCTGTACTCTCTGTGATCGCTTGTTCGCGGCTCACCACGGCCCCCCCCTTTTTGCTTGACTTACTGCCCGTCATGAGCCTGTACTTCCCGTTCCCATAATAGAAAATCAACCTTCACGTATCCTGTCCATGCTGGTTGCTCTATGGCTTTCGGCCTATGTCTCCTGTGTTCGTGTTGTCGTATCCTGTGGGTGCTTTTGTACTGCTAATTCTGCTTTTGATATGTGGTGGCCAGCCCGCTGGGTTGTAGGCCCGTATTTGTGAGCACTTTCTGTACATTAAAGGTTTAAAAAAAAAAAAAAAAAAAAAATGTGCATAGGAAGCCATTCGGTCCCGGGTCCTTTCCAGGCTGCATCTCACCCAGCACCACACCTAGCGCCTCCTCTGTGAGTGGGAGATCCAGCTCCTCACATACCTTGTCGGAGAGGGCCTTCAGTGGCAGATCATCGAGAAAGCGACAAACTACCGCTTCAGGGAGGCATTCCCTAGGGGCATAGAGGTCTGCATAGTACATAGCAAAGCTTTCAGCAATCATGGAGGGGTCTGTGAGAGGGGACCCATCTGGCCCCAAAATGCCTGGTAGGGCCTGGGAATATAGCGACCTCTGGCATAACCTATGCAACAACTTGCTGGATTTATCTCCCCACTGGTAAATCCTACTGCGGGTCACCAGCCACGCCTGCCGGGCTTCGTCTAGCAGAATATGTGCATATTCCTGCTGTGTCAAAAGAAATTGGCGTCGAGCTTCCTGATCGGCACTATCCCTACTGCGAGATTCCAATTCAAATAGCTTTGCCTCCGTCTGAACAAGGGACTCCCTAGGCAATCTACGGGCTGCTGCGCAAAACGAGATGTCCACAACCCGAAATGTGGGCATCATCGCCTCTCACAGGCAGTTAGCCCCCTCCACTGTCCCTACATTGGATGACAAAAATTGGTCAATGACATCTTCCATATGCTCTCTATAGTCTTCCCTCTGGAGGTTCCACGCAGAGAGACGCCAAGTCTAACATATCATTCCAATCCCCCCCACAGCCGTTAACCCATCAGGCATGTCTGTCCACAGCGTCATGAGCTTTTCCACCATGCCCCAGGAAAGGGGGGGCATGGACACATTCCAAAACTACGGATTCAGTCCCTATCATCCCCCTGAAGAAATAAATATCTACCTTGTGTATCCCTCCATGCCTTCATGTGTGTGTATGGAACTCGTCTATGTATCAGGATCGCAACCCCCCGGGATCCCCTCACAAACCTGGAGTGAAAGACGTGTATATACCCAAAGTGTTGAAAGTATAGCTCCTTATTCCCCATAAGATGTGTTTCCTGCAGCAGGAGATATATGTATATATATATATATATATTACCTACTGGCGGTCGCCAGTAGGTATATATAGTTAGGATTTTTTCTCTATGGGTTTTTTGAAAATTCTATGTCTAATAACTTTGGCGTTTGTGGACGGAATCGGCTGAAATTTTCAGGAAAATGGCACATTTTGTTTCTGAGCAGCCCTTGAAAATTTGGGGGGGGTTCGTCCAGTGGGGGCCAAGAAAAAAGGGGGGTCCCAAAACGTGTTTTTAACATTGAGTTTTCCATAGGGCGGTTGGCCTCACTTTTAGCCCGAACGGCTGAATGGATTTGCACGAAACTTGGCAAAATTGTAGGGACTGGTAGCCCGATGTGCCTTTTGTAGGTCTCAATATATGTGCTCCAGTGGATTTTGAGAAATTAACGTTTAAAAAAAGATATATATCTGTAACAGCGGACCGGTTAGCGCTCTGGTTCGCGGACTTTTCGCGCAACGGAGCTTTGTGAAGCGAAGCTGATTGGTTCTCCGGCGTCTGTCAACATTCCAAACAGTCCGTAGCGGCCGCCATCTTGTCTCTCGGTAGGATCGAGAGACAAGAGGAGGTCAAAACAAAGGGGGAAATAACTATAAGGGGGCATAGTAGATCCTCGCTGACCCCCTAGGTTTGATGTGGAGGTTTTAAAAGGGCCCCGCGGGGCAAAAAAAAATAATAATAATAATAATCGAACGGCTGAATGGATTTGCACGAAACTTGGCAAAATTGTAGGGACTGGTAGCCCGATGTGCCTTTGCTAGGTCTCAATATATGTGCTTCAGTGGATTTTGAGAAATTAACGTTCAAAAAAAGATATATATCTGTAACAGCGCACCGCTTCGCGTACTTTTCGCGTTACGGAGCTTTGCGAAGCGAAGCTGATTGGGTCTCCGGTGTCTGTAAACATTCCAAACAGTACGTAGCGGCCGCCATCTTGTCTCTCGGTAGGATCGAGAGACAAGAGGAGGCCAAAGCGAAGGGGCAAATGACCATAAGGGGGCATAGTAGATCCTCGCTGACCCCCTACGTTTGATGTGGAGGTTTTAAAAGGGCCCCGCGGGGCAAAAAAAAAAATAATAATAATAATCGAACGGCTGAATGGATTTGCACGAAACTTGGTAAAATATTAGGGACTGGTAGCCCGATGTGCCTTTGCTATGTCTCAATATATGTGCTTCAGTGCATTTTGAGAAATTAACGTTCAAAAACAAGATATATATCTGTAACAGCGCTCCGCTTCGCGGAGATAAAATTATATGTGTATTACCTAGCTGTTGCTAACACCAGTTAGCGACGGCTAGTAGGAGATAGCGACCATCTTGGGTCCCACTTTGCATGTGAGTGATATTTATCACTAATGACATGCAAAGTGGGCATGCCAAGATGTTAGCGACTGGAAACAGTCGCTAACATCGCTATCTCCTATTATCAACTTTTGGAAATATTCGAGATAAGCGCGAATATCTCCAAAAAGTAACAGCTGCCCTGAGCAGTTCTTAGCCATGTTATCCAATGGGAGGTGGATAACATGGCTAAGAGCATTAGCTCGGTAATGCATGAATATCGCGGAGTTTTCAGCGACATTAATGCATTGCGCTCGTTTTTTATCGTATTTGCGATAAACCTTGATAATAGCAAGGTTTATCTGCGATAATTTCTGACGGTAAAAAAATCTTTGCAATGCATCGTTAGGGATAAATATCGCTTAACTTTGGTAATATGCCCCAACGTCTGTTAACGTTCGATTCGAAGGAAATCAGGAATTGTTGAAAAACATTGTGTGCGCCATCTTGTCTTTTTTCAAATGCCACACTTTTGTCGTGCACGGCAGCCATTTTAGATGCCTTGACCAGATCCACTCTGTGAACGCTGTCGATCCTTAGCATGGCTCCCCACCCTCGCAAGCATCTCCCCCAGGCAGTGGTCACCCCCGCTCTCTGTTTTATGCATGGGTAATAAACCTCCCCCCATCTGCGCTGTTCTTCCCTGAGAATCACACCCTGTGCCCGCCCGACACCTCCCTTTCGCCCTATTCACTACCGCACCCTCTGACACTCCTTTTCCTCTGTGTCCGATTGTCCAGGCCGGTCCTAGGCTATCAGCTAGCCCTGCAGATGTAGTTTATGGCCACAGCTGTAAAGAATCACCCGTCTTCAAAGGAGTTATAGTAGATCAAGGCCCACACTCGATGAGATCCGTCACAGCAGAAGCGTTGCTATTATCTGAAAACCATTCTGTATTGTGATTGGGGAGGGGACCGAGCGTGAAGCGGAAGATTCCAGGGATGACTCTTTGTACATCAAAGTTTTTACAATTATGTGTCACATTAAAAATATATAGCACTCCGACAAAGTAGTAAGATTATAAAACTTTAATAATTTATAAATATATACAAGAAAACAAAAATAGTAATAACATATAAACATTTTTAGAGAAAAACAACGAAGTAGCGGTCGGCTGTGCGAATAGTCCCAACGCAGCACAACGTCCAGATTTCCGGCGTGGGGCGTCGCGGGGGGTGGGTGATCAGTAGCAAACTGTTGTGCGAATAGTTCCAAGGCAGCAGAACGCGCCGAAATCTAGATGACACAAAAGTGATGTCTAGTAAGTTGCCACCCAGCAAATAACGGCGTGGGGCGTCGCGGGGGGTGGGTCATCAGTAGCAAACTGTTGTGCGAATAGTTCCAAGGCAGCAGAACGATGGCACCAAGGTGATGTCCAGTAAGTTGCCGCACTGGTTTTGGTATCCTACAATGCTGCTCCGAATAACGGCGTGGAGCGCCCCGGGGGAGGCGGCGTGAACGGGCCTCTCCAGGTGGAGTCTCGTCTGTTGTAGTGGGGCGCCCCTTTACCGTTTCAGTTGCCATTCCGTCCGCTTTTGGTCCACTGTGTCAAAATCCGCCATTCAGCTGAGTTGCGCCCACTCTTGCGGTGCAGCGATAGGCGGCTGTCACAGGACTCTCAAAATGGCGGCAGGCTGTTTCCTTTTTGGGCCTGGTCCACTGAAATGGCCCTGGGACACCTTGGAAATCGGACGCTTGTCTGCTAGGTCTTGGACCCCATTCTCGAAAGCGTCCCCTCCGCCTTGAGAATTCATCAAAAGTTTTGGGGGCCCCGACTCCTGCAGGCTTCTGGTGGGGAGCGGCTGCCATGATTGCTCGCGGAATGACCACGACGGAGCTACGAGATGGTGGTGCTCTCATGGTGACGCCAGCTTCAGTCTGAAACATCCAGAAACAAGGTGGGGCTTTCATCGTTTGGGGGAAAAAAAAAGTTTTCATCCAATGAAAAGTGTTGTTTTTAGGTCATATGATCAAGCCTTCCATCATTAGGAAACCAAAAGTAAAATGAACCAATGAAAAGTTTTATAAACAAGTCACATGACCTGTTATGCGGCATAGGGTATAAAATGCGGAGAAAATACGTTGGCACGTGAGGCGGCGTCAGTAGCGGACCGATGTGCGAATAGGCCGAAGGCAATACAACGCGCCAAGATCCGGATGGCATCGAGGTGGTGTCATAGTTGAGAGTTCTGAGCAGCGGTTGTAACACTGTCTGAAGCTTATTTGCAGCTGCTGCAGCTTCACTACGCGCCAAGATCCGGATGGCACCGAGGTGGTGTGTAGGAAGTTGCCGCACTGGTGTGGCCATCCTACAATGCTGAAAGTCGGCGTGGGGCGCCCCGTTGGCCTGTGAGTTTGCGTCAGTAGCGGACCGATGTGCGAATAGGCCGAAGGCAGCACAACGCGCCAAGATCCGGATGGCACCGAGGTGGTGTCTAGTAAGTTGTCGCACTTCTGTGGCCATCCTACAATGTTGAAAGTCGGCGTGGGGCGCCCCGTTGGCCTGTGAGATGGTGTCAGTAGCGGACTGATGTGTGAATGGGGCCAAAGGCAGCGCAACAATATTTTCTACTATATTTCCGGTGTAGAAGAGACCACAAGGCGCTGAGATGCCAAGATCCGGATGGCACCGAGGTGGTGTGTAGCAAGTTGCCGCACTGGTGTGGCCATCCTACAATGCTGAAAGTCGGCGTGGGGCGCCCCGTTGGCCTGTGAGATGGCGTCAGTAGCGGACCGATGTGCGAATAGGCCGAAGGCAGCACAACAATATTTTCTGACTGACACCACAAGGCGCTGAGATGCCAAGATCCGGATGGCACCGAGGTGATGTCTAAGTTGCGGACTGATGTGCGAATGGGGCCAAAGGCAGCGTAACAATATTTTTTGTATGGAAGATACCACTAGGCGTTGAGATGCCAAGATTCGGATGGCACTGAGGTGATGTCTAGCAAGTTGGTGTGGTCATCCTACAATGCTGAAACTCGGCGTGGGTCACCCCATTAGCCTGTGAGATGGCGTCAGTAGCGGACCGATGTGCGAATAGGCCGAAGGCAGCACAACGCGCCAAGATCCGGATGTCACCGTGGTGGTTTCATAGTTGAGAGGCACTTCATCTGCAGTGGGGCGCCGAGATCCGGATGGCACCGAGGTGATGTCTAGCAAGTTGCTGTACTGGTGTGGTCATCCTACAATGCTGAAACTCGGCGTGGGTCGCCCCATTAGCCTGTGAGATGGCGTCAGTAGCGGACCGATGTGCGAATAGGCCGAAGGCAGCACAACGCGCCAAGATCCGGATGTCACCGTGGTGGTTTCATAGTTGAGAGGCACTTCATCTGCAGTGGGGCGCCGAGATCCGGATGGCACCGAGGTGATGTCTAGCAAGTTGCTGTACTGGTGTGGTCATCCTACAATGCTGAAACTCGGCGTGGGTCGCCCCATTGGCCTGTGAGATGGCGTCAGTAGCGGACCGATGTGCGAATAGGCCGAAGGCAGCACAACGCGCCAAGATCCGGATGTCACCGTGGTGGTTTCATAGTTGAGAGGCACTTCATCTGCAGTGGGGCGCCGAGATCCGGATGGCACCGAGGTGATGTCTAGCAAGTTGCTGTACTTGTGTGGTCATCCTACAATGCTGAAACTCGGCGTGGGTCGCCCCATTAGCCTGTGAGATAGCAGTTCTTTGGATTTGGGCCTGGCTCGTCTGCTGTAGTGGGGCGCCCCTTTACCGTTTCAGTTGCCATTCAGCTGAGTTTCGGCTGCTCTTGATGCTACAGCGACAGGCGGCTGCAACAGGACTCTCAAAATGGCGGCCTGTTCTTTGGATTTGGGCGTGGTCCACTAAAATGGCCCTGGGACACCTTAGAACTCGGACGCTCGATTTTTTTTTCCTTTCCTGTACATGCAAAAAAAGGTAAATGCCCGGTACGTTACACGCTTCATCTGCCACGATGAACTCTCTAGAGGAACCGAAAAAAAATATAGTTGTGGTAACTATACCATGCATCGTCATATGGAGAGGTGGCACCAATTAATTATAGTGCTGCATAAAAGAGAGATTTGGAGGAGAACCCCTGACCTGCTAGTACATTCATCAAAGAAGTGGCACTGAGAGCTTCAGAGGCAAGGGAAACGGTCCCAAATATTTAGAAGAACTTTGGAAAGATTAAAATGACATGTTTAGATTGTGGCAAATTTATTTCATGTGGACATCTGAGTGTTACTCTAATAAATACAGCATATGAACATCATCATAGTCGATGGTTGGTAGAGACATTTTGACTATATCCTGGACCTGCCCGTCCTCGCCCAAAATGGCGCCAGAATAAATGGGACTCGTAACTCCTTGTTGTGTACTGGTTGCAGAACCTTGAAATCACGAGATACGTATGCAGTTTTGAAGCACATGGCGGGCGGGGACGAGAATTGATTGAATATTTCGACATCCCTATTGATATTAAGTTCTGATGTGTTATTGATTACTGTACTGTTGAAAGTTCGAATTAACGTCACCCATGGTACTTGCCCGCAAATGTATATCTAGATAATTTTATTGTAACTGGCCCTGTCGTATTTTAATTATAAAATGTACGTCCACCGATTCCGTAACTGTTAGACACCTTAGTTCTTGCAACCTAATGGCCCGCCCGTTACGTTCCTCTACAGTGTAAATGTCTATTCATCATATACGATTACAGTTGGCTCCGTGGCCGGCCCACGTGGTTATAGGCTCGTATTTGTATAATGAAATTTTCACAATAAAGGTTTTTAAAAGAAAACATGGTAGTAGTATATACATTGGTAAAGTTTTTAATAATAGTCACTGTTTTAGAATCATTAAAAGGCAAGTGAAATAAAGCAGACCAATTACATGAAGGGTAAAAGGTATAATACGAAGGAACGCAGTAAAGATAAATGGTCAAGGGCTGTTGTGTTTTCTATTCCTGCAACATAAAGTGATCGATAAGAATCTCATATTCAGGCGTATCGGCGACTAAGACAGCAGGTCGACCCTCTTTTGCTCAACGGCTCCGTCATGGGACGAAGAAACGCTCTTTTTCTCGAAAAAAGAATATATTTTACTTGCAGGACAGTTGTAAAATTTCCGGGAAAGTACATTAGCCTGGAACATTATAACATATATTTAAGAAAAAATAATGTTCGGAAGTAATGAAAAGCGTAATTTTTAGGTCATATGACCAAGCCTTTCATCATTACAATAAGAAAAGTAAAATGAACCAATGAAAAGTTTTATTAACAAGTCACATGACTTGTTATGCTTACGTTACGCGCTGCGCGCCCCGGATGACTTCCGGATGCGCTAACGCGGCGCGTCATATGACGCATTACGCGACAACGCAGGTACAGAATATAGTCAAAATGTCTCCACCAACCAGCGGTCGGAACACAACCCCTTTCAGCAGGCTAAATAGTTCTGTTAAATGACAACAGAAGGGACAGGCAACAAGAACCATCAGTCAAAGAGGGGAGGGCTAGTTCTTCTCTACCGGGTTACATTGGGGCGCTACCGGAACTGATCGAATTGGTAGTCTACAGTGTTTCTGGATGTTTCAGACTGAAGCTGGGGTTAGCATGAGAGCAGCACCATTTCGTAGCTCCGTCGTGGTCATTCCGCAACCAATCATGGCAGCCGTTCTTTATCGTTATTTTGGGCGGGGTGGGTGGCGGAGCAGAGCTGTTTTGCAGCCATCATTGTGTGGAGTTCAGTTCATCTCACTAGTTTTGTATTTGTCATGAGGGGTTGTTCCTAATGTTTCTATTTTAGCGAGGTCAAAAAGAGATCCCATTAGTGGCCTACTGATTTTGCTCGATTCCTTTTCTTTTTTTTTACACGATTTTTCGTTATCTGCAAAGACTAAACAGAGTATTGCGACTCTGTGTTTGTTTGTAAATAGAGAATGAACCAAAGAGAACTAATTCTAAAACAGTAAATACTTGGATAACAATGAATCAAATGGAGAGAGAAGCAGGCACGACGGATTACAATGGGGGCAAAGACCTGCGTTAACTACCTTTCACTATCTGCAAAGAGAGAGTACTCCTAATAGAAATGAGGGGGGGGGGGCACCATTCAAAGCAGATCAGTGTGCATAAACACGAAAATGTTTTCACTTACCACGTACTTGACATTCGACAGCTTATGATATTTGCTATTAAAAAACCATTGAAATTCACTGAAAAAACCATAGGTTATAGACCATATATAGTTAGGAATTAGCATTTACAAAACCTTGAAAATTCACTGAAAAAACCATAGGTTATAGACCATATATAGTTAGGAATTAGCATTTAAAAAACCTTATTTTACTCACACAAAACCATTGAAATTCCATATATAGTTAGTTGCACTAACTATATATCGCGCACCTGCAATCCACTGCTGATGATGTCACATATTACATCATTCATGACATGGTCAGTGACATCACTGATGACATCACTGATGACATCTCAAATGACATCACTGATGACATCACTGATGACAACATCCAGTGACTGTATGTTTCTGTAAAGTTAAAATGTGTCTTACATATTGAAGAATGAGTGGAAGTATAAGTGTCTGGACAAAGGATTTAGTAGGTGCATGACTGAATGCATGAGTGAGTGATTAAATGTGTCTCACTGAGTGCATGGGTTAGTGACTAAAGTGTCTTAATTTGTGCATCATTATGTCTGTTGTTCTGTAAACTGCTGCATGTTTTGATCAGTAGCTATATGATTAACTATATGGGTTACTGATTGATTGTCCAAGTATTTGTATGGGAGACTGAGTGTGTGTGTGGCTGGCTGGGAGGTGTGTGACTCTGTGCAGATCAATGTGTACTTGTATCAATGATTGTATAACAAGGTAAGTATGTGTTAGTATATGTTTGAAAATGTAAGGTGCTCTATGTTTAACTGTATAGACAAGAAAATGGAAGTGTCATTGATTCTTTACAGGACTGACTAGGTGTGTGAGTAACTCCATGGATGAGTGGCAGACTGTGAGTGTCTGTATAGGTGTATGAGTGCATATGATAGTGTTGTAAAGATGAGTGATTGTATGTATGAATGATAGTATGGGTGAATGAGTGAAGGTGTGTGTAGACGTAGGAATCAGTGAGTGCGTATGTAGTAACTAGTATTGGTGTGTCAATGGTTTCAAAAATTATATTCTGTATTTAACACTGGGTGAAACAGAGGTTATATTAAAATGTGAGGAGATGCATTGTATTGTCACATGAATGATATCATCAGTGATGTGGTCATTGATGTCAAATGAGATGTCATCAGTGATGTCATCAGTGATGTCATTTGAGATGTCATCAGTGATGTCATCAGTGATGTCACTGACCATGTCATGAATGATGTAATATGTGACATCATCAGCAGTGGATTGCAGGTGCGCGATATATAGTTAGTGCAACTAACTATATATGGAATTTCAATGGTTTTGTGTGAGTAAAATAAGGTTTTTTAAATGCTAATTCCTAACTATATATGGTCTATAACCTATGGTTTTTTCAGTGAATTTTCAAGGTTTTGTAAATGCTAATTCCTAACTATATATGGTCTATAACCTATGGTTTTTTCAGTGAATATATATATATATATATATATATATATATATATATATATATATATATATACATAAACACAAGTTTATGTGCTTGCTTTGCCTGCTTGAGTATTGCGCCACGCTTGATTTTATCTAACGCCCCCCCTGACATTCCAACTCATTATTTGAAGGGTCCCAGAGGGATCCCGCGTATCACTAAAAGTGCCAGCCATGAGAAGGTTCGAGATTTGAATGTGTTCTAGGCAAGAATATGTGGACTGGATAAGGTGACTCTGAAGCAATGTAGGCTAGTGGGATCGAAAAACAATAACCCCCTCTCCCCAACCATCCCAACAACACATCCCCCACCCTAAACCTCAAAAATGAAGTATCTGTCACGGCGAGCGTGAGTGACAGACCCCAACAGGGGGTCCCCACGCGCCGCCAATGGATCCCCACTTTACAGCCTATTGTCAGCTGGCCCTCTCCCTGTCAACTGATGTGCTGCAGGGATATCGGCTCTCAATTGTGCTTCCCCGGTCAAGGCAAACATATCAAGAGATTAATGACGTAAAACACTCCCCACAAGTCAGTCTGATGTAGTATGTAGTCGCTGAGCTGATGCAGCTCGGGATGAGGTGCTACATGACAGAGATCTGCGACTGGACGTGGAGAGTCTGTTCCCTTTCCCCTTCTGCGTGAGTTGTTTTCGCACCATCTCGCTCGACGAGGAGTCGGAGTCCCTCCGGGGCAGTGTGTGCGGACGAAGACGCACTGTCTCATCTCTCCATTGAAAGACCTCTTCTGGTGAGGACTGTGCATTACAAACAGTTACACTGCATATGAGCAACCCTGACTGCAAACCAGTACAAGAAAATCACACATAACCAATTGGTAAACTGTCCTGAGTGGCGCATTCGTCCTGTGCACAGACAGCACCACAAAGCATAGCGTAACAAATGAAGTGGTGGAGAGGCACACACAATGGCAACCCAAGGGGATATCTGACATGAGTGAAGGGGTGTGTACGTCAGTAGTGGACAGGTCAGGGGTGCACCATACACAAATAGATGGAGTAGTCACTCACAATGGGTAGGCATCAGAAGCAGATAGGGGATGATATAACTCCACATCCCACATGCCATACTGGAGCCAAAAATGCCTCAAGTGAGAGCAATGCATGATAACACACACCCACAATGCCAGTGTGGCTGAGCAAGTCTGCAAAGTGAGCACAAATAGGATCAAGAAACAGGGTTGATCAACAAAACACAACCCTGACTTGCCAGTCACACACTCTGCATACTCACAACTGGCAGCAACAACAAGTAGGTGTCTACCAGGAGTACAAGGACACACCAACACACTGCACAGTGCACAACCTACAACTCCCACATGTGCACACAATCACAAGCACAGGGCTGACCTATCAAACTAACAGGGACTCAACTCCTGGGGGACCCATGTGTGCAGTTATTGCAGGGGCACACACACATCAACACAACTGACACCCTTATCATACTTCATGATCACCCTGCATACTTCATGATCACCCAAGTGCACACATTTAAATGTACCCATGTGACTAGGATGACTGGCTATCACAAGATGACCTTACACCAACACTGCTGTTCACACATAAAGAAAGATCACACAGACATGATGGCCCCTGGCCAGCCTGGCTGCAATCCTGTGGATAGAATGCCACTCTGTGCAGGCAGTGCATCCCAACATGCCATGTGTACAATTTAGCTAACCTGATTAGTGAATAATTAGGATAACAGTAGGTCATCACAAACAACCATCATTGCACCCCCAAGCCTCAGAGTCAAGAAGAACTGAAGTGCCTGTCACCTCTGCAAAACCCAGAAAAAGTGAAACAAGCCATTGCCAATGTTAAAGTGGCATACATAGCATGTGTCACTTTAAAAGATACCCACAAAGAAAACCCTTAATTTAGCAAGGACACTGACAAAACAGACAAGAGGAGCAACTGTCTTTATCACATATTACAGAGATAGGCATCAAAAGAAGATAAGAGCAAGACCAGCAGGCACGGCAACTGTCTGCTTTTCTATGGGAGCTGTTTTTTGGGACGGGAGTGTCCTTGGATGGGGATGCCTTTGAGGCATGTGAGCCTAAGGCCTGCTTTTTGGATTGATGCCCCTAAGTGTCACCTGAAGGGCTTTTGCCTTTGCCAACTGGGGTGACTTTGGATTGTTTGGGGGATGGTGTCTCCGCTCTGGCCCGCTTGGGGTGCCTCTGTAGTGTGCTGCGTGTGTTGTATCTTGAGCCTGAGGTCTGTGTTGTGTGGTCACTTTCGTCAGTAGTACCCACTGGCAGGGGGCTGGCCGAAGGGACTGGAGCTGGACTCTGAGCCTGTGACAGCTGAGTGGCTTCCGTCACTGTGGAGGACAAAGAGTGGACAGTCCTCTGTAGCCCAACCACGTCTGAATGAATCCCCTCCATGAAGGCAACCACCTGTGCCAACATCTTGTCATGGTCTAGGAAGGCATTGAGGAGAGTTGTCTGAACCACACACAACTGGCGCAAAATGTCCACAGCCTCAACACTGAGGGCAGTAGGGGAATCAGGAGCAGAGACAGTGGTGCCTGGGGGGGGGGGGGGGGGAGACTCTTCCCTTCTTACTGATGCGAGCATGTGCAGCACGAGTGGAAGTAGCTGGGAGGGGGGGCACTGGGGGGAGGCCGAGTTCCTGTTCCATGTGCCTGCCAACATAGAGGAGTCTCCGCTGGCGTCAGATGACGTTGAGGTTGGTGTCTCTGGCTGAGATTCCTCAAGCACACTCCTGTCCCCCTCTGAGGTGCTGGTCACATCAGTGTCAGCGTGCTTGTGTGTAGCAGTCGTGCCTGATGCCGCACCACTGGTGTCCGTCTCCTGTCCTTCTGTGCCCACAGTAGATGCTGCAATAGACAGAGATGTAGATTCAGTATAGTGCCATTCACACAAACATCATATTCAAGCAAAGCACAAAGCAAGATGATGATACCCGCTATGTTGCACACCACCCTATGCAGTCACATTGTGCAACCTTAAATCCAAAGTCAGAAATTGCATGGTAGAGGTGTGGCGCCGCGGCCAGGGCGACTGACGCTGGAATCTGGGGACCACGGTTCGATCCCCAGCTCCGGCGGCAGGTTAGCCCAGCACCATGTGACTCTGGGCAATAGCTCGCTTAATCTTCCCGACGGCCCCCCAGCGCCTAGAGACCCTTACGGGTGATTGTGCGCTTTACAAATGTGGACTTTACTTTTACTTTACTGGTATCATGCAAACTTTTCATTACTGACCCATGTGCTGCCCACACAGTCAAATAGCTTACCCGTGCCTCAGGTTAACCAGACATACAGATCCCTCTGAGCATACCTAGGGCCTTGTGGGTGGAAAAGATGTACCTCCCAACATGTTGTCACAGTCACATGGAAGTCACCATAAAGGGCCAACACAGGTACAGACTCCAAAATGTCAGTTCGCAATGGCCATGAGCTCATGCCATCCACCATGTTGTACTTTGGGGCACAACCACAGTTGCACATTGGTTGCACATTGGTGTCAGATGTGTAGTCCTCACAATTTTGAAGTCCGGCACAGCACACATAGATGGAAGCACACTCAGATGTGGCACACTGCCGTTCACTGCCAGGGTATGTCCCTGACTCCCCTAATGCAACCGATGCCATAACGCCCCAACTCAGAACGCAACGTCAAGGCCCATTACATCAATGATGTGAGAAAGTACATGTAGCGATAATGCATGACAGCTGCACCCAACACAGAGGCCACGTACAAGCCATTGCATCACACTTGCAACATCGCACAGCACAGCACTGGCGCAGGGTTTGAATACATGCAGTCACTCACAACAAAAGGCACCCCAGAATACTCACCCCCAGCTTGCTGCTGAGTGTCATTCCAACGTGCATCCAGCTCTGGCTATGTCACTGCCAAGATACATGCCATTAGTGGAGTTTTCTGCTCTGGTGCGCCAACCTGCCTGTCCGAGGGAGCAGCTCCAGCGTCTTTTCTGCCACATTTTTGCCCAGCCGGCAGATGTCATCCCACCTCTTGTGACAGTGTGTGTGTCATCGGTTTGAGACACCCAGAGCCTTGCGTGCAATGGCCCTCCATACAGCCTTACGCTGGTGGAACCGGCATGGGAGACAGGTGGAAATTTCAGTGACACTGGGTTGTGTACCACTATCTCCCAGTACAGGAGCATGCACAAACTCAGCACAACTTCACAGACATGTTTAGCAGAGACAATACAGCATGACACATAGTACATAAGCATGGGATAAGCAAAACAAAATGCATGCAGGTATGAGGATGGACACAGTACCTGGCAAACTCATACACATGCTGAATGCCAGCCATAAAGCAATGTGAAGGAGATCCACATCTGCTATCCAGTTTGTGAGTGAGCAAGACATACATTAGATTGTAAGTAATGTGGCGGGCAGACTCACTGTGTTCAACACTGCACACCCCTCAATGTCCTTGCCCTGTGAATGTCTCACTGTGTTATGGAGGTCACATTTAGGGACATGAACTCACAATCTCACACCCTTTGAACAAGGTCTGTTTTGTGCAAAACACAGGCCTGAGATAGCCCTTTAATGGATAGTGTGGCAGAAAGCCCATATGTGTCACTCGGTCCATTCAGTGACGGGTAATTGTGTGAAATTGAACAGTGACTATGCAGGCCAGGGTGGCTCACACTGAGGTTTCACGTGGGGCATCAGAAATGTCACACGCAGGGACAGTACACATGATGATGAAAATGGAAGGGGGACATTTCAACAGTACAACAATCTGCAGTGTCATAGGTGAATTTCCGCCAAGAGTGCCACCCTCTGGCATTTCACTCTTGTGCATAATGCTGACCTCTACATGGTGGCAATATTAAGTCAGACACACTTCAATCAGTACCCTCTGGACGGTAACCCGTGGTAATGTCACAGATGAGCCTGTGAAGAACCACATGGACCCACACATCCATTAGCAATGATTTCTGTCCTGACTCCAGCTTAACACACTTGCTGTGTCACTGTTTGGGTGAAAAAACAATGCATGACCCTCCCATCCTGATGTGCAGCCAGGGAAATGTGTAAAAAAGGCTGCAGAACTATAACCCAGCCATCCTGATCTGGTGGGGAAAATGGGCATGCAGATGGTGGAGGGACCGCCACCACCAGGCCGGCGGTGGCAGTCCTTGCGCCATCCTAATCACCCCCATAGTATTTACGCTTTCAATGTCCCAATTATCAGAGAGTGTACGCGGGGTAATGAAATCATTCAATGAGGTTTTAAATACATATGGAATTTTTAAATGTTCAGTAGGACCAAATACATCATATGAAACCCTATCCCAAACTATATCATCCAGTACTGGAACTGCTGTAATGTTCACTCGGTACAGGTCTCTCTGTTCACGGTGGGAGGATGTTATGTTAACAGAAGCTTGTAAAGCGCACGGTCACCAAAGGTTTCATGGCGCTGATGCTGAATGATTGTGTGGCGTGCAGGTAGTTAGTATGCTTGTTTAAACAGCCAGGTTTTCAGGGCCTTTCTGAACCATAGCAGATTGTTGCAGCTCCTAATTGACAGTGAGAGTGAGTTCCAAACTTTAGGCGCTAGGTAGGAGAACCTGCTACCTCCCTGTCACTTGAGTTTGATGGCTGGGGTGGACAGTAGGTGTAGGTGAGAGGAGCGAAAGTTGGATTAGGAACATGCTTTATGATCATGTCGTTGATAAACTTAGGGCTTTTGCAGTGCAGCGCCTTGAAAGCGAGGCAGCTAGCTTTCAAAGCGGCCCGTTGCTCCATCGGCAACCAGTGGAGTTTTTGAAGACAAGGCCGGGCTGATTGCCATCTCGGTTTTTTATAGATAAGCCTTGCCGCTTGGTTCTGTACTATTTGGAGCCGGTTAAGCAATATAGTGGCAGGCCTATATAAAGGCCTATATAAAGAGCATTTGAGAAGCCTGCACGAGGGCTGCGTGGGTCAGTAGGTGAGAAATCTTTCTGATTTTCCTTAATTGGAAGAGGCTAGTGGACACCACTGAGCCCACTTGGCCTCTGAGAGAGAGGTCGGCATTTATGATGTATGTGGTTTCAGGACCAAGTTCACAGATTGTACTGCAGAGCGTTGTGAGAGGTAATGTCCATTCAGTAGTAGGAAAAAGACAGTTACCATACCAATCCAAATTAACAGGAACAGGATTCACAATGCAAACCAAAGATGCAACTAAGGGGACACAAAATAAGTCTTTTTCAGCCAAAGATAGAATAGTCAAAAATTCTCTTTTTTGGAAATGGGAGGCATTTGCTCAGGTTCACTTGGATCTGAAGAAAAGTCATAGAAGTTGATTAAGTAGCCAGATGCAGTTCGATCTATCTTTGGTAGCTCTGCAGGGTTTGCAGAACTGGCAGGTGTCTCTTGTTAATGCCCATCGATGTAGATGTCATTATTGGACCGCATTGCCATTTGCGTTTCAGTCGTATATGGATGATGTTCAGTTTCAACTTGTGTAATTCGTACTCTGTTATTCAATACTTCTGCATTTTGCACAGGGAAGTCTTGAAACGTTATTAGTCTTTCCATCTGAACTTCCTGTATAGTAGCAAGAGTAGAACTGCGGCTCAGGATTCCACCTGGCCTTCTGTTGAGAACCGGCCACATAGTGTGGTTTGATCAGATCAATGAAGACACATCTTCTTTCTTTTTGTCAGCAAGAGGCGTAAGAAGTACTGTTCTTGTTCCTTCAACTGCTAAGACAGTTACGGGTGCTCTGTAAGATGGCCCAACCTCCTTCTTGTCCACAATCTTTTCTCTGACCAGGTCCCCAATCTTTGGAACCCAGGCAGGTCTTGCCTGAACCGGTTTCACTTCCCCAGTGACGGTGCGTTTTCCTTGGATGTTTATTTGTAATGCCCAGAATTCATTGAGTTCCTGTAAAACAGCCAAACGATTTTGAATTTGAATTTTGAATTTTGAGTTGTTTGTAAAGCGCACGTTCACTTGGCAGTTTCTTGGCGCTATAGGATTTCAATCTGAGGAGAGGGGGGAAGTTATGGACTAAACGCTTGCTGAAACAGAAAAGTCTTGAGGTTACTTCGGAATTCTGTGTAGGAGGACAGGGATCTAAGGTAAGGGGGGAGGGAGTTCCCAAAAGTGGGGGCGAGCACCGAGAATTTCTGGCCACCGGAGCGCTTCTTCTTAAACCGAGGAATGACTAGCAGATATTTGGAGGAAGAGCGCAGGTCTCTGACGGGAATATAGTTGGTGATGGCCGCGTTAATAAAAGCTAGAGCGGTGCCAGCCTGCGCCTGAAAGGTGAGGCAGCCGAGTTTAAAGAGGGCTCTTTGCTTTATTGGAAGCCAGTGAAGGGCAATAAGCAGAGGGGAGGAGTGATGGAATTTTGGTAGGCCATGTACCAGGCAAGCTGCCTGGTTCTGCACCAGCTGGAGGCGTTGGAGTGCATAGGCCGGTGCGCCATTGTAGATGATATTGCCATAATCGATTTTGGATAGAATCATGGCCATGACGATCAATTTCAGTGCAGAGGGAGAAAAAATACGAGAAACTTTCCTAATAATACGTAAAGTGAAAAAGGAAGAAGAAACAACAGAAGTAATATGGGTGTGAAGTGTCAGCTGGTGATTAAGCATGATCCCAAGGGTTTTAACCGAGTGGGAGGGAGTGGGAGGGGGACCAAAGGAAACAGGCCAAAAAGATGGTGACCAAGGGTTGCCGCTGCCCCTCATTGGATTCAAATGGTTTTAACATCCGCCATTGTGCTGGCACAATCGAGGTAAGGTACCCACATTCTTGTCCCAAACAGGATCTTATAGGGGGTACGTCCTCTCAAGGATATTCTTAGCATGTTGTTATGTGCCCTCTGGACCCCATACAGGTGATTAACCCAACTACCAACCACACCTAATATCTTTGCTGTTAAGGCTAGCTTTAGGTCCCGCCACGCCCATACTTCCCTTTGCTTCTTTGTAAGCCTGTGAGCTAAACGTAGGCCACGGTAAGAATGTAACATGCCAATCGCGTGTGTCCCGATGATGACTCACAGATCCTTTACAACAGTTGGAGTGTCAGCTGAGCGTTGAGGCCATAGGAATCTAGAACATGAATCCACTGCCACCAAGATGTATTTTTAGGCCACATCTGAATTTAGGGGGCCACAGTGGTCCAAATAGACACATGCGAGAGGTCTGTCTGAAATAAGTAATGGTGTTTGCAGTGGCCGTGCTACGGTGGAACCTGTCATCTGTTGACAGAAGTCGCACTTTAGGACATAACTCTTGGTTTGAATAGACAAACCTGGCCACCAATATCGCTGCTTCAGTAATGAAATTATAGCAGTGACTCCTGAGTGTGCTGAGCCCAGACCCTTGTGTGCAGCTAGAATCAAACCTAATCTGCATTCAGTGTTTGGTATAACTCTATTCCCCACTCCTGGAATTTGAGCATATGGTGTATTTTGCGTATCTAATTCATAGGAATACTTGGGTGGAAAGGCCTTCGGCACAGCAGAGCTATTTTCGAGGCGTTGACAGCTATCAGTATGTCTCCGTCTATCCTTGTTCTAGAACAAGTGATTGCAGCGAAGGTATGCAGACAGTATATCGAGTTTGAAATGTCGACCTACACAAATATCGAGTTGGAAATATCGTGACACAGAAATATCGACAGCAAGAATATTGTGGTCAAGAATATTGAATTTAAGGTAAATTAATATCGTTTGCAAAAATATAGTTGTTTAAAATATCGATTTTTAAATTAGTGTTATGTATTTTAGTTTATATTTTAAATGTCTGTGATGTATGTTTTTTATATAAGTATATGATTTTTAATATATGTGTTAAAGTTTTAGTAGTTATTAATTTTATTTTTATTACATTTTGCATTTCTTAGTTCAGTAGTGGGTTGTGGGTTTATAGGGGAATAGGGTGGGAAGTAATTTAATTATATTAAATTAATTAATTAATAATATTTATTTAATTGAGGTTTTATAGTGTTAATTGTGGGAAGTAATGTATTTGTAATTAATTATTAATTGGTTGTTAATTAATATTAGTTATTTGCTGATTAATTATGGCAATTGTGTTTCTAAAGGTGCAGGTTGTGGGGTTTATTGGGGTTAAGGATGGGAAGTAATTTATGTTTAATCAATTAATAATTAGCTGATTATTTTTATTAATTAATTAATTGATATATTAGGGTATTATTGTTTTGTGGGTTGGTTTTACTTTTATAGGGGTAAAGGGAGCGGAATAAATTAATTTTAATTACTTTATAGTTGTTAAATACTGTTAAAAGTAAGTTTTTGTTGTAATTAGTTTTTTAACACTTTAATTTTAGCTGTGCATTGTGGGGATTATAAGGGTAAAGTGTGGGAAGGTAATTATTTTTTATGAGATTTTTTTAATTAATAATATAATTATGTGATTAATTATGTTAATTATGGAAGTCATTTTTTTAATTAAGATGTGGTTTGTGAATTGTGTGGTGGTATAGCTTAGGAAATAAAAAAGTAAATGTATGTAATAATTAATTAAAAATATTTATTTGTTGGAAAATTATGTTTTATTTTATTTAATATATAATTGTAGGTTTTTGTCATATGTATTTAACAGCATAATATAATTCTAACTTTTTCTAAATATTAAATATATTTGCATTTACATTTTTGACATAATTATATATATTTTGATTTATTTAGTTTTTTAAATATTGTTGTTGTTAATCTTTTGTTTGTTTCTAATTTTGAACTGACTGTAATGAGAATATTAATTATTACCCCTCCGCAATCCAACACTTTCCCTACTGTTGCACTCATTGGAGTAGGAATAGTACATTTTATCACGCCACTATCCAACACGTTCCCTACTGTTGCACTCATTGGAGTGGGAATAGTAAATTGTATCCTGCCACTATCCAACACTTTCCCAACTGTTGCACTCACTGTAGGTGGCAATAGTAATTTTTGTCCCTGCGCTATCCAACAATTTCCTTACTGTTGCACTGATTGGAGTGGGAATAGTCATTTTCACCCCTCCGCTATCCAACACTTTCCCTACTGTTGCACTCACTGGAGTGGGAATAGTAATTTTTACCCCTCCGCTATCCAACAATTTTCCTACTCTTACACTCACTACAGTGGGAATAGTAATTTTTACCCCTCCACTAACCAATACTTTCACTACTTTTGCATTGACTGGAGTGGGAAATTTAATTTTAAAGATTTTTAAATAGTTTGTTTTAATTTATCACAAAAACATTTTCTATTAGATTTTATGTTATTGGTATATATACATATATATATTTGTACATTTTTACAGAATTTTAAAATGATAAGACATTTAAATTAACAGTTTATTAATTGTTTTAAAGTAAATATATATATATTAATAATTATGTATGTGTCTTTAACCTTTTTTAATTAAGTTTATTTGTTACATTTGTTAAAATGTAAATTAAATCAACTTGGTAATCAAGTTGGTCTAAGATCTCTTTGACCTGTCTTTTTGTATAATTTTTAAATAGGGTACTGTCTCTGTGGATTTGGAATAGATTATAATGGGATTTCATAGTGCGTAAACTCCACGTCCCCCCCTAAATGGTTGTGGTATAATGCCGGAGCTAGCGCTAGCGCCCAAGCCTGCGCGTAAGAATGTTTTAAAGATTCTGGAACGTGGTCGGAGAAATCAGGCAAAATAAAGCTTTCCCCTTTTGGACAATCCATCACAAATCTGGCGGCCAATCTTTTTCTGCTAACAGGATTTCATATTCAAATGTTAAGTTCTCCCAAAAGAGACCTTTAACTTTTCTTGCGATGTCCCCCTCTATTTGGAGTGTATCTTCGTACTGGTTATATGGGACACTAAATCTTGTATCAGGTGTCTCCACCGTAATATTTTCTTTCAATACTGCTGTCACCAGAAAATCCTTCAGGTTCTGGGGAGCTATTGTTACTTCTGTCTTACTGTCTAGCATCGTCAGCGCCCATGCCCTGGACAGAAACTGGGTCTTCAGTAACTAGGGCATGTCTAATTTTTTATCCAGCAACTTTCTTCTTTGAATTGAGGCTTTGATTTAGGTTGTTGTACCTGCTTGATAATGTAATCTGAAGTACTATGTGTTTCCCTTTTTGTCTTTGGTTGATCTTTTGTTCTCATCGCCCATCTCTCTCGTGTTTTTAGATGAATCCTGAAAGGAACATGTATCAGTGTCCTGATACTTTTCAGGTTTCCTAATGTTATCACTATTCCTAAGGTTATAACTCTTTTCAGAGGTCTCCCGTCTGGGAGACCCACCCCTTGATCTTGAATTGTTTTCTTTATTGTTATTTTTAGACTGTTTGTTATCACATTTCTTTTTAGAAGAAGAAGGTGCTTGCTTCGAGGTATCCTTGTCGGGACTACCTGCCATTTGTGGTGTCCCTGGTTTGGCACCCAAACGATCATTACCTAATGTGACATAGTTTTCTTCAATAATGTTTGGTAACTCTGGCTCCTTATTTATAGGAGCTATTTCCTTTAGGCAGTGGTGTATAGCCACTGCTGCTGCCTCCCCTTTTATGTTGCTCAGCATGATTTCAGAGACTTGGACAAAATTACCCATCAGTTTCATCCCCAAGTCCTGGGCATGTCCTGCCCCCTACTCATTCTGTATCTGTTTCAGTACCTCTGGAATGACTGCTATGGAAGGGGTACCGTGTATTCGGATGTAAACGGCAGCAAAGATTGTTCCCCAAGTGGTACAATCCTCAATTGAGGGAAGCATCCCCATTGGTAAGCAAATGGTTAGGATTCTCTGTTTTTCCTACAGACCCTTATGGGAAAATACTGATTCCAGCTGTGCAAATGTTTGTGCTATCCAGAACGGAATTTACTCCCGATTGGAGGAGATTGTCCCCATCACTCATTTTAAGGTCTGTGGGTTAATCCTAGGTGAGGTCTGATGCGGCCCCCTGGAGCATTTCTCACAGGTTAGGCTGTTAATGTTTGATTGACAAACTGAACAATGTGTCTGTATAGCAGGACTATGTCTTTGTATATTGTACGGACTTCCTCCATTGTTAGTGTATCAATCTCAGGATGTGGAATGTATGTCGCTAAGACTGGCTAGGTTGCTCCTTCTATGCTGAGTGGACCAAGTCTTACGGGGAGGGCGCCTTTAAACCAGTTTCTGTGTTGTTGGTAAGTCAAGGGTGCTTCAATGTCTTAGAATGGAATGTATTCTAACCCTGGGCGGGCGGCTACGTTCCGTGCACGGAGTGTGCGTAGTGCCGGCTTCTACGCATTTTGCGTAGCAGGCGTAGAATCCGGCACTATGCACGCTCCGCAGACGGAGCGTAGCTGGCCGCCACCCGCCTCCCTCCCGCCCTCCCTAAATACTTTAAATTAATAGTGTAAAAGAATTAAAAGGCACTTACCTTGCCCGCCGCTGCCTGCCGCGTCCCCGGGGCTCGCTATCTTCATTGCTTCCGTCTTGTGTATCTAATGCGCATGCGCGAGCGGCCGCGCATGCGCATTTCTCACGAGAAATGCGCATGCGCGGTCGCCCGCGCATGCGCATTAGTACACAAGACGGCAGCCATGAAGATAGCGAGCCCCGGGGACGCGGCGGGCAGCGGCGGGCAGCGGCGGGCAGCGGCGGGCAAGGTAAGTGCGTTTGAATTCTTTTCCACTTTTAATTTAAAGTATTTAGGGAGGGCGGGAGGGAGGCCTGCGGTGCGTAGTGGGGCTACGCGGAGTGCGGAGGTGGGCGTAGTTTCTCGCCCACTTCACGTAGCTCCGCGAAGCCCCACTACGCCCACTACGCCCAGGGTTAATGTATTCTTCCGGTGGTTCAACTACACTGTATATGTGAAACAATTTAGTCTGTGGATCAACAGGCGGGAACTGAACACACAAATAGAATTAACAACACTAAAGCAACGTCCACCACCCATAGGAACAGGATTTAAAAAATACAGCAATTTCAAGTGGCAGTAAGGTGTAACACGATAGAACAATGGGCAGAACAACAACCGCTACCAGCTCGCAGAAATTAAAGGCAATACATTGTAGAAGATCTCGTAAACACAACCACCCCTAGGACCCGTCCACCCACCAAACAGGATAACCCCTCAGGAAGGCACCCAATATCAGGATATGCATCGGATTTTGAACATAAAAACAAAAACAAAACAATAAACCCATCCCCCCACCCTGCACCCCTGCATATGGCTGTCGCCTAACCCCAACTAGCAGTGTGCCTGTCGCCCCAACTAAATAAATACTAAATATAGAAAATGGGGGAGAGCATTTCCGTACGGGCTCCCGGTCCCCTATCCCCCCCGCCAGTAACAAGCAACCCCTGCAATGAAAATACAATTCTATCCAAAAATACAAAAAAAGGCTAATCAGGGGGATCTGTAATACACCGCCCAACCTCCCGTGAGTCCAACAGTAACCAATCCCGCTTCCATTAAGGCCATAGTATCAAACCCAGTCAATCGATCTCAGCCTTGGCCCTTCCGATCCATCATGCGATCCCCTCCCGGTGGGACCACCGTGTCCACAGAAGAATCAGAGTGCGAAAAGAGTCAAAACAATTTCAGTCCGAGACAAATCAAAGACGATAAGTCTTTAAGAACCCCATCCGCACAGAAAAGCTCCCTCATTGACGGAAAGTCCCAATGCTGTTGCCTCCACAACCGTGCTGTGACCAGAGAGGGGAAAGATGTTATTGTAGTCCAAAAGCAGTTACTAACAGGAGTCTCCGGGAAAGGAACGCCAATCGAATCTCCTACAGTCAGCAGTGATGTTAAGCATAACAATACGTTTGAAGCACCAGGTTCACGATCCTCCAATGCACTGACCAAGGGCTTCGGTGTCTCTTGTCTCACGGGGTCCTCGTCCAGTGTCGAAATGGGCATCGCGGGAATTTTGGCTGGTGGCAGTTCTTGCATTGGAGCAGGGTCCGGTCTCGCAATCTCTGTCTCAGATTGTTTAAAATCCTAGTCATAGCCTTCTGTGCATTCAATCGCACCGGCCCGACCTACCTTATCAGAAGATTCCCTCACTATAATCCTCCTAGGACTTTAAGATCCTCAGGCCAAAACTTGATTAAGCTGCCGAAATTCAACTACAAAACTAAAGGAGGCAAGACTTTATCCTTCTTATCTTCCAAAGCCTGGAATTCAATACCCAATAATCTCAGATCCCTAACTCCGGAAAACCATTTTAGAAAGCAACTTAAAACATGGATCTACTCCCTCGCAGATGATTATGTAATGACTTTCATCTAGTCTCCTAATCTTAACTTTTGCACACTGTCTATTTAGCGCCAGGATGCTCCTTTCGGAGCGATAATCGCGCTTTAGAAATATACAATACAATACAATACAAAACAAGATAGGCCCGCAATCATTTTGTGAACCAGGGCATCCACATGCGTATGAAGCTCCCCAATGGCTGCCAATACTGTCTTCAGTGACGGCTCACGCTCCGTCCGATCCATCTCAACTCGCTCAGTGCCGACCCTATTCACTTCCCCCAGAGAGCCCGGTCTCTCCGGGGGAACGGACAAGAGCGGAACGGACGGCGTCGGAGGGTGACTAATCGTTCTCCGCGGTAGCGATCTGTACTCCGCTTCCACGAGCGAAGACCCCGACCCACCGAAACCCGGCGGCGGCAAACCGGGTCCACGGGACAGGGACCTCAGCCCACAGCCGCAGTCGTGCCACGTCACCTCTCCCTCAATGTTAGTCAATCAGAATGACGGCCATCAAAATCGGGCAAAAACGACCTCCAATGCGATAGACCGGACCCTGCCTGATTCCCACGGCCGATGTTGTTCAACTGCAACCCGGCTGGGCCAGTACTCGAGACCCCGGCTCTCCAGCTGAACTAGGCCGCAAACTTTAACTCAACGTAACTCCGTCTACTAAGCCGGTTAAAATCTCGGGATTGCATCCTCGGACTGCACACCGGTTCATCCACACGGAGGTCGGGCGCAAAAACAGGATTTTCTACAGGATCTTCTGGCAGGCGACGGAGGTCTGTGGAGCCCGGAGCCTAAGCAGCCATCTTGTTTGCTAGCGTAGCTTCTCCAGCGGTAAGCTGTGTTTTAACAACTTTATATTTACTGCATGTTTGCAGTTTTCTGTAATGTTGAGTGCATTTGCAAATTTGTCTTCCCCTGAACCCGAACCACTCGCGTTGTCAGGATTTCTCAAAAGGAGAAGAACAAAGGTTTTAGTAATTAAGGGTTTTGCACAATGTGAAAACCTTTTATCTTTACAAGCTTGCTTAAATACACAGCGTATATCTGCTCAGCTAAGGCTGATCTCCCTTTCCACTTCAAACATCTTTGAAAAAGTGTGAATAGGGCTTTCTGAAAAAGCACGACTTAACTACTCAGAATGTAACTGTTAATATAAGACCCAAAAGAGGTACCCTAAGAAAAGAAAAGCCAAATTCCTAGCGGGGAAAAGAAGGAAAATCTTTTTCTTTTTTTATAACACCCTCACCCACCCTGGTTTCCCCTTGGTGGAATGCTTCATCATAGGGCGTCTCCCTGTCCTCTACGGACAGGGGTGTGCTACAACCTGCAAATTACGCTGGAGTACTGTTTTCTTTAAATTGGGGGTGTCCGTATACACCTAACCATTAATGATGAGTCTTTTTGGGGGGAGCAGGTTATTTTTAAGTGAAAAGTGAAGAGAAAGTGTATAAAAATACCAAAATAGTGAGTTTAAAACAATTTTATTTTCACCCCTAAGATGGTAGGTTAAAATCTGGGGACACGGGGAAACCTTCTAGGAGTGATTGCCTACGTTTTCTTACTGTTGTCGACTAGTTTCATGCCTTGCCCCAAGGCATTTCATCATGACCTAGAGAAATACTGTTACCACTCCTGGTGTCATAATAAACACAAATAATAACAAAAATCTAAAAGTAAAAATTGAGCACCTAATTGATCTGCATCAAAAATTATTCCCTGCAAGGTTGTACCTCTGAATCTGTCCTGACATCTATTAGTGTTTGTGAGCCAAACCAACCATCCCTTCCAACTGGGGTCTGTTCTATTGTATTGCATGATGTCATCTAACATAATCCCTTCTCGTGATGTAAAGTTACCCTTGGTATGTGATGGTGTTGGAATCCGAGGTGTGTTAAAATCCTTGTTCTTGGCTACTCCAAGACAGGTAGTCGGTAGCACAGTAGCATTCAGAAACATAATCTGCTAAGGAATGAGGCATGCTCTAAATAGCGCTTTTGTTCCCTGGACCTGCCATTCTCTAGAACCCCAGACTGATTTTAAGTCTATAGTGTCCTTCAATAAGTCGAAACACTGTTCAGACAATTGGGTAATAAAGGAAGCAGAGTAAATCTGTTTGGTGTTGGTCAGCATATTTTTCTGTGCTGATGTTGGTGCAACCTTATAATAGTATGAGGTTGGGTCAGAATTGTTGAACCCTGAAAAATATGAAAACATCTGTGCAAATGTTTTTGAACTGCTTTTCTGCGGTGTCCGGCAATGCTCCCAGAGGTGGTATGTGAAAACATTTTTAGGGTTACTTGATGTGCGTAGAAAATATGACCATAATGTTGATAGGAATACATGGTGTTAAAATCTGATGTGTTTTCCAACATTTCATTATTAGAAAATGCGGCAGATTGTTCTAAATCAGACAACATATTATTTACAGTTTCAAATACCAATGATCGGAAAATGTACTGGAGGTAATGATATTATTTAAGGAAATTTTAAATAAATGTGGTATTTTTAAAAGTTTGGTCATACCAAATATATTCTAGTCAACCTTGTCCCACACCATCCCATCAGGTATAGGAACTGCTGTAATGTTCACTGATGACAGGTCTCTTTGTTCACGATGTGATGAAAGGTGTGATTTCAGAATCAGATTAACTTTTGATGCTGCAGAACTTTGTTGAAGATAAGTTCCATTAATAAGCAGGCTAAAAACAGTTACTAAGCCTATCCAGAAAAGAAAGAAAAGTATCCTGGTGATTACCCAAAGTTCTGGCCAAGGTGATAGCAGATATGTCTTTTTAAGAAAGATGAAGAAGTCTTTGATTTGCTGTTGACGTGATTTTTGGGCTGCCATTGTTTCAGGTTCACTTGGATCCAATGAAAAGGTATCGAGGTCGATGAAATAGCCAGATGCATTTTGATCTATCTTTGGTAGTTATGCAGGTTTTGTTGAACTTGGAGGCGGCTCTTGATGAGGCATATTGATGTAGACAACAGTGTTAGGTCGGATAGAAATTTGTCTTCCATTTTGATTTTGAATTTGAGTCTGAGGAACCAGTTCCATGGCATTGTTGCATAGTTGTTCATTCTGTGTAGGAGACTCTTCGAATGTGATGGGTCTTTCTGTTTGAACTTCCTGAATAGTAGCGAGAGGAAGACGTCGCCTACTCAGGAGTCCACGAGGCCTACTATTCAAGAGGCGGCAGAAGTACAGTTCTTGTTTCTTCAATGCCCAGGACAGGTACAGACTTTCTGTATGATGGTCCAAATTCCTTTTTGTCCACTATTTTTTTCTGACCAGATACCCCACTTTAGGGATCCAGACAGGTCTTGCTGTGACTGATATGACTTCCCCAGTGGCGGTCCGTTTTACCTGCACATTGCTTTGTAGAGTTATGGATTCATTTAGCTCCTGTAAAACAGCCAAACGTTTATTGTTGTCAACATGTTTTTCATCAGCCTCTGTGCCTTCGGAATCGAAATCAGGTACCCACATTCTCTTCCCAAATTGAACCTTATAAGGACTGACACCCCCTAGAGAACATCTTGGCATATTATTCAAGACCCGCTGTACTCCATAAAATTTTTTGACCCAACTACCACCCGGACCTAATAATCTGGCTGTTAAAGATTGCTTTAAGTCCCGATTTTTCGTCTCCACAACCAAATTTCCCTTGGGATGGCATGGAGAGGAGTACCGCAATGCTACACCCAAACATCCCATGGGTCTCTTGTAAGCCTGAGAGCTAAATGCAGGGCCACCGTCAGAATATAATGTGCCAATTGACTCGCAAATCTTTGATAACAGTTCGAGCATCAGCTGAGTGCTGGGGCCATATCCATAGGAATCTAGAGCAGGAATCCACTGCAACCATGATATACTTGTAAGCCCCATCTGATTGTAAGGGGCTTCCACAGTGGTCCAAATAAACACACATGAGTGGTCTGTCTGATATTAGCAATGGTGTCTGTGCTGGACGTGTTATGGTCGAGCCTTTCATCTGCTGAAAGATGTCGCATGTCAAGACATATTCTTTAGTCTGCTTTATTAGCACTGGCCACCAATAGCTTTGTTGTATCAGTAAAGATACAGTCACCATAACCCCTGCATGTGCAGAACCCAGACCCTCATGTGCAGCTAATATTAAGCCTAATCTGCGATCCATGTCTGGTATTACTCTATCCCCCACTCCAGGAATCTGAGCAAAGAGAACTTTGTTTGCATATAACTTGTAGGAGTACTTGAGTGGAAAACCTTTCGATAATGCTGTGCTGTTTTTGCGTGAAGCAATGACAGCTACCATTGTGCTTCCATCTATTCTCATTTTTTAACGAGCGATTGCAGCTACAGGAGCCATGCGTACAGCTCCTGTTGTGGCTTGATCAACCAATGAATACCCTTCAATGTGATCGCCAACACGTTGATGACTCAGCGTGTGTAACACGTGAGCTCTTGGTAGTTCGTTTTTAAACTCCACTACCTGTTCCCATAGCATTTTATGCTTAATTGTGCCACCTTTTGCATCTTTAAATCCATTTTGTCCCCAATGGTGTAGATATTCATTGTAATAGCGCGTGGCATAGGAAGCATGATGATGACATCACATCCAGGAAGTCACCCAGCCCATGCTTCATTCAGCACCCAGATTCAGTGAGAGGAGGAAGCGGAGTGCAGGAGCAGAGAAGAACTAGCACCAACGTGGCTTGCAGACCTTTCCAGTACTCAATAATGGATCCACTAGCATCAGGGGAGAGTGCAGTGAGCAGGAAAAGAAAATTCAAGTTCAGTGAGAGGGAACTGGAAAACCTCATAGAGGAGGTGGCCAAGAGCCATGACAAGCTCTTTGACAATCTGTCACTAAAAGTGCCTGAGGCAGTGAAAAGGAAAATATGGCTTCGGATCAACAACAAATTCAATGCAGTGGGGGTCACACACCGCACCATAGACGACCTGAAGAAGTGTTGGTACCACCTGAGCAGCCGTGCCTAGGAGAGGATTGCAGACAGGCTGAAGGAGGCCAAGAAGACTGGAGGACTGGAGGGGGCCCATCAACAGTGCCTGACAATACACCCATGGAGGACATGGTTGTATCCACAATCGAACCAGAAGCAGTGGTGGGAGTGACCCAGCGGGATACGTCCGGAGCGGCCAGTACTTCACAAGGTAAGATGCATGCAACTGTACAATACAAAATACAAACCAAATGTGCACATCCCATCAGTTGCACCCCAGTGTACAGATACAAACTCCAGTCCACCTTTTCCCTGCGAAACCCAAATGCCTTATGGGAGTTACAGGCAGGTCAGGCAAGTGGGTAGTCAAACACAACATTGGAAAGTAAAACACACAATCAATGCATGGTAGTCAGAATTGAAGTCAGTGATTTAATGAGACCCAAGTATGCTTAATGTGACACAACATTACCCTCACCACAGATTAACATTGCACTATTTCAGATCACAGATGCCACAGAAGGAGACACTGAGGACAGGGAAGGTGGAGACATCCAGGATACTCCTGCAGAGGCTGACTTGGAGACACCTGTGGCACCACCAAGCATAGCCCTGCACCCACAAAACGCAGGGCCCCAGTTGCATCACTGCAGCCCATGGAACCTGAGCTGGAGCCTGAGCCAGCTCCTGAGACAAGCCAGCCTTGTGTTAGCCCCACAACTACACTCCAGTCACAGGTCCAGCAAAGATGGAGTCACAGGTCAAGGGCTGGCATTACATCACAGGATGTCCAAACTCCAAATGTGTGGGGTGGCGTGTAGGCCCAGATGTTGAGGGTGCAGCGCCTGCAAGCAAGACATTGGCGTTAATATAGCTGCAAATGAGCAAATTGGCAAGAACATCACAGTCATGAATGATTGTGTGTGAGAACTCACTACAGCTGTGGTGGAGGGCAACAGGCAGGCAAACGCAACCATGCAGGAGCTGAGCCGGGTGATGCAGGAGGGCCAGGACACACATAGAAGAAGGCATCAGCAGTTGGCGGTGTGCTTGGCTGGCTATACCAAGTCTAACAATCACCTTAGCAACACCACTTCACTGTTGTCACGTCAGTCAAGGGCCATGCAGATTGACATGGGACAATATTGTGGGGGTGTGGCCAGGGCACTGGCCCAGGTAGCCACTGCCTTGGAACAGATGCAGGCTGCTACTGCTGGGGGCAGCAATGTTACGGGGGAAGAGAGGAGTGAGGAGGCATCCAGCCTAAGCAGCCTGTCAGTGACAGTTCCCACTCACAGGAGGCACAGTACCTGGACCACAACACCTTCCGGAGAACCCATGAGGGATGGAGCTGATTTAGCAGAAAGGCGTTTGGGGGTGCGTGGCAGGAAGCGATAGACTGACTTGCCCATCTTGAGTAGCCCATGGTGACGTAACCATGGACAAGACCCAAAAAGTGACTGAGATCCAAGTCCTGACAATAGTTATTTTGCTCTTTTGTGCGTGGTATCACTGTGCTACTTTGCACCTTCTATGTGTGCCTAAACACTACTACATGGTTTCATGGCAGTAAATACAGTTCTGTTCAAACATGATGTGTCATCTCTCATCATTAAATACCTCAGAAAATGTGTGATCTCTCCATGTCTCTTTTTTAACTTCTGCTGTGCTTGCCCTGTGCACTTGTCGTAGTTGTGCCAGTAGCTGGTTGTCCCCCTTAGACTCACAGTCTGACAGTTCAATGGTTATGCGTTTCCTGGTTGCAATATTGTGCAACATGGCACATGCAGCCACAATCCTGCTGCAAGTCTCTGGCCGGTACTGCCAGTTTTGTGAAGGATGCGAAAGCGACTTTTCATCAGTCCAAATGTGCGTTCGATGACATTCTGTGTGCTGATGTGTGCTGCATTGTACCTCTGCTCATGTGGAGTTGCTGGGTTGAGGTGGTGTCAATATGTAATTCCGCGCGACTATGCTCTGTCACCTACAGGGTAGCAAGCAAATGGTTAGCAACAGTTATGCATTGCCATTTGGCCATTTAGTGTGGGGAATCAGTATCTGTGTTTACTAAGCAGATATCCTTCGCCAAAGACGCCCATGAGCAGACTGGTGTGTATGCCACTGTGCCTAAATATATAGGAGTCATGTGTGCTTCCAGGGAATTGCGCCACAATGGCTGTTATAATATACTTAGCATTGCATACTACTTGTACCTTGAAGGAATGATAGGATTTCCCGTTCCTGTAAATGAATTCATTATCTGCTGGGGGACAAATGGCAACCTATCACATGAGGGAACTGTGCTACCTGGTAGAGGTTCAGTTTGGTCTTGTTCAATTCCTGTGGGGTTGTGGGGAAGGTGATGTGGGAGTGGATCCTTGTCATCATGGCATTCAGGAAGGACTTTAACGTGAAAGGGAGATTTGTGACACCCCTCCAGCTACAGCTACTACCCACTGGAAACTGCCTTACGCAAGTGGGTGCAGGCAACATAGGACCTGAACATGAGTGGGGATGGCATGGGTCCTAATGGTCTAGCGCCGCATTGGGGTTACCAATTCTGCAATTAGGTCAAGGATCATTGCACCGTTAAACGCGTGTACTTGTCGTAGATTTCATCTGGTGTTTGACCCAACAATGTGATGCGCACTCTGAAAATCTGCTCCGAGATTCTCCTCCTATGCTGGGCTGCAGCATGGATCTTCATCCTCCTCGCCATCATGTAGAGCGCTGCCATTCTGGAAAGGTTCAGAGGCCTCCTGGGTCAGTTTAAATAGGTCTCTGTGGGATTGCACCTGTGTGATTTTTTGAACTCATGTTTGCCACCTGATTGGGATTCCCCTTAATTTGAACTCCCTAAAATGCGATTTTCTTGCGATTCTCTATTTGTGATTTTATATGCATTGCTTTGCGATTCTTTGTTAGCGATTCGCTATTTAGTATCGCTATTTAGGAACTCGCTATTATGGAATCTCTAAATTGGCCATCGCAATTTTAGCGATTCCTTATATTAGCGATTTCCTCTTTTTTTTTGCTTTTTGAGAATGGCTAAATTGCGCTCTCAAACAGGCATTTTTAGTGATTCACTATCTTTGCGAGCACAATTTAGCTTAATGCATGTGCCTGATTGTTCTAGTACAGCTTGAATGGAACTTTCCAGCCTGAATACAACCTTTTACAATGACACACGCGGCACTCTATTGTTGTTTACTTTCAAAGGCCGGCTGAGCAGATCCGTTGGTGTAAATTATGTATTCATACTGATCTAGAGGCATTATTTCAATAGGGAGAGGATATTCTTGTTCATATCGTAGACATGCTTGTGTTTTTAGACTTGGGCCGTATCGGTATTCTACATCTGTTGTAGTGAGAAAACTAGCCCATTGTATCCATCTTGGATTTAAGGCTTTAGCATTCGTAACGCTTGCCTTTGTCGCAGCCTCTAAGGCCAGTTTCGGAGTCACGACAATTATTTGTTTCCCATGAGCCAGTGCTCTTTCTCTCACTACAGCAGTCTGTACCTCTGTCAGAATTATTTCCGTTGCTGCAAAACACATCTCAGCATTTGTGTACAAATGTGCAATTGGTACTGTTTCACTTTCATATTATGTTCGGTAGGTGTACCCTGATTGACCCGCAACTCTACGGATTACTAGGTTGTGGACATTTATGTTTGTTTGTAAGTGTTTAGACGCTATCATGTCAGCTTGTAAGGAACAAAGGATATCTGTGTGTTCCTGTGTCCATTGCCTAACTGAAAAATCAGGTCTTATGAGGTCGTAGAAAGGTTTAACCCTTTCTGTGTAATCCAAAATGTATGTTCTGCCAAAATTCAGGAATCCCAGTATACATTGCACATTTTTTAAAGATTTTGGAGGTTGGGGCATCGCACACTTTTCTAAAAAGTTAGCTGCCAAGCTTTTTCCTTCACTTGAGAGCTCACATCCTAAAAATAGGACATTGAGGTGGACTATCTATGATTTTTTTAATTTGAATTTGTAGCCCTCAAAGGCGAATCTCAAAATTATGGTGCTCACCCTGGTCGAGTGTTCCTCCAGGTCATTATCTGTTAGATAAATATCATCTACATAGGACAATGCCTCCTCATCCAGAGTCTGAGGTAACATAGTTACTCTGGAGAAAAACAGCCCCGGGCTGTTCTTATAGTCTACTAAATTTGACGGTGGGAGGCTAACGCTGAAAATGCGGTTAAATACCTGCTTCCAGGCTCTATGTTTTGGCAGAAAAATCCATTTGAGATATCCAGTGTTGTTTTGTACTTTTTACGCACAATGTTGTTCATTAATGCAGCACTGAATGCATTTTGTACTGCAAATGTTTTTGTGCATGATTTAAGTAATCTAAAACTAGACAATATGAGTTGTCCGGATTCATTACGGGAAGCAAAGGATTATTCATTGAAGAGGTCCAAGTTTCAATCACCCCCTGGTATTCAAGTTGATCTAAGATCTCTCTGACCTGTTTTTTTTAGCTTCTTGCTTTATTGGATACTGCCTCTGTGGAGTTGGAGTAGATTTTGATGGTACCACGTGCTGGGTTGAATCTTCAGCCCATCCAACATGGTTGCAATATAATGCAGGAGCAAGGGCTTCCGCCCACTCCTGTGCATATATGTATTTTAAATGTTTTCCAACAGGGTCGGAAAAGGCTGGTAAAATTAACATTTCCCCTCTAGGGCAATCCATAACAAATGCTGGCGGACAATATTGTTCAGCTAAGAGGATGCCATAGCCAAACGTCAAGTTCTCCCAAAAGAGACCTTCAACTTTCCTGTGCTTGTCCCTCTCCATTTGGAGTGTTATTTCATATAACCTATGTGGGACACTTACCCTAGTATCGGGTGTTTCCACCGTGCTATGTTCATTCAAGTCTGCTGTCACCAGAAATTCCATCAGGTTCTGGCAAGCTATTGTTACCCCTGCTGCACTGTCTAGCATTGTCAGAGCCCATTCCCCTTTCAGTAATTGAGTCCTCAGAATTCTGAGCATGTCTGATCTTTAGACCTGCAACATTCCTCTTTTTGAATTGAGGTTTTGATTTTGGTTTGGTTTTTTGGAAGTGTAGTCTGGAGCATGTTGCTTGTCTCTGTACTTTGTACGCTCTTCTTGTCTGTCTGACCGTCCTTCCCTCTCTAAGTTTTTCGGTGAACCCTGAAAGGAACGAGAGGCCCGTGTATCAGTGTCCTGATACCTGTCAGGTTTTCTTTTATTGTCCCTATTCCTTAGATTGTACCTCCATTCAGAGGGCTCCTGTTGAGGAGAACTACCACTGGATTGAGATCTATTTTCTTTTTTCTTTTGTTGTTTGTTATTTTCCCACTTCTTCTTTGAAGGAGCAGGTGCTTGCTTAAAGGTGTCCTTTTTGGGACTACCCATCAGTTGAGGCTTTACTACTTTTGCCCTCAAACTGTTTCTGCCTAACTCTGATTAAGCAGTTTCAATTATTTTGGGCAATTCATGTTCCTGTTGTAAAGGAGTGAACTCCTTTAGGCGTTGGCGTATTGCCACTGATGCTGCTTCCCCTTTAATATTTGCTTATATTACAGCCAATACCTGGGCAAAATTATCAAGTAATTTCATCCCTAAGTTCAGGGCAGGTTCTGCTTCGCACTTGTCCTGTATTTGTCTCAATACATCTGGTATTACTGCTAATGATGGGATACCCTGAGTTCTGGTATACATGGCAGTGAAAACTGTACCCCAAGAGGTACAATCCTCTATATGGGGTGTTATCCCCATGGGCAAGCAGATTGTTAACATTCTGTGTTTTTCAAATGGGCTGGTATTTTGGAATACTGCTTTTAGCTGTGTTATTTTTTGAGCTACCCGGAATGGTATTTGGTTACGTTTAGTGGGCATTTTGCCCATCAATGCGTGTAATGTTTGTGTTATAATGTTAGTTGTTGATGTTTTAATCAAACCTGTTGGTGTAGCTGGTGCTGGCTGAACTGTGAGTGTCCTCATCACAAACTGTTTTATCAGTTCTTTATGAAGTGTAAGTAAGTCTCCTGCTAGCATTGTTTTAATGTCAGGATGTGGTGTGGTTCGGAGGCCGCTAGTACCAGCCAGGTTGCTCCGTCTCTTCCTAGCGGACCGAGTCTTACTCTATTTCTGTATGGGGGAGGGCGCCTTTCACCCAGTATAAGTGCCCCAGGTAAGTGTGCGGAACTTCAATGTCCTCATACGGACAATATTCGATCGGTATTTCATCTTTTGTGTAGTAATGAAATGTCTTTGTTCACTCATTTGCTACTGGGAATGTAACCCATGAATGGAATGCCTCTGTTCTATATGATTCAGGTGCCTCAATCACGAATGTTACTGACCCACCCATAGCTGTTAAACCGTGCGTAGCTAGTTTTATGATGATGGCATTTCTAACATTTTCTGCAATATGTATTGCATCTGCATCTTCTTCTTCTGAGAGATTCATCTCTTGTACAACGTCATCCGCCTCCTCAGTCATTGTTTTACTAAGAATGGTTTTTCAAGGGAACTAAGATAGGATGTGTATGCACAATTTAGGAACCATGTGTCCTTCAAGCTTTATTAACCAACAGACAATAAATAGGATTTTTCCCTACTCAGCTGCGGCGGATTTGTCCCCTCCTACTCCAGACGTCTCTGAGGAAATGTGAGTAGGGGTCTCTGAGAATAACACGACTGAACTACTCTGATTTGACTGGTAAATAAGTACCCAACCAATGCTGGGTGCCATGTCGTGTAGTTCCTATAAAACCTATATAGGATCTGCACGTTTAGACAACATACACTGCGGGCTTGGTGGCCAAAATGATTCCGGACACTCCGACCTAGTATGTTAGTCTGTATACCAGCTAGCTCACAGTGCCACTAGAAACTCCTCCTACCAAGGAGAGAATAGTTCTTTGTAACCATCGAACATGACAACCCTGATCCTTCAGGACTGTGGAAACAGTGTACTATTTTTCGCTCAGTCACTCGTGCTCACTTAGTCACAGAGAGATACACAGTATAAATGGTATGGACGTTTTTCAATAAGTATTTATTGAACAGTTGTTATTTCAGTTTAAAATAGATGAGCTGCAACAACCACTAGACAGTAACAGATATAAATGATCAGAAGCACTAAGAAAGTAAAAGGATGGTAGATTTCTACCATCTTGTCATAATGATGAATACAGACAAGTACATAAAATACATGACGATAAAAGTGCGTACTCTTACGATGCTATCCTAACTAGATGTACCTAAGTGTACCTAGCATGTATGTAGGTGTTAAGCCAAGAATCCGTCTAGGATAAAGTCAACCCCATTACCTGGATTGAGAGACTGTGGGACCCCATCCTGGTCTCGAGTTGGCCACCCCACGAGGGATGTTAGACCACTGCGACCTGGAGAATCTGCATGCAGGAACCTCAGTGTCTTGCGTCAGTGTGTTGACATGTAAGTCCTGATCTCCTCTCCCTGTCTTAGCAAGATGTGATGTGTATATACGCAAAGGTCTCCCCGGGGGTTCTACCTTGCTGTGCTACTTGTCGGACTCAGGATGACGCCGGGAATTAACTTTATACATAGATATTATACAGGAGATGGTAGTCCTGCTGTGCTTTCAAGAATCATAATGCATAATGTATGAGGGTTTAACCAGGGGAAATCCTGCGTTTTGTGTGCAGTGTCATATCTAGGTAAAAGGTCAGTCCCTAAGAACCGTTATGTTTGTAATGTAGGAAAGAATATAGGTGAAGGGTTATAATGTTAACTTAGCCTATATTAGGATACCTATATGGAATATAATAGAATAAGGGTCTTTTATACTAGAGTGTTCACTTCAGGGTTTTATCTAGAATCGATATGTTTTGAAAACAATCATAAATGTTTTGGAAACAATCATAAATGTTTTTCCAAACAATGCGATCGTGCACAGCGGGCCTGTTGGCCGAGGATGAAAAAAGTGATAACTTTTATACAGAATCATTATGCAGTGCCTGAGGACATGTTTATGTACGTCAGGTACAGGAATTATGCTAGAATACTAAGAGGCTGGTGTCAAAGAGACAGGAGGAAGCTACTAGGTAAAATGTCACCTATTCAGAACCGTTATGGTCGTGTGGAATGACAATGTATGTAAAAAAGGGGTATACATGACAGTACATGACAGGACTACCCTAAAGGACATGACAGTATATGCAGTGATCACTTGCTCCTCATTTCAGACATCTGGACACGTTACCCGCAGACCCCTATTGTGTCTACACAAGGTCGAGACCCACCTGCGTTTGTTATGAGATGGGAATAATCTGCATTCCTTTTCCTAAAAAGAATCTCTGAATTGTTTTATGATGCCTAAAGAACTGTATTTGATGACGCTCAGATAAAGTGTACTTTGAGACAGTACTCAGATGTCGACTCTGTAACTGTTCTCACGGCTAAAGTATATATTCGTGCAACAAAACCATTACCTTACTGGTTTTTTATGCTCGGCTCACCCGTCTAAGAAGGAGGAGAGACTCCACCGCTTGGATCCCAAAAAAGCGCTGAGCTTCTACATTGATTGCACTAAAGATCATCGGGTGAACGATCAGCTCTTTGTGGTGTTCACTGGAGCGAATAAAGGCAAAGCTGTGCATAAGCAAATCATTTCCCTCTGGATCGTTCTCTGCATTAAAATCTGCTATGCATTGGCACAGACGCCACCTTCCAGCGTACAGCAGTACTATGGTAAAGTTTCTAGATCCAGTCTGATGCCTTGGGAATATTCAAAATGTGAGGAATCTGCAGCCAGATAGATCCTCTACCAGGAAGAGCATTACCAAAGGTAAGTAACGTGTTCATTGTGCATACTTCACACCTGATAGACAGGCTGAGAGAACTGGTCTCATGAAAACATTGATGGGGTTACTGCTGAGACACTCGCTGGGCCTTTAACTGTGAATTCATGGAAGGAGCATTTTAATTATCATAGATGTATGTATAATGTGTTTAGCGGGATAGGTGTACACTGTAGGATGACGATCTTTCTCCCTTTCAGAGACGTTCTAAGGCATGGGCAAAGTGGTCTTGGGGGCCCCTGAAAGAGAAGCTCGGTTCTACAGAAAGGCTTACCTTAATGACCTTGAGTAAGTCTTAAACAGATTGGGTCACATGTATGTACCTATTTTACGTTCTCAAACGGCCTCTTTGCGAACACAAAAAAAGCTTTTCCTATGTGTCAAACCTTTTTTGTGATTCGGTATCCTGTTACCGAATCGCAAAATGGGTTTGCGATTTGGTATTTGGTAGGGGCATCTCTTCCAAATACCGAATCACACTGGTATGTGTGAATGTTTTGTGACCAAGAATGCGGTCGCAAAACATTCAAATTTTACCCAAACGTCAAGTTGGTAGTAATCCATTCCCCAATGGAATGGAGGTGAAAAAGCACTGCTAGCTCTTAAAAAAATAAAAGAAAACTTTTCATTTTTTTCTTCTAAACATATCCCATTTTCCTTTAAAGAAAATGGGCTGCATTTAAAAAAAATTATTGCTTTATTGAAAAGCAATCATAGACATGGTGGTCTGCTGACCCTAGCAGGGCACCATCCAGTGATTTTAGCGATTCCTAGGGGATCGCAAATTGCGACGTACCTCATTAATATTAATGAGGCAGGTTGATTTGTAAGCCCCTAGGAATCGCTAAATAAAACACACAAATTGGTTTTCGAGATGTAGGGGCCAATATTTTACAGATTCGGTAAATTTACCGAAACGGTAAATTTACCGAATCTGTAAAATACCGAATCGGAAATTTTACCGATGCGGTAAAACCCAGATGTAGGTAGCACTGTTTACAGTGCTACAGGCCTTCAGAATTCGGTATTTTACCACCCAATCCACTTGGGTGGTAAAATACCGAATTCAGGTGTGCATGCACATCTGTGCATGCACACCTGTGCCATGTGACACACAGACATGGCCTTAGGGCATGTCTGTGTGCCACATGGCGCACATGCCTGTATCTGGGGTGCTAGAGGGTGTCAAAGTGACACCCCCTGCACCCTTGCTGAAATCCATATTTACCGAATCTGTAAATACCGATTCGGTAATGCCCATTGATTCCTATGGGCTTCAATGCCCATAGGAATCAATGGGCATTACCGAATCGGTATTTACAGAATCGGTGAATACCGAATCTTAACGATTCAGTATTTACCGAATCTGAAATACCTACATCTCCCCCTCCTCTATTTTACCACTTCTTAAATACCGAATACCTACATCTGGCCCTACATCTGGCCCTTGGCCTTTCGTACATTTGGAATAGAGATTACCTAACTGCAATTAGCTAAAATAATCGCTATTCCAAATGTTGATACATGTGACCCATTGTTTTATATACCTTTTTCCATTTTTTATTAGTAATGTGGGTGATGTGTGAGTGCCTATTACAGACACTTTTTAGCACAAAAATGTTGTGGTTATGTTACATGCAACATCCATAAAAAAAGTTTAATTTGGATCAAATCAAGACCTCACATGTGAGAAATGGGAGGCTGTCACAGGGATTATTTGCAATAAAATTTGTGAACTGCCGCTGTGTTGCAATAGGGAAAACACACATCACTATCGCTAAATATTAGATGTAAAGAAATTTAGAATGTAGTTGAGTGTATTTGTGCACTGTCAGGGACTCTGCCAAAGAGGTCATGGAAAACCTGAAATTGGACCATAAATCTACAACTGTTCCTAATGGGGGCCCCCAAAATATGCTTGGCTCGAGTCCCCAACATCCTTAAGATGTCCCTGCTCCCTTTATTGTTTTGATAGTCTCTTTTTTTCTGTACCTTGGACATGTGTATTTCTGTAAAATGTTAAGAAACTTTGAAAAAAATAATCTTACCTCATTGATAGCATCATAACATTTCAGGAGAATCTGGTAAAAGTTGCTTTTGTCTTGATCCTGGTTTATGCAGTCTGAAAGATCATCAATCTTTCCTAACAAGAACTGGCAAGTACAGATTAGTGACCCACCAATATGTGGCATTTCACCAGCTTTATGAGAAACAGCAATCTCGGCACTGCTGCTAAACTATATATATGGGAAACAACCTCAATGTTCTCAGAAGACTCGTTTGTTTCATATGAAATCAACTGATATCCGGGTAACTAAGGAAATAGATTTGGTGTCTAACCTTTGGCACAGCATCTCGTTAGGTTACAGTGATACACACAGATGGGAGGTCTTTTTGGCTTCAATCCCAATGTCTTATCCACGCTGGAGAAAGACTGTGGCTGCACCGAGAAAAGTAACTCAGAGATTGATAGATCTATACTCCCTCAAAATACTCATGCTGGCCTTCTCTTAAAAATGCAAATGAGCTAGATACATCCACACAAGGTGATATACTTTCCCACTCTGGACTTTTATACAGAAGAAGTCTCTTCGATCTTCACCAGAGGTCTACTCAAAGTCATCTCTCCCTTTACTTTTGGACTTTAAAGCCTAGCTCCTTCTGCTAAACTGATCCCAAATTCCTTTCCTATGGTTCCTCCTGATCAGGAGTTGAAAAAGCTGGATTCTTGAAAGAAAATTGTCTGGAAACCTAGCCCTCTGCAATGCCAACACCATGTTTCTCCTTGGCCACCATTTTCATCCTATGGGGAAGCTTGAAGTCTCACTGACCAGATGGAAAAACACTTTCTGACTTGCTTCCATGCAGATCCTGGAGTACATTGTGGACTCTGCTTATATGGTGGTTCAGTCCTTGGCCACTAATGTCACCCTCAATCACCAAGTTTAGATGCATTGCAATGGCTCCTTTGGAGATCTCCAAGTAACCTTCACAGGCATGCCTTTCGAAGGTGAGTGGCTGTTGAGCAGGTACATATATTCCTCCCTTGAATGATTCAACTACAGTAAAATCTTTGCACACGCTGTGCCCAGCCTCGCCCCTGAAGCAGTTCCACACAAAGGACATTTTGGTGACAACCCTCACAACCAGTCTAGATGCCCGAATAAATATACTTCTCCTTTTGGCTGGGTGTGTATCTAAGTCTATCAAGAGCAGCAGAAAAAAGGTATGATGAATTATTTTTTTGTAGTAAAAGAAAAGCACTTAAGATATGGTAATAGAATTCCACTATTAAAGAGGACTGTTGTTCAGTGCTTGAAATGTGAGATAGCAGTTGCCGATCATGTACTGTCATCCTTTTTTTAAATGGTACTGCTTTGGGTATTGCCCTTCTTTTGCTGATGATGTCCAAAGGGTTGGATTCTATAGGATACAATTGAAGATAATAAGTTCAGATAAAATGGCATATTCGTTTTCATCAGTAGTTCTTAATCATTGTTTGCTTTTCAGTCAATCAGACGTATCATGAAGCTACAAGTACAAGACCTGCTTAAATTCTTCTCTGAGCATCTTCAAAAAGACATCGACTCTCTCACAATCTACAATTGCAGCATCAGAGATGACGCGATTTTGACTCTGCACCTCTTCCTCAAATTCATTTCTGAAAATGTGTCGGGTAAGAAGTTATTTAATCTAGTTATCTTTTTATAATTCATGCGTTTACTTTTTTGAGCAAAGTACTTACAATGAGGCATACCTGTGATTGTTTTTTGGGCCTTCTCACAGTTAATTCCACCAAGAAATTATTACTCAGTTCAAGCTAGCGTCTGGTAGGGCTCTTTATTGCCCAGATTTGCATTTATTTTGATGTTCAAATGGTCACCTTCTCATATGGCGAGAGGTCCACAAGAATACACAACTGTCTTTCACCTTTTCAGCTATGTTGAGAGCAGTAGCACCAGTTACATTTTGGTAAATTATTTACATTTACCTTATTGATATGCATTAATATTTTTTCTGATGGATACTTCGACTTGCAGCTTCCCCACCTGTTGAACAATCCCAGATTTCATACTGGATCTGGAAGCTCCAAAGCTCTCACGTTACCAGTAGTGGGCACTGGCTTTGTTTCATACCGGAAGTATTGTCTGGTGATGTCATCAAAGCAATACATCGCCCGCCCCGGCGTAACGTCAGTTCCCTTTTTTCTGCACCTTCAATACGGATCAGGAGCGCACTGTCTCGGAGGAGTTTTCCTCTCACAGAAATTGCCACTCGCAGTCTGTGGAAGCACAGGTGTCCTGCTTATTTCTGACCTGGGAGCCATTACTTTGGACCAGTGGGTCCTCCAAATTGTGGAAAGGGGTACACTTTTTCCTTCCTGCTGGCCCCTCTCGCAAGCCCCTCTTCGCCTTCATCTCCCGATCAGAAAACCTTGCCAAACTGCAACAGGTGATAGCAGCAGTCTTTCGGAAAGGAGCAGTGGAGTTAGGGGTCAGAGCAAGAAAATGACGTTACACCTGTTACTTTCTGGTGGCTAAGAATGACAGCAGTTTATGTGCAATCCCGCACCTCAGGGAACCTCATAAAGGAAATGTCCAAGATGCTGAGGCTAGCACAAGTACTAAGAGTGTTGAATGTTAGACTGGATGGTGTCACTCGACCTGCAGGATGCGTCTTTCCACATCCCTATCTTCCAGTCTAATTAGAAGTACTTGCAATTTGTGGTGGGTTCGACACACTACTATTTTGTGGTACTAATCTTTGACTTGACATCCTGCTTTGGCTTCCTAAAATCTCCTAGTCATGCACACACTTTAGCACATGAGAGCCCTGCATTGGTGCCTCCTCAGGTAGTGGCTACTGTAAGGCTCTACCGTGATCTTCCCATGCTCTGCGGTGGAAGCTGTTTTGTGGGGGAACAAGGTGAACCTAAGCTGCAGAATGGCTTTTATCCTCTCTCCAGCCATGACTAAGGAAGTCACAGATCCCTCCACCTTAGGATGGGGAGCTCATATGGAGGATCTGAAGATCAGGGGCCTCTGGTCTCCGTAAGAACGACAATATGACAACAATATGGTATATGAACAAACAAGGAGAGAAGGCTCACAGTTCCTTTTGCGTGGAAGCATTGAGACTGTGGTCTTGGCAACACAGCCAAGGGATCTTGCTAATGGCCAATAACCTAGAGTGCTCTTGAATGTAATATCCAACAGCCTGGGTCGGCGTTATCTTGCAGACCACAATTAGCGTCTTCTATAGGAAGAAGTCAAGGACATCTTCTCCCATTGGGGCACTCTTTAGGTCGACTTGTTTGCCTCCTCTGAGAATGCGCAGGGCCAGCATTTCTGAACCTTCCAGTATATGTTTAGGGGAACCTTAGGGAATGCATTTCAATTGCGGTGGAACTTTCAACTGCATTATATGTTTCCCCCATACCCTTGATTCTCGATGTTATGAGGAAGATTCACCAGGACCCGGCCCAAGTCATTCCGATAGCCCTGGACAAGTCAAGGAGGATATGTTATACAGACCCTTTCAACTTCTCTATGTGTCCTCCACTGTGTCTATCATTTAGGCCAGACCTTTTCTCCCAGTCGAAGGGAATGGTTCTCCACTCCAATCTCCGAGAACTCCATCCAAACTTGGAGCTTGAGCAGGGACATCTTAGTTCCTTGCAGCTGCCACTGAAGGTGGTTTACATCATTTTGTCACTGTGTCGCCCCTCCACCAAATCTGCTTACTCGGGCTGTTGGAGCAACTTTCTTCCATGGTGTGTGGACAATAATGTGGTCCCTTGCAAGCCATGCAAATTGGTGTTGTGAATCAGGGTTGCTTTCCTGCCAAAATTGATCACTCTATTTCTCCTAGGTCAGTCCATCACCCTTCCAACTTTCTATCCCTTGCCCCATCCCACTAAGGAGGAGGAGCGGTTGCATCGGTTTGATCCTTGGTGGGCAGTCAAACACAACCTTGACTGCACCAAGTATATACGACTGGATGACCAGCTCTTAATCAGTTACTGCGGTGCTAAGAAGGGAAAAGGAACACAGAGATGGATCATCCTATGTATCAAAGCTGCTATGCTATGGCCAAGAAAGCCTCCAGGAGGAGTTAGGGCTCATTCCACCAGGTCCAGATCCACAACTTCTACCCTTGCCAGTGGAGGTACCATTGCACATATTGGCAAAGCGGTGACCTGGGCATCCCTGCCCTTTTATTTCCATGCACTACTGCCTGCATTCTGAAGTACATAGGGACAGGCACTCTACAAGAGCTCTTCGACAAGGGTTTTCCTTGTCTAATCATCCTTCAAGGGCATGGTATTGCTCTGTCATCTGTTATACAGATGAGGAATCTGCAGGTAGAAGTATCCATCAGAAGAAAATGTTACTTACCTGTGGAAACAATCTTTCTTATGGATGCTCTATCTACCTGTAGATTCCTCACTGAACCTCCGCTTCCCACGCCAGCCTCCTGTTTGTTTGATGGATGTGTTATGGGGAAAGTTTATGAGATTCCGTGTTAGGTTTTTCGTACTGCACGACTGTTAGTCCGTTACTCACATTGTAGACCTGGGATAAAATGGATGGAAAGTAACGTTGTTATGCCGGGGCCGGCAAAATAGCTTCAATAATATCACCAGATGCCCCTTTCTGTGTCGATACGGAGCCAGCACCCAATACCGCAGACGTAAAAGCTTTGAAGTTTCTGGATCCAGAGCATGGGATTGTTCCGCATCTTGAGAATCTGCAGCTAGATAGAGTATGCATCAGAAAGATTGTTACCGCAGGTAAGTGACATTTCCTTATTCACAACAGAATACAGTCCAGCAAGCTTCTCCAACAAGTAACTTGTGAGCTACTCGGAGCTCTTCAGCTACCTATAGTAATAGTAGTAAAAGCTTTATTCGATTTTAGAGCAAAATAAAATCATAAAAGCAACCAGCATGTTATACAGTTTCATCATACAGGCATACAAATAAACTAAAATTAGTATTAAACAATTGAATTACGATTGCCGAATAGACTCTTTTGTAACTACAGTTAGTATCGTAAAAGGTTTGAATGCATCCAGTTAATTGTATGTTATCAAACCAAGTGCATATAGACAGTTGAAATTTCAAAGAAGAAATATTATAGTGCAATATTGAAGCTATAATTAGTCATAAGTACATCGAATTTTAAAACAGTTTTTAAGGAACATAGCAATACTTTTGGCATTTGATACTGTTTCTAGATGTTATTAAGCCAGAAAAGCGGGGCGGCATCTCCTCAGTCCTTGGGACAACAGTATTGGAATTAACCAGCGTTTGCGTGGTAGGTCGTAGAACTTACAGAACAGTACTACATGAATGTTAGACTGTTCAGAGATACCATCGCATGGACACCGGATAATTGAGGAAGACCAATCTTGTCTCCTCGGAAATGTAATCAGATGAAAGAAAGTGTTAATTCTGAACCGTGTCAACATATATTTTTCATAGTTGGTCAAACAAAACGTTAGATACGGTTGAATGCCCTGATTACATTGAATGCTTAACATGTGTCGATTTGAAGCTTTATTAGATTCTTGGGCTATACGTAGCTCTCTTAAATGTGACAAGCATGATCGTCTCAAAATGGTTGTTTACCTGGTACCTGGCGGACTCCTGCCACGGAGGGAGTTTGAGATCCCCTGTGTGCGGAGCGAGAGGAGCGGCACGGCTGATCGCTCGGGAGTCTGGGCAGCAGCAGGGAGAGCTAGAGCGACCTGCAGGAAGGCTTCCGGGAGGCTCGGCTTTCAGTTCCGGGGCATAAGCGGCAGAGACAAGCCGGAGTTGGTTTCATTTTTGCGCAAGGAACACGGGAAGGGGAGTACGAGCTGGGAGGCTCCAGCTTTGGGTTTGGGCAGCGCGGCTAGTGCAAGGAAGCGCATCGTTGACCCCCTTGTCACTTACTCTTTAAAACTAAGTGCAACACTAATAAAAGACCCAAACAACGAGGAGGATCGCATTTTGCCACAGCACATGAGTGAAATACTGGGAGAGAGAGTGGAGGGGGGTGAAGAAGGGGAAAGCAGAGAAAGCAGAGAAGGAGTGCAGGATAAGGATACAACTACTGGGCACAAGAGCTTGGGGGCTCCAATTACAGGGAATCAAAGAGGCGCAGAAGGAAAAAGGGGATCGCTGAGTGTAGTATCAAGCTATAGCCTCAGAAACAGAAGCTTTCTCAAACAGGAGCAGTATCCAAAGAACATTACCCCAAGAGAAGTAAATAAAAGAAAAACTAAAAAAACACCCCAAGAAATCGCCAAAACCAACACTGACAGTGGGAAACAAACTGCTGGAGATAAAACTGACTCAGTCTTGAAAAATAAGCTCAAGATTACCCCCTCTCTGAGAACTTTTTTTAAAGTTCAAAAACAACAGCATTCACACACGGTAAGGGGCAAGGCGAATCAGTTTGAACCATTATCAGAAAAGCCCCAAGCTTGTACTAACTCAGTTACAAAATAACCAACTCCCCACAATAGCAACTGTTCCTACATTTCAAAAAGAGACACCAACAGAGCAGCGCCTAAGAAAACGGAAGATAAAAGTCATACTCATACGCAGCTCATAGAGAAATCAAAAACTATCCCTATATCTCAAGACATGTCAGCGGCAGAGGCAGCCGCAGCAGAAAGTACTCGGGACAAAAACAACGAAGATTTGGCGATAAACGAGGAAACCGAAACTGTGGTCATACAGAAGACACGAGAGACTGAAAAAGCAAGTCCTAAAGATCAGACAAATGAGTTTCTGGAGAGAATATGGACTGAGATGAGGGGCAAGTTCACCATATCAGAGGCCAAACAAGACAAAATTCAAGAAGTATGCGAGAAGTTGGACTGTAAACTAAACGCACTAGGAGACAGAGTAACAGCTGTGGAAGAAGAAGTAAGTGTCTTGAACAAAAGGGTGGAAAGCAACCGGAAAGAGCTAAGCACATTAAAACAGGAGGGGACACATATGAGCGAGAAGCTGGAATCGCTTGAGAATCAAGCCAGGAAAAACAACATACGAATCCTAAATGTACCACAAAATGAAGAGGGGACCGACATCAAGAAGTTCATCGTAGAACTCCTGGTGGAACATTTTCCCTGGATTAATGCAGAGCAGCTAGAGGAAGACATGCAAAGAGTCCACAGAGATCCATTTGGAAAAAATAAAGAAAGGAAAACACCTAGGAAAATACTCATTAACTTTAAAACTTACACATTAAAAGAGAAAATTGTCGGTGAGGCCCTGAAAAAAGGTAACTTCAGTAAAGGCTCATGGTCCTTCAGGATCAGGTCCAACATGTCAAAAGCATCACAGGACAGGCAATGGGAGTTGGGGAAACTCATGCCAGAACTACAATCACTGGGCGCCACAGTAAAAATGAAGTTCCCACCCTCGTTGAGAATCATGTGGCGCAATAAAATGAGGAACATTAGAGATCCTGAAGAGGTGAAAAATCTTCTCGAGCTAATGGGAGATAATATTCGGTTGGAAAATCCCACAAGCTAAAATGATTTCAAGATGATATAAAAAAAATATATAAAAAAACGCATACAAGAATACATAGAATAGGTCGGTGTAGGGCGCTATAAACAAAGACACCATACACAAGTCAAGTCAAGAGTCAAGGAGCTACAAAGGGGTCAAAATGAAAACCCCAAGAAAAGAAGAAGGAGGCTTCCCCAGGGAGGGTAACGACAAAATGCAAGAACGAAAAACAAAAAAAACTCAGAAAACAAAAAATGGGTGGGGAGCAAAATGGGGAAAAAAACTAAAAAAATAATCCTCAATTATCGGAAAAAATGGAAAGAACGGAAAATCGAAACCTCTGCCAAAATATCTAGAATCCGCAACCAAAATGCTCTAACAACAAACATGACAGATGGGATAAATCAGTAAAAGAATTAAAAGAATTAAAATACTTTGCTGGAACGTAAATGGCATGATGACAAAAAGCAGAAGAAATAAAATCTTAGAATACCTCAAGACGACTGAAAGCGAGATCATTATCTTACAAGAGACGCATCTCCTAAAGGAGGAATGGGATCAGGCAATGAAAAACCTAAGATGGGTCGATACGTACGTCTGTACAAATCAAGGATGTAACATCAAAGGAGTAGCCATTATTATCAAAAAATCACTAAAAGCAACTATGGAATCCTCGGAAGTCGATAGTAAGGGTATGTGGGTTCTAGCTAGAATAACAACAGGAAACACCTCATATACAATAGCAGGCTACTACGGACCCAATCTTGATGACCCCGAGCCCCTTCAAAATGTATACACACACCTACTGTTAGCCACTACCCCGGTAATCCTGGGAGGAGACTTCAACCTTATATTAGATCCCAGAGTAGACAGGTCCCCCCCAGGAAGGCAACCAAATTCACCGAAAATGAGGGAGTGGATTGGAATATATAGAAGGGACTTAGATCTGATAGATGTATGGAGGGAAAAAGGAGACAAGAGTCAGCCTTACACACTACATAACAAAAAGCTAGGACATAGGTCAAGAATAGACTACTTCTTGATAGATAGAAGCCTACTGGAAAGCGTAACAAACTTAATCCATGTACCAGCCCACCTATCAGACCATTCCGCTATACAGTTAACTGTTCAATTAAACAAATTCCAAACGCAAAAAAGATTTACAGTAGAAAGGGCTATATTATTAGACCAACAAATCATACACGATCTCAGAGCAGAGACAGAAAACTTTTTTGAAGACAACAAAATAGGTACAACAAAACAGGTTACCTGGGATACATATAAGGCCGTGATAAGGGGCAAGTTACTTAGCCTAGGAGCATATAAATCTAGGAAAATGAGAAAGAGATAACAGACCGGGAAAAAAGTATAAACACCCTAGATACCCAAATATTAGCGGAAAGAGAACTAGACAAGAAAGAAAATTTACAAAAGGACAGACAAAAACAGAAAGACTCCCTAAGCAATATTCTTGAGGATAGAGTACGAGTAAAATGGGAAGCAAGCAAGCTGGCAAATCACGAGTACGGAGAAGGCTGCGGAAAATGGCTTGCATGGAAATTAAAGACTGACATGGCAAGAAACAAAGTAAGGGCCCTAAAGCAACATGGTCAACTAAGTTTGACCACAGAGGAAGAGGCAATCAGAAGAGATTTTGAGACTTTTTTCTCCGAACTATACACCGAAGAAATTAGCCCACCTGAGGAACAGATAGAGGACTACTTAGGAGACATGTCTTTTTTAGCCTTATCTGAAGATGAGAAATGTGAGTTAAATAAAGAAATCACAATCACCGAGGTAAAGGACGTAATAAGAACCCTGAAGAAAGGTAAAGCCGCAGGTCCAGATGCCTTGCCAAATGAGCTTTACATGACTTTAATAGACACTCTATCCCCATATATAACGGAGCTGGTAAATCTGTCCTTCAAACAACATGACAAGATACCTGATTCTTGGAACGACGCGGTAATAACTATCATCCTAAAACCAGGGAAAGACCCTACAAAATGCGAATCCTATCGCCCGATATCTCTGCTCAACGCAGATTATAAAATATTTACAAAAATAATTGGCAGCTAGACTGGGAAGACTCATGCCTCAGCTTATACACTCAGACCAGAAAGGCTTCACAAAAGGGAGACAACTACACGAACTCACACACGAACTTCTGAGTGCTATAGATATCGCCACATTAAAGAAGATCCCTCTTACGATTCTGACTGTCGATGCCGCTAAGGCATTTGACAGAGTAAACGGGGCATTTCTGAATAAAATAATGATCAAAAATAATCTAGGTAACTCTTTTTTACATGCCGTAGGAGAAATTTATAAAACTCCAAGATCCAAAATTCTGGTTAATGGCAATCTTACAAATGATATAAGAATAGAAAGAGGCACCAGACAGGGATGTCCCCTTTCTCCCCTGCTTTTTAATCTATACATAGAGCCATTAGCAAACAAACTTAGAAACAGCAAGGAAATAACCCCTTTTAAACATCAGGGATGGGAAAAAAAGATTGCACTCTACGCAGACGATTTGATGTTATTCACAGATAACTATGCCAGCTCTAATTTAGCCATAGAAAATATTTTAAGCAATTTTGGAGAGGTCTCTGGATATTTAGTTAACCACACTAAAACAGAAATCATGACATGGAACACACACTAAACAGCCCAAATGTCAGACAAGAGATAAAATACCTGGGCATTTTAGTGAGTCAGGACCTAGACAAAATTCCACAGAATAATCTAAACAGAGTGGCACGCGAGGTAAGGAAACTACTCAAAGTGTGGTCCAGCCTACCCTTAAGTTTTATAGGAAGATCTAACATCATAAAAATGACTGTGCTACCTAAATATACATACCTCTTTAACACCATTCCGCTAGAATTTAAAAAAACTGCTCTAGAAAAATTGCCGGGGGAAATCACTAGTTTCATATGGGCCTCCAAAGGAACAAGAATATCATGGAGAAAGCTCAGGAGGAAAAAAGAGAACGGAGGGATAGCAAGCCCAGACCTGGCAGAATATCACAGGGCATTTCACTTTAAAAACATGCGAACCCTCTTAAAAATTCATCAATATTACCCAGAACACTTACAGGCAATGACAGAAGCTGAGGATCACTTTCTTTTCAAGTTTGGTCACCAAAAGTACTTTAAAAAAATCAAACTAAAGATACTAAAGGAGGCAGCCAAATTATGGCATCAAATTAGAACTATCCTAAATATTCCCTATTACAGCTCAATGGCACCGGTATGGGACTCACCAGGAACCCCGGACTGCTTAAAAGACGCCATGGCTAAACCTTTGAAACAAGCTGACATTAAACACTGGGGCCAACTTCTAAACGGATCAACACTAATCTCCTGGGAAGAACTGCACACGATTTCTAACGGGACAGTCTCCAAATTTAAGTTTTATCAACTAAACAGCTGGGCAAAAACAATTCCGGCATATGACAAAGACAGTAAAACTCTTGAAAAAGAAATGATAAAAATTTTACCCATAAAAAAGGAAATTGCAAAGTGGTACTGGACCTTTATAATGGCAGGAGACGAAAGTATTCAGACTGAAGATCAAATCTGGGGGAAAGACCTGCCCATGGTAGACCTAGACAGAATAAAGGAAGAGTCTTTAAAGAAATGTTGGTCAACACTAAAATCAGCAGCCTTGAAAAGAAATCATCTGTACACACTACACAGGGCATACTGGACACCGAAAAGACTATCCAAATTTAAAAATGCAGGAGTGAAAAAATGCCCTAAATGTGGAGAAGAGAGGGCAGACGATGTCCACATGTTCTGGAATTGCCCATCCCTGGAAAAGTTTTGGGAAGAAGTCGGTAAGACTCTAAGCTCGATTTTCCAAAGACAACTAAACGTAAGTACAAGTCTTATTCTCTTTGGGATTGATAACACAGCAGAAGGGCATAAATTAATAGTAAGTGAGGCAAATCTACTTTTTGTACTAATGGTGATAGCAAGCAGGGAGATTTGTATTAAGTGGATTGGGCCAGTGCCTCCAACACATGGAGAGTGGATGAACTCAGCTCTCAACATAAACAGACAAGATAGAAGAGGGAAAGCTAGCAAGAGACATAAATACTGGGAAATCATGGAAAACCACCTGACCTCCAATGCAAGGGCAGAACATACGGTCCTATGATTAACGCGAAAGCATCATCTGGTTGATGAGTATAATACTCATAGAGTAGCCAAGGTGGCTAGCTCCCCTCCTCTTGACAACAGAAATGTTAATATGTAATGGCTTAAAGGGACTCCTCTGACACAATGAAATAAGGGAAACTCCCCAACTAAGAGAGACCAAGGGGCAGTGACGGTACAAAAGTTCAGAGGCAGAGACCTGAAATTCCATACACATAGAATTTTCGCAATATGAGAATAAAATTTCTTTTTTTTATAAAAAAAAAAAAGCATGATAGTCTCAGGGTCTTTCTTGTAATATCAGTTAAAAGCGTAGGTTCATTAAAATATATAGAAAGATTCAAATCCCTGGAAGAATCATGTACAAAGGACAGCCACGGAATATTTGACCAATTGTCTAGGCCCAAACAGTCTAAAATTAATGCACGAGTTAAGCTACATTGTTCTGTTGTCCAAATACGGTGCCACAATAATATTGGCTGAAGTTTTATATAATCAGCTATATAGTCCATCCCCAGTTCGATGTGACAAGCATAAGTTGGAGAACGCTGTGAAACGGCCAGCAGATAACAGATCAAAGTATTCTCCACCCTCTGCAAGATGTCCGCTGGTACGTAGCCCCACACCCCAGCGCCATAAACAGCTACGCTATGGCACTTCGCATAATAGGCTTCCCTACTTTGCGTGCAAACACGATTAGGGCGGATGTGGCTCTTAAAAATAGGAGGTGCCTGCTAACGATGGCAGGTTTCCAGGAAGAAACACTATCAAATAAAATGCCTAAGTAGGGGTATGTCTTAGTACACTCCAGCTTAGATTCTTCAATAAATATCGATTTATTCTTGGTTGTCTTTTTTCCAAAATGCATAACAAATGTTTTTTTGATATTAACCTTGAGATCCAATGAGGCCATGAAGTTACAGTAGGAATTTAGCTGTATTTGGAGTTGTACTGGAGTTCGCGCCATAATCACCGCGTCATCCGCGTAAAGTAACGCGGGAATAGGGCGACGAATAATAGCAGGTAGATCCTGGCTCCCTTCTAACATGGCCTTCTCAAGCCCATTTGTATAGAGATTAAATAAGAAGGGAGCCAGGACACATCCCTGTCTAACCCCCTTTGTAACTGGAAAGGAAGAGTAAGCTCCCCATTCACCCCGAATCTGACCCTGGCCGTTGCTCCCTGATACAGCTCACGTAAAAAAGATACTATCGGGAGGTCTACACCCAGTTCTATTAGGGTTGACCACAGCCTTGAATGTGAAACACAGTCAAAGGCTGCGGTCAAATCCACATAGACCAGGAGGAGGTTGCCTTTCTTGGCCTGGGCATACTTCCCAATTAGAAGGGAGAGATTCAAAGCCTGCTCTACTGTGCCCAGTCCCTCCCGGAAGCCATATTGCAGGTCGGTCAGAATGTTGTTATCCCCTGACCAGATCCGCAGTCTGTCTAGGATCAACCGACCTGCAACTTTACCAAAGGAGTCCAGGAGGGAAATGGGCCTGTAGCAAGCCGGGTTATTACGATCATCCTTCTTAAAGATGGGAAGCAGGATAGAAGTTGACCAAGATTTAACAAGTCCCCCTTTTAGGGCTGCTTCAAGTACTCTGGTTAAAACTGGTGCCCAGAGTTCCTGGGTATGAGTGTAAATATCTAGCGGAACGCCGTCCAGCCCCGGGGCTTTACCAGATTTCGAGGATGACAAGGCCTCGGTTACTTCCTCAAGGCTAAAAGTTAAATCGATAGGATAGGGAGATATATTTGTACTTACAGTTGGTTCAACAACTTCTACTAAAAATATATTTGAAAAATGGGAAACCAAACCATCTGCATTGATTGCTACCTCTATACTAGGACCAGTGTTCGCATCGTTCAGGAAGGGTGAATTAACCACTTTCCAGAACATTTTACTATCCTTTCTATTGCAGCTCTCATGGAGCTTTGCCCACAGATCTTTTTTCCTTTCCTTTCTACATTCTTTTTTCGCCAAGTTATAAATCCTTCTCAGCTTCCTGATTTCTTGCTGATCCCTCTCGGTTTTGTGCAGGGCCCTTTTTAAATTCGAAAGTGCTCTGCGACATTCCGAGTTGAACCACCCATTATCCTGAAAACCAGTCTGCTTTTGTTTGCGGAGCAGCTCCTTACTAATTACTTTAGCAATGTTAATAAAACTAGTTAAAATATCATCAACATTGGAGTGCAAATTTAGACACGTTTCCAACATAAGAAGTGCTTTGAGAACGACATTAGATGTGATAACATCCGGGTCTACTCTGGCCCATTTTACCGAGTAACCATTAATTTTATCTAAGGACAGGGCTTTTTGGATTAACAATCCAGGGTTACCTGTGAGATCACGCCCTGTAGGGACTGAGATAGTGACACTATTAGAAAAATGATCACTACTAATGTCGCTGCCAGTATTAAATGTAATCAATTCCTCCGTCATGTGATATGAAATCAAAATAAAATCAATTGTGGTATTACAACCCCTGCCATGAAAGGTGGGGGAAAAATCAATTGGGGGTTCAACAAGTTCATTCGCAAACCCCAGTCCTAGGGTAAAAAGCTTTTCACTTAAAATGTTCCCAGCACTGGAGTGTGCGAAATGCGTTATGGAAGCCCCCTCCTCATCTACAACTCCACAGTTTAAGTTAGTATAATCTTTACATAAAGCAATATTGAAATCGCCAATTAATTTAAAAGACTGAGAAGGACATTTATTCCGCATTTATTCCGTTGCTCATCTAAAACCGAAAGTGTCCTATTTAGGACTTTCTCAAAATCGGGTGGTGAAAGATTATTATAAAAGTTTAACAGGAAATATGTATGCCCTTGATTTACTGAGAATTTAATTAACTGATAATTCTCATCAGTAGAAATGTCTACCATTTTTTCAAATGTAAGGGTGTTGGATACATAAACTGATAAGCCTCCCTTAGGTCTACCGGCAGGTGATGGACGTGCACTTGACTGAAACAATCTATACCCCTGGAGGTGAATTGCGGTTACTGACCACGTTTCCTGCCAGCATACTATGTTATGTTTTCTGATTGTTTCTAGCCAGTTCGGTTGGTCAACTTTAGAGCGGAGACCCGCAATATTCCAAAAATGGATAGAAAGAATCAGGGTAGTAGTTAAGGTTGAAGTGACCATATTGTGTCCCTGTAATAATGGGGAGGCATCCTGTATTATAGTCCTTGGACTTTCTGTCAAAACAATAATATCTGTATCCTCTATTGGACCTTCACCAGTGGAAGAAAGACTGCCACGGCGATCCTCCAATAGGTGTACCTTTTGGGGTGTTCTTAGTTTGACTGGAGGGAGCAAATCAGAATTATCCTCAAGAGTTGGAGTAAGTAATGAGAAATTTCCTAGTTACCACAAAGGAAAGTTTCAATTCTATTAAGGAGGCGGAGGCGAGGATTTCGCTAGTCCTTTCTCCATTTTATTGGACAGCAAGTTAGTAGTAAAAGAAAAAACATCACATCCAGGACTACCCAAACCAACATGGCAGCGGTAGGCCTGGTAACGTAACAACCAATCAGAGTCCAACAGTTCGTATATATGGAGTCCCAGCTGTTAGTCCTTCCTCTTTCGTGGGAGCTGCCGCAGGGAAGAAGTCATCCATCCACTAGTCCGTTTTTTGATCGGAGCCTAGGGAAGAGAACAAAATAATAATATCTCGTCCAGAACAATGTCGAAGAATTCAAGAACATTGCAATGGAGTAGAAGAACGAAATGCAGATATAACTTAATCAACATTGCACAGCGTAACAATGAAAACATTAAACTCAGAAAAAAGGTATACTCCCTTAGACGAAGTAACAAATCATATTCCAGTTACGGGAGGGCAGGCTCGATAAAGCCTGGGTGGGAAAATCCTCGCCTCCGCCTCCTTAATAGAATTGAAACTTTCCTTTGTGGTAACTAGGAAATTTCTCATTCTATGTCAGGGAGCGGAGGCGAGGATTTTGCTTGTTCAAAGCCTACTCACCACCAACGAAGCAGCCTCATGGATTGGTTTAAAGTAGAACTTTTTGAAAGTCGAATCTGAGGACCAATCCGCTGCATTCATGATATCCTCCAGGCGTCCACCTACCTGAATAGCCTTGGAAGCCATTGCACCTCTAGTGGAATGAGCCCCAAAGTCAGTGACGCTAATCCCAGCTTCAGACATTATCCACCTGACCCATCTGGCAATGGTGGGAGAGGAAACTGCCTTGAAAGGCTTCTTAACCGCTATAAGTAATTGTCTTTCGCCCGGAGGGCGGAGCTCAAGAGTAACATCCTCATATGTCTTAAGGCAACGCACAACACAGAGCTTTGGCGAATCTGGGAAAGCCGGGTAAGTTACTGACCTGGTATTACATTTAGTTCTTCTGGAAACAGTAAATGTAACCCCTTCTGGGGTAAAAACCCTGGCTGACACATCCAGAGCACGAACATCTGAAGCACGTTTACATGATATCAAGCAGAGGAGAATCGCTAATTTGGCCAAAAGCTCCTTGCGGGAAAGGTATTGATTATCCTGCCAGGACTTTAGAAAATTCAAGACCACATTAACATCCCACAAACCTGAATAACGAGGTTCTGGAGGACGCGAAAGGCGAATACCTTTAAGGAGTTTACAAACCCAAGGGTGCTCACCAACCGGAGAGCCATCAACGAGGGCATGCCCAGCAGAAATTGCCGACCTGAAAGAATTAATGGTGCTATACGCCAATTTCTGCTTGAAAAGATCAGCGAGGAAGTTAATCACGTCGGTGACAGAGGAGCCCATGGGATCCAGGTGTTTTCCCACACACCAACGAACCCATCTGTTCCATGCCGATCTATACCGCTTAGTGGTGTTAGGAGCCCAGGCTCCTCGAATGAGGAGCTCAGCGTCTCTCGAAAGCGAGTCACAAGACCAACGTCCCCTGAAATCCTCCATGCCATGAGACATAGATGGCCCTGGAGAACCAGCGGATGTGGGTGACCCAATGGATCCGTCAGAATGTGGTCGAACGACGGAAGCCGAAGAGGCTTGTCCCAGGATAGTTCCAAAAGAGAAGGGAACCAGCATTGAGCTCTCCAGATTGGCGTGATCAGAATCAGAGAAGCTCTCTGCCTGCGGACTTGAGCCGCCACCCTTTGAATGAAAAGGAAGGGGGGAAACGCGTAAGCTGGAAACAGGGACCAGTCCTGTAGGAAGGCATCCACTGCTTCCGCCCCCGGATCCGGTTTCCAGCTGTAGAAACGGGGAAGCTGGGCGTTCCATCTGGACGCAAATAAGTCCATTACTGGAAGACCCCAAAGGTCCGAAATTCTCTGAAATACTGAAGGATCCAGTCTCCAGTCGCTGGCATCCCGGAAATTCCTGGATTGCCAATCCGCAACAGTGTTCAGATCGCCTGGGAGATACTCCGCCGTGACAGAGATCTGGCGAAGAAGGCAATAGTTCCAAAAGTCCTTCGCAAGGTCCGCTAGAACCTTGGAGTGCGTGCCTCCCAACCGATTGATGTACCTGACCGCAGTCGTGTTGTCCATCCGAAGAAGCACACAACACGAAACCTTGGTCGAGGTGAAGGAGCGGATGGCGAACGAGCCCGCAAGGAGCTCCAGACAGTTGATATGGAGGTGAAGTTCCTCCTCTGTCCATCTGCCGCCCACCGAGAGGGAGCCGCAACGGGCACCCCAACCCTGGCGACTGGCGTCTGACTCGATCACCAGATCCGGACGGGAACCAAAAATCGCCTTCCCGTTCCAGGCATCCATGTGATCCAACCACCAGAGGAGTTCCGATCGGGCTTCCAGATTCAAGGAAATCAGTTCCGAGTAAGTAAGACCCTTGCGGAGGTGAAATGCCTTCAGTCTCTGAAGAGCCCTGTAATGAAGAGGGCCTGGAAAAATGGCCTGGATCGATGAAGAGAGTAAGCCCACAATCCTGGCCAGTTGGCGGAGGGATACCCGATCCCGCCGAAGAACCTTGCGAATCTCCTTCTTGATCTTGGAGATCTTTTCGGAAGGAAGGTGAAGAGTCGCATCCGTAGTTATGATCAGAAAGCCAAGGAAAGTCATTTCCTGTCGGGGAAAGAGGTCCGACTTCTGGGCATTGATGATGAATCCCAGAGACTGAAGGAGGGTTATAGTAACCTGAAGATGGTGAAGAAGGAGGTCCTTGGACTGACACATTAAAAGAATGTCGTCCAGGTAAACAATCATACGAATCCCTAGGGTCCGGAGATGTTCTACCACCGGGCGCAGGAGTTTGGTAAAGCACCAAGGTGCTGAGGAAAGACCAAAGGGAAGCGTAAGAAATTCGTAAACCTGATTCTTCCACAGAAACTGGAGGAATCGACGATGAGGAGGAAAGATTGGAACCGAAAGATAAGCATCTTTCAGGTCCAAGCGAACCAGCCAATCGTTCTGTAACAAAAGGTCCCTCAGAAGATGGATGCCCTCCATCTTGAAGTGTCTGTAAACCAACCACTCGTTGAAGGAGCGGAGGTTGATTACTGGTCTGAACCCTTTGCCTTTCTTTTCCACCAGGAAGATGTTGCTGAGGAAACCGTTTGGGTGAAGCGCCGAGGGGATAATGGCGCCTTTTTGTAACATCGCCCGAACCTCCAAATTGACAAGTTCTTGGTCTGAAACAGAATACACTATAGGACGAGGACGAGAAAGCTGAACAGGGGAACCGTAGAATTCGATGTGAAACCCCTGAACCGTCTCCAGCACCCAAGGATCTGAAGTTATTGACGCCCAGGCCTGGGGAAACAACGCTAACCTTCCCCCCATTTGAACCAGAGAGATGATTCGAAATCTTACCATTAAATCCTCTGGAGTTGGACTGGAATCCACCACGTCCTTTGCCTTGGCCTCTGCCTCCTCTGGAGGGGTAAAAGGTACCCTGTCGTCCATCGTTCCAGCCGTTATTTCGTTTGTACTGGCCTCTATTGGGGCCTTGCTGGACCTGACGGCCGGAAGAGCGACCCCTGCCTCTGCCGGCCCCGCCAAAAACCTTTCTGGGGAAGAATTTTTTCATCGAAGCCTGAGCCTTGTCCAGAGCCGAAAAGGTTGCCACAAACTTCCCCAACTCCTTAACAAAGGGGTCCCCAAACAAAGCACCCTGTGCAATAGGGCCTGCCTCCGAAGACGACAACTCCCCTAATTTCGGGTCAATCTTAAGCAGTAAGGAACGTCGCCGTTCTGCAGAGAGCGCGCAATTGGCATTGCCAAGAAGGCACATTGCCCGTTGCGACCAACCAGCAACGTCATCAACAGACATCGGTAAGCCCGACTCCTTAGAGCGTTGGGCTGTTTCAATAATTTTAGTGAGAGGGCCCACCACATCTAGGAGTTTATCCTGACAGGCTTTCCATGACCTATCAATACCCTTTTTAGGGTCTTTGATATATTTGGCGAAGAAGGTACACAACTTGGGATCTATCTCAGGGGTGCAAGCCACTCTAAAGGGAAGGGAAGGGCGAGGGCACTCGGAGCGCAGACGGAGTCGGACATCCTGAGGTAAAGGCTGTCGAAGCTTAGCTGCGACATAATCAGCAGTAGACTGCTCAGGAAACCACTCCGATGACCTAGGTCTTACAATCGTAGATGGGTCAAACATATTAGGAGGCGCAAGATCACCCTCCGTAAGACTAGGAGCACTGGGCTTAGGGCGCCAAGACCTGCTCACATCAGAAAAATCCTCTGAGGAAGCATCCTCATCCTCATCACGTATTCGTCCTCCTCATCATTTCCCTCAAAGGGGGACCCTTCCTCCGGGTCAAGGTCCTGGGTGGCAAAACCACCAGTCTCTCCGGGTGATTCTTCCCCCCGGTAGGGTGCGCTTCTAAGCGTGCGCGCACTCTTACGGAACACTTCAGATAATTTACTGAAGCCCTCCAGGTGCCCCGCGTCACGCTTCCTGGCCGTACGTGGTAGAGCACACGGAACACCACTGGACCCTGCCCCACTGTCCCCAAAAACACCAGTATCATTCTTAAAAACATGGGCTGACAGTCTGTTTACACTGTCCTGCAGAGGTGCCAGAGCTTGGGCTATCGCCGAAGAGAGAAGCCTGTCAACCTCTGCAGGAGGGTGTAAAGGGGTCAGTTGTGGCTGAACATTAGGAGCCACCACCTCAACAGTTGAAGGACTTGACTGCATATTAGCAGAAAAACTGGTACCCATACACGAACACCCCAACTAAATACAAGGGGAAAAAAACCCTTCACACAGGTACCAGGCAGGCTAACACAATAGAAAACCTGAAACACCAAAATTCTGACAGAAAAAAATAATTAATTCAAATAATTTCAGTCAGAAAAATACTTCTTGCCGTCTAAAACGGCGTCAGTGTGAGGGAAGAGGCCGGAAAATGACAGAAGCGCAGTGCCTCAGCGCGTTTCTACTCAAGCGCGAAGAGCGCTGAGGAGAACAGCTGATCGGCGTCAGAAGCCGACACCAAGATCGCGCACGCGCGAAGAATGAACGCTCGGGCTGAAAGCCTACCGCGTTATGGAAACACAGCCTACAATAAGGCAAAGTCAAATACAAACAATCGCTATCAAATAAAGCTGTCAACAATCACACAAAAATCTGCCACGACAAAGATATGAAGAGCGTGACTTATCTTGCCGAGGCAGCAATGGAGAAAGAGGAAGGACTAACAGCTGGGACTCCATATATACGAACTGTTGGACTCTGATTGGTTGTTACGTTACCAGGCCTACCGCTGCCATGTTGGTTTGGGTAGTCCTGGATGTGATGTTTTTTCTTTTACTACTAACTTGCTGTCCAATAAAATGGAGAAAGGACTAGCGAAATCCTCGCCTCCGCTCCCTGACATAGAATGGTCATTCAATGTCATCTAAACCTGACAGAATGGTAAAACGATTTTGTGTGGGAATAGAAAATGGTCTTGTTATCGGATGGTAATTAAAGCTGCCCTCCTGTGTAGAGGAATTTCTCCAGAGTGAAGAATAATAATGACCTGGAGGGTTAGTATAATTATACTGATAATTGGGTATATTTCTGTGGTGTTCTTCCTGCTGTATAGGTTGAAACCTAGTGAAAGCATCCTGGCATTGGGATAAAGGCCTGGGATATTCTGCTCGTGACTCCGGATGAGGCCCAAAGTAGTTCAATCAGTCAATCAATCAGAACACTTGTATAGCGCACTACTCACCCGGAGGGTCTCAATGCGCTTGGGGGAGGAGGTCCGCTACTGCTCGAACAGCCAGGTCTTGAGTTGCCTCCTGAAGACGAGGTGGTCCTGGGTCAGCCGAAGGTGGATGGGGAGGGAGTTCCATGTCTTGGCCGCCAGGTAGGAGAAGGATCTGCCTCCGGCGGTGGCTCTTCGGATGCGTGGTACGGTGGCGAGGGCGAGGCTAGCGGATCGTAGCTGGCGGGTGGGCGTGTGGAAGGTCAGGCGGTCGTTGAGGTACTTGGGGCCCAGGTTGTGGAGCGACTTGTGTGCGTGGGTGAGGAGTCTGAACGTGATCCTCTTGTTGACGGGGAGCCAGTGCAGGTTCCTCAGGTGGCTGGAGATGTGGCTGCGTCGAGGGATGTCCAGGATGAGTCGGGCGGAGGCGTTCTGGATTCGTTGAAGTCTTTTCTGTAGCTTGGCTGTGGTTCCGGCGTAGAGGGTGTTTCCGTAGTCCAGCCGGCTGGTGACGAGGGCCTGGGTGACCGTCTTCCTGGTTTCGATCGGGATCCATCTGAAGATCTTGCGGAGCATGCAGAGGGTGTGAAAGCAAGAGGAGGAGACGGTGTTGACTTGTCTGGTCATCGAGAGGGAGGATTCCAGGATGAAGCCCCGGTTGCGTGCGTGGTCTGTTGGCTTGGGGGCGGTGCCCAGGGCTGGGGGCCACTAGGAGTCGTACCAGGCGGAGGGTGATGGTCCAAGGATGAGGACTTCCGTCTTGTCTGAGTTCAGTTTTAAGCGGCTGTTCTTCATCCACTCGGCGACGTCTCTCATCCCATCGTGGAGGCTGGTTCTGGCGGTGGCGGGGTCGTTGGTGAGGGAGAGGATCAGCTGGGTGTCGTCGGCGTAGGAGATGATGTTGAGGTTGTGTTGGCGTGCGATGGCTGCAAGAGGCCTCATGTAGACGTTGAAGAGGGTGGGGCTGAGTGATGATCCTTGCGGGACGCCGCAGATGACTTCGGTGGCCTCGGAACGAAACGGGGGGAGACGGACTCTCTGTGTTCTTCCAGCGAGGAACGAGATGATCCACTTCAATGCCTTCTCTTGGATGCCGGTGTTGCTGAGGCGTTGGACTAGGGTGCGGTGGCAGACAGTGTCGAACGCGGCGGAGAGGTCCAGGAGGATGAGTGCCGCTGTTTCCCCGTTGTCGAGAATGGCTCGGATGTCGTCGGTGGCTGCGATGAGGGCGGTCTCGGTGCTGTGGTTGGCTCTGAAACCGGACTGCGAGGGGTCGAGGGATCCATTCGTCTCAAGGAAGGCGGCAAGCTGTCTGTTGGCGATCTTCTCGATGACTTTGGCAGGAAAAGGGAGGAGCGAGATGGGGCGGAAGTTTTTGAGGTTGGTGGGGTCCGCTGTTGGTTTCTTCAGTAGGGCTCTGAGCTCGGCATGCTTCCAGCTCTCCGGGAAGGTGGCGGTGTCGAAGGACGTGTTGATGACGTCTCGGAGTTGGGGTGCGATGGTGGAGTCGGCCTTGTTGAAGACGTGGTGGGGGCAGGGGTCAGTGGGAGAACCGGAGTGGATGGTGTTCATCGTGCGGGCTGTGTCTTCAGTGGTCACTGCAGTCCAGGTGCGGAGGGTCGTGGTGGGGTGCGTTGGTTCGGCGGTAGGGTGCGAGGATGGTGTGCCGAAGCTGTTGTGGATATCCGCAATCTTGCGGTGGAAGAACGAGGCGAGGGAGTCGCAGAGATCTTGTGAGGGGGTGATGTCGTTGTTGCCGATGCTGGGGTTGGAGAACTCCTTGACGATGCTGAAGAGTTCCTTGCTGTCGTGGGCGTTGTTGTCCAGTCGATCCTTCAGTGATTTCTTCTTGGTGGTGCGGATGAGCTGGTGGTGCTCGCGGGTCGCGTGTTTGAGGGCGGTCATGTTGTCAGTGGTCCGGTCGAGAAGCCAGGCTTTCTCGAGGGTGCGGCAGGTTCTTTTGGAGTCCTTGAGTTCGTCGGTGAACCAGGGGGCCTTCTTGCCTCTAGGTTTGCTGGGGGGGCTCTTCAGTGGTGCGAGGTCGTCGGCGCAGGATGTCAGCCATTGCGAGAAGTTGCGGGCGGCTTCGTTGGGGTCCGGTGTGCTGGCAGGTGGGTTCTGGCTGAGGGAGGTGGTGAGCTGGTCGGCGGTGATCTTGCTCCAGCTTCTGTGGGGAACCTGTTGCGGGTGGTGGTGGGTCGTGGTTTTCCTGAAGCTGAAGTGGACGCAGCTGTGGTCGGTCCAGTGAAGTCCGGTGGAGTGGTTGAAGGCGATGTGCTTGCTGGATGAGAAGACGGGGTCAAGCGTGTGGCCGGCGTAGTGGGTGGGGGTGTTGATCAGTTGCTTGAGACCGAGGTTGGCGAGGTTGTCCAGCAGGGCGACGGTGTTGCGGTCCTTGTTGTTCTCCAGGTGGAAGTTGAGGCCCCCTAGGAGGATGTAGTCGGCGGAGGGGAGGGCGTGTGGGCAGATGAAGTCCGTGATGTCTTCGCTGAATTGTGTGCGTGGTCCCGGGGGTCTCCTCCGGTGTGGTTGACGCGGTCCCTCCTGATGATCTTGTATCCATCCGGGATGGCGATGGCGATGTCGGGGGCTGAGGAGGCGTTCATCCAAGTTTCAGTGAGGAACGCAACGTCAGGAGATGTTGTGTCGAGCAGGTTCCAGAGTTCGATGGCGTGTCTGTGGACGGAGCGGGTGTTGAGCAGGATGCACTTGAGTTGATTGTTGCTGGTGCTTGGCTTGGCGGGTGCGGTGCAGGTTCGGAGGCAGGTGAACTTGCAGGTAGTGCAGGTGAACTTGCAGGTAGTGCAGGTGAAGGGTCCGTGGAAGCGTTTGGAGGCGGCTCGGCAGCAGGCGGGATTCCGGCTGGCGTTGAGTGCGTAGAGGGCGGCGGCGTGGTAGGTCCTTCGGTTCGTCTTGCGTCGGTGGGGGTCAGGGGTCCTGGCGCTGGGAGCGGTCCAGGCGCGGACGGGCACAGACGGGCTTACCTTTGGCGCACCTTCGGCGCACAATCGGCGCGCCCGCTGCGCGTGACCGCTGCGCTTGCGCGCGGTCGCCATTTATGGCGAAGTGGGAGGGAGGGAGGAGCAGCGGGGAGGGCACAGAACGAGAAGGGGGCGTGTCTAATAGGACGGCGGCGGGAAGCGGGGAGCGGGGCGGGCAGGCACAGGGGGACTAGGAGGACAGTAACACTTTGAAAACACCGACGTGCAGGGAACAACAGTCACGATTATGCAGGCAAATAAACAGAAGGAAACAGAACAGAATACTTTGGCACACGAAAAACGGCGAGATCAGCGAGGCACAACGAGGGCAGTAGCGAGGGAGGGGCACACACACAGCTGGTGGCCGTGCGGCGCGGGGGTGTCCTGGGAGAAGGTCACACTCACCTGCGCCGCGCGGTCGCCATTTATGGCCAAGTGGGAGGGAGGGAGGAGCAGCTGGGAGCGGGGAGGGCACAGAACGAGAAGGGGGCGTGTCTAATAGGATGGCGGCGGGAAGCGGGGAGCGGGGCGGGCAGGCACAGGGGGACTAGGAGGACAGTAACACTTTGAAAACACCGACGTGCAGGGAACAACAGTCACGATTATGCAGGCAAATAAACAGAAGGAAACAGAACAGAATACTTTGGCACACGAAAAACGGCGAGATCAGCGAGGCACAACGAGGGCAGTAGCGAGGGAGGGGCACACACACAGCTGGTGGCCGTGCGGCGTGGGTGTGTCCTGGGCTCTCGATCTAATAAGGGTCTGATGATATCATCCTGATAGTAGTCCTGCGGCCTGGAATTTGAAAGGGTTATCATATTTCCGGGATAAAAATAGGTCAGGTTGCGAGGGATAATCAAAATACTGTCAGTGGGGGGAAACCAATCTAAAATGTACCTAACTGCCTTTGTATCTCTAAAGTTTATTCTAATGATATCCCCCGTGATATTCATTTTGCTGGGCCCTAACCAAGGAAGGCGCCTAACATGTAGAATTTCACCATTCACATTAGGGGGAAGAGGACGATTTTTTTGGAGCCAAAATATAACTTTATTTTTTAATTGAATTTGGTTTTCGTTTTTACTATCATTTCCTTCCTCCAATACCGGAACTCCAGTGAGCACCACCACTAGTGGGACTGACTACTTCTGGAGGTAGTTCCACATTTAGCCTTTTAGAAGCGGAAGGCTTCACTGGGGTATCCTTACTAGAGGATTTGTGGGAATTACCCGGGGTATTAGTCTTTCGGTCCTCCTGTACCAACTTATCGCTGTTTTTCCCCTTTGGTCTCAATGTTTTGGGAAGTAGTGGTTTTAAATTTTGCAAATTTGTCTGATTGGTAGTTTTATTCTCCTTTTGATCGGTAATATTTGGGGGCAATATAATAGTTGTGGTCAATGGTGGAGGAACTGATACACTCCTAGTTCCTTCTTTAAGTTCTTTAATTGCCTGTTCTAAATTTCCCAGTTGTTGCCCTATTATTTGTAGTCTCTCTACCAAGGGCAATGTGAGAGACCTAACTAATTTCTCAATACTTCTCAATAAAGCAGTACCAGTTGTATCCAGTAAAAGGGAGGGAGATTCTATAGGTGATATAGGTGTGGTTGGTGTAACTAAGACAGGGGTCATAGGATTACCACAATCTACTTGGCTAGTTTTATTTATCTGTACACTACTAACCCCCCTTTTCCTTCTTTTCGGGGGAGGACCATACAAGCGTACTTTTTTTTTCGGGGGTTTATTGCGTTTTTCAATAAGCTCAACCACTGGAGATAGTAAAGCTACCGAAACTTCCGCCTCTTGCGTCTTGTTGCCTAAAGATACAGAGAGATTTATAGGCAAATCATTATTTATAACAGGAAGAGGAGAAGTGATATCTTGTAGAAGTAAAGGAATGCTATCTTCGGGGGAATCTTCAGCGTCCTTGTTATCGCTGTAAATACTAGGGAGGTGAGACAAGGCAAGCTGTAACGGGCCCAACGAGGAACGTTTGTTTTTTATTAGCTCTATCGAGCGACGTCGCTCAGCCCGTCGTTCTGCAAGAGCACTATCCCTGTCCGTTCCTCCTATGGCTCTAATGAAATAATTATCTAGAGTCCCTTGCTTTACCCCTCCACCCACTAAGGACGTTGTAATTGGCACCGGTGAGGACATTGTATCGACTTAGCACTATGAGTTAAATTCACTCGATAACAGTCATATGAGTGGGGACCACACTGAAGGCTCACAATCCACCAAGTCCGAATGTTAAACAATATCTTATCAAAATCTTAAGTAGATCAGACAGCTCACAGGCAAGAACGCAGACCAGAGTCCCTTCCTACCTCTCCTAGGATTGCACAGCTCAGAGGGGGGGCCCAGTCGGGCTCTTCCGGCCTCTGAGGGCCTAAGAGGGCCCGCCCTTTGCCCGGGCTTAGCCCACGCGCGTCCCGCGTGCGCTACTATGGGTGGAGCTATATACGGGGAAGGAGGGGGGCGGGAAGAGTCGCAGGTGCGCGTGATGGACTTTGCGCTCAGCCTGCTGGGACTCGCAGTCCCGCGCCCTCTGGAAAGTGAAGCACCCAGTCAGTCTCTCCCCGATAATCCAAGTTCGGTTAAGTTCCACACGAAGTCCTCACAAGGTCACTTCTCATATGACCAGAAAAGCAGTTTACTCCACAGAACGGCTGCGAGCGGCACCCCAATACCTATATGTAGCTCTCCTGTGTGCAGCCTAGCCTACTAATTTAGAAAGATTTGCTTGGTTGAATTAGTATGCATATACCAAAATTGAGATTGTATATTTGAGATGAAAATGTGTTTATATTCAGAGTTCATCAGCTAATATTTGGATAGAAATGGCTGAATTTCAAAAATGTATCTACAGCCGATATTTGAGTGAGAACTCATGCGGCATTGAATCGTCCTTTTACAAATGTCATTAACTTGGGTCCAGACGCATTGTAGCTGGCCTGAAAAGGCATTCTATATTGACAAAGCCATTTTTACATTACTGCTGGCAACTGCGCATGATGCACTGAGTTGATTGCTGGTAGTAATCTTGCATATGGTGAGCATTAATGTAATATTGTCTAATGTGGTCACTATTACAACACTTATAATATTAGTAGCTCTCGAAGAGTGTAATTGAACAGAAGTGGCTCTCATATTAGTAAAGGTTGGAGACCCCTGGTCCAGCCAATGGATATTTGTAGCAATAATATTGAATTCCTCAGAACCATGCTTTCATATTTTGAATGCTTAACCTGACAGAGGTGTACATGTATATTCTGTTCTAAGCAGCCTGAGCTTCTGGTCTTGAATACATAAGCAACATAGAATTATCTAACACTTAGAAAATGATAATTGCAATCCTAACATATGGTCTATTACTTAGTCTACAGGTTACCACAATAAGGCATGCAATTGCATGTTTCTTTGAAATATGTCTATTTCTTGTTTTTGCAGAGATCAACAAATACACTGACAATCTGGGCACAAAAAATGAAAGACAAGAGTGGGAAGACGGATTCAAAAATATTATCACGTCATTTATTGAGGTAGAACATCTATTTTTATTTACTTTAGTCAATGATGGCTAACAGACACCTAATTAACAGTTGAGCATTAAATAGCAAAAGAATATACGTCCACCAAAGGAAGGGCCACTGGAAGAGGAAGAAGTGATTGACTGAGGATGAGTTGACTGACAGGGAAATCCATATATCAGAGTAAAATGAAACTCATGTAATATGAGCTGACCTGCAGAATAGAAGGGGATTGTTAGAAGCAGTGAACAGCTGTGAGAGTAAGAATTCACTAACAGAGCAAGTGATGATTGTTAGAGGAGGATCTGACTGTAGGAGGGAAAGGCAACCCACAGAGTAAGAGAGTGATTGTAAAAGGAAAAGTAACTGGAAGAGTTTACTAGCTTACCAAGGGATGAATATGTGACTAAGAAAGGAGGAGATGACTGCCTGGTAAGAGGTAACAGAGAAAATTGTAGCTGTCATAAAATGAGGAGACTGTCAGTGAACAACGACTATCAGAGGAAGCAGCGACTGACAGAGGGAGAAGCACTTGCATGAGAAGAGGTGTCTGGCAAGAGGTTGCTGGCGGAGGAATCCCTAGTAACAATTCCTTAATAGAGAGAAATAAATAAATAAATGCAATCACAAACATTGCCTTTATAGAGACAAACATGTATTTCTATATTGTTTCTTTCCACAAAATTGATCATATTCAGATTTTGTTTTGTTTTAAAAATGTTATGTTGTAGGAATGTTTTCCTTCACTTGATGCTTTTGTCTGTCTTCATTTGAAACACAATGTTCGAGGCATATGAGCTGCAGAGTGTACACTTAGCATTAGATCGCCACCTGGTGTTGGGCTCGGATGATTTCAGGTTGTTGTCTTCTTAGAAGAAGTCTTTGTAGTCACGAGATAGGTGACTCCTCCCTTGGACAATACTGCGCATGGTCATCGACTCCATCCTCAGATTATTTTTTTCCGCCACTGGGTTCGGATGAAAGTTCTCCGCTCTGGCTAGAAAAAAAATTCCAGCAACTTCGAAGCGTAAAAACTTTATACAAATAATATCGACATCGAATATACTACTTTCGACGCCATCAGCTACATTCCGGTGCATCGACGCGGGCCGTTGGGCCTATCGGCGCCGTGCGGCCTACACCTCATGGACAGGACTCCGTTCAAGAGATGCCCGGTATGTCGAGCAAAATTCCCTCATAGCGATCATCACGAGGTCTGCAACCTCTGTCTATCGCCAGATCACTACGAGTTGACCTGCGCAGCTTGTGCATCCTTCCGATCGAAAAAGACCATTCTGGATCAGAGGGCCCATCGACACGAGATGAGGAGATCAGCCCCAGCACTGAAGGACATCTTCGATGACGAGGTTCCATTCGTCCCAGAAGAAGATTCGCCTGATCCCCAGATCGTATTAGAGGCAGAGGACTCAGATGACTCGATTCCATCTCGTCAACCCGTGAGTACTCTTGCCCCTGCACCACAGACACTGCCCAAGCCAAAGGCAACGGTCAGCACTCCGCCCTAGGGGCCTAGTCGAGACCAAAATATTCCCTCAAACGCCCCGCCTTCGGGCTCGGCTCCGAGGAAAACGACTACGCCTTCCAGTGCCTCGGCACCGAGCAAACCACACGTGCCAATTCCACCTCTTCCATCGGCATCGAAGCACAAACATCCTTCGATACCGAAGAATTCTTCGACACCGAGGCCAAAACACCCTTCAGTACCAAAAGACAAAGACCCTTGGCACCCACGCCTAAAGACGCACCGGTACCGAAGACAAAAATTGTACCGGATCCGAAAGGAGATCCGGCTCCGAAACCGTCCGGTTCCAAAAATAAGGATGGAAAACCAGAGTCCGACGCCTCGATGCCAACGAGACCTGCTTCCACTCCAAGGACTCCAACCTCGGTACCGAAGACTGCAAGGCCTGATTCAGAGTCCCCTAAACCCTCAGACACGCCTAGTAAACCAAAACCACCTTCGACACCGTAGAATTTGCCACAGGACACTGTAACGCCTCCTAAAGCAAAAGACACCAAAAAAACTCTATCGCCGCCAAAAAAAATGACGCCAAAGAAGGTTGTAGAGGAAGAAGAACTGTTTAGACCAGATCCTAAACAAAAGAGGGTCTATATCAACCCAAAAACTGGGCATGTGGAAGCTATTCCTCACAAAAAGAGACCAGCAGAAACACCACTTCTACCTGTAGTTCCTGCCAAGAAGAAGGATTGTGCAGCTTCTCCAATGCACCCTTCCTCTCCTTCACCTTCTTCCTCTCCTATCCCTCCTTACATTTCACCTAGAGTTTCTCCTGTTCAATCTCCTGCATCATCACACCACACTGATTATGAGTATGATCTAGGTGGGGGGATGACATACCAGACCCACATGCATACCCTGTAGATGAAGATATCAATCCAGATACATATCCTACAGATGACGATATATGAGTTCCCACCACATAATGTGCCTGACATTCCTGATCCTCAGTCCTACCCAACAAAACCTTCCCCTCCGGAGGATAGTATTGGGTTTAATCACCTCTTAAATAGAGCTGCCCTTTACCACGGGGTTTCAATGCACTCTGATGCCATTGAGGAGGATTTTTTACTGGATACATTTGAGCAGTCACAACGGTCTACGCAAATACTACCCATGATCAAAGGAGTAATTAAACATGCTCCAGAAATATTTAAAGACCATGTACGCTGTAGAGTGTTAAATCCAAGAATAGAAAAGAAATATAGACCAGCACCATCTAATCCAGTCTATATTAAGGGACAGCTGCCCCTAGACTCTTTAGTAGTGTCCAATGCACGGAAAAGAGCTAATTCATACAAATATATGGCGCAAAGCAAATACACAAGCCCTTCTCTCATGCTACAACAGGGCTCACTACGATCAATTGGAAAAACTATTAGAGCACCTCCCAGATCAATTCAAAGATCAGGCAACAGAACTCATACAAAAAGGCAAATTAATATCCAATGCCTCAATAAAATGAGCACTAGATGTAGCTGACACAGCATCCAGAGCAGTCAATACTAGTGTCATACTCAGACGACATGTGTGGTTACGCATTTCCGGGGTTAAGACATGATGAAAGAAACTGGAGTGATGGAGTCGAGATCTACACCCCCTAGGATGGACCTGATGGTATCCAAAGTCTCATCCTGGTGGATGGAAGTGTATAAAGATTCGACATACAAGGAGACCAGATAGTCTGTCTCCTGATTAAACTCTATTTCTGGGATCACCTTTAAGACATCCGTCGTGTCTTTCAGGTAAGTAGGCATAGTGTGCACTATAGGCCTTAAAAAATGATCTACAAAAGCCGAAAGGGGCTCCAGAACCGAACCCTGACCAGATATTATCAGTCGTCCAGGTGGTGGTCTCTGGGTCTTATGCACCTTGGGCAAAATGTAAAAGTAAGGCATAGTTGGATGTTGTGCCTGTAGGAATTGCGCTTCAAGAAGAGTTATCCAGCCTTCTGTCAAGGCTTCTTCTTCCAAGAACTTGATCTCATTCATCAGTCTAGTGGTAGGATCTGTCGTCAGTGGCAAATAGGAGGTTCGATCGCTCAGTTGTCGTAAGCACTCAGTTCTGTAGGTATCCATATCCAGTATCACTATGGATCCCCCTTTATCAGCTGGTTTTATATTTATCGAAGACTCCTGTGTGAGGATTTGTAATGCTTGTCTTTCTTGTCCTGACAAATTACTGTAGCTGTTCTTATGTGAACCCCAGATCTTTTCAATATCATCCCTCACTGCCTTTTCAAAAGTAACAACCTGTGGGGGTACCGTATGTGTAGGTGGAAGGAAAGTTGATTTCATCCTTAAACCTGTGTTTCTATCACTGTCTAGGTCATTAACATCAGTTTCTTTGTCTTTGAAAAAATAATGTAATCTTAGTTTTCGGAAGAACTGGGCTAGTTCTATTTGTAATTGAAAAGGATCCCCATTATCTGTAGTGATAAAGCCCAAACCCTTATTCAGAACAACTTATTCTATTGCTGATAGAGTTCTACTGCTTAAATTCACTACCGGACTAGGTTCTGGTTGTTCACTTACTCTTGGGCACTCCTTCTCGTGTGGCTTCGAGTGCCCGCATGGGGTCCTGTCGAGTCTGTCCAATGGACCTGCGCCTGCGCTTGTGTCGATCTCCTTTTGCCCCGTGACCTCCGGGGGCCAATTCCTAAAAAAGGCTGGTTGTTATAGTTCTGATAGCCAGGAAAGGGGGCCATAGGTGGCTGGAATGGATGCTGGAAATTGCCTGGATGTATCCACGGTGCTGGTGGCCACCATGGTTGTCCCGAGGCAGCTTGTTGTCCCCCGAAGTTCTGATATCTACCAGCCCTTCCTCGGCCTCTTCCCACATATGGGGAGGACTGGTGGCGTCTGGATCACTATCAGTATCTGAGCTGGATCCTGAATAGTTAGATCCATATCTCCTGCCGTTTTTACTAAAATATGGGGCTTTATAGGTATCGCTTGTGTAAGGATGTACACGGTCAAGTTTGAACTTCATCAGATCCTTTTTAAATGTATCTATTTTGATCTGAAGTATCAAATCATTGAAGTCCTTATTGTTCTTATCAGATTCGTCCTTCTGTTTTTTGAAAATAGTAGAGGTAACAGTGGTTTTTATTTGTGCCTCAAGGGCTTGTATTTCTATTAGGATCGTGTCTGCAACCTGCTTGGCTGTGCTAATTATCAATATTAGCCAATCTCGGATGCAACGGCAGGCGATTAGTGACCAGTCTTTTAGAAAGGATTTGTCATTCAAGAAAAGGCGAGGAGCATTTGTTACAATGAGTCTAGGAGATGCACAATTTGCCCTCAAATATTCCGCCATTGCAATTCCATGCACCTGTGTTCGAGAATGTGACTTCTTAAGTGTAAGGACCTTGCTCCAATCATCTATTGCACTCACCGATGGAGCTGGGAGTGTTTCTAAAATGCTAGGCATGTTGGCTAAGATTGATTGAAAAACTGAGTCGTCATATGCCAAACCACTGCATTCAGCCATACCCGAAAATGGTTGGGAAAGGAGGGAGTAAAAAAACCTTAGTGGGAAAACTACTGGAAACGGACCAAAGGAAGAAGGTATAAAGGAACTAATACTCACAAGTAATTAGTGATGGACTGCCTACTTAAGTACAATCACAATACAAAGCCCGCAGCTGCAAACTGCTCTAATACATTAAACACAATACTTTAATGGAGGGCCTGAGGGATATTTAGAGACCCGCCTAGGTTATATCCCCAATAGACAGCTGGGTAGAGCAACTGCAGGCCTCCATAGCTCTGTGGAGTGTCAAGACAGGCCGCTCCCTCCAACCAGGGTGCTGCTCTCACGCTGGTGAGCAGGAGGTCTTGTTGTCAGGTAAGTGTTTCTTTTAATACATTATTATTATTATTATTATTATTATTATTATTATTATTATTATTATTATTATTATTATTATTATTATTATTATTATTATATTGAATTTGTAGGACGTGCAGCTCCCCAAAAGGTTTCCCGGCGAGAAGCTGGTACGGAAGGGAAAGTAGAGAGTGAAAGCGAATAATATTAAAAGTTAGAATAACCAAGTCTTTAAACCCTTGTGGACGGCATCAAGCACAGATTCCTCTTGCAGGGAAGCAGATACAGAATTTCATAGGATCGGTCCTAAGTAAGAGAAAGACCTGCCTCGGATACGAATAGGTCTGACTTTTGGGACAACAAACCTAGTCTGCCGGGTGGAGCGCAGAGGACGGGAGGGCTGGTAACGCTGTACCAGATCTTGAAGACATTATGGGGCATCTCCTGTTTTAATTTTAAACCTATAGCACAAAGCTTTCAATTTCACCCGTTTCTCCACCGTCAGCCAGTGAAGGTCACGGAGAGATCCCGAGATAGAGGAGAACTTAGGCACACGACAAAGCAGTCTCGCAGCTGCATTTAGCACTAATTGAAGCCTTGCTTTTTTAGATCCCAGATAAAGAACATTACCTCAATCCAGTCTAGAAGTAACTAGGGCATGGACTACAGTTCTTTGTGCTAAGAGGGGAATCATCCATAAAATCTTCTTTAGCCATTTCAGAGCAGTAAAACAGGTAAAAGACACCTTGGCTACTTGTTGTTTCATCAACAGATGTTTATCTTCAATGAAACCCAAATTTCTAACATGGTTCACCGGCATGGGTAGAGTTTCCATTTCAGAGGGCTAGGGTTGCGGTCCCTAAAGGTCCTGTCTTTTACCTAAGATCATGACTTTAGTCTTGTCCCAGTTTAATTTGAGCAGGTTGCTTTGCAACCAGGATGCAATTTTACTCAATTCTAACTGAAGGACTGAGGTTCAGATCCCTCAGGAGAAGAAAGGGAAACAATTATCTGGGTATGCATTTTAGGTTTATATTTGCACTGGCGCCTGTTTATTTATAATTTTTTTTAATTTTATTTGAGCACCCCCCTTTCGCCACTGTTTGGTTAGACATCAACCATTTGCCCAGCTCTCTAATCACCTAGGCCAACAGCCAAAGTCGCTGTAATCCTGCTAACAAGTTGTGCATTAACCCAGAGGTGGTACAACTGACATAGAGCAGACACCTGGCAAAGATTCTTTGGCTTCAGGTTGGACTGAAGTCCTAGGTTTTCACAGTTCTCAACTGCCAGAGATATGGGCGAACCCTTCCAGTAGCTATGTTGCTGCTGATACAGGAAGAGCCTAAGCAGAAAGTGCCTTCAGCAACTGTCCCGAAGAAAGAGAAAAAAGCCCAAGGGCAAAACAACTTCCATAATAACTTCTGGATGCAGAAGAGACTTTTTAAGTCAGGATTCCAGGCAGAGGTGGAGGCAATCCAAACCAACAGAAGATGACTGGAGAAAAACAGCTAACTAAAAGGAAAGAGATAGGCAGTTCCCAGATGAGCCTACGGAAAGACTGGAGCACCGTAACACATCAAGGGAAGGTTCCATTGAGAGATATGGAGGAACAATTAAATCAATTGAGGTTGTGTGCCACAGTTATGAAGAAACAGGTAGGTGTTGCAAATGTCCTGAAGGACGCGAGTGAGAAGACTTTTCATGAGTGCAGATTGGACAGGATCCAGCGTAGAGCTCAGTATCACATTGGACTGATGTCTACCAAAAGGATCAAAGAATGAGTTCCGAAGTAAATTTGATTCTCCTATGATGGGCAACCGGTGAGCCGTGACACTTCTTGAAGACTTCAATTCTCAGATATTTAAATGGGATAAAAAGGGCCATATCCCTTAAGACAAGATTGCCCTTTTTATGTACTGCGCCAGACAAGGCTTCCCTAATCTTTCCTAGAGACTGTGGAATAACTATCTCTAATCTTTTCATGAAATGACTGAGCTACTCTAATTATCTTTTGTGGAGGGAGAATATATTGACCGACAACTGAATGGGCTTTAGGATATCTTTGTGAAAGGGCATCAGCCCAAATGTTTTTAGGGCCAGGAATATGAGTAATGACAAAATCATGTTGATTAGGGAAATAAGTCCATTGGGCTTGTTGACTGTCCGGCATTGCATATTCCTACGACACTGAAGGTTGCGGTGATCAGTGCGGATTTCGAAAGGTTATCAAACCCTCCTTATAAAATACCCCCATTCTGAGCAAGCCTTCTTCATGGCTAAAAGTTCTCTTTCCAAGACTGAATAATTCTTCTCAGAATCTGACCAAATGTGAGAGAGTTAAAATATAGGATATTCTAATCTGTCATCTTCTTTGAGCTGAAGAAGAACTGCCCCAGTAGCACGGCCAGAGGCATCAGTCTCAACAACAAACCTTTGTTACTGGTCAGCTGAGCAAAGTTGTCAATTAACTATCTATATTGGCAAGGCCAAGAAAACTTTAAGTTTCCTTTACACGTGAAAGAGAAGGCTAATCCAAATTGGCTGAAACTTTTTAGGGGGTCCATGAAAATTCTAGTACTATTCATGCAGAAGACTAAATTATCAACTTCGGACTGATCAAATTCACATTTTTCAAGTTTGGTTAAAAGTTCATTTTCATTGAGTCTAGTTAATACTTGACTGACATACTTGTTTTTTTTTGTAATTTTTTCATTTCAATCCATAGCAAGAATAAATAAGTACATACATTGAAATTCATGACTTCTGATACCACACAAACATATCAGGGCTAATATAAAAGAGAAGGTTCATATCTATGCTAAAAACAGATTGACTATGCACAATTTAATACTTGCCTGAATGTTAACAATAAAGACTTCAATCTTTCATATGCTTTATGATTGGGCCCTATATTAGCATACCAAATTTACGTCTTCGTAGCCCTTTAACTGAATAGAGGCTATACTCCAAATTAAATATACTATAAAATCTGGCCTTCCACATGTCAAAAGAAGGGTCTTCCTGCTGTAACCACATAGACGATATGCAGAGCCGAGCCACTGCTGTGGCTATAAAGACTAGATATCGGAATTTATAAGCCGGAAGCCCCTGCACCTGGTCTTCCACAATTCCTAAAAGCATTACAGAGGTCGAGATCTTTATCCCAGTCCCTGTTATCTCTGATAGAAATCTCTCAATATGCCCCACCAAATGTATCAATTATTCACATGTATAAAAAATATGTACTAGATCAGCCATATCTGTTCCACAACGAAAACATTTCCCATTATTTACCCAACCCCATTTCAAAATCTTTGCGGGGGTATGATACAAATTAAATAGCGGCTTAAAGTGCTGTGCGTTTAGCGTGGCTGATATCCAGACTTATGCAGCTATATCGATAGATTGTTCCACAGAGAGATCTTGCTCCCCAGGCGATACTCCTATTTAAGATTTTGCATGTCAAGGTCATCCCTGCTCGTCGCCAATAACACAATGTATGATACCCCAATCTTAGCCCTACGTCTGATGGCTTCTACTAACTGATTTGGTTCTATCACGCTTTGCCGTTTACATAAGAAGTTGCAAATTTGTAAAAACTTTAAAAAATCTTTTTTAGGTAGGTGATATTTATCAAATAGTATTGCAAAGGATGAGCACAGACCCCATCATCATAAAAATCACCTATTTGCGTGATACCTTTACATCTCCAACTGTCGACCTGCCTATCCCAGAAAATATCAGGTAATAAGGTAGTAGCAGTTGTGGGTGGGTAGTACGAAAGCCCTTCTATTAGGAAGCTCTTTCGAACCGCCTTCCAAACCTTAGAGGCTGTGATTTTAAATGTGTTTTTTTATAGTAGCTGCCTTCCAACATTTTAAGTAGACAATTCTTAGCTTCTGCCCCCAAAACCACCTGGTATATAGACGGGACCTCAGCAGTGTTATCAATATCCTCTCCTATTAGCAGTATCCAAATATATTGTAATATACCAGCATAATAATGTAGTATAAACTCTGGAACTGACTACCCACCTTTCTCCTGTTGGAGAGTCATAAAACGGAATCCTCTACGAGGTTTCCCAGGGGCACAAACAAATTGAGCACACATTGATTGCAATTGTTTTAGCTGATCTAGGGAAAGCACTAGTGGAACTGATCTAAAAAAATGCAAAACTTTAGGCAATATATTCATTTTCAAGATGTTACATCTTCCAACCAGCGAAAGATGTACATTTTCCCACCTCTCCAAAAGTTGCCTCACATTAGCCTAAATCCCCTCCCCAATTGACCTCAACTAATTCCCTTAAACACGTCCTAATCCTAATTCCTAGATAAATTGACTCTTTAACTATTCTAGTATCATTATCGCTGCTTTGATTCACGCATATAATCTGAGTTTTAGCAACATTAAGTTTATAACCTGAGATGGACCCAAACCTAGGTGCTAGTTGTTCAATTTCTTGCATAGCTACCACAGGGTCAGATGTTACGACCGCTATGTCATCAGTTTAAACCAAGACACAGAACTGCTCTTGCCTAGAGATAATAGGTTTTATTCTGGAACTCCGCTCCAACATGTTCAGGAAAGGATTAATGTATAGGGCAAACAGCAGTTGAAAGCAGGGGGTATCTCTGTCTTGTCTCTCTAGTAAAACACACTGGTTCAGATTCTAGGCCTATCAGGATCAAGTTCGCGCTATATAAAACTTTATAAATAAAATAAATAAATACATATTCTAGCCATGAGGGATCGATACGAAACCAGGGCCCAACCACAACTGTTGTAAAACCCTCCACACAAAACCCCAAGCAGCCCGATCAAAAGCTTTTTCGGCATCTAATAGAATCAGCCCGAACGTGCTGCCTTGAACATTTGCCATATCAAGCAGGGTCACACCCCTATTAATATGATTAACAGTGCCCCTAATAGGTATAAATCCATGTTGTCTTTTTGAGACTAATAGGGAAATAACTTTGGCCAGCTGGGTTGCTAAGACTTTAGCATAAATGTTCTTGTCACAGTTTACTAGGGATTTGGGTTTATAGGACCCCAGGAGGCCCAATGGTTGAACTTTTTTTTAAATACAATGATGTTTGACTGATCCCAGGATACCGGAGCCACCCCACGTTGCACAGTTTGAAACACCACCAGCATATCCACTTTAGCTCCTGAAAAAAAGGTCCTATAGACCTCCAAGAGAAGCCTATTAGGCCCCACCACCTTGCCACTAGCCAGTGTGTTTAAGGCCTCTTCCAGTTCCTCCATACTGAGGGGTTTATCTAGAATCACTGCCTCCTCCTGCCATTCATTGATTAGATTTGGCAGCCCTATCTCACTTGCCTGTCCCTCAGCATTTTCTTCTGTATATAGTTCCTCATAAAAGGTGTGAAAGACTTTTAAAATCTCTTGAGGATTGTGCACCAGATTACCCTGTGTATTTTTCATACCCCCAATCCTTTGTGCCGCTTCTTTTGAACAAAGTCTTTGTGCGAGACAACGCCCATGGCCTCACCATATTCATAGCATTTCTCCTTATTAAGCTTGTATTTAAGGGCATTATCCTTACTCCAATGAAGATTAACATTAGCTTTACATAGTGCAACGTTCGTTTGTAGTTCCGTGATGTCTCTATCGGCCAATATTCCTGCGCTAGATTATCTTCAGCTGTTTTATGTTTCATATATAAATACTGGAGCGCTAACTTTACTTGTCTCTGCCTATATAATCCGTAGCTCAGAGCTCCTGCCCTAAATCCAGCTTTCAAGACATCCCACACATACCCACAAGAGGTTGAGTCATGGTTAATCTCCAGAAAATCCATAATCCATTTATTCATGTGGTCACTGAACAAAGCGTCCAACACAAGCTTTCTATCAAATGAAAATATTCTTTGAGCCATATAGGTACCCAGAGCTAGAATATCTATCACTACTGGGCCATGATCTGAGGTGCTCTTATGAAAGACTTGAATTTTGGCTCCTGCTAGCAATGCTGGTGATATAAAAAACTAGTCTAATCTAAGAATTTTTTTGTGTGGATGGGAATAAAACCTATGTCCCGGGTCTGGGTCTTGCAGCGCTGCTCATTCATCAACCAAACCATGATCGGTCAATAGTTGATGTAGCACCTTAAACATCTTAGGCTTCCTGCCCTTGTAGTTCTGTGTGCCTGGCTGCAAGTCCCGACCACCCAAATGTATGGTAAAATCCCCACATATAATAAGTGGGGTGGGCCATGATGCCAGTGCCTCATTCACCCCCTCCAGCACTGACACCTCATCAAAATTGGAGCCATACACTACACAGTGTAAACTTACCCACCCGCTTAATACATTCCAAAATAGCCCATCAACCTTGTTTGTCCACCAACGTTCGACCTGATCCTTGGATTTCCCATTTAGCCAACACTGCAACCCCTCCGGTCATTGTTGATTTTTGTGTGCATGCCAATACCATGTAGCCTAGTTCTGCTAAACTCTCCCATTTGCCCCACTCTATATGTGTTTCCTGCAGGAAAACCAGGTCAGGGTACATCACGCATAGCTCTTTGTCTTTTCCTAGTATTATTTAGCCCACATACTTTAAAAGAACAGATACGCAGTCCTGATTTAATCATTCTATTCCCATTCAATGAAGCTGCCTTCCCTCGCTCATAGCTCCTATTATGTGCCGCATAAGTCTTTGCTCTTTCATCCTCATTACGTTTATCATGCTTTGGATTGTTTTTTCTTTACCCCCTGTCCCCACCCTGCAAGCCTCCACCTTGAACCATTTTACAGCATTTGCTTCCTCTATTTCCATTTGCCATGCCACAGTGGGACCTTTATTTATTTATTTTGAAAGTTTTATAGAGCGCAGACAAGACCCTTGCAGGTATCAGGGTGCCCTACAGTCAGTGTGTATAGGTATATCAAACATTAAAGATAAGCAGGATCATAAAAAATAGCATCCAAGCTTAACAAACAAAAGGACAAATCAAACATTAAAGATGAGCAGGACCATAATAAATAGCAGCAAAAAGCATAACAGACAAAAGGACAAATCCAATATGATGCAGAACCGGAGCGGCCTGATAGGTCATGGTAGTACATTAATGATAAGAACGTCAAATATATAAAACAAACTGAACATATAAAAAGCAAAGCAGTGAGGTGCAGAGAAAGGGCGAAACATACGAATCATAGTAATGGCAAAAATATTGGTTAGGTTGATAAGTATGGGGTGTATTATATTATGTGGTTATGAGACCTCATCATGTAATACACTACACCAGTCAGGCGTTGTGCGTCAAACCTTAGCTCAACCTGGGTAGCTTTAACTTCGAGCAGTCAGGCTTCAACAAAGGAACAAGTGTAAAGCATTTAAACACAGCCAAAACAATTGAAGAAGAAAGAAACAACTCAGAAAATATTAAACCAATTTTAAAACATTTATTGCATTTCTGTGTATTTATGGGCCTCAAAATGAAAAAGATACAGCTGGGGTTTCTGGAGATATAGATTATTAAAGAAACAATAAATCAAGACTTTTCACTCAATTGCGAACAACCTCTGGAAAATTCTACAATTGTGTCACTTGGAAACTTTTTGAGCAAAAAGTTACGTCAACGCTGAATATTGAGAGTTACTTTGGGGGTGACCAACTCCGGCAGGCAGCCAGTCAGGGGATCCAGTAGTACACTTACCTTCACAAGAAAAGCTGTATTTAGTCCAGTTTCAATTTTAGTTGTCAGTTGACATTAACTTCTATGGAGTGGTCCTGATGCAAGGGATACAAGATGCTGTGTGGTCTTCCTGGTGCCACTCCCTGAGCCATGGTCTTAGTAGGGCCACTTTGGCCACTGGGGTTGGTTACCCTCTAGGTCATCTTCGGGACAAAAAAAGTCCAGTCACCACTGGACTTCTGATCGTCTGTCACAGCCAAACCAGCAGTTCCCTCTTCCTAGTGATTGCTGTCCTTCTGGGCGACCCAGCTTCACTCCAACAACACTCCTGGGTCCAGCAAACTTGGGTGCAGCTTTTCGACATCTGCGCTTAGGCTCCAAGGCTGCGCAGTGGCAAAAAGTGGCGATAAGGTGATTGTGGCTACCACTGGCCGATACAGGCTTCTTCAGCTTTTGTGGTCCTGTGCTGCACACAGGAAATCAACCAACGGGCTCTTGTAGTATCTTGCTTCTAGGTGGGCTTGGGACTACTTCTCCACAAGCAGGACACCACTGGCACAATCTTTTCTTTGCTAGCCCAAGGTGCATCAGGTGAATTCCAACTTCGAGCAGCCTCTCTTTGCCGGTCTTTGGTGCATGTAAAGAGCTGTCTCTTTATATAGTGGACCAAAAAGAGGTACACCATGTAAAGAGTCAAAGCAAACCCGAGAGGAATTACAGAGGCACAAATGATACCCCGAATGATCTCTTTTGTGGTAGTGTGGGCGAGCAGTCAGGCATATCATAGGGTAGTGCTAAGCATTTATTACACACAAAGGCAATAAGTGAGACACACATGCAATAAAGAAATCCGACACCAATTTACAAATATGACACGCAATTTTATATGAATTTAGATACCAAGATCATCAGAATCAGGTAAGTACTTTTATGAATTTTTACAGTTTTCAAAAAGTTGACTGTGCAATTTGAAGGTACAGTAATATTATCCTGTGGGGGAAAAACATGCACTGCATTTGGGCACTTAGCAGCTACTTCAGGACTCAAGAGAAGTAGGCAGCAAGGTCCAAGGCCCCACCAACAGGTCTCCTCGAGCGGCTCTGGAGCGTCCGGGGGCAGAGTTGTGTTACTTAGTCGGGTGCCCCATTTACTTAAACGGGAGAACGGTCCAGTCAGAAGAGGCTACAAGCTGGGACTGTGGGACCAGTCCGGCGGAGTCCACAGATGGGGTTGACCCTTGAGATCTTCAGGCACGTAGGGACACCATTGGTCCAATGCTCCTTGGGCTGTGGGGCTCGGGTGAAGTGGTGTCTTTTGGCGTTGGGTTCCTGTGCTGGAGTCAATCGTGGTTGGAGGGTGCCAGCAGATAGAGGCTGCAGGTGGCGACTGAAAGTCAGGATGGGCTTGTCTGTTGTTGGTCTGGGGACCCCATTGGCACTGCTGTCTCCCTGGAACTCTGGCTGTGGAGCGCATGTGCAGAGGTACTTTGAGGCATCGGGTGGCAGTGGGCGCAGACTCACTCTTTGGCTTGAGTTTTGCAGAATGGGGACAAACAGAATAACTGGGCCACTCTTGGTTGGGACCTCTATATCCTTGAAGTCTCTGGACATGCCGGCCAGTTCTCCTCAGCACTGATGTCCAGACTGAATTCATCAAGCCTTGACTGCTGCAGGGGGTCCAGTACCCCAGGTATTTGGGTTGTGTGGCTATTGTCGATCCTGGTATCCCCACACTTGGAGGGAGGACAGTTATTTTTTTTTTTGTGTTCTCATTTTGCCCAATATCTTGATGGGTTATCATTCTAGTCTGTTCAGGTCTTATCTTATCTTGGGAGGCCCTATTCGAAGACCCTGGAACAGAAGACCAGAAGCAAATATCTCACAAGTATACAACTGTTTTCAGTTCCATCTCCGTATTCTAACTGTGCCGACCGGGGTGCCAGGAGATAAAAGGCCAACAAAGTAAATGGCATAATCATTTGACTCACGATACCGTCTCTGTCCACTTTACCAACGGAGCCCACACATTCTCCCTGCTTCTCTGATCACACTCCATATCCAATTCACTAATATATACAATATTCTTGAGGCACTCAGAAAATACTGTGGGGTTCCCAGATTTTGCGCTTCTTGGTCTAAGCTTAATCCAAAAAATATAAAATGTACAGTTACCTTTATATGTGCCCCTATGGTTTCTCCCAGGAAGACAATTATCGCATTCCAAAGAAGGACAATCTTGGGGCATGATATGAACATATGTATATCATCGGCCTCTACCTGCATACACCTGGGACATGTATAGATATTGCCAGTGACCTTTGAAAGTTTTACAGGAGACCAGTATACCCTATATGTGGTGAACATGTGATTTTGTTTCAGTGGGGCTGATTTTACCACTTTTCGCAGAATAGCATATGAATTACGCCACATTTGCATTAAATCATGGTTTTTCAGATCCTCGCCCCGAGTTTTAAAATTTCATTCTCAATATGTCCTTCTGTCTCCACTAAGGCCCAATACCAAAACGATGTTTCTTTACGCCACTGATCAGTTCTCGTTACTTGATCAGCGTTAACATCCTCAGGTTCTGCTAAATCTTGCGTGGCCCAATAGGAACTAAGTTGATAATATTTAAACCTTGTCAGCTGATCATTAGTATAATTACTCAATGCCTCCCAACTCATTAAGTTTATGCCAACTTTAAGGTCCACCCAACAGCAAATACCTCCGGTTTTCAAAGGTTAGCTCAATTGGTCCCTCAAGCACTCTGGCGTACCAGGAGAATTCCAAATTGGTGCCCATGATGAAAAATACGGGATTTTTAACGTTTTTTGCAAAAACATCCATACCTTCAATGCTGATTTCAAAATATTAAGCCTCACTTTTTTGAAAAATGTAGGATCCCCATATTTAAAAAGAAAACCACTTTGACTTTGTGGTACGTCTACTAATAGTGCCTCAAACAGCGCGCCAATCATTTAATTATCTACCTTGTTGGCCAACATACGAACATTCTTGAACTGGAAGGCCATAACAATAGGCTAATATATCTGGTAATGCCAAACCTCCAATTTCAAGTCTCCTACACAATTTATTCCAGGAAATCCTGGCACCCTCTGCTGCCCAAATAAAACTTCCTATTCTCCCCTGGAGCTTTACTACATCTTTCTTTTGAAAGGTGAGTGGGATAGAATTAAACATAAAGGTAACTTTTGGCACAATAATCATTTTAATAAGGTTTACCCTACCATAGATATTAAGTGGTAAATTCGCCCATTTAGAAAGCAAACCTATGACTTCATGACTAACTTTCTTCCAGTTTACTTTCATAATGTCTTCCATATTCTGAGTTATTTGGACTCCCAGATATCTTATTTGGGTCTTCGAGCCCTTACTTGCCACCCCCGGATTCCAATTCATGATCTCAGTTTTACCTGGATTTACTTTGTATCCTGGGATGCGAGCAGTAGCAGCACCCCCGCCCCCCATGGCGCCTTGAGACCCTCACGGGTAAGTAGTGCGCTTTACAAATGTCTGATTGATTGTCTGATTGATTGTCTGATTGATTGACCAAAAACCTCCGCCTTCCTCATCAAATTTGCAAACGCTTCTTGAGGGTTACTTGTATAGAGCAGCAAGTCATCTGCATAGAGCCCTAACTTCACTTCAAAAGTATGTGATTTAAAAGGAGAAATGGCCATATCCGCCCTAATCAAATTAGCTAAGGGTTCGATGTATATATTAAAAAGGAGCATAGAAAGGGGGCAGCCCTGCCTTGTCCCTCTAAAAATATCGAACCAATCTGACAGCCTCCCGTTTTTTAAAACTCTCGCCTTAGGGTCTTGATATAGGGTCTGAATCGCAGTTACCATATTCGGCGGAAAACCGAAGCTGCACAGAGTCTCCCATAAATAAGACCAATGTACCTGGTCAAGAGTTTTTGCAGCGTCAACTACCACTATAGTCAGAGGTAATTTCCCAGACTCTGCCAGATCTATAGCTCGACTTAACTGGAAGGTCAACGCATTTAGTTGTCTCCTCGGAATAAACCCTCTTTGGTTGGGGTGAAAGACCTCATGTATTACTTTATCCACCCGCGATGCAATAATACCAGAAAAGATCTTATAATTTGTATTCAACAATGAAATTGGCCTATAGGAGTCTATCTTCCTTGGGTCCTTATTAGGTTTCTGAATCATTGTGACTGTTGCCTCAAGCCAAGATTTAGGAACCTTCTTTCCACCCATGTATATCCTATTAAATAATTTGCATAGAACAGGGTTACAGTATCTAGAATACACATACAAACTTCTACGGGAAGACCATCCGGTCCGGCTGCCTTTCCCTTAACCATTTTATGGCACTGAGCTCTTATCTCACTCTCCTTAATCTCTCCTTCTAAAGTTTTAAATTGCTCAGTGGATAACCAGTGGAGAGTTGTTAGCCCAAGCCAATCCTTTATGTCTGCCTGACTTGGTGCTGTGTCCTCTCTATATAGTTCTTTCGTATATCTGCAAGCCTTCTTACACAAATCTGAATTAACGTTCAGGAGGGCACCTGATTCTCCGCTTATCAATTCTCGTATTGTATTCCTTGCCCTATCTGCTTTTACTTTCCAGGCTAATAGTGCCCCACAGTTCTCACCATACGCAAAGTGCTGAAGTTTGCTTGCTTTCCATTTATCTATAGATTTTTTTATCCATTTTTGCCTGAAATGCAGCTTGCTCCTTACTTAGAGCACCCACTTTATTTGGATCATCTATAGATGCCATCTGGAGCTTCACCTCTTTTTTCTTGATATCTTTAATCGCACCTTCTCTGTCCAGTTTTTCTACTTGATTTTTCCCTATCATACTAGATTTTAAGGTTCCCCTTAAAATTGCTTTGAAAGCATCCCAACCTATATATTCTTCTGCTGATCCATCTTTGGTGATAAAGAAACATCCGATTTCTCCCTTAAATCTTTAACTACTGTTTCATCTAAAAGAATCGCCCTATCCAGGGTCCACCTTCTGTACTCCTCTATTTGGTGATATCTTAAAAGATAATACCACCGCAGAATGATCGGATACTATTGCAGGGATATGATTCACATCCAAAACATATCCACAGAGCTCCTGATCAACCAGAAAATAATCTATACAGGAGTGGTGTCCGTACTTTTTACTATAAAAGGTGAATTCTCATTTATGCTTTCTAATTATACGCCATATATCTGTTAAATTAAATTCTTGTATGATTGTGGTCAGTCTAGAAAACATTCTCGGCAGGCTATTGTATTTTGCTTTCGAGGTCCTGTCTAATCCCTTATTTAAGACCAAATTAAAATCCTCCACTAATACAATAGGGGCTGCTATCCCTAATAGACAGGACTCAAATGTTTCGAGTAAATCTGGGTTGTCGCTGTTTGGCCCATAGTAAACAGCGTATATCAGAGGTCTGCCATGCACTAAGAGTTGCCACCAACCACCTACCCGAAATGTCTGATTCGTATTTAAGTAGTCTTATTTCATAATTAGCCTTAAGGATTATGGCTACTCCTCTATTGCTACCCCTCTAATCTGAAGATACTACCTCTTGTACCAATCTATATTTTTGAAAACATTGGTTACATTCTGTCCTTTCTAAATGGGTTTCTTGCAGCAATATTATTTGAGCCGCACTATCCTTACAAAATTCAGCAACCTGAGCCACTTTTTTCCTAGATCTTAATCCATTAACGTTCCATGTTAATATATTCATTATTTTAGCATTATCTATGCTTATCCCATCAGCTAGAAAGAGTCCTGAATCCCCGAAACGACTTCACCCCCTCCCACAAAAGAAAAACAGCATTAATGAGGACAAATTCTTTTTTTCTCCCACTGCACCCCACTCCCCAGTGACCCTCATCCCCCTCTCCCCTAGGAAACCCCTGTTCTACCTCTCGGGCGATACAATCCACCCTTTGAGAGCTTCCAACCCAAGAGGACAGAGACAGAGGAGGCAACCTCAAAACGAATATAAGGAAGGAAACAAGAGAAATAAGTTACGCTACACTCTAAGGATATAAAGAAAAAAAATAAGAAAACTAAATCGCGCTGTACACGCTTTTCCTCTTCCCCTTATGTTATGTATATACATATGTTTCCCCCCCACTTTTACCTTTCCACCTTCTTTATCTATTCTTTATCTTATTCAAACGTGCAACATTTGTTTATCTAAGTTGTATATTCATATCTCATTTATCTGTCTATGTTATTAAACATATCTCATTCATCCATCTGCTGTATAAACATATTAACTTCCTCAGGGTCGCTGATATTATGCATCTCATTCCGCCACATAATTTTTAACATGGCCGGAAATTTTAGTTACACCTGTGCACCTTTACCTCTAAGCTCACTCATCCTTGAACCCCGCTTCCACTGTTTCTAAGCTGTCCTCTTACTCAGATCCGATCTTATCTGGTTCGTGAAATCATCGTGCCTTAAGGAGCCCTCTTTTAAAGCTTTCCCCAAAGCCAACTCTTTCAAAGTAAAATTCAAAAAGTTGACCAAAATTTTTCTTGAAGTTTTTCTCTCAGGGTTTAGCCTAAAGGGGTCTCTATGTGCCCTCTGAATCTCGCTCTCGCATTCAATATCCGGTCTAGGATTTCTCTTAGGAGGGTACAAACACAGGTCTTAACGTCTCCTTGCTCTGCCCCATCTGGAATTTTTAAAAACCTCAGGTTATTACAGCGAGATTGTGTTTCTAGTCTTTCTAGATCTTCTTGGAATATTCTGTTCTGTTTCTTTAACCCTTTGATATCTTTTGAGTTCTCTGAAACAGTTACCGACAATAATTTGACCTCTCCTTCCAAAATACAGGTACATTGCTCCCTATCATCAAATTTCTCCTCAAGAGCTTCACATTTGTCATGGATCCCCTTTTGATTGGACTCTGATATCTCAAATTTCTCCAGAATATCTTGCCTTAGATTAAGAAACAGTCTTTCCATAGATTTTTCTCCACCTCCTCCTCTTTGGTCTATTAACCCCTTTTCATGAAGAGATTCTGACCTTATGTGAGCCTTGATGGGAGGGTAGGGACTTGGACCCAAATTGGAGCTAGAACTAGAGCTACCATCGAGGCTTGGGCTTACACTAGGGCCAGATATGTGCTCACTAGTTGGCTACTTAACATTATTAAGCTGTTGCCCATCGCCATTAGAGGTCAATCCAGCTAAGGCAGAGAATCTATTTTCCATAGGAAGGGGAGCTGAAGTCATATGCGCTGGGGCTTTCTTCCCCATAAGAGAGGACAGATCTGACCTGTGGGAGCACAGCTACCTCTTGCTCTGCGGCGTCAGTGGTCCATGTGAGTGGCAGGTCGATGTACCGAATTCTGCTTCTTTGGTGACTGCAGCTGCAGGGGTGTAGCTCCTCTACTCCAAGGGAGTTTCCTTGCTGATTGGCAAAGAACTGGCAGCCCTCCAGGTTTCTTGGAGTCTGCACAATGGCAGGATGAATCTGTTTCTTCCACGATAGTCGAGGGCAGCAGGCAGTCTGGCTGGCAGGGTTGGTGCCAAGTTAGTTGTTGCTCCCCTGTCCTCACATCAGGGCTCTTCTTTGCCCACTCCCTCTCTAGATCTGTCGAAAAACTGAAGTCTTGGTATCAGGGGGTCCCCTAAATACTCAATTTAGGGGCATGATGGGGAGTGAGGGGTAGTAGCCATTGGGCTACTTACTCCTTGGGTCACTACACCCCCTAGATGGCCACTTCCTTTGGGGAGTGGGCTTCACTCTGTCCCAGAGTTCCTAATTCCACCACACACAAGATGGTTGAATTTCTAAATTTGTGTTCAATACAGACTGGTCACCCTAGAGGTGTGTCTAGCTGTCTAGCTTGGCAGTGCAACACGTCTCCTGCATAGCTAATTTTCCCGCCTGTCCTAGTGCCAGAAGGCCCAGGTCAGGGGGAGGCATCTCCCATGTATGGGAAAGCCTTGGGACGCATATCAAAGGTGGCAGAGGTCTTTGAAGCCTCCTTCCTTGATATGCTGATTTGCCCGTCTTCCTGGGGAAGAAGGTGATAGCACCTCTCCCCAGAGCAGGCATTGTTTCTGTCCTCTGAGAGTGGGGCTCTCACATCCTAAGGGATCAGAAACGTGTATGTGGTGGCAGGCTGGACTGGACTAGACCCGTCAGCCAGCACACTAAGAACCCCCGGGTGTATGTATTAATAAATCCATCCCTGGAATTAGTGGGGGTTTATTAATAGGAGGTGTTTGATACCAAACACCATATGTTTCAGTGAAGCCACTATGTAGTTGGGGAACTCGTTTTAACTAGTGCCCAGTACATACCTTAAGATGGCTACCCTGATCACTTGCAGTTACTAGAAATAGAACTAGACATCACAGGGGCATATCTGTTCATGCAGATATGTCCTCACATGGAATATAATGCTTCCTGCTTTAGGGCTCAAATGCCTGCAGTAGGTTTGACTTATATATACTAGATGCAGTGTTTTTGGCATGAAATACAGTTGAGCGTCATGTTATGTTTTCACTCATGGTTTGCACTAAGTCACACAGCCTGATCTGGCACCCTTAGGGTGGCAAAAGATATGCTCAGCCTTTTTGGAACCCTCTTTATCACCCATGCCTTTGGTACCTGGGGTACCATTTACTAGGGACTTACAGGGGTGCTAAAGTGCTTAGCCAATTTCACAATTTGATAACACCTAGTTTTGAGGAAGGAGCACTGGCACTGAGGTCTGGTTCATGGGCCTCAGTGCACTGACAGTCGAAAATGAGCATCTAGTTGCTGAAAGGGGGCAAAAAGTGGGGGGGGGTAACTGCAACATAAGCTACGTTTCTACAGTGCAGCATGGCCGTTCTTTTCGGCCTTCTTCTCCAGTCCAATAAGATCTGAGTTCTGGACACCAGGGAAGCCCCTTTTAGGCCCAGAAAGTGCCCTTGGTGTTGTCTCTGTCACTAGCCAATGTGCTACTATGCTCCCTCCCACCTGATGAAGACTTCCCCCAAAGTAGTATCCAACTATCCCAGAATGCTGTATACTGCCCTCTCCCAAGCTATCGGGACCCTTCTCTTGGTGCGTGGTGCTCCATAGCTGTACTCAGAGGTGTGGCTTCCAAGGAGGGTGACACACCCATTGAAAAAATGGTTTGGCAAACTGGCTTCCTCTCTGTCCCCACTGCCAGCCTGTCTGCCCAAACAATAGAGCAGCCCCCGTGGGATGACACCTGGTGGCCGGCAGACATCAGACCCACTTCAACAGCCACCAACCATGCTAGAAATCTGGGTATCATCCTCGACAACAAGCTCAACATGATGGCACAGTTCATCGCAGTAAGCTCTGCTTGCTTCCACATCCTACAAAATCTATGTAAAATCTTCAGGTGGCTCCCACAGAACACCAGATGAACTCCCATGCAAGCACCGATCACAAGCCGATTTGACTACAGAAACAAACAGTACACCGTAATCTCCAAACAGCTCCTGAACAGACATCAGACCGTCCAGAACGCCGCTGCAAGACTCATACTAAACCTCCCTCACTGCACCCACATCTCACTTCACCTCCTGGAGCTTCACTAGCTCCCCATCCACAACGGGCCAATTCAAACTCCTCACTCACCTACAAAACCCTACACAACACAGGACATGCTTACAGCCGCTTACACTTTGACTCCATCGATACACCTATGCTTGGTGTCACATTCACTCGCACACACCCCTCTCGTTCACAAATGCAGAACATGAGGTCAGTTATTCTCTTACATATGACCCAAATAATAAAACAACCACCCACAGCCCATCACAGCCTCCTCCTCGCAACTTGAGTTTCACAGGAAGCTGAAGAACTGCCTTTCGAAAAATTCTGAAGGGGCCACAGACCTATACCCTTGTTCGAGTGCCTGAACACCCACTCGGATGATTAGTGTGCTATACAAATCAACATACTTGGTTTAAGGGTCGGGCCTGTGCATAGAGGCCTAGTTGTAAGGGCTCAGAGAACTCTCAAAGTCAAAGAACCAGCAGCATCAGTCCAAAACGTTGAAAGTGGTCATGCAAAATGAGGCATTTCCTTACAGACTTAATTTGGCCATCACATATTTATTGTGCACTTCCTTTTAGCCACTTCACAGCTGTGCTTTGTGGCTTCTCAGGCTCAAGACAGTGTTCCATGTCGCAATACAATCGGTGCAGCTTGTGAGCGAGATTCAGGCTCTCTGTGTCAGCCCACTGTACACCACCTTTTTACCAGACACGCTGGTTCTGCAGACAAAAGCATCCTTCTTGCCTAAAGTTTTGGCTCTATTTCACATCAGTAAACACATCACCTTGCTGGCATTCTATGCTCCGCCTCATTCATCTAAGAAGGAGTATATACTCCACCATTTGGACCTCAAAAGAGCACAGAGCTTTTACTTTGATCGCACCAGAGAACAATGGGTGGACAATCAGCTCTTGCACAGGACTGGAGCTGAGAAAGGCAAGACCACGCAGAAGAGGACCATCTCTCGCTGGACCATGCTCTGCCTAAAGATCTGGTACACCTGAGGAAAACAGAAGCCTCCAGAAGAACTGCGTGCCTCTAGAGCCAAAGCTGCTACCACTGCGTTGGCATGCAGAGTCCATATCCTATGTATCTGCCAGGCAACACCGTGGGAGTCCCTCCAAATGTTCACAAAACATTGTCTGGTCAGTAAAGTATGCAGAGAGGGGCGTTTTGCCCACTTGGTCCTGCAGGACCCTCTGGTCTGAGTCTATTCGCAGACCAACCAGTACCAATAGGTACTGCTTTGGTATCCATTCAAAAGGTGAGGAATCTTCAGCTAAAAGTTTCTATCAGAAGAACAAGTTATTTACCTTTGGTTACAGAGCCACACTGTGCCACCCACCACACGTAGACATATTGCTGAAAATGTTTCCAGAGCTAGTCTGCTGCTTAGGGAATATTCTTAAGGTGAGGAATCTGTCTTCAGATAGAATCTTTACCAGAAAAGGTGTTATTGAAGTGAAGTACCTTTTACATTTTGCACATTAGTTGCTCAAAGGCTTCTTGTTTTGACTATTCCTTCTGACCCATTTCCTGGAGGTGGTATTGTTTATGAATCTATTTAACAGGTGAGGAATGTGCAGGTACAATAAAATTGCTCATAGGACTCTAATAAAATGCCAGTCTAGATTCAATTCAATTCAATTCAGAAACTTTATTCGGTTTTACACAAACCATAAAAGTACATATACATACATTTAAAACAATTAAAAACACATTCATTGTAAACATATATCAGATAAAGTGCCAGAGTGAAAAAGTGCAATAACAGCTTTACAGCATGAGAAAAGTGATTAGTGCATTCATCTCAAAGAGCCATTACATGTCCAGACAATTTCTTAGCCTAACAGTCAATTTTAAAAATTCAGTGATATGGAGAATACTGTCATTGTGCAAAAGCTGTAAGTACATTAGGGCCGGTCTGATCTGAGTAAAATTAAGTTTTTTTTAAAAGGGTGACCATCTAGATTGTTGCATTACACTGCTACAACAGTTGATGTCATCTCCTCGTTTCTGCCTCAAAAGTCAAAATCGATGGGGAACTGAACTGGGCAAAGTCCAAGGTTTCCGGATCTAATTTGGAGCTTGGGATGTTTTTTAACTAGTGTAGAATCTGCAGATAGATAAACAATTTTGTTACCGAAGGTAAGTAAAAGTAATTTTTGCTTTTTTTAACCATCCTCCTGGCATCTTTCTCTATATTTTTTTGTTTGTTGCAAAATTTGCGGATTTTTGAGCTAAATGTTGCTATCTTAAATTCTAAACTCGTAAAAAATCTCTAAATCGAAAAAGTGAAAGTTTTTAACTGAAATGTTAAGTAAGCATTTTCATTTTGCAATTGAGTTCTTAGATATCTCTCTTTGAATCAAAATGGTACAATCATTACCTGACAGGATAAAAATCTTTCATCTTTCGCCAACAGAACCTAGAGCAGACTGTTACCTCGGCTAAGCAGCAGATAACAGAACATGAACCAAAGCTTTTGCTGAAATTCCTTTACAGCCGCACTTTCCCATGCGACAAGGAGCCGAGAACTGGGCTGGTAAACATACCCTCCATGTGGAAGATTTAAAAAAGAATAACTGTAGAACACTTGAAATATTTCATAGTTTTAAACATGTTTATTTTACATTTTGCTATAACACCAATTATTATTAAACAAATGCAAATAGGGCATACAGAAATTTCCAGCAGATACAATGCAGGAGCATGGAGTTCACTTACATGTTTCTCAGAAGAAGGGACAGAGGCCAGAATCCCCCTACAGAACCGCACAGGCCCCCCCAGCAGCGTGCAACCCCAGGAGTTTCCCTTATCTATATAGGGTCCCCCTATTGTTGTCTGAGTGATGGTGTGAGCACGCACAGGCCCCCCAGCAGCGTGCAACCCCTGGAGTCTCCCTTATCTATATAGGGTCCCCCTATTTTTGTCTGAGTGATGGTGTGAGCACGCACAGGCCCCCCCAGCAGCGTGCAACCCCTGGAGTCTCTCTTATCTATATAGGGTCCCCCTATTGTTGTCTGAGTGATGGTGTGAGCACGCACAGGCCCCCCCAGCAGCGTGCAACCCCTGGAGTCTCCCTTATCTATATAGGGTCCCCCTATTGTGGTCTGAGTGATGGTGTGAGCACGCACAGGCCCCCTCCCCAGCAGTGTGCAACCCCTGAAGTCTCCCTTATCTATATAGGGTCCCCCTATTGTTATCTGAGTGATGGTGTGAGCACGCACAGCCCCCCCAGCAGCGTGCAACCCCTGGAGTCTCCCTTATCTATATAGGGTCCCCCTATTGTTGTCTGAGTGATGGTGTGAGCACGCACAGGCCCCCCCCCCCAGCAGCGTGCAACCCCTGGAGTCTCCCTTATCTTTATAGGGTCCCCCTATTGTTGTCTGAGTGATGGTGTGAGCACGCACAGGCCCCCCAGCAGCGTGCAACCCCTGGAGTCTCCCTTATCTATATAGGGTCCCCCTATTGTTGTCTGAGTGATGGTGTGAGCACGCACAGGCCCCCCAGCAGCGTGCAACCCCTGGAGTCTCCCTTATCTATATAGGGTCCCCCTATTTTTGTCTGAGTGATGGTGTGAGCACGCACAGGCCCCCCCAGCAGCGTGCAACCCCTGGAGTCTCTCTTATCTATATAGGGTCCCCCTATTGTTGTCTGAGTGATGGTGTGAGCACGCACAGGCCCCCCCAGCAGCGTGCAACCCCTGGAGTCTCCCTTATCTATATAGGGTCCCCCTATTGTGGTCTGAGTGATGGTGTGAGCACGCACAGGCCCCCTCCCCAGCAGTGTGCAACCCCTAAAGTCTCCCTTATCTATATAGGGTCCCCCTATTGTTGTCTGAGTGATGGTGTGAGCACGCACAGGCCCCCCCAGCAGCGTGCAACCCCTGGAGTCTCCCTTATCTATATAGGGTCCCCCTATTGGGGTCTGAGTGATGGTGTGAGCACGCACAGGCCCCCCCCCAGCAGCGTGCAACCCCAGGAGTCTCCCTTATCTATATAGGGTCCCCCTATTGTTGTCTGGCTGATGGTGTGAGCACGCACAGCCCCCCCCCAGCAGCGTCCAACCCCTGGAGTCTCCCTTATCTATATAGGGTCCCCCTATTGTTATCTGAGTGATAGTGTGAGCACGCACAGCCCCCCCAGCAGTGTGCAACCCAAGGAGTCTCCCTTATCTATATAGGGTCCCCCTATTGTTGTCTGAGTGATGGTGTGAGCACGCACAGGCCCCCCCAGCAGCGTGCAACCCCTGGAGTCTCTCTTATCTATATAGGGTCCCCCTATTGTTGTCTGAGTGATGGTGTGAGCACGCACAGGCCCCCCCAGCAGCGTGCAACCCCAGAAGTCTCCCTTATCTATATAGGGTCCCTCTATTGTTGTCTGAGTGATGGTGTGAGCACGCACAGGCCCCCCCAGCAGCGTGCAACCCCAGGAGTCTCCTTTATCTATATAGGGTCCACCTATTGTTGTCTGAGTGATGGTGTGAGCACGCACAGGCCCCCCAGCAGCGTGCAACCCCAGGAGTCTCCCTTATCTATATAGGGTCCCCCTATTGTTGTCTGAGTGATGGTGTGAGCACGCACAGCCCCCCCCCCAGCAACGTGCAACCCCTGGGGTCTCCCTTATCTATATAGGGTCCCCCTATTGTTGTCTGACTGATGGTGTGAGCACGCGCAGGCCCCCCCCATCAGCGTGCAACCCCTGGAGTCGCACTTATCTATATAGGGTCCCCCTATTGTTGTCTGAGTGATGGTGTGAGCACGCACAGCCTCCCCCCCCAGCAGCGTGCAACCCCAGGAGTCTCCCTTATCTATATAGGCTCCCCCTATTGTTGTCTGACTGATGGTGTGAGCACGCACAGCCCCCCCTAGCAGCGTGCAACCCCTGGAGTCTCCCTTATCTATATAGGGTCCCCCTATTGTTGTCTGAGTGATGGTGTGAGCACGCACAGGCCCTCCCCAACAGCGTCCAACCCCTGGAGTCTCCCTTATCTATATAGGGTCCCCCTATTGTTATCTGAGTGACCACTGCGCCTCCTGGCCTGGTCACCCCCACGCTCCTGTGCCTGCCTGCTCAGCCCCAGCCACCGAGGGCCGCCGAGCACTCCAGCCTCCCGCCACCCCAGCCACCCGAGGCCCGCCGAGGCCGCGCCAGATTTTCCCGCCGCCCTAGCCCGTGGCCCCGCCCCCCCGCCAGCCGATTGGCTCCCGCTCCCGCCCTCCCGCAGACCCTCCCGACCGGCTCCCTTTTTAAGGGGAGCCCGACCAGAGCCAGGGAGTGACCACTGCGCCTCCTGGCCTGGTCACCGCCACGCTCCTGTGCCTGCCTGCTCAGCCCCAGCCACCGAGGGCCGCCGAGCACTCCAGCCTCCCACCACCCCAGCCACCCGAGGCCCGCCGAGGCCGCGCCAGATTATCCCGCCGCCCTAGCCTGCGGCCCCGCCCCCCCGCCAGCCGATTGGCTCCCGCTCCCGCCCTCCCGCAGACCCTCCCGACCGGCTCCCTTTTTATGACACCCCCACAGCGACCGCGCAGCGGACGCGCACAGCGGGAGCACCGACTGAGCGCCGAAGGTGCGCCAAAGGTAAGCCCGTCTGCGCCCGTCAGCGCCTGGACCGCGCCCAGGGCCAAGACCCCTGGCCCCCGCCGGACGTACGACGCCGCCACCCTCAACGCACTCAACACCGGCCGAATCCCGGGATGCTACCGAGCCACCCCGAGACGAACCCACGGACCCTTCAGCTGCCACGCCTGCAAGTTCACCTGCATCCGGATCTGCCCCGCACCAGCGCCCGCCAAGCCGAACACCAGCAGCAACCACCTCAAGTGCATCCTACTCAACACCCGCTCCGTCCACAGACACGCCATCGAACTCTGGAACCTCCTCGACACCACAGCTCCTGACGTCGCCTTCCTCACAGAAACCTGGATGAACGACTCCTCAGCGCCCGACATCACCATCGCCATCCCAGAGGGCTACAAGATCACCCGAAGAGACCGCGGCAACCAGACTGGAGGAGGCATCGCCATCATCTACAGAGACACCATCCGCATCGCGACCAACACCGACGACACCCTGACAACCGCCGAACACCTGCACTTCCAGATCCACACGGACCCCAAAACCACCCTCAGAGGCACCCTCATCTACCGACCCCCGGGACCACGCACCCAATTCAGCGAAGACATCGCCGACTTCATCAGCCCGCACGCCCTCCCCTCCGCTGACTACATCCTCCTCGGGGACCTCAACTTCCACCTGGAGAACAACAACGACCGCAACACCACCACCCTGCTTGACAACCTCGCCATCCTCGGACTCAAGCAGCTGGTGACCACCCCCACCCACCTCGCCGGACACACACTCGACGCTGTCTTCTCATCCAGCAAGGACATCGTCTTCAGCCACGCCACCGGACTCCACTGGACGGACCACAGCTGCGTCCACTTCACCTTCAGAAGATCCACGATCCACCACCACCAGCAACAGGCTGCTCGAAGAAACTGGAACAAGATCACAGCAGACCAGCTCGCCACTTCCCTGAGCCAGCACCCTCCCGCCAGCTCAGCGAACCCCAGCCAGGCCGCCGACAACCTCACGAAGTGGATCAGCAACTGCGCAGACGACCTCGCCCCACTGAGGACCCCGCCTAGCAGACCCGGCAGCAAGAAGGCCCCATGGTTCACCGACGAACTCAAGAGCTCCAAGAAGAACTGCCGAGCCCTCGAGAAAGCCTGGAGAAGGGAGCCAACACCGGACAACATGACCACCCTCAAGCTCGCCACCCGGAAGCACCATCAACTGATCCACGACACCAAGTAAACAGCATTCAAGGACCGGCTGGACAACAACGCACACAACTGCAAGGAACTCTTCATCATCGTGAAAGAGCTCTCCAACCCCCAACGCCGGAATCAACGACATCACCCCGTCGCAAGACCTCTGCAACTCCCTCGCCTCCTACTTCCACAACAAGATCGCTGACATACACAACAGCTTCAGCCCACAAACAACGCTCCCCACGACCGCACCAACGCCCCCCACCACCACCCTCAGCGCCTGGACCCAGATCAACACAGAAGACACCATCTGCACGATGAACTCTATCCACTCCGGATCTCCGACCGACCCCTGCCCTCACCACGTCTTCAACAAGGCCGACACTGTCATCGCACCCCACCTGCGGGACATCATCAACACCTCCTTCAACACCGCCACCTTCCCTGATAGCTGGAAGCACGCCGAACTCAGCGCTCTACTAAAGAAACCAACAGCGGACCCCACCGAACTCAAGAATTACCGCCCCATCTCGCTCCTCCCGTTTCCAGCCAAAGTCATCGAGAAGACCGTCAACAAGCAGCTGGCCGCCTTCCTCGAGACGAATGGATCCCTCGACCCCTCACAGTCTAGCTTCCGCGCCAACCACAGCACCGAGACCGCCCTCATCGCTGCCACCGATGACATCCGAGCCCTGCTGGACAACGGTGAAACAGCAGCCCTCATCCTCCTAGACCTCTCCGCGGCGTTCAACACTGTTTGCCACCGCACCCTAGTGCAGCGCCTCAGCAACATCGGAATCCAGGAAAAGGCTCTGGGTGGATCATCTCCTTCCTCGCTGGAAGGACACAGAGAGTACGCCTGCCACCGTTCAGATCTGCAGCCACGGAAGTCATCTGCGGCGTCCCTCAGGGCTCCTCGCTCAGCCCCACCCTCTTCAACGTCTACATGAGCCCCCTTGCGGCCATCGCACGCCAACACAACCTCAACATCATCTCCTACGCCGACGACACCCAGCTGATCCTCTCCCTGACCAACGACCCCGCCGCCGCCAGAACCAACCTCCACGAAGGGATGAAAGACGTAGCCGAGTGGATGACGACCAGCCGCCTGAAACTGAACTCAGACAAGACGGAAGTCCTCATCCTAGGCTCCTCGCCCTCCGCCTGGGACGACTCCTGGTGGCCCCCCGCCCAAACCGACAGACCACGCACGCAACCTGGGCTTCATCCTGGACTCCTCCCTCTCCATGACCAGACAAGTCAACGCCGTCTCCGCGTCCTGTTTCAACATCCTGCGCATGCTACGGAAGATCTTCCGGTGGATCCCCACCGAGACCAGGAAGACGGTCACCCTGGCCCTCGTCACCAGCCGTCTGGACTACGGCAACGCCCTCTACGCCGGAACCACCGCCAAGCTCCAGAAGAGACTCCAGCAGATCCAGAACGCCTCAGCCAGACTCATCCTCGACATCCCCCGACGCAGCCACATCTCCGGACATCTGAGAGACCTGCACTGGCTCCCCGTCAACAAGAGAATCACCTTCCGTCTCCTCACCCACGCACACAAAGCCCTACACGACCAAGGCCCGAGCTACCTCAACAACCGCCTGAACTTCTACGCTCCCAAACGCCACCTCCGATCGACCAACCACGCCCTCGCCGCCGTCCCCCGCATCCGAAGAGAGACAACAGGAGGAAGGTCCTTCTCCTACCTGGCCGCCAAGACCTGGAACACCCTCCCTCCCGACCTTCGCCTGACCCAAGAACACCTCTCCTTCAGGAAGAAGCTCAAGACCTGCCTGTTCGAGCAGTAGCGGCACCCCCCCCCCCCCCAAGCGCCTTGAGACCCTCCGGGTGAGTAGTGCGCTCTATAAATGCCTTGATTGATTGATCTGAGTGATGGTGTGAGTACGCACAGCCCCCCCTAGCAGTGTGCAACCCCTGGAGTCTCCCTTATCTATATAGGGTCCCCCTATTGTTGTCTGAGTGATGGTGTGAGCACGCACAGGCCCCCCCAGCAGCGTTCAACCCCAGGAGTCTCCCTTATCTATATAGGGTCCCCCTATTGTTGTCTGAGTGATGGTGTGAGCACGCACAGCCCCCCCCCCAGCAGCGTGCAACCCCAGGGGGCTCCCTTATCTATATAGGGTCCCCCTATTTTTGTCTGAGTGATGGTGTGAGCACGCACAGCCCCCCCCAGCAACGTGCAACCCCTGGGGTCTCCCTTATCTATATAGGGTCCCCCTATTGTTGTCTGACTGATGGTGTGAGCACGCGCAGGCCCCCCCATCAGCGTGCAACCCCTGGAGTCACCCTTATCTATATAGGGTCCCCCTATTGTTGTCTGAGTGATGGTGTGAGCACGCACAGCCTACCCCCCAGCAGCGTGCAACCCCAGGAGTCTCCCTTATCTATATAGGGTCCCCCTATTGTTGTCTGACTGATGGTGTGAGCACGCACAGCCCCCCCTAGCAGCGTGCAACCCCTGGAGTCTCCCTTATCTATATAGGGTCCCCCTTTTGTTGTCTGAGTGATGGTGTGAGCACGCACAGGCCCCCCCAGCAGCGTGCAACCCCTGGAGTCTCCCTTATCTATATAGGGTCCCCCTATTGTTGTCTGAGTGATGGTGTGAGCACGCACAGGCCCCCCCAGCAGTGTGCAACCCCAGGAGTCTCCCTTATCTATATAGGGTCCCCCTATTGTTGTCTGAGTGATGGTGTGAGCACGCACAGGCCCTCCCCAGCAGCGTGCAACCCCTGGAGTCTCCCTTATCTATATAGGGTCCCCCTATTGTTGTCTGAGTGATGGTGTGAGCATGCACAGGCCCCCCCAGCAGCGTGCAACCCCAGGAGTCTCCCTTATCTATATAGGGTCCCCCTATTGTTGTCTGAGTGATGGTGTGAGCACGCACAGCCCCCTCCCCAGCAGAGTGCAACCCCTGGAGTCTCCCTTATCTATATAGGGTCCCCCTATTGTTGTCTGAGTGATGGTGTGAGCACGCACAGGCCCACCAGCAGCGTGCAACCCCTGGAGTCTCCCTTATCTATATAGGGTCCCCCTATTGTTGTCTGAGTGATGGTGTGAGCACGCACAGGCCCCCTCCCCAGCAGCGTGCAACCCCAGGAGTCTCCCTTATCTATATAGGGTCCCCCTATTGTTGTCTGAGTGATGGTGTGAGCTCGCACAGGCCCCCCCCAGCAGCGTGCAACCCCTGGAGTCTCCATTATCTATATAGGGTCCCCCTATTGTTGTCTGAATGATGGTGTGAGCACGCACAGGCCCCCCCAGCAGCATGCAACCCCAGAAGTATCCCTTATCTATATAGGGTCCCCCTATTGTTGTCTGAGTGATGGTGTGAGCACGCACAGGCCCCCCCAGCAGCGTGCAACCCCAGGAGTTTCCCTTATCTATATAGGGTCCCACTATAGTTGTCTGAGTGATGGTGTGAGCACGCACAGCCCCCCCCAGCAGCGTGCAACCCCAGGAGTCTCCCTTATCTATATAGGGTCCCCCTATTGTTGTCTGAGTGATGGTGTGAGCACGCACAGCCCCCCCCCAGCAGCGTGCAACCCCAGGAGTCTCCCTTATCTATATAGGGGCCCCGTATTGTTGTCTGAGTGATGGTGTGAGCACGCACAGCCCCCTCCCCAGCAGCGTGCAACCCCTGGAGTCTCCCTTATCTATATAGGGTCCCCCTATTGTTGTCTGAGTGATGGTGTGAGCATGCACAGGACCCCCCAGCAGCGTGCAACCTCAGGAGTCTCCCTTATCTATATAGGGTCCCCCTATTGTTGTCTGAGTGATGGTGTGAGCACGCACAGGCCCCCCCCAGCAGCGTGCAACCCCAGGAGTCTCCCTTATCTATATAGGGTCCCCCTATTGTTGTCTGAGTGATGGTGTGAGCACGCACAGGCCCTCCCCAGCAGCGTGCAACCCCTGGAGTCTCACTTATCTATATAGGGTCCCCCTATTGTTGTCTGAGTGATGGTGTGAGCACGCACAGGCCCCCCCCCCCAGCAGCGTGTAACCCCAGGAGTCTCCCTTATCTATATAGGGTCCCCCTATTGTTGTCTGAGTGATGGTGTGAGCACGCACAGCCCCCTCCCCAGCAGCGTGCAACCCCTGGAGTCTCCCTTATCTATATAGGGTCCCCCTATTGTTGTCTGAGTGATGGTGTGAGCATGCACAGGCCCCCCCAGCAGCGTGCAACCCCAGGAGTCTCCCTTATCTATATAGGGTCCCCCTATTGTTGTCTGAGTGATGGTGTGAGCACGCACAGCCCCCTCCCCAGCAGAGTGCAACCCCTGGAGTCTCCCTTATCTATATAGGGTCCCCCTATTGTTGTCTGAGTGATGGTGTGAGCACGCACAGGCCCACCAGCAGCGTGCAACCCCAGGAGTCTCCCTTATCTATATAGGGTCCCCCTATTGTTGTCTGAGTGATGGTGTGAGCATGCACAGGCCCCCTCCCCAGCAGCGTGCAACCCCAGGAGTCTCCCTTATCTATATAGGGTCCCCCTATTGTTGTCTGAGTGATGGTGTGAGCTCGCACAGGCCCCCCCAGCAGCGTGCAACCCCTGGAGTCTCCCTTATCTATATAGGGTCCCCCTATTGTTGTCTGAGTGATGGTGTGAGCACGCACAGGCCCCCCCAGCAGCGTGCAACCCCAGGAGTTTCCCTTATCTATATAGGGTCCCACTATTGTTGTCTGAGTGATGGTGTGAGCACGCACAGCCCCCCCCAGCAGCGTGCAACCCCAGGAGTCTCCCTTATCTATATAGGGTCCCCCTATTGTTGTCTGAGTGATGGTGTGAGCACGCACAGCCCCCCCCAGCAGCGTGCAACCCCAGGAGTCTCCCTTATCTATATAGGGGCCCCCTATTGTTGTCTGAGTGATGGTGTGAGCACGCACAACCCCCTCCCCAGCAGCGTGCAACCCCTGGAGTCTCCCTTATCTATATAGGGTCCCCCTATTGTTGTCTGAGTGATGGTGTGAGCATGCACAGGACCCCCCAGCAGCGTGCAACCTCAGGAGTCTCCCTTATCTATATAGGGTCCCCCTATTGTTGTCTGAGTGATGGTGTGAGCACGCACAGGCCCCCCCCCCAGCAGCGTGCAACCCCAGGAGTCTCCCTTATCCATATAGGGTCCCCCTATTGTTGTCTGAGTGATGGTGTTAGCACGCACAGGCCCTCCCCAGCAGCGTGCAACCCCCGGAGTCTCCCTTATCTATATAGGGTCCCCCTATTGTTGTCTGAGTGATGGTGTGAGCACGCACAGGCCCCCCCCCAGCAGCGTGTAACCCCAGGAGTCTCCCTTATCTATATAGGGTCCCCCTATTGTTGTCTGAGTGATGGTGTGAGCACGCACAGCCCCCTCCCCAGCAGCGTGCAACCCCTGGAGTCTCCCTTATCTATATAGGGTCCCCCTATTGTTGTCTGAGTGATGGTGTGAGCATGCACAGGCCCCCCCAGCAGCGTGCAACCCCAGGAGTCTCCCTTATCTATATAGGGTCCCCCTATTGTTGTCTGAGTGATGGTGTGAGCACGCACAGCCCCCTCCCCAGCAGAGTGCAACCCCTGGAGTCTCCCTTATCTATATAGGGTCCCCCTATTGTTGTCTGAGTGATGGTGTGAGCACGCACAGGCCCACCAGCAGCGTGCAACCCCAGGAGTCTCCCTTATCTATATAGGGTCCCCCTATTGTTGTCTGAGTGATGGTGTGAGCATGCACAGGCCCCCTCCCCAGCAGCGTGCAACCCCAGGAGTCTCCCTTATCTATATAGGGTCCCCCTATTGTTGTCTGAGTGATGGTGTGAGCTCGCACAGGCCCCCCCAGCAGCGTGCAACCCCTGGAGTCTCCCTTATCTATATAGGGTCCCCCTATTGTTGTCTGAATGATGGTGTGAGCACGCACAGGCCCCCTTAGCAGCGTGCAACCCCAGAAGTCTCCCTTATCTATATAGGGTCCCCCTATTGTTGTCTGAGTGATGGTGTGAGCACGCACAGGCCCCCCCAGCAGCGTGCAACCCCAGGAGTCTACCTTATCTATATAGGGTCCCCCTATTGTTGTCTGAGTGATGGTGTGAGCACGCACAGGCCCCCCCAGCAGCGTGCAACCCCAGGAGTCTCCCTTATCTATATAGGGTCCCCCTATTGTTGTCTGAGTGATGATGTGAGCACGCACAGGCCCCCCCTAGCAGCGTGCAACCCCAGGAGTCTCCCTTATCTATATAGGGTCCCCCTATTTTTGTCTGACTGATGGTGTGAGCACGCACAGCCCCCCCCCCAGCAGCGTGCAACCCCTGGAGTCTCCCTTATCTATATAGGGTCCCCCTCTTGTTGTCTGAGTGATGGTGTGAGCACGCACAGGCCCTCCCCAACAGCGTCCAACCCCTGGAGTCTCCCTTATCTATATAGGGTCCCCCTATTGTTATCTGAGGGATGGTGTGAGCACGCACAGCCCCCCCAGCAGTGTGCAACCCAAGGAGTCTCCCTTATCTATATAGGGTCCCCCTATTGTTGTCTGAGTGATGGTGTGAGCACGCACAGGCCCCCCCAGCAGCGTGCAACCCCAGAAGTCTCCCTTATCTATATAGGGTCCCTCTATTGTTGTCTGAGTGATGGTGAGAGCACGCACAGGCCCCCCCAGCAGCGTGCAACCCCAGGAGTCTCCCTTATCTATATAGGGTCCCCCTATTGTTGTCTGAGTGATGGTGTGAGCACGCACAGCCCCCCCCCCCAGCAGCGTGCAACCCCAGGAGTCTCCCTTATCTATATAGGGTCCCCCTATTGTTGTCTGAGTGATGGTGTGAGCACACACAGCCCCCCCCCCAGCAACGTGCAACCCCTGGGGTCTCCCTTATCTATATAGGGTCCCCCTATTGTTGTCTGACTGATGGTGTGAGCACGCGCAGGCCCCCCCCTTCAGCGTGCAACCCCTGGAGTCGCCCTTATCTATATAGGGTCCCCCTATTGTTGTCTGAGTGATGGTGTGAGCACGCACAGCCTACCCCCCCAGCAGCGTGCAACCCCAGGAGTCTCCCTTATCTATATAGGGTCCCCCTATTGTTGTCTGAGTGATGGTGTGAGCACGCACAGGCCCTCCCCAACAGCGTCCAACCCATGGAGTCTCCCTTATCTATATAGGGTCCCCCTATTGTTATCTGAGTGATGGTGTGAGCACGCACAGCCCCCCCCCAGCAGTGTGCAACCCCAGGAGTCTCCCTTATCTATATAGGGTCCCCCTATTTTTGTCTGAGTGATGGTGTGAGCACGCACAGGCCCCCCCCCAGCAGCGTGCAACCCCTGGAGTCTCCCTTATCTATATAGGGTCCCCCTATTGTTGTCTGAGTGATGGTGTGAGCACGCACAGGCCCCCCCAGCAGCGTGCAACCCCAGGAGTCTCCCTTATCTATATAGGGTCCCCCTATTGTTGTCTGAGTTATGGTGTGAGCACGCACAGGCCCTCCCCAGCAGCGTGCAACCCCTGGAGTCTCCCTTATCTATATAGGGTCCCCCTATTGTTGTCTGAGTGATGGTGTGAGCACGCACAGGCCCCTCCCCAGCAGCGTGCAACCCCTGGAGTCTCCCTTATCTATATAGGGTCCCCCTATTGTTGTCTGAGTGATGGTGTGAGCATGCACAGGCCCCCCCAGCAGCGTGCAACCCCAGGAGTCTCCCTTATCTATATAGGGTCCCCCTATTGTTGTCTGAGTGATGGTGTGAGCACGCACAGGCCCCCCCAGCAGTGTGCAACCCCAGGAGTCTCCCTTATCTATATAGGGTCCCCCTATTGTTGTCCGAGTGATGGTGTGAGCACACACAGGCCCTCCCCAGCAGCGTGCAACCCCTGGAGTCTCCCTTATCTATATAGGGTCCCCCTATTGTTGTCTGAGTGATGGTGTGAGCACGCACAGGCCCCCCCAGCAGCATGCAACCCCAGAAGTATCCCTTATCTATATAGGGTCCCCCTATTGTTGTCTGAGTGATGGTGTGAGCACGCACAGGCCCCCCCAGCAGCGTGCAACCCCAGGAGTTTCCCTTATCTATATAGGGTCCCACTATTGTTGTCTGAGTGATGGTGTGAGCACGCACAGCCCCCCCCAGCAGCGTGCAACCCCAGGAGTCTCCCTTATCTATATAGGGTCCCCCTATTGTTGTCTGAGTGATGGTGTGAGCACGCACAGCCCCCCCCCAGCAGCGTGCAACCCCAGGAGTCTCCCTTATCTATATAGGGGCCCCGTATTGTTGTCTGAGTGATGGTGTGAGCACGCACAGCCCCCTCCCCAGCAGCGTGCAACCCCTGGAGTCTCCCTTATCTATATAGGGTCCCCCTATTGTTGTCTGAGTGATGGTGTGAGCATGCACAGGACCCCCCAGCAGCGTGCAACCTCAGGAGTCTCCCTTATCTATATAGGGTCCCCCTATTGTTGTCTGAGTGATGGTGTGAGCACGCACAGGCCCCCCCCCAGCAGCGTGCAACCCCAGGAGTCTCCCTTATCTATATAGGGTCCCCCTATTGTTGTCTGAGTGATGGTGTGAGCACGCACAGGCCCTCCCCAGCAGCGTGCAACCCCTGGAGTCTCACTTATCTATATAGGGTCCCCCTATTGTTGTCTGAGTGATGGTGTGAGCACGCACAGGCCCCCCCCCCAGCAGCGTGTAACCCCAGGAGTCTCCCTTATCTATATAGGGTCCCCCTATTGTTGTCTGAGTGATGGTGTGAGCACGCACAGCCCCCTCCCCAGCAGCGTGCAACCCCTGGAGTCTCCCTTATCTATATAGGGTCCCCCTATTGTTGTCTGAGTGATGGTGTGAGCATGCACAGGCCCCCCCAGCAGCGTGCAACCCCAGGAGTCTCCCTTATCTATATAGGGTCCCCCTATTGTTGTCTGAGTGATGGTGTGAGCACGCACAGCCCCCTCCCCAGCAGAGTGCAACCCCTGGAGTCTCCCTTATCTATATAGGGTCCCCCTATTGTTGTCTGAGTGATGGTGTGAGCACGCACAGGCCCACCAGCAGCGTGCAACCCCAGGAGTCTCCCTTATCTATATAGGGTCCCCCTATTGTTGTCTGAATGATGGTGTGAGCATGCACAGGCCCCCTCCCCAGCAGCGTGCAACCCCAGGAGTCTCCCTTATCTATATAGGGTCCCCCTATTGTTGTCTGAGTGATGGTGTGAGCTCGCACAGGCCCCCCCAGCAGCGTGCAACCCCTGGAGTCTCCCTTATCTATATAGGGTCCCCCTATTGTTGTCTGAGTGATGGTGTGAGCACGCACAGGCCCCCCCAGCAGCGTGCAACCCCAGGAGTTTCCCTTATCTATATAGGGTCCCACTATTGTTGTCTGAGTGATGGTGTGAGCACGCACAGCCCCCCCCAGCAGCGTGCAACCCCAGGAGTCTCCCTTATCTATATAGGGTCCCCCTATTGTTGTCTGAGTGATGGTGTGAGCACGCACAGCCCCCCCCAGCAGCGTGCAACCCCAGGAGTCTCCCTTATCTATATAGGGGCCCCCTATTGTTGTCTGAGTGATGGTGTGAGCACGCACAACCCCCTCCCCAGCAGCGTGCAACCCCTGGAGTCTCCCTTATCTATATAGGGTCCCCCTATTGTTGTCTGAGTGATGGTGTGAGCATGCACAGGACCCCCCAGCAGCGTGCAACCTCAGGAGTCTCCCTTATCTATATAGGGTCCCCCTATTGTTGTCTGAGTGATGGTGTGAGCACGCACAGGCCCCCCCCCAGCAGCGTGCAACCCCAGGAGTCTCCCTTATCCATATAGGGTCCCCCTATTGTTGTCTGAGTGATGGTGTTAGCACGCACAGGCCCTCCCCAGCAGCGTGCAACCCCCGGAGTCTCCCTTATCTATATAGGGTCCCCCTATTGTTGTCTGAGTGATGGTGTGAGCACGCACAGGCCCCCCCCCAGCAGCGTGTAACCCCAGGAGTCTCCCTTATCTATATAGGGTCCCCCTATTGTTGTCTGAGTGATGGTGTGAGCACGCACAGCCCCCTCCCCAGCAGCGTGCAACCCCTGGAGTCTCCCTTATCTATATAGGGTCCCCCTATTGTTGTCTGAGTGATGGTGTGAGCATGCACAGGCCCCCCCAGCAGCGTGCAACCCCAGGAGTCTCCCTTATCTATATAGGGTCCCCCTATTGTTGTCTGAGTGATGGTGTGAGCACGCACAGCCCCCTCCCCAGCAGAGTGCAAACCCTGGAGTCTCCCTTATCTATATAGGGTCCCCCTATTGTTGTCTGAGTGATGGTGTGAGCACGCACAGGCCCACCAGCAGCGTGCAACCCCAGGAGTCTCCCTTATCTATATAGGGTCCCCCTATTGTTGTCTGAGTGATGGTGTGAGCATGCACAGGCCCCCTCCCCAGCAGCGTGCAACCCCAGGAGTCTCCCTTATCTATATAGGGTCCCCCTATTGTTGTCTGAGTGATGGTGTGAGCTCGCACAGGCCCCCCCAGCAGCGTGCAACCCCTGGAGTCTCCCTTATCTATATAGGGTCCCCCTATTGTTGTCTGAATGATGGTGTGAGCACGCACAGGCCCCCTTAGCAGCGTGCAACCCCAGAAGTCTCCCTTATCTATATAGGGTCCCCCTATTGTTGTCTGAGTGATGGTGTGAGCACGCACAGGCCCCCCCAGCAGCGTGCAACCCCAGGAGTCTACCTTATCTATATAGGGTCCCCCTATTGTTGTCTGAGTGATGGTGTGAGCACGCACAGGCCCCCCCAGCAGCGTGCAACCCCAGGAGTCTCCCTTATCTATATAGGGTCCCCCTATTGTTGTCTGAGTGATGATGTGAGCACGCACAGGCCCCCCCTAGCAGCGTGCAACCCCAGGAGTCTCCCTTATCTATATAGGGTCCCCCTATTTTTGTCTGACTGATGGTGTGAGCACGCACAGCCCCCCCCCCAGCAGCGTGCAACCCCTGGAGTCTCCCTTATCTATATAGGGTCCCCCTCTTGTTGTCTGAGTGATGGTGTGAGCACGCACAGGCCCTCCCCAACAGCGTCCAACCCCTGGAGTCTCCCTTATCTATATAGGGTCCCCCTATTGTTATCTGAGGGATGGTGTGAGCACGCACAGCCCCCCCAGCAGTGTGCAACCCAAGGAGTCTCCCTTATCTATATAGGGTCCCCCTATTGTTGTCTGAGTGATGGTGTGAGCACGCACAGGCCCCCCCAGCAGCGTGCAACCCCAGAAGTCTCCCTTATCTATATAGGGTCCCTCTATTGTTGTCTGAGTGATGGTGAGAGCACGCACAGGCCCCCCCAGCAGCGTGCAACCCCAGGAGTCTCCCTTATCTATATAGGGTCCCCCTATTGTTGTCTGAGTGATGGTGTGAGCACGCACAGCCCCCCCCCCCAGCAGCGTGCAACCCCAGGAGTCTCCCTTATCTATATAGGGTCCCCCTATTGTTGTCTGAGTGATGGTGTGAGCACACACAGCCCCCCCCCCAGCAACGTGCAACCCCTGGGGTCTCCCTTATCTATATAGGGTCCCCCTATTGTTGTCTGACTGATGGTGTGAGCACGCGCAGGCCCCCCCCTTCAGCGTGCAACCCCTGGAGTCGCCCTTATCTATATAGGGTCCCCCTATTGTTGTCTGAGTGATGGTGTGAGCACGCACAGCCTACCCCCCCAGCAGCGTGCAACCCCAGGAGTCTCCCTTATCTATATAGGGTCCCCCTATTGTTGTCTGACTGATGGTGTGAGCACGCACAGCCCCCCCTAGCAGCGTGCAACCCCTGGAGTCTCCCTTATCTATATAGGGTCCCCCTATTGTTGTCTGAGTGATGGTGTGAGCACGCACAGGCCCTCCCCAACAGCGTCCAACCCATGGAGTCTCCCTTATCTATATAGGGTCCCCCTATTGTTATCTGAGTGATGGTGTGAGCACGCACAGCCCCCCCCCCAGCAGTGTGCAACCCCAGGAGTCTCCCTTATCTATATAGGGTCCCCCTATTTTTGTCTGAGTGATGGTGTGAGCACGCACAGGCCCCCCCCCCAGCAGCGTGCAACCCCTGGAGTCTCCCTTATCTATATAGGGTCCCCCTATTGTTGTCTGAGTGATGGTGTGAGCACGCACAGGCCCCCCCAGCAGCGTGCAACCCCAGGAGTCTCCCTTATCTATATAGGGTCCCCCTATTGTTGTCTGAGTTATGGTGTGAGCACGCACAGGCCCTCCCCAGCAGCGTGCAACCCCTGGAGTCTCCCTTATCTATATAGGGTCCCCCTATTGTTGTCTGAGTGATGGTGTGAGCACGCACAGGCCCCTCCCCAGCAGCGTGCAACCCCTGGAGTCTCCCTTATCTATATAGGGTCCCCCTATTGTTGTCTGAGTGATGGTGTGAGCATGCACAGGCCCCCCCAGCAGCGTGCAACCCCAGGAGTCTCCCTTATCTATATAGGGTCCCCCTATTGTTGTCTGAGTGATGGTGTGAGCACGCACAGGCCCCCCCAGCAGTGTGCAACCCCAGGAGTCTCCCTTATCTATATAGGGTCCCCCTATTGTTGTCCGAGTGATGGTGTGAGCACACACAGGCCCTCCCCAGCAGCGTGCAACCCCTGGAGTCTCCCTTATCTATATAGGGTCCCCCTATTGTTGTCTGAGTGATGGTGTGAGCATGCACAGGCCCTCCCCAGCAGCGTGCAACCCCAGGAGTCTCCCTTATCTATATGGGGTCCCCCTATTGTTGTCTGAGTGATGGTGTGAGCACGCATAGGCCCCCTCCCCAGCAGCGTGCAACCCCAGGAGTCTCCCTTATGTATATAGGGTCCCCCTATTGTTGTCTGAGTGATGGTGTGAGCACGCACAGGCCCCCCCCCAGCTGCGTGCAACCCCAAGAGTCTCCCTTATCTATATAGGGTCCCCCTATTGTTGTCTGAGTGATGGTGTGAGCACGCACAGGCCCCCCCAGCAGCGTGCAACCCCAGGAGTCTCCCTTATCTATATAGGGTCCCCCTATTGTTGTCTGGGTGATGGTGTGAGCACGCACAGGCCCCCCCAGCAGCGTGCAACCCCTGGAGTCTCCCTTATCTATATAGGGTCCCCCTATTTTTGTCTGAGTGATGGTGTGAGCACGCACAGGCCCCCCCAGCAGCGTGCAACCCCAGGAGTCTCCCTTATCTATATAGGGTCCCCCTATTGTTGTCTGAGTGATGGTGTGAGCACGCACAGGCCCCCCCAGCAGCGTGCAACCCCAGGAGTCTCCCTTATCTATATAGGGTCCCCCTATTGTTGTCTGAGTGATGGTGTGAGCACGCACAGGCCCCCCCAGCAGCGTGCAACCCCTGGAGTCTCCCTTATCTATATAGGGTCCCCCTATTGTTATCTGGGTGATGGTGTGAGCACTGACGTTGAGGCCCCATCGTCTGCAAGTGTGGTCAGGTCATATATCATCTGGTCCCACATCTGACAATCATCCTACATTTTTCATCAGCCCTGACTTCTCTCATACGTCTTTCCTCCGCCCAAGCCCATTCAGGAATACCTCTAGCCCACATGTGCAAGGTAGGGTACACGGGGAACAACCAGTGGATAGCCACTCTCAGCCAGTACTAACCTTAAGTAGTGGCAGTTTGTATTACATTTTCCAGTTTTTGGGGCATTTAAATAGATTTTAGAGACAGTGCCTAATGCTAACCTCCCAAACTGAATGCGTGTGTACCAGCTCCCTCCAATATGTTTCTATGTGCGTGGAGCTCCACAACATGTGAAGGAAGGCTGCCCCCGTGACACATCTTGGGCGTGTATCTGATCTACCTGGTAGATGCCCTTCAACTGTGCCGGTGAGACGTATGCATGTTGCTGTACGTAGAAGTGCTCTAATTTGAAACAAGCATTGCCATACACCCCCCTGTACGAATGTACATGCTGGGTCCCGAGTGGGATGGGTATGCCCAGACGTGAGTCCCGTGCTCTCCATGCCACTGGAATCAAGCTATCCCGGCTGAATAGGGGTGGCAGCCTGAAACCGGTCATAGGATGCTTGATTCCGGTCCAGGAAGGGCCTGGCTTGGCAGTTCGGGCTGGACTGTTCCCATGAGGCACAGGGTCAAGGCTGATTTGCATATGGCTGGGTTCAAACTGGAATGGCATGATGAGTAAAAAAACAATGGATTTAGGGCCAGATCTCTGTACTTGGATGAATGTATGACATTGTTCTGCATTCTGTTCATCAACTGTTGTTTTTCCATTCCTTATTCGTCAGTGGCTCTGAAAGGTCTGTACCCCACTTCTGTCTTGCTGGAATTTCCCTCTGCTGTTTATTTTGCATGAGGGCTGTATGCTATATGGACACCAAATGCCTGGGGTAAGCCATGTTCAAGAGTACGTCAAATGTGTGCGCGGTGTCTGGAGTGTCTGGGAAACCTGTCCTTATTTCACTGGCTGTCCTTGTCAAACCCTCTTGGGTCTCCTGGAATGTGATACATTGCCCCCCATGATACAAGACTCTGATTGCGCCACATCCACCCTCTCTCCATGCCTCCATAGACATATTCTGGCCTGTCCGCGCAGCCAGTGGGAACGACAAAGATTTGTCAGGGTTCACTTTCAGATTGGAGATTCTCCCCAATGCCCCCAGTTCTCAGACCAGCACTGGCACTGCCTCCTCCGCATGCTGCAAGTATAGAAGGGCATAATCGACATACAGCGAGATCATATGTATTGTGGCACCCACCCACTTGGACCCCCCCCATCAATGCAACATGGTGCAAAGGTGTACTACCAGTGGCTCTATGGCGAGGGCGAATAAAAGAGGTCCCCCTTCTGATGTTCCGGTGCCTTGACATATAACTCCCTGGTTTCATGTATAGCAATGATACCCAACTTAAAAAGTTAGGGCTGACTCCCATGCTACTAAAAAAATCTGCATATTTGTCCAATCCAAAGAATCAAATGCCTTTTCAGTATCCAAGGCAACCAGAGCCCAGTCAATGTCATAGTCCTGTATTGAGTGCATAATGTGAATAAGTCAGTCCCGATTGATATCAGATGTGCCCCCTCTCTGAACATCTTCAGAAGACACTCAAGACCTGGCCCTTTGACTGAACAGAGCTGCTTACCCCTTCCCCCTCTCAGCGCCTTGAGACCCTCACGGGTGAGTGGTACACTTACAATTCCCTGATTGATTGATATTCATGAGTGTAGTACGATAAGGGATAAGCCTCATTGATCTTCATGTATCAAGGAAGCTATGACTCCATCCAGGCGATTAGCTAGTATTTTTGATAACATCTTCAAATGTGTATTAAGCATTGAGAGCAAGCAATATGACCCCGGCCTCGCTGGGTTTCAATTTAGCTTGGAAAGCACCACTAGAATAGCCTCCAGCATACATTTCTGGAGCTATCCCAGGGACCCGGCCTATGTAAACACCACAAGAAGTTTGTCAGCCAACATCTCCGCATATATTTTGACAATTCAGATGGGAGGCTGTCGGAACCCGGCTCCTTGCTCCTAGACAGATCATTAACCGTGTAAGTAACTCCTATCTAGTCGCATCTCTTTCCATCTTCGCTACTCATTAGTGACCCGTGGCTGCTGGAGCATGTTCAAAACGTTTCCCACCACCGCAACCTCCACCGCATGAGGGTCTTGGTACAAATTCGCTAAGTAGCACTAGAGTGCTGCGACATTTATTGCTGTTTGGGTTACAACCGTCCCTCCCCCATCAGTTTCGAGCATCCTAATTTGGGATGATGGTCTTTACCAAGGCAGCAGCCAGGCCAATAATTTGCTCTTCCTGTCTTTTTCTTTGTGCACCACTGCCAATACTTCTTTGGGTTGAACTTATCTAGTGAATCCCAGATCCGCGATGTGCCTCACCGTGTTTCTATTCGTTCCCTAAGGGTATTTTGGTCTACTTGGCTTTCACGGTGCAGTGCAGCCAGTCTATCCCTCTGGAGCTGTCGGTTTATACCATATATTTTTGCCATACCAGTCATAACCATCTGATTGTTAAGTGATGGTAGGGACCTATCAAGTTCTCCATCCAATACACAATTAAAATCCCCTGCGCAAATCTATGGGTTCTCCACCTGTGGTATCAAGACTTCTAATACTGTCCTGAAAAACATTTTGCAACTTGAAAAGACTAATTGTTCTACCATCCAGCTTACTAGTGATCAGAAAGAACCAACTTTCCACATCCGAAAGGGACTCTGCCCCATCTAAATAGCCACTTCTCGCTCATAAGCCGAATACTTGGAGGCATAAAACTGCCCATTTCTTTTACAATGTATCTGCCTTGACATCCTTCAGGTGAGTCTCCTGCAAGCAGGCTATCCCCACCTCATATCCTCTGAGGTACATATGGACCCTATATGTCTTAGTATAGACATTTAGGCTACTGACGTTCCGGGACTTAATTCTGACATCTCCGAAAATTTGGTGAAGGACGAGCCCCATGTGCGTGCCAAAGGAGGCCCACCAGCGACCAATCATGTGACAGAGGTGTCTCTAGTCTGCGTCCCACACCACCCAGGGCCCAGGTAAACACCCCTAACGGTTCTGTGTGATGTTTTCCTGTGTATTGAACTACTGAGTGTCACCCCCGCCCCCCTCCTGTGTCAATAGTAAAAGAGGTCAACCATCCATCTAACATTTACTATTATCAACTCCTATGATTATGCGGGAGAGATCCCGATCCCCACTGTCTTAGGGCCAATTGAACTCAGCCCCAAGGATGAGTTCAATTCAGGGTGCACAGCTCCAGCTTTACAGCCTGGAAGGAACGTCTTTGTAGCTGCACTCTGCGTATAAAGTCTAAAAAAATGCAAATGGTGTGTCCCACAAATCAAGAGTCTCTGTTTTTGCGGGCCCTTTGGAGATTGTTATCCCTGTCCCTTGAGGAGGTTTGTAAAGAGTGGTCTTGGCGGTGTCCAATGCCCGATCAGTCCTTTCAATTACAGATACTTTGGACAGAATGCCGGGGTCCACAATGTTGGTGAGCCATTTCTCCAAGAAGGCCTCCAGGGCAGTGCCCTCCTGTCACCACGGAAAACCCACAAAGCAGAGGTTGAACCTCAGAGGTCTACCCTCTGGGTGTTCCAGGTGGTTTTCCAGGTACTTTGTCCTCTCCATAAGCACCTGGACTGTGGTATGCAGCTCCTTCACCTCCTTAGTCAGATCCTCAGCTTGTTTCTCCGCTGCTAAGGAGTTTTCCACAACCTTTCTCAAGTCAGGTTGAACACCATAGAAATTGATGCAATTTTGTGTTTGTTAGGACCTTTTAGTGGTCATGAGGACCTGGGAGCCTGTAGTGATGGTGGACTGGTTTTTATTTTTTTTATTCCTTTTATTTATTTTATTATTTATTTAATTCCTACTCCATTAGACCAGCAGCACGCCTGATGGTGCCTGTGGACTGGTCCATATGAGTCTGTTGCAGGTGTCTGGCAGATTTGTCTCTTCCTATGGCTGCCATTGTCTCACCTGCAATGCACTCTGCACAGAGGCGCATTCGCTGTGCTCCTCATAATGCAAATGGATGGAGGGGGGTTCATAAAGTATGACTGTTAAGTTTTGGGGGCCAGTGAGACCTCAGGCACCTCAGACAGGTGGAAAAGTGACTCGCACTTGTGCCCCTTCAGAGGTCCAGCAACATGGCTTCACCTCCAGAGTCACTAGCACGAACAGCCCACAAGGTCCACTCAGCATCAGCAGCGGCGTCCTTCCCAGTTCCTGTGGAGCGGTCCTGTAGTGGGGGCAGCCTCCCTGCACGGGTCCCGGGCCTCCTTCAGCAATGTTGCCACTCTAATTCACCAGTTAAATGCGGCCCGATTGAGGATTCCTGGGGTCCATGGCCAGCCGACCACCCACTCCTCGTGCCCCCTGTACCTCAGTGCTGAACCTCTCCGTCTCTACTGCCGGGGGCCTTCCTCTGCAAACATTGCCTCACCGGAAGCCCCTGAGCTAGAGCACCTCTCTGCTCCTAGTAAGGCAGTAGTCAAAAGCAAAGTCATTTCTCTTGGCCTCCTGCCTTCATGCTTAATCACTGCACTGGTACTTCAGGAACCAGGTGAGGTCGCAAGGCAGACATCTGGCACTGGCCCACCCCAGCGCAGTTTCCTCTCGTCCGCTGTCTGCCAACTGCTCACTCCTCTGTCTTGCCTTGCTGCAGGCAGGTCACAGCCCCAGGGACATGAGCCTCCCCTCTCTGCCAGTGGGGACAGCAGCTGCTGTTGCCTAACAGTCATCGTACAGCACCGGGCAATCTGTGTTCCAACTCCCAATGCTGACTGCCATCTTGTCCACCCTGCGGCCTGTCAAGCAACTAGGCTGGGCACCATCTCATCCCGGTCTGTATCTGTGTCTAGGCACTCTTGGCTATCTCCCCTGTCGCCGGTTCTCCTTCAGCTGCCATGGTACTGCAGGATACCCACAGATGTCTTGGGAGACTGCTGGAGCCTCCGTTCAAAGCATGTAGATGGCCATTTCTCTTGCCCATGCGCCTATATCAGCATGAATATTTAATTCATAAGAAAGATGGAAAGACAAACGTCCAACAGGAAGTGGTCCTTTAGGGGGCATAGGAATCCCAAAGGAACATAGCCATTGGCTACTACTGCTCACTCCCATTAACACCACTAAATTGAGTATTTAGGTGGCCTCCTGACACCAGGAATTTAGATTGACCTGACTAAAAGAAGAAGAGAAAAAAGAGTCGACCAACGAGGGACCCGAAAAATAGCTGTGGAATTTGGTGCCAAACACTGCTTGCCTGCTCCTGTCTCAACAATCGCAGATCAATCAATCAATCATGCCATTTGTATAGCGCACTACTCTCCCGGGAGGGTCTCAAGGCGCTTGGGGGGAGGGGTATGCTACTGCTCGAACAGCCAGGTCTTGAGTTGTTTCCTGAAGGTGAGATGGTTCTGGGTCAGCCGAAGGTGGATGGGGAGGGAGTTCCAAGTCTTGGCAGCCAGGTAAGAGAAGGATCTTCCTCCGGCGGTGGCTCTTCGGATGCGTGGTACGGCTGCGAGGGTGAGGCTGGTGGACCGTAGCTGGCGGATGGGCGTGTAGAAGGTCAGGCGGTCGTTGAGGTACTTGGGGCCCAGGTCGTGGAGAGACTTGTGTGCGTGGGTGAGGAGCCGGAACGTGATCCTCTTGTCGACGGGGAGCCAGTGCAGGTTCCTCAGGTGGCTGGAGATGTGGCTGCGTCGGGGGACATCCATGATGAGTCGGGCGGAGGCGTTCTGGATGCGCTGGAGTCTTTTCTGTAGCTTGGCTGTGGTTCCGGCGTAGAGGGCGTTTCCGTAGTCCAGTCGGCTGGTGACGAGTACCTGGGTGACAGTCTTCCTGGTCTCGGTCGGGATCCAGTGGAAGATCTTGCGAAGCATACGCAGGGTGTTGAAGCACGATGAGGAGACGGCGTTGACTTGTCTGGACATCGAGAGGGAGGGGTCCAGGATGAAGCCCAGGTTGCGTGCGTGGTCGGTTGGCTTGGGTGCGGTGCCCAGGGCTGGGGGCCACCAGGAGTCGTCCCAGGTGGAGGGCGAAGATCCCAGGATGAGGACTTCCGTCTTGTCCGAGTTCAGTTTCAGGTGGCTGTCCTTCATCCACTCGGCGACGTCTTTCATCCCTTCGTGTAGGCAGGTTCTGGCGGTGTCGGGGTCTCTGGTGAGTGAGAGGATCAGCTGGGTGTCGTCGGCGTAAGAGATGATGTTGATGTTGTGCTGGCGTGCGATGGCTGCGAGAGGTTTCATGTAGATGTTGAAGAGGGTGGGGCTGAGTGAAGATCCTTGCGGGACGCCGCAGATGACTTCGGTGGCCTCGGAGCGAAACGGGGGGAGGCGGACTCTTTGTGTTCTTCCGGCGAGGAACGAGATGATCCACTCCAGTGCCTTCTCTTGGATACCGATGTTGCTGAGGCGCTGGACTAGGGTGCGGTGGCAGACCGTGTCGAACGCAGCGGAGAGGTCCAGGAGGATGAGGGCCACTGTTTCCCCCTTGTCGAGCAGGGTCCGGATGTCGTCGGGGGCTGCGATGAGGGCAGTTTCGGTGCTGTGGTTGGCTCTGAAGCCGGACTGCGAGGGGTCGAGGGATCCGTTCGTCTCAAGGAAGGCGGTCAGCTGTCTGTTGACGATCTTCTCGATGACTTTAGCAGGAAAAGGGAGGAGCGAGATGGGGCGGAAGTTTTTGAGATCGGTGGGGTCCGCTGTAGGTTTCTTCAGGAGGGCGCTGATCTCGGCGTGCTTCCAGCTCTCCGGGAAGGTGGCGGTGTTGAAGGAGGCGTTGATGATGTTCCGGAGTTGGGGTGCGATGGTGGAGTCGGCCTTGTTGAAGACGTGGTGTGGGCAGGGGTCGGTCGGTGATCCGGAGTGGATGGTGTTCATCGTGCGGGCTGTGTCTTCGGTGGTCACCGTGGTCCAGGTGCAAAGGGTGGTGGTGGGGGGCATTGGTTCGACGGTTGGATGCGTGGGTGGGGTGCCGAAGCTGTTGTGGATGTCGGCGATCGTGCGGTGGAAGAACGAGGCGAGGGAGTCGCAGAGGTCTTGTGACGGAGTGATGTTGTTGGTGCCGGTGCTGGGGTTGGAGATCTCCTTGACGATAGTGAAAAGCTCTTTGCTGTCGTGGGCGTTGTTGTCCAGTCGTTCCTTCAGGGATTTCTTCTTGGTGGTGCGGATGAGCTGGTGGTGCTTGCGGGTAGCGTGTTTGAGGGCGGTCATGTTGTCGATGGTCCGGTCGAGGAGCCAGGCTTTCTCGAGGGTGCGGCAGGTCTTCTTGGAGTCCTTGAGGTCGTCTGTGAACCAGGATGCCTTCTTGCTCCTGGGTCTGCTGGGAGGGTTCTTTAGTGGCCGAGGTCGTCGGCGCAGGCGGTCAGCCACTGTGTGAAGTTGCGGGCTGCTTTGTTGGGGTCCGTTGTGTTGGCGGGTGGGCTCTGGCTGAGGGAGGTGGTGAGCTGGTCTGCGGTGATCTTGCTCCAATTCCTGTGAGGTACCTGTTGCGGGTGTGTTAGACCTGGCACCTTGGCGTGAGTTTCCCTTCCACTTTTTGCTGTTGTGCCTCAAATGTTTTGATGGTGTCTGCTACTCAGGGCACTGCGCCACGGCCAACCCGTGCCGCAGTGCAAGTGCTCCCTACTGTAAAGTGTACATATGATTGATGTCCATGATTGGTTCATTGGATTCACTGTTAGCCCCTAGTAAAGTGCACTAGGAGTGCCAGGGCTTGTGAATGCCAATACTGCTAGTGGGCCTGCAGCGCTGGTTGCGCCACCCACAGAAGCAGCCTTAAAAAGTGTCTAGGGTCTGCCATTGCAGATCCTGCGTGCAGTCTGGTACTGTCACCCTGGCTGGGCAAGTGCACACACTTGCCAGCCCCTGAACCTTCCCTTAACTTCATATTAGTCACCCCTATAGTAGGCCTGAGGGCAGGGTGCATTGTAGTGTAAGGTAGAACATGCCCTGATGTGTGTGGCATGTTCTAATAGTGAATTACTACCAAATTCGTTTTTCACTATTGTAAGGCTACCTGTTCCCTTCTAGGCCAGATGAGCTGCTGGAATTATTACACTCTATAATCCCAGCAGGCTCAGGGAACATGGTAGAAATTCGTGTTTAGTACGCCTGAACTCAGAATAATAAAATACTTCTTTTAGTAAAGTTTATTTTAATATCCTGTGTTTGCAAATGCTACTTTTAGAAAGTTAGCATTTGCTTGCCTAACCATTTCAGCCCGCCTCTGCTTGGATGTGGATCTGACTGTCTGGTGTGTGTGAGTGACAGGGCTGGGAGTTGACAGGTAGGGATTAGCAGGAGGACCCCTTAATGGGTGGTGGGAGTTTCCCCTGAATGATGCATCAGGCTGTGCCCCTGCCACCACAATGCTGGCTCCACCCTCCTGGGGAGCGACTGATGACTCAGCCTGCACCTGGCCCAGGAAGGACCGAAGCTTGTAAACAAAGTGCTCAGGCCACTCCTGCCCTCTCAAATGCCGGCTCCGCCCCCCTGGGGAGCGGCTGATGTGCCTGCCCTCACACTGAATGCAGAAGTCATAAGGACCCACAACAAGTACTCAGAGACTGGAGCAGTTATGCAGAGGCCCCCCTGGCTTGCTAGAACAAAAGAAACTGGGTATAAAAGTAGGAGCCCTGCTCCTTGTAAATTAGATCCTGTTTGTGCTACAGAAGAAACTCTGCCCGAAGAGAAGGACCTGGAAGGACAAGGAGGAGTGCTGACTCTGGCCTGTGTCTGGTGCCTTGCTGCCAAAGGAGAGGAAAGAAAAGACTACCAAAGACTTTTGCTTATTTGAACTTTGTGCCAAACTCTGCTGAAAGATCTCCAAGGGCTTGCCTGTGAACTTGCCCCCTGACCAGCGCTCCAGGAACAGTGAGCGCTACCCCCCTGAAGAAAAGCTGCTGCTGGCGTGTGCTGTGTGTCTCTACAGCGCCAAGGAAAGGAGAGTTGAGAGCGCTGTGCCTGCCGCCACGCTCTCTACCAATTTGTGCAGCTGTGCCCTTCCCCAACCACCGTGACTGCGGCCTGTTCGTGTGCCAGCCGCAAAGTAAGGATCAGCCCCGCGCTGGTTCGAGCGCCGTGACTGTCCGCGCTGAGCCGCCCTTGCAACGGAAAGGGAGGACCTGTCCGGTCCAAGCATCGCCGCCTGTGTGACCCCCGAGGTACAGGCTGCTCCGCCAAGACCGGCACTGCCAAGATTGTGCCCCTCGTGACTTGGGCGCTGAGACCCCCTGGCCCCCGCAGCTGGAAGTGACTCGCTGCGGAGCCGTGCCTGAATTGTGCCCCGCGCTCCGTGGAGTGCACCCCCCTCAGCCCCGCCTGCCTGCAGCTTCCCCCCTTCAGTGCGAGTGAGCCGGACTCCGGAGACTCCTGCCCCGCATCTGCACCGTCATCCCGGGTGCCCTGTGACCTGCGCTGAGACTCGCAGGCCGCCGCACCCTCCAGGAAAATAACGCGACGTGGGACAGATCCCCGGACAGCCGTCCGCTCCAAGACTTACCAGCAAGCCAAGGTACTGTGTTCTTTGACCTCGCGGTGTGAGCATCCTACGTCCTGAGCTCGCACCGCGCTCCCTGCTTCCCAGCGCGAGCCGCCCCTGAAACCAAGGCTCGCACTGTGCCAGATCGACGAGGCCCACGCGGGAAGCGTGAGCTTTAGCCGGCCGGGCCCGTTCTCCTCTCTGAAGCGAGCGGAGACAGCGGAACGCGCATTGAGGCGCTACAAGACACTGAACCTTGCTGGAACCTGGGCAGAAGGCCCAAAAGATTGCTTATTGCTAAGAAAGAACTGTGGCAACTTGAACCTAAGTAAACTGGAACCGCTATTGAAAGTTTGACAACTGTATTTACAAGCCTGCTTGAGATTTATATAAAGAACATATATTTTTACAAATACAGTTTGGTGTCATTGTGTGGTGGGTTGGTGGTGATGGTGTAATATTGCAAATGTTTAACCTTACATGCCCCAGAGATTAGCCTAAGACTGCTTAAGCCACACTACCTAGAGGGTAAGCAGAGGTTGTCTTGAAGGTAACCCTCAGCCCTGACGAGGAAGAGAGAGGCCCTGATTGTCGCCAGTGTTGCACTGCGCCACCCAGAGACTCCCCCTTCCTACAGGGTGGTTCTGCAGCTGTGCATCCTCCAAAAGCCTTGGAGGGCTGACAACACTTAGAAAACTAGCCCGCACCTCCCTTGAAGTGGAGGAGCCGCTTCGCTGATGCTTGCGGTCACTGATGTCCGGTTCAACGTAGCTGCTGACCACCGGGTCCACTGACACAGTAGCTGCTCAGGATGGCATCACTGTGCCCCAAGAAGTTGAAGCGTCTTCTCACCAAGTTTGGAGATGTCAGGATCCCGACGAGCCACCCTGCACCAATACCTGTGTCTCATCATTGACAGTGCCCAACTCGTACACCTCCCCAAAGAAAGAAATGTCCCTTGAAAGATACTTAGTGCGCCATAGAGGCCAGCTTAAGTGCCCACTAATACAGACTAACTTCAAGGCACACAAATCGGGGAAAGGCCAATCATGTGGGACTTAGACCGGGGTGCAGAATTCTTATTTAGGCAAAGAACTCTGTAATCATTGTCTTGTTTAAATTTTAGCTTTTTATGTACTTATTCTTTTTTATATATACAATAATAGTTGTTTCTTTACTTCCGTTGTTTTTTTTCTTTTTTCTTTTACTGTAATGATTTTATTTAATTGTACAGTTAATAAAGACTGAGACAATGCAGACAGATGCATCAGAACATAGGATAGGCATGTTCTCATTCCAGACCACTGATGATAGCCTTGACCAGCCTGCTGCTTTTATAAGCAGGAGGCTACTCCCCAGAGAGCAGCATTGGAGTGCCATTGAGATGGTAGCCTTTGCTGTGGTTTGGTCCCTTAAGAAGTTGAGACCATACCTGTTTGTAACTCAGTTACTTGTCCAACCCGACCACTGGCCTTTCAGGACGCAGATGCACATGAAAGGTGAAAACAACAAACTGTTGAGATGATCCATCTCCCTACAGGGACTGTACCTAACAGTGGAGCATAGACCTGAGACTGACCATGTCAATGAAGATGGTGGAGAAGTGTGGCTCACTGGTTAGAGGAGGCAGACCTGGAAACAGAGGTCAGCCCGGGACCAGGGTTCAATTCCCGGCTCGACGGGGTCTTGAGTCCTAAAAATTCCACGGACTCGACAATTCTCGCTCCGGTGCCTACTCGATTCACGGGTTCACACTCTGCGACTCTGGGCAATAGCTTGCTTAATCTCCACAACAGCCCCTCACGGCGGGATGCCGGGCTTTCACCTTGCGGATACCCTGCCGGGGTTATCTCCCAGGGGAATACCAGGGCGGGTTCCCTAAGCAAGCGCTTAGAAACCGCTTGGTGAGTTGCGCTATATAAATTCCTGTACATTTACATTTACATGGCCTTTCCAGGTTTTTCCACTTACAAGATGAAGGCTCTTTTGGGAAAGGTCAGTCTCATTCTCTTTCATTTGGGGGGGGTTTGTGTAGGAAAGTGCCTTTTTGACATGGTCACCCCCACCTTTTGCCTGGTATCTGATGCAATTGTGACTGAAGTGCACTGGGTTCCTGCTAAACAGGGCCCCAGTGCCCGATCTTTACCTAAAACTGAACAATTGTTCCCCAATTGGCAAGAGATTTCGTGTCCCGGTGGGCCCTTAGTAATTGTTACCTCTGTTACTTAGAGCATGGGTACTAAAGAGGGTCACTAAGGGCTGCAGCATGTTAAGGGAACACCTAAGCACACTCATGCAGACAGCCATTGCAGGCTGAGTGAAATGGTGCAGACACAAGTGAAAACATGACATGGCACCCATCCTGAGTGCCATGCCTGCAGACAGTGCATCAGTGTATGTAAGTCACCCCTACAGCAAGGCAGGGTGCATTATATTACATGTGTAGACATATCTGCGTGAGCAGATATGTCCCTGTGATGTCTAAATCGATTCTTGGACATTGCAAGTGAGCAGCGAAGCCCTATTAAGTATATGTACTGGTAACTGGTGATTATGAGTTCCACAGCTACATGATGTCTTCACTGAAGCCAAAGGTGTTTGGTATCAACCACCTGGTATTAATACACCAACACTGATTCCAGTGTTGGATTTTTAGTTCGAGCAGCAGCTGTGAGTGCCATCTCGCTTGCATTTCGGTCACTTCTCCATCGCTTTTATTTCCTGGCAACTTATTGGTTGGTGCTCCCGATACATCACTTCCCATTTTAGGTGAGGAGCACCAGCCAACTACAGTTTTCTTACACTTTTACGTGTAACGTGCTCCTTTGGAGACTACTTGTTTACTTTATTTACTGGTAGTGTTACTCTGTGCTTGTTCCTAGTACCTTGCCCTGTTTACATTTTCAACACAGTGCCCGCTTTACGGGCAGCAGTGCACATTACTCGTATGTATTTGGGCACCGCTCTTTATATTTAGCATTTAATTATACAAGATTTGTAATGCGCATGGCTGCCCCAGCGACGAGGCGTCCCAGCGCAACCAGAACCGGCAGCGAGAACAGGGGGGCCTACAAACACGGGAGATTACAGAGTGGGGAACAACCATGTTTTTAATGATTTCCGAAATGGCAAAAGATTGGGGGTCGATCGAGTGCTAACTGGCAGAGAATTCCAAAGCTTGGCTGCCATGAAACAGAAAGAGCGACCCCCCGTCCTTGCTCTCCTCACTCGAGGGACACAAACCAAACCGTGGTGTGCGGAGCGCAAGGTGCGCCTGGGCAAATAGGACTTCAGCAGGCCAGGTAGCCCAGTAGGGGCTTGCTGTCTCAGGATTTTGTGTGCAATGCACAGCACCTTAAACTGAATATGGACTTCGATCGGCAACTAATGCAGTTTCAGAAGCACTCGTGCAACAGATTGGGATCTTGGGAGTCCCACTAACATGCGGGCTGCCGCATTTGTGTTTTTTTTTATTACTATGCACCACACTTCACGGGCTGCCACGTGCATAAGTTTTACGTAAATGGTTGCTGTGCTTTGTTTTACTGCAGCACCCGTTTTCATGTTTATAGGATCCATAGCCTTTCCCAGGCTGCAGCCTCCAGAGTCCTCTGCCAAGTGCTTAAAAGCCATGCGCATAGCTTGTATGTATTCGGGCGCTGCACTTTATATTTAGCACGGCGCCTGCTCTTATGTGCTTTTTTTATGACCATGATGCCCTGAAAAGGGCATACGTATTATGTATGTGGGCTGTACACGAGCACCGTTCTTCTCACTGTCAATGCACAATACTACCCTCCATCGGCAGAGCCCCCCTCACCTACCTCCACCCACTCCAGACCACCGACACACAAGAGCACACAACCCAGCTCATCTTTTAACTTGGCTGCTGCCTCCATAGTTACTGCAACCTGTTTTCGCACAGAAGGCCCTTTCTGTCTTCTGATGTAACCTGGTGCTTGTACTAGAGAAGGCTTCACCGCTACAGAAACCAGAGCACCAGGGGTTAAATCCATCCTTTCTTCTGTTTCTCTCATCTCACAGCCCCGGACGCTTGAGTTCACCGGCCGCAGGTTTCTCGGCAGAGCTTCGGGCACCAGCGCTTATGCTGAAGGGCTGGACAAACAGGTCAGTGTGCGCAAAGCGTATTTTTTTGCTGTTTGGGGGGAATGATTGAGGAATTTTTTTAAACTCTACTCTTACCTCAAACATTCAATAAATCGAGCAAGGCTGAATAAATCAATCGGCCTCTGCTAATTACAATATTTCTCAGTAATTGATTGAAGTATATCAATATTGTGTAATGTGAAGCTCTTGTCTTTAAAACCTGCTTGCTCTATTGGTATTATGTTGTTTCTCTATTGCCCAGCATTGAAGATGCTTTAGATAACTTTTTGCAAAGATTTTTCCTACTGCGCCTAAAAGTTCTATTTGCCTGTAATTGTTTTGAAGACTATGGGTTCCCTATTTATCTAATGGAACTACAGTGCTAGTAGCCCAGGAGGCCAGGATTTCCCACATTGATAGAAATAGGAGAATAGTAGAAGGAGAAATTGGGACAAGAAGTTGCTTCCATATATATGACTGTAATACGGGTTTAGAGATTAGTTAAATAATGCATCCACTCTTGGATAGTAAGAGAAACGGGTGTAACTACCACTCTATTGTTATGTTATGTTATTCTGAATTTGTTAAGCGCACGGGCACCCAGAGGTTTCATGGCGCTGGTAGTGAGGAAGAATGACAAAACAGTTAACCTAACCCGAGGCTTGCTTGAATAACCAGGTCTTCAGTGCACCCCTGAACTCCATGAGATTGGTGCAACTCCTGAGCGACAAGAGGAAAGAGTTCCAAACCTTTGGGGCAAGATGAGCAAATCGACACCCGCCAAGACGTTTCCGTTTAAACGAGGGTAGAATGAGAAGGGACTGATGAGCAGAGCGGAGATTGCGGGTCGGCTCATGTTTAATTATTAGGCTGTTGATGAACATGGGGCTTTTCCCGTGGAGAGCCTTAAAGGCCAGGCATCCTACTTTGAATATTACCCGTTGGGCTATAGGTAGCCAGTGAAGAGTGGCCAACAATGGTTTCGCCGAACTCCTACAGTGGCTCTTGAAGATTAATCTGGCCGCTTGGTTTTGCACAATTTGCAAGCGTTTAGACAAAAACAGGGGAAGGCCTAAATAGATAGAGTTTGAAAAGTCCAATCGGGAGAATACCAAGGCGAGAACCACCTGAATGAGGGCAGGGTGCGTGAGTAGATGGGCAATTTTCCTAATTTTGCATAACTGAAGGAAGCTGGATGAGATCACCGCTCCCACCTGACTTTTCAGAGAGAGATCGGAGTCGATAGTGATCCCGAGGCTTTTCACCGAAAGAGAGGGAGAGGGAGGAGATCCCATTGTTGACGGCCAGAAATGAGGGTCCCAGCTGATCGAGCTTTTTCCCGGGAGTACCAACTCGGTCTTCCCGGGATTGAGCTTTAAGTGGTTCAACTCCATCCACCGTTTAATATGCAGCATGGTAGCCTGAAATTCCACAGCGGAGTCGGTTGAGTCCAGCGGGAAAATTAGCTGCAGGTCGTCAGCATAGTTATAAATCGTGACCCTCCTGTTTTTTAAAGAGTGTAATAGGGGTTTAAGATATAGATTAAACAGGAGGGTGGACAAGGACGAGCCTTGCGGGACGCCACATGTGGTGGATAATTTGGGCGCTAGGAAGTTCCCGAGCTTAACTGCCTGGGACCGGTCGCTCAGGAAAGACTTCACCCAGCCGAGGGCCGAGCCTCGCAGGCCGGCTTGTTCGACACGGTGTAATAAGATGGTATGGTCCACCGTGTCGAACGCTGCCGACAGGTCCAGGAGCACCAAGGCTTGATGTATACCCCTGTCGGCGTTGGACCTCATTGTGTCCAGGACTGCGAGGATCACTGCCTCGGTTGAGTGCGCCTGGCGAAAGCCGGCTTGGTTAGGCTCCAGGTAATCCGATGTTTCAGTGAAGTTGGAAATGCAGCTGGCCACATGGGCTTCCAAGATCTTAGCTCCAAAAGGGAGGAGGGATATGGGCCGGTAGTTCGAGAGATTAGAGGGATCGGCACCCGGTTTTTTAATTAATGGGAGCAGCGTTGCATTTTTAAACGAGATGGGGACTATTCCCTGAGCTAGGGACTCATTCAAAAGAGGGAGTATGCCGAGCGGGAGTGCTGAATAAACTTCCCTCAGTACATGCGGGGGACAGCAATCATTAGGTGAACCAGACTTCACACGGTTCATCAGTTCCGCTAACCTTAATTGGTCTATCGGAGGGAAAGCCTCGAATTCAAACGGGTTTCTACAGATGTCCTCGATGGCCGACGTGTTAGGATTTTTCTGGATGCTTTCTTTTATGATGGCTATCTTGTCCTTGAAGAAATTATTGAGCTGATTACACAGCTTTTGCGTGGGGGCTTGGGAGGGGGAGGTTCTAGCATCATTACAGAGATCATTCACAACCCTGAAGATTTCTCTAGATTTATTTTGTGCGTTCACAATTTTGTCGGAGAAGAATGCTGCCTTAGCAGATAGAATGGAGTTCTTATAATTCCTACGGGCAGTCGTATATGATATTCTGTCCTCATCTGAGTACCCGTGTCTCCATTTTCTTTCAGATTGACGCAATTCTAGTTTTTGTTTTTTAAATCCGCCGTGAACCACCTGTGGGCATCCATGCGACGGGCAAGAGAGAATTTGGAGAGTGGGACATGCTCGTTGCAGGCTGCCAAGAGCCAGTCAGTAAGATCTTTTTCCATAAGATTAATATCTAGAGTGGGTGCTGGAATAGAATTAGCCAAGGAGGACAGGAAGTCATGATTGTTTAATGATCTCCATTTTCTTACTACCCCTCCTGCAGGAATGGGGGCCTTCGTATGGCCGTGAAGAGTGTAGGAGAATTGCAGTAGATGGTGATCAGACCATATACAAGGGGTTGCCGTTGGGATGGACAATGGGACATTGTGAGACCAGATCTGGTCCAGAATATGTCCCTTTTCGTGAGTAGGGGTCAGGACTAATTGACAGAAATTCAGATGGAAGAGGAGCTCAAAGAGTTCAATGGCCTGAGGCCCTGCTGCTGGGTCCTTGAACCAGTAGTTTAAGTCCCCGATCAGCATCACCTTGTCATAGTTGACGGCTAAGCCAGCCATTTGCTCGCTCAGGGAGACCGGGAAGGTGGGCATGACCTTTGGTGGTCGATAGATCAGTACCAGTACCATAGTTCCCTTGTCTGTGTCAGATTTAATTACGAGGTTTTCGGTATCTGGTAGATCCAAGGAAGGTAATGTGGTGAACTTATGATCTTTGTGGATGATGGCGGCAACGCCACCCCCATGCTTTCCTGGTTCTCTGTTCACTGATAGTTTGTAATAGTCTGCCGGGAGGGCTGCAAGGACATCCGGTTGAGAGTCTAGGGTAAGCCAGGTTTCGGTAATGAGTAGTATGTCCGGTCTATATAAAAAGATATCTAGTTGATGTTTTACCATAGACAGTGTGTTTAAGTATAGGCAGCGGAGAGTAAGGTCATTAGGCCTCGGAGTATTGCTAGTAGAGTGGGAGCCATGGGGAGTTTTATCAGAGGTGGCCTGGCCTGACTGAGGACGACAGATGTTATTGGCCGTTATTACCTCATTTCTTCTTTTTTTGATTTCAACAAGTTTGCATTGAAATGTCATATAAGAAAAATCATGTACAGCATAAGAAAATATAATATAATTAGCACGTACAACATAATAAAACATAATATCATAAAAGAATAGTAATATTAAATGATAATATAAAAAAGGCACATATTTAAGTTCCATCGGTATTCAGAGAGAAAGAAAAACCAGAATGGAGGTGGGCGGGAAGCAATATAAATATTGATGCAAATGCATGCATTGATTGTTTTATAACAGTTAAGGTGAACTGTAACCAGGGGTATGAGCTTGATGGCTTTAGGAGGACATATGATAGAGTCAGACCGCCCCTGAGGGGGGTATGATTAGCACATAAAGGGGGCCAAGCATAATAGCTCAGATAAAAGGGGGCACAGAAAATGTATGGTGTATAAATATTGTCGAAGACAATGTACATCAAGAGGTTTTTATTGCTGACGAAACAGACACAAGTGTCTTCCTAGGGGGGAAACAAGTGTACAATGTATGTTAGTGATAGCAAGGTAGGTGTCAAGCCTGTTCCATAGTTGTCTGTGTTGTAGTTTCCAGGGAGTGTTGTTAAGCAATGTTGCCAACTCCTCTAATATGAGTGATCCAGTTCATCCATGATTTAAAGGAAGTGGAGGCAGTGTTTTTCCAATTAGAAAGAATAATTTTACAGGCTGCTGTTAATAAGATGTCTAACAGGAGTGCATCAGATTGTGATTGTAAGCAAGGGTCCATGAAGTTCATTACAGTCAACTGGAACCCTCGTTTAATCTGGAAGCCAAAAAGCAAGGAGAAGAACTCAAACACCGTGTCCCAAAACAGAATGACCGCAGTGCAAGTAAAGAGTAAGTGTGTTAGATCTCCAGTGTCACAATTACAGTTCCAGCAAGATGGCTCCTCTTTCAGGTCCACCTAATGAAGGTGGGAGGGGTCCAGAATATTCTGTGAAGTAGCCAGAACTTGATCTTGGAAAGTGTAGGGATGATTTTATGGGAGACTAGTGATTCCCAAATCCGTTCCCACTGTTCATGGGGGAGTGAGGAGTCAGGATCCCACTTCTCGTATGGGGAACGGTTTAGATTTGAGGAGTTCGGTTGTAGCTGTTTATAGTACAATGAGATCTGATGGACATGCTTATTGGCCAACACCATTAATTTAGGGAGGGAGGGCCCTTTGTAGGACGTCTATTAGTGAACCTCTGATGGTAGATTTTAACGGGTGCCATAAAGAATTGATCTGAATTTCAGCGGTGGAGTTTCTTGGATATAGTTTAGGATTGCATTTTGAAAGTGCAGTTGATTACCTTCATCTTTGATGAACTCATCATTGAAACGACGTATGTTACTTTTTGGCTTGGGATTAATCCCTGTGAGTGATAGGAATATACAGGAGTATTCAGAGATTAGACGTGGTAGAATATCGGATTTTTCAACCAGGTGGGTATGGGTACTGGAGATGGGTAAGTAATCGATCCTTGAGTAAGAACAAATTGGGAATGAGAAAAAATTGTAATCCCTGATATAGGGGTATTGTAGTCTCCAAAAGTCTTTGAGATGAAATCTAGTGCAGGGATTGATTAAGGCTTTCTGAGTTTGACAAGTGGAATGATTTAAATGTCTGTCCAAGGTTGAGTCAAGGGGAAGATTGAAATCTCCGCCTACTATCAAGAGTTTTTCACTCAGAATTTCTTTCAGGGAATCTGTTGAGGAATCCCAAGGACTTATCTAATTTCTTAGGGATACCTCTAACCACAGATTCTTCATCTTGTGCATACCTCCAGGCGCCAGACTGGATTTGGAGAATTTTCTCAGCAATTCCCTCGTGCATTGGTTGGTGGCATTGTGGAGCTCCACATCATGCCTGTCCAGCATAGGAAGTGATGTTGGTGCTCCTACGTAGCTGCCCCCTCCGCAAGGCGATTGCAGTTCCTTTCTTTCCGCACCTTCTAACATGGATCCACACCTCACTTCCTCGAATTCTGTCAGGCCCGTCAAACTTAATTTTTTGTGATTTGGAAACATTTTCCAGTTTGTAAGGGACATGTTTCCCCCAGAACAACAGGGTTCAATCCCTTCAAGGATTGTCACCAGCAAATGTCTCCGACAGACCAGCACAATGTCTGTCTCTGGTGTTTCAGCTCCTCGTACAACTCTGCCTTTTGTGACAAATGCACTTGGGTGAATCTGATGCAGCGCTACTCCGGAAATATTTTCTACTACCATGTCACCTTTCCCTGAAGTACAAAATCATACATCTACTTGTCAGTGGGGCCCATAACACAGCGAGTCACTCACAAAACACTTCCATCCTACTTCATGGATCGGTGAGATTCAAAGGTGAGCTGCTGTATCATAGTGGGGTGTCTAAACTAAAACTGACTATTTATACTATTTACACCTGCAGTTTAAATTAGTTTACCATGGTTTTTCATTGACAAAACATTTATTTAGACGCGCCACCAATAGGGTTGATGAATCTGCTAGTGAAAATTAGGCGTAGGAAAATACAAGACCAGCTTAATTCTCCATTTATCTAATTTTTATTAAAGCAAAGTTTAGCATGTCTAAAGAATGTATTCACTTTATTTATTTATTTATTCAAAACGACATTAAAAAGGAATAAGAATTTTATTTCAAACAGTTAATTTCATTTATTTCTGAAATTCAGAAATAGACATTTTATTCTAAGTTAGAAATGCAAGTATTAGCAAAAGACAGATAGTTCCCAAAATTCATTTGCTCCTACTTCTCTAACTTTCCTGACTAATAACCTCACCTAAAATTCAGACCTCATTCAGAAGAAATAGAAAATTATTCAAAGTCTTACATCTCAGGAAAAATCAGCATTCCGACAGCATCTCTGGAGGAAATCGAAGAGAAATTTTTTCTTAAGTAAAATCAGCACTTTTTATACCTTTTTCACTAACTTTATCTATCTACAAAAGTAACTATCGGCATAAACTCGAGTTCTGATTGGACAATTTAGGGGTGGATGAGCATTAACTCATCTTTTTAATATTCATCTTCCGTTGTGTCAGCTAAATGTTAATGGGTCCTTTGTTTAAGAAAATGTATGGCCTAGTCACGTTCTCAAATTGATATATCCAAACATGTTCCCACGTTATACAATAGTGACAGCCACAGTTGTTGGCAGTCATCTGTATTCTCGGGACATGGTGGCCTTGAACCTCGCTGTTCAGGCACAGTCAGCTCACATTCATTCTCGGCTTTATTCGCGCATGCGTATTTCTCTTATGGCCACAGTAAAAGAGTGACTCCATTTTCTGATAGGCCTCATGAGTCAAAATGGGAACTATCATAGAAACAAACATAAATAAATGTTAAATATGGAACTATAGTCCTTCTGTTTACCTCCCCCCATACTAAGGTTTCCCTGTTAGTTATTACCTAGCAAACAAGCTACATTTACGCAATTTATACTCACATATCCTTCGGTTTCTGCCACAAATACATGTACAAAAAGCACATTTATGCTATTCTCGATTATATGATAGCTGCTCATTAGTTCAGGACACGACAGAATCACATAATTAGTTAATTATGATCGCAACATAATCAAAATTTGTTTCCCACGTGTACTTGTGTAGGTGCATTTCTTATTCTAGTTGGTTAATTCCACACATCACTCAGTTAGTTCAAGTTATGGTTATGGAAGTACAATTTCACAAGGGGTATACAAAATGTTGTTTCTCCACCTTGCTCCATCAAATCCAAAGGCAACCCTAGACCAAATGGTCAAGTTCTTTGTCGTGGAGCACCATCAAAAGGCTTGACAGGCCTGGTACTGCTCGAAGTCGTGGACAGGGATGTGTTTTTGTTCCAGAGGCTGATCCAGCAAGTGGTTTTCTTCCTGATCAAAGTCATCCAGTAATTCAAAGAAGAAGAAGCATAGGAAGTCAATGCACAGTTCCCCCTCATACAGCCAATTCCATCACTAGGAATTATGTGGCGCCCAGGGTAGCTGTAAGTAGAGGTCTCGGTCTCCAACTTCGGAACTGATCCCGGCTTTAATTCCCATTCAACCCAAGTACCTGGGTCCATTGGCTAAGCCGCAGCAAATACAGGCTTTCAAGTAGTCCATGCGATGTATCTTCTGTACCCTACCAAATCCCTCTGGCGTTCCTCCAGGCCTTATGGATCCAAAGGGGCCTCCAGTCAGTTTATTGCTTCCAGATCTGTCTCCAATGCTGGCTGTGCCTTCATCCTTGTTCTGGGGTCAGCCCCAACTCCTGGCCCAAGCCTTGATCGTAGGCCCCTCACAGCATCATGATCGGTGCCAGAACCCCAAGCAGGAGCCAAGTCATTTATGACTCATAAGAGTATCCACCGTGATCTTCACCGAAGTTGCACCCACCATGCCGATTTGCTTACTCTGATGCAGAAACGCTTCTACTACACTATGGCCTGTTTGACCCAAAGGACGATGACAGCTCACAGGTTTATGATGATGAAAATCTACTTTTGTACCTATGAAATGCTAGTGGCTTCAATACCTCTCCTGATACTGGCCTACACACACCAACTGCTGGTACAACCACAGAAGACTCTGCCTCCTTCGTCATGGTAATAAGGAGGGCATTAGTCACTAAGGTCAGAGCAAATGTCCTCACAGTAGTCTTGCACCCAGGACAGACCTCCCTAGAGCCTCTTGTTCCTTTAATGAGGCCCTCACCAACACGCTGCCGGGGACTGGGTCGGAGCCAGGATCTTGCCCACTGGTTAATAGACAAATAGCAAGGGGACACAGGCCTTCCAACAGGAAATCCTGCCTTTTTCCCTCAATATCTCACACTGGAGAGCCTAGTACTTGAGGCCTCCACCAGCAGGCTACCCCTCAATGCATTACCCACCACTTCACTAGATAGAGATTAGAAGAGCATTGAGATGTTCACAAAATGTACGTCTTCTGTGCCAGTCTTGCTGTATGTTCCATCAATTCAAGCTGTCTCCTGGGATGCTACAGGCATGCGTTGTACAACATGGTGGTGGAAAATATTGAAAAGTGACACCTCTCACTTAATTGTGTTTGCAGTTAGACACTTATTAGCTAATGTTTGATATAAATGTAGTAAGATACTTTTGCAAATTTCTACTTGAGTCTTAGCATGTACGAATACCATTTGATTACACATGTGATGCATTTTATTTTGTACGGAGCTCTGAAAATGTGATAAGCGCTTTTCACTTTAGAATATTGTTCTACATCGTATGCAGAATTGCACCGCCTTCACTAGAGTATCTTTTATATACTGCATTCTAAAATTATTTTATTATACTAAATGTTGTTATTTCTGGGGAGCTTGTTGTATTTAATAGGTGTGGTTTACCTTCGCAACTACAACACAAACTGTTTTTATGAACAGGAAGTGGTTTTTATATATTTCGTATGTATTTCAATTATTTATTGGATACTTTGATTGTTTCTGGAGAACCGAGTAAAGTATTAACTACTACTACTACTAGTGGTGGAGATTTGGCCAGTAGCCCCGGAGAAGCTCAGGACAAACCTCCAAAGAATAATACAAAAATGGTCAAGACGCATCAAAGTATGTGAATCGCTCAGGCCTAGACCGTACTGACTACGTGGGTAGGGCCATTGGGACAAGTGTGGTGTTTCTACTCGACAGTTGAATTCCCTCCTTAGGGTTCTCATGTGACGACCAACAATCCCTGATGGACATGCTATTTGATGTATACGCCTCTTCAAAGATAAGGCAGACTTGCATTGGAGCACTTATGCAACAATTTCGACCTGTTGAGGATTTTGAAGAGGGTAACAGCAGAGGTCATGCCAAACCTGGCCTAAGGAACAACAGGTCTTTTGTGCCAAAGGTAGGGTATCTGGCTGTCAGTGTCCAGGTCCCCTGGGGCAACAAGCTACCCAATGCCCCATCTGACCCTCTGCAAAACCACTTTTATTTGCTCTCTGCAGTGCACAGTCACCGCAGGCCAGCTCATCTTTTACATCCAAAGCTGCCATAGGAAAGACCAGTTCAAAATGCTCGCCCTGGTCCAAGCTCTGTCGTCCTTGGACCCAGAAATGGAAGTAGCAATCAAGAAATAAGCACATATAAAAAGGAAATACTGCGAGTAACAATATTCAGTGCCGATTGCCTCTTCTAAACAAAAGAAAATAAAATAAGTGCATGTTCCACATAACTGGATTTTCTGTCAATAGTTCACATTCAAGTGCATCCAGTTGTAGGTTTACGTTATTTACGGTTAAACTTCACCTTAAATGATAGCAAGTTGTATTGGAGTATCTCAAACTGTCATCAGAATGTCTAGCGTCTTGTTTATTTACCATAAAACTTAGAGTTAACTTCTTTGTCCGAAGTCTTAGAAATGCACTTATTCCATGTTTCTTTCCTAGCGTAAAAGGGAAATTGAGTTTACCAGCGTATCTGCGAGTGGATTAGGTTTACCGTAGTAGATGCTGCATTGCATGGTAACCTTCCGTAATTGTAATTTCTTCTTTTACAGGAATTATGGCAGAAAACACCTGAGTGGAAGAAGGAAGTATGGGACCAAAGGCCTCTAGAAGACATCCAATTTACAAGCTGGAAGTTTGGAGAAGGCCTCCTAGGAACTGGAATCGGGTAAGTGCTACAACCAAACGAGGCTAAGCAAAAAATCCATGCAGGGGCGTTTTAAATATCCTCGCCTCTCCGCTGCTAGCCTCATTACATGTGTTGCACGTTTAACTGTTTGCACATGTATATGACCTTGCACAGACATGCCGTAGAGATCTGGGACCTTCTCCACACCCTCTCGCCAGATGTCACCTTCTTCACAGAAACCTGGACCAACGCCACCTCCGCCCCAGACATCGCCACCACCATTCCTGACGGATACAAGATCCAGAGGAACGACCACCCAACCGCCCAGGAGGAGGACTCGCCATCACACACAAGAGCTCCCTCCTACTCTCCACCTCCACCACTAGCGACTCCTTCACAACCACTGAACACCTTCACATCCAGATCCAGGCCAACCCTAGAACCAAACTTCACAGCACCCTCGCATACGGATCCCCCGGACAATGCGCCTCGTTCGCCGCTAACGTCGCTAACCTCATTGAACCCCAAGCCACCGCCTCCATGGACTACATACTCATCAGAGACCTGAACTTCCACCTCGACAACCCCAATGCCCCCAACTCCGCCCCCCTCCTGGACTGCCTCGCTAACCCCTACCCACAAGGCAGGAACCACCTTCCACCCCTTCTTCGCAGGTGGGAATAACATCTGCTTCAGCGACACCACGCAACCCCTATGGACAGACGACCACTGCGTACACATCCTCGTCAACAAACCCACCCTGCCCAAACCTACACCCCACCCTCCAAGAAGAAACTGGAGCAAAGTCACGGAGGAGTAGCTCAACTCCACCCTCAACCACGGTGCCCCCACCACCTCGACCAACACCACCCTCGCAGCCAAAGAACTCCACAGATAGATCACCAACTGCGCAGACAAGCTCACACCCCTCCACAACCCCGACAGACAGCACCCCAGGAAGGCCGCCTGGTTCACCGCTGACCTTCAAGAATCCAGGCGGACCTGCAGACCTCTCGAGAAGAACTGAAGAAACAGCAAAACCTCAAAAGATCGCACCACCTACAAGAACGCCATGACGGAATACCACCAAAAGGACCTTCATCCAGAACAAGATCCTTTCCAACTCCAGCAACTCCAAGGAACTGTTGCGTCATCCAGGAATTCACCAAACCTCCCCAGCGAAACCACGGACATGACCCCCTCCCTGGACCTCTGCATCAAGCTCGGCGGCTACTTCCATCTGAAAATCAAGGGCCTCAACGACAACTTCAACGACCAGAGTTCAGACTCCGAAACCACTCCCTCCTCCAGCAACACCAGCCAGCCACCATCTCCTCCTGGACACCAATCTCCACGAAGACACCGCATCAACCATGAAAGGCATCCACTCAGGAGCCCCAACGGACCCCTGCCCCGCACATCTATCACAGAGCCGCTGCCGCCATCGCTCCGGAACTTTGATGCACCATCAACACCCCTGTTGAAACCTGCATCTTTCCCGATAACTGGAACATGCAGAAGTCATACCCCGACTCAAGAAGCCATCAGCAGATCCCACGGACCTCAATAACTACCGACCCATCTCCCACCTCCCCCTCGTGGCCAAAGTCCCATAGAAGACCGTCAACGTCCAACTCATAAAATTCATCAAAGAGAACTTCCTTCTCGACCCCTCCCAATCCGGATTCTGCAGCAACAACAGCACCGCCACCTCAGACGACATCCGTACCCTCCTCGACCAAGGACACACACAGCCCTGATCGTACTCGACCTATCTGCAGCTTTCAACACCGTCTCCCACCACACACTGACCACCAGACTCAATGACTCCGGCATACAGGGAACCGCCCTTGACTGGCTCAGCTCCTTCCTCACCGGCAGAACCCAAAGAATCAGACTTCTACCCTTCCTCTCCGAACCCACATAAATCAACTGCGGAGTACCCCAAGTATCTTCGCACTGCCCCACGCTCTTCAACACATAGCTCTTGTTGGATTATTACATCCTTTACCTGTTCCATCCACACCTTGGCACACCGTCATTGTCAGACAGCACGGGCTCAGCATAGTATCTGACGACACGCAGCTCATCCTCTCCCTCACCAAGGACCCCACCACCACCAGACTCAGCTTCCAGGAAGGAATGAAGGATGTCGCGTCCTGGATGAGCAGCAGCTGCCTGAAGTTTGACATCAGATGGGCCCCCACCCTGCACATCTTCAGGAAGACCCTCAAGACCTTGCTCTGCGACTGACCAGAGTTTCTCCCCTCACCCCCAGTACCTTGAGACCCTCACAGGCGATTATCATGCTTAAAAATTTCCTGAGTGATTGATTGATGCAGGTAAACGCCTAACTAACATACTAGAATACTGCTATAGAACGTGTGATGAGTCATCAAAAATGCATACAATTTTAGAAAGCAATTTGGCAGTTTACATGTGAGCATGATATTTGACACACTGAAACGAGCAACATGTCTCATTTATCTACTATAGCATAATGCAACACAAGCGTTGAGGGCATAGATCCAGTGCGCACAAGTCACAGTTCAAAACTATTGAATCACAGTTCGGTGTTGACGCTCAACTCTCCGTGGTCCACAGCTCCAGGCCACTATTCATATAACAATTACTACTTATAGAAAAGGAGCGTCTTCTAAGTATCTACAATTATATCAGTCCATAATTGACATTCATCCAAAGAAACATCGGCAGGCCAGATTTTGGTTGCAGTGAGGTGTTCAGGTTTATCCCAGAAATATCTTAAACAGCGTCATCTGTTCAGTATCAGGTAGTCTTGACAGCTTATGCGTTTCGTCCTCACCAAGGACCCCATCACCACCAGACTCCTTAGTCTTAAACTGAATCTTCCTGAATTTGTTCCTTAGTCTTGCGATTCAGTTTCTAGTCAATTGCAATATCCATTTGATATTGGGTATCTGCTTAAACCAGTCCAATTTAGGAAAGTGCTTCCTGCGATCATATCTTCTGTGGGGCCGGTGATAAACATGTCCCTTGCCACGGCAACCATGCCCAAGGCTTGGAAACAGGCCAAGGGGATAGCCCTGCTCAAAAAACCTTCTCTGGAGCCGGCCAAACCAGAAAACTACCGCCCTATTTCCTTACTCCACTGGGCAGCAAAGATCAACTCCCTCCTGTCAGGCTTCCTGACCTTGAACACCACGCTGGACCCCTCCCAGAATGGCTTTCGACAAGGCCACAGCATGGAGTCTGCTCTCCTGGCTGTGATAGAACACCTCTGGTCAGCACTAGACGCTGGGCAAACATCGACACTGATTCTTTTGGATCTCAGTGCCGCGTTTGACACGGTGTCCCACGCCATTCTGCTACAACGCCTGGAGGAGGCGGGGATTACTGGTTCTGCCTTGGAGTGGCTTACCTCGTTCCTCCGTGAGAGGTCGTTTGTGGTAACAGTCCCTCCCTATGGCTCCGGCATGCACCCCATCAAACAAGGGGTACCCCAGGGTTCCTCCCTTAGCCCCCTGTTATTTAATCTCTACGTCCAACCCCTGCCTGCGGTGGCTAAGAACAGAGGACTAACCCTGGTCTCCTACGCTGACTATACTCAGCTGGTGGTGGCACTCTCGAATGACACAGAGCGGGACGCCCTTAAATTTCAGGGCGATCTGGCAGCAGTCTCTGAGTGGATGACCACCAACTGCCTCCAGTTGAATGCCAGAAAGTCGGAGGTATTGCTGGTAGGGAAGAACCATGGTTTGTGGAGTTAACTCTGGTGCCCTGACAGCCTTGGTAGTTGCCCCCTCCCAAGCAGGTCATAAAAAATCTGGGGGTGTGGCTGGACTCGTCCCTTAGCTACCGGATTCAAACCAAAAAGGTGGCAGGGACCTGCTTCGGGCTATTACTGGGGCTCAGACCCGTATTGGGTTTCTTTGATCCACACACACGTCACACCATCATTCAGGCATCAATAATGCCAGGATTGGACTATGCCTACTCTCTGTATCTGGGGTCCAATAAGGCTGACATTTTGAGGCTACAAAGGGCCTAGAACGCAGCAGCAAGAACCCTTCTTGGCCTGCGCAGGTCCTGCTCGGTGTCAGATGCCATTCGTCGGCTGCATTGGCTGTCGGTGGCCAGGCAAATTGAATTCAAGGCGTTCTCCATCACTTTCAAAGCACTGAAATTCACCACCCCTAGCATCCTGGCCAACCTGGTTTTGCCTTATGTCCCCTCACGTCATCTCCGCTCACTAGGTCAACACCTGGTGGTGGTTCCCAGGAGCGGAGAGTCTCCTTCTGCAGTAGGGCGGCCCGCCTTTGGAACTCACTCCCTAATCAATTCAGGAAGGCCATTAAAACACTCCTATTTCCTGCAGCGTAGCCTGTGCCCCTGCTCCATCCGAACGTGTCAGTTGCTCTGCTGTCAGCCCCAGGACGCCCCTTTGCTGGGGCAGCTGTTGCGCTATACAAGTTGTGGTAACATTAACTTTGAGTAAATTCTGTTCTACTTCTTGTCACTTCCTCCCTAAGCGTGAGATTTTCTTGCCTTAATTGCTGCATTTCTACAGTTAAGCCACAAATTATTTCAGTTAGGTGTGAGGTGTCAGCGGAGGTCTGTGAGAATTCCATGACTAGTTGTCGCCAAATAGGAACAAGGTGTTGTGGCTTAGCCTTCTGCTATGATAAGCCACTCACTTGAACTCTAGGTTGTTCCGCTTTGGCGAAGACTGTTCCCTAGTCCCTTTGGACTAGGACAAGGTAGAAGGAAACACTTGCGAGTCCGAAAGCACCAAAGGGGAAAGGGAATTGAGATGAGAGACAAGAGAAAAAACAGGAAACAAACCGATGTTTCTGGATGAGCTGGTCTAAACTGTCTCTCAGGGTCTCGGAATGATTGTGGTCGTTCCAGGATGTTGGGTCTGAATATGTTCAAACTCTTGTGAGGAGCATCAAAATTGCAGTAATGAATGCATGTACTAGAAAAGAAATATAAGTATTACATATGCAAAGCTCACCTAACAAAACCTTCAACCCTATTAAACATATTCCTACATAGGTGTGCGAAATAGTGATTCTTCACAGAGGAATGTCAACTTACTTCCAACAGGGCTAAAAGACATTGGCAAAGCCAAGAGCTCTTGCATAGGCAAGACCTATTGGCTTTGCCACTGCTTGTCTTTCCCTGCGTAAAAGGGAAATTGAGCTCACCAGCGTATCTGCGAGTGGATTCGTTTTACCGTAGTAGACACTGTGTTCCTTGGTAACCTTCCATAATTGTGTTTTCTTCCCTTACAGGATTTCCGGCAGAGAACGCCGTAACCGAATAAAGAGGGACGGGGCCAGAGGCCTTTGGAAAATGTTTGATTCAGTAGCCGGGACCCTGGAGACTGCCGCCTAGGTACTAGAGTCAGGTAAGTGATACAACTAAACAAGGCTAAGAAAGAATCCATGGGAGCCATTTAAATATCCTCGCTGCTCCGCTGCTAGCTTCATTACATGTGTTGCACGTTTAACTGTTTGCACGTGTATCTGACACTGCCGGTAGGTACATAAGGAGACTGATTAAAGAATTGTGCATTCACCATGCTCTGCTTCGGGTGGGATATGTAGAGATGTGAGAGATGTGGTCATACCCATAACAATATGAAGCACAGATCATGAATTTGAACCACCAGCTGTATATCACATTGACATACTAGGAATATGTAACAGAATGGTAAAAAATACAGTGTGATCAACATGAACAAACCCACTCTGTTTGTGAGACTTCTGACTGGAGCAATACTGAACAATTTATTTTTGTTTAAATGCCTCACTGTACAAGACTGAAATCAGATCCATCCCAACAACATATGATGGCCACTGGACTTTCTTCCATTTTTGAAGGGAGATTGAGCACAAAATAAAATGTGTAGTATAAACCTGAAAGACCACTTTAAGATGGCTGCTGGTCTAAACTTTCTATCCACAAGAATTAGAGCCCCTCGCAGATAATCAGGCATACGCATCACAATCTGACATGCTAATCTCCATGATGTTGTAATATGGCTGCCACTCCTCTCCTCTTCCTAGAGGAAGTTGATGTCAGTCACACCAGCACCTCCCGTTGCTTTAAGCAGACTCCACACAACGAGAAGCTGCCCACCTTGAATGTGCTCAGACGACGATAGGAAAGAAAAATCTTGCTTACTTAAACTAAACTTCCCGGCAGCCAGGCGATCGCATTGTGTGCCTCTGTGAGTTCAGTGAGTCTTGGGCTATTAACGTTGGCTCATCACCAGGTGAACTAAGTGGCAAACCAGGTACTTGTCGATGCAAAATGTATTTATTTATGAACAGAAGAAGTACTGAAGCCCTAGACCATTCCAGGCATCGTCGATCTCAGCACTCGCCAACGGTCAAGTGAAGAACCCTGTAGACCGCACATTCCACCATGGAGTGGATAAGCTGCAGAGTCCCATCTCTAAATGCATCACATAAGACAGAAAACTACAGAATCTTAGTATGATAGTACCCATTTTTAAAACTGGGGATGATAGCCACAATATGAGTGGATTACAGCTATGGAGAGGGCCTGTAAAGTCCAAAAGGTCCCCCAGAGGCAGTGGGCAGCTATCCCGTGGCTCTCCTTTGCAGACAAAGGTAGAGACAACCATTTGACAGTAAATGAAGAGGATGCAGACAACCATAAAGTTTTGAAGGAAGCACTTATTGATGGGTTAGGACTTACCTGTGACGAATACAAGATTACGTTCAGGGATACTCAGAAAACGTCTTCAGAAGACTGGGTTGTTGGGCAGTTAAGGCTGGTCACATGGTAGTAATGTACATAACTATACAGGACTGTATAATTTGATAATTAGAGAAAACATCCTTAATAACTGTTTGTCTGAAAAACTGCACCAATACCTGGTGGACTCAGATCTGACCTCTCTCCAAGAATTGGGAACGAAGGCAAACAAAAGAGTTCGCTCCAGGGTGAGCAATAATTCTCATGGTGGGGGGTGATCAGAAAAAGAAAGATAAATCTAAAAACTAGGAGGAAGATGGGGAAAAGCCTAAAGAAAGCCTAACAAGTCTTCTACAGGTTCACAAGAATCTTCCTCTGGGGGTGGGTCACAGTCCTCTTCTTCTAATTGTAACACACTTCCTTGGTGCTTTATTTGTAAGCATAAAGTCCACAAGACACATTAAGGTAAGTAATAGATGTTTTAGGAGAATTAATGTAACTACTGGGAAGTACTAGTTGGGTATTAAAAATATTACAGGAGTATTAATTACTATTCCAAATACTAGATAGTTTTTGAAAATTAATGTAAATACTGGGGAGTAATATTTTGGTATTAAAAACATTTAAATTACATTTATAAAAAAATATATATATTATAAATAAATAAATAAAATACCCATACTTACGTTGTAATAGCATGCGTTGTAACAGCATCTGCGTTGTAATGGCATGCGTTGTAATAGCATGCGTTGTAAAGGCTTTTGCGTTGTAATAGATTTGTTGTAAAGGTAGTGTGTTGAAAAAGTTGCATTGTAATGGTTGTTCCCCCAAGACACCTGAACCAAGTTGTCCTAAGAAAGGCACCGAGACTGCTACTACACTCCCTAATACCTCTAGTAGCAGTAAACCTCCACAAGGTGTACCTGGGTTCACTTTGAAAACTACCATGGGCTCTGGCTAGTCAGTGAGGCTGTCCTAATATCAGAGGCTGGCACAGAGCTTGCAACTTTGGTTGCCTGGCCTCCTAATATAGGGAAATACAGGCAGTTCCCTCTCATAAATGATATGGAAGCATTAGCTTACAGGTGCACAGGTGCCAGTGTCACCCTTGTGACTGAAAAATGGTGTCACTGAGGAATACTTACTTGGGCACACTTACCAAGTGACCAATGCAGACAATATCACTAATAGCCACCCTATGGCAGTGGCTAATCTCAGCTGGGGGATTATTTGCCCTAAAAAGGTTGTGATATTTTCTAATCTTCCTGTAGAGTGTCTTATGGGCAATGATTTAGAAACGTCAGCATGGGGTGAAGTGGAGTTGAAGGCTCGTGCAGCCATACTTGGGAACTCTGAGGCAATATTTGCGATGACTTAAGCACAGGCCATGAAGCAGGGAGATCAAGGAGCAGTAGAGCCTGAAATAATGGTACAGACTGCAACCAACAAGAGAGGTAAGGAGGGTAAGAAGTTATCCTTACCCCAGGTTTCATGTAAGGATCAGTCTTCTAAGGAAGATTATCTTGGCCATTGTGAGTGAACTCCCCCAGGTGAGCTTGGGCCTGACCTGGCAGAGCTATTGTGATCAAGGGGACCCTCCAGGGAGGAATTGAGCTTGGATCAGCACCCCTGCCCCTCTCTTGAGAGCCTTAGGGAGCAAGCTGCTGCAGAGCCAGGTAATGTCAGTGGGACCCACAAGGTCTATTGGGAATATGGACTTTATTCTGAAGCTAAGGACCACAAATCTGGTGCCACCAGGAGGTTGGTTGTTCCTCAGACGTTTAGGGAGTTCCACTTGACACCCCCCCTTGCAGGGCATCTTGGACAATGCAAGATTTGGGACAGGCTTGTCCCACACTTTGACTGGCCCCGTATGTCTAAAGACACAAGGGAGTTTTGTCGCTCCTATATCACCTGTCAAGCCAGTGGTAAGACAGGTAGCACTAAAAAATGCCCCCTTAATCCCACTACCAGTGGTTGGGGTTCCCTTTGAAAAGGTGGGACATTTTGGTGCTTAGAGCCCCCCTTCAGCATCTCCGAACAGTTATATCCTGATGGTGGTGGACCATGCCACAAGATACCCTGAAGCTATTCCTCTTAGGACTACTACAGCTCCAGAGTGGGCTTTCCTAAGGAGGTGGTTTCAGACAGAAGTGCAAACCTCACGCCTAGTTACCTGACAGCCATGTGGAAAGAGTGTGGAGTAAATTATAAATTTACCACACCTTACCATCCACAATTCAATGGGTTAGTGGAAAGATTGATTCAACAAAACCCTTAAAATTGTGATTAGGAATATTAGACAAGCTCAGAACGAGATTGGTTGTCCTACTACCTTGCCTTCTATTAGCCTACAGAGAGGTTCCACTAAAGGAAGTTGGGTGTAGTCCCTTTGATATTTTGTTTGAACATCCAGGTAGGGGTCCACTTTGTCTAGTGAAGGAGGAATGGGAGCAACCTCTCAAACCTCCTAAAGAGAACATAGTAGACTATGTACTATGCCTTCATTCACTCATGGCTGAGTACATGAAGTATGCGAGCAAAATCCTGGAGGCCAGCGAAGAACTTCTGAAAGATTGGCATGGCCAAAAGGCTGTTTAATTGTTTTCCAGCCAGGGCAGAAAGTATGGATTTTGGAGCCTGTGGCCCCAGGAGCCTTCCAAGACAAATGGGAGTGCCCCATACCATCCTGGAAAAGAAGGGTGAGCTCACCTACCTGGTGTAACTAGGTACTACTAAAGTCCCCAACAGGGTTCTTCTTGTGAACTGCCTAAAGCCTTACTTTGACTTGGCTTACATGAGTTTGCTCATGGCTACTGATGAAGGACAGGAGGAAAAGAGTGACCCTTTTCCTGCTCTCCTCTCACACAATCCTGTTGATGGTTCTGTTGAAGGAGTAGTCTTGACAGATAGCATCTCTGAACAGCAACACATTGACTGCAGGTAAGTTTGCAATCAATTCCCTGAACTCTTTTCCGTGACAACCAGTCAGGATACCTGGTGTGCACAAGAGGTGGACATAGGTGACACAGAGTAACATCTACAGGCAGCCTGACCATGTCAGGGATTGCATCAGGGCAGAGTCGAGAAGATGCTGGAGTTAGGGAGTCATTGAGCCTTCAGATAGCCCTTGGGCTAGTCTAGTAGTCCTTGTGCCAAAACCTAATTTCCAGGGCGGAAAGAGAGAGAGAGATGAGGTTTTTTCTGTAGACTACGAGGTCCCAATGCAGTTACAAAGACTGATGCCCATCCTATTCCAAGAGGAAGGGCCCGATTCACGGAATGAACTTAAGACTCAGTCCTAAACTTACTACTATTTTGGCATTCACAGAATGAATTTACTAATTTTGGTATTCACAGAAGTTAGGATTTTGTCTTAAGTTTGTCTTAAGACAAACTTAAGACAGACTTAAAACAGACTTAAGTTAGGATTTTGTCTTAAGTCTGTCTTAAGTCTGTCCTAAGTTTGTAACTTAAGACAAAATCCTAACTTCTGTGAATTACAAAAGTAGTAAGTTCATTCTGTGAATGCCAAAAGTAGTAAGTGCATTCTGTGAATACCAAAATAGTAGTAAGTTTAGGATTGAGTCTTAAATTCATTCAGTGAATCGGGCCCGTAATCTGTTGATAAATACTTTGGCTTCTGCTAAGTATCTTGAGAGGCGCTGGAGGAAGGACCATGTGTCGGAGTCCAAAATTGCTTATAAACAAGCAATTAGAAATATGTGAGTGCAAATATTATCAATGCCCAAAACTGCCCAAAAATTCTTTTTAAATTGGTGAAGGAACTCACTGGAGCAGGCACCCAATCTACTCCTCCCCCTCCTAATCTCACGGAATCCCAATGTGAGGATCTTGCACTGTTTTTCTTAAACAAAGTTGAGATGATATACTCATCGTTAAATCCCTTGCATTTGAATAATACACAGTTAACCTCTGCCGCTTTTCCATCCTCTGAGTCCGATTTTTGTCCTAAGGTTGTACAGGGAAATGGTCTGAATGAATTAGAACTCTGGCTCCCGCTTGATTCTATCTCTTTCAGTCAGATTCTTGGTAACCTGAAATCTGGTTCTCTTTTGGACTTGCTCCCTGTCACGGTGTTGCTGAAAATCGAGCCACCGGCCAAGAAACTAATCATAGGGCTATTGAATGCCTCTTTGCAAGAAGCGATAATTCCCCCTGAGTGGAACCATGCCATGATTCTTCCTTTGTTGAAGAAAGCTGGTGCTGATCCAACACAGCCGTCGAACTTTCGCCCCATTTCTTTGATTCCTATTTTTTCAAAAATTTTGGAAAAACATGTGAACCAACAACTGAACCAGTTTGTTGAGTCTCATGAGCTTTTACATTCTTCTCAGTCAGGCTTTCGGAAGGGTTTTTCGACTGAAACAACGCTTCTAGGAGTGACTGAGCTGTTGCGCAGTCAGTTGGATGCTGGTGACACTGTGGCCCTAATATTATTGGATTTGAGTGCCACTTTTGACACTGTTTCTCATATTGTATTACTTCAAGCTTTACGATCCATTGGTGTGGCTGGGCCTGCCCTTGAGTGGTTGGTGGACTTCTTGGAGAACTGTACATATCAGGTTTTTTCCTCCGCTGCAACGTCTAAAATCCATATGTCCCCTTACTGTGTTCCACAGGGCTCTATTCTTAGCCCCCTTTTATTTAATATTTATGTGAAACAGTTGGCTGACATCGCCACTGAATCTGGGTTGGCAATTTTTTCTTATGCTGATGACACTCAAATCATTTTTTGTCTTTCTGCTAATGGAGTGTCTAAACCCTCATCCCTTCAAGCAGGGCTCTGTAAAATTGCAGGGTGGATGCAAGCCAATTCACTAAACGGGGACAAGACCAAGGTGCTTATACTGGGGTAGAACAAATAACTATTGGGCCCTCAACATTGGCCATCTGAACTGGGCCCCTTCCTCAGCCCGTTCAACAAGCTCGTAACTTAGGTTTTGTGTTGGACGATCGACTCTCTATGAAACATCAAGCCATTATGGTGGCTGCTACCTGCTTTGGCATCCTTAAATGGCTCAGTAAAATGTTATGGATGTTGCCAGTCTCCACCCAAAGAACGGTTGTCCAAGCTCTTGTCCTCTCTCGCTTGGACTATGGCAACGTCCTTTTCCTGGGAGCCAATAAGGATGTTATACACAAGCTGCAGGTTGTAAAAAAATGCTGCAGCCCGCCTTCTTTGCCATATTCCGAAATCTGACTCTACTGCTCTTTCTTTACGTGAACGTCATTGGCTTAAGGTTGAAAGCCTCATTAAATATAAAGCTTTAACCTACATGTTTAAAATCAAAACCGGTAAGGCCCCTGAATATTTAAATGCCATTGCCCATCAATATGTTCCAGCTCATCCTCTTCGTTCATCCACTCAATCGCGGTTCACCATGCCTAGGCATAAACTGTCCCATATGGGCGGTAGACCCTTTTCCTGCCTGGGCCCTACTTTGTGGAATTCCCTTCCCTTGTCACTTAAACAGGAGACCACTTTTACTCATTTTCGTAGGGCATTGAAGACTTGGCTCTTCAATCAATAAAGTTCCCCCCTTTTTCAGGCAGCGCCGGGCAACCCTTAGGTAGCTGTGCACCTTATAAATTTTAAAATAATAATAATAATAATAATAATAATAATCTAAGCAGCTGTGACCTGACTGAAGGCTATTGGTTGATCAGGCTCTCAGATGATGCAAAACCTAAGACAGCATTCTCAACCCCTGGAGGGCACTTCCAGTTTACTGTAATACCCTTTGGTTTGAAGAATGCACCTGCTACATTTCAGAGGCTGGTGAATAAAGTTCTCTCAGGTCTTGAGGACTTCAGTGCAGCACACCGTGATGATATAGTAGTCTTTAGCCCCACCTGAGAGGATCACCTGGTCCACCTCAGAAATTTACTTGAGGCCCTGCAGAAGGCAAGCCTCACTATCAAGGCCAGTAAGTGCCAGATAAGGCAGAGTAAAGTTGTATACTTGGTCCACTTGGTGGGTGGAGGCCAAGTTCAACCTTTGGAGAGCAAAATCCAAACCAGTGTGAATTGGGTTGATCCCACTAACGAGACTCAGGTCAGAGCTTTTCTGGGCCTGACTGGGTACTACAAAAGATTTGTTAAATGGTATGGCTCCATTGTTACTCCCCTTAATGACCTCCACTCTAAGAAGATGCCTAAGAAGGTCAATTGGACATTTAGCTGTCAAGGGGCCTTTCTCAGTGGAGAAGTGTGGCTCAGGGGTTAGAGGCAGCAGACCCGGAAGCTGAGATCGGTCCTGGACCAGGGTTCAATTCCCCGCCTCGGCGGGTCTTGGGCTAAAAATTCCACGGACTCGATAATTCTCGCCCCGGTGCCTCCTCGACTCTTGGGTGCACACTCTGCAACTCTGGGCAATAGCTTGCTTAATCTCCACAACAGCCCCTCGCGGCGGGATGCCTGACTTTCACCTTGTGGATACCCTGATATCTCACAGGGGAATACCAGGACGGGTTCCCTAAGCAAGCGCCGGGACACCCACTGCGGGTAGCTGTGCGCTATATAAGCTCAACTACATTTACATTTACATTTACATTGATTCCGTGAAGACGACCATGTGCTCAGCTCCCATTCTGCAGAGTCCTGACTACTCCAAACAATTTATTGTCCAGACAGATGCCTCTGAGATCGGAATATGAGCAGTATTGTCACAACTTAATACAGAGAGCCAGGATCATCCAGTAGTTTTTATTAGTAGGTTGAACCCCAGAGAGAAAGGTTGGGCAGCTATTGAGAGGGAGGACTTTGCTGTGATCTGGGCCTTGAAGAAGCTGAGGCCAAACCTGTTTGGCTCTCACTTCATTGTTCAGACAGACCATAAGCCCCTCTTGTGGCTAAAAGAGACGAAGGGTGAAAACCCAAACTTTTGTGGTGGTCCATTTCCCTACAGGGGATGGACTTTTTAGTGGAACATAGACCTGGGAGTAACCATGCCAATGCAGATGGACTTTCCAGATATTTCCACTTAGAAAATGAACACTCTACTGGGCAAGGTTTGTCTTATTTCCTTTCGTTGGGGCGGTGGTTACGTTGGAAAGTATGATCATTCTGGTGTCTGTGTGTTTTGACTGTAGTTTACTGGGATCATGCTATCCAGGACCCCAGTGACTGTGCTATCTCCTCTAAATGTGCTGGTAAGTACTTTGTGCACCCCACAATTAGCATACTGAGGTACCATTGTAAGTCCCTAGTATATGGGACTGAGTTACCCAGGACTTTGGTACACCAGGGGTCTCCCATGGACTGCAGCTTGTATTATGCCCCCTATGGGGGCACATGCAAACTGTCTGCAGAACTGCCATTGCAGTCTGTGTTACAGGGTGCATGCACACTTCACTTTAGATATAATATTTCCCTTATATCCGGGTCACTGCACTTAAAACCTATAAGTCAGACCTAAGGTAAGCCCTTCAGTCAAAAGGCAGGTTGCACGGTTCTAAGTGTGTGGGTAACCCTGCACATGCAGAGGTACCCCTACAAACCCCGGACTCCATTCTCTGGGCTTTGTAACTGTGGGGCAGCCATCTTAAGGTATGTAATGGACACTGGCGTGTTGTCCAGCTACATAATGGCTATCCCGAAACTGGTCATGTTTGGTATCAAACATGTTGGAATCTTGCAGCTACACTGATTCCAGTGTTAGTTGCATGATACCATGTCCTGGGGGCTCCTTGGAGGACCCCCAATACCTACCTTTGTAGCCTTTGAGAGTCTGCCTGCCAGCTTGTGCTGCTGCCGGCCTCAGACAGTGTTCTGGCCCCCTGTTGAAGATGTTAACTCAGGCAGGGGAAGCCGACCAAAGGATTTCCTGCTAAGGAGAGGTGGTATCAGATCTCCTTTAGAAGTAGGTAGGTTGGGTGTGCTTCCGGGCGCCACCAGACTGAATTAAAGGATACATGTGTTGGCCTCCTTTGATAAACTAGTTTTGCCAAGTCCAGGAGCCCTTGGCTACAGCTCTGGCATGAAACCAAACTTAGGACAGGGAAGTGTCCAGCCCCAATCCAGCTCTTCTCCAGGAAGGTGCCCCAGAGCTCCTCCAGGTGACCACTTGATTCTGCCACATTGAATCCTGGCCCCTGGGAGAATCTGACTGGCTGAGCCATCTGAGTAGCATCCCTGACCTCCCTGATAGATGGATTGCCACAGAAGAGGTCCTTCCCCTTTTTAGAGTTACTTAAGGGTTCCCCTGAGGGTAAGCCCTTAGATTCACCCGACAACAATGTATGAAACTAACTGCCTGTTGTCTGAAGATTGTTCAAAGACTCTTCTGCTGGTGGACACTAGAACTCTGCTGTTCTTCAAGCCAGGACCCATGACAAGACTGCTCTCGGTAGGAAGATTCCTGCTGCTTCTTCGTCCCTATGCTTCCAAAAGTTCTGCAACTCCGTGGCCGTGCATCCTCCGAGTCACCAAGGACTCAGACTGCATCCAAGCCTCAAGGAGTCACTTCTCTCTATCCACAGGCCCCTCTACATTGACAACCGGTTTGCTGATCCTCTTGTCCCATGGACATTGTCTGGCTCTGCAGCACAGGTGGTGGTTTGTTGGTTCTCCAGAGGCCTGACCAGTGTTCCCTGCAAGTTGGGAGACTGTAAACCATCTCCAGCCAATGTGGACCGCCTCCCTGTGCACTGAGTCTGTTTGTCATTGCCACCACTTGTTGGCTTTCTTTACGGAGGAACTTCAAGTAGCCACTGTCTCCAGCACTGCACAGTTCCAAGTTGCATTCTTTGCTTTGTGGGCCTTCATCTCCTGTGTGCTGTTGGGGCCTCCTTCGGACTCCTGTGCCTGCTGCCGGAGGGTCCAATTCCTGCTGGCTCTCCATCATGCTGAGGGCCGGTCCTTACTTAATTTTGATGGGTTAGTCCCTCAGACCTTGCTGGTCTGCATCCAAGCATCTTCTCCCGCCAACCGTTGTTTGCATCTGCCAAGGCTTGTTGATGGTCCTGCTGGCCACTGGCCTTCCTGCTGTGGTAAATAAAATATTACCCTGGCTGAATTTCTAGGCATTAACAATTAGCATGCATCAAGTGAGAAGCGGAGTCCGTGGTATCTGAGTTAAAATGGGCTTTATTCCAATAACTCGAGTCAAAGGGAGAATATGTTCCATCACCACAGAGGTTCAGGAAGAGTCTTCTAACATTTAATAACAAAACATTATATTATATACTTTTTACTCCTTGTACATAGGAGCAGGCGCAAGACAGAAAATGAGATAAGAGCATGTGGGCGTGCATGAGGGTGTGTACTTTGATGAGTCATAGGTGTGTGATAGGTAGGTGTCATAGGTGGGTGGGTACTTAGAGGAGGAGTTGGCATGACCAGCTCGAACTGTGCCCTAATTGTGCAACTTTGAGCATGACGTGCAATTGACGTGTAACTGGGAGGAGGCTGACTTTCAACCTAGCAGAGAGATCTCTTATGTCAGGGCGACCAGCACATCTAGTACAACTGATATCTAGAGTCAGCAAGCAAAAGAAGCAAAGGTTGTTCGTCACTAAAAGACAGAGAGGGCATATTTATTCGTTGCATGAGCTTTCTATGGGTGCAAGCACTGTGATTTACTTAAATGGAGACAGAATGGCAAGGCCTATCTCCCTCGGACGGGTTCTGTGTACTTTTCCTCTGATAACTGTTATTCATAATACTGTCTTGGCCTCTTGCTGGGCTTCTCTCGGCTGAGCTAGAAGTATGCGAGGTCAGAGGGACGTAACTGCAGCTTCAGTGTGTCAGGAGTCATGAACTGCAAATACATGGGCCTTATGCTACCTTAACGTTTGGGAGACTTTGATGACTGACTTGCAGGACATGTTTGCAGAGGCCTAGTGATTCAGGCCACTACGGGAAAATATGCATGGGTGACATGCACATGACATGTAACATAGGGTATATGTAGTGGACATATTTGGTCAGGCAAAATATCATTTTCCTCATTCCCTCCTTGTCCCCTACATAACCCTTTAGGATACATCTATATTCATGAGACCGTATAGTTCATCATACAGAATCATTTGTTCATCTTTAACTCTTTGTTTACGTGGATGGGGAATACAGGCAGTGGCACACAGGCCGCAAATCGCCGGACCACACTGCAGACAGAGACAGCAACCAAATACCATAAGCAGGGCCATTCCTAGGAAGGACATAACTTTCCATCCCCATGCAGATATTACACCCCAGAACCAACTGGACCAAGTCCATGTGCCTGGATCTTGATGTATGGCATTAGCAATCTTGTGGAGCCTTGTTATTGCTTCGTACACAGATGGTGCATTATCTGGGATGAAAATGCAACAACTAGATCGGCTCACTCTACAAGCTCCGCCCCTATCCGCCAAGATGACGTCTAGAACGAGGCGGTTTTGAAGAACGACAAGTCTAATAGCAGACTGTTCCTGGGTCAAGTTCGCCAGGGCAGATGCAGTTACATTTACAACTGTTTCAAGAGTCCTTGTTAACCTGCGTATCAGTTTACTGTTTTGGACGGGACCTATGAAGAAAAAGAATCCTCTGTTGAAATCTGTATATTGCTCCCAAGCTGTTTCAGTCTGATCGATCCCTGCAGAATCTGTCTCTCTCTTTTGTCTAACATGTTCTAGTCGTGAATCTCTATGATAATTTGATGGGGCTAGAAAAACGGGTGGCAATAAGAATGCTATATAACAAGTCCCACCCCAGTCTAAGGGCAGATGTACGTAGGCTGTCTGACCGCAAATGAAATAGGTATGGCGTGATGTTTTGAAAGAAGAAAGTCCTTCATCATTAAACTCTACTACAGTGTTACACTCGCTGTGTCCCATATGTACTGAGCCTTTCTTACTAACACATAAATCACCTTTTGCTGGCAGGACTGATATAAACGGTGGACCTGTATTTTGCTTGGGCTGAACGTTTAACATTATAAAATTAACAGATGCATTTCCCTGTTCGTACTCTTCATTCTCTAAATCTGTTCCTTTTCTTTGGGGGAATCCGTCTTTGTCTGGAAAGCATGCTTCATTCATTACTTTATTCAGGTTTCCATATATCCAGCCACCTGGATAAGCTATGTACCTTCTATCTATTGAGGTCATTAGAGCAAACCATGCTCCACACGAACCATTGTGTGAGAACGGTAAAGGGTAGAAGGGCAAGACTCCCTTCGTCTCTTGATAAGGTGGCATTTGGCCACATACCCAGCAATCGGTCGCATTGCTGGTCTGATGAGAATGGTGTAACATTCGAATAAATGTATTGTTACGTAGTGCAAGTCGATATGACAGTTCATGGGGAGGCAGGTCACTAAATGTGTGCTCTGCGGTGCTGTTACTGGAAGAGTGTATATGTGAGGAAATGGGAAAGAAAACATGTAGCAATAAACTGACACCAATTATAACAATGCACAGAATAAAAAGGATGATTAAGGTAACTATACATCTACTGCGTAATCTCTTGCAGTATTTTTCCTTCTTATCTCTCTTCCTACTATTCTCGTTTTTACTATTCTTGTTTGTGATCTTATGCATGTCAGAATCGAGTCTAACCGATTCACCACCGGGTGGGCTTAAACAATTAAACTACGTCTGACTTGCTAGTTCTTAATCTAGACCTATTGCTGAGGGGTATTTTCTAGCAAAGGTCTTCTTTATTAAAAGTTTCAAAGTTCCAAAGTTCCAAATAGTGATGAAGGTGAGTTCGGCCTTTACGTCCTTCCACCAACTTCGGCGTCTTCCAACGTGGCTCAAGGGGACTTGAACGATCAAAGATCCTGAGGAGTCCAAATTCTCCTGGTGCTATGGCATGTTCCTTGACCTGGGTGTTGTCAGGGAAGGCGGCAGCAACCTGTGAATGAAAAGAGAGTAGTGCAGAAATCAAGGAAGCCAGGTAATCTGTCAGCATGTTACTGTCAACATCAGTTATTTACTTTACTTTCTACAAGGCCTACTGCTTCTGGGTGTCTGACACAATGGAATTTCCATGTATAACCTAACAGAAGGGACACTTGTTTCATTAATTCAGAGGAGAATGGCTGATCGTTATCTGAATAGATCACATGAGGTAGATCACATGAGGTGATTCATAGCTGGGGAAGTACTGCGCACTAATTGTCTGGCTGTTGTAACAGCAGTATAATCTGGAACTGGATATGCTTCTGTCCATCTAGACAGTGCACATACAACTACCAAGATGTACTTGTAACCTCTACATCTGTCCATTTGGATATAATCCATCTGGAGAACTTCAAAAGGGTGGTCAGGAGGATGAAATCCGCCTTGTTCCACCGGAATGCCTTTACCTGGATTGAACTGGTAATAGATCATACATGTTCGCTGCTTGTTAAACCAGATGTTCTGTAAGCTGTCTAGCATTGCCTTCTCTCCTAAGTGTGCGGGACTATGTGCTGTGCTTATGATTACTTGTACCATAGAATCTGAAACCATGTGCTTTTTCCCTTGGTCTTCTAACCTTGGTTAATCTGGACCCCTCCTTGTTCAGTCCATTTCTTTATCTCATCTGTGGTGGCATGTGTCTGTATGTCGAGTACATCTTGAGTAGGGTCCCTGACTGTCATACATGTTGTCAGTAATGGTACCTCTGTCCTTGTCGTGTCTGGTGGTGTCTGTGCTGTCTGAGCTGTTCGGTCTGCCAGGTCATTACCCTGGGTAATGGTGTCTGTAACTTTGGTATGAGCTTTATATTTCAGGATAGAAACGGCTGTAGGTAAATGTATGGCCTCTAACAGGGCCTGAATAAGCTGGCTGTGCTGAATCTTGGTCCCATGGGAGGTCAAAAAAGAAATGCAGGCTTGTGTCAGAGCAATAAGCTCTGCTGCTTGAGCAGACAGTGTGTCTATTTTCTGTGTCTCTATGACTTCAGTGGTCACGGCATACGCTGCTACTAAGTCTCCTGTACTTGTTCTCATGCATGATCCATCTACATAGAGTGTCAGGTCTGGGTTTAGAAGTGCAATATCTGTCAGGTCTTGTCTTGGTTTATTCATTACGTCCACACAGTCATGTGGTGATGCATTTACTGTACTTGAGGGCAAAAGCGTTGCAGGATTCAGAATGTTACAACGTCTGATCTCTATGTGTGGTTGAAATAATGTCAGTTCATATCCTGTCAGACTCGCTACAGTCAAATGTAAAAATAAATAAAAATAAAAAAGCATAAAATGTTTACTGTAACATGGAGTCGCTAAAGCTGGCGCGTGACATAATGCTCTTTTTAATTCCTCAAATGCCAAGGTGTGTTCTTGTGTCCTAGGGAGAACAGTCAAAATGGCTGCCTTCTGTGTAGTTAACTGTATGAGCGGTTTGCTAGATATGCATACTGGGGAATCCATTGCCTACAGTAAGAAGTGAGGCCAATAAAGGCACGTACTTCCTTTTGTGTCCTGGGCTGTGAAAGGTTAGTAATGAGCTGTGTGATTCTTGTGTTAGCTGTCTACCGTGTTAGCTGTATACCTGGTGTACCCTCCTTGGAAAGCAAGTGTTGTACACCACTTGCTTTTCACAGAAAGTGTAAGACTGTCAGAGATGCAATGTCACAGTCTGGTACTGATCTTGCTTTAATTAGAATGTCCTTTAAATGCTGTATCAGTGCTGTGCTGGTAGGCATGTGAATACTGTCTAGCTGTCTTTAGTGTCTGACTGTAAATGCTAGGGCTCACTGTCATCAATCTAGCAAAAATAAATGACATAGAAATAAATAAATAAAGAAAAATGAATTTTCAATTCAAAAGCTCTGCAGTTTACAAAAAAAAAAAAAATCCTACTCTAGATCCTACTCTAGATCTTGGGAACAGTATGACCATACTACCTACAATATGTTCTCTAAATGTATTTGAATAAAACCAAAGTATTCTCATCATAGACAGAAGGCTGGAGCCTCTGTGAGAAACAGCCCCTCCCTCTAGAATTATGTTCGCGCTCGGAGATTTGAATCAACTCCAAGCCGGGCTACACTGAGATCTACAATTGAATGACTGCCAGATGCTGAACTCATTGCAAGAGCAAGACTCCTGCCAATTATTCTGTTTACACTACTGGGGGAATCACTATCCATTTGCAAGCGTTACATTATCTGAAGTCAATGAAGCTGGCTGCAAGGAAGAGCCTGACTCAGCTGGAGGACAGCCAATAATTGTCCGCGGACAAGAATTGGAGGATGGCCAACAAGACAGGCACTGCTCGCTCCAAGAGGGAGTAGCCCTCCCTTTACATAAACATTTACTGGGAGCCAGGCCATCTCGGTCTCGGACGGACTGTCTCAAGGTTAAAAAACACATTCCTTGTACGTCATAACATATCTCTTCCCAGGCCAGAACCATTATTCTCTAACTAACTGAAGCGAACTTTAAAACGTGTTAAAAGTAAATTAATAAAGACATATATTTTTTTTGTAACTAAGTGACATGCTAGCATTTTAAAATAATTCTGTACTGCTACTAGCTGCAAGGGAAAAAATAAACAGAACAAAACAATCATGGCATGGAAACACACCATATTTTACTTTTTTGAGAATAACATGTCGAACTTCTTAATTCTGCATTGCATAACCAATATTTTCATAAGTAAGTGTGTAAGCTTTTCTATTCTACCTATTAAAAGGGCCAGACTCATACTTTTTCAAAAGGCCATGTTTTCTAATTTTAGTGGGGACTGTTCTCTGCACATATTAATTGAAGCAGCCTGTCAAAGTACATAGGTGAGCCTTGAAACTAAATGAATGCAAATCAAACTAATGTAGGGGACTCTTAGCAATGCACTAAGATGGTAGTGTATTGTAGCTATCAAAAAGGGCCACGTTCATTAATTTACAAAGAGCCATTTTCCTAAGTGAGTGGGATAATTGTCACACGCCATTCTAAAGGGCAGCTTGTATTGGGACAAATATTCTGTAGAAACATTCCTATTTAAAAAACACACTGTTCTATTACACTAATTAAAAATTCATTCTATGAAGGGTCTGATTTATATTTTCTTGTCAACCCTGAAAACATCTAAGCACCCTCCGTGCAAAACCCTTATCTCAATCCGACTGGTTTATTTACAACTATACCGACCTCTGAGCCAAACACATTAAATCAAGCGTTCCAAGGCATTTACCATTCAATCTGCAAACTGAATACGCCCATTGGATAACATGGCAAATCGCACCTCCACACAAAACATGCTTTTTCCACCACTTCCACAGCTCAGATCCTTTTCAAATTTTGCATCACAGTAGTCCAAGCTATTCCCTAAATCCTCACCAAAAAGCAACCAAATCCCTCCACTGGAACGGGTACGAATTTCCGCTCAAAAACACGCCCCCCCGCAAACACCAAAAAAAAATGCCTAAATCCCTCAACACCTCGTTAAACAGAAACAGCATGTTAAAACAAATACTGCCTTCTCAGTACAAGATATTAACTCTTTGGCAGCCGAAGCACAATCATTCCCCAATGACTGCAGTACATGGGAAAGTCATGAACTCATCTCTCCACGTTATCACATAACACATACGCACATCTTCAAAACATTTTCTCTAAGCACTTGAAAGAGATCCAGCTCTCTCCTGACTAACGTAACGGCTAGGGACCTGATGATAACATGCTCTGCACAAGCCATAACTACATGGCGCTATTTACAAGCCATATTTACAAGAAACTCAACAAGTCACAAAAATGACACGCTATTCACAAGGCATATTTACAAGGAGCTATACTTAAGAATATTCAACAAACTACTCACAAGTCTTAATCTCAAGTCGCTATTCACAAGCAACTACAAGCCATTCACAAGGCGTTACACACATGGATGTAACAAACTATTCACAAGTCTTAAGCACAAAGCGTAATTCACAAATAAACCAACTAGTTACTCACAAGGCACTTGCGCAGTCCAGAAGGGACTTGTCTAGATACAAGGAAATGAACGCTTCAGATGCTGTCGGCTTTAATTCTACATACTCTAAAGGGTACAGGTGGTGGCGTTCTCTACCTACTGGGTCTTTCTGAGGTGGTCACTTTAGCTAGTTTTTCTGACAGAACGGGATAAATACCAGTGAACAACGGCATTTCTTGGCTTGTTTAGTTCTCTCTGCTTTATTGAATTCTTTCTCTGTTCTCCTATGTCACTCTTTGCGCCATAACTCAATGGCATCTTTCTGAGAGGGTCTTGACTTCTTTCTCCAAATGGCGTTTAGCCCATGCTTATTATACATAAAATGACCAGGTGTGTCTCTAGGCCGGATATTAACTGTCTATTCTAGTAAACCTCTTCTGGTCCCTATCTGACGTAATTTTGAAAACAGTGGCATGTTTGAAATCAACACAATGGAAACACAATACACAAAAATAGACTGAAACAATCAACAACCATTCACACTAAACAATTTAAACACTGAAACAGATACAGATACAATCTAAACTGATACAGAGAGTTAAACATGTACTTGAAAAACAGTTTGTGCACTGAAAATACAGTACAACAATACCGGTCTCAGAAATGAGACACGTCTTTACCGGGCCCACGTTTAACTTAACCGTGGACCCGTCTTGACCGTTCCCACCTTTTACCGTGGGCCCGTCTTGACCGTTCTCATTTAAAATGAGCCCGTCTTGAAACTAGATACATTCCCCATAGTGGTACTCACCGGGAAAGCAGAACTTGAAACTTGAAGGCCTCGGAAACTTGACTTGACTACGCTTGCACCTTGGAACAGGTGGACCTCTGGAGACCTCGGACCTTGCTCTCTCACGGGCTGGGCCTCTGGTTGAGACGACCCGCGTTCCTCACCGCCTCACATGGATGCCTGGTCGCAGTCCGTCCTCCTCCGTGGGCCTGAGGGAGTGGCAGGAAGTCCTGCTGGTGCGCTTTGAAGTCCGTCACGGCTGTAGAAGGGGGCAAAGACTAGACCGACAACTCCGGCGAGTGGGGAAAGGGATATGTCCCTGTAAGGGCGCCAAATTATGTGGTAAATAAAATATTACCCTGGCTGAATTTCTAGGCATTAACAATTAGCATGCATCAAGTGAGAAGCAGAGTCCGTGGTATCTGAGTTAAAATGGGCTTTATTCCAATAACTCGAGTCAAAGGGAGAATATGTTCCATCACCACAGAGGTTCAGGAAGAGTCTTCTAACATTTAATAACAAAACATTATATTATATACTTTTTACTCCTTGTACATAGGAGCAGGCGCAAGACAGAAAATGAGATAAGAGCATGTGGGCGTGCATGAGGGTGTGTACTTTCATGAGTCATAGGTGTGTGATAGGTAGGTGTCATAGGTGGGTGGGTACTTAGAGGAGGAGTTGGCATGACCAGCTCGAACTGTGCCCTAATTGTGCAACTTTGAGCATGACGTGCAATTGACGTGTAACTGGGAGGAGGCTGACTTTCAACCTAGCAGAGAGATCTCTTATGTCAGGGCGACCAGCACATCTAGTAAAACTGATATCTAGAGTCAGCAAGCAAAAGAAGCAAAGGTTGTTCGTCACTAAAAGACAGAGAGGGCATATTTATTCGTTGCATGAGCTTTCTATGGGTGCAAGCACTGTGATTTACTTAAATGGAGACAGAATGGCTAGGCCTATCTCCCTCGGACGGGTTCTGTGTACTTTTCCTCTGATAACTGTTATTCATAATACTGTCTTGGCCTCTTGCTGGGCTTCTCTCGGCTGAGCTAGAAGTATGCGAGGTCAGAGAGACGTAACTGCAGCTTCAGTGTGTCAGGAGTCATGAACTGCAAATACATGGGCCTTATGCTACCTTAACGTTTGGGAGACTTTGATGACTGACTTGCAGGACATGTTTGCAGAGGCCTAGTGATTCAGGCCACTACGGGAAAATATGCATGGGTGACATGCACGTGACATGTAACATAGGGTATATGTAGTGGACATATTTGGTCAGGCAAAATATCATTTTCCTCACTGCACTCGTCGACCGGTGTGCGACAGCTCGTGGGAGGCTCCTGGTCTTCTACTCTATCACTTGGCCTTCACAGCTGCTGCTTTTCCTTCACCGTGCTACAACACGCACCTTCAACCAGGGCTGGTTGAACTCGGTGGTGGTTTGGACTCTTTCCCCTCTGCTTTCAGGTTCTTCTCATCTGGATTCTTCCTCCTTGTTCCACCTGCCTGGTCCACAAGACTCTGCAGTTGCTGTTGTTCCATAATCCTCCATTGCCGTCCACAGAGGTTTCTGATACCACTTCACCCCTATGCACCCGGGCTCACTGGTGCCGGTATCAGTCTCTTCTGAGTATCCACGGGTGGATAAACACTCCAACCTTCCTTGATCCAAGTGATTCTGTTGGGTACCTTTGGAAGGGTACTATAACTCTAAATTCCCAACTGCCACTTACCCTGTGTTGTCCTCTGGACGTCTGACCCAGTGTATCCATCCACTCTGCACCCGGGCGCCTTGAGGTCCCTGGCTACTCACCTTGGGTGATTGCTTGCTTCCCTTGGGGTCCTCCAACCTTGGGCCCTAGTCCCATTTTGGTAACCATTTCACATCCCACTATTTTAGTATTTGATTATTCCCCCGGTTGGGCCCTATGTGTTTTCCTATGCTTCTTATATGTTTTCAAAGTACTTCTTGTGTGTATGTGATATCTCTGGCTAGGAGATATATCAAGTTATTGTCTAGTGTGTACTAATGAATAGTAAGTATTTTTGTACTCACCTGGTGTGGTTCTTTCTTGTGTGTAAGCTTGCTGACTGACTTTGTGAGACGTGTTCCCGCTTTACACCCTCCTGGATAAGCCTTAGCTGCTCTCCACAGCTACCCCTTAAGATCTTTGGTTTCTGGAACCTAAATGCTATCACTAAGGGTTGCCCGGGACTCAGTGCACAGCGGCCTCACCATAGGTGGACACTATATACTGATCCAGCCTCTTACACCTGTAAACTAGACATTTGCCATTTTTCTTGTAAACTATGGAAAAGATTTATCAAAGCCTTGTGCAAAGTCACCAAAAGTGATGAAAACCACCACAAAATGTTGATAAACTATTTACCTTACAGAGCATCAATAATTGTTTGGGGGAAAGTGGCACTAAAGTAATCGTTTGTGCTACTTTGCAGCAAGAGGACTTGCCACGGGTTTTACATGGGTGTTCCTATACAGTTTATTATGTGACTCTATATGGGCATTCTAAGGTTTTCTGCCAAAATAGGAAACAAACCCATACGGGAAATCCTCACCCTGTACCATAGTAAGTAAAGTAAAGTAAAGTCCACATTTGTAAAGCGCACAATCACCCGTAAGGGTCTCTAGGCGCTGGGGGCCGTCGGGAAGATTAAGCGAGCTATTGCCCAGAGTCACATGGTGCTGGGCTAACCTGCCGCCGGAGCCGGGGATCGAACCGTGGTCCCCAGATTCCAGCGTCAGTCGCCCTGGCCGCGGCGCCACACCTCTGTCACTGGTGTTTGCTAATGGGCTGCATTATGGGAAGAGCCAACACCGCCCTTCTACAAATCCACGAAAATAAATTCTTAAAAAGACTGCTGGCAGTCCATAGTTCCACCGCATGTTATATAATATATAAAGAATTATCTGAACCATTCCTGATCGACTTAATGAACATGGCTGGTTTCACTCTTTGGCAAGGAATATGGGCTAAAGATGAGACTAAATTCACAAAGGATCTCATTTTAGACTGTCAATCTCTTGATCACAGTAGGTAAATTCCCTGGCTTGAGCATAGACACACCCTTCTGGCACGCTGTAGGGTGCAGATTGATAGAAAGAACCCAGCAGCAATTTTAGTCTATAGTCAAAGAGACCTGAAGACAAGTTACATGAATATTATGGAAGGTGCTCGAGAGGGTGAAGCGAGTCAAAATTTAGCGTTAATTCCTACTGTGAAATCCCTTCTGTAAGGGGTACGCAAACCTAATTAATGCAAAATATACAACACAGATTTTATTTCACAAGGGTTAGGTTTGGCACCCTTCACTATTTAATAGCATTCTCCAAACAGGAAAAGTGATGCCATAAACTTCCGAATTTCCCTGGTGATGGAAAGTCACCCAATCTACGTTGCACTTTTTACTTTTTTGTAGTTTTTATCTGGCTGTCCGGAAATCCATTTTAAAATCTCTGTTTTTATCTAAGATGCTTTTTATTATAAACATGCTTTTAATTTTGTATGTAGCCTGGAAAACAAGAAAATCACGAATGCAGTTAATTTGTATATATAAAACTAGCATTAAGGAGAAGAAAGGTCTATTCACATCTGGACGCACTGTCATATGAAAGCCAGATGACTACACGTAGTTGTGGTACACATAATAGCACTATGCACTTTATATATTTGTGTGACAAATGCTATCTAGCTTGCTCTCCATTGTGTATGAAGATATAGAGATAGAATTATTCTTATACACTTGAAAACCTTGCATTTTACGTACCTGAATGCTTATGAATCGTTGATCGTACCCCTTGATTGTATATCTTCTTGCTATTGGTCAGGTTGCATTTCTGCACTTTTTTTCATTTAAAATTGTATTGTAGCTTGACATACTGTATGATTATGAAATGTTGATTTTATCTTTTGATTGTATATTTTTAGGACTTTAAAACTGTCATTGTAACAGTTTCCTCTGAATATAATATTTTTATTGTGTTATTATTTATACCGAATAAAGCTGAATTGATTTGACTTGACTCTGTATCTGCTACTAACATTTATAGACAGGGCTTTGCACCAGTAATATACTTCTCCTTCTTGAGTTAGGAGTAAAGTAGGCAAAATGTTTGTTCTCTCCAAACTTTTTAAAATGTGCATGCGTGCTACACTACAGGTCACATACACACTGAGAAAAGGTTTTTAAGTTAGTCTAAATATAGTAGCTTGTACTGGAAATGTATTCTTCCAGTACAACACCTATGCTAGTGCAAAGGTGTGTGTGGTGCTAGGCAGCTAGAAATTATGCAAGTACTGGGTAACTAAGCAGCACCACTATATCATAGCATATATGGGACTGTACTGATCTCTCTCTCTTTCATGCAAAGCAGCACTGCAACTTTGGTTGTGTTGCATAAAAAAATATTATATGTCTAAATGGCTGGAGGTGGCAGGTGCAAGAAGGTCTGATATTAAAAGTGTATTGGTGTTTTTAAGTTTTCAAAAGAAGAATTCCCTACAGAGTTACTCTTTAATATTTGTGTGCAATTCATCTCTAAGGAGAGGAAAGAGTTTCTGCATGACGTAGGTATCAACCATAGAAAATGTATCCTATATCATCCACAGGTGAATGGGCTAACAGAGAAGATGAATAGAGTTGTGTGAGGTGTGGTTGTGCTGAGTGAATGTGGAGGATGCTGTCATGTCTGTTATGGGCTTAACACAATATTCCACATAGTGGCACTGGTGCGTCACCTTTTGGAGTTTTTAGAGGTAGGAGTTCTTAAGATTTGCTTTGCCCCACATAGCTGAGGAAGTTCAAGAGTAGGTAGTCAACTATGCAAGACAGAGAACTGGATGTGATGCTACAGGGAGAACAAATCTACTGCCCTGCCCCAGGGGACCCCAACTTCCTCATGCAACATCCTACCCACGGAGAGTTTGGTGGTCCAAGCCTCATCTTCCCTTGTAAATTCTGGCACATTCCCAACTACACCACCAGATCGAAAATCCACGAGGCTGAACAACTTTGGCAAGAAGATGTTTTCTTCCCCCAGCCTGGCACTGTGGTCTGTGAACAATTTGGGTCATGCGTCTCTGGACATGGCCGGAATTTAAGGGCATATCACTGGTGATTCAACACCTGGCAGGAACTCTGTACACCAGAGCAGACAAACTCAGCTGAAGATGCCTAGGGTATTATGAATGGTGCCTCCAGTGGGAGGTGGTGCAATGTCTCTTTCAGCAGTGAGGAGAGCTTTGGTTAGATCTGTTTGCTATTAACAAGAACTCACAGCAGTGTCAACATGCTGGAGTTTCCCAGGTGGCTCTTGATTAGAAACACTTTTCGTCTCGAGTTGAGAACAGACCTCCTGTACGCTTTTCCGCCCATACCACTCCTGCCCAGAGTGCTCAAGAAGATTAGGAATGACAGGGCCCAAGTCTTTCTTGTGGCTCCGTACTTGGCACAGAGAGTTTGGTATCCCGACCTGTTGAGCATGGCCGTGGGTCCTCAAATCAGGCTTCCCTTTTAGAAGTGTCTTCTGTCACAGCAGCAGGGGAGGGTCTTCCACCCAAACCTATCCACTCTTCACCTTCTTGCATGGAGATTGAGCGATGACAGTTGATAGCTTTTGATCTTCCTCCTGAAGTTTGCAATGTTATCTTGGCAGCCAGGCGTCCCTCCACCAAGATGGTATATGCCTGCTGTTGGGAAAAATGTGTGGCATTGTGGCATGGTGTACAGAAAGGCAAATCAATCTTTTTTCTGCCCTCCTTGCTCAGGTTCTTCTTTTCTTTTCATTCTTTCTCTTGCTCAACAGGGCTCTGCTCTGGGCAAGCTCAAGGGCTATCTTTCTGCAGTTGCCATCCCTTTTCCAATTAACTATTGTAAATGGATTTTTGAAAGGTTTGCAACAATTGTCCCCACATTCTCTTTTCATTATGCTTCAGAGGGACTTCAATTGTGTCCTCACTTTCCTTATGTGTGGTCCTTTTGCACCTTTGCACAATTGTCCATTCTGGCTTCTTACCATCAAGACAGCCTTTCTTGTGGCTATCACATCTGCTCGTAGGGTCAGCGAGCTTCAGGCTTTGTCACACAAGCCTCTGTACTCTTTAACATCTACCCAGACAAACTAGTGCTTCATACGAGAGTTTACTTTCCACCAAAAGGGGTCACTCTCTTTCATGTAGGCCAATCCATCACTTTGTCTACATATTACGCTCTGCCACAACTCTCTAAAGAAGAGAAATTCACAATCTGCACCCAAAAAGAGAATTTTTGTCCTACCTTGACCACACATGAGAGTTCCAGGTGGACGACCAACTCTTCGTGGAATATGTCGGAGCAAAAAAAGGATGGGCCATGCAGAAGTGGACCTTATCCTAATGGATTGTGCTCTGTATTAAAGATCTGCTACGATTTGGTCAAAAAGAAACTCCTTTAGTGTTTGCATGCTCATTCCACGAGAGCTAAAGCCATAACCACTGTGTTAGCAAGTGGTGCTCTGGTACTAGATATCTGCCAGGCAGCAATGTGGGCTTCCTTGCATACGTTCACACAACACTTAGGGACAGGCACTTTGCCCTTCAGTGCTGCAAGACTTCCTCGTATGAAATTGGTCTGCAGACCCATGTCTGGGGAAGTACTGCTTGGGCATTTATTCAAATGATAAGGAATCTGCAGCTAGTAATCTCTATCCGATGAACAAGTTACTTACCTTAAGTAACACCTTATCTGGAAGAGTCTCAATCTATATGCAGGCAGACGTGATGGCGGATAGGTGCTGAGAGTGCATACACCTACAGAAACTCCAGTTAAGGTGTGGGCATCCTCACATGCTAGCCTGTGGAGCAACTACTCTCACACCTGAAGGTGTTGTCAGGAGCAGGCTTTGACTATTAAGTCGTAGCCTCCCTGTATTTTCCTACAGACGAAGGACGCCCTCACCGAATAGGGTTTCGTGACCCCTTACTCACTGTTCACTGTCACTTCACGTTACATTTGGTCCTGATGAAGTGCCACGGATCTCCCTGACCATTGGGGCACGAAACATGTCTAACTTGTAGTTACTGGGGCACATTACTCCTGTTGCAGTAACTCAAAAAACTGCAACAGAAAATACTGGGCAGCCGCTTCTACCTCTGTCCCAACAGGTAGAAGCAGCTGCCCAGTATTTTCGGAGATTTTAATATCCCGATGTCAATTCTCAGAATTAAAAGGAAAGAAACGCTGGTCGCATTTAAAGTACAGAATTATCTCTCTGCTCCAATTAAAGCAAAATTAAGAGTACATTCAGGGCATCATTTCTTGACCCATGTTTTGCTTAAAATCCGAACACTGATCTTGAAAGGGTACCTTACCAGGATCCTGTTGAGACCATGATGTGTTTTTAACTCAAATTCTGAGTGTGTGAGGGGTTCAAAAGGAACTTTTTAGCTGCGACCAAACAACAGTTGAATATACAGGAGGAGATAGTGATTGAAGCCTCTCTGTTATCAAATCCACTTGCGGATATCTCCAATGTTAGGACTTCCTGACACGATTTTTATGAAATCCTGAAGAAGGTGGTTTGGACCCGTTACTGCCACCGAAACACGTTGCTTTTGGTCATGTTTTATTAATTTGTGTTATTTTTTATGTGATGTTATTTTACATGTTTGTATGCATATAATATGCTTTTTAACTGTGACTTAGAAATTAATGCTGAATAAATTGGACAACTGCGAGAAATTGACCTGTTTAATGTGCTTTACAGCAAGGAGATTTTTTTTAAATATGAGATTGTATTTACTATATGAATGTGGATTTGTAATTTAATGCTTTGCACTGACATATCTTTTTTATATACACAAAATACTGATTTTTATTGGGCATTTATTTAGCAAATTAAACATGTATATACTATCCCTTGGCGATTGCTATGGTTTGTACAGAAGTGAAGTGTGAGAGAGACTTGAGTATACTGGTATGATAATGAGGAATCCCAAAGGGAATTTTCTTTGACTTGGTGTCATTTGTGAGGCTATGACATGGGCATCTCTGCACATGTTTACCAAGCACTAATGCCTGGACAGTCAGGTCCTTTGTGACAGCCACTTTGCCCGTTCGGTCCTCAAGGACTTGTCTAAATTTGTTTTCAGAACCACCTCTGGGGAGGTATTGCTTGGGTATCTATTCTAAGGTAAGGAATTTGCGTCTAGAAGTCTCTATCAGATGAACAAGTTACTTACCTTCACTAACGCCTTATCTGGTAGTGACTATCGAGTCGCAGTTGTAAAGTGTTGCACAAAAGACATTTACATTTTACACATAAGCCCACTGAAAACCTAGAAATGTCACGCATAAGCATACTCAAATCCTACAACCGTCACACTTCAGTAATCGGAACACTTGGCAGATGTGCATGCGTCTTATGTTTGAGCTTATGTTTGATAAAGGTTAAGGTTTGTAATTTGTAGCACTTCTAGTCTGCTTACCATTTAATGTGCTGTACATCCTTTCTGTGGATCAGCTCTCACTGTTTGGGGCAATTTCTTAGAATTAAATGAACTGTGCTAAAAAGAAAAATGCCTAGCATGCTTTTCTAACACGTTTCCTTTTTCTGTTTTATGACAGCATCGTTGACTGTTTCAAACCGTTTTTATATGAGAAGAATAGAGGGGAAGATCCTGTTCAGAATCTGACCTGCCCTGGATCCTGACCTTCCATTAAAGCAGGTCATCTCAGTCTGGAAGACAGTGGTGCTCCACAAGTCAACCATTTCACACCACTAGAAGCATCACCAGCACAAAGACACTGGGATACCCAAGACCTGCCCTGTGCAAGTCTCACAAACTAACTGCAAGAGTGCTTTAGCTGAGTTTGCATATCATGCTTTTTAAATCTAATAGCACGCTTTAGTGCAATGATGCATCATATGTTTAACAAAATGGGTTTTGGTAGCATAGAAAAAAAACACATGTTGTAATATTTGAAAGGAGGAGATGAAATCACATACCCCTGGACCAAAACTATTTTTAAATCATGCTTTAATAAGAATGGATAGTGCTTCTTTTTTACACAAGCAAATCTAAAAACTAAGACTCACCCTGAGGTTTTGCTTCATCAGGCAACGACAGGTTGAATAATTTAGCACAAGGTTTCTAAAACACCTGGGTCAGCAGAAGGCTCTGATGGGATTGGCTCCAGTAAACAAATCAACTAGTGATAGTTCACAACCAGCTCTCAAAGTAACATAATCACCAAACTTTGGGATATTGGAATATGTTGACAAAAAGTTAGCCAGTCATGGTCTGGCATCCAAATCTTCTCAGCGACAGAGAGATACATCAGAAAATGGACCACTGCTTCTTTAAGCCACCCGCAACTCTTAATAAATGTTAACAACAAGCCTGTGCACACGTAAAGAGTATCAATAGAGCAATTCACTGTGTAGAAACGTCATAGAAAAAACTAACACAAAGTGTTACAAATATACAGTGAAATGAAGATGAGCAGTCATGGGAAGTATTTTTCTCTTCTTTTCAATCCAGAAAGGCTGCCCAGCCAACACTTGTTTCGTCTGGGGGGTACCCCAAGACTTCTTCAGGGCTTCTGGCAAAATGACTTGAGATGAGAATCTCTCTTCCAGTTGTATTTCCGTCCCGGCTGGTGAATGGTAGTAAAAACATATGTTTACGGAATGTTGAAGTGCACCCAAAAACTGAGACAATTACATAGCCACTGCAGGAAACTAGAACACAGAGAAAATAAAAACAGGAAGAATTAACCAAGTTTAAAGGGCCTCTTAAAAACTACCACCAACAGATTAAAGCGGAAAATAAATCTTATTTCACCAACTTATTCAAACTGGACGATTCAGACCAAAAACGATCTTTAAAATAGTTAATGCATTTACTAAGCCAATAATTCTCCAGCAAGAGATTCCTCCGTCACACTCTTTGCGACCGTATTGTTGACTTCTTCGAACAGAAAGTCCGCTGCATCTTGCCTTGGCCTGGCTAAAATCCTTCCTACAAAAAAGTAGACAAGTTGTCATTCTCTGCCAGTACCAATCAGCAGAAACCCCCCTGCTCTTCGGGGTTCAACAGGGCTCCATTCTTAGTAAACTGCTCTTCAATGCCTATATAGCCCCTCTCATTAGCTTGATATCGTCTTTTAAGATTCAGACCATCTCGTGCGCTGAAGAGACACAGCTAATTCAGGTACTAGATGGACAATCCACAAATGCAGAAGAAAGTCTACAACTGTGTCTCACAGCGGTCTTTCAATGGATGAAAGTCAATCACTTAAAATGTAACTCTGAAATCATGCCACTAGGGAAAACCAATACTTTCTCCCCGAGCCTATGGTGGCCTATAGACATCCCCCTCCTCCTAACACAGTGAAGGTAGCAAAGTACCTGGGGGTAAAATTTGACTCAGCACTCTCCTTCCGCCAGCAATCCTATCAGTGGCAGTGACATGTTTTCAAATGATAAAGTCCTTCAAAAAGTTTTTTGATCTCCTCCCTTGCATGGCTAGAAAGGCATTTGCAGTGACCCTAATTACATCTAGACTCGACTACTGTAACAGCCTTTATGTAGGGACCAATAAATCATTGTTAAACAAACTACAGATGGTCCAACATGCAGCCGCACGGCTAGTTTTACAATGGCTCAGAGGCTCTTCAGCCTCAGCTGCCCTTAAGGCGCCCCACTGGCTGCCCATCCACAAAAGAGTCCTCTTTTAGATGCTAGAAATTACCTACAGAGCCTTCAACTCCTCAGGTCCCCACTATCTCCGAGTCATGTTCTCCCACTATGTGCCACATCACACTCTTAGATCTTCCACTGCGAATCTTCTGAAGCCCCTGGGTTTTAAGTGTACGACAAAGGGTGGGAAATCGATTGCGGTGCTGCGGACCAAAGCATGGAATATGCTCCCGAACCAGGTTTGTCTTATTCAAACGAAGACTGGGCTCAGAAAGGTGCTGAAAACCTGGTTCTTTTCCGCCCCGATGTTCTATGTAGATCCCTCATATGACTCCCTCAGTTAGAGTTGTGTGTCTTTTGGGCTCCACATATCGCCATGATGCTCTCCGAAATGAAAGCTGCGCTTTACAAGTTCAATATACCATAACGTAATTCTTTTCAAGGTCCATTCATGTCTTGCACTGCTTTATTCATCGAGAGGGTCCACTAGAGGACTGGTTCCAGCCCCCATTGGTTCCTGTTCTCTTTTTACTTCCCCTTCCCTGCCGCTCTGTTGTTTGGTCCCGATAAGTGCTCTTCTCTTCTGCCTAACCCCCCAGCTCCTTTCCCCACAGCCCTTCCCTCCTCCCCCCACCAAGTCATCCACTCTTGTCCCGTCTAGCACTCTCTAGTGCTTACTTCTATTTTCTATCCACCTTTCACCTCTTACTCTGTATCTTTCCAGTTTGTCTTCTTCTGGGTGTGAGTGTTTGATTGGTTCAGATGCTCCGTCCATCACCACCCCCTTTTGTACTGGGTGTGAGTGTTTGATTGGTTCAGATGCTCCGTCCATCACCACCCCCTTTTGTAATGGATTAAACCCAGATCTTTTGACTGGGTGTGAGTGTTTGATTGGTTCAGATGCTCCGTCCATCACCACCCCCTTTTGTACCGCTTTTGGCCGCCATAAGTGTGGCAGGGTATGCTCAGACGTGAGTCCCTTGCTCACTTTGCCACTGGATTCAAGCAAGCCGGGCTGAAGACGGCTGGAATGCTAGAAACCGGTCCTCGGAAGCTTGTTTCCGGTCCAGGGAAGGCATGGCTTGGCAGTTCGGGCTGGACTGTTCCCATGAGGCACAGGGTCAGACTGATTTGCATATGGCCATGTCTGAACTGGGGTGGCAGAGTGCGCTAAAGAACAGTGATGGATTAAACCCAGATCTTTTGACTGGGTGTGAGTGTTTGATTGATTCAGATGCGCCGTCCATCACCACCCCCTTTTGTACTGCTGTCTTCTTCATGTCTCCTGTGCCTTTGTCACTCTTCTCTTTGTCACCCTTCTCCCCCTCCCTTTGTACCCATTCTTTCTTCTGGCTATATCCACTTTACTCTAGGTCCCTTCTCCCTTCCACTACCTGTCCCTGATACTCTCCCACTGGAGCCCCTTCATATTTGTTTGTCTTCCATCTTAGACCTCTTGTCCTGTCTCTATGTTCTGTCACAAGTTTTCTCCCTACTGCAACCCTAGTCCAAACAGACATCTCGATCTCCTTTGACTCCAATGGACTTCTTGTCTCTCTCTAGTATGTCTAGCTTGAAACAAACACCAGGGGCCACATTTATTAATATTTCATGCAATGCAGTAAGATAACTTGCTGTGCTGCATGAAAGGGAGAGGGAAGGAATGCGTCATATTTACCATTATATGTCGCATTCCTGATCTCTGCCTCCACTGGCGCACAATCTGTTGCCTACGCCAACACAGGCACCCCGGTGCCATGGTACAAGCATGCCTGCATTACACCCTGGATTGTTTTTTGTGCAGGAGGGAAACATTCCTTAGATACTTTTATCTTCTTTCTACAGCACACTTAAAAAGAGGAAACAGCTAAAAGAAATCAAGATATTTCTCCTTGTTGCATCTCCCCTGGGAAGGCGTAGCATTTTGACTTATTCACAGGTTTATCAGTCTTGGTAAATCTGGAAATGCACCCAAATCTGTAGGTGGATGCGTTGCAAAACCCACGCTGCACCGTTGGAATGCCTTCCCAGGGAAGCGTAATGTAAGGCAGCGACTTGCGCTGCCTTGCGTTAGTTCATATTTACCAAGCAATGCAGGGTCACACAAGGTGGGCTTGTATTGCATGGCAAATCGAACCTAATTATTGCAGTGCACTCAGGTTTGTAGGAGTCAAGTGTGTGTTCTTATGGGACTCTTGTTATCTATGCAGCCGCCATGATACATGGATTCTAGTTGTGCAGTCATTATTTAAGCAGTACAGTCTTCAATGTCTGTTACATGCTCATTTGGGCTTTTGCTTGAAAAAGCGAGTCAGTACAAATCTTTCATGTCCACCTAGAGTGTTTTCATGGTACGGCTGGATATTGTAAGTGGTCAGTATCATTTGGTTGGACTGTACCATTGGTCTCAAAATTTCTACAGAAAATCTTCTTGTCTCCAGAAGTGTCATACAGTTTCTTATAAAATCTCTTCTGGTAACGGAAATAATGGAACCAGGGTCTTTATAATATTCTGGGTGTCCAAGGTCATTCATAAAATCTTTCATATATTTTAGCCATGGGCTGTTTAAAGACCCACTGAAGCTTAACATTATCTTTTATAATGTCCCAGTTAAAAGTAGTTTTTGTAGAAGTCCAAATCCTATGCCACAGATGGACTGGTTGGATTTTTATTAGGTCCGATAAATACGGTATCCCCAATTCTGAATTACATATATAGGAAGAGGTACTGCCTGGGACAGCCAGCAAAAATCTTTGAAAGGCATTCTCGACCAGCTGTAGGGGGTGAGAATCACAAGAGCCCCACACACCTGCACCACACACAAACATATATATCTATATACGTTTTGCCTGGTATATATGTAGCAAATCTACGGAGTGTCTTCTGCCCAGTTTCCTTGTAAAGTTAGCTTGGGCAGCTATAGCTTTAAAAAATAATAGCTTCCTTGTTTTAACTGCCTAGGACCATGTCCCGTTCTAGTCAATAGAATAACTAAATAAGGGAATGTCTTAGTAAATTCAACCTGTCTGTTTTCTATATATATATGTCTCTGCATTTTGTGCTGCCTCTCCCGCACTTCATAATAAAGGTTTTTAAAATATTAACTCTAAGACCCAGATTTTGCATATACACAGTGAAACTTGTCAGCACCCTTTGGAGCCCTAGTTACATTCGGGCCATCTGTACGGCATCGTCCGCATACAGGGCGGGTATAGGGAGATTATCAATTTACAGCAGGTCCTGGCACAGATCCACCAATGCTTGACCTAATCTATTAGTGTAAAGTGTAAATAGAAAGGGTGCCAGTATACAGCCCTGGCTTACCCCCCTCTCTAGATTGAACTATGCCGTGCATTCACCCCTAGCCTCACATCGGAACCTTGTTTTCGCGTCACAGTAAAGCTGTCTCAGGAAATGTACAAGTGGAGCTTTCACACCCATATCAACTAGCATCTGCCATATTTTGCCGTTTACTACGCAGGGAAAGGCTGCTGTTAAATCTACGTACGACATGTATAGTTTCCCCTGTTTACCCAGTGTATACTTCCCCAGTAAGATGTTTAAATTAGTCTCTGCTCCACTGTACCTTGGCCCTGCCAAAATCCGAATCGTAACTCAGATAGAATGTTATTATCTTCGGCCAGTCCTGGAGTCTATTAAGTACGATGCACCCCACCACCTTGACCAAAGAATGTAACAGAGATATTGGCCGTTAACACGCAGGGTTCTGGCAGTTCACCTTTCTTGAATATCGGTACCAGTATTGATTATGACCATGTCATAATGAAACAGACGAACAACAAGCTGCAATTACCTGAGTTAAAAAAGGGCCCCATAGAGACAGATTAGATTTAAAAAGATCTACGGGTACCCCATTAGGACCGGGCGTTTTCCCTCCCTTACTAGCCTTGATTGCACGGTTGACCTCTTTCAGGGTGAAATGATGGTATAGGGTAATTCCTTAGGGATGTTATTCCCTCCGTCAACTGTGGGACATCCATGGTTGTCTCGTCTGGTGTATTTTTGTACATATTTGAATAGTGTTCCACCCATTGATCCTCGTCTATAGCAATCTCTATGGGGGGTATGTCTTGAGCTATGAGGAATGGGGAGTTTACAGCCCGCAAGAAAGCTGTGTTATCTCTGGCCAGTGTGGCTTTGTGCAAAGCTAACCATGCTGCTTCTCTTAATTCGCTTTTATGATCTTTCAGGGCCTGTTTATATTCCCTCTAATCCCTTTTATTTCTTGGCTATTTCCTGACTGTTGATGTATAGCATTGTTCAATTTTGTATAGGCTTTTGTGCATCTAGAATCAAACCAACCTCGATTTTTCTTATATACTTTTTTGTTCTCCACCGTTAAAGTGTTTTTTATTTCTTGAGTAATCTGTGCAAGGCTTCTAGAATCTCGACATGGGACTAACATACTCATTTGCTCCCTGTCTGGCACTCCCTGGCTTCATTACATTTTCTGTCCACTTTTCACCTCTCATACTGTGTCTTTCCAGTTTGACTTCTTCATATCTCTTGTGCCTCTGTGTCTCTTCTCCTTCACTTCTCCCTCAGTACCCATTCTTCGTCTTGGTTATACCCACTTTACTGTAGGCCTCACCTCTTATCCACTACCTGTCCGCGATACCCACTCTCCCACTGGAGCCCGTTCATCTTTCTCCGTCTTCCATTTGTATGCCCTCTTGTCCTTTCTCAGTCTCGCTGTCATTCGTCTGCTCCCTGCTGCCAGCCCTAGCCCTGACAGACATCATGACCTCCTTTGTGTCCAATGGATTCCTTGTCTCTCTAGTATATGAAGCTTGAACTATATTTAATAGGGAGTGGAACCACTAGTAACCCTTCCTAACCACGGAATCCCTTCCTATTTGTACAAGGATTCTGAGGTTCCGTGACAATTTTAGGTGATGTTTTCGACTCATATGGTCGAGTCTGGTATCTAAGAACCGTAAATGACGAGTTTAGTAAGTGTGCGCAGTTTCGCTGTGCTAACTTAAACTGTTCGTTAGTTATGTGGGTTATTCACCTGTACCTACGGGTTCCATCTTAGATACGGCATCCATTTTGTCTCTTGCCCTCAAGTAGCCAGCGAACGGACACTGTCCGCTTCGTGACCCTGGGACTCCCACGATATTTGCGGAAGACGCATGTTCTTTGTAAGTTTCTTTCTGATGAGGGGGATGATACTGTAAGGCAGATGGCCCCGCTCGAGGCTCATCTTGCCGTGCCAGTTTATTGTCTCAGCCGTGCATCTCATTAGGCACGTCCCTTTGATGCCTGTATCTCGTGTTTCCCGATACCTCCCCTTTTACACCCTTTTCGACTCGCCCACTGTTTCCATCTTCCTCTCCACCTGTTTTAGTTCCTATTTCGATCTGTTTTACTGCCGGTTGGAATTTGCTAATGTTGGGAAGATGGGTTTTTACAGTTGGGAACCACCAAATGTTTCCGCACTCATGTTCCGGACCTTATGTGCTTCAAAGTGACCAAAGCGACCCCTCTGAGGAATAATTATGGGAACCGGTTGTAAACTTTGTGTATCATGATGTCCTATGGGGAAAATCTGTATAAAAGGAGCGATCCACAGAACCAATTTGAAGCAGTCTCCCCAAGTTGCACGTGTTGTACTTGTCGTGACTTCTGTGTTCCCTGCAGTAATAAACCTTGAATCTTTGACGTCGAAGGAAGTGTCCCGTGTCTCTGTAGTTTGTGCGCCGAAACAGGTATCCCATGAAGGTTATAGGTGTTGTTCCCTGGCACCGCTGGTACTGATAAAAGTCCAGTCCTTCAGTTGGCGCCCAACGTGGGGCGACTTCAGCGGTACCGGTCCGGTCCAAAGCCTGATGTTCGTGAGGAACTTCGTGTGAAATCTCCGAGGGAAGGTGCACCCCGCTTCATCGATCCTGTTGTCGAAATAAGTGGCCCGAAGTTTTTCCCTGCGAAGATTCCCGCCTCCTGACGGCTGCAACGGACCGATGCCCTGACTGTCGACCTGTCTTCGACGCCCGGCGTAGATCTTTGTACAAAGCGAGACGATAGACGGGCCTTCCTGGTGACGCCATTGAAGTTCTGAGTTAAGTATTTGTGGGTCGCTCCCAGTCCTTAGTGATTGTTTTTAGCTTTTTGAAAGCTTTGGTGTTAACCTTTAAGGTTTTTGTTGTAATAGCTCATTGAGCTTTGTAATAGCCTCCTCAGGCTTTGTGGTAATAGCTCTCCGAGCTTTGTAATAGCCTTACGGCTTTGTTGTATTGCATGGTTCCATTGCATTTGTGGTTCTTAGTATTGGTTCTTAGTATTATTTGACAGTTGCAATTGCCAAAAACCGAGGGTTTTGACTTACACGAGGTGTTATTGCTTCGGTAATCCTTGAAGTTTGATACTAGGTTAGTGAGCACGATGCCTAGCCATAGTGGTTTGTTTCGTATTTTCAAATGTTGCGCAATGGACTCCCGGTTGGAGGACTCATGTCCGATACCTCCAGTTGGAACTCCGATACATGATCTATATAGTCGACACGGTGTGGGTCCCATAATCTATAATGATTACTGGATCCGCTACACGAAGAAGGACGGTGACCTTAGATGGCCACCACACGGAACTTTTGAACTTTTGATTTTAGATAATCTTGAGGCTAAATTATTTTTAAAGAAAGCTAGGCCAGCTATGTTTGATTCCTTTCGAATATGGCGTAAAGAGGCCAAACAGAAAGAAATCAAACAACTTAAAAAGGATAAAAAGCAGGAATTTGTTCCGATAATGCAAGCTATAAAAGAATGTAGACAAGACAAAGAAGAAAAAGACCTGGAAATAGCTACTAGATTGCATCATATGAAAATAGATAAATGTTACCCAGCTTTACCGAATAAATCAGAAAAGAAAGAAGAAGATTTGAAGGAGGATTCCTTGCTATCATACTTGATGAAATCACCACCTCCTTATGTACAGGGTGCTACTGCTCCTGTAGTTCCTCCTGTAGTACCCCCTGTTGTTCCCCTTGTTGCTCCAGCGGCTGCGGGCCAGCCCGCTGTTAATCCTACGTTTGTACCTCCATCTGTTATCGTTCCTACTGCTCCTGTACCTGTACCTTCTCAGACTGTTGTTTCTGCTTCTCCGACTACCTTGTCCGTTCCTACTATGTCTTCTTTTACCTCTAATGTTGTTGCTCCTGTTTTTCTTTCTCCTTCTGTTCGTAAGCGTGTTCCTAATTCTGTTGCTACCCTTTATTCACCTCTTTCTGGTCCGTTATTTTTGTCTGATACATCTGAAACTCCTCAGAGACGGAGTCAGATCCCTAGTGGTAGGGAGAAAGAAACGTTAGTAACCATGGCACGTAAATGGATAAGACATCCTGCTAATTACACTCCACGTATAGTCTTTGAGACATTTTCTCAGTTTAATGAGCCTACGCAGAGATTCGTATTTGAGGAAATGTGTAACTTTTTGAGGGAGGAATGGTACGATGATGAAGTAGAGAATGTACCGTCCGACATAATTGAACTCCAGAGTAACTTTTCGAATGGTATGATTGTAGGTGACGATGTACGACGTGCCGTGGAACGTTTATTAGCATTTAGACCCGCAGCACGTTCTCGAGTGTCATTAGATGATACCACTGAGAATTGGAAAGCGGTTCCTGGTCAGTATCCCATGAGAGAAGTCCCGCCACTGTGGGTGCCTGGAGATCCGCAAGCTAACCCTCCGGTTCTGCCGCATTTTCAAAGGGTATGGATACATCTTCCATGGAAACGATCGGAAGTTTTGCAGGTGAAGCAATCCTTACCCGATCCGCGTAAAAATCCGGCTGGTTATTATAAGGAGTTATCACAACTGGTGGAAGCTTCTATTATGAATATTGCCGACATCGACATGTTGTTTGGCAACGTTGTACCGCAACCAGTTTGGGCTAAAATTCGTCAAGCCAATCACGCTGTTGAATTAGGGGGTGATTGGGCTGCACTGCTAGCAGCTGATGCATTACAAGTTGGTGGAGCTAAACCTGAACAATTGATCTTGGATTTGCCTCAGAGAATCATTACGCTCATGAAAACTCTCATGCCAGCGATGAAGGTGAACTGGGATAAGTTGTCAGCTTGTAAGCAAAAGAAAGACGAAAGCGTCTCGGATTTCTTTACGAGGTTTGAGGAAGCGTTTATCGACCACAGCGGCCAGGACATGGGCGCTGAGGGAGGTCAGCGGTTATTCGTTGACAAATTTGTGTCAAATTTGCTGCCTGAGCTATGCAACAAATTAAAGAATTCAGAAAGTGCGTGGGCAGTCTCAACCCCTGCGCAAATATTGGCAACGGCTCAGTATTATGAGAATAGGGAAAAGGAAGAAAGTGATCGTGTAGAAAAGAAAACGAAAGAACTCAAAACGAAGGTCTTGTTGCAACAAGCATACCCTCCGCGATCGAACCAAAATGATGCGCAACAGCAGTATCGACCCCGTGCACAGCCTGATAGGATGCAGCAGCGTCCTGACAACTTTGATCCCAGATCTACACTAGGATATAATCAATGCGCATATTGTAGGAAAGAGGGACATCTGAAATATGAGTGTCTTGCTTTAAAAGACCGTTTAAATGGTGTGTCAGCTCGAGGAAATCGTGGCAGTGGTCCTCAGCAGGCACCACGTGGTAGAGGTCGTGGTTCATCCCACAATCAGATTGATCGTCATCAGAATCAATCGGATGCAAATAATTATTTTGACCAGCGAAATGCGGGATCAGTTCGGTCTGCACAGTATAATGTGGATGATTATTATATAGACCACGAGACTGTTGTAAATGACCACTACTAGGACAGCCTAAGACAAAGAGAGGGAGTAGTGTCAGTTCCGGTCGATCAGAGTGGGCCTTACGTTGCAGTGACTACATCGGGTGTAGTTGAGCCTTTTCTGTTAGACACTGGTGCGACGAAAAGTTCCATCATGCATTCAAAACTCCCTGGCGCACCTTTGTCTGGCTTAACGAATGTTTCCGTTGGATTCTCTGGCGCCCCTGTTAGTAACCCAGTCTCTAACCCTTTGCCTCTTATGATTGGACCACGTGAGCTAACGGCTCCACTGATTCTATCTACAGGCTGTGGTGAAAATCTTTTGGGCTTGGATTTGTTGAAACGATTATATGCAACATTGTATTGTTCCCCTGAAGGAGTGGAACTTACATTGGGGAGGAGAGTGATCTCTCCCATGTATTTATCGGTTGATAAATTCCCACCGGAATTGAATTCCCTCCCAGCGTCCTTATGGGCCACAGGTCCCAATGATGTGGGTCTGTTAGACATTCCACCCTATGTGATCCAATTAAAACCAAATGCGCGATTACCGCGGTTACCTCAATATCGTATTTCTCTTGAAGGCGAACGAGCACTGTTAGGAATCATTCATGATCTCATTGGAAAGGGTGTTGTTGAAGAAACTCGTGGAAACGTGTGCAATAGCCCTGTATTGCCAATTTTGAAACGAACTGACCCAACTAAACCTCCTGTGTATCGTTTTGTTATAGATTTGAGAGAGGTAAACAAAATAGTGGTTCCGCAATTTCCTGTGGTTCCCGACATTACGGCTTTACTAACAATGATTCCGGCATCTGCCTCCTGGTTCACAGTGATCGATTTAAAGAATGCTTTCTTTAGTATTCCGATCGCAGAAGAAAGCAGAGACCTGTTCGGATTCTCATTAGGAGGTCGCAGTTTTAGGCTAAAACGCGCTCCACAGGGTTACTGTGAGAGTCCATCAATCTACAGCCAAGCACTTAAAAGTCAGCTTGATGACTTTATATTGCCTAAAGGTGCAGCTTTGATTCAATACGTAGACGATCTTTTAGTGGCAGCTGATACAGAAGCTATTTGCAAAACGGCTACAGTATCATTATTGCACTATTTACATGACTTGCACCACAAGGTATCACCTTCGAAGCTACAGTATTGTTGCCAAGAAGTTACCTATTTAGGTCACTTATTGTCAAAAGAAGGGAGAAGGTTGACCCCAGAGAGAATTGCAGTGATTTCCCGAATGACTGTGCCGAAAACCCAGAGAGATGTTCGTGCCTTTTTAGGTATTACGTCTTACTGCAGACAATGGATTCCAAATTTTTCATTGTTGGCAAAACCATTGATAGCCCTTACGTGCAAGGATGTTTCATCTCCAGTACCTTGGTCTGAAGAATGTCAGAAAAGTTTTTCTGAATTGCGTGATGCGTTGTGTTCGGCTCCTGTGTTGGGTACTCCTGATTACAGTAAGCCGTTTACACTATACGTTCACGAGAGGGATGGTTGCGCGTTGAGTGTTTTGACACAATCTTTTGGTGGTAAGCAACGCCCATGTGCATACTTTTCTTCGACTTTAGACCCAGTAGCAAGAGCCTTGCCAAGTTGCTTAAGGGCAACAGCGGCAGCTGCGGCGTCCATTCGACAGTCTGCAGGTCTAGTCATGGGTAATATGCTCACGGTAATGGTTCCGCATGCAGTCGACACTCTATTAAACCGAACGAAAACTCAACATCTGACGAGCGCAAGATTGTCTGGGTATGAGTTGACGTTGTTGGCCAGTCATATACGGATAAAACGATGTAATGTGTTGAGTCCAGCAACATTGCTGCCGATCGACACAGAATCAAGCAGTGAAGCAGTACATGACTGCTACCTCAGAACTGAGGAAGAAACCAAGGGTCGCATTGACCTAAAAGATACTCCATTGATAGATCCTGATGGTACTCTGTATGTGGATGGTTCTTGTTTTAAATTACCGAATGGTGATGTGACAACTGCGTACGCTATAGTTACATTAAAAACAATTGTGGAGAGCGCAAGGTTGAGTCAAAATTCAGCTCAGGCTGCTGAGCTCATTGCCTTGACGAGAGCATGTGTATTGTCTAAAGATAAACGAGTGAATGTGTTTACAGATAGCCAGTATGCATTTGGTGTGGCACATAGTTTTGGACGACTGTGGAGAGAGAGAGGATTCCTTACGTCACATGGTAAGAAGATTCAGCATGGCCAGCTTGTGAATGATCTTCTGGATGCACTTACGTTGCCTAAGCAAGTGGCGATTGTTAAGTGTAGTGCGCATTGTAAAGTGACGGATGATGTTGGTCGTGGTAACGCGTTTGCGGATGAGACTGCTAAGGAGACTGCTCGGAACCTTAGCACTCGAATGTATGTGACGAGTTCGGTAAGGTGGCCTACAGAATCAAGTATGTGTGAAAACACTATTGAGAGTGTGAAATCCATTCAGAATGAGGCTACCGAGACTGAAAAGACGAAGTGGAAAGAAAGTACGGGAAAGTTGGATGCGAATGATTGTTGGATTGACTTGTCGGAACAGAAAAGATGGATGTTGCCTGATGCGTATGTGCTGGCTGTTGTGACTATGGCACACGGGTTAGCACATATTAGCGCGAAAGGTATCTGTAAATTGCTGTTTCCTGTGTGGAAGAATGATGGTATTACGAAATGTGCTGAACGTTTGGTTAAGAATTGCATGGTATGTTTGATGCATAATCCTGGTAAGGGCACTCCCACTCCACCTGGCCATTTTGCTCCTCCTGCATACCCTTTCGAAGTTATCCAGTTGGACTTTATTCACATGGAAAGATGTAATAACTTGAAGTATGTATTGGTTGTGGTGTGCGCATTCTCCCGATGGATTGAGGCCTACCCCCTTAAGGATAATACGGCTTTGTCCACGGCAAAAATTTTACTCAAAGAATATTTTTCCCGTTACGGAATGCCTCGGGTTGTGTGGTCAGACAACGGAAGTGAGTTTGTTGGGAGCGTGATGAAGAGTGTGTGTCGCGGATTAGGGATTGTTCAAAAATTTCATAGTGCAAACCATCCACAATCAGCAGGATTGGTGGAAGGGTACAATGGCACCCTTAAACTAAAACTAGCAAAGATTCAGGCTACGACAGGTCTTTCGTGGCCTGACGCTTTACCCTTAGCATTACTGTCAACAAGGGCAACTGTACACTCCCGAGTAGGGCTCAGTCCCTATGAAATAGTGTTCGGTCGTCCTGCCAATGTTTGGGGGGTCCCTAGACCAGGTGTTTTTTGTGAACTTGAGTATCCAATGTTGATTGATTATCTTCATGACTTGACTGCTAAACTGAGGTTAATTCACCAACAGGTTCACAAAGCATTGCCAACACAGACGGAGGGTCCAGGCCACCAACTCCAGCCCGGAGATTGGGTGGTAACGCGCAACTTTTCACGCAAGAACAATTTGGACCCTAGATTCACTGGACCCTACCAAGTCCTCCTTGCCACGAGAACTGCAGTTCGTCTCGAGGGAAAGAAAAATTGGGTGCACGCCACCCACACCAAGAAAGTTCCCATTCCGTTGCCAGCAGACTCGTGGGTAAGGAAAGGCATTGCATCAACTGAAACCGAAGGATTGCCAGCGTTTGTACCTTTCAGCGACGCACAACCTGTCGGAGAATCCTCAGTGCAGCCAAAAGGCATTACTGAACACTTGTCATCAGAAAACTCAAGACCAGAACACTCAACTGATCAACAGGGCGTTGTCCCTCCGATGGATCTTTTGTTTAATGAACAGACACGATCTGGGAAAACTCGTTATTTTCTGCGATCAAGCACCAGAGACTAATAAAAAATCCGTTCTGTCCCTTGATAAGTGCATTATCCCGTTTTTCCTGAACACTGTAAAACACTCACGTTATTACAATTATTTTGTATATTTATTGAGCTCCGTTCTTTACACCTTTTTGTTTCCACAGCTGAGAGACATTGTTTTTGCGTATATATATATATATATTTATGAAATAAAGACCGTAGGGCCGCGCGTGTACTTCCTCCTGGTTAGTAGGTCTTGACGCTAGGTTAAAGACCGTCGATGCCTGGGAACTCCTAGGAATTGACTATTGCTACACAGAACGAAGTGCGTCAAGAAACGTTGCGGACGGTCATAGGGAATGGCATTTTCGAAGCTGATGGACTTGGAAAGAGCTCAAGCAAGAAGATTCAAGCTGCAGCAACTCAGTCGTACCAAATGTTTCATATTTCAAATATTCGTATTGTTTATGACTATTTCTGCATTTTTGGTAGGTGCAGTGTATTACACAATGTTTCACTTCTTGTCTTCTATCATACCTACTCCTACCCCTGACCTTAAACTCATCCCCACTGACTCTCCTCATTCTTTTCACATCTTACCTGAACACGAGCAGGCTAGACGTGCAGAATTCCGCAATAATTCCTTTATTCAACTCCTTCATCAGCATCAGTTAGTGGTTAACACTACTAATTGTTGGGTATGTGGGTTGATGCCCCATACTACGGATAAGGGAATTCCATATCTAGTGTTACCGTATAGCTCCCAAGGGTCTGCTCGAGCATTTCAAACAATGTTTCGAAGCGCACTGGGTTTCCACCCCATTCGAGAACCACGTTCCCCTTACTCTGGTCCTACCTCGTACCAAAAATCTTTGTCGATAGCAATAGAGGATTTAGATAGCGATATCTATGATCTTTCGCTTATCCCTGAAGAAGAGGTACAAGCCTATAGGATTTTAAGTAGAGGCGAATATAGTGTGTTCACTAATGAAAAACAGCTTAAAGATTCACCTCCGATATGGGTCGTACCCCACATTGGTAATTTTTGTCTAATAGGTCGTGGCCGTAGATCGAAAGCTCGACTTGGAGAGAGTGCTTGCACTGAAAATTATATATTGCCAATGGTCTCGTCCCCTGTGTTCCTGGCTGCCAAGGGTACCTACTTTATCTGTCATGATCGTGCATATGCATGGTTGCCCTCTGACTTTGTGGGCTCATGTTTTATCGCAAACTTGTTGCCTCCGACGTTCACTGTAGACGCAGATTATCACAAGACTAGAGTTGTGAGAGGCGTAATTAACGAAGAGGATACTGCCGGTCAAGAGGCAGGAGACTTTTTCAAGGGTTTCCTCCCGTTTTGGGGACCTATGGTTAATAGTAGGAATCTGAGACAGTTGACTCGAGTGGTAGAATCGACAGCTAATATTACTGCCAGTGCCCTTGGTAATATCACCACAGAACTTCAGGCGGATAGACTTATGACGTTACAAAACCGTATGGTTTTGGATGTGATCTTAGCAGATCGAGGTGGGGTCTGTAAGGTGATCCATTCGGCCTGCTGTATTTTTATTCCTGATAACGCTCCGACTGTCTATCAAGCCATCTCGAGGTTGCATAAAATTTCCGAATCCATACACGTGGATGTAGGGGATTGGACGCTACTTGGATGGTTTTGGGGCCTGATGTCGACTTGGGGTTGGAAAATTCTGACGATCATTGGAGTCGTTGTAGTGTTCCTGTTCACGTGTTGCCTTTGTGTACAGTGCGGTCCTGCCTTATGTGGCCTCTGTGCTACAACGTGTATGAGACAGCCACCTGTTACCAAAGGGTCTCGATTGGACAGAGCTATGCTGCAACAACATCTCGAGGGTCTGATGAATATCGAATATGATTCCGACTAGTGCTTGCCTACATGAGGGCAAAAGGAGCGTCTGAGGTTCCGTGACAATTTTAGGTGATGTTTTCGACTCATATGGTCGAGTCTGGTATCTAAGAACCGTAAATGACGAGTTTAGTAAGTGTGCGCAGTTTCGCTGTGCTAACTTAAACTGTTCGTTAGTTATGTGGGTTATTCACCTGTACCTACGGGTTCCATCTTAGATACGGCATCCATTTTGTCTCTTGCCCTCAAGTAGCCAGCGAACGGACACTGTCCGCTTCGTGACCCTGGGACTCCCACGATATTTGCGGAAGACGCATGTTCTTTGTAAGTTTCTTTCTGATGAGGGGGATGATACTGTAAGGCAGATGGCCCCGCTCGAGGCTCATCTTGCCGTGCCAGTTTATTGTCTCAGCCGTGCATCTCATTAGGCACGTCCCTTTGATGCCTGTATCTCGTGTTTCCCGATACCTCCCCTTTTACACCCTTTTCGACTCGCCCACTGTTTCCATCTTCCTCTCCACCTGTTTTAGTTCCTATTTCGATCTGTTTTACTGCCGGTTGGAATTTGCTAATGTTGGGAAGATGGGTTTTTACAGTTGGGAACCACCAAATGTTTCCGCACTCATGTTCCGGACCTTATGTGCTTCAAAGTGACCAAAGCGACCCCTCTGAGGAATAATTATGGGAACCGGTTGTAAACTTTGTGTATCATGATGTCCTATGGGGAAAATCTGTATAAAAGGAGCGATCCACAGAACCAATTTGAAGCAGTCTCCCCAAGTTGCACGTGTTGTACTTGTCGTGACTTCTGTGTTCCCTGCAGTAATAAACCTTGAATCTTTGACGTCGAAGGAAGTGTCCCGTGTCTCTGTAGTTTGTGCGCCGAAACAGGTATCCCATGAAGGTTATAGGTGTTGTTCCCTGGCACCGCTGGTACTGATAAAAGTCCAGTCCTTCAATTCTCACCCTCTAGAATTCACTAGTGGTATGCTTCATCGTCGACTCCTCACCCAGAGCACCTATTGTGTGTTGAGCTTTTACTAGAAGTATCAGTAGTGGGATCAGTGCCAAACCAAAAGCTCAGGCTATCCAGTGCAGACATATCACTTCTTGAATGATTTATTTTAACCTGTAAAAGAGTAGTATTTTGATTTAAAGTAAGGCATTGAAATTGTGTTTCCTCGTCCCAGACTCCTCTAAAGATTCCAAATGTGATCTCCTAAATTGTGATGATTTTGTTGCCAAACCTTTTTCTGCTTCTGCAATACGCTGCTTGAACAATTATGTAAAAGGCTTTGAATTGAATTGAAGAGATAAATAATTCTCTTACAGGGTTTACATAGGAATGTGGTCATATCATGAGATGTATCTTTACTCTAAGTAGGAATTTGGAATCATAAAATTTAAATGGCAAGGAATATAAAACATTGTTAATCATGTGAACACATTCATATGCTGTTTGCAAACTGCTTGCTACCCCATATATAATAAAAGGCTTTATGAATTATTTTCGTGTTTGTTCCTTTTTTTCTGATTCAGTACTGCACTCCGAGTGGACATCCCCATCTAGAGCCGATGTGTGTGTGTGTCCATGGACAAAGATACTACAGCAGCATCAGAGTTTGGCTTTTTTGTTATGTGATTAGTGAGGGGTAATGGGCAACTACTGATAGAATATCTTAAATGAGCCTTCTGAACCCAAATCTCCAAATGCTGTATGACAATGAAACTAGACTCTTGCAGATTTGTAGGTCACTATATACACAGTAGGAATGTCAATTAGGTGATGCATACCCTGAATTCCATACACCCCATGAGAGGTTCAATCCTCCAAATCTTCCTTCTTGAATTCCCAGAATTTATGCTCTGTGGCCCTGCATGCTGAATTTCCCCTTACTTTCTTTCTAGTGGAAGTTTCATTCATGTGTACAGTGTACACTACTTTAATAACTATTGGATCTGAAAGAGACACGTTAGTATTAGATTCCTTACCTTAGAATATCCCCAGGCGTCAGACTGGATCCGGAAACCTTTGCGTAGCAGTACCCTTGCGCGTCGGTAGGCGTCGTCTGCGGCTCCGCGTCCGTCGTTGGCATCGTGGGCGCCGTGATGACGTCGTCGGAGTACTTAGACGCCGCCTCCACGTGCTGACGTCAGTTCTTCTTTTTTCCGCGCCAGCAAGCGCAGATCTGGAAAAAGCAGTAACCCTAGTCAACTTTTGACTAACTTTTTGATTGCTATTTCGAAGTCTTTCGACTCCGATTCGGTGCCTAGGGATGCCCGGCTTCAAGCATTGTGACGATTGCGACCGACTGATGTCGGTCACGGATCCTCACCGTGTGTGTTTGTCGTGTTTTGGCGTCGACCACGACGACAGGGCCTGCTCCGACTGTCGGGCCCTCTCTTCGAAAGCCAGGCGGGAGCGGTCCCGTAGGCGCCTCGAACTCCGACAGTCGGCCCCGCGCCGCGAGAGGTCCCGATCCCATGGGAGGTCGAGAGACAGGTCGCGGGCTCGGAGCCACCACAGCTCCGAGAGTAGGCCGCACTCCTCCGGGTCGAAGTCGTCGTCAGGTAAGAGGCACAAGAAGTCCAAGCGGCGTCATCGCTCCTCGGACTCCCCCCGACGCTCGCGCGATGCGGCCGGGGGTTCGGGTGACTCCACCCACGCGGCTCCGTCGGAGTCGCGGGCGCCGCGTCCAGCCCCATACCCTTCGGTCCCTGGGCTAAACGCGGCGCCGGAGGAGGTCGAGCGCTTCCTCATGGCCATGAGGAAACTCGCTCCTCCGGCGGGCTCCGCGGCGCCTTCGGGCCCAGCGGACCCGTCTGGGAGTCCTAGCGGGTCGGCGGCTCTGGCCCCGACGCCGTCGGGTTCTTCGGTCCCGACGCCGCCGATGCCTTCGGGCCCGGCGCCGCAGCTCCCCACTATCCCGGCGCCGAGGGGTCCAGTTGTTCCGACGCCGCCGGCGCCTTCGGGCCCGGCGCCGTCCCCGGTTCCACCTTCAATCCTGTTCCGACGTCGGAACGGCCCCGATGGGCGCCGATCCAGATGCCGTTTGGGGAGTTTACCTTCCATGAACAGGCCCCATTGGTTGAGAACCCTGAATTTCAGGAGATGGGTGATGAAGAGAACTGGGAGGGGTCTGAGGACCCTCTGACCAGGGAGTGTCAGTCTTATCAGGACTGGACAGAAGACCTTGGGGAGGCCAGTGGTCTGGACACCTTTCCAGACACTGGTTTTGTCTCCCCTCCTACCGTGGCTTCGGAGGAGGGGGCAACTTATAGTGTGGTGCTGATGAGGGCTGCCAAGGCCTTGGGCCTTGAGCTCCCCGTCGCGGCCGTGAGGACTAATCTCCTCACTGAGGTCCTTAAACCGCAGTCAAGCTCGGCCAAGCCTCTGCTGCCCTTTAACGAGGCCTTGACCGACGTTCTTCTGGGCACTTGGTCCAAGCCCGCTACGGGTTCGCCCGTAGATCGGAACGTGGCCAGACGCCACCGCCCAGCCCCGGGCGACCCATGTTTTCTGTCCACCCACCCCACCCCTGAGAGCCTGGTCATCCAGGCCTCCAATTCCCAGACCGCGTTCCCGTCGGACCCGCCGGACAGGGAATCCAAGAGGTATGAGCAGTATGGTAAGAAGATATTCTCATCCCTTAGTCTGGGTCTGCGGTCTTCCAACACCGCATGCCTCTTGGGCCGTTACACCCACTCTCTGTGGGATACGGTCGCGGAAGTGCTGCCAGAGTGTCCGTTGGAGGTACGGGCCAAACTCGGCAAAGCCCTTGTGGAGGGCCGGGACGCAGCCAAATACTCCATTAGGTGTGGACTGGATACCACCGACTCGCTAGGCAGAGCGATGGCAACGACGGTGGCGGTCAGACGCCACGCCTGGCTGAGGTCAGCCAACTTTTCGGCAGATGTCCAGAACACACTCATGGACATGCCGTTCGATGGCCGTCCCCTCTTTGGCGACAAAGCAGACCATGCGCTCGAGCGCTTTAAGGACTCCAGGGCTACGGCCAAGTCCTTGGGCCTTTCGGCCCCGCGCCAGCAACCGGCTGCTTATCACTCCTTTCGTGGCCACGGAAGGGGTGCGCCCACACGTGCCGCTAGCCACGCTCCGCAGGGCAATACCCAACGCGTGGCGGCCGTGGTAACCGCAGTCCAGGCGGTAGGGGTCAACGGCGAGGTCAGTCCACACCTTCCCCCGCAGCATCCGCCTCAAAACCCTCCTAGTCCGTGCTTTCAGGCCCATGTGACGCCAGTGGGGGGCAGGGTTCGCCATCACCACCTCCACTGGCGCACTGTCACTTCGGACAAGTGGGTGCTGCAAATCGTCCGAAGGGGCTACTCCCTCCCCTTCGAGGCGACTCCTCCAGCCATGCCACCGCAGAACCACCGTGTATCGGGGGATCACTTGCGACTTCTGCAGGAGGAAGTTACGGCCCTCTTGGCCAAGGGGGCCATCGAGCGCATTCCTGGGCCAGAAGTAGGGTGTGGTTGCTACTCCCACTACTTCATGGTACCCAAGAAGGGCAAGGGGGGCCTACGCCCTATCTTGGATCTACGGAACGTCAACGGCTTCCTCCGGAAGGAGAAGTTCAAGATGCTGACACTGGCTCAGGTCTTAGCTGCCCTAGACCCAGGAGACTGGATGGTAGCGCTGGACTTGCAGGACGCTTATTTCCACATCCCCGTCCTGCCGGCCCACCGGCGCTACCTGCGGTTCATGGTTGGCCACGAGCACTTTCAGTTTACCATGCTCCCCTTCGGCCTTACCAGCGCCCCACGGGTGTTCACAAAGGTGATAGCGGTGGTCGCAGCTCATCTGCGCAGGTTAGGGGTTTCAGTCTTCCCCTACCTCGACGTCTGGCTGTTGAAGGCGGGCTCGCCCCAGACAGTCGTCAGCCACCTCCAGATTACGGCAGATCTCCTGCACCAGCTGGGGTTCTCCATCAATGTGCCAAAGTCAAACCTGTGCCCCTCTCAGAAGCTCCTCTTCATCGGAGCGGTTCTGGACTCGGCGCAGTTTCGGGTTTATCCACCCGAGCAGCGGGTCTGGGATATTCAGGCTCTGATTCCTATCTTTCAGCCGTTATCCCGGGTCTCGGTCAGGTTGACGCTGCGGCTTCTGGGGCTGATGGCCTCCTGCATCCTACTGGTGCATCACGCCAGGTGGCGGATGCGGGCTCTGCAGTGGGACCTGAAGTTTCAGTGGGCCAGCACCACGGCAACCTATCCGACCATGTCCTGATCTCGGAGGGCACTGCAAGACAGCTGCAGTGGTGGCTCACGGACCGCGATTGGGTCAGCGGCAGATCCCTCTCCCTTCCCCAACCGAAGCACGTAGTTGTGACGGACGCGTCCCTCCAAGGATGGGGTGGCCACATGGGAGAGGCGGAGATCAGAGGCCTCTGGTCTCCGGCGGAGACCCGGCTCCACATCAACCTGTTGGAGCTACGGGCGATTCGTCTAGCACTGAAGGCATTCCTCCCCTCTGTCCGGGGGAGTGTAGTGCAGGTATTCACGGACAACACCACCGCCATGTGGTACTGCAACAAACAGGGCGGGGTGGGGTCGTGGACCCTTTGCCAGGAGGCTCTGCGCCTTTGGCAGTGGCTGGAACGCCAGGGCGTGACCCTGGTGGCTCAACACCTGGCAGGTTCTCTGAACGCCAGGGCGGACGAGCTCAGCCGTCGGTGCTTGATGGATCACGAATGGCGTCTGAACTCGGACGTGGCGCAAGGTCTCTTTCAGCGATGGGGAGAGCCTTGGTTAGATCTATTCGCCACCGAAGAGAACGCGCAATGTCATCTGTTCTGCGCGTTGGAATTTCCAAGGCGGCACTCGCTCGGAGACGCTTTTCGTCGCGAGTGGAGTTGAGGTCTGTTGTACGCCTTTCCGCCTATACCACTTCTGCCCAGAGTGCTGAAGAAGATCAGCGCGACCGGGCCCAAGTCATCCTTGTGGCTCCGGACTGGGCACGAAGGTACTGGTATCCAGGGCTACTCAGTATGTCAGTCGATCCCCCGGTTCGTCTGCCTCTTCAGGAGGACCTTCTGTCGCAGCAGCAGGGGACGGTCCTCCACCCGAACCTGTCCAGTCTCCACCTCCATGCTTGGAGATTGAGCGGCGACAGTTGAGGCCATTTGACTTGCCTCCTGAAGTCTGTAACGTCATTCTGGCAGCCAGGCGTCCCTCCACAAAGTCAGTATACGCCTGCAGGTGGAACAGATTTGTGGCATGGTGCACAGCAAAGGCTGTGGATCCTCTTGCTGCCCCTCTTTCTGAGGTTCTTCTCTTCCTTCTTTCTCTTGCCCAGCAGGGCTCTGCTCTGGGCACTATCAAGGGCTACCTTTCTGCCCTTTCAGCCTTTCTCAGGCTACCTGATCAGCCTTCTTTGTTCAAGTCCCCTATTGTAAACAGATTTCTTAAAGGCATCACTCACATGTTTCCTCCTGTTCCGTTTGTGATGCCTCAATGGGACTTGAACCTGGTTCTAACATTTCTGATGTGCGCTCCTTTTGAGCCACTTCACAACTGTCCTCTTCGCCTTCTGACTTTGAAGACTGCTTTCCTGGTTGCCATCACCTCTGCCAGGAGAGTGAGTGAGCTCCAGGCTCTTTATTGTACTCCACCTTTCCTTTCTGTCCATCCGGACAAAGTGGTGCTCCGTACCAAACCTTCTTTCCTGCCCAAGGTTGTCACGGCCTTCCACATCGGGCAGTCTATCACCTTGCCGACCTTCTTTCCGCCTCTGCATCCCTCTAAAGAGGAAGAGCGGCTCCACCGTCTGGACCCAAAACGTGCGCTCTCATTCTATCTGGATCGCACACGCCAGTTCCGGGTGGATGACCAACTCTTTGTTGGTTACGTGGGCGCTAAGAAGGGGAAAGCGCTGCACAAGAGGACCATCTCCCGGTGGATCATCTTGTGTATCCAGGCATGCTACTCCTTGGCTAGGAAGGACCCCCCTGCTGGATTGCGGGCTCATTCTACCCGAGCCACGGCGACTACCACTGCCCTGGGCAGGGGTGTGCCCTTACAAGACATCTGTCAGGCAGCTACGTGGGCATCGCTGCACACGTTTGCAAGAGACTACTGCCTGGATAGCCAAGTCCGGAGGGATGGCTTCTTTGGCCGTTCCGTCCTCCAGGACTTTCTGGTGTGACTATTGGTTTGCAGACCCACCACCCGGGTTGGTATTGCTGGGGTATCTATTCTAAGGTAAGGAATCTAATACTAACGTGTCTCTTTCAGATGCACAAGTTACTACTTGTGTAACGATATATCTGTAAGAGACATTAGTTAGTATTAGATTCCTTACCGACCTACCCATCCTCCCCGTTCTGCGAACCAATATCTAGGGTTAGGGTTCCCCCCTTTCAGGGCCCTAGTTTCAATGGCACCAGTGTTGGTTTTTAACATGGCTCTGCGTTTCTGGCGCGGAACAGCTGTGTCTAAGAACTGACGTCAGCACGCGGAGGCGGCGTCTAAGTACTCCGACGACGTCATCACGGCGCCCACGACGCCGACGACGGATGCGGAGCAGCAGACGACGCCTACCGACGCGCAAGGGTACTGCTACGCAAAAGTTTCCGGATCCAGTCTGACGCCTGGGGATATTCTAAGGTAAGGAATCTAATACTAACTAATGTCTCTTACAGATATATCGTTACACAAGTAGTAACTTGTGCAATAGACATATCCACCTTCAAAACAACATCAGCTCCAACTCATTGCTTTCTTTATCAGCAGAAGCCATTTTTAGGAAGCGATTTGACCGACATTTTTAACTCCTCAAACCTTGTAGGATTGCCACAATCATGGAGCCATACGAGGTCTGTCTCTGGTGTTTGGGCTCCTCAGACAATTGAACATCATGTGACAAATGAGTGTGGATGAATCTGAAGGTCATTCAGGACTGCAAAGCCAAGCTTTACGTCACAGAACATTGCCAAAAGACCTGATGTCGCTCCGAAATTAGGGCGTTGATTTGCTGTTGTTCCTGAGCCCAATCCAGTGAATGATCTTAATGTTCAAAGTCATCAAGCGAGTCTAAGAAGACGAAGCACAGCTTTCCCTTGTCCCACCATGAGGAGTCACTCTGGCTGGTCATCCTGGCTTGTAGTGGGGTCGGAAGGGTTGTTGTCCCGACTCCTGGCTGCTCTATAGCTGCTTACAGGTAAATGTAACATGTTTCCTTCACTTAGAGGTGTTTTTTGGGGGGGGAGGGTTCCCTGCTAGGCGCTCAAAAGTGATGCTAGGCCAGCTAGCATTCATTTTATTGCAGTTAATTGGAATATATATATATATATATATATATATATATATATATATATATATATATATATATATATATATATATATATATATATACATATATATATATTACCTACTGGCGGTCGCCAGTAGGTATATATAGTTAGGATTTTTTCTCTATGGGATTTTTGAAAATTCTATGTCTAATAACTTTGCCGTTTGTGGACGGAATTGGCTGAAATTTTCAGGAAAATGGCACATTTTGTTTCTGAGCAGCCTTTGAAAATTTGGGGGGGGTTCGTCAAGGGGGGGCCGAGAAAAAAGGGGGGTCCCAAAACGCGTTTTTCCCATGTTAATTTCCATAGGGCGGTTGGCCTCACTTTTAGACCGAACGGCTGAATGGATTTGCACGAAACTTGGCAAAATTGTAGGGACTGGTAGCCCGATGTGCCTTTTGTAGGTCTCAATATATGTGCTCCAGTGGATTTTGAGAAATTAACGTTTAAAAAAAGATATATATCTGTAAGCGCGGACCGGGCAGCGGCCTAGGACGCGTACTTTTCGCGCAACGGAGCTTTGTGAAGCGAAGCTGATTGGTTCTCCGGCGTCTGTCAACATTCCAAACAGTCCGTAGTGGCCGCAAACAGTCCGTAGTGGCCGCCATCTTGTCTCTCGGTAGGATCGAGAGACAAGAGGAGGCCAAAGCGAAGGGGTAAATGACCATAAGGGGGAATAGTAGATCCTCGCTGACCCCCTAGGTTTGATGTGGAGGTTTTAAAAGGGCCCCGCGGGGCAAAAAAAAAAAATTATAATAATAATCTTACGGCTGAATGGATTTGCACGAAACTTGGCAAAATTGTAGGGACTGGTAGCCCGATGTGCCTTTGCTAGGTCTCAATATATGTGCTTCAGTGGATTTTGAGAAATTAACGTTCAAAAAAAGATATATATCTGTAACAGCGCACCGCTTCGCGTACTTTTCGCGTTACGGAGCTTTGCGAAGCGAAGCTGATTGGCTCTCCGGTGTCTGTAAACATTCCAAACAGTCCGTAGCGGCCGCCATCTTGTCTCTCGGTAGGATCGAGAGACAAGAGGAGGCCAAAGCGAAGGGGCAAATGACCATAAGGGGGCATAGTAGATCCTCGCTGATCCCCTAGGTTTGATGTGGAGGTTTTAAAAGGGCCCCGCGGGGCAAAAAAAATAAATAATAATAATAATCGAACGGCTGAATGGATTTGCACGAAACTTGGTAAAATATTAGGGACTGGTAGCCCGATGTGCCTTTGCTAGGTCTCAATATATGTGCTTCAGTGCATTTTGAGAAATTAACGTTCAAAAACAAGATATATATCTGTAACAGCGCTCCGCTTCGCGGAGATAAAATTATATCTGTATTACCTAGCTGTTGCTAACACCAGTTAGCGACGGCTAGTAGGAGATAGCGACCATCTTGGGCCCCACTTTGCATGTGAGTGATATTTATCACTAATGACATGCAAAGTGGGCATGCCAAGATGTTAGCGACTGGAAACAGTCGCTAACATCGCTATCTCCTATTATCAACTTTTGGAAATATTCGAGATAAGCGCGAATATCTCCAAAAAGTAACAGCTGCCCTGAGCAGTTCTTAGCCATGTTATCCTATGGGAGGTGGATAACATGGCTAAGAGGATTAGCTCGGTAATGCATGAATATCGCTGAGTTTTCAGCGATATTAATGCATTGCGGTCGGTTTTTATCGTATTTGCGATAAACTTTGATAATAGCAAGGTTTATCTGCGATAATTTCTGACGGTAAAAAAATCTTTGCAATGCATCGTTAGGGATAAATATCGCTTAACTTTGGTAATATGCCCCAACGTCTGTTAACGTTCGATTCGAAGGAAATCAGGAAGTGTTGAAAAACATTGTCTGCGCCATCTTGTCTTTTTTCAAATGCCACACTTTTGTCGTGCACGGCAGCCATTTTAGATGCCTTGACCAGACCCACTCTGTGCACGCTGTCGATCCTTAGCATGGCTCCCCACCCTCGCAAGCATCTCCCCCAGGCAGTGGTCACCCCCGCTCTCTGTCTTATGCATGGGTAATAAACCTCCCCCCATCTGCGCTGCTCTTTCCTGAGAATCACACCCTGTGCCCGCCCGACACCTCCCTTTCGCCCTATTCACTACTGCACCCTCTGACACTCCTTTTCCTCTGTGTCCGATTGTCCAGGCTGGTCCTAGGGTATCAGCTAGCCCTGCAGATGTAGTTTATGGCCACAGCTGTAAAGATTCACCCCTCTTCAAAGGAGTTATAGTAGATCAAGGCCCACACTCGATGAGATCCGTCACAGCAGAAGCGTTGCTATTATCTGAAAACCATCCTGTATTGTGATTGGGGAGGGGACCGAGCGTGAAGCGGAAGATTCCAGGGATGACTCTTTGTACATCAAAGTTTTTACAATTATGTGTCACATTAAAAATATATAGCACTCCGACAAAGTAGTAAGATTATAAAACTTTAATAATTTATAAATATATACAAGAAAACAAAAATAGTAATAACATATAAACATTTTTAGGGAAAAACAACGAAGTAGCGGTCGGCTGTGCGAATAGTCCCAACGCAGTACAACGTCCAGATTTCCGGCGTGGGGCGGGTCATCAGTAGCAAACTGTTGTGCGAATAGTTCCAAGGCAGCAGAACGCGCTGAAATCTAGATGACACGAAAGTGATGTCTAGTAAGTTGCCACCCAGCAAATAACGGCGTGGGGCGTCGCGGGGGGTGGGTCTTCAGTAGCAAACTGTTGTGCGAATAGTTCCAAGGCAGCAGAACGATGGCACCAAGGTGATGTCCAGTAAGTTGCCGCACTGGTTTTGGTATCCTACAATGCTGCTCCGAATAACGGCGTGGGGCGCCCCGGGGGAGGCGGCGTGAACGGGCCTCTCCAGGTGGAGTGTCATCTGTTGTAGTGGGGCGCCCCTTTACCGTTTCAGTTGCCATTCCGTCCGTTTTTGGTCCACTGTGTCAAAAGCCGCAATTCAGCTGAGTTGCGCCCACTCTTGCGGTGCAGCGATAGGCGGCTGTCACAGGACTCTCAAAATGGCGGCAGGCTCTTTCCTTTTTGGGCCTGGTCCACTGAAATGGCCCTGGGACACCTTGGAAATCGGACGCTTGTCTGCTAGGTCTTGGACCCCATTCTCGAAAGCGTCCCCTCCGCCTTGAGAATTCATCAAAAGTTTTGGGGGCCCCGACTCCTGCAGGCTTCTGGTGGGGAGCGGCTGCCATGATTGCTCGCGGAATGACTACGACGGAGCTACGAGATGGTGGTGCTCTCATGCTGACGCCAGCTTCAGTCTGAAACATCCAGAAACAAGGTGGGGCTTTCATCGTTTGGAAAAAAAAAAAGTTTTCATCCAATGAAAAGTGTTGTTTTTAGGTCATATGATCAAGCCTTCCATCATTAGGAAACCAAAAGTAAAATGAACCAATGAAAAGTTTTATAAACAAGTCACATGACCTGTTATGCGGCATAGGGTATAAAATGCGGAGAAAATACGTTGGCACGTGAGGCGGCGTCAGTAGCGGACCGATGTGCGAATAGGCCGAAGGCAGCACAACGCGCCAAGATCCGGATGGCACCGAGGTGGTGTCCAGCAAGTTGCAGCACTGGTGTGGCCATCCTACAATGTTGAAAGTCGGCGTGGGGCGCCCCGTTGGCCTGTGAGTTTGCGTCAGTAGCGGACCGATGTGCGAATAGGCCGAAGGCAGCACAACGCGCCAAGATCCGGATGGCACCGAGGTGGTGTCTAGTAAGTTGCCGCACTGGTGTGGCCATCCTACAATGCTGAAAGTCGGCGTGGGGCGCCCTGTTGGCCTGTGAGATGGTGTCAGTAGCGGACTGATGTGCGAATGGGGCCAAAGGCAGCGCAACAATATTTTCTGACGAGAAGACACCACAAGGCGCTGAGATGCCAAGATCCGGATGGCACCGAGGTGATGTCTAGCAAGTTGGTGTGGTCATCCTACAATGCTGAAACTCGGCGTGGGTCGCCCCATTAGCCTGTGAGATGGCGTCAGTAGCGGACCGATGTGCGAATAGGCCGAAGGCAGCACAACGCGCCAAGATCCGGATGTCACAGTGGTGGTTTCATAGTTGAGAGGCACTTCATCTGCAGTGGGGCGCCGAGATCCGGATGGCACCGAGGTGATGTCTAGCAAGTTGCTGTACTGGTGTGGTCATCCTACAATGCTGAAAGTCGGCGTGGGGCGCCCCATTAGCCTGTGAGATGGCGTCAGTAGCGGACCGATGTGCGAATAGGCCGAAGGCAGCACAACGCGCCAAGATCCGGATGGCACCGAGGTGGTGTCCAGCAACTTGCCGCACTGGTGTGGCCATCCTACAATGCTGCGCCGAAAGTCGGCGTGGGGCGCCCCGTTGGCCTGTGAGTTCGCGTCAGTCAGTGGGGGCTGTTTGAGGATCTGACTGCATTGGAAAGCAATGTGATGCTGTGCGTCGCCCCCAAGATGGAGGTTCCTCGGCTGCAGTGGGGCGCCCCTTGGTGTTTCACTCGCTATGCAGCTGAGTTGCGTGCGCACTTGTGGCGAATAGGCCGAAGGCAGCACAACGCGCCGAGATCTGGATGGCACCGAGGTGGTGTCCAGCAATTTGCCGCACTGGTGTGGCCATCCTACAATGCTGCGCCGAAAGTCGGCGTGGGGTGCCCCGTTGGCCTGTGAGGTGGCGTCAGTAGCGGACCGATGTGTGAATAGGCCGGAACCAGCACAAGGCGCCAAGATCCGGATGGCACCGAGGTGGTGTCATAGTTGAGAGTTCTGAGCAGCGCTTGTAACACTGTCTGAAGCTTATTTGCACCTGCTGCAGCTTCACTATTGCCCTGGTGTGGCCTAAGATCGCCCATGACATAGGCGGCCACCTCCCGGGGTCCGGCGGAACTTTTTTCCTTTTCCTTTCTGCATCTTGTCCCAAATTCGTTTGACCTGAAGACACGACCAGGTCCCTGAATGTGTGCAGGGGGACGCTATTGATTGAATCAAAATGGCGGCTTCACACAAAGCTGACTCAAGCGTTTTCTGGTGGTTTCATAGTTGAGAGGCACTTCATCTGCAGTGGGGCGCCGAGATCCGGATGGCACCGAGGTGATGTCTAGCAAGTTGCTGTACTTGTGTGGTCATCCTACAATGCTGAAACTCGGCGTGGGTCGCCCCATTAGCCTGTGAGATAGCTGTTCTTTGGATTTGGGCCTGGTCCACTAAAATGGCCCTGGGACACCTAAGAACTCGAACGCTCGATTTTTTTTTCCTTTCCTGTACATGCAAAAAAAGGTAAATGCCCGGTATGTTACACGCTTCATCTGCCACGATGAACTCTCCAGAGGAAACGAAAAAATATATAGTTGTGGTAACTATACCATGCATCGTCATATGGAGAGGTGGCACCAATTAATTATAGTGCTGCATAAAAGAGAGATTTGGAGGAGAACCCCTGACCTGCTAGTACATTCATCAAAGAAGTGGCACTGAGAGCTTCAGAGGCAAGGGAAACGGTCCCAAATATTTAGAAGAACTTTGGAAAGATTAAAATGACATGTTTAGATTGTGGTAAATTAATTTCATGTGGGCAGATGAGTGTTACTCTAATAAATACAGCATATGAACATCATCATAGTCGATGGTTGGTAGAGACATTTTGACTATATCCTGGACCTGCCCGTCCTCGCCCAAAATGGCGCCGGAATAAATGGGACTCGTAACTCCTTGTTGTGTACTGGTTGCAGAACCTTGAAATCACGAGATACGTATGCAGTTTTGAAGCACATGGCGGGCGGGGACGAGAATTGATTGAATATTTCGACATCCCTATTGATATTAAGTTCTGATGTGTTATTGATTACTGTACTGTTGAAAGTTCGAATTAACGTCACCCATGGTACTTGCCCGCAAATGTATATCTAGATAATTTTATTGTAACTGGCCCTGTCGTATTTTAATTATAAAATGTACGTCCACCGATTCCATAACTGTTAGACACCTTAGTTCTTGCAACCTAATGGCCCGCCCGTTACGTTCCTCTACAGTGTAAATGTCTACTCATCACATACGATTACAGTTTGCTCCGTGGCCGGCCCACGTGGTTATAGGCTCGTATTTGTATAATGAAATTTTCACAATAAAGGTTTTTAAAAGAAAACATGGTAGTAGTATATACATTGGTAAAGTTTGTAATAATAGTCACTGTTTTAGAATCATTAAAAGGCAAGTGAAATAAAGCAGACCAATTACATGAAGGGTAAAAGGTATAATACGAAGGAACGCAGTAAAGATAAATGGTCAAGGGCTGTTGTGTTTTCTATTCCTGCAACATAAAGTGATCGATAAGAATCTCATATTCAGGCGTATCGGCGACTAAGACAGCAGGTCGACCCTCTTTTGCTCAACGGCTCCATCATGGGACGAAGAAACGCTCTTTTTCTCGAAAAAAGAATATATTTTACTTGCAGGACAGTTGTAAAATTTCCGGGAAAGTACATTAGCCTGGAACATTATAACATATATTTAAGAAAAAATAATGTTCGGAAGTAATGAAAAGCGTAATTTTTAGGTCATATGAGCAAGCCTTTCATCATTACAATAAGAAAAGTAAAATGAACCAATGAAAAGTTTTATTAACAAGTCACATGACTTGTTATGCTTACGTTACGCGCTGCGCGCCCCGGATGACTTCCGGATGCGCTAACGCGGCGCGTCATATGACGCATTACGCGACAACGCAGGTCCAGAATATAGTCAAAATGTCTCCACCAACCAGCGGTCGGAACACAACCCCTTTCAGCAGGCTAAATAGTTCTGTTAAATGAGAACAGAAGGGACAGGCAACAAGAACCATCAGTGAAAGAGGGGAGGGCTAGTTCTTCTCTACCGGGTTACATTGGGGCGCTACCGGAACTGATCGAATTGGTAGTCTACAGTGTTTCTGGATGTTTCAGACTGAAGCTGGGGTTAGCATGAGAGCAGCATCATTTCGTAGCTCCGTCGTGGCCATTCCGCAACCAATCATGGCAGCCGCTCTTTATCGTTATTTTGGGCGGGGTGGGTGGCGGAGCCGAGCTGTTTTGCAGCCATCATTGTGTGGAGTTCAGTTCATCTCACTAGTTTTGTATTTGTCATGAGGGGTTGTTCCTAATGTTTCTATTTTAGCGAGGTCAAAAAGAGATCCCATTAGTGGCCTACTGATTTTGCTCGATTCCTTTTCTTTTTTTTTACACGATTTTTCGTTATCTGCAAAGACTAAACAGAGTATTGCGACTCTGTGTTTGTTTGTAAATAGAGAATGAACCAAAGAGAACTAATTCTAAAACAGTAAATACTTGGATAACAATCAATCAAATGGAGAGAGAAGCAGGCACGACGGATTACAACGGGGGCAAAGGCCTGCGTTAACTACCTTTCACTATCTGCAAAGAGAGAGTACTCCTAATAGAAATGAGGGGGGGGGGGCACCATTCAAAGCAGATCAGTGTGCATAAACACGAAAATGTTTTCACTTACCACGTACTTGACATTCGACAGCTTATGATATTTGCTATTAAAAAACCATTGAAATTCACTGAAAAAACCATAGGTTATAGACCATATATAGTTAGGAATTAGCATTTACAAAACCTTGAAAATTCACTGAAAAAACCATAGGTTATAGACCATATATAGTTAGGAATTAGCATTTAAAAAACCTTATTTTACTCACACAAAACCATTGAAATTACATATATAGTTAGTTGCACTAACTATATATCGCGCACCTGCAATCCACTGCTGATGATGTCACATATTACATCATTCATGACATGGTCAGTGACATCACTGATGACATCACTGATGACATCTCAAATGACATCACTGATGACATCACTGATGACAACATCCAGTGACTGTATGTTTCTGTAAAGTTAAAATGTGTCTTACATATTGAAGAATGAGTGGAAGTATAAGTGTCTGGACAAAGGATTTAGTAGGTGCATGACTGAATGCATGAGTGAGTGATTAAATGTGTCTCACTGAGTGCATGGGTTAGTGACTAAAGTGTCTTAATTTGTGCATCATTATGTCTGTTGTTCTGTAAACTGCTGCATGTTTTGATCAGTAGCTATATAATTAACTATATGGGTTACTGATTGATTGTCCAAGTATTTGTATGGGAGACTGAGTGTGTGTGTGGCTGGCTGGGAGGTGTGTGACTCTGTGCAGATCAATGTGTACTTGTATCAATGATTGTATAACAAGGTAAGTATGTGTTAGTATATGTTTGAAAATGTAAGGTGCTCTATGTTTAACTGTATAGACAAGAAAATGGAAGTGTCATTGATTCTTTACAGGACTGACTAGGTGTGTGAGTAACTCCATGGATGAGTGGCAGACTGTGAGTGTCTGTATAGGTGTATGAGTGCATATGATAGTGTTGTAAAGATGAGTGATTGTATGTATGAATGATAGTATGGGTGAATGAGTGAAGGTGTGTGTAGACGTAGGAATCAGTGAGTGCGTATGTAGTAACTAGTATTGGTGTGTCAATGGTTTCAAAAATTATATTCTGTATTTAACACTGGGTGAAACAGAGGTTATATTAAAATGTGAGGAGATGCATTGTATTGTCATATGAATGATATCATCAGTGATGTGGTCATTGATGTCAAATGAGATGTCATCAGTGATGTCATCAGTGATGTCATTTGAGATGTCATCAGTGATGTCATCAGTGATGTCACTGACCATGTCATGAATGATGTAATATGTGACATCATCAGCAGTGGATTGCAGGTGCGCGATATATAGTTAGTGCAACTAACTATATATGTAATTTCAATGGTTTTGTGTGAGTAAAATAAGGTTTTTTAAATGCTAATTCCTAACTATATATGGTCTATAACCTATGGTTTTTTCAGTGAATATATATATATATATATATATGTATATATATATATTGGCTTTCACAGATTGCTGAATAAAATCGAAATTTCTCTAACAAGCGGAGTGCTGGAATATCTTTTTTTGAGTGGAATGAAACTACGGGATCCTGTCCTGGTCCCGATTCCAGCACCAACCTGCCAAGTGCTCCCTCTGCGACAGGACGGATTGTGATTGATATATATATATATATATATATATATCTAAGAGCAAAGCGTCCCTGCGCTGTAGAAGGGCTCACCACATCATTCCCCACCATCCGGCTCTGTCAGCAGCACCCGGCAATCTCACTGCTATTCTCCTTAGTATAGCATGAGTCCGACGCGTTTCGGGGCTGAAAACACCCCTTCTTCATGGACAAAAACATGAGGCATGACTTCTTCACCTGTTGTGTTTCAAATACGGTTTTTATTTGAAAGTACCACCCTGAGTGGGTGTGGCTCACTGGATGACGTCTGCCAGGATTTCTGGTAGTTGGAGTCCCACCGGTGAAGATAAGTAAAATCCCTTGAGTAGGTTTCATGTCAACATGCGAGTGTGTCTTTAGTTTAACAACCTTAAGTAGGTATGGAGAAAGTTCCTGAGATTGCAATATTGTCTTGGGATGAGGCGCCGAACGGCAGAATGGGGTCATTCCGCCGCAGTCATCACACACATGGTCCTTTTCAATGCGTGTGATGCGGAGCTCCTTCTTCGGTCTAGGACAGACCGCAAACAATGTCTAAGAGCAAAGCGTCCCTGCGCTGTAGAAGGGCTCACCACATCATTCCCCACCATCCGGCTCTGTCAGCAGCACCCGGCAATCTCACTGCTATTCTCCTTAGTATAGCATGAGTCCGACGCGTTTCGGGGCTGAAAACACCCCTTCTTCATGGACAAAAACATGAGGCATGACTTCTTCACCTGTTGTGTTTCAAATACGGTTTTTATTTGAAAGTACCACCCTGAGTGGGTGTGGCTCACTGGATGACGTCTGCCAGGATTTCTGGTAGTTGGAGTCCCACCGGTGAAGATAAGTAAAATCCCTTGAGTAGGTTTCATGTCAACATGCGAGTGTGTCTTTAGTTTAACAACCTTAAGTAGGTATGGAGAAAGTTCCTGAGATTGCAATATTGTCTTGGGATGAGGCGCCGAACGGCAGAATGGGGTCATTCCGCCGCAGTCATCACACACATGGTCCTTTTCAATGCGTGTGATGCGGAGCTCCTTCTTCGGTCTAGGACAGACCGCAAACAATGTCTAAGAGCAAAGCGTCCCTGCGCTGTAGAAGGGCTCACCACATCATTCCCCACCATCCGGCTCTGTCAGCAGCACCCGGCAATCTCACTGCTATTCTCCTTAGTATAGCATGAGTCCGACGCGTTTCGGGGCTGAAAACACCCCTTCTTCATGGACAAAAACATGAGGCATGACTTCTTCACCTGTTGTGTTTCAAATACGGTTTTTATTTGAAAGTACCACCCTGAGTGGGCGTGGCTCACTGGATGACGTCTGCCAGGATTTCTGGTAGTTGGAGTCCCACCGGTGAAGATAAGTAAAATCCCTTGAGTAGGTTTCATGTCAACATGCGAGTGTGTCTTTAGTTTAACAACCTTAAGTAGGTATGGAGAAAGTTCCTGAGATTGCAATATTGTCTTGGGATGAGGCGCCGAACGGCAGAATGGGGTCATTCCGCCGCAGTCATCACACACATGGTCCTTTTCAATGCGTGTGATGCGGAGCTCCTTCTTCGGTCTAGGACAGACCGCAAACAATGTCTAAGAGCAAAGCGTCCCTGCGCTGTAGAAGGGCTCACCACATCATTCCCCACCATCCGGCTCTGTCAGCAGCACCCGGCAATCTCACTGCTATTCTCCTTAGTATAGCATGAGTCCGACGCGTTTCGGGGCTGAAAACACCCCTTCTTCATGGACAAAAACATGAGGCATGACTTCTTCACCTGTTGTGTTTCAAATACGGTTTTTATTTGAAAGTACCACCCTGAGTGGGTGTGGCTCACTGGATGACGTCTGCCAGGATTTCTGGTAGTTGGAGTCCCACCGGTGAAGATAAGTAAAATCCCTTGAGTAGGTTTCATGTCAACATGCGAGTGTGTCTTTAGTTTAACAACCTTAAGTAGGTATGGAGAAAGTTCCTGAGATTGCAATATTGTCTTGGGATGAGGCGCCGAACGGCAGAATGGGGTCATTCCGCCGCAGTCATCACACACATGGTCCTTTTCAATGCGTGTGATGCGGAGCTCCTTCTTCGGTCTAGGACAGACCGCAAACAATGTCTAAGAGCAAAGCGTCCCTGCGCTGTAGAAGGGCTCACCACATCATTCCCCACCATCCGGCTCTGTCAGCAGCACCCGGCAATCTCACTGCTATTCTCCTTAGTATAGCATGAGTCCGACGCGTTTCGGGGCTGAAAACACCCCTTCTTCATGGACAAAAACATGAGGCATGACTTCTTCACCTGTTGTGTTTCAAATACGGTTTTGCTGGGTGCTGCTGACAGAGCCGGATGGTGGGGAATGATGTGGTGAGCCCTTCTACAGCGCAGGGACGCTTTGCTCTTAGACATTGTTTGCGGTCTGTCCTAGACCGAAGAAGGAGCTCCGCATCACACGCATTGAAAAGGACCATGTGTGTGATGACTGTGGCGGAATGACCCCATTCTGCCGTTCGGCGCCTCATCCCAAGACAATATTGCAATCTCAGGAACTTTCTCCATACCTACACAAGGTTGTTAAACTAAAGACACACTCGCATGTTGACATGAAACCTACTCAAGGGATTTTACTTATCTTCACCGGTGGGACTCCAACTACCAGAAATCCTGGCAGACGTCATCCAGTGAGCCACACCCACTCAGGGTGGTACTTTCAAATAAAAACCGTATTTGAAACACAACAGGTGAAGAAGTCATGCCTCATGTTTTTGTCCATGAAGAAGGGGTGTTTTCAGCCCCGAAACGCGTCGGACTCATGCTATACTAAGGAGAATAGCAGTGAGTTTGCCGGGTGCTGCTGACAGAGCCGGATGGTGGGGAATGATGTGGTGAGCCCTTCTACAGCGCAGGGACGCTTTGCTCTTAGACATTGTTTGCGGTCTGTCCTAGACCGAAGAAGGAGCTCCGCATCACACGCATTGAAAAGGACCATGTGTGTGATGACTGCGGCGGAATGACCCCATTCTGCCGTTCGGCGCCTCATCCCAAGACAATATTGCAATCTCAGGAACTTTCTCCATACCTACTTAAGGTTGTTAAACTAAAGACACACTCGCATGTTGACATGAAACCTACTCAAGGGATTTTACTTATCTTCACCGGTGGGACTCCAACTACCAGAAATCCTGGCAGACGTCATCCAGTGAGCCACACCCACTCAGGGTGGTACTTTCAAATAAAAACCGTATTTGAAACACAACAGGTGAAGAAGTCATGCCTCATGTTTTTGTCCATGAAGAAGGGGTGTTTTCAGCCCCGAAACGCGTCGGACTCATGCTATACTAAGGAGAATAGCAGTGAGATTGCCGGGTGCTGCTGACAGAGCCGGATGGTGGGGAATGATGTGGTGAGCCCTTCTACAGCGCAGGGACGCTTTGCTCTTAGATATATATATATATATATATATATATATATATATATATATATATATATATATATATATATATATATATATATATACATATATATATATCCAAAATCTGGTTATATATGGTTTTTATTATTTTGCAATACTCACCGTTTTTGTAAATAGCACCACAATGACCAGAATGCCTTGCCTAGGGGGAGGGGGGAGGTGTTTAACGAAAACATGACCTTTATAAACCAATTGTAAGAGAAGGGCGGCACCGTGAACAAGATCTCAGTGGGAGATCGAAACGCGTTGGTGTTTGGAGTGTTTTGGAGTTTCTTTGAATGTATGCATTAAATCATCTTAAGAGAAGATTTGCGGTGCGATCCAGCTTCTTTTCTGTGTGAAGAGAGATTATTAAATATATATATATCCAAAATCCACAAATTGCTTCAAAGCACGAGCGTATTTGCAAAAAGTTTATTCCAAGGTAATGCCTGTGAATATATATATATATATATATTCACTGAAAAGACCACCAAAGGTAACAGGGACATTATATTTAGGAAATAGAATTTAAAAAAGTGAAAAAAACAAAGGTTACAGGGACGTTATAGTTAGGCTTTCATTTCACTCGTACAAAGCTAGAGAAATTCAGCAGTAATAGTTAGCTGAGCTAACTATAACTCACGCCCCAGCAATGCACTGCTTAGGACCTCACATATTACATCACTTAGGATATATATGTATACATATATCCATCCATCCATTCTTCCTACTGGCGGTTGCCAGTAGGTAGTTATAGTTAGGGACATGTTTTCATAGGATAAGCATTTTTTGACTTGCCTATATATTTGGCGCCATTTGTTGAATCTTCATGACATTGTCCAAAAAAAAGTGCCCCAGTGACTCTTGTTTGGCATGAAACGTTTCAGGGTGATACGTCAAGTGGGGGCCGAGAAAAAGTAGGGGTCAAATAAAGTGTGTTTCCCATGTTAATTCCCATAGGAAGTAGGAAGGTAGATTTTGGTTCACAGATCACACTTTTAGTTTTTTGTTTTTTTTAAATTTGGAAATCATTTGTTTTTAAATTTCTTTATTAGGTGTTCCTCCATACCAACAGATTAATCAGCAGCAGTCTCTGTCCCCTCAGCCGAGGTGGAACACAATTTTATATCAATACAAATCAGGATTTGGACCACAGAACTGGACCATGGAGGAGACTCTTGTTCCGGATTCCTACACAGTTTTATGAACGTCCCCATAACAAACCTGTAACTGCCCACCTCCCCACCCCTACTCCCCCCCACTCCCTCCCCCAAAACCCCTCCCCATCCCTAGCCTCCCCCTCTCTCTCCCCCCTGCCGGGTCTGGGTACCTCAAGGTCTGTACTGCATAGCAGCTAAACTGGGTCTCCTTGTGTCTGCTCTCTGGGGTCTGGGGCCTCCCCTCCTGTAGAAGGCGCTTGTTCCTCATCTGCTTGTGTGGATTGTGTGGAGTGTCCCGCTATCTCTTGTATCATTGTTCCCCACCAGCAGCACTTCCGGTAGTTTGTGATCTCTCCTAGTGTTACGTATATGCACTTCTCCAGTATTAGGGGTGTCTTTCATAGATTCACATGCCTGAATCATTCCCCGTCGTCGGAGTGGGAGTCCCACGGTATATAAAAAAGCAATAATATGCTATAAATAAATAGTAAATACCAATAAAAAACAAACCAGGAAGTAAAGTAGCCAAGCTACAGAAGAAAAAACTTCCACATTAGTGACTATCTCTGTCATTTTGTGTAGCCCAAACTGCAGCCAATCAGGCCACAGCACCCACCAGAAGGTTCCCCCCAGAGGCTCAGGCTATCAGATTTTTTACCGCACGTCGTGTGCAGGGAGTCTCCCTGAGCTCTGCTCAGTTTCTTAATTTATATTATATATATCTATTAAATTTTGTGATATTTTCTCCCACAAAATCTATTTGTTGACCCTGTGTCAATGGTGAAAAGCTGGGATCGTTTCCATGGATTATTTTGTCTGCCTGTTGCTACATGGTAGGATAGAAGGGGATGTTCTTGTGTTTTGCCTACCCCCCTTCTGATGTGGGAGGATTTTCGATGTTTATATGGCGCCTTTCTGTGCAGTATGTTTTTGGGCTTTACTTCACCAGATGAGGTTCCTTCAAAGGTAAGGGTCTTTGACCTGCTACGAGTCTGCCTCCCACATCTACGCCCACGAGATTTACTCTCAGGCGTTTAGACTCGTTCTGTGCATTTTTCTTCTGAGGAGGTGCCAGCTGGTTCACTGGACGCTCTTGGTATTCTACGACGGCAATCTCTGCCGTCACTAGTGATCTACGGTGTCACAGGGCTACAGGATCCTGTTGACAGAGCCCTCAAATGCACTGGTTGTAAGTCGCAGGAAGCTGCGCAGCCGACAAGGAGCTTCGTTGACCAAGAGCCTTTTCACAAAATGCAAATTTGCCTCGTCAATGTTGAGCCTCGACGACGAGTTTTGCCGCGTCGACGACGGGCAACGTCGACGGTGAAGATGGCATCGTCGACGGGAACCTTTTGTCCACGACGAGGGGGCTGCGTCGACGACGAGCCTCGTCGACGACGAGGAAGCTCCGTCGACGGCGAGCCGCGTTGAGGGCGAGCCTCGTCGACGGTGAGGGGTGTCCCTCGTCGACGCTGAAGTACAGTTGTCGACGGTGAGGAGCCTCGTCGACGGTGGGAAGCCTCGTCGACGGAGGGGTGCCTCGTCGACAGTGAAGGACCTCGTCGACGGCGAGATGCCTCGTCGACGGTGGGTAACCTCGTCGACGGTGCAGGGTGTCCGTCGTCGACGCTGAAGAAGAATCGTCGACGGTGGGGAGCCTGGTCGACGGTGAGGGGCCTCGTCGACGGAGGAGTGCCTCGTCGACGGTGAGGAGCCTCGTCGACGGAGGGGTGCCTCGTCGACGGAGGGGGGCCTCGTCGACGGTGAGGAGCTTTGTCGACGGAGGGATACCTCGTCGACGGAGGGGTGCCTCGTCGACGGTGAGGAGCCTCGTCGACGGAGGGGTACCTCGTCGACGGTGAGTTGAGGTGCCTCATCGACGGTGCAGTGTGTCCCTCGTCGACGCTGAAGAGCAGTCATCGACGGTGAGGAGCCTCGTCGGCGTTTGAGAGCCTATTCAGCTGACATCGTCAACTGCAAGCTTGGGCGACGGTTGACTCATTAGCAGTGGGCCACTGACAGTGGCCCTTCTGACATGTGATCCATCGACGCTTGTCCATTGGCAGTGGACCTGGCATCTCTACGCTACCAACAGTGGACCTATAAACAGTGCAGTTGGGGCCATTAACAGTGGGCACATTGGCAGTTGCCACGCAGGCTTTAGGTCCGTACACAGTTGGCACATTGACGACAGTTCTCTTAATCACTAGCAGGCTCGTCGACAACTTTCAAAGTTGACACACTACTCGATTCATCAATCATCCTCAGTGATGGTGGGTTTTCTTGTGGAATGTTGGCCAAGTTAAGGATCAGTTTTCGTTGCCAACAAGAAGTACGTCTACGGAGGACTTGTAGACTGACAGCGTCAGCAGTCACCTCCACAGTAGTTTAAGTCTGCAACAGTTTTCCTCTGCGGACACTGAGGGTCACATTTTCTTGTTGACCTCTCTGATGCTGGACCCAGTCCATGGTCCGGTTAGTCGACGCTTCGTCCAGTTGGGCTTATTACAGTGTTACTTTGCCCTACTTATTAGTCGTAGCCACTTTTCAGCAAGTTACGGGATCTTGCATGATTCTTTATTCTTCTATCCCCCGGCGGATGTCGACGGATATACCCTCCTCATGTAAGGAACGGTGACGCGCTTTCATCAAGCCCTTATCACCAGGATAGAGGCGGACGGTTTCTTTCTCTTTCAATATTGTATTGACAGAGATTTTAAGCTATGCTTAAGCCAAAAGATTGGCGCTGGTGACTCTCGGGCAATCTTTTAGCTCTCTGGACAGGATCAATTTTAACAGGGGGGCACAGAATGTGCGTATCCTTGAATACCCCTACACTGGCGATTCTAGAATTTTTATTTTAACAAAAAGGATGGACAAAAGATAATCATCAACATAACACCGTGCAGTGTACATTACAGCTCCAAGTTTTTCAGTATTGTGTTGCGGAGTTAAGGTTGGAAGAACCCTTAGTTCCTCGCCCACAAGTCCATACGGAGATAATGGCCGTACCTTTTTATAGTTGTTACTTCTGGGCCATCATATTGACCAGACAATACCGCGCCTTCGATTCTCCACAGTACGGGGATTAACTCTTTCGGGGTGCCCGAGGACAGTTTTCGCATTTTAATCCAAAAAGTTCCACCCAGTACCTGATATGCTACTGTATGATTCGACTCTAAATCGTATACAGGAAGTCTTTTTTCCAGGACACTACGACTTACTTTAAATCCCATCATGACTCCATTCCAAGTGGGATAAGGGGGCATATCTCTAAGATTTCATTTGGTCACCACTGCGATTTATCTATGGAAAATTCTAAGTGTGATGTCAAAAGAGCATGCTTTAGCATTTGGCAATTTCCTGTATGCTACGCCTTCATGGTGATCGCATTCAGCTCATCTGCGCGAGTCATTTACGAATTCACTTATGGATACATCAGGGACCGTCGGAGTGGTTCTGAATCTAATAAGGAGTTAGGTTTTTTCCTCTCAGATCCTCTTCAACTAGCTGGTCAGATATGTAGCGCCGGATTTTTGTCATCTCTGCGCAAACATTCTTCAAAGGTTGTACCTCATGCAAGTTTTTCAAATATTACTGCCAGGGACCTAACATGTGCACTCGACCTCCAGAGTGTCAAGGTTTAGGTAACAATGCTTCCACAGCAAGGGACGTGGTTGATCTATACTCTAAGTTATATCACAGGCCTATCTGTCAGGACTCTCGGTCCACTCCACGTGATTCTTATGTAGATTCTGGCAGCCTATCTGTGTCTGCAATACATACGCATTCATCATTTCTGAGACGGGTTTATTTACAGAGGATCACTCTTCTTAATAAGCAATCCAGTACACCCAGACTTTGTAGTCACTGTTTCAATGCCTGTTTTTTTATCAATATACCATGTCAAGTCCCAATTATTCCTAGTTACGACACAGGATTTTCTAGGAACAACAGTCCCTGCTAATTCAGCAAGGGTGTTTGTCTCTTACCATTGAGAAGCCTGCAGCTCTTTCTTGCTATTCCTTTTGAGTACATTAGTCTATTTCATTACATTCTCCAAATTTCAGCTGGCCATGACCTCCACCTCCTTCCTGTGAGTGTCCTTCTGCACAGGATAACGCTACTACAGCAACTGCATCAACATTGGTTTCACGTCTCTGATTCATTTGGAGATCTCATTACAATCCCTCCTCGATGCAAGAGGTTTTTTCTTGGGTGAATCCAAGACAGAAATTTATACACAAGGTGTGTTTTTTCCCCTCAAAAAGGTATCAAATTGCACAATCACCATGGACACATCCCTCAGGTATTGGGGAGCACTATTTCGGGGCTGAAGGTCTTCGGGAAATGAGCCCTCATATGAGGTTTGGTACATCATCCTGCTGACCGAAGAGCCATCTTCCTTGCCCTCCAATTTTGTTGCGCAATAATTTCAAGGAGACAACTGTATTGTGGCGCATAGACAATACAACTGGTGTACTCTATGTCACTAAACACAAGGGGCTAGATCAGCTTTGTTGCCTCAGGAAGCCGGTGATCTATGTGCATGAGCGATAGAACGCACACAACTTTCTGACGATTCCACGTTCCTGGTACAAGACACAGTCTAACAGGCACTCTCAGCAGGACGACAATTACCACTCTCGAGTGAGTTTTTCCACTACGGAATGTGGATTCAAATTTCGGCAGTAGGGTGCTTCCAGATCTGGTCTTTTCGCGACCAAGAAGTACAGCACATACTGGTGCTTTTCAAGTTGGCATCACCACAAGAATGTACAGGGAAATGCGTTTGTCGTCCAACTGATCTCACTCTGATTCCATTTTCCACCGATACCTTTGGGTCCCAGAGTTCTCCGAAAGAACAAAATGGCGTGGTGTCGAGTGTCCCTCTTCACCCCTCATGGCTTCGCCAAGACTGGTTTACTGAGTTTCTCCTTTTTCCGGTCGGAGTGCGAATCAATTCGGACGTGTCCACCTCCGAATCTGTTTTCTTCCAGAGCGGCCAGGTTTATCACTCGGAACAGCCATCTTTGAGGTCAGTGGCCTAGTCCCTGATTACCTTTGGTTCGCCTATCTCAACATCCCTGCGGTTTGCAAGGGAGTGTTAGCCATAACAGGGACAAGTTCTCCAACGCAAATATTTTTGCGGTATCTGATATTGTTCGGCTAGAATTCATCCTTTTACTCTTAATAGACAGGATCTTCCAGTTTGTTCTCATTTAGCTGTCAAGTTCAGGATTGCCTCATGCAATTCTACTAGTGCCTTAACTGGCAGCGGCTCCAGATGCCGACAAGATGAGATCACATCTTTTTATTCCTCAAAAAATATAACTCAATCCTTCAAGAAAATGTCAGATTATTTTCTCTCCGCCACTTCGCCCTTTACCATCGAGACATCTCAGTGTGGTAATAGGGCAGTTCAGGTGATATCCTTTCAACCTTTCCTCAGTGATGATCTACGATGACTTAGAAAGGTGTCATTTTCTTTTTTTTTTTATTATTGGCTTTAACAGTCCTCTATTAGAGTCAGTTAGGTTCAGATCTTTCGGTTCTTTAGCCTTTTTTCATACAGTTCTCTATAACTCTATGGTGGTTCGAGTTACTCTGGAATTCATACTTAACGTGCCTCCGGAATTTCTTTCGGATCGAGCCTGTAAATTCAACTGCATCTTTGCCTCCACCACGATCAACAAAATGGGTTTTTTCCATACACTTGATAATAGAAAAGGTTTCAAATGTTCTGTTTACAAGGGATAGTTCGGTTTTCACAGATCTGCTCACTTTATTACTAAAGTACGATTAGTTAAACCCCAACAGGGTCCGGGCGAACAGTTGCAGTATTGATCTTTTGCTCCGATCAATATTTTACCATCCACAAGTTGAACAGCTTTGCTAGCAGCCCCTAGAACGCACTCTACCAGGCCAATGTCTTCCTCAACTGCTCTGTTTGATGGAGTTCTTCTCCAGCACCTCGGCAGAGCGGCAGCCTAGGTTAGCAGCCTTGCTTTCTCCAATCACTACTGTTTACGGCAGCCAGTAAGACCAATGTTTCCATGTGTCCAGCAGTTCTATGTAATATTTTCAGCTAAGGTGAGCCTCTGTTCCCACCTCCGTTTTTCCTGCAGTCAGACGCTTCTGCTACCGTTTTCAGAGTGCACATTTTTCACTAGATGCATTTTATCATGCTCCAAGCTATGTTAAGGCATTTTATATATAATTCATATAATGTGCACAGTTTCACAAGCTGGGTTTCTATGGCGTCTGCCTAGCAAGGATGTTTACTGCTATCTACTCTGATTCAGGCATGTGAATCTATGAAAGACACCCCTAATACTGGAGAAGAACAATAGTTACTTACCTGTAATCTGTGGTTCTCCAGTATTGGTGTCTTTCATAGATTCACATGCACCCGCCCACCTCCCCTTCAGAGGCTCTTAGCATACTTTGGTTTACTATCACTCCGTGCGACAAAATCTGACAGCCTGAGCCTCTGGGGGGAACCTTCTGGTGGGTGCTGTCGCCTGATTGGCTGCAGTTTGGGCTACACAAAATGACAGAGATAGTCACTAATGTGGAAGTTTTTTCTTCTGTAGCTTGGCTACTTTACTTCCTGGTTTGTTTTTTATTGGTATTTACTATTTATTTATAGCATATTATTGCTTTTTTATATACAGTGGGACTCCCACTCCGACGACGGGGAATGATTCAGGCATGTGAATCTATGAAAGACACCAATACTGGAGAACCACAGATTACAGGTAAGTAACTATTGTTCTTCCTCTGCCAGTGCCCACTCCCTCAGATCTGTCCTCCACTTCGCCACTAGTGGCCCCTGTTGAGTCAGCCAATGTATTGCAATCCACCTTTTAGCTATAACTAGTCCCAGGACCAGGAACCTCCTACTCGTCTTGCGTTTAGGATCTCGCAGAATCAAGCCCAATAGGCTAGCGCACTGGTCCAGGTCAAGTACCCACCCCGTTATCCTGGTCAGGTCCTCTAGGACCAACTGCCAGTATTCTCTGATCGTTGGGCAGAGCCACACCATATGCGGGAAATCCGCCAGACCACTACGGCACATGGGGCAGTGAGGATCTCTGGATTTATCAATGGCATGTAGTCGCTTGGGTGAGAGGTAAGTCATATGACTAGTAAGCTTTGTGTTTATTAATGAACTGTGCGATTACTTAAAATCATTACAGTATAAAAAATGCAGTTTGGTTCAAATAAAATACAGTAAAATACAGTAAAATGCCCCCCCCCCCCGCTCGACCTACACCGGTCAGGGACCATTGGTGCAGCTAAGTGGTCTCGATACTGACTATGTTCACTGGTACTATACATTATTAAAAAGAATTAAAGTTTTTAGAGTCAGCATGAGACCTCGCATACTAGAGTCTGGAAGGTGTGTAAAAGTTCGACATCTTTCAATTTGCACTGTGGGCTTCATCGGACCCTTAGTCGGCCCCAGTTGGATACCTCTGACTGATGGGACCATTTTCTTTTCGGCGACTCCCTGTGTTATCTGTGGATTGCCAACTTTAGGGCGGCGGGTCACAGGGCTCTTCGGGATGGTATCCTTTAGTTGGTTTTCGAGTGCCATTTTAACTTGATGGATGAACTTGCCTATCCTGGCTAATAAACATGTTGTGGTTTCAGAGAAACACCAATCCGAGGCCTCTCTGCAAGTTCTGTGGCCCAAGATGCGTAGTGCCGGACGTAGCAATCGCTGACGGTCACTGGCCAGCTTAGTGCAGCAACATAGCAAGTGTAGCCAGGATTCTCTGCGATAGTTGCAAAGTCGGCAGGCAGTGGCTCCGTCCGAGCGTGCCCAACGTGGGTTGAAGTCTGTTATCCTGAGGGCCAAGAGGCGCATAAACAGAATTTTTTGTCTTGCTTCGATTGTTAGTGAGTCTTGTAAGTATGGTTGAGGTTTACCGGGAGTGTAGGACTTGTCCAAGGCCAACGTTAGCGGGTTGGGCCGGAGCGAGGAAAGGTCTAGCTCAAAGGAAATAGACTGGACTTGGCGCTTGACGGCTTTTGCCCAGACGGAATATGGGATTTCGTGTAAGTGCAGACTCCGCCCCTCGATCTTCAGAAGATCAATTGCTAGTTCCACCTTGGCTTGCCATGGGGAGCCCTCTTCCCCAAAGATGGTTTTTAGCGAGTGCTTCAAGGTGTTGTCGGGCGACTTCAGAACTCTGATGTAGTATTTTAGCAACTCCCCCAATAGTTCCAATTCAGGACGTTTCAGGCCTATTTCCAGTCTCACCCTGTTATTCCGTGCCTGTTTGGGGGCTCGTAGCACCATCTTATGTGCTTTCACCTGTGCCGCTTGGACCACTTTCTCAAAAGCCCCTGGATAGGCTATATGGCCGTACGTGATGGCGGGGATCAGTTTAGCCCTGAGTACTGTCAGCATCGGATCTGCAGAGGGACTGGCCAGGCCGTGGCTTAGACTTCTTAGAGATGTAATTATTTTGTCAATTTTTGGTTTAAGCGTCTTCAGATGTTTGAATGCAGTGGCCCTCTCTGATACCCATGTGCCCAGATAGTTGTAGGATGGGACCGTGGTGATTCGGTGTTCCCCCAGAGACCATGAAGCTTTTGTTTTGTGTGGATGTTTGCCAAAGATTATTATCTTGGTCTTGCTCACAGTAATATGTAGCTCATTCTCCTTGTTGTACGTGGCGAGACCGTTTAAGGCTCTTTGGAGGCCTACCCTGGTATGGTCCATAATTACAGTGTCATCTGCGTACTGGAGCGTACCCAGAGCCAGCTTCCCCAGTCTGGGCGGTGCTAGGTTGGCATCTTTCAGGGCGTGCCCCATGTCTGCAGTGTACAAGTTGAAAAGCAGGGGGGCCAGAACACACCCCTGCTTTAATCCAGAGTTAGTGGCAATTCTTGTGGTTGCAGATGTGGCGCTTAGTTTCACCTGATCCCAGGTCCCCTCGTAAAGTGCTTTTATGGCCTTTAGAAGATCTCTAGGGATCCCCCAAGACTCTAGTTTTGCCCAGAGCCGGCTTCTGTTCACACGGTCGAAGGCCGTTGAATAGTCGATAAAGCAACAGAACAGGGGCAGCTTATTCCGCATGTTGGCCTTCTTAGCGAGGTACGAAAGCGCTATGATGTGTTCCAGCGTAGAACAGTTAGCCCTTAAGCCAGTCTGTGAGGGGGGGAGTATGCTGTTCTTATCCACCCAAGTTTCCAGGTCCTTAAGTAGAAGGCGGGCATAGACCTTAGCTTCAATGTCAAGGAGGGCTATCAGTCTGTAATTAGCCGGGTTAGAGTGGTCACCTTTTTTGTGAATAGGAAAGAGGATTGAGCCTTTCCAGGAAAATGGCAGGGTTGCGGTTGCGAATGCGTGGTTGAATAGAGGAGTAAGTTTGGAAGCGAAGAATGCAGGATCTTTCTTAAAAACCTGTGCGGGGATCCCGTTAGGTCCAGGGGCACCATCGGTTCTGATGGCTTTGATGTGCTTTGCAATCTCCGCCTCCGAGAATTTTCCGGGTCGGGTCGGACTTGATTCTTCGTTGGGAGCACTTTCATAGCTGATGGTAGCTGCCGCCGCCTTGGCCCACCCGGTGATGCAGTGAGACTTCCGCTTTGGCTCACAGGTGTACAGCCCCTTTGCATACTGTTCCCACACTTTTCCTCCAACACTATTGACCTTGTGTACGCCTCCTGATGACAAGCTGTTGATGTAGCGCCAGAGCTTGCTATTATCTTTACCTTTAATTATGGAAAACACTGTCAGCCAGTTCTGTTCGGTCCGTTTTCTTTTCAGATCCCAAATGTTCTTTTTGTACTTAGCTCGCAAAACAGCAATGGGGGGCCCCCCTGGCGGGTAGATACCTTTCTTTTTTGCTCTCATTGCCTTGTTAAGTGCCTGCTTAACCAGCTTAAGACTGTGGGTTTTTTGGTGGCCTGGGATGACATTTTTTTGACCGCTTCTTGATTGGTGAGTGTTGCCCAGGCACTTCAATGAGTCATTGGTCAGTGTTTCCCATAGGTTTATTATACATTCACTATCTTGTGGCCTTGGTTCTGTCACCCTGTTGGCAACAAATGCATTAAGTCTGTGGCTAAGATTGGTCGACCATTTTATTCTTTTAAGGACTAAGTGGTGTTCTTCCCCTGTGGTCATACCAATTACGGCGTAGGGGTCCGCCTGTTCTCGTGTCAGGTTGACACGAAGGGGCCTATGGTTGCTTTCGGCTCTGTCGTCCACAGTGAAGTTGCGAAGTTTGTTAGCCAGTCCTGCGTTGATGAAGATATAGTCTATAGTGGAGACATTCCTGAAGGTTGGATAGGCGGTCCATGCGCAGTTGCGTGTTTTTTGTATCCCGTGGGTGGATTGCAAGTTGTAATTTGCTAAAAGTTCAATCAGTTGAGCTGACTTCCTGCTAGGTGTTGTCATTGGTAGCAGGTCCAGGCCTCTCAGGTTAAAGTCATCGACTATGATTACATCGTGGTGCAAGCGGCTTATTAATAGATCTTCCAGGGCGGTGGTGAATGATTCCAAGCCGTGTGGGGAGAGAAGTTTTGCAGGGTTGAGGTAACAGTTGATTAATAAAAGCGGGCGGGTTGTTTGGTCCGCTCTCAGTCCTTCTATTGAGATAGCTTGTAGGTCGGGTGGCTCCAGAGATAGTTCTTTTACATTAAATTTGCAGGCGTGGCTTACGAAGATTGACAGACCCCCTGACGGGCGACCAAAGATCGTCCTTTTGGTTGCTGATTTGAAATATTCGTGGAAGCCAGCGATTGGTGAAGTGGACCTCGCCCAAGTCTCCTGGATACATAATATGTCCCCCTGTGCGAGATAGTCATGGGTGGCTGTAGCCCTGCGGATGTTATTTAACCCTGCAATGTTCCATGTGATGATGCTAAGGTTGCGATCCTGGCCTCTTGATGGGCATGCGCGACTGGTGTTTTCATATGTGTGGGAGGGGTTAGGAGCCCCGTCTCCATGTGTCCTCCGTGAGGGCCAGTCCTTGCTGAGGACGCTGCACGATGCGCTGCTTTTCTTTTAGCAAGATTTTTATTTTTAGCGGGGATCTAGGCCTCCCGGATTTCAGTCCCCCGTCAGAACTTGTGGAATTTGTGCCTTTGAGAACAGAGATGGATTGTTGTAGACCATAATGTGGTCTGAGGACGTGCGGATATTTTGGAACCCTGGGGGCGGTGACTTCTATACCCCATTCTGCCAGTTGCGATGCTTCATGGAGGACAGCTTTTTGGGCTTGCTGGTTTGCTAGTCCGACTATGGTGGAGTCACCGTGAGTGTCTGTCTCCAGGCTCTTGAACATCACCCATTCGATCATCCCCGAGGTGATGTGTGCCAGGGAGTCAATGTGGCCGAAGAGTCGTACGATGTTTGACCTATTCAGGATGTCAAAGGAGTCCATGGCTGTAAATCTGGGGGTGAACAGCAGCTCGTAAATTTCTGGTGGTTTATTATTTTCTGGAGAGCGCCGTTGTGCCCCTTCACCAGTGGACACGTGCCTCTGATGAATTGGATGTGCAATGATTGTGTGGCGGTCACCTGGGCACTGCCTGTCTGAGATCGTGATTGGGGGGCTTGCCTCTCTTGACAGTCCTTGCTGCTCATCATTGATAGCGTTCGGGTGTGGGGGGTTGTTGTATATAGCTCCTGATTGCTGGCTACCTGGTGCCTCTGTTGGTGGACCTATCAGACAGGGCAGTACCAACTGCGCTCCCAGGTATGGAGGGTGGGTTGATTCTATCTTGTATTGGGGGACCCAACCAGTTGGACCATTGATGCTGGAAAGTCCTCCGGAAACCACTTGTGAGGGCCGTGGAAGATCCTCCACATTATAATGGCCCTCCAAAGGAGGGATTGAGTGCCTGGGGGCCTCACAAGGGACAGATGATGTGTCACTGGGCTTAACAGTTTTCAGTGCACGGTTTAGGGTGAAGATAGGAAAGGGTGTTGTTTCTTTAGTCTTTTTTTTGCTCTCCGTGACAGCGGTGCATTTGCGCCAGCCGATGCGCATTTGGCCTTTTCCGAGAGAGGAATGCTGACGGATGAGTCGTCGCTTTCGGTGTCAGGGTCCAAAACCACTAGGTCCCCGCTTCCTTGTTCTGGCATGGTGAGCTTGCTGCATGGCACTGCCAACGAACCTTTAGGTGAGCTGCTGACCGTGGTCAGGGATCGTTCAGTACATCATGCACTCTCGTCAAAGCTGGTGGCTTTTGAGCCAACTGTGTTTGAGGGGACCTCTCTCCAAGGCCCTTGGCTAATGCGAGCATATCTTTTAGAACTTCGGGAAGGCTTGCCCACTTTTCTATAATGGCGGCACCGGAGTTGATGTTGACCGCGTGGGCTTCAAATAGCACCTCTAACTTTGCTATTTTGTCGTCTTGGCGCACTAAGTGCTGGGCGATTGAGTGCAGGAGATCAACTTGAACCTCCATCTTCGTGGACTGCCACAATAAGGCCCTAGCCATGGTGTCCTGCACTTCTCTTATTATGGACAGGTTTAATTCTTTGACCTCCGTGAGGGCCAGTCCTTGCTGAGGACGCTGCACGATACGCTGCTTTTCTTTTAGCAAGATTTTTATTTTTAGCGGGGATCTAGGCCTCCCGGATTTCAGTCCCCCGTCAGAACTTGTGGAATTTGTGCCTTTGAGAACAGAGATGGATTGTTGTAGACCATAATGTGGTCTGAGGACGTGCGGATATTTTGGAACCCTGGGGGCGGTGACTTCTATACCCCATTCTGCCAGTTGCGATGCTTCATGGAGGACAGCTTTTTGGGCTTGCTGGTTTGCTAGTCCGACTATGGTGGAGTCACCGTGAGTGTCTGTCTCCAGGCTCTTGAACATCACCCATTCGATCATCCCCGAGGTGATGTGTGCCAGGGAGTCAATGTGGCCGAAGAGTCGTACGATGTTTGACCTATTCAGGATGTCAAAGGAGTCCATGGCTGTAAATCTGGGGGTGAACAGCAGCTCGTAAATTTCTGGTGGTTTATTATTTTCTGGAGAGCGCCGTTGTGCCCCTTCACCAGTGGACACGTGCCTCTGATGAATTGGATGTGCAATGATTGTGTGGCGGTCACCTGGGCACTGCCTGTCTGAGATCGTGATTGGGGGGCTTGCCTCTCTTGACAGTCCTTGCTGCTCATCATTGATAGCGTTCGGGTGTGGGGGGTTGTTGTATATAGCTCCTGATTGCTGGCTACCTGGTGCCTCTGTTGGTGGACCTATCAGACAGGGCAGTACCAACTGCGCTCCCAGGTATGGAGGGTGGGTTGATTCTATCTTGTATTGGGGGACCCAACCAGTTGGACCATTGATGCTGGAAAGTCCTCCGGAAACCACTTGTGAGGGCCGTGGAAGATCCTCCACATTATAATGGCCCTCCGAAGGAGGGATTGAGTGCCTGGGGGCCTCACAAGGGACAGATGATGCGTCACTGGGCTTAACAGTTTTCAGTGCACGGTTTAGGGTGAAGATAGGAAAGGGTGTTGTTTCTTTAGTCTTTTTTTTGCTCTCCGTGACAGCGGTGCATTTGCGCCAGCCGATGCGCATTTGGCCTTTTCCGAGAGAGGAATGCTGACGGATGAGTCGTCGCTTTCGGTGTCAGGGTCCAAAACCCCTAGGTCCCCGCTTCCTTGTTCTGGCATGGTGAGCTTGCTGCATGGCACTGCCAACGAACCTTTAGGTGAGCTGCTGACCGTGGTCAGGGATCGTTCAGTACATCATGCACTCTCGTCAAAGCTGGTGGCTTTTGAGCCAACTGTGTTTGAGGGGACCTCTCTCCAAGGCCCTTGGCTAATGCGAGCATATCTTTTAGAACTTCGGGAAGGCTTGCCCACTTTTCTATAATGGCGGCACCGGAGTTGATGTTGACCGCGTGGGCTTCAAATAGCACCTCTAACTTTGCTATTTTGTCGTCTTGGCGCACTAAGTGCTGGGCGATTGAGTGCAGGAGATCAACTTGAACCTCCATCTTCGTGGACTGCCGCAATAAGGCCCTAGCCATGGTGTCCTGCACTTCTCTTATTATGGACAGGTTTAATTCTTTGACCTCCATGAGGGCCAGTCCTTGCTGAGGACGCTGCACGATACGCTGCTTTTCTTTTAGCAAGATTTTTATTTTTAGCGGGGATCTAGGCCTCCCGGATTTCAGTCCCCCATCAGAACTTGTGGAATTTGTGCCTTTGAGAACAGAGATGGATTGTTGTAGACCATAATGTGGTCTGAGGACGTGCGGATCTTTTGGAACCCTGGGGGCGGTGACTTCTATACCCCATTCTGCCAGTTGCGATGCTTCATGGAGGACAGCTTTTTGGGCTTGCTGGTTTGCTAGTCCGACTATGGTGGAGTCACCGTGAGTGTCTGTCTCCAGGCTCTTGAACATCACCCATTCGATCATCCCCGATTTGATGTGTGCCACGGAGTCAATGTGGCCGAAGAGTCGTACGATGTTTGACCTATTCAGGATGTCAAAGGAGTCCATGGCTGTAAATCTGGGGGTGAACAGCAGCTCGTAAATTTCTGGTGGTTTATTATTTTCTGGAGAGCGCCGTTGTGCCCCTTCACCAGTGGACACGTGCCTCTGATGAATTGGATGTGCAATGATTGTGTGGCGGTCACCTGGGCACTGCCTGTCTGAGATCGTGATTGGGGGGCTTGCCTCTCTTGACAGTCCTTGCTGCTCATCATTGATAGCGTTCGGGTGTGGGGGGTTGTTGTATATAGCTCCTGATTGCTGGCTACCTGGTGCCTCTGTTGGTGGACCTATCAGACAGGGCAGTACCAACTGCGCTCCCAGGTATGGAGGGTGGGTTGATTCTATCTTGTATTGGGGGACCCAACCAGTTGGACCATTGATGCTGGAAAGTCCTCCGGAAACCACTTGTGAGGGCCGTGGAAGATCCTCCACATTATAATGGCCCTCCAAAGGAGGGATTGAGTGCCTGGGGGCCTCACAAGGGACAGATGATGCGTCACTGGGCTTAACAGTTTTCAGTGCACGGTTTAGGGTGAAGATAGGAAAGGGTGTTGTTTCTTTAGTCTTTTTTTTGCTCTCCGTGACAGCGGTGCATTTGCGCCAGCCGATGCGCATTTGGCCTTTTCCGAGAGAGGAATGCTGACGGATGAGTCGTCGCTTTCGGTGTCAGGGTCCAAAACCCCTAGGTCCCCGCTTCCTTGTTCTGGCATGGTGAGCTTGCTGCATGGCACTGCCAACGAACCTTTAGGTGAGCTGCTGACCGTGGTCAGGGATCGTTCAGTACATCATGCACTCTCGTCAAAGCTGGTGGCTTTTGAGCCAACTGTGTTTGAGGGGACCTCTCTCCAAGGCCCTTGGCTAATGCGAGCATATCTTTTAGAACTTCGGGAAGGCTTGCCCACTTTTCTATAATGGCGGCACCGGAGTTGATGTTGACCGCGTGGGCTTTAAATAGCACCTCTAACTTTGCTATTTTGTCGTCTTGGCGCACTAAGTGCTGGGCGATTGAGTGCAGGAGATCAACTTGAACCTCCATCTTCGTGGACTGCCACAATAAGGCCCTAGCCATGGTGTCCTGCACTTCTCTTATTATGGACAGGTTTAATTCTTTGACCGTGACCTCATCGACTGAGTCTTGATGTTGTGTTAGGCCCAAGGGGCTCCATGCCTCCGTCTGCTGCGATCTCCTGGGATTAATTCTGGCTGAGTATATGGGGGTATCTTCTAGTGTGCGCTCTATTGAGTGTTCTAGTTTTTGGAAGAACGATGCCGTTAGCCCGGCCATACCCGGAGTGGTCGTCTCCGTTGTTGCCCGGGGTGTCACTGGCATGCACAGGTGTGTCCCAGGGCTCGTTGGGGGAGAGGGTGCGGTGCCCGTGTTTTGCTTTGCGCTACCTGTCTCCTCCTGTACATCCTCGGTGGTACTCCTGTGAACTTCAGCTAGGATCCTTAACGGGCTTTTCGCTCTGACAGTAGAATGAGGAAGGGCTTCCTGGCTTCGAGCGTCTTCCGGGCTTTGGGCTTTTCTGGAGTCTGCAGGCTCGCAAGAGTAACTGCGGGAATGGTCTTGCTTCAATATTGGCAACCTCGATGTGCCACTGCCCTCGGGTTCTTGTAGACTCATGTCCGTGGCTATCAGGCCACTGGGGGCCTGAAAGAAATGGGTGATGAGACCCTGTGGGAGGGATTTGCCCGGGACTGAGTCCTGAGAATTTTGGAAGTTGGTACCTTTGGTGCTCCTGGTTGTCCTTCTTAGTGCCGTGTTTTCAGGGTTCGCCTCCGCCCCCACCTCCTCCTTCTCCTTCGTGCTCGCCTTGATTTTTTTAAGCGTCATCCTTTGAACACCTTTGGCATCATAAGCTGGAGCTGTGTGATGTGGGGGGGGGGGGTGGTAGGGTCCACTTGCTTGTATTCCTGGTTATCGAGGTGACTCCCCTGTGGGGGCCTTGAGCTTATTGAGCTTATTATGTGAGTCTAGGGAAAGTTACTAGCTCTTCGCGTGAGCAGTGCTATAATGGGCAGCCTCTTTTTCAGGCGGAGAGGGCGGCGGCAAGCGGAGCACACAGGGGGACCGCAGGCTGGGAGACCTAGTCAGGCAGCCCCTTTGTCCGCACCCTCGGCTCTTACTTTGCGACTACCTCTAATGGCTGCCGCGCTCGCCACTGCCACTTACCTCCACGCTGGCTGCTCGGTTAGCCTCCAAAACTCCAGGCTCCAGGCTCTCCGGTTGCTCCGGTACTCGCTCCGGTTCACACTCCGGAAAATTACAAAAGTCAAAAGATCCAAAAGGCACCCGACAGCTGCCTCAACTATAGATGCTGTAGCCCCACACGTCCAGCTCACAGCTCTATTACAGGCTTCCGAGCTTTGCGTCCTCAAATAGCTAACAGTAGGTCAGCGGGACAGCACAGTTTCCCTTGTTCTGTCCACACTGGGGTCGATACCGGGAGCTACAGGGAGCTGCCTCTACTGCCTCTGCTGCTGGGACTGCTGGCGCTGATGGTGCTGCGGTGGTGGTATTGGTGCTGCAGTGCTGGTGCTGCGGTGCTGGTGCTGGTGCTGCGGCTCGGGCTCGGCCCATGACAGGGCTCTGACTCTGGCTTTGACTCTGGCTCTGGCGGGTTTCTAGCGCTTCTGACGTGCACTGGCTCAAGCGCTAGCACACTGATAGCACACTGACAGCACACTAACAGCCTCCGTCGGAAATCCCCTCTGCCGGAATTCGGGATGTCAAGGTTAGTAAGTAGTGGGTGTCCCCTTTTTGAGCGCCAGTTGCAAAACTCAAATGTTTAGGTTGTCTATGTGTTTTGAATATTAGGCACCATACAGGCCACTGAGCTAGCTATGGTTATTTCTTTTTCAGGTAACAGCAGAAGGAAGTGACTTGGGGCTCACGCTTCACAGTTCACAGATCACATTACAGTTTTATGGCCCCTTCTGTGTCTACCCGGTGCCTCCAGTGGCTTCAGTATCAGTGTCTGCCCCGTTTCAGCCCATCCGAGAAAGAACTGCTCTCCCCTTTATCACCTTCAGCCGTCTAGTCCGGACTTGCAGGGCAGCACACTTCCTCTCTTTTGGTGCTCTCACTGCTCACTCTGGCCAGCCACGGGGGTCACGAAGTTTCCTCCCAAGAAAGGAGGTGAAGGTTCTCCTGCTTTGGCCCCCCTCGCGCTCCTCTCACTGACCCATACACTGACGATGTGCAGCGCAGGGGCTCCTGCTCCTCCTGCTGCTCCGCCTTCCCAAATAGGGTGTGTGGCGCAGGGGAAAGTGCAGAAAATGCCGAAACGTTCGTCCTGCCAAATACGTCGTCCTCAGCCCTGCAGAGGCGGTGCGGCGTTCACACTTCTGCTCCCTGCACCTTGGTCTCACTCTCTGCACTCGGCAAACACGAAAACCTGAACTGGAACCGGCTGTAGCAATTACTCAGAGCTCAGGTGACTAGTAAGTCATATGTATTATGTTGTATTGAATTTTCTTAAAGCGGTTGCATACCGACACCTTCCGGACCCCTTTGTGTATCTTTTCCCAGTCTCGAGGCGTAATCTCCTGCGGACACACCCGCTGCCAAGTATCTTCTATTTTTAGGGGGTTATTCTGCTTATCTTCCCGAAGCGCCCTATAAAGGTGAGTCACAAACTTTCGTCGCTCAGCCATGGCGAGCATCATAACCAGGGTGTGAGTGTGTTCTGGGGCTTCCGGGAACGAGGGCCATAGATGTTGCGCCGTCGCCGCTATCTTTGCATACTGCAGAAACTGCCCCGATCCCAGCTCAAAAGTACTAACCGCCTCTTGATATGTAATGAATGTATTATCCGGATAAAGGTCCGATAGCATCATGCAATCTTTCCATTTGTCCATAGACATCACCCGGTCTATGTGGGCAAAGGATGGAATGAGCCAGAAGTCTGCCTCCGGGGCAAACGGTCAACCCCGAATCAGGCGTCGTATCACTCAGTTCCACAATGTCACCCCGAGTCTCACCAGTGGGGGACTTTGATCCTGCTGTCCCCCCCGCCTGCCAAAGGAGTGCACCCAGCTGTCGATCCCCATAGTTACCCTCTAGCAATGACCTCTCCCAGGAGCGGTCCGTGTCCAGCCATGCTATAGCATGCTGCAATTGTGCTGCAAAGTAATAAAGCTCTAGATAAGAGACTTCTAGACTCCCCTTTCCCCACCTACGCTTCATAGTCTCCAGACTAACCCGGCATCTCTTCCCATTCCATAACAATAGGACCAGGAGTGCATCCAGTTCCTTGAATACTTTGTGCGGGAGTTCAAAGAAGGACCCTTGCATTGTATAGAGGCAACAAGGCAGGACCATCATCTTTATCAAGGCGATCTTCCCCATGAGGGAGAGGTTGAGTGTGTTCCAGAAGATGATACTACTCCATAAACCACGGATAATTCTCCCCATATTATGGTGATAAAAGGTGGCTAAAAAATACAATGAGAGATGCTAGGTCAGTAGTGTTGTCTGTCAGTTGTGTCGGACCAAGAAACGTGAGTCCACCAAACCACTAATGAAATATTACTGGGTTGAAAAAAGTTCCCATCAGCCCACCCTTATGATGGAATATCCTCATGTGGGATACATCTCATAAATCCAGATCTCACCCAACGCACCTGGTGATTGTGCGGAGAAGGATTTTGATAGTATTTATCGCAACCACAGTAATTTTCAGATAGTGCAGATGGAGTGCAGTGCTAGTGAAAAACAAAGTGAAGAAGAGTGACAATAAAATTGACTCAAAGGACAAAAAATATGTTTAATGGGTATTATCCTAGGGTCAAAAATTAAAACAACGCCTGATAGTTTCAAATAATAACTATCTGTTGGCGCGGTGCAGTGGGGTCAACATGTTTCAGCTCTAATGGATATAGTGTCCAAGCTTTCTTCAGGACCAGATGGTTCTAGCGACTGCAAAAGTGTGGAATTTATAAATAACAATAATGCTTATAATCATACACAAAGATAATGGATTACTCCTACCAGAAATGTGGAACCCAAACTATAATCTGGCGGATATCCAATCATTCTTTTCTTCCTGGAAAGAGAAGTTTGTGCAGACCAGCAGGTAAAAAATAGTGCATGGAGACATCACAATAAAAAGGACACAACACAACAACACAGACAAGGCAAAGAGAAAATCTCTCTGTGCCGATCAGAAGGTAGAAAGTACTCCTGATGTTAACAATACAAATTTTGTAGTGCAAATTAGTAAAGTAGAACTTACCCATCATTTTGTGGGAAGTCGCCTCACCTCACCCGGCACCCGCTCGGGAAAAAGGGAGACCCCGCTCTGTTAGAATGGAAAATGAAGAGAAACAACACCTCAGAGCCAATTTCAGAGGTGTGTCGATATATTAATCCATCATTCCCAATAAATTTCTAACTGGCCCAGTTTTCAAAAAAGAGAGACTCACCCTTAACATAGAATTGGCTGTGAGAAAAGGTATAAAGGCCAGTCTTTGAGACAAGAATCCATTCCATTCTCACCCATTTAGCCAGGGAGAGAGTGGTGGCTAATATATATCATATATCACAGCTTAGTACATATTGGAAAATAGCTGAAAACAGCTGACTGATAAAGGGAATCCTGTAAGTCTAACCCTGACAAACAGAGTAACAGGCAAGCAAATAGGAGCTACAGTATAGGTTCATTGCAGTCATGGAGAGCCCTACCTGTCCGTCGGTACCTCTAGGCCAGCGTCCGAGAGGGAGTGGAGGTAACTCCTCGCTGCTCGTGTGTCTGTTTTTATACCCGAGGTAATTGATTAAGTGAATACACCTGGCTTGATTTGTTAACAAGGCCGAAGTGCGCCGAATCTAAATATAGACGCTACACTTAACTCGCGCATGCGTCATTGAGCAGCGCCATAGCGTATGTATCTGCCAAAACGACTGTTGGAATAGCGCATGCGCATGGAAGTGAAGCAGCAAGTTGGAGCGCGCGTCTAACGTGAGACGCATGCGTTTGCCAAGTCGGCTATTATTGCCGCGCATGCGCATCACGCTAGAGGTTTAGGCGAGCGTCTATGCGTGAGGCAACAAGCCGGCGCGCACGTCTCTATCGTGAGACGCATGTGTTAGCCAAGTCGGCTGTTCTTGCCGCGCATGCGCACGCTAGAAGTTTGGGCAAGTGTCTATACAGGAGATGTTATACTAAGGAACCTGGCAGAAAAAACGTTCTAACTGCGCTTGTGTGTCTTAAAAAACAGTGCAGCAGGCGTCTACAGATAGATGTTCACAGAGATACATAGTAAAGAGGGGCTATGTTATTTATCACGTTATAGATATTCACCTAATGCCATGGAATACCGAAATAGTCTGATTTATAATAGATATTATCACATAAAAAATGGCAAATTAGGGAAAATAAAAGTAATCATGAGGGTCACGTAAGAAAACTTAGATGCGCATACTCAGTTATGTTATGTGAGACACAATGCAAATCCTAAGTTACTAATTACGTGGACCCCTGGAGTGTAGTATGGATGTTGAATATAGTGATAATATACTTATATGGAACTGGCCTGTAATCATTCATAACGATGTCCACGGTATATCATCATTAAGGCCATTGATGTCACTTTTAAGAAGGTAGATCCATTTCTGTTCCTTTACGAACAGGAATCTCGACACATCACTTATGTGGGGGGGAATGTATGGATGTTCTAATATCACCCAATTCATGTCGTCCGCTGAATGTTTAAGAGCCAGAAAATTATTGGTTAGTCTTGTGGATTGTTTTCGGCACCTAATGGTGCTTTTATGTTCCCCAATTCTCAATTTGATCTTACGGGTGGTATACCCGATATAAAAGGTGGCCTCAGTCCTGCCGATCCATATCCCGAGATACTGAATCGGGTCCGCTGCCCAGGGAAGTTACAGCACCAGACGCTGGATTAACTCCTAGTCACTTTCCGATCCTATTGCGTAAAGCTGCGATTTTGTCTTGTTGACGGACAGTCCAGATGCAGCTGCAAATCGCGTCAGTGCAGCTATCAAGACTGGCAGGGACCGGGTCGGCTGAGTCAGATAAATAAGCGCACCACCCGCATATAGGGGTACGACATGCTCCAAGCCCCCAATCCGGATTCCCTGTCCCTCCAGTATCCCCTGAAGGTGGCAGGCCAATGGCTCCATTGCCAGGGTGAACAGCAAGGGGGAAAGTGGGCACCCCTGCCGCGTCCCCCTTGCTATGGGTATTACATCCGACACGTACCGACCGGTGCGGACCCTCGCCACCGGATGTGTATAGTCCAATTGACAAAACCTTCACCTAGGCCCATTATGAGTAGTACCTGCCAGAAATAGTCCCATCGTAACGAGTCGAATGCTTGTTCGATATCTAGGAACATTAAGGTGCTTTGATGGGCCCGCCCCCCCCCCCCCAATGATTGCATAACGTGGGCGAGGCGGCGGATATTCCGCAGTGTGTTCCTGCCTGGTATAAAACCAGACTGGTCTTCATGGACCAGGTGTCGTAGATAGGGAAGGAGCCTTTTGGCCAAGACTTGGCTGATAATTATAAGGTCCACATTCAGTATCGAAATCGGTCTATATGAACCAGGGAGCAGGGGATCCTTCCCAGGTTTGGGGATCATTACTATCAACGCTTTCCTCATGGAACTTGGTAGCTGCCCGCCCTCACCGGACTCCTCCATAATTTCTAATAATTTAGGGATCAGGACCCCCCCCCCGTATTCCTTATACAGTTCCGCCGCCATGCTGTCCGTCCCAGGGGACTTAGCAGTTTTCAGGTGGGCGATCGCCGCCCTTATCTCCTCCCCTGTAAAGGGGGCCCCCAATGCCTCCTGACTCTCCTGATCCACAGAGGGTAGCTCCACCAATGCCAGAAAAGACTCCACTACCTCAGGGCCTGCAAAAGCATCAGGCACTGAGTATATTCTAGACAACTGGGTCCAGAATACTTTGTTGATCTCGTGTTGCATATTGACCACCTGACCCAGGTCGGTTTTGAGTGCCAGGATCTGGAGGGGTTGCATCTCTGCCCTAATCAGGCGAGCCAATAACCAACCCGCCTTATCGCCTTCCGTATACCAGCGGCGCCTGCTCAGATTTTTATTAAATTTACCCAGCGAGTCCCATCAGTCCCCAATCTTCCCTCGCGTGGCATCCCATAGCGCCGACCCCTCCTTATTCGTGGGAAGCTCCTTAGCTAGAGCCGCCATGTGCTCTTCATGCCGGCGTAGGTCACGCTCTAGCACTTTCTAAACTCCCACCTCTGTAGACATGCATACTCCCTGTAACACCACTTTCATTGCATCCCAGTCAATTGCTCTGGAACTGGCCGAGCTCCAATTTGTCTCAAAATAGGTTTCCAGCCCGTTCGAGATGGCATCCCTATAGGTCGGGTCCCCGAAAGCTTCAGTATTGAGCGTCCAAAGCGGTATCTTAGACTGCGGTCGGCCCAGCGAATACGCTATTAGCAGTGGGGAGTGGTCGGACAAGTAGTGGGCCAGGTACTGGGTTTCCGCTATCCTATGCGCCACCGCCAATTGGATAAAAAAATAGTCTAGTCCACTATAGGTATTGGCAGCGGGTGTGTGACACGAATATTCCCTACGCTCTGGATTCCGATGTTGCCAGATATCCAATATGCCATAGTTTTGGAGCATCTGATCTAGCGCTTCTCTAGTTTTGGGTTTAGTATCCAATTTTGGGGGGTGTCTGTCCAATTACCCGTCAAGGGCACAATTGAAATCTCCCACTATTATCAGTTCTGTGTCTCGATCCAGATCCATCTGCCCCAGAACTCGACTTAAAAAACCCCCATCATCACTATTCGGGGCATACACATTCACCTCGCATACATTACGCCCATCCAGCATCCCTGCAACAAGCACAAACCTCCCCTCGGGGTCCTGCTTGGTATGCAAAACTTTAAAGGGAACCCCCAGAGCCACCCATATAAGCGCACCCAGCGAATACGCTATTAGCAGTGGGGAGTGGTCGGACAAGTAGCGGGCCAGGTACTGGGCTTCCGCTATCCTATGCGTCGCCGCCAATTGGATAAAAAAATAGTCTAGTCTACTAAAGGTATTCGCAGCGGGTGTGTGACACGAACATTCCCTATGCTCTGGATTCCGATGTCGCCAGATATCCAATATGCCATAGTTTTGGAGCATCTGATCTAGCGCTTCTCTAGTTTTGGGTTTAGTATCCAATTTTGGGGGGTGTCTGTCCAATTACCCGTCAAGGGCACAATTAAAATCTCCCGCTATTATCAGTTCTGTGTCTCGATCCAGATCCAACTGCCCCAGAACTCGACTTAAAAGACCCCAATCATCATTATTCGGGGCATACACATTCACCACGCATTCATTACGCCCATCCAGCGTCCCTGCCACAAGCACAAACCTCCCCTCGGGGTCCTGCTTGGTATGCAAAACTTTAAAGGGAACCCCTAGAGTCACCCATATAAGCGCGCCCCTCGCAAACCCCGAATATGAGGTTACGAAGAATTGGCCCCTCCATCTACATTGAACATATTTAAGACAGTCTCCCGACAAGTGCGTCTCTTGGAGCAGCGCAATACTGATCCCATAGCGCCTAAGATAGGTTGCCACCCAAATCGGTTTGATCCTGTTATTGAGCCCCCGCACATTCCACATTATCAGTTTATATCTCTGTGTGTCTCCTTGCATAGGTCCACCGTAATGTGTAACACTGAGCCCTACAAACGTGTAGGGGACCCCATTCCACTTTGCAGCATGCCACCCCAGAATCAGTTTGTAGCAGACCCCTACCCTTACTGCAGTGCCCAGACCCAGCAGCATCCCCAACAAAACCAAAATGTGATCCCCTGACCCCCCCACCCACAGGCAGTAGTACTTCAGTCTCATAACCCAACCTTGGTCTGAGGACTCAGAACCCCGCCCCAAAGCACCACCCTCCCCCCACATCACCTCACCCAACTTGAGGTAACTATTCTCAGAAAAAGGAAAAAAAACACTTTTACTCTCGTAAGATCAAAAACAAAGCCCCCCTCTTCCCAACCACCAAAATAAATCGACTGACTGGCAACGCGTGGCCCCGCCCTACCAGAGGTCTAGCCGGGTCACCTCAGCACACTACAGCCGGCCTTTCAAAAACTGTCCATTTAGCGGGATAACATACCCTCTCAACAATTATTCACCTATTCCCCCCCCAACGTGTCCCCGGGCCCTCTGGCCCCCTCACTCATGTCTTGTAATGCAGTCCAGTGCCCCTTATTGCAGCGCTTGGACTCACTGTGTCTATGACCTAGACCCCCTCGAACACAGCTCTCAGCCCACCAGTCAGTCTTCTCCAGGGCCTGCTCCCACCCGGCCGGTGGCACCCCCTGTGTCCGATTGCATTTCCTGTACCAGGCATAGGGGAGAGAACTGGTTTTGTGTGGGAATCGCCTCCCGTTCCGTGAGGAGTGTGCCATCTGGTCCCACCATGATACGGCCTTCATCCGGTGGCTCCTGGGTTCTCGAACGTTTTTCCTCCTTTCGTCCTTGTCGGTTCCGCGGCCACCCGCTCCGCCTCCTCTGTTCTTGTCAACCTTGGTTTAGATCGAGACCGGCCAAGCCCAGCGAGTCCATCCAATCAGGTGCATTTATCAAAGAAACGCACCTTGTCGTCATGTTGTACTTGAAGCCTGGCTGGGAACATTAGGCTATATTTGATATTGAGGCTCCGCATCCGAAGTTTGACCCCCAGAAAGCCATTACGTAGGTCCTGTACCCTCCTCGTGTGATCTGGGAATATGTGAATCTCCTGGCTCTCAAATCTGGGTGGCCCATTAGTGCGGATGTGCTGCAGGATCGCGTCCCTGTCCCGAAAGTTAAACATTCGAGTAGCGGCCCTAGAGATCTATGGGCCCTCTCCCCTGCAAATATTTTGGAGAGTCGGAGGTTTGGAAATGTTGTGCAAATCCAATCTGTCAGGAATAGGTCAGCCGCCGGCCTTCTGCCTTTTCTGGGAATCCCAGAAAACGGAGGTTGTTTCTTCGTGACCGGCCTTCTGCATCGTCCGCCCTGTCTTCCAGCCTAGCCGAGTGGCCTCGAAAGGTCGTCACTGTCTCTCTTAGCTGTCTGACCTCTGTCTGCAGTGCTGCCAGGTCACCTTCATTTGTCGTAACCCTATCCGCCACCTTGCGGAGGTCTAGGCGCAAATGGTTAATATCCATGGCCATTCCATCGATTTTTTATTTCAGCGCCATTCTGGAATCACGTATTGCTGCCAATATGTCAGCCTTGTCTCGGGCCACTGTGTCTTGTTGCGTTTCTTGGTCCGGGACTGGTCTGAGGCGGTCTGTCACTGACGGGCCCGGCACTGTATATTTCATTATTTTATTCGTTTGGGCCCCTCTAAAAGGTCTTTCCTTCAGCATGGCCAGCGCGGCCGTGCTTTAGGGTGTGTTGTTGTGGGGATCCCGTCCGGGTAACAACAGCTATGTCTTGCATATGTTCACCTTGGTTACCCCCCCCAGGTGTAGCTCCCCACCTTCAGTCCAGAGGCCGGGTCCGTGGTACCGGCAATAGCACTGTGGGCACGCCGCCCGTTGGTTAGGATGACAATGTGGTCCCACTGGGCCGCCCCGCGCGGACCGCCACTCCACTAAACTAAGGGAATTGCCCCCGCACGGATCACTGGTAGCAGGCCTTCACTTGTGCGTTCCTACCCCTTCAACACCGGGGGAGCGCGCTCAATGGGGGGGGCACCTCACCTCCTGCATTGAAGTCCTGCAGGCTTCTGTCAGTTCCCTGCGGGCGTCACTGCCCCTTTACTGTTGCAGGCCACCGCTTAGGCCCTAGTCCCTGGCCACCATGCAGCAGGACACCCCCAGGATTGCCAGGCCTCCTCCTCACTCACCCGGAGGCCTGCGGTGGATCACGGAAGCTCCCCCTGTGTTCCAGAGCCCCCCACACCAGGAGTACAATCACTGTTGGGCCGAGACAAATAGGCCGCACCGTCCCGGCTCGTCCCGCCGTTGTAGGCCTCCACGTAGGCCGCTGACCCATTCCCCACACGGCTCAGCTCTCCCTGAATCACAGGCCTCTCTCCCAGTCACCGGGAGGCCTAAGGCAGTCCACGGCTGTCATCCCCCCGGGTCCAGGGCCACCGTACCAGGAATGCAACCGCCGTTGGGCGAAGGCAGGCAGGCCCCACCACCCGTTCGCACCGTCCTATTTTAGGCCTCCAATCGGGCCGCTTTCACCAGCCGCTATGTGGCTAGACAGTCGTCACATCAATTCAGCGCAGCCCCCTGCAGGCTTCTCAGGCCGCCTCTTCCAGATTTCGGCACAGTAGATGGTAGTATCAGGTAGGCCCCACCATTGTTGTCTTACCACGTTGTTAGAACTGCCCGCCTCTCAGGCCATGGTCTCTGGGCTGCACTCAGCAAGGCACCCCCGGATCTCGGGTCACTGTGTAGCTCACCAGGGGCCCTAGAGGCACTTTACGGCCGTCCCCCGCTGGTTCCCAGGGCTGCCTCCCCGGGATCACTGTTATGCGGGGCAGAGTTAAGTAGGCCTCTCCGCCCGCTCTCTCGTAGCCCTCTGCAGCCCCCGCCGGGGCCATCTCTCCACCCCCGCTCCTCAAGGCTGCCAACCGCTCACAATCCGCCTCACTGGGGGTCACGGGCACCCGCACTCCTCATGTGCGGGCTCTGGTACCTCTCCGCTGCCGCCCCCGCGCCGAGCCTCCCGCTGGCAGCCTCTGTGCACTGCGGTGCAGGATATAAGCGTGACTCTGGCCGCCCAGGACGACGTCTTGTGCTGCTATTGTCCGCCCCCACCGGGATCCAGGTATTCAAGGGGGGGGTCCCGTAGCTCGACAGGGCATTACGGGTCTCATCCAGCCAGGATAACTACAGGATTCCGTTCGTTGGGCAGGAGTCTCACTGAACCACATCTTGCCCGCCATGTTGGTAAGTCACGCCCCCAGATCACACTTTTAGTTATCCGGTGTAAATCCCTTCAGTAGTTGTTGAAGAATGTAAGGGCAAAGAATAAGAATATCTGTAGCAGCTGAGACTTAGCGAATAATAACGAGCTCTTACAGGAAAATGCAGAGCTCTGATGGGCAGCCAACACGTCACTTAGAAATTGTTGGCAGCCATTTTTGTACTCAGCACAAAAAATTTTAAAAGAGAAAAGGGGGCAGTGTAAGAATACCCTGACCCCCAAGCCTTGGTCTTGTGGTTTCCCTGGAGTGCGCCATAATATACAAGCATTTTTTCTTTTACTGCAAATTCACATAAATAAGGGGGTTTAAAAAAACACATGTGCGGGCTCCATCCACGTGTTCAGATTATAGCCCCCAGGTGGGCCAGATCCTGGGGACATGCAGGATTTTTAAAAAAAACAGAGGGGGGCGCATGGGGCCCCCCTGCTAGGGCTTAGTACTGCCCCGGGGACCACCACCTCCTGTGGTTTATTGTATTAAGGGGAATGCGTGAACCCCCTGGGCCCAGGGGACCACCACCACCTCAGGGCTATGTTAAAAAATAAAATGGGGGGGACTGAAAAGATCCCCTCCCATCCCCAGGGACTTCCACCTCCCCCAGGCAAAATATGAAGAAATGGGACCTAGTGAACCCCCCCACCAGGAACCACCACCTCCCTGGGGCTAAATTGTTTATGTTGAGGGGGCCTCTGAGATTTCCGGGTACCACCATCTCCGTAGGGCCAAATTTTGATTTTAAAACTGAGAGGGGGTGTCACAGGCCTGCTCCTAGGGCATTAACGTCCCTGGGGGTCCACCACCTCCCGGGGCCAGCCCTTGCTCCCAGAAGGAGGGGGGCCATGCAACCTCCCACTTGGAGCCATACATGGCCGTGGGGACCCCCAGGGCCAGCTCCTGCAACTCCTTGGGTGCCCACTGCCGGGACATAGCTATTTCCTCTGACTTGGCGGGAGCTGTGACAGCCAAGTCAGAGCAAACACTCTGCTTCCCACAAGCGAGAGCTGACAAAATTATCTCTCGCTGGAAGTGGATGTTTCGTCTGTTTCCCTGCCCACTGTCAAGTGGGCAGGAAAATAGTCGAAAGGATTGATCTCCTAGACAGGGAGCTGCATGTTTAGCAGCTTCCTGTCTGTGAGAGTAATGACAGCTACCCCAGGAGGCGGGGTGCCAGCTGGAACCACAGGGGCATTCAGACTACACCCGCTGTCCCAGGAAAAGAAATCAGAATAAAGGTCAGGTATTAGCAGAAAGAGGCAAGATAAAGGCCAGAAATTACCAGAAAAAGCAGAATAAAGGTCAGAAATGAGCAGAAAGACTGAAAATAAAGTTGAAAAATGAGCAGAAAGATGCATGATAAAGGTGAGAAACAAGCAGAAAGAGGCAGAATAGAGGTCAGTAACTAGTAGAAAGAGGCAGAATGGAGGTCAGAAACGAGCAGAATAAGGCAGAATAAAAGTCAGAAATGAGCAGAAATAGGCCAAATTGAGATCAGAAACGGGCAGCAAAAGGCAAGAGAAAGGTTAGAAACTAACAAAAAGAAGCAGAATAAAGGTCAGAAACGAGCAGAGACAGAATTAATGATGGTCAGACGAGCAGAAAGAGGCAAAATAGAGATCAGAAATTGACAGAAAGAGGCAAAATAAAGATCAGAAACGAGCAGAAAAGCAAAATAAACGGTAGAAATATGCAGATAGAGGCACAATAGAGATCAGAAACTTGCAGAAAGAGACAAACTAAAGATCAGAAATAAACAGAAAGAGGCAAAATAGAGGTCAGAAATGAGCAGAAAGAGGCCCCTAACAAACCTCAGCCGTCGAAGGTGACTTCATCCCCCAACTTGTAGTGCTCCAGGAGTCACGTTTGCAAAGTGGTTGAGAAAGGGGGTGTGGGCCTCCGACAAGGTCTTAGCAATGCTGCTGTAAGGGGCTTACTGGTGGTAACAATAGGGGTTCTTGGTCCCAATGACCCTGAGCAGCAAAGGAGACTTAATCACCCAACCAGTAGTGTGCCAGGAGGCGCATTTGCAGAGTGATTGAGAACGAGGACAGGGCTTCTGATGAGTTCTCAGCAATTCCACTGTGGGGCAATCACTGGTGGCAACAATAGGGGTTCTTGGTCCCCAGGATCCCTCAGAAGCCAAGGGGACTTCATCCCCCAACCAGTTGTGCGCCAGGAGGCTCGTTTGCAGAGTGGTTGAGAAAGGGTGTGGAACCTCTAACGAGGTCTCAGCAATTCCACTGTGGGGGACTTACTGGTGGTAACACTGGGGGTTTTTGGTCCCCAAGGACCCTCAGCAGCCAAGGGGAATTCATACCCCAACTAGTAGTGTGCCAGGAGGTGCATTTGCAGAGTGGTTGAGAGAGGGGGCAGTGCCTCCAACGAGGACTCAGCAGTCCCACTGTGAGGGACCTAACTGGTGGCAACAATGGGGGTTCTTGGCCCCCAACTACTCTCAGCAGCAAGGGGACTTCATCCTCCAACCAGTAGTGCACAAGGAGGCGCGTTTGCAGAGTGGTTAACCAAGGGGGCATTGCCTCCAACAAGGTCTTAGTAATCCCACTGTGGGGGACTTACTGGGTACAACAATAAGGGTTCTTGGCCCTCAATGGCCCTCAGCAGTCAAGGGGACTACATCGCGTAACCAGTAGTGAGCTAACTAATCGCAGCATCCAAGGGGACTTAATTTGGTGTGTCGGAGCATACTCCACCCGCTCATGGAACTCTGTGGAATTTGGTGGAGTGAAACTCTGCAAGCTCTGCCCAGGCCTAGCAGAAAGATAAAGAATAAAAGTCAACAATGAGCAGAAATAGGTGAAAATAGAGGACATAAGTGAGCAGAAAAAAGCAGAAAAAGAGCATAAATTTAGGATAACCCACTGAGGCACTCCTGCACCCAATCACAGATCCACTCAGACACTCATGCACTCACTCACACACACATTGAGACACTAATGCACTCACTCACACACTCACTCTCAAATGTTACAGTTAGGAAATAACATTAAAAACCATAGAAATTCAGTGAAAAAAACAAAGGTTACAAAGCTGTCATAGTTAGGAAATATAATTTAAAAAAACTATAGAAATTCACGGAATAACAAAGGTTACAGAGACTTTAGAGTTAGGCTCAGATTGCAATCATGCAATACCGTAGAAATTCACCAGTTACCTGAGCTAACTATAACTTATGCCCCCGCAATGCATTGTTTATGACCTCACATATTACATCACTCATGACATTGTCAGTGACATCTCAAATGACATCATCCACAGAACTAATAACACACCCACTCACACCCCATGCAACATCTTATACACCCACTCACACAACCGCGCACATACCCATGCACAAACCCATATATACACCCACTCATGCATAAAATCAATCAATCAATCAATCTGATCATTTGTAAAACGCACTACTTACCCGTGAGGGTTTCAAGGCGCTGAGGGGGGTGAGGGGGGGTGCTACTGCTACTGGTCAAAGAGCCAGGTCTTGAGTCATCTCCTGATGGTCAGCAGGTCTTCGGTTTGTCGTAGGTTGAGGGGGAGTGTGTTCCAGGTCTTGGCGGCGCGGTGGGAGAAGGACCTGCCTCCGGAAGTGGTTCTACGGATGCGTGGGACCGTGGCCAGGGCGTGGTCGGCGGAGCAGAGTTTCCTGTTGGGTACGTAGAAGGAGAGTCGGCTGTTGAGATAGGCTGGGCCAGTTTTGTGGAGTGCCTTGTGTGTGTGGACCAGGAGCTTGAAGGAGATTCTTTTGTCGACGGGGAGCCAGTGCAGGTTCCTCAGGTGGGGGGTGATGTGGTCGCGGGGCAGGACGTCGAGGATTAGGCTGCAGAGGCGTTCTGGATTCTTTGCAGTCTATTGATGAGCTTGGACGAGGCTCCGGCGTAGAGGGCATTTCCGTAGTCGAGTCTGCTGCTGACTAGGGCTTGGGTGACGGTTTTCCTCGTGATAGTCGGGATCCATCTGTAGATCTTGTGGAGCATACGGAGGGTGTTAAAGCAGGTGGAGGAGACAGCGTTGACATGTTTGGTCATGGTGAGTTTTCGAGTCGAGGATGACTCCCAGGTTGCGTGCGTGGTTGGTAGGAGCCGGGGTGTCCCCAGTGATGCGGGCCACCAGGAGTCGTCCCATGCTGAGGAGTTGGGCCCGAGGATGAGAATCTCCGTCTTGTCTGAGTTCAGCTTAAGTCTGCTTTCCTTCATCCAGTCGGTGACGGCCTTCATTCCCTGGTGGAGGTTGGATTTGGCGGTGAGAGGGTCCTTGGTGAGGGAGAGGATCAGCTGCGAGTCGGTGTAGGAGATTATGTTGAGGTCGTGCTGTCGGGTGATGCGTGCTAGTGGGGCCATGTAGACGTTGAACATTGTCGGGCTGAGGGAGGATCCCTGTGGGACACCGCAGATGATCTCGGAGGCTTCGGACCGGAACGGGGGAGGCGGAATCTCTGAGTTCTGCCGGTGAGGAAGGAGGTGGTCTGGTCCAAGGCCTTGTCTCGGATCCCTGCTTCGTGGAGGCGAGTGCGTAGTGTGCGGTGGCAGACGGTGTTGAAGGCAGCGGAGAGATCTAGGAGGATGAGGGCCGCCGTCTCGCCATTGTCTAGCAGGATCCTGATGTCGTCTGTGGCGGCGATGAGTATCTATATGAGAGAGTGAGTGGGTGTGTGAGAACTACTCACACACCCACTCACTCACTCGTATAGATACTCACACAACCAGTCACCCATACAGATACTCACACTCGTTCACCTACTTACACACCCATGCAGCTACTCATGTACACTTACCCATACAGACACTCATGTACCTGTTTACTCACCCGTACAGCCACTCATGCACTCCCTCATTCACCTTTTATAACCACTCACACACCGGCTCACTCCCCCATACATCCACTCATGCACCCTCTCATTCAACATTTATAGCCAATTTAACACCCACTCACTCACCCATACAGCCACTCACACAGACATTCACTTACTCATACAGCCACTGACAGACACTTGCTCATCTATTGCACAGTCTCTCACAAACCCACTCACTCATCCATATACCACTTACATAACCACTCACTCACTCATACAGACACTCACACAGCCACTTACTCACCCATACAGGTATACAGCTCCACACACAACTACTTACTCACCCATACAGCCACACCCACACACCATATATATATATATATATATATATATATTGCTCACGAGCGGTCCTGTCGCAGAGGGAACGGTTTTGCGAGTCGGTGCTGGGTTCGGGACCAGGGCCGGGTCCCGTGTTGATTTTTACACAAAAGGAAAGCCAGCACTCCGCTTGTTGTTCCTTCTCACGGCAGGGTAACACTGCCGTAAGAAGGAACCGTCTGGTTCGAAACACGTAGGCTACAACAGTGTTTTGAATAAAATACAACTACATCCAACAAGCGGAGTGCTGGCTTTCCTTTTGTGTAATAATATATATATATATATATAATATTGATTGAGTATATGGACTCACTGAAAGAGACTCTCGCTATTCACATCTGTAACTTTATTGTACCTTTGATGAGATCTCATGCGTTGTCTGCTGCGAAGCGCGAGGCATCTTATTATAGGAACCCCACACTTTAGTTATGAGTAACTTCTATTGTAATGTTGTAGAATCAGAAGTCTCAGAAATTGATCTAATGCATGTGACTATTTATCTTATAAGGGGACATTAGCCGATCCACGGCTGGATGTTTTTTGAGTCCATTTTGGATGTTTATTAGTTATATACCATGCATGTAATATGGCTGTTGCCCATCTGTGGGCTTTAACTCGTCTCTTGTGGATTAATGTTATTTAAAACAAACACTGCAAGATGTCCGCCACCATTGTATGTATTGTATGTATGGTGTAAATCCCCTTTCTATGTCCATGCCTATGTGAATGTGGGAGTAACTTTGTAAGTTTAAAAACATGTCGGGAGTAAACACAGTGCATCACACACTGACGAAGGCAGAACGCCGAAACGCGTCTGTGTGCACCCCCTTGCTAAATAAAAACTAGCGTGTTGAAACCTCCACCCTCGAGTGCTGTGACATTCTTCCACGAGTTTGGGAGGATTTGGAGCGTCATGTGTGGCGGCGTCCACGAGCCGCCTACAGCACCCGCCGACGAGTGAGCAGCCGCTTTGTGGAAAAAGGAGCGTTTTGAAGTGCATGGCTGCGCACCGCCTTGTCCAATACGGGGATTCGAGCCCGAGAACAGAGTACGGAGGAGTACGCGAAGCTGCTGCAGCCGCTGTTGCTGAGTGTCTCCCGAGGAAGACGTCTCTGGTGAGCACTAATACTGCTTTGAAATCGTTTATCCCCATAACTGCATGACAGCAAGCATTGGAATTGTTTGGCCAGGCGATAGAGGGGCGGAGCGCTCAACACGCTGAAACTGCGGGGGGGAAGCACCACTTGCATGCACGAGTCCAGAAGATACACAGCAGGAACTCAATACTGTGCAGGACACTTGCATAACTCGACATGTTCTCAGATGCAGAACGACAAGCGGCAGCAAAGGGCATGTTTAAAAGGCAAGAAAGAACGCCTGGTACACATGAGAAACCAACAGCGGAAGCGCCCAGTAACCCACTTCTGATGACTTTGACTAAATTAGAGCGACTCCATGAAAGGGAGATTCGCAAGTGGTGGGAGGCAACGAGTCTTACCAATTACATTGAAGAGGAGAGGGTGCCACGAGGACTGAGGGTCCATACAGTACCCTCCTATGAGAACCCAGACCCGCAACTGCTCACAGACTGGTTCGAACACACTGCTCAATACTGTGAGGGCACATTGAAAATACTCGTAAAATATGCATGGAGCGACAGAGAGCGGGCATTGGCAGATATCGCATCAATCAACAGCGAATTGGATAGCGAAACGGAACCTGGCCTAATAACAACAATTGAACAGATGAAAGAGCAGATGAAAGCTAGGCTAGTAAAATATGAAGCCAAAATAAGACTCCGAAAACAAGAAAAATACGAGAGAGACGCTAATGATTACCACACTGGACGCGTACTCACGTATGCGAAAAAGTTCGACGCTCCACGCAAAGCCCTCCAGAGAAGCCGAAAAGAAGGTGCTGCAACATCAAATGAGATGGGAGAAGTAACATCTGAATCTGATGTAACCGAAAATGAATCGGAAGGCAATCAATCAGACCCGGAAGAACGTAGAACCAACAGAGGGTCGAAGACAGCAGAGAAAAGTAAGAAGACCCCTTTTCAGGAGGAGTACGAAGTAATAAAAAGCTCCTGGCTCCGGGGTGGAAAAAACAAACCACCGGATGCGAAATCCCAAGCAGCAGAAAAAGTAGGAGAACCAGAAGGGCAGGTGGGGGGAGCAAGAGGCAGAGGCAGAGGTGGAGTGCGACCACCTCTCTGGTCGAAACGGAATCGTACCAGCAAGAAATAGTGCCATCTGCAATCAATACCATCAGAATGAACAACACCATGAATACCCCCTAAATTACGAACACTGGGAATGAAGAAAAATCAAATCTAACAGTGGTCAATCTGACCACTAGGGAACTCACGACTGAGGAAGAACAAGTCTTAAGCCTCGGACTAACCTTTTGCCGCAACAATGAGTTGGAATACACCCAGACCAAAATAGACTTGTTTCGCTTCACACGCAAGTTAAAATTACATAAACATTTTAAATTGCGACCACATCTACAAAACAAAGCTAGCCAAGGATCTAGGATAACAGCAACAGACGCCCTCAGCGTTAGGGATCTACGTTCAGTGGAAACACTGGATGACCTAGAATCGGAACGAACACAGGACCTTGCACAACTAAATATAGCCCAAAGAGCTGAAATGCAAGGTGTTGAACAGGAGAGAGACACAAGCGGATTTAAACCAGTGTCCACCTTTGTTCCCCAATCTCCTTGGGATGCCATAGATGTGTTTTCTGAAGCGACGAATGATGATCTATTAAAGTACCGTAAGGCCAACCACCAGAACTCATATCATAACATCACAGAATCACAAAGACAAGCTCTGAAGACTCTAATGACAGACACGGATATAATTGTGAAGCCCTCAGATAAGGGCGGGAATGTGGTTTTAATGACACGTGAAAACTACAAACAGGAAGCTCTAAGGCAGCTCTCAGACGAGAAATTTTACAACAAATGTACTAATGAGATCTACCAGTAAAGCATTAAAGACTATGATACACTTATTGCTAAGTGGTATGACCGTCATATGCTGAACAGAGATGAACACCTGTTCTTACGTACAAACTGCCCCATGACTCCTACATTCTACCACCTCCCAAAACTACACAAACATCGTGACTGTCCACCTGGCCGCCCAGTCATTTTCTCCATTGGGAGCCTCACAGAAAGCATGTCTCGTTTTGTGGACCATACTCTGTTTCCCTTGGTATCTACCTTGGACTCCTACGTGCGAGATACTAAAGACTTCCTGATGAAATTACAGAACTTGGTGTGGGAAGAAGGATATTTGTTGATGGTATTAGACATCACCAGCCTCTACACAATCATTGAACACCATCATGGACTAGAGGCTGTGAAGTTCGCTTTAGAACAACGTCAACTACGCTTTTCGAGACACAATATAATGATTCTCGAATTCGTAGAATTCTGCCTGACCCACAACATTTTTCTGTTCGAGGATCAATTGTATATTCAGAAGTCTGGGACTGCGATGGGTACCTGCTTTGCCCCCAGCTACGCGAACTTGTTCGTGGGCTGGTGGGAGGGGCAGGTACCCAGGAGCTGCAAAATAGGAGGGAAAGAAGGAAAGGTCATCTGTTGGCATCGATATATCGATGACCTTTTCCTAGTGTGGAAAGGTGACTTAGCAACAGCGCATGAATATATCAATGTCCTAAATAGGAATAAAATCAATCTACATTTCTCGGGAACAGTAAGTCCGGTGGCAGCGGACTATCTGGATCTCAGGATCTATGTAGAAGAAGGACATCTGCACACAAGTCTCTTCAGAAAAGATACTGCTGGCAATTCGACACTCTTTGCCAGCAGTAGCCACCCTCCTCAACTGATCAACAGTATCCCCTACGGGGAACTGTTGAGGCTTCGTAGGAACTGTTCAAAAACATCTGATTTCGAAGCGGCTGCTTCGGAATGTATATCCCGGTTTAAGGTCAGGGGCTATGGGGAGAAACTACTCAACCACACACTGAGTAGAGTCATCGCTGAGCGCACACCGGCTCCAGGAGGGGTCACAGCGCTTTACCGCTTGCTGCACGCTGCACTGACCTGACAGCGGGGATCATCGCTGAGCGCACACCGGCTCCAGGAGGGGTCACAGCGCTTTACCGCTTGCTGCACGCTGACAGGCAAAACCACGCAGCGCCGCTGGGTTCCTGATGCTGTAACTGGACTACAGCTCCCAGCCTGCTCTGCAACCACACCGCTTCCTCTTCCTGTGGAAAGCGCCAGGAGGCGCACAAAAGGGAACAGCTTCCTCCGCGTCGCGGACGCGCGCGGTCGGCGCCGGGCGGAGCCCGGGCAGAGGGCGGGCCGTCTGTGGCCGTCAGGGGACGACAGAGGACAGGACAGGCCATATCCTTTGGCTGCCGTCATGGGGAAACGTAAGCTAATGAGACAGGATAACGACAAGGACGGTAAGAAACCTAAGGTGGCTAAGAAACAAGACACCATAATCTCTTATCTAACTTCCGCTGTGGGAGCCTTAAATGAGGAAATTGCCATCGCTGAAAAGGAGCTTGGCCTTGATTCAAGGGATTCTTCCATTACTGTCTCACAACACGCCCCACTTCTAATCAGTGCACCCCCTGTCCCCCTTGAGCCTGTTATTGCTATTGTACAACCACCACAGGCCCCCATACCATCAGAAGTATCATCCCTTACGGCACAAGAACATGACTGTGGACCGGTACCCCCACAAGAACATAAACGTACGGGGGCAAAGGGAAAACGCTGGCTTGCAAAGAAAGGTCACATTAAAAACAATAAGTCTACTTTGGACCCGGACCTGGCCGATTCAGTCGTCCCATTTGATGCAAGGGCCATGAAGTACATGGCAGACTTAGTGGAGGGGATGTTTGAGTCCCGCCTAGAGCCGGCCCTTGTTGCTATTGCTAAAGATATTGTGGATACTCTTAACTCCTGTGTATACAGACTCCTGGACAAATGTAAAAATCTTGATCATTTCGTTAAAGAGTATAAAGCACAAACTAATAGGACATTGGTCCAGAAGGATTTGGGGACCAGACCCAACATTTTTTCTGGGCCGCGCGTAGCTAATGAAACAGCTGTGAGTCAGATTTGTGATAACGCTGTGGGGTCTAGAGAGTCTAGAGAGTCTCAGACAATCCCTGGGGTTCAGCAGGGTATGCCCGACAAAGTTCTACCTCAAGCAGGTGACATGAAGACAAGCTCACCACCGTTTCCCCCTAGTAAACCTCCCCAGAATAGGAACCGCTTTTTGCACCTCCCTCCTGAGGCGGCCCCTCTAGTAGCTGTCTTAACTGGAATTCCTCCTTTGAGACCTGGTATGATAGAAACTGATCACGATCTATTGGCTAGGACTCAAAATTGGTGCTCTCAATTCTGTAGTGGGGGAAATGACATTTCTATGAACATTATTTCTGCAAGACGGGCAGAATGGGTAGGTAGACGGCGTAAATGCCTATCTGGGGATTGTGTGGTTATCAACTTTAACCTCCCTAATGTTGTACACAGACTGTTTTGGGACGGTTCTGAACTTAAAGGTACTTGTATTAGACCCTTACCACTGGGTTATTTCTATCCACCTGACAACTATCCAGTTAATCACCTGAATAGGCTGACCCTACCACCTACGTGTTTTACAGGGAAGCCTTACACATCCAAATATTCCTATCAGGCAAGACAGACTGAGCTTAGACAGGGTGGTTGGATTACAGTGCAACATAGTAAAAACCCGCCCCCAGTCATTGATTCTCTTATACCTACCACTACAGAAAATAGATTCTCAGTACTGACCGATATGGAATCTAATGATTGACTAAATAATCACGTTTCAAGTAACGGGGATAATAGACAATTACTAGACAATAAAACTTCACGAAAATTTTTAAGTTGGAATATTGCAGGTTTGCATAATAAACGAAATGATCCATCATGGATTAATTATATTCAATGCCATGATATAATAGCCTTGCAGGAAACATGGGACCTAGATAATGATTTCTGTCTGGATGGTTTCTCTTTCTTCTGTGTGAAGGCAGTTCCAGGCCGGAGAGGCCGACCAAGGGGAGGCTTGTTACTCCTGGTCTCTTTGGATCTGGTAGGATCTTTTAATAGACTGGAGTTTGCATCTGATAATATATTGATTGTAGAATGGGGGGGTTTAACCCACACCACCATCCTGCTGATCAACTTTTATAATGTCATAGAGAAAGAAGTATGCAACTCTAATTTTATGGCTTTAGAACGTTTTTTAAATGAATATAAAAGTTCACATAGCACTTCTATCGAAATTGTGGTGATGGGAGATTTTAATATTCACCCATGTAGATGGGATTGCCTGGCGGACCAGCAGATGGGTCCTGCTGGATCCCTTGCTGTACATTTTGAACATACCCCACAGGGGGAAGCCTTAGAGGCTCTATTAGCGAGTCTTAACCTCTTTGAGGTAGATGGGTTTAGGGGCGAAGAGAGATTAGTAACATTTAAAACGAGGGAATCCGGCACAGTCATAGACTATATATTTGTCTCAGTTGGTCTGATCCCTGTAGCCACCTCATATACAGTTGAGGATTCTGTATATAGTGATCATAACCCCCTAGTCATGACGATAGATCTAGGAGATATAACTATTAGACGCAATGCCGGTGGCATAACTAAAGACACCCTGAAACTCAAAGATCAATCCAGAAGACTTAACTGGGCGAAAGTAGTCCCTGACTCATTTATGCTGGATTTACTCTCCAAAGCAGAGACAGACTTTACAGTCTGCCTTGATGAAGCGGCCGATGGTACCAACATCATTGATTATTTTTCATCAATTTGTAATAAGATCAATGAGGGCCTAAAAACCAAAACTAAATCTATAGCATCCAACCACCCACGATGGTTTGATGGCAATTGCTCTAAAGCCCATAAGGCCTTATTGCACGCCCTGAAACAGAAACCGAGGAACAGGGAGGCAGTAGTTAGTCTGAGGAGCGCCTATAAGCAAGCCATTGCCTCTAGAAAGAAGGACATTAAAATCACAGCCTGGCATGACCTTAGTTCAACAGATACACGGAAGGATAGTAGTAAATTCTGGGGCATAATTAATCATCCGTATTTTTCCTGTACAGAGAATGCTGTATTAGACTGTGTGATCGCAGATGATTTGTGGGTTGCACACTTTAGTAAGATCTATGACAATGAGGCCACGGATACACTCTCGCCAACTGATTTTACATCTATTAATAGTCCCCGTATGTTACACTTTGAAGTGGCTGATGTTGAAAAGGCAATTATGGATACATCCAAAAACAAAGCCCCAGGCCCAGATGGGGTGCCAGCTGACCTTTACATGACAGAACCAACCTTATGGGCTAAGGTGCTCACTAATGTTTTTAATTCAGCTGGTATCAATGGTTTTCCCCCTTCATGGTCTACATCAACCATAATACCGGTGTTTAAAAAAGGCTCGAGATGTGACCCCTCCTGCTACAGACCAATCTCCTTAATCGACTCTGCCGTCAAAATCTTGGGCAGAGTGATTCTTTCAAAACTGGAGGATTGGCTGAAAGAAGGAGGGGTTCTCTCTAACCTTCAATATGGTTTCCGTGCTAAAAGAGGTACATTAGATCAATGCCTCAACTTGCAAATGCTTATTAGCAAGTATACCCAGGCGAAAGAAGGCATGCTCTATATGGGGTTTATGGACTTATCATCAGCCTTCGATCTGGTTAATAGGGGGAAACTGTGGGCAATTCTGAAAAACTTGGGAATTGACCCTTGTTTAGTGAATTTTCTGGATACTCTCCACCAAGGACTGAAGGCCAACATTCGTGTTAACAGGGAAGGAGGATGCACCCGTTATTTCGACTCTAAGCGGGGCGTAAGGCAAGGGTGCATCTTGGCCCCTTTACTTTTCACACTTTATATAAATTCCATTGACAAACATTTGATAAAAACCACTCAGGACATTCCGCTTGTGGGAAACTCTGCAGTCCCGGTCCTGCTCTATGCCGACGACGCGGTATTGTTGGCACGTACAGGACTGGGGCTGCAGAGACTCTTAGACTCCTTTGGTGGCTTTATGGAATCGTTAGATCTAAGTGTGAACAGTAAGAAGTCCCACGTCATGGTGGTAGGAAAGCGCCCAAAAACATATAGAATACAGTCTTTCTCTTGTAATGGTGTTGCCTTGTCAATTGTCCCCGTGTTTACGTACCTTGGTGTAATTTTTGATCTAAAGGGAAGCTGGGCTCCCCAAATTAATGCTAAATGCCTTGCAGTTGCCAGATCATCATCTGCTTTAATGGACTTTGTTAAGCGGTTAGGATCCAGGCCCATGGAGGCACTCCTATCCATCTATAAATCAAAATGTATATCTATTGCACTGTATGGGGCTTCATTATGGGGATATTTGCAACAGGAAAAACTGCAAAAAATTGAGAATAAGTTTTTAAGGAATCTCTTAGCAGTTCCCCAATCAACGCCTGTCTATACTATTCATACGGAGTTGGGACTGAGTTTCATCTCCGACCTTATTCACTTAGCCCCTATAGCGTGTTGGGTTAAGACATGGACCAACAAGGAGATCTCACTGAACCATGCCATCCTAAAAGACGTAATGGCACTTGATAAAGCAAATAAAATACCCTGGCTATGCTATATAAGAGATGTCTTTGCCAAACTGGGACGACCAGAGCTTTTTAATTCCCCGCATTTGTTGCAAAAAAAGATTTGAAGTGGGTGAAGACAAACTTTTTGAGGATGGTAGAGCAAGAACGAGAACAGCTGGAAATGTGTAAACCCCTTGTGAGAGCAAATTATGTTCTGAAAACTACTTCACAAATAGAACCATACCTCAGAATTGTTTCCATCCCACAGCATAGACATCTCCTGATCAGATTTAGACTGAGTATTGTTCAATACACTTTGGGTATCTCATGTGTGTGGGGGAATCCAGACCTTACACCTCCTTGTAGCTGTGATAGTGTCTCCCCCCAAAGCCTCTTGCACTTCATCATGTTTTGCCAGTACTTTTCGGATATCAGGAAGCGACATCTACTGCCTATACTTAGAGAAGCGGGATTCACCCAGGTTAAACCAGCACTGATGTTCTTACAAATGTTAAGTACACCGAGGGTGATGTTTGGGGTTGCAAGGTTCCTGGTGGCTGCTGTACGTAATAAGAATAGGAGGTATGCCCTTATGCAATTGGAGATCTGATTACACCCTTTTTTTCAATGTACAGATTATATCCCTCTGTTAATGAATTATGTGATTTTTTATCTGTGGATGACCGCATCACCAACACTTGATTTTATGTCTCTTATCATGTATAATACCGTATACCATGTAAGATTATATCTTTTTATGTATTTTTTTATCAATATTGTGTGTAATATTATTGTGTGATCGCTTTTATGATTTTTATTAATCGAAATAAAGTGCTATTGACTTGACTTGAGTAGAGTCAGAGGAATAGAGAGACAGACCCTCCTGACTAATAATCCTGACCAGGGGAATCGTAGAAGAACACCAGGTGATGACAAGGGTAAATTCAGAGTTATAACTCCCTATTCATCAGGAGCGGAAACACTAAGAGCAATGCTTAGGAAGAATTGGCATATTCTCCTAACAGACACTGTACTGAAAGATGATCTACCAAGCCAGCCACTTTTAACTTTCAGCAAGGCCAGATCATTAGGCGATATGTTGGTGACGAGCCATCTCGAAAAAGTGCCCCCGAGAAGCAATACCTTAAAGGAGCAAAGAGGCTTTTACCCCTGCGGCTGCTGCAAAGCGTGCGCAGGAAGTAAAAGAGTCCTCTCTTATACCATAACTGAGACTGGCAAGAAAATATATATCAACAAATTTATCACCTGCAGCACACAATATGCTGTTTATTGCCTCCAGTGTCCATGTGGCCTGCGCTACATTGGGAGCACTATTAAGGAGATTAAGCTCAGAATACTCGAACATATGAGAGCAATCGACAAAGTGGATCAGGCTTATCCAGTGGCTCGCCACTTTGCGGAGGCCCACAATCGAGATCGGAGCAAGCTCCAGTATTTTGGCCTAGATGTTGTCCCCCACAATATACGTGGTGGTGACCGCCTACGTAGATTAAGAAGACTTGAATCCCGCTATATCATAGACCTTACAACCAAACATCCTAAAGGTCTGAATAGTGGGGAGGAGATGGCCTTCCATTTGGGGAAATAGGTACATAAAAATCTGATAACAACATTAGGTACACATGGTTTTGTGATGATAGCTCACTGAAATAACTGTAATTAGAACTATTTGAGTGTCACTTTCCATGTATTGTCTGTAAGAAATGGATGCACAAGCTCTTTAAAATGATCTAATTTAAGTCATATGATCATACCTATGCACGAGAGTCCACTTTATGCTACATGATCCATAGCGTTTGATCTATTCCAAAATTCTTCAGTATGATTTTACAATATGGTTAGAGTTTGGAATTTGTGGAATATCCTTTTGATTGAGTATATGGACTCACTGAAAGAGACTCTCGCTATTCACATCTGTAACTTTATTGTACCTTTGATGAGATCTCATGCGTTGTCTGCTGCGAAGCGCGAGGCATCTTATTATAGGAACCCCACACTTTAGTTATGAGTAACTTCTATTGTAATGTTGTAGAATCAGAAGTCTCAGAAATTGATCTAATGCATGTGACTATTTATCTTATAAGGGGACATTAGCCGATCCACGGCTGGATGTTTTTTGAGTCCATTTTGGATGTTTATTAGTTATATACCATGCATGTAATATGGCTGTTGCCCATCTGTGGGCTTTAACTCGTCTCTTGTGGATTAATGTTATTTAAAACAAACACTGCAAGATGTCCGCCACCATTGTATGTATTGTATGTATGGTGTAAATCCCCTTTCTATGTCCATGCCTATGTGAATGTGGGAGTAACTTTGTAAGTTTAAAAACATGTCGGGAGTAAACACAGTGCATCACACACTGACGAAGGCAGAACGCCGAAACGCGTCTGTGTGCACCCCCTTGCTAAATAAAAACTAGCGTGTTGAAACCTCCACCCTCGAGTGCTGTGACATTCTTCCACGAGTTTGGGAGGATTTGGAGCGTCATATATATATATATATATATATATATATATATATATATATATATATATATATAGATAGATAGATAGATAGATAGATAGATAGATAGATAGATAGATAGATATATATATATATATATATATATAGATATAGATATAGATATAGATATATGTATATTACCTACTGGCGGTCGCCAGTAGGTATATATAGTTAGGATTTTTTTCCTATGGGATTTTTGAAAATTCTATGTCGAATAACTTTGGCGTTTGAGGACGCAATTGGCTGAAATTGTCAGGAAAATGGAACATTTTGTTTCTGAGCAGCCCCTGAAAATTTGGGGGGGTTTCGTCAAGGGGGGCCGAGAAATAAGGGGGGTCCCAAAACGCGTTTTTCCCATGCAATTTTCCATAGGGCGCTTAGACTCACTTTTAGCTCGAACGGCTGAATGGATTTCCACGAAACTTGGCAAAATTGTAGATATTGTTTGCCCGATGTGCCTTTGCTAGGTCTCAATATATGTGCTCCAGTGGATTTTGATAAATTAACGTTCAAAAAAATATATATATCTGTAACAGCGCTCCGGTTAGCGCCCCGGTTCGCGTACCTGACGCGTAACGGAACTTCGCGAAGCGAAGCTGATTGGCTCTCCGGTGTCTGTCAACATTCTAAACAGTCCGGAGCGGACGCCATCTTGTCTCTCGGTAGGATCGAGAGACAAGAGGTGAAGAAAAACGAAGGGGGAAATTAATGAAAGGGGGCAAGGTAGACCCATCCTGACCCCCTAGGATTGATGAGGGGGCTATTAAAGGGTCCCGCGGGGCAAAAAATAAAAAAAATAAAAATTCAGTTTTTTCGCGGTAGAGGCGCTACCCGGTACGCGAACCGGGTAGTTAACCGGTAGCGTAACGGGAGTCCGCCATCTTGTGTTTCGGTCGAATTTAATCACAAGATGGAGGAAAAACAATGTGGGAAATGGTTATAAGGGGGCACGGGACACGTATCCTGACCCCCTAGGTTTTCTGAGGGTGGCTGAGGAGGCCCATATATGCGGAAAAAAACCCACATTTTTTTCAAATTTTCGCGCGGTTAGCGTCCGGTGCGCGAACCGGGTAGCGCTCCGGAAAGCGTAAATCATGAAAATTATTTTTACAAAAGTTACATTTAAAATTTGTTTAGAGTGATCATAGTTAGGGTAGCTCTGAGAAGAGCTTTTGGGTCTGTGGTAGATTTAGGTACTTATAAGTAGGTACCAATACATAGTCTTAAATTCAGGATGAAAATTCTGTTCCCCTCATCTGAGAAGTGAACTCCATCTCCTCTGTAGATATCTTGCATGTAGTAACGCAAGTTATTGTTGTAGATGGAACCCATTCCATGGTCTCTCATGTAAGCTGAAACAGACTTATTTACATGCTTCCTCGATTTCTCAATTTGTGAACAAAATTGGTTGTACCACCTCCATTTCTGTCTTTGGCATATATTTGAATATACCAAGGCAGTTTGAGGAAAAAGTGCCATCAATTGCTCAAAGGTGTCCTTTAAAAGCATTTCCAGGCCTACCCCAGTCAAAGTGCCCAAGTAATTTCCTCCACAGTGCACAATTAACAGGTCAGGGTTTGGCAAATGCAAAAAGGTTTTCACCAATGGTATCAATTGGTGACATCTCAATCCTCTGTGGCCAATCCAGTTGATTTCCACATTTTGTAAATTTAGGTTGTGTAAATTTCTGTTAACAGCATACCTTTGAGCCCAGTGGATGTAACTATGTCCAATAATCCAGACAGAAAACATGGTGAGAGAATGTTCTGCTGCAGTCAGATGAAGTGTGGGAATGAAATGGCAGTTGAAACAGTGGGAGTTTGTAATGAAAAAAACTGTGGAGTTTCAGTGCTAATGTTTCAGTAGCAGTGATTGGTGGATTATGATTGCTGAAAACAGAAAGTTAGGGTGCATGGATGAGTTCTTTGAAAGATGTAATTTGATTGGTTAAGAAAAAATCATTTTAAGAGACATTGCATTGGATAAGCAGGTGTACTGAGAGTTCAGAGTTCAGTTGAAACATTGTTGTGTGAACTTGTAAACATGAGAGGTCTTTCAGGAGGTAGTTGCTATGGAAAAAAGGCAGAAAGGGCAGAGGGGGGAAGGGTGTTGATTTGAAAAAAGTGAGGGAAGAGTTTTGATTGGGTGACATGAGAGATATGTGTGATGAATTACAGCTTTTCTGTGCCTTTGTTGGTTGCAGCCTCTGGAGTGCATACCCTTTGCTCTGCTAAAGAAAAATTGGTGTGTGTCTGAGACTGTTTTGAAACTCAAAAAGTATTTGCTAAGGTGAGAAAAGATTCATTTAATTTAGATAGAGAATAGTATGCTTTAGGGAGAAAATTATGAAGAAAGTTGTATATTTAAAATGTTGTTTTGTGTCAAGGGTTTTACAAATAGATTTTGTTTCTTTGAGAAATTGTAATTGGAGATAATGTGAAGTATTAGTACTGAAAGGGTGTGATTGTACATAGGAGCTGTGCTGTGTTTTCAAATTATGACTTGAAAATCGTTTTTAAGGAAAAGGAATGCTTTTTAAATTTATGACAAGGAAAAAAAAGTGTCTGCTTCTTTAAGCAAATATTTCACTTGCCCCATGATTTAGGAAGAATAATTTCCTTACTTGATGTGTTTAAAAATGATTTTTGAAGTCTTTTAGGTTTCTTGATATGTACTGCTAGAGTTTCATAGCCAGCATGGGGCACATTTAGAAGGACTTTGAGCCACTTTCACGTTATTTTTCCCATGTTAAAGGTGACGCTAAAGTGGTGCAAGGGCCTTGTAAATACGCTCTCATGTTTGAGCCACTTTCACTTTATTTTCCCCTTGTTAAAAGTGACACAAAGGTGGTGCAAGGGCCTTGTAAATACGCTCTCATGTGTGTTAGGGCATTTTAAGTCACTTCCTCATGAATCTGGATGAATAATTTGCTTAGTTGATGTGTTCAAAAACGTTTCTTGAAGTCAATTAGGTTTCTTGATATGTACTGCTAGAGTTTCATAGCCAGCATGGGGCACATTTAGAAGGACTTTGAGTCACTTTCACGTTATTTTCCCCCATGTTAAAGGTGACGCTAAAGTGGTGCAAGGGCCTTGTAAATACGCTCTCATGTTTGAGCCACTTTCACTTTATTTTCCCCATGTTAAAAGTGACGCAAAAGTGGTGCAAGGGCCTTGTAAATACGCTCTCATGTGTGTTAGGGCATTTTAAGTCACTTCCTCATGAATCTGGGTGAATAATTTGCTTAGTTGATGTGTTTAAAAACCTTTCTTGAAGTCATTTAGGTTACTTGATATGTACTGCTAGACTTTCATAGCCAGCATGGGGCATATTTAGAAGGACTTTGAGCCACTTTCACGTTATTTTCCCCATGTTAAAGGTGACTCTAAAGTGGTGCAAGGGCCTTGTAAATACGCTCTCATGTTTGAGCCACTTTCACTTTATTTTCCCCATGTTAAAAGTGACGCAAAAGTGGTGCAAGGGCCTTTTAAATACGATCTCATGTGTGTTAGGGCATTTTAAGTCACTTCCCCATGAATCTGGGTGAATAATTTGCTTAGTTGATGTGTTTAAAAACGTTTCTTGAAGTCAATTAAGTTTCTTGATATGTACTGCTAGAGTTTCATAGCCAGCATGGGGCACATTTAGAAGGACTTTGAGCCACATTCACATTATTTTCCCCATGTTAAAGGTGATGCTAAAGTGGTGCAAGGGCCTTGTAAATACGCTCTCATGTTTGAGCCACTTTCACTTTATTTTCCCCTTGTTGAAATTGACGCAAAAGTGGTGCAAGGGCCTTGTAAATATGCCCTCCTGTGTGGTTTTTTTTTTGTGTGTTAGGGCATTTTAAGTCACTTCCCCATGAATCTGGGTGAATAATTTGCTTACTTGATGTGTTTAAAAACGTTTCTTGAAGTCATTTAGGTTTCTAGATATGTACTGCTAGAGTTTCATAGCCTGCTTGGGGTATATTTACAAGGCCTTTGAGTCACTTTGACGTCATTTTCCCCATGTTAATAGTGACGCAAAAGTGGTGCAAGGGCCTTGTAAATAGGCCCCCATGTGTGTTAGGGCATTTTAAGTCACTTGCCCCATGATTTAGGGAGAATAAATTGCTTACTTGATGTGTTTAAAAACCTTTCTTGAAGTCAATTAGGTTTCTTGATATGTACTGCTAGACTTTCATAGCCAGCATGGGGCATATTTACAAGGCCTTTGAGCCACGTTCATGTTATTTTCCTCATGTTAAAAGTGACGCAAAAGTGGTGCAAGTGTTTTGTAAATACGACTTCACACCTCAACTAGTGTGCTAATTGTTTGCCTACTTTTAAAAATATTTCCCACAGATTCAACTCAAGATCTTTAGAAAAATTCCAAAATGCCCTCAAGGCAAAGAAAAAAAAAAGAAGCAAAGCGACTTACACCCCACCTTGGTAAACCTTTGCAGCAGTCCTCTACAATAAAAACTTCTCAACTCACCAGTAAAACTCAGAGTAAGAGAACAAAATCTTTTTTAAGAAACATTTGTAGACGAAAAAGTATCACTACAGAACATGTTTTAGTCAAGAAGAAGAGAGCCAATTTAAACGGAAAGGAAAGACCACTCAAAAATGTTACTGCTAGAGCAGGAGATAACTCTGTGCATGGTAGTAGAAGGAAAAATCAGTTTAGGGACATTCGTAGACGAATGTTCCGCAACAGGATAATTGGCAATTTGTTAAAAAATATTAAGAAAGGTCAACAGAAAGTGGCTTTTTATAAGAGAAAGAAAAATGTTGAGAAAATTATTGATCAGGCATTCGAAATTAAGCGAAAGTTATTTATTTTGATAATCAATAGAATTAGGAAACTAAACAAGGCAATTTATGATTTCAAATCAAATAGTAGATGGAAGAGAACAGTTAATCATAGTAATTTTTGTGAAGTTTTTTCAGGAGAATGGATGCATAGTTCAAGTTGTGAGGCATTTTTTAATGAGGAGAGTTATTTCCAGGATAATGATTTGGTGCATGCAGTTGACACCAGTGGTCGAGCATATGAGGTGAAAGATGGTTGTCCGGTTGAAAAAGAAAAACTTGTGTCAACAGAGGCAGAAGAGGTGTTAGGTAATGAAGTTTTAGGAAGACGTCCTAAGGGACCAGTGTATACCTGGAAGTGTAGTAGTATTTGCAGTGTGTGACAGGATTCCATCAATTTGCTTTGAGATTTTGTACGGACATTTAATAAGAAAAGTTTAAAACAGAAAATGAAGTTGTTGCAAGAATTAGATCCTTGCAGAGTGAGAGAAGTGACAGGTTTGCATGGTCATTCATTGGCTTGTCTTTCCCGGAGAGTATGCCAGAGTGTTTTTCATCATTTCAGGATGCTAGCAGTGCATCATAATAAAGTGAGGAAATTAGTTAGAATGTTGTATTATGCTAATAGTCCAGCAATTATGCTTAAACAATTATGCACTGCTCTTTTGCATGGTTCAGAAGTAGATGTGAAGAATATTTGTGCAGAAATTGAGTTTTGTTACTTTGCTAGTAAAGAGAACAATGTTGAAATTGACCCAGTAGAAGAAGGTAATGTGGAAGAGAGTGTACAGATTTCCAGTACAGATAAGTTTCTCAAGGAAATTTCCACGTTTACGGTGAAATCAAGTGAGAGGCCTAATTTCACTTGTGTGTGTTGTCAACGGACCTATTATAAGAATCAGACTAAGTTAGTGGATTTATATGCAAAAAGTGAAATGGAAAATAATAGTGAATGGAAGGATTTTGCAACTTACTTGATGGTAGAAAATTGTTTTGATTTGGGATCAGATCAACGTATGTGTACTTATTGTTTTAACAAATTAAATCAAAACCGGATGCCTGCTAGAGCGGTTCATAATAATCTGGAATTGGTTGACATTCCTTCTGAACTGAAGGATTTAAATACTTATGAATCTATTTTGATTCAAAGTGTCCATCCTTTTCACGCTATTGTTAGAATGGAGCCTAAGACAGGGAAATTGCCTCCTTCAGATTTACAGAGAGGATTAAAGGGAAGAGTAGTTTATTTGCCTCTGGATTTGAAGAAAAATATTGATACAATTGGTGTAGACAAAGTGGAAGAGGAACCTCTCGTTATCCTAGTTAATGGAGTTCCGATAAAGAGTAAGAAAATCTGGCAAGATTTAGTGGATGTACGCAAAGTCAAAAAGGCAACGTTGTATTTGATGAAAAACAATGAGTACCACAAGAATGTATGTGTTGTAGAAGACAAACTAAGTGAAGAAGAGGACAGCGATTTGTGTGCTGGACAAATAGAGAAAGTAGATGCTTCTAAAAATGAAGAAATATATGAACATTATAGTGTTCATCCTTTGCATTCTAAAGAAGTCATGGGGAATGCTATTGAGTTGTTTCAAATGAAACAAGCCAAAGGAAGTCCCATTAGTGTTTGGGAGGAAAGTTTGGAAGCTCGGTGTTTCCCACAGTTATTTCCAACAGGTCGAGGAGGAAGATATGATGAGTGGCCTGATCAAATTCCTGCTTCTGAATACCGGACTTTACGATTGTATGCAGAAGATCCTAGGTTTCGTCAATGCATTCCCTATTTGTTTCATCTACTGTATGAAAGTGACCTGTCTGGACTGTCTTATGCAGTGAACCACATCCTGAAAAGTGGTGTACAGCTGCAAAATATCTCGGCATGGGAGTTTATGGATAAAGTCAATGTACAAGACAGTGTTTTGGATTCTCACTTGATTAATCTCATGGCGTGTCAGCGTGGTACTAATGAGTATCTGTACCGTCGTCATGGTGACTTAAAATGTATGCTGAGGAACTTAGGAGCTCCTACATGGTTCCTCACTCTCAGCTGTGCCGAGTATGGCTGGGAAGACTTACTTGAATTTCTACGAGAGGCAAATGGAAACATTGAAAATATCGAATTCAAGACACCCGGAGAACTGTGCTCTTGGATCCAGTCAATGTATGCAGGTTCTTCAATCATAGATTTGAAGCTATGATGTCTTTCATTACGAACAAGAAAAATCCACCTCTTGGAGAAGTGTTGGATTTCTTCTGGAGAAAGGAGTATCAAGCAAGAGGTGCTCCTCATATACATATGCTGCTATGGATCAAAGATGCGCCCAAATTTGGAACAGATCCGGATGACTTAGTGATGAGTTTCATAGAACAGTATTCTACATGTTCTGTTCCAAACACAAAGGAAGACAAAAGTTTAAGAGAACAAGTTTTACGTTTTCAAAACCATCGTTGTGGTAAGTACTGTCGTCGTAAATTCAGAAACAAGGACAAGTTCTACACAAAATTTAGTTTTGGATTTCCACGATCCGTGATATCTAAAGGAAGAGTGAACAGTTTGATGTCTTCGCTGCGACATAATGTGACGAGGAAATCACCCAAAAATACATACAATTTGAAAAGAAACGAAGAGTCCAAGTACATCAACGACTACAATCCAGTGATTTTGTCCATGTGGAATGCTAACATGGATATACAGTTTGTGGCTGATAACTGTATGGCTGTGGCTCGGTATGTGACGTCTTATATCACCAAAAAAGAAAAGACAGAACTGAAGGATATGTGGGATGACATTTCACATGAGAAGAGCCTCAGTAAGAAGTTGTACAGTTTCAGTCTAAAGATGTTGTCGCATCAAGAAATCGGAGCATATGAATGTTCTGATCGGTTATCTTCAGCAAGTCTCTATGCCAAATCTAGGAGTATAATTTGGGTGAGTCTTGGTCTTGCTGCAACACGTAATCGAGTTCTGAAACCTGTACGGGAAATTGAGTATTTGGCGGAGAAGGAGCCAAACAGTACAGATATTTTGAAGACCAACATGTTGGATACATATTATCCAAATAGAAGCAGTCACCTCGAGAATGTTTGTCTGTATGAGGTTCTACAAAATTATATATTCAAGAGGAACATCAAAGAAGATATTGATAAAGGAGTGTATGCTGTAATTGGAAGTGAGGGATGTCTGGTCAAGCAAAGAAAATGCCAATTGGTAAATCATCGAAAATTGAGTGGCGAATCTCCTGAAAGAAAAGTGTTTTTCTATTTAGCTCTTTTGCAACTTATCAAGCCTTGGCGTGCAGAAGAGGAACTGCTTGGAGATTTCCTCTGTTACGAAGACTCTTTCAATGCAGCCAAGGAGACCATAGAATGTCCTGTTTTTCCAAAATATCTAGAAATGTTGAATGCGGAAATCGAGCAGGAAGCAACAATTGCAGCCGAGATTGCTAGAGACAGTTCTCAGGACAGTCAGAGTTCTGTTTCATTGAGTCAGGATCCACTAGGAGGACCAGTTATCGAAAATGAAGCTGCCACTGCCATGATTGAAGTGGAAAGAGCCATGGCACATGCTCAGGAGGATGCAGTTAACTTAGAAGATTTGGAAAGACAACTCAACGTTGAGCAGAGGAAAATATATGACGAAGTTACAAACCAAATTGATCATGGATTAAGTCATGAGAAGAAAGAGTGCTCATGTATGTCGTTGAAGCCTGTCCGACTGTACGTGAGTGGAGAAGCAGGAACTGGAAAAAGTTTCCTAATTAAAGCAATTTCATGTTATCTGCAGAAAAGGACTGAGTCATCGCTGTCTTGTGTTGTCACTGCTCCAACTGGGCTGGCAGCACATAACATTAAAGGGATTACTTTACATCGTCTACTGATGCTGCCAGTGGAGCATGATAACAAATTACAATACCACAAGTTATCTGGAGATGCTTGTTGTGAAGTTTCAAGAATCCTGAAGAAGATGAAACTTCTTATCATTGACGAAGTAAGCATGGTTTCTAATGTCATGCTTGCCTTTGTGCATTTGAGAATGCAGGAAGTTCTTAAAACAGAGTATGATGTGTTATTTGGTGGCAAACACATCATTGTTTTCGGTGATCTTCTCCAGCTGACACCAGTGAAATGACAGATTTTGGAAAAGGGGGGTGGTGATGGATAGAGTTTCTGAATGATGCAGAATACTCTTACCAGTGAAAGGACAACCAGTGTTTAAACTGCTTACGCATGAAGATACCAGGAAGTGCCTAGGGAGCATTGGCAACGTTAACATATGGTTAAACTTCAATTATGCTGAGCTGCGTGAAAATATGCGTCAGGCGAAGGATGAAGATTACAAGAATATTCTACAAGATGTTATAATCGGGAAAGTGACCGAGCATGGGAAAGAAGCTTTACATGCACGATTACTGTCAAATTTGTATCCAGAAGAAGACATTCTGCCAGAGAATATTTTTCGGAAAATTACTGAGAAGAAATCTGGAATATGTTTGATGCCAACTCTTGCAGAATGTGCCATCTTCAACAACAAAATGTTGAATTTAGAAAACCAAGAGATTGTGAAACTGGAAGCTATTGACAGAATAGAGCATATGGGAGCAACAATTATTTTGTCTGAGAATTTGAAATCTAAATTGGATTCATTAGAGAAGACTATATCTAAAACTGCTGGTTTTGAAAAGACTCTGAATGTGTGCTTAAATTGCCGTATCATTTTGAGAAGGAATTTACATGTTGAAAGAGGTCTGGTAAATGGATCAATGGGTAATGTTGATTTTGAGAAATACAGAAATAGAGATGGATTTGAATTTTTAAAAATTAAATTTGATGGCATTGAGGAAGTACAGCTAATTGGTCGTTGCTCTGCTAGGTTTTTGCTTGTAAAAGACTTATATGTTTGCCGTAAGCAGTTTCCTGTTTGCTTGGCATATGCGGTGACAATCCATAAATCGCAAGGTTTAAGTGTAGACAGTGCATTGGTGAATATTGGCAGTTCTGTGTTCAAGGAGGGTATGGCATATGTGGCATTGTCACGAGTCAGAACTTTATCGGGATTGTACTTGATTGAGTGTGATGTCACAAACATTTGTGCGGATCTAGATTGTGTTAAGGAATACAATAGGTTAAGAAGAGAGTATGCGCCACATTTGCCTCAATATCCTTTGTTTGAGAAATGTGTGGTAGGTCGGAAACGAAGAAATGTGACCAATAGTAGGGAGGTTGTAGCAAAAAGACGAAAAGTCAATGAACCCGAAATTATAAGCAGAAAGAAAATGGATTCTGTTGAAGATGTTGTTGGTTTTCAATTTGAAAATAGTTCTGGTGTCAACTGCTATGCTAATGTAGTGGTTAATGTTGTCTTTTCTCTAGAAACTTTAAAAGAACAGATTGTGATCAATTCGGATCAAAGTTTTTGCTGTTTGTTGAATTCTGTGTTAGAGAAATGTAGTACTGATAGAACAAAAATAGAAAGTGTGTCTGAAATTCGAAATCTGTTAGACAAATGTTCAGGTCAAACGCAATTCTCTCAAAATATTCAGCAAGATTGTCAGGAGTTTTTAATGTATATGCTTGATGTATTGCAAGATGAAGGTGTAGATGTAGATCATCTGTTTGGCCTTTCTTATCAATGGAGCATGACTGCGAGAACTGTAGGGTATCAAGTACTACTAGTGTAGACTCAGAAAGATTTATATGTTTAACTTTGCCAGACAGTAAATCAGTGTCCTTTAATAAGCTAGTAAAAGCAGCCGATCAAAACATGGAGTGTAGCCAATGTAAGTCTGCAATGCTGTCCACATTATTTATAAGAAGTTATGGCCAGTATGTCATTTTAATGTTCCAACGATGTAGGCCTGATGGAACAAAATTGACAACTTTAATTAAAAGTTTTGTGGCTTCGCAGTTGTCAATATCAGGAAGGACTTTTGTAACTGCAGCAATTATATATCATGACGGTCCTTCAACAACATCAGGACATTACACAGCTTATTTGAAGTCTGGAAATGGCTGGTCATTCTGCAATGATTCTGTTTTAACTTTCAAAAAAAGATTGCCTTTTGACCTTAAAAATTCTTACCTGGTGTTTTTACAAAATTTTAGGGAAGGAATCTCGGGATTTGCTCTGAGGAATTTCAAGAGGTTCTAATGGCTCCTACACTATTTGGCCTTGAGGATAAGTGTAGTACAGAGTGAAAAGTTATTTTTGAGTTTTAAGTAGTTCCTGAAAAAAAAGAAGGTTTTCTTACAGAAAGTGGTGGGCACGGATTAGTTAAAGGACAACAGAGTATTTCCCAAAGCAAACGGTGTTCTTACCATAACACTTAACGTCATGGAAAAATAATTGCACTTTGAATGAGTTCAGAAAAACTGTTTCTTTTAATAAGCTAATTCAAGCAGCCAATCAAAACATGGAGTAGAGGTAATGTAAGTCTGTAATGCTGTCCACATTATTTGTACAAACTTTTGGTTATAATGTCATTTTTAAATTCCAACTATATAAACCTGATGAAAGTAAGTTTTCAACTTTAATTACAAATGTTGTGGCTACACAGTCGTTGATTTTAGGAAGAACATTTGTAACTGCAGCTATTATATGACATGATGGTCCTTTGACAACATCCGCTTATTAAACAGCTTATTTAAAATGTAAAAAAAGCTGGTGTTTCGGAAATGATTCCCATTTGACTATGAAACAATGTTGCCTTTTGACTTAAAATATTCTTACTTTGTGTTTTCAGAAGAGAGAATTTAGGGTAGGTAACTGGCCTATAATGATTCTAGGAGTTGATATAATTTTATGTACTGTTTTAAATTGCTTTATGATTAACAGTGATCAAGAGAATTAAATAATTGTAGTAGTCATAGAGGTAGTGTAAGTGTGCCTCATAGTAAGCAGTATCAGTGTCATAGGAAATGTGGAACATGAGTGAGCAAGAAGGGTGAGATATTACTAGTACAGGATTGTGAAAGTGATCTTGGACGTTTTCTTTCTGAAAGTTGTGGAAAAAGAAAATGACTGGATTTGCTTAGAAGAATTCCAAGAGTTATAAATGGCTCTTACACTATTTGGCCTTGAGGAGAAGTGCGGTAGAGAGCGAGAAGTCATGTATTGTATGTAACATATTTGTCAAAACGATGGAGCTTTTCTTTCAGAAAGTGGCGGGCAGAAAATAATAACAGCACAACAGAGTATAAGCTGTTCATAGGACATCCTTCGACGTCATGGAAAGTAAGTTACTTTTGAGGAGTTCTGATTTCTGATTGGTTATGTTATATGGGTTTTTTAAACACAATCATTTTGATTGTGTTTTTTTTTCCCCGCTGTTATATGATGAATACCTTCAACTCACTGTTTTTAGTGAAATTTGATATATTCTGAGAACAGCAAAAATAAACCATTTAACATGTATAATTAATTCTGTACTTTGTATTGTGAATTTTAATTTGTACTCGTCTTGTCTCATGCTCACTCGTCTTTTACTACCTTCTATCAATCCTCTTTACATACTCACATTGCCTTTTGTTTTACTCTCTTTCACCCTTGTTCTCTAACTCCACTTATCTTACAACCTTTGTTTCCCTATTCCAACTCTGCTTTTTTCTTTTCTCCCTTGCACCATTTTCCAGCTTTTAGACCCTCTGCTTCGCTTATCTTTTCCATCTTTCCTCCCTTTGTTTTCTAAATTAAATATTTTTGGGTTCTCCTTTTTTGGTGCAATCAGTTAGTATAACTCACCCTCACTCATTTATCTTTCTTTGTTGCTTCACTCAGTCTGTATCTGACACTCTTTCCTTCACTTCCTCTGTCTCCTCTCTCCCTCACTCTCTTTTCCTTATTCACCCTTTCCTTATATACTTTACCTTACTCACTTTCTTTTAGTAGCTTACACAACTTCAATTTAGTTTTCTCTTCTATCCTTCTTTTCTGTCACTGAAAGTATCTTCCTTTTTTTTCTCTTAGTAATTTACTCTATTACAATTTCTTTTTGTCTCTGTCTGTCTATCACCGTTTCTTTCTCTTTCTTTCTGCATGTTTATCTCTAACTTTTTTTCTTTGTAAAATTGGATGATTTTCAATCTTTTCCCTTGTCTTTTCTAATTTTTAAATACATGTTTTAATATTTTTCAAATTTTTGTTCTTTCTTTCACAGATTGAAAGTATAAAAATAACAAGTGACTAAGTTAACGACAATTATAAGGTAAGTGTTTTGTACTCTTTCCGTTACATCTCTATCACATTTAACTTCTATTAGTTCCACTGCTTCATTTCTTTAACCCTCAGTTTCCTGCCTTTGCTACTTCCCTCATTCCTTTTTCTATTACTTACTTACTCTACTCCTTCCACTCCTTTTCTCAGTCCCTCTGTTCTCATAGTTCCTCACTCCTGTTCACTCAGTCCGTCTCTATTACTCTCACTGTCTCTGACTCATCACTCTTTCACTACTTGTTCATTATGCTTTCTCCCTGTAGTTCAAGCACACTATGTTATTTACATTTCTTTGCTGTTTTAATTATTCCTTCTCTGTCACTTCTTCTTTTCTGCTTTCTGTTTTTTCTCTCTGTTATTCCACATGTTTTAACCTTAGTCACTGTCATACATCTTGTTTTATTCCTATTTACTTTCGCTCACTGTTTTCTTAACACTTTCCCTCAGGGTTGTTCTTTTAGTCCGGTTCTATCCCTACCTCTCATTCCACATCCTTTACTGTTTTTCTTCTTAATTTGAACATTCACTAACATTCTCCAAGAAACTCTTGTTTATTATTCTTCTACTCTCCTTTTTTTCTTTCACTTCCTTATCTATTTTGTTTTTCTCAATTATACCCTCTTACATCTTTTCTATGGTAAATAGGTCTATTAAACAGTATCTCTGTGTTACTCCCTCTAGCTGTCTTTCTTTTAACATTACTCTCTGTTTCCTTCCAGTATACTCACTCTTCCTTTTTTTTAAAAAAAATTCTGTTTCGCTTCCGGTTCGCGTACCGGCGCGCGAACCGGGAAGCGAATCAAAAGAAATAAAGGTTGCCAGAGTGCTAAACATTCTAGCAATTTTTTATAAATGGGAGGTAGTTCTGAAAAGAACTTTTTTTTATTGTTTTTGTTGTTTTATATTTTTATTTATTATTTTTCTGAATATTTTTTTACTTTTTTTGTATTTTTTGAACGTTTTATATTTTTTTAGTTTTTTGGGGGGGAAACGAAAATCATTCATTATAAAGGGCTCAACATGAGCAACAAAAAAAAAGATAATTTACTTTCTGGGGCGTTTTGTACATTTATGATTTTCAAAAGCTCTGTTGATTAGATTTATGCTTCTCTCCCCATAGCAAATTAATTTGCCGCAAAAAATGCAGACATGCTTCAGGTCCCCGAAGTTCATCTGGATGTTTGGGACCGTCTCCCTCGCCTCTAGTCCCGTCACTGCCTGTTCGGTTGATGTACTGGCCACAGGAGGGGGGTTTTCCTGCAGGTCACGTACCTGCGCAGCACTATAATTTATAGGGTGCCACCTCTCCATGTGCCGATGCATGGTGTAATTCCCGAAGCTGTACTTTTTATCAGTCCCTCTGGACAGAAGTTTGTCACAGATCAGACATGTGACGTAGAGGGCATTTACTTTTTTTTGGCCCCGGGGAAATGTGTAGAATTGCCAGATATAATTATCCTTCACATGGGACCTCCTTGGCTCTTCAGGCAAAAACTGCCTCCTCTCTTGCTTCTTTTCCTCTTCTTCCTCTTCTTCCTCCTCTTGATTAAGGATGACCTGAGGAGGTGGTCCATCCTTTTTTGGTGGTGGTGGTGGTGGTGGATTGGCTCCAGCAGCTGCAGCTACAACACTTGCCATTTTAGAAAATATGGAAAGTAGGTCTTCCTCTCACAAAGATGAAAGTCAGAGTGAGGAAAAAAGGTGGGTGCTTTCATCATTTGTGAAAAAAAAAATTTAATGAACCAATGAATAGTGTTATTTTCAGGTCACATGACCTGTTACGCTTACGTTACGCGTCCCGTTCCGCGCCCGGTTCGCTTCTGGGGTGTTGCGTTTCGCGCCTCGGGACGCGGACCGAAGCGCTTCCGGGTGCGCTAACGCGGCACGTCATAAGAGACATTACGCGGCAACGCGATACGTCGCGCTTACGCGACGCGTCACGATGTTGTGTTCGATCGCGGGAGTTGTGCTAATGGAACGTTTCCCGGTGCGCGGATCGGGTCGCGGCACCAAATTGAGCTAACGGGAAGCTACCCGGTGCGCGGACCGGTAGCGAAACAAGAATTTTTTTTTTTTTTAAATTAAAGACATAAAAAAATTAAATTAGATACATATAAAATATATTTTTCCTTTAAAAGAAGAAAATATTTTACACCATTTGATATTTGCTATTAAAAAAACATTGAAATTCACAGAAAAAACCATAGGTTAGAGACTATATATAGTTAGGAATTAGCATTTACAAAACCTAGAAAATTCACAGAAAAAACCACAGGTTATAGACCATATATAGTTAGGAATTAGCATTATCAAAACCTTATTTTACTCACACAAAACCATTGAAATTCGCATATATAGCACTATATATCGCGCACCCCAATCCACTGCTGATGATGTCACATATTACATCATTCATGACATGGTCAGTGACATTGGAAAATAAATAACTGCTAAATCAACCAAGAAGTGTGCTGCGATTTAATTTCTTGGTATTGACTTAAAAGCCGAGACACTGCCCTGGTCTCGCCGCAGGCACCCACTGGATTGTGCTCCCGCTGCGACAGGACAAGCTGTTTTCATGAGATATATATATATATATATACATACATATATATATGTATATATATACATACATACATATATTACCTACTCCCATTATTTCTTTATAAAAAATAAAAAGGCTGAGCCCAAGGGGATGGGGTCAATCGGCCCCATCCCGTTTTTTTTTACAAAAGTCGGGCCCCGGAGAATGGGATCGCTGGGGGAAGGGGTCCACGTGGCCCCTTCCCCAATTAAAAATAGGCATGGCCTAGGGCGATGGTGTCCCCCGGGGCCCAGAGAAGGGGGGGCAACCGACACCCCTCTTGTTAAAAAACATTTTTTTAAACATGCAGGACAGCAAGTCGCCGGAAGCCCTGCCCCTTTTCTCCACTATTCTGCAAACTCATCTCCTGGCACACAGTTGGCTGGCTGCTAAGGGCCCTTGGGGGCCAACAAGACCCCCTGTTACAATCAGTAAGTCCCACACAGTGGGATAGCTGAGAAGTCTTTGGAGGCCACGCCTCCTTTCTCCACTACTCTACAAAGGCGACTCCTGGTGTACTACTTATGGGGGATGAAGTCCCCTTGCCTCCTGAGAGTCCTTTGGGGCCAACATGCCCCTCTGTTACCTCCAGTAAGTCCCAAACAGTGGGCTTGCTGAGAGGTCTTCTGAGGCCATGCCCCCTTTCTCCACCACTCTGCAAATGGAATGCGCGAGCAACAAGGTCAGGCGGGTGCCGCCGGAGACTGCCTCTGGTATTGGTTCCCGGACAATTTTGAAAATGAATCGTTTGGGACACTGATGGACTCTGCACTCAGTCAGGTATGAGCCACAAACCCATTGGAGGGAATAAAGAAATAAAAAAGAAGAAACTACATTGACCACAATACTAAGCGAGGGAAGAATAATGCCCATTGACAATCAACAAATTAAAAAAAGTGATGTCGTTTCTCGCCATACCGGTTCTGAATGGCAGCGGCGTGAACACTTTGAGAAAGCTCACGAAGAACGAGCGAAACATGTTAGTATGACGGGGCTGCCCTTGGAATAAAATTGATGCAGGCTCCATCACGGTGTGCGGCTACTTACTTTCCTTTCCTGGGAAGGTGTTGGGATGAATGTGTAACGGCGTGGTTCAGCCGTATGCGACGCACCGCCATAAGAGCGCCGTGGCCTGACCGAAATGAACCTTTGTTTTTGGAATGCGCGAGCAACAAGGTCAGGCGGGTGCCGCCGGAGACTGCCTCTGGTATTGGTTCCCGGACAATTTTGAAAATGAATCGTTTGGGACACTGATGGACTCTGCACTCAGTCAGGTATGAGCCACAAACCTATTGGAGGGAATAAAGAAATAAAAAAGAAGAAACTACATTGACCACAATACTAAGCGAGGGAAGAATAATGCCCATTGACAATCAACAAATAAAAAGAAGTGATGTAGTTTCTCGCCATACCGGTTCTGAATGGCAGCAGCGTGAACACTTTGAGAAAGCTCACGAAGAACGAGCGAAACATGTTAGTATGACGGGGCTGCCCTTGGAATAAAATTGATGCAGGCTCCATCACGGTGTGCGCTACTTACTTTCCTTTCCTGGGAAGGTGTTGGGGTGAATATGGAACGGCGTGGTTCAGCCGTATGCGACGCACCGCCATAAGAGCGCCGTGGCCTGACCGAAATGAACCTTTGTTTTTGGAATGCGCGAGCAACAAGGTCAGGCGGGTGCCGCCGGAGACTGCCTCTGGTATTGGTTCCCGGACAATTTTGAAAATGAATCGTTTGGGACACTGATGGACTCTGCACTCAGTCAGGTATGAGCCACAAACCCATTGGAGGGAATAAAGAAATAAAAAAGAAGAAACTACATTGACCACAATACTAAGCGAGGGAAGAATAATGCCCATTGACAATCAACAAATAAAAAGAAGTGATGTAGTTTCTCGCCATACCGGTTCTGAATGGCAGCGGCGTGAACACTTTGAGAAAGCTCACGAAGAACGAGCGAAACATGTTAGTATGACGGGGCTGCCCTTGGAATAAAATTGATGCAGGCTCCATCACGGTGTGCGGCTACTTACTTTCCTTTCCTGGGAAGGTGTTGGGGTGAATGTGGAACGGCGTGGTTCAGCCATATGCGACGCACCGCCATAAGAGCGCCGTGGCCTGACCGAAATGAACCTTTGTTTTTGGAATGCGCGAGCAACAAGGTCAGGCGGGTGCCGCCGGAGACTGCCTCTGGTATTGGTTCCCGGACAATTTTGAAAATGAATCGTTTGGGACACTGATGGACTCTGCACTCAGTCAGGTATGAGCCACAAACCCATTGGAGGGAATAAAGAAATAAAAAAGAAGAAACTACATTGACCACAATACTAAGCGAGGGAAGAATAATGCCCATTGACAATCAACAAATAAAAAGAAGTGATGTAGTTTCTCGCCATACCGGTTCTGAATGGCAGCGGCGTGAACACTTTGAGAAAGCTCACGAAGAACGAGCGAAACATGTTAGTATGACGGGGCTGCCCTTGGAATAAAATTGATGCAGGCTCCATCACGGTGTGCGGCTACTTACTTTCCTTTCCTGGGAAGGTGTTGGGGTGAATGTGGAACGGCGTGGTTCAGCCGTATGCGACGCACCGCCATAAGAGCGCCGTGGCCTGACCGAAATGAACCTTTGTTTTTGGAATGCGCGAGCAACAAGGTCAGGCGGGTGCCGCCGGAGACTGCCTCTGGTATTGGTTCCCGGACAATTTTGAAAATGAATCGTTTGGGACACTGATGGACTCTGCACTCAGTCAGGTATGAGCCACAAACCCATTGGAGGGAATAAAGAAATAAAAAAGAAGAAACTACATTGACCACAATACTAAGCGAGGGAAGAATAATGCCCATTGACAATCAACAAATAAAAAGAAGTGATGTAGTTTCTCGCCATACCGGTTCTGAATGGCAGCGGCGTGAACACTTTGAGAAAGCTCACGAAGAACGAGCGAAACATGTTAGTATGACGGGGCTGCCCTTGGAATAAAATTGATGCAGGCTCCATCACGGTGTGCGGCTACTTACTTTCCTTTCCTGGGAAGGTGTTGGGGTGAATGTGGAACGGCGTGGTTCAGCCGTATGCGACGCACCGCCATAAGAGCGCCGTGGCCTGACCGAAATGAACCTTTGTTTTTGGAATGCGCGAGCAACAAGGTCAGGCGGGTGCCGCCGGAGACTGCCTCTGGTATTGGTTCCCGGACAATTTTGAAAATGAATCGTTTGGGACACTGATGGACTCTGCACTCAGTCAGGTATGAGCCACAAACCCATTGGAGGGAATAAAGAAATAAAAAAGAAGAAACTACATTGACCACAATACTAAGCGAGGGAAGAATAATGCCCATTGACAATCAACAAATAAAAAGAAGTGATGTAGTTTCTCGCCATACCGGTTCTGAATGGCAGCGGCGTGAACACTTTGAGAAAGCTCACGAAGAACGAGCGAAACATGTTAGTATGACGGGGCTGCCCTTGGAATAAAATTGATGCAGGCTCCATCACGGTGTGCGGCTACTTACTTTCCTTTCCTGGGAAGGTGTTGGGGTGAATATATATATATATATATATACATACATACATATATTACCTACTCCCATTATTTCTTTATAAAAAAATAAAAAGGCTGAGCCCAAGGGGATGGGGTCAATCGGCCCCATCCCGTTTTTTTTACAAAAGTCGGGCCCCGGAGAATGGGATCGCTGGGGCAAGGGGTCCACGTGGCCCCTTCCCCAATTAAAAATAGGCATGGCCTAGGGCGATGGTGTCCCCCGGGGCCCAGAGAAGGGGGGGCAACCGACACCCCTCTTGTTAAAAAACATTTTTTTAAACATGCAGGACAGCAAGTCGCCGGAAGCCCTGCCCCTTTTCTCCACTATTCTGCAAACTCATCTCCTGGCACACAGTTGGCTGGCTGCTAAGGGCCCTTGGGGGCCAACAAGACCCCCTGTTACAATCAGTAAGTCCCACACAGTGGGATAGCTGAGAAGTCTTTGGAGGCCACGCCTCCTTTCTCGACTACTCTACAAAGGCGACTCCTGGTGTACTACTTATGGGGGATGAAGTCCCCTTGCCTCCTGAGAGTCCTTGGGGGCCAACATGCCCCTCTGTTACCTCCAGTAAGTCCCAAACAGTGGGCTTGCTGAGAGGTCTTCTGAGGCCATGCCCCCTTTCTCCACCACTCTGCAAATGCACCTTCTGGTGCACTGCGGGTTAGGGAATTAAGGGTCAGATGTAGGTAGCCCAATCCGGTTGGTAACGGCCAAAATGACCGAATTTTGGCCGTTACCGACCGGTATTAGGCTATTGAAATGTAGGTGGCTACATTTCAGATTCGGTAATTTACCGAAACGGTAATTTAAGGAATCGGTAAATTACCGATTCCTTAAAATACCGAATCGGTAAATGACCGAATCTGAAATGTAGGGAGTGCATTGCACAGTTAAGGATTCGGTATTTACCACCAAATAAAAGTTGGTGGTAAATATCGAAAACCTTTGAAAAAGCAAATTTGTGCTTTTTCAAAAGTGCCATGTAGCAAACATACATTCCCTTAGGGCATGTATGTGTGCCACATGTGCACCCATGCCCTATTCAGGGGTGCAACAGGGTGTCAATGTGACACCCTGCCACCCTTGAGAATGTTCCCCCTATTACTGATTCGGTATTTACCGAATCAGTAATAGTGAATGGCTTCCCATTCATTCCTATGGACCTCCAGGCCCATAGGAATGAATGGGAATTACCAAATCAGTAAATACCGATTCGGTATTTACCGAATGTTACCGATTCTGTAAAATTTACCAAATGATTACCTACATACTATTTACCTATTCTTAAATACCGAATCGGTAAAATTCAGTATTTAAGAATCGGTAAATAGTATTTACCTACATCTGGCCATAAGGCCCTTTGGCTCTAGAGGGTCCTTGGGGTCCAACAACTTCTTCTGATACCTCCAGTAAATCTCACACTGTGTGATTGCTAAGAGGTTGTCAGAGGCCACACCCCCTATTTACACCACTCTGCAAGTGTGCCTCCTGGCTCACTGCTGGTTGGCGGATGAAGTCCCGTTGGATACTGAGAGACCTCGGGGGTTACCTCCAGTAAGTCCCAGACAACGGGATTGCTGAGAGCTGGTCAGAGGCCGCCCCCTTTTTTCACCACACTGCAAATGTGACTCCTAGTTAAAAAAATCACACAACAATTCATAAAAAAAAAAACAAAGGTTACAGGGACATTATAATTAGGATTTAAAATTTAAAAAAAACAATGAAATTCACTGAAAAAACCCAAAGGTTACAAGGAAATTATAATTTGGAATTAGAATTTAAAAAAAAGTATAATTCATTGAAAAAAACAAAGGTTACATGGACATTATAGTTAGGCTCAAGTTTCACTCACATATTACATATCTCCTGACATGGTCAGTGACATCACTGATGACATCTCAAATGACATCACTGATGACATCATCCAAAGATTCACTGATGCACCTACTCACACCCCCATAGAACCTTTCATATACCCACTCCCACACAACCATTCACAAACCCATTCGCAGACCCATACCAATACATACACACCCACTCACTGATTCATATATCTACTCACCCATACACAACTCATACACCTACTCACTTAAACAGCCAGTGGCATATTCACTCATACAGCCAATCACACACTGAGTCCATAACCCATAGAGCTACTCATAAACAAAGTCACTCACCCATACAGTAAATCACACAGCCACCTACTCACCGACACAGATACACATACACCCACTCACTCGTACAGACACTAACACAGTCACTCACTTTCACAGACACAAGCACACACGTACACATACAGCCACTCACATTCACTTACTCACCCATGTTCACATACCTAGTTACTCACCCATATACCACTGACATATATACTTACTCACCCACACAGCCATACACACACTCACTCGCTCATACAACCCCATACACACATGCACACATACCCAAACAGCCACTGGCTCAACCACTTACTCATCCATACAGGCAGTCACACACACTCTCACCCACCAACACATACATGCAGACAACCATTCAGGTACTCAGACAACCAATCACTCACATACCCATACAGCCTCTATGACACCAACTGACAGACTGATACAGATATTCACACAACCAGTCACTCACTTATACATTCACTAAGACACATAATCATCCAATTATACAGTCAGTCATGTACCCACTGAATCATCCATACAGGCACTCATACACCCACTGATTCACCGATACAAGTTGATATGTATTTAACACTCATACATGTTTTAAAAACACTCACAGTCACTGGATGATGTCGTCAATCATGCCATTTGAGATGTCATCAGTGATGTCACTGACCATGTCATGAGTGATGTAATATGTCAGGTCTTAAGTAGTGCATTGCGGTGACGTGAGTTATAGTTGGCTCAGCTAACTATAACTGCTGAATTCCACTGGTTTTGTACAAGTGAAACCTGAGCCTAACTATAACATCCCTGTAACGTTTGTTTTTTTAATGCATATATATGTATATGCTGTGCTTGGAGTGGTAAAAAGCTTTTATCATTTTACAGCTCGGCATGGACAGCACTAGGCTGGTCCTATGCTTAAAGACTTTGCTGTAGAAATGGCAAAAGATGTTGTCCCTGTCTATCTAGGCATGGATGGAACTGTGCTAATCCTATGCTTAAAGAATTTGATCAAAAAGCAGACATTTGAGGTGAAAGATCTAGACTGTACCTGGTGTGGAGGGTGCTCTATACAAGAGCTGCTTTCTACTTAAACTTGAGAACTACCCGGAGTTCTCTGCTTTTTTTTGCATAATTTATGCGTCATTATACGCCGGAAAGAGTATTGTTTTGACTTATACTGTGGGCTCCCTTGTGTCTGGAAAAAGCTATACCTCTCTGAAGAGCTGTAATGAGAGCAAGACATGTGTCAGGGGTTGCTTTCATTCATTTCAGGTTGGCTTCATTGGTATTTTACCAATTTAAAGCTGTAATACTGTGCCTGGAATGGTGACATGCTTTTGTCATTTTACAGCTCGGCATGGACAGCACAGTGCTAGTCCTATGCTTAAAGATTTTGCTGTAGAAATGGCAAAACACTTTGTTCCTGTCTTACTCAGTGTGGATGGCACTGTTTTACTCCTATGCTTAAAGACTATGATAGAAAAGTAGACATTAAAAGTGATAAGATCTAGAGTGTCGCTGGTGTTGAGGGTGCTCTATACAAGAGCTGCTTACCACCAAAACTTGAGAACTACCCAGAGTTCTCTGGTTCTTTTTTGCATAATTTATGCGTCACACTATGCCTGAAATATATATACATATATATACACAAACAACAACTCCAGCGATCTTGAACAAAACTGGCATTAGTAAGCACAAGTGGTTTAGTGTGGCTAGCGACTCCGCATCAACGAGTTTGGGTCCCGAATTGACCTAGGTCACGATCATGGGTGCCATATACCGCTCATTATTTATACATGGCGTGTGGTATCAATACCAATTCAGGCCGAGGAACAACAATTGGTTCCTCAGCCGGAAACGTGGTGGCCATCTTATAACAGGCAAAAATGATAACATGTACGGCAGTCCTTGATGCAGACTATGCATGTAGGAAGGTGGATATCTGACTATATGGTTACCCCCAACTTTTTGCCTAGTGTTTAGCTGGTTTTCGACTTAGTTGGCCTGGGATCCTGCTATTCAGGGCCCCAGGCTATCTGCTCTCTCTGTTAAATGGACTCCATGTACTTTAGGTACATACCAAATTGGATATTGGGTCACCTTTGTGAGCCCCTGTATAGTGTACCATAGGTACCCAGGGCATAGGTGCATCCAAGACCTACCAGGGGCTGCAGCATGTATTATGCCACCCCTGGCTGGCCATCCTAACTGACACAACTGGCTGATCACTCAGCTGGGGCAAGGTTGTGTAATCACCCCTTGCTTAGGTATAGTATCCCCATACCTACCATTACATATAGACTCATACAGACTCATATACACCTATAAGTCACTCCTACGGCAGGCCTTGACAATCCTGGAGGCAGAGTGCTTGGTTTTATGTGAGATGGTGCTCTAGCATGAGCTGAGCCTGTCTGCAGCTTTCGGAACCATGTCCTTATAGCTGTTCTATGATATAGCCATACCATATACTCTTAAGTGCATTATAATCCTCGCGCTTATTGCTAACTTTGGTTTGGCTTTATCGAAACATGTCGTGTAAGGTGTCATACGCTTTGAAATACTACCCCCTCGCCAATTCGGGAGACGGGGGTAGCATTCCACCCTTCTAGAGGGAGAAGACATGTAGTTGTCGCTTTACCCGGTTAAAGTTAAACAGAGCCTCAGCATCACAAAATGGATGCTGCTGCCACAGACACGAGTCTGACCTCCTGCTGCTGGATGAAACTCCATCAGGGGAGGCCTGGACAATAGGTTTCCGGCCTTGGGAGGTGCTAGCACCTCCCCAGACAGGCTTTAGTGTATTGGGGCAGGGTGGATTGAATGAAATGAGACACTGCCTGGGGCACACAAGGTGCTCCACGCATAGCCCAGTTCAAACCAGTTGCTGGGGCACTCCAGCCCCAGCTCTGGCGCGAAACTGGACAAAGGGAAAGGGGTGTAACCACCCCCTTCCCAGGTTCCACCTGTAGGAGAGTGGGGTCTGCAATCCTATGGTCACCCCAGATTTTTGCTTTTTGCTTCACTGGTTTACAACTTTCCCTGGCTGTGGGCCTGCTAATCAGACCCACAGCCTAGCTGTTCTCTCTCTAAATTGATAACCATGTACCTTAGGTACATTTACCAATTGGTACTGGGCCACCTTATCAGTCCCTGTACAGTGTACTATAGGTACCCAGGGCATAGGTGTACCCAGGGCCTACCAGGGGCTGAAGCATGTATTATGCCACCCCTGGCTGGCCATCCAAAACTGACACAACTGGCTGCACGACAGCTGGGGCAAGGTGGTGTAATCACCCTTTGCTGTAGATATAGTATACCTATATCTAACCCTAAAATGTACACATATATTCCTATCAGTCACTCCTATGGCAGGCCTTATCAATCCTGAAGGCAGAGTGCTTGGAATTATGTGAGATGGTGCTCTGGCATGAGCTGAGCCCGTTTGCAGCTTGCGGAACCAAGTCCTAATAGCTGTTCCATGATAACGCTATACCATATACTCTTAAGTGCATTATCAACCTCGCGGTTGAATGCTAACTCTGGTATAACATTATCAAAACATGTCGAGTAAGGTGTCATACGAATTGGAATACTACCCCCTCGCCAGTTCTGGTGACGGGGGTAGCATTCCACCCTTCTAGAGGGACACAACATGTATGTAACTGTGAACCCTGGTTAAAGTTAACTCGAGCCTTGGCATCACAAAATGGATGCTGCCACCACAGACACAAGTCTGACCTCCTGCTGCTGGGAGTCCTTCCAGCGAGGGAGGCTTGGACAAAGGGTTTCCTGCCTTGGGAGGTGCTAGCACCACCCCAGACAGGATTGTGTGTATTGGGTAGGACAGTCCTGAAAGGAATGAGACATGCCTGGGGCACACAAGGTGCCCTGTGCATACACCGGTTCAAACCAGTTGCTGGGGCATCCCTGCCCCAGCTCTGGCGCGAAAACTGGACAAAGGATAGTGGGTGTAACCACCCCCCTTCCTGGTCCCACCCAGGGGAGGGACCTAGTCAGTATTGCAGCCCCCTTTAGGAGAATAAAGGTAGGAGCTGGTCCCATTCCAAATTAGATTAATCCTGAACTACTCTACAAGAAGAAACTCTGGACTTCGACGTTCTGCTCCACAGAAGACTGAAGAAATCTCCCTTGTGGGCAAGGAGTGTCCACCCTGCAACTGCAGGCACCATCAAGCGTCCAGCGGCTTCCCTTTGTCGTCTTCCCTCGAGGATCCAGACTTCAGAGCCCGACGAGACCCAGATTCCCAGACCTCTCCGACATCAACTCACATCTGCAGCACAGCTGAGATCCGTGGGTGCGACGAGACACGTGGGACCGGCCATCTTGGAAGAAACTGCACTTCGCTTCCAGCACGACTCCCGAGGTAAACTCGACCAAGTGCTTTGGGGACTGAGAAGCCCCAGCCCCGAGCAGCTCCTGCACCGAAGACCAGCCCTCCAGCATCCACGAGATCTGCGTGGGGCCCTTCTGCTTGTTTGTTGCTTGACGCGTTGTCTGGTCACTTGCCGGCTGGCTAGTGGCCTCCTAGATGACGAACTTCGAAACCTTCACCGCTGGTCTGGTTGCTCCAGACTGGCCCTTGCTCCCTTCCAAAAGAGGAGCACCCCGGACCCTCCTGGTCCACTCCAGACGCCGTTTTCACTCACCGCATGGGTTACCTTTCCCAAGGCCTGGTGACGCCGATTCCGGATCCAACACCGCCGACAGCGAGAGCCTGCGTGGGATAGCTAGTGCCTCCATCCTGGTCATCGAAGACACCTCCTGGTCCACGTGGCTGCAGAGACAAGCGTCCACTCTTCACCTGATCGCAACGACGACATCTGGTTCCTTCCTGGTTCCACTCCAGTCACTGGCTAGTGACTTTGAACATTGTCCCCTCTGCTTTCAGGTCCTCTTCTTCACCGATCCACCCTTGGATCGCACCGGACATCTTCCTCCTGGTCGCCTGCAGCATCTTTTCTTTCAGGCTCCATTGACTTCAACGCAGAAACCTGACACGACTTCGCACCTATGCACCCGCAGCCCGTGGGTGAGGTAACGAGAGCATTTCGGTGCTCAAGGGTAGCTTGACTCTCCTAGTGTCCAGATTCACAGTCGTTTTAGTCCTAACTAGTCAGGATTGTCCGTACTCACCTTTATCTTGAACTGTACTGTCCATAGACGTTGTTACGCATCCCGCGTGTGAGTTCACACTCTGCACCCGCATCCCGTGGGCCTCCTAGTACTTACCTAAGGTTAGGATAGCGTAGTCCCAGCGGTCCTACAGCCTCTGGACAGCTCCATTTCTTCTATCGACTCTCACATTCCATTTACTTAGTATATGGTTTGCCGTGCCCCTAGGGCACCATTGTAATTTTGTGCAACTTATCGTATTTTTCCTAAGAGATTTATTTATTTATTTATTTAGTGTGTTTTGGTATCGCGCACAGCTACCCCAACGGGGTGTCCCGGCGCTCCTGTATAACTACATGCAGACCTTTGGTTGTTATTTGAGGCAGAAGTAACTCAGCAGAACAGGTGAGTTTTGAGTGCTCGCCGGAAAGGTTGTTCATCTTTGATCAGCCGGATGGCATTAGGGAGTTTATTCCATAGGGCCGCTGTCAACACTGGGAAAGTTTTCCCACCTGAGCGAGATTTCCTGAATCTGGGAACCGACAGGAAGTTTTTTGACGAGGAACGTAGAGTCCTGAAGTTATTATAATGGATCAAACAGGAAGACAGATATGCGGAGCCTTTACCCTGCATTGCCCGATGAGCTAGTATCAAAGCTTTAAATTCGGCCCTCTTTTGCAGTGGTAGCCAGTGGAGTTTGCGGCGGTGAGGGGTAATGTGCTCACGTAGGGGGAGACCGGTAACCAATCGCACCGCCGCATTCTGTACTGTCTGAAGGCGATGACTGAGCCCTGCAGACAGACCAGAGTAGAGGTCATTGGCGTAGTCCAGGTGTGAAGTGATCAACGCCTGGACTACAATCTTCCTGGTGTTACTCGGCAGAAAGTGAATGAACTTTTTTATCATTCTAATCTTGGCTAGACAGGCAGTGAAGACTGTATGCACTTGATGATAAAAAGGGAGGTTGGAGTCCCATCTCACTCCAAGATTCTTCACAGAGTCTTTTGGGAGGGGGGGAGTACTTAAGTCGGTAGGCCACCAAATATTAGGGTCCAGTGGAGAAGGCTGGTGAAAAAAGAGAACCTCCGTTTTCCCAGCATTCAATCTGAGAAAATTATTGCCCATCCAGTGGGCAATTGTGCGAAGACAATTTTTTAATGGATCAAAAGTTGAGGGGGAGATGTTATTAAATGAAAACATAAGCTGGATATCATCAGCATAGGAGGTGACCTTTATACCAGTTTGGGCGATGATATCAAAAAGTGGGGAAAAATAAACATTAAATAAGAGGGGGCTCAGCGAGGAGCCCTGAGGGACTCCCCACCGAAGCGGACGACTTTCAGAAATGAATGGGGGGGTAAACACTGCCTGGGTCCGGCTAGACAAGAAGGATGAAATCCATCCTAAGGCCGTGCCCTGAATACCTTTTGAATGCAGGCGATCAAGGAGGAGGGGGTGGGAGACGGTGTCGAATGCTGCCGACAAGTCCAGCAGCACCAACACCGCTCTTGATCCCTCGTCCAGCCTCCATCTTACTGCGTCTGACATCTCGATGAGAGCCGACTCAGTGCTGTATCCTGGTCTAAAGCCGTGCTGAGAAACGTGAAAGGCACCTGATGTTTCGAGAAAGCTAGCTAGTTGTTGTTGAGCAAGTCTTTCTAGTACTTTAGCAGGGGCAGGCAGTAGAGAAATGGGCCTGTAGTTGGCAGGATCACAGGGATCGGCGCTGGCCTTCTTAATTATCGGAACCAGGCGTGCTTGTTTCCAGGTGTCGGGGAAAACTCCCAGCTGTAATGAGTCATTCCATATTCTGTTCAGAAAGGGATTAAGGATGGGAGCTAAGGATTTGTAATGTTTAGCCGGCCATGGGTCCAGCGGAGAGCCAGATTTAATTTTAAGAAGTTCTGCAAGAGATTGTTCCAGAGAGATCACTGCAAAATCAACGAACAGGGACTCAGAGCCAGATAGAGAGACGGGTATAGGACTTTTATATACTGAGGTGTTGGTAGAGAAAGAATCATGAATGGTGGCTATTTTATTCTCGAAAAAGACAGAGAGATTATCACAGAGAGTCTGTGATACCACTGGAGGTTGTTTCAATGCCAGGGGATCTGTGAAGGATCTGACTGTCTCAAATATTTCCCTTGATGAACCTTGGGAACGATTAATTTTTTCTTCTAAGAATATTCTTTTATGTTCAATGATCTTTTTCCTATAGTTTTTCAAGGCGGCTTTGTAAAGAATTTTACGATCTGGTGAGAAGGTGATTCTCCAACGTCTCTCAAGATGTTTACATTCTGATTTGAGCTTGCGAAGATCATTCGAATACCATGGGGCCGAGGGAGCAGAGCGATAGGTTTTTATGGGCCTAATAGGGGCGATCTGATCGATTGCCGAAGTAATGTGGTCATTAATGTGTGTTAATCGTGGATCAAGGTCAAGGCTCGTATCAAAGTGGTCAACAGATAAGAGATGAGGAGCTAGGCTATCAGGAGAAATCCTACTCCAGTTTCTGCCCAGTTGTTTAGCCGGACGGACATGACGATTTGTGCAGTGGCAGGGAAATATGAAAGGTACAAGCAGGTGATCCGACCAGACTATAGAAACAGGATTGAGTGTGACTAGGCCTACCAAGTTCGTACAGATTAAATGAAGAGTGTGGCCTGCTTTGTGCGTTGGACCACTAACAACTTGATTCAGTCCGCCGTCAGCCAGAGTGGACAGGAAATTAAGGGAGGCAGTATCCTCCATATTGTCAACATGAAGATTGAAATCCCCAAGGAGGGTGAAATTGGCATAACGCAGTGAAGCTTGTAGGGCGTAATCCAAGAAGACTGGAAGGTGGGATGGTTTAGAATTGGGAGGTCGATACGCCAGGAGGCCGGAGAATGTAAAATTGGGCGAAATATTAATACAAAAAGGAAGCGCTTCAATGCGTTCTACTTGATTATAGGCGAAAGACGAAATAGACCAATGGGTTCTGTATATTATGGCCACTCCTCCCCCAGGGTGTGAGCTCTGTCTGTTGGCACATAATATATTATAGCCCGACGGGATTGCTAGATGTAACGCAGGATTGGTGTCATCTCCTAACCACGTCTCAGTAAGAAACAATACATCCCATTTATCTTCTTCCAAAGTATGGAATACGTCAAGGGAGTGTTTGACTAAGGATTGGCAGTTTAGCAGGCCAGCTTTTAAGCGTGTCTGCAAAGAAGTAGTCTGTAGAAGAAGGCAGTTATGTTCTTCATAGCCGGGAAGGTCAGGTGAGCATTTCATAAGTGGAAAGATGGGATTGGCAGCAGCGCTAATACATGAGGGGATAATACAGTGTAGAGGTCGCAGGGGTTTAAGCCTAGCGCTGTCATAAGTTGTGAGAGGGGGAATGCCCAGGGTGACAGTACCTGCGTCTGCGGCCGCATACTGGTCGCAGACGGGCGCAGACGGGCAGGACTCTGGCGCGACTCCGGCGCAGGTCCGGCGCGTCCGCTGATCGCGTCCGCTGCGCGGAGACATGGTCTTCCGTTTATATAGTGTCCAATCGGGTGCCTTCAAAGGCTAGCCCACTCCAAAATGGCCGACAAAGTTAGTTAATCACCTCAAACAGCGTTCAATTCGGCTGGGGTGAGTTTTAATTAAGGAGATTCAGGTTTCTGACCCCCATCTAGCAGGAAACCGAGGGACAAGTTACCAATGCCACTTTATAGTCAAGCGGAGGGGACTTAGTGCAGCGAGGGGGGAGGCAAAACAAGGCATGTGCTTAGCCCTCTGACCTCATAAAGAGTTCGGAGGTGTTTATTATTATTAAATATACTGTTTATTTTCATAACAACCTGTGTGGTGTCCTTTCATCTGGTATTCAAGGGGTTATATTGTGGTAAAACAGCTGGCTTCACATGCCATAAAGAGTTTAGCCTAAGACTGCTTTGTCCATGCTACCACTAGGATAGCTGGCCTATAAGGTTGACTTACAACCAATCACCATAAGGATTGTTTGGACTGATACAAGGTGATCACTAGAACTAGTGAGCATCATATATCAGGCCAACTTCTCACACCACCCATATGAGGGACCTAGCAGGTAATCCAGCCCCTTTAATCAGTATAAAGCTAGGAGCTGAGTCTAGCGACTTTAGATTATCCTGAACTGAAACTCTCAAACGAAACTCTGGACCTTCGACATTCTACTGCAACTAGAAGACTGAAGAAATCTCCCTTGTGGCCAAGGAGTGACCACCCTGTGCAAACAGGCACCATCAGTGACTTGCCAGTTTGCTTTGTCGACGCTCCTGCTGGAACGCGAGGACTTAGCGACGCAGCCTCTGGACTTCCAGACTTCTCCGACTCCGATCCCCATCCACAGCAGAGCTAAGACCCGTGGTGGACACGAGAGACGTGGGACCGGACAACCTGCAGTTCCTGCTTTTTGCTAAACAGTGCAGCTTCTGAGGCGTCCTCGAAGTTGTGCATTGGGGTTTGAGAAGCCCCAACCCTGAGCAGTAAGTGCACCGAAGCTCAGCCCTCCACACTCCATGCGTATGGCCTGGGCCTGCATTTCTCCTGGACGCGTCTTTGCGGTTGCTAGCCCGTTGGCTAGTGTCCCTCCTGAAGATGTCCTTTTGAAACAACACTGCTTGCCTGGTTGCTCTGGGCTTGCTCTTGCTTTCCTGTAACGGGGAAGCTCCACAGACCTTGCTGGTCTAACCAAGAAGCCAATCTTCCCTTCCTGCGTGGGTTGCCTTTGCCAAGGCTTGTTGACTCCAATCCGGAAGCCGACACCGCCAACAGCGAGATCCTTCGTGGGACAGTCCGTATCCAGCTCCTGGTCATCGTCGACGCCTCCTGGTCCACGTGGCTGCAGAGACAAGCTTCATCTCCTCACCTGATTGCATCCCGACATCGCCTGGTTCCTTCCTGGTACCTTCCTGGTCACTGGCTAGTGACCCAGACTCTGTCCCCTCTGCTTTCAGGTTCTTTACTTCTCCGATCCACCTTTGGATCCACCCAGACATCTTCCTCCTGGTCGCCTGCAGCATCTTCTTGCAGATCTCCACAGGATTCGACGACGAAACCTGACACAGAAGACCGCCTATGCACCCGGCTTCCCTGGGTGAGGTAATGCGAGTACTCCGGTGCTCCTGTGGGTAATAACTATCCAAGTGTCCTACTTTAACTGGGTTTTCCCGGAGTCCACCTGGAAGTGTCCTAAATCAAGTACTTTGTAAACTTTACGTTCCCATTGAAAGTCTATGAGAACCAGTGTGTGTTTTTAAACTCTGCACACGCATCCTGTGGGACTCCTGGGTCCTAACCTTCAGTTACTCAGTGTAGCCCCAACAATTTCTAAGGCCCTAGGCCTACTCACCTTTCGTGAAGTGGTTCTTATACCTCTTACTTAACATATGGTTCGTGAGGCCGACATCAGTTCATATAAACAATACTTGTACATATTTGTCTGGTATGATTGAATCAATATTGCCCAATTGGGCTGAAAATCCTCTTTGAACTCTCAAATTGATTGCCCGACAGTGTGCAACAATAGCCATATCAAATCAAATAAGATTTTATTAGTTCAGCTTTACAAAAAAGCCATACAATAAAAACATACAATATAAGTACAATTTAAAAAAACCAAATGTGTTTAGTCACACTGGTTCATTCCCCAGAAACACTCCCAAAAAGCAAAAATTCAGATCTCACACAAAGATGGAATAATTTGGCAAGGGCTTATGAAACCTTGTAACATACAAGATAAAAGTGCTGCATGCAGTGCATAAATAGCTTACTGATAAATACTTCATTAATAAATATATGTAGGATTTCGTTTTGATAGCATTTCTTATCTGTGACAGGCCTGTGAAACGCTTCGATTCACAGCACACTGCTGATGCCCTTAAGAGTGCGCGTTCAGTAGTGTGTGAACTCGAGTTTCCCTACTTTATTTTTCCTTCCAATATTATATAGCGCAAACTCGACAACATGGCATGAGCACAATTTACATTACAGAAGAACACATTCATTTGTGGTAGGCACGGGGAGACATAGCGATTTGCCTGGAATCACAGGATGTTGAGCTGATGCCGAGATTCGAACGTAGATCCCCAGCTCTAAAGTTCGCAATTCTAGAACTTGTGGCGGGAGGTGTGTCTAAAAGTGTATGTCGGTGCTGGCCATCAATGAGAGATACCTGTGCATTTTTCAAATCGGTGGTGAAAAAATATGACTTTGTTGCTGGAGATGTGGGCCGCCGTGCCACCAATGTACTTACCGGGGAGGGTAAATACCCATTATTCTGCAACTTTCTTTCCGCATACCATCCCTCCGCATACTTTCATTACGAAAGTACCATGACTCCGCAATGCCATTATAAAGAATGGCATTACATTTTATATGCGTTGTAAATGCATGGTAAAAGCATGTTTTTTTTAATGTTTGGATAAGGTAAGTATGGGTATAGGGGTATCTGTTTTGGGGTACTGGGGTATATGTTTTGGGGTGTTTGGGTATTTAAAGGGTTCAGATATAGTTTTGGGTTATGGGGTACAGGGGTAGTTTTAGGGTTTAGGGATAGGTATGGGTTTTGGGGAGCAGGGGTATTTTTAGGGTTCAGGGCTAGGTTTGGGTTTTGGCGTATAGGGGTATTTTTAGGGTTCAGGGGTAGGTTTGGGGTTTGTGGTACAGGGGTATTTTAAGAGTTCAGGGGTACAGGGGTATTTTAGGGTTCAGGGTTAGGTTTGGGTTTTGGGGTACAGGGTTATTATTATGGTTCAGGGCTAGGTTTGGGTTTTGGGGTACAGGGGTATTTTTAGGGTTCAGGGGTAGGTTTGGGTTTTGGGGTACAGGGGTATTTTAAGGGTTCAGGGCTAGGTTTGGGTTTTGGGGGACAGGGGTATTTTAGGGTTCAGGGGTAGGTTTGGGTTTTGGGGTACAGGGGTATTTTTAGGGTTCAGGGCAAGGTTTGGGTTTTTGGGTACAGGGGTATTTTTAGAGTTCAGGGGTAGGTTTGGGTTTTGAGGTACAGGGGTATTTATAGGGTTCAGGGCTAGGTTTGGGTTTTGGGGTACAGGGGTATTTTTAGGGTTTAGGGATAGGATGGGGTTTTGGGGTACAAGGTATATTTATAGGGTTAAAATGGGTTAGTGTTTAAGGGTATTGGAGTATTTAAGGAGTAAGGGTGGGTTATGATTATGGGGTGCAGGGGTATTTAAAGGGAGCAAGGTGGACACCCGGAGCTGGAATGTACAGAACCTGGGAAAAAAAACAATGAAATATTGGGCACAACGCTCGTTTTTTTTTCCGTAATCCCGCGCCCCGCACACCCCCACGCCCCCAGCACATGCCCACAGCACACGATATGAGACATGGTATGAAGGGCGGAATGTACCACACGCCCCCAGAGTTTGTCACGCCCCCAGCACACGCCCACAGCACAACGTAGACACACCCACAAGGGACTACTTTGCTGGCATGGTTCTTTTACCTTTTAAATGTATACGGGGGGCGTCTGCATAGCCTATGTCCTTCTGCTGCAACTGCCCTTTCCAATGCTGTATTGGGTGTTGTGATTGGTGCTGTGGTTTCTGAGATTACCCGCCTCAAAGGTTTGGGCTCTTTCTTTATTATATTAGTACAGATATAGATAGCATGCTAAAAAGAACATTACCATGAATTGTAAAAAAATAAAAATGAAACCATGCGGAATACAGATAATTGATGAAACGTATGTATCTGTAAAATGAATAAAGTAGTACATGCGATTACCAAGAAACATTTCCATCCAACAATGTGCAAAAACAATTTGAAACAATAGCAGCAATTTATAGAGTTTTAAAAACATTATAAGCAATCCAGTGTCCAAATCATACCCCAATCAGAAACAACATAGGGCCATAAAAGAAAAAATATATCAGTACTCTTTGTTCCAAGTTTTAAGAAGTAACTCTCTCTTTTGCCTGTGTTATGGACAGTCGTCTTCTTTTCCAATCGATGTATATAAATGAAGCTACGACCTGGTAGATCTCCGGGTGTTCTGTTCTGTAACACAGTAAGAGAGCATACTTGGAGTTCATCATACTATATTTTAAAAACAAGGAGCGAGATATGTTCTGCGAAGAGACAAGGGGGCATATTATCAAGCACAACGTTCACAATATCGCCGCATTAGCGGCAGAAAACAGCTGCTAAAGTGGTGATAATGGGCTTGATAATACGCCGTAGAGAATTCCCATAGAAGCCCATGTTCACACCAGAACATGGGCTTCTATGGGAACTCACAAGGGCGTATTATCAAGCCTATTATCTCCGCTTTAGCAGCAGTTTCTGCCGCTAAAGCGGCGATAATGTTAACCCCCTTTCTTGATAATATACCCCCAGGTGTTACTACAGAGTAACAAAAAGTGTGTCTTGGTTTCTTGGTCACCTGAGGAGCAGTTGCACATTCCATCTCTCCTCCTATAGCCCTTGGACCAAGATTATCAGCCTGATTCATCAAAGATCCGTTTTGCGAGTCTTTAATAGCGATTCATAAGGAATCGCTATTAAGGACTTGCAAAACGGGATTCATGTAGGAATTGCTAAAAATATTGCGATTCCTACATGTTCCTTATTTGCGATTAGCAAATTGCTATTCGCAAATAAGGAATAACTCCCCATGCATTCCTGTTAGGATTTGGGGTTAGTCCTATCTCAGTGACCATGGATCGTCATCACATGACTTGGGCCAAATGAATAAAAGTTGGTCCTACCTCTGTTTCATTGCTTGATATTGCCATTGTATGGACTCCGGTATCCTGCTCTCTTGGCTGCTGTTGCTGAAGATTCCTGTTGTCCTGGGTTTTGTCCATCCCTCCTTGTTTTTCTCTCACGGGCTCGTGTGAGATTTTGGTACCCCTGTGGTGTCCGTTTCCCTCCCCCTGTAGCTAGACAGCTCCTTGTCCCGGGGTTTTTTCTGTTCTTTCCCTCCCTGGTCATTTTTGTATTCCTCAGCGTTTGTTCGTTTTTTGTAACATGTGAGCGGGGGCTCCCGTTCACTGTTTTTTGCCTATTTCTTTGTGCCCCTTCTTATTTTGCAGTGTGCCGAGTAAACGCGAAAGGTCATCTTAGCGTTTCTATCTCGGCTGCGGGCGTCTTTGTTGGGTGCCTTCTACATCGTTGTATGCGGAAGTGACGTTTTGGGTCACTCCGCTAAGGCCCGTGTTTACAAACGCTGAGTAGTCTCAGTGATCCCGAGTGCCCCCTTCACTCCCTTTTTGTTTGCCCTTTTCTTTATTGCTACGAAGGGTTTTTTTTTGGGCGCTGCTTATCTGTTGCTTCAGACCTTTTTTTCCCTTCGTTTGTATCTTGACAAGATTAATTGAAAACGAAGGACATTGCAAATAAGTGCCCCTGACTGGCCATCCAATTTCTTAGTGTATTTTTCATATTGGATTGCCCAGTGCCTCCACGAAGCTGAGCCTGCGCTTACCACTGGTAAGAAGGGGGTGCATGTTGGGGTGGGACATGGTCACTGAGATAGAGGTATAGTATTGTTGAGCCTGTACAAATGGAGGATATGTTTTTTCCTTGTTGTCTATAGGTGCAGAAGCGTGAAGGAGGGAGCCGTGTCCTATCGTTCTACAGGGTGGGAGACTTGGTGTCTCATCAATATACCACCCTCTTTTCGGGTTCGCTGGAACACTCATAGTGTTATCATCCTGTGGGTGTCTAGTGGACAAGGGAAGGGGACTGGTACATGCTACGTTCCTGCAGTGCTCGGGCTGGGCGGAGTCCAACAGAATATCAAGCCCACGTATTTAGCACTGCCTGAGCGAGCATGGATGAGGAAGGGAATACGTTAGGTGGGGGTACAGGAGGTGCCTCAATGCAAGACATTATGGGGGCAGTGCATATGTTACAGGCACAGGTTCAGGAGTTACAACAAGAGAACGCAGGGTTAACACAGGAATTGGTGGCTGTCAGGGCCCGAGAGCAGTTGCAACACAGAGGAACCACTCCCGTTATACAGCCTGCAACCTTTCAGTATAGCGGAGGGGTGGGACAGGGTGCGGTTGGTGGCAGCAACCCCGTTAATGTGACTGTGTCTTCTCCGATTGCGGTCCCTTTAGCCCCCCCTGAGAGATTCACTGGAGACAGTGAGAAGTTTGGGATGTTCATGACCCAGTGTCAGCTACATTTTATGTGTAGACCGAGTGCCTTTCCTGATGACTCTGCTAAAGTTGCCTTTACGATATCTTATTTGGCTGGTAACGCTGCCCAGTGGGCTATTCCTTTGGTGGATAGTGACGATCGTGTGCTGTATAATTATACCGCGTTTAAGGAATTGATGCGGGGATTGTTTGCCAAGCATGCGTTCATGCAGGCAAGTGATGCAGAACTCATGAAGCTCCGGCAGGGCAGACAGGATTTGTTGTCATACATTGCCTCCTTTAATAGGTTGATATCCGAGACTCATTGGCCCACTGTAAAGAGGACATCAATATTTTATCAGGGTCTTTGTGAAGAACTGAAGGATATAGTATCACAGGTGGTGGATCCACCAGAAGACTGTGCGGCGTTCATAGACCTTGTAGTTAAATTGAATCATAGAGTGTCAGAACGGCGTGGAGAACGTAGTCGGTTCCAGGCATCCAGGAGTAGTTATGTGAAAGCCGAGATAAAGGCGGTGGGGGAGAGTAGGAAGTCGCCAGAACCTATGGAACTAGGAGGGGTGAGGGGACCTTTGACCCCGGAAGAGAAAAAGAGAAGAAGAGAGAACAATCTGTGTTTGTACTGTGGCCAGGGAGGGCACTTCGCTCGGGAATGTCCTGTGAAGCCATCCGGTACGGGGTTCGGCAAAAAGGTAGTCTGTATTCAGGTGGACCGTGGGATAGATGAAGAACAAAGCAAACAGTACGAGGTTGTTTGAACTGTAGACCAAGCCCCAAGACATTTTGTTATTAATGCTCGGTTATTGCTTTCAGTACAGAATCATGTACCTGTTTCGGTGTTGCTAGATTCAGGTGCTACCGGAAACTTTATGGATATCACTATGGCAGAGAAGTTGGGGGTTTCTTGTCAGCTTAAAGAACGACCTGAGCCAGTGAGGGCTATTGATGGGACTGAGTTGACGTCGGGTGTATTACTCGTCAGACTACACCTTTGTGTCTCTTATGTGAGAATGGGCATTCTGAAATGGTGGTATTCGATCTGATTGATGCCCCTTCCTTTGGTTTGGTGTTGTGGGTTCCATGGCTGCAGAAGCATAACCCCAGGATTGATTGGGTGCAGAGACTGGTGACGCTAGATTCAGCGCATTGTTTGAGGAACTGTTACACCGTGGCAAGTGCGCAGGTCAATCCTTTGGTCTGTGCCGTGGCACACGTGGGATCTATCCCACCATAGTATATGGCCTTTCAGGATGTGTTCGATAAGAGATACGCTCAGGAACTACCACCTAATAGAGCTTACGATTGTAAGATTGACTTGGTACCTGGGGTTTCACTGCCTTGCAGCCGGGTGTATGCATTGTCGGAACCCGAAGAGGTACATTTGAAAGGTTACATCGATGAGATGTTACAGTTGGGGTTCATTCGTCCCTCTTCCTCTCCTGTGTCATCGGCTATATTTTTTATTCCCAAGAAGGAAGGAACGTTGAGGGCTTGTGTGGATTACAGGATTTTGAATGCGGCCACGGTAAAGAACAGGTTCCCTCTTCCACTCATCTCCGTGTTGTTGGACCAGCTCCGCAAAGCCACAGTATTTACTAAATTAGATTTGCGGGGAGCTTACCATCTCATACGGGTTAGACCCGGAGATGAGTGGAAGACGGCCTTCAAAACCAAGTACGGTCTGTTCGAATATACCGTTATGCCGTTTGGCTTGTGTAATGCGCCAGCGGCGTTTCAGTTTTTTATTAATGAGGTCCTCAGCAAATATCTGGATCGCAAGGTTATCGTCTATTTAGACGATATCCTTGTTTTTTCCGAAGTTAGGGCCGAACATACAGACCATGTAATCCAAGTGTTACAGACATTACAGGAACATCGATTATATGCTAAGTTGGAGAAGTGCCAGTTTGATACCCAAGAGGTAGAGTTCCTAGGATTCATCATTTCGGCGGAAGGGATCCGGATGGACCCAAAGAAAATACAGGCCATTGTGATCTGGCCTGTGCCGACATCAGTGAAACAGATCCAGGTGCTCCTAGGTTTCGCCAACTTCTATCGGCGATTTATCTCACATTTCTCAGACGTAGTGGCGCCGATGACTCGCCTATTGAGGAAGGGTGTCCCCTTTGAGTGGACCGATGAGACTCAGGAGGCTTTTCGATCTTTGTTGGAGCGGTTCACCACGGCACCTGTATTGGTGCATCCTGATCCTGCCCTGCCGTTCTTTGTAGAAACTGACGCGTCAATGTGTGCTGTGGGTGGGGTGTTGTCCCAACGTGACGAGGCTACTGGTCACATGCATCCCATCGCCTTTTTCTCAAAGACGTTGTTGCCTGCCGAACGGAACTATACAGTGGCTGAACGGGAATTACTGGCGGTAAAACTGGCGTTTGAGGAGTGGCGACACTATTTAAGGGGCGCTAGGCATGTTATTACCATCTACACTGACCACAAAAACCTAGAGTTTTTTCGTTCGGCTAGGGCGTTAACACCTCGACAGATGCGGTGGGTGTTATTCTTTAATGAGTATGATTTTGTCATCACCTACAGGCCTGCGGCTCAGCAGATCAAATCGGATGCTCTTTCTCGGATCCATGGCGATCCCAAGGACGAAGGCCCTTTGAGGGAAGATAGGGCTATGATTGAGAGAGAAAGGATTGTAGGTGCCACGGTTATGGATGACTTTCCCACATTGGTAAAAGAACGACTGAAGCAGTTGAATTTGGCTCCTTGGTTATCGTTGCCCCAGGTTTCAGTGAAAGAGGGGTTGTTATATCATGAGGATAAAATGTTTATACCCCCTGGGTTGAGGAATGAGGTTTTGGAGTGGTGTCATTCATCAGCCTTGGTGGCACATCCGGGGATAAGGAAAACGAGGGAAATGTGTATGAGGTGGTTTTGGTGGGACTCCATGACTAGCGACATTCAGGGATATGTGAGTGCCTGCCCTATATGTGCCATCAGTAAGCCTTCGCACTGTAAGCCCTCGGGGCTCCTGCACCCCTTGGAGGTACCTCCTTCTCCATGGCACACCATAAGCATGGATTTTGTGACCGATTTGCCTTCTGCTTCTGGTTATACTGCCATAATGGTGGTGGTGGATTTATTCACCAAAATGGCGCACTTCATTCCGCTCTTTAAGATACCTACGGCAAAAGAGATGGCTGTGGTATTCATGTCCTCAGTGGTACGTTTACATGGGTTGCCGGCGGTAATTATATCTGATCGGGGAGCGCAGTTCGTGTCTCATTTCTGGACTGAACTTTGTTTGGTACTGAAGACGGAGATACGTTTGTCCTCGGCATACCATCCTCAGTCTGATGGTCAGACTGAGCGAACCAATCAGACGATGGAGCAATATTTGAGAAGTCTGGTTTCGTCATTGTCATGTGATTGGGTGTCGGCTCTGCCCATAGCGGAGTTTGCCTATAATAACAGTCTACACTCCGCTTTGGGCATGACCCCATTCTATTGTTTGCTTGGATATCATCCTAGAGCTGTGGCTATTCAGCCCACGGGACGTGTGCCAGCCATTGATGATGTGTGCGGGCGACTAAGAGACATTTGGGGTTTGGCCAGGGAGAGTTTAGTCGTGGCCAAGGCTGCTATGAAGACACAGGCAGATAAACATCGGCCCCCGGCTCCCCCATATAAGGTGGGCGATCTAGTGTGGTTGGCATCTCGTAATCTGAGGTTACAGGGCTCACGTAAACTGCAGCCTCGGTACGTGGGTCCTTTTCCAGTAACTCAGGTTGTTAATCCAGTAGCGATAAAGCTTAAGTTACCACAGGACTATGGGGTGCATCCAGTGTTCCATACGTCATTACTGAAACCCTATGTACCCTCAGTTCAGGTGCTGCCCCCTCCTCCACCCTTGATGATTGATGGACAGGAGGAATTCGAGGTGCATGCTATCCTAGATTCCAAACGGGGCAGGGGTTGTCTTTTCTATCTGGTGGACTGGAAAGGTTACAAACAGGAGGATAGGACTTGGGAGCCAGCTGGAGGGGTACATGCCCCGCGATTGGTTCGAATGTTTCACAGGCAACACCCCTTGAAACCCCGCCCTGTGGGGAGGATCATAGGGGGGGGTACTGTTAGGATTTGGGGTTAGTCCTATCTCAGTGACCATGGATCGTTATCACATGACTTGGGCCAAATGAATAAAAGTTGGTCCTACCTCTGTTTCATTGCTTGATATTGCCATTGTATGGACTCTGGTATCCTGCTCTCTTGGCTGCTGTTGCTGAAGATTCCTGTTGTCCTGGGTTTTGTCCATCCCTCCTTGTTTTTCTCTCACGGGCTCGTGTGAGATTTTGGTACCCCTGTGGTGTCTGTTTCTCTCCCCCCTGTAGCTAGACAGCTCCTTGTCCCAGGGTTTTTTCTGTTCTTTCCCTCCCTGGTCATTTTTGTATTCCTCAGCGTTTGTTCATTTTTTGTAACATGTGAGCGGGGGCTCCCGTTCACTGTTTTTTGCCTATTTCATTGTGCCCCTTCTTATTTTGCAGTGTGCCGAGTAAACGCGAAAGGTCATCTTAGCGTTTCTATCTCGGCTCCGGGCGTCTTTGTTGGGTGCCTTCTACATCGTTGTATGCGGAAGTGACGTTTTGGGTCACTCCGCTAAGGTCCGTGTTTACAAACGCTGAGTAGTCTCAGTGATCCCGAGTGCCCCCTTCACTCCCTTTTTGTTTGCCCTTTTCATTATTGCTACGAAGGGTTGTTTTTTTGGCGCTGCTTATCTGTTGCTTCAGACCGTTTTTTCCCTTCGTTTGTATCTTGACAAGATTAATTGAAAACGAAGGACATTGCAAATAAGTGCCCCTGACTGGCCATCCAATTTCTTAGTGTATTTTTCATATTGGATTGCCCAGTGCCTCCACGAAGCTGAGCCTGCGCTTACCACTGGTAAGAAGGGGGTGCATGTTGGGGTGGGACATGGTCACTGAGATAGAGGTATAGTATTGTGGAGCCTGTACAAATGGAGGATATGTTTTTTCCTTGTTGTCTATAGGTGCAGAAGCGTGAAGGAGGGAGCCGTGTCCTATCGTTCTACAGGGTGGGAGACTTGGTGTCTCATCAATATACCACCCTCTTTTCGGGTTCGCTGGAACACTCATAGTGTTATCATCCTGTGGGTGTCTAGTGGACAAGGGAAGGGGACTGGTACATGCTACGTTCCTGCAGTGCTCGGGCTGGGCGGAGTCCAACAATTCCTATGGGCCTAAAGGCCCATAGGAATGAATGGGGAGTTATTCCTTATTTGCGATTAGCAATTTGCTACTCGCAAATAAGGGATGCCATTTCAAGGGTGCCAGGGGTGTCCAAAGGACACCCTGTAGCACCCCTGAAATGTAATCTACATTGGTGTTGCGCACACACATGTCCAAAGGACATGTGTGTGTGTAACATGCAACTTAGAAAAATGCATTTAAATGCATTTGTTTTTGCTATTTACCACGAGGTCCGACCTCGCGGTAAATAGCGGCCCAAAATTGCGATTTCGCAATTTTAAAATGATTCATGAATTGCATTTAAGGAATCTCAAATAGAGATTCCTTAAATGCAATTCTTCGCAAATGTGCGAATTCTTTAATAGCGAATTTTGCATTTGGGATGATGAATCCCAAATGCAAAAATTGCACTCGCAAAAGACAAGATTCTGAGAATCTTGCCCTTTGCGAGTGCAATTTAGCTTGATTAATAAGGCTGTTAGTGTATGAGCCTAAAACTTATAAAAAGAGACCTTTTTTAGAAGCAAAAAAACAAATCAATGTAAGCTTCCCATTTTGGGCAGACTTTAATACAAATATTCAGTTAACAAGGTAATATTTGTGTCTGTAGATTTTTGCTGCATACAATCCCTGTATTTTCTTTTCACCAATGGCAGTACAGATTTAGTTAAGTTATCGTGGTGAACCCACAAGTCTGAGCAGTCAATTTCTTTTAATATATGTTCTATATATCTAAGCCATGGCAGTTTGTTACAATTCATTAGACTTCGAATATCCTGTAGGCTCTTTTGGTACTCCAAAAGATCTGGAGGGATATGTACAATGAAGTGGCGGAGCGTATCGTTAGCCTCCTTGGATTAACAACACGCACCGCCACTTCGGAAATGCAAGGCTGCACCATATTTACAAGAATGTGGTGCAGACTTGCGTTTCCCCCTGCGATGGCACTAAGGTTAATTACATAGCGCCAACGCAGGAACCCTTGCACCAGAGTGCAAGGGTGTCTGCGTGCAGGGAAGGATTGTTTATGTGTAGAAAGGTGTCCCTTCCTGCACTTAAACAATCCTAAAATTGCAATTCTGTCACTTTCAGGTGTGCTGCGTAAAGCAGTACACATGAAAGTGACAGAATTGCAATTTTGTCTAAGAACCATTACTCAGCAAGGAAAAGACCCTCCGTCCCGTGGTTTTCTGAGAGACTACGTATGTTGAGACAGGAATGTAGGAGGCTTGAAAGATCTTGGTGCACTAAGTATACAGTGTCAGGCAGAAACCTGCATAAACATTGTCTAAAGGCATATAAGGCGGCCATTTTGGAAGTGAAGGGAAGGTTCATTGTCAAGGTCTCTGAGTCTATTAAATCTTCTAAAGAGCTCTTTAATATGGTAAACTTTTTGATCACTCCTACAATCATCGACCCTGGGGAGGTGTCACCGGAGCTCTGTGACAGTCTCTCAGCTTTCTTTGGTTCAAAGATCCAACAGATATACGCTCAGTTGGAAGCCCAAAACCTTAATTTGGATCCAGACACTCAGTATGAAAGTGGCATGGGGGAAAGCTTTAGTAACAATAAGCCCCCCAGCCTACTGGCCTTCCCGAGTCTGTCTCTGGAGAACACAGATCTTTTGTTAGAGGGAACTAAGTCTGGCTCGCCAATGGACTTCTGTCCCCTGAAAGTTTTAAAGAGTGCAAAAGAGGCTATTGTACCGCATCTCACCAATGTCCTTAATTTGGCTATTTCGGAGGGGCAATACCCTCTGCCCTGGAAGGCGGCAGTAGTTAGGCCTCTCTTAAAAAAGCCATCGCTGGATTCACTAGAATTGAAGAATTATCGACCCATCTCTCTCTTGCCAGCCCCAGCTAAAATCCTGGAATCACACCTTAATCATCATTTGAGTGCCTATTTGAGAGACCACCACATTCTGGATGGGTCTCAACATGGCTTTAGAAGTGGTCATAGCACCGAAACTGCGCTCACAACGGTGCTTGACAATATTCGTACTCAGGTGGATGCAGGCCATACTACTCTGCTGATTTTATTGGACCTTACAGCAGCTTTTGATACACTTTCCCCACTGAGGCTTGTGGATTGCCTCAGGGAGATAGGGGTTGGAGGCCCGGCTTTAAGTCTTCTCGCCTCCTTTCTGAGTGATCGGACCCAAACAGTGAAACTGGGCAATTTCTACTCTGAGCCTACCCCCTTGCTGTGCGGGGTGCCTCAGGGCTCTTCGTTGAGCCTTACATTGTTTAATATCTACGTTGCCCCGCTAGCAAGGGTGATAAAATCTTTTGGTCTGGAAGTGTTATCATATGCAGATGACACGCAGATCATGGTGTCCATCACTCATAACATCAGTGACGCTGCCTGCAATTTTAAAAGCTGTATGCAGGCAGTATCATCATGGATGGTCAAAAACTATCTTAAATGGAATGGCAAGAAGACAGAGGTTCTTATTTTGGGGGACAAAGTAAACATCTGGTCCGGGGAGTGGTGGCAAGAATCTTTGGGTACTTGCCCCAACCCTGTTTCCCACGGTAGGAACCTGGCAGTTTTGTTGGACAAGTCATTGACCCTCAATCTACAGATCGGTAGGACGGTGGCTACTTGTTTCGGGCTTATAAGGATCATAAAGAAGGTTGCACAGTGTCTTTCTCTTGCTGCGCGCAAACAAGTTGTTGTTGCTTTAATACTCTCCAGACTAGATTATTGCAACGCCCTTTATTTGGGTATTAATAAGGGACAGCTGCAGCGTTTACAGTTGGTGCAAAACGCTGACGTTAGGCTGGTGATTGATGTGCCTAAACATCTTCCAGTCTCATCCTCCCTTCGGGCTCTGCATTGGCTCCCAATTGACTGTAGGGTTATGTTTAAAGCTCTCTACCTCACTCATAATGCCTTCTATGGTCGGGCCCGGACGGTGTCAAAGTATTATTTCATCATTACGACCCTCCCAGGAACCTCAGGTCGGCCAGTAAACATCTTCTTACGGTGCCTAGATTTAGGCGGCTGAGATGGGGTGGAAGATCCTTCTCAGCGACTGCTGCTAAGCTGTGGAATTCTCTTCCTGACGAAATTGCTGGACAATGTTCACACATTGTGTTTCGTAAAATGCTAAAAACTTGGCTGTTTCCCCTGCTGCTGGTTTAGAGGTGTCTTGGCTATCTACATTTATCGTCCGTTGTTAGCGCCTTGACGCCCTTGGGCAAAGTTTAGCACTTTACAAGTTTTATATTCATTCATTCATTCATTCATGTACAGAAAGGGACACCTGTACATAAACAAACCATGGCATTTTGATTTGTCCATGTGTGCTGCATAAGGCACTGTGCTAAAATAATCGGTGTGTGCTAAAATAATCGGTCATCCGCAAACATAAGGATCAGTATTTGATCATTCCCTAATTTAGGTACATCCTTTGCAAGAACAAAAGTGATTTCTGTGAGAAGTAGGCCTGGTATATGCTGTCCACTAATTAAAGTGGCACCTTACACCAGTCCAAACGACCCTTATTGATGAATAGGTTAAAGAAAACCTTTATTGAAAACTATCCTAGTGGTAGCTACGGAGAGCAGCCTTCAGGCTAAGTCTTGAAGGAATGTAAAGCAGCTTGTTTTACCAGATTGTTACCTCCTGAATGACCAAATGAAAGGAGAACCACACAAGTGTTATTATAAAAATATGTATTTATTACTAAATACTCTCTACTAAACCCTTTATGAGATTAGAGCACAAGATACACAATATTAAATCACTAGAACAACAGTAAATAGCACAATGCACAGTGGGCTGCAGGGGGAGCCCAAACCATATACTAAGAAAGTGGTATAACAACTACGACTTGACTAGACACAGTGCCTAGAGCACCTGGAATCGCTGGTACCCCAAGGAACCACCCACGGTAGTGACACAGGGGACCCACAGAGGACGGTGCAGTGTGAGAACACAGCTGCGAGCTCCGTACAACTCTATGGGAAAGTCGCGGTTGGAACATTTAAAGTTTAAAGACACTTAGGAGATTACTTTGAGAAAACCCTTTAGAACTTAAAAGATTCTAAGTCAATCAATCAATCAATCAAGGCATTTATATAGCGCGCTACTCACCCAGATGGTCTCAAGGCGCTTGGGGGGGGGGGGGTCCACTACTGCTCGAACAGCCAGGTCTTGAGCTGCTTCCTGAAGGAGAGGTGGTCCTGGGTGAGGCGAAGGTGGGTGGGGAGGGAGTTCCATGTCTTGGCGGCCAGTTAGGAGAAGGACCTTCCTCCTGTGGTGGCTCTTCTGATGCGGGGGACGGCGGCGAGGGCGTGGTTGGTCGATCGAAGCTGGCGGGTCGGAGTGTAGAAGTTGAGTCGGTTGTTGAGGTATTCTGGGCCTTGGTTGTGCAGGGCTTTGTGTGCGTGGGTGAGGAGTCGGAACGTGATTCTCTTGTTGATCGGGAGCCAGTGCAGGTCTCTCAGGTGTCTGGAGATGTGGCTGTGTCGGGGGATGTCCAGGATGAGTCTTGCTGAGGCGTTCTGGATCCGCTGGAGTCTCTTCTGGAGTTTGGCGGTGGTTCCGGCGTAGAGGGAGTTGCCGTAGTCCAGTCGGCTGGTGACGAGGGCCTGGGTGACCGTTCTCCTAGCATGCGCAGGGTGTTAAAGCATGACGAGGAGATGGCGTTGACTTGTCTGGTCATGGAGAGGGAGGAGTCCAGGATGAAGCCCAGGTTTCGTGCGTGGTCTGTTGGTTTGGGTGCGCTGCCCAGGGCAGGGGGCCACCAGGAGTCGTCCCAGGCGGAGGGCGAAGATCCCAGGATGAGGACTTCCATCTTATCTGAGTTCAGTTTCAGGCGGCTGTTCATCATCCACTTGGCTACGTCTTTCATCCCTTCGTGTAGGTTGGCTCTGGCGGTGTCGGGGTCGTTGGTGAGGGAGAGGATCAGCTGGGTGTCGTCGGCGTAAGAGATGATGTTGAGGTTGTGCTGGCGTGCGATGGCTGCAAGAGGTCTCATGTAGACATTGAAGAGGGTGGGGCTGAGCGATGAGCCTTGGGGGACTCCGCAGATGACTTCGGTGGCCTCTGATTTGAACGGGGGGAGGCGGACTCTCTGTGTCCTTCCGGAGAGGAAGGAGGTGATCCATTCTAGTGCCTTCTCTTGGATTCCGACATTGCTGAGGCGCTGTACTAGGGTGCGGTGGCAGACAGTGTCGAATGCTGCGGAGAGGTCCAGGAGGATGAGGGCCTCTGTTTCCCCGTTGTCGAGCAGGGCTCGGATGTCGTCAGTGGCGGCAATGAGGGCGGTCTCGGTGCTGTGGTTGGCCCGGAAGCCAGACTGCGAGGGGTCGAGGGATCCATTTGTCTCGAGGAAGGCGGCCAGCTGCTTGTTGACGGTCTTCTCGATGACTTTGGCCGGAAACGGGAGGAGCGAGATGGGGCGGTAATTTTTGAGTTCGGTGGGGTCCGCTGATGGTTTCTTCAGTAGGGCGCTGAGTTCGGCGTGCTTCCAGCTCTCCGGGAGGGTTGCGGTGGCGAAGGAGGCGCTGATGACGTCCGGTAGGTGAGGTGCGATGATGGAGTGGGCCTTGTTGAAGACGTGGTGAGGGCAGGGGTCGGTTGGAGATCCGGAGTGGATGGAGTTCATCGTGTGTTGGGTTTCTTCGGTGTTGATCGGGGTCCAGGCGCGGAGGGTGGTGGTGGGGGGCGCCGGTGCGGTCGTGGGGAGCGTTGACTGTGTGCTGAAGCTGTTGTGTATGTCTGCAATCTTGTTGTGGAAGTAGGAGGCGAGGGAGTTGCAGAGGTCTTGCGATGGGGTGATGTCGTTGTTTCCGGTGCTGGGGTTGGAGAGCTCTTTGGCGATTTTGAAGAGTTCTTTGCTGTTGTGTGTGTTGATGTCTAGTCGTTCCTTGAATGCGGTTTTCTTGGTGGTGTGGATCAGTTGGTGGTGTTTTCGGGTGGCGAGCTTGAGGGTGGTCATGTTGTCTGGTGTTGGGTCTCTGCGCCAGGCTCTCTCGAGGGTTCTGCAGTTCTTCTTGGAGCTCTTGAGTTCGTCGGTGAACCATGGTGCTTTCTTACTGCTGGGTCTGCTGGGCGGGGCCCTCAGTGGGGCGAGGTCATCTGCGCAGTTGCTGATCCACCTCGTGAGGTTGTTGGCGGCCTGGCTGGGGTTCGCTGAGCTGGCGGGGGGGTCCTGGCTCAGGGATGCGACGAGCTGGTCGGCTGTGATCTTGTTCCAGTTCTGCGTGCCACCTGTTGCTAGTGGTGGTGGATCGTGTTCTTTTTGAAGCTGAAGTGGACGCAGCTGTGGTCCGTCCAGTGGAGTCCGGTGGCGTGGCTGAAGGTGATGTCCTTGCTGGAGGAGAAGACGGGGTCGAGCGTGTGTCCGGCATAGTGGGTGGGGGTGGTCACCAGCTGCTTGAGACCGAGGTTGGCGAGGTTGTCCAGTAGGGTTGTGGTGTTGCGGTTGTTGTTGTTCTCCAGGTGGAAGTTGAGGTCCCCGAGGAGGATGTAGTCAACGGAGGGGAGGGCGTGCGGGCTGATGAAGTTGGCGATGTCTTCGCTAAATTGTGTGCGTGGTCCCGGGGGTCTGTAGATGAGGGTGCCTCTGAGGGTGGTCTTGGGGTCTGTGTGGATCTGGAAGTGCAGGTGTTCGGCGGCTCTGAAGGCGTCGTCGATGATGGTCGTGACACGGATGGTGTTCATGTGGAGGATGGCGATGCCTCCTCCGGTCTGATTGACGCGGTCCCTCCGGGTGATCTTGTATCCGTCTGGGACGGCGATGCCGGGTGCTGAGGAGGCGTTCATCCATGTTTCCATGAGGAAGGCGACGTCTGGTGATGTTGTATCGAGCACGGTCCAGAGTTCTACGGCGTGTCTGTGGACGGAGTGGGTGTTGAGGAGGATGCACTTGAGGTGGTTGCTGCTGGTTTTCGGGTTGGCGGGTGCGGGTGCCGTGCAGGTTCGGATGCAGGAGAACTTGCAGGAGTGGCAGCTGAAGGGTCCGTGTGTGCGTCTCGGGGTGGCTCGGTAGCATCCAGGGATCCGGCCGGTGTTGAGTGCGTTGAGGGCGGCGACGTCGTAGGTCTGTCGGGGTGTCTTGCATCGGCGGGGGCCAGGGGTCCTGGCACTGGGCGCGGTCCAGGCGCGGACGGGCGCAGACGGGCTTACCTCTGGTGCGCCTTTGGCGCACAATCGGCGCGCCCGCTGCGCGTCAATGCTGCGCGTGCGCGCGGTCGCCATTTATGGCAAAGTGGGAGGGAGGGAGGATCAGCTGGGAGGCGGGTGCGGGGAGGGTACAGAAGAAAAAGGGGGCGTGGCTGTAAGCACGGCGGCGGGAAGTGGGGAGCGGGGCGGGAGGTCACAGGGACAGAGGGTGACGGCACAGGGGAAGACAGCGAGGAGAAAATACAATTATACTACAATACAATACAATGGCACAAGGGAGACAAAAGGGAGACAAACACAGATTAAGCGTCAGAGGGGGAAAAAAACAGTGAATTAGCGCAACAGCGCCCGCTAGTGCAGCGGGGGCGGGGACGACGAGGCAGGCTCAGCGAGGCTGAGTGCAGCAGTGGGGCGGGGTGGCACACGCTACAGCTGGTGGCCGTGCTGCGCGGGGGTGTCCTGAGAACAGGTCACACTCACCTGCGCCGCGCGGTCGCCATTTATGGACAAGTGGGAGGGAGGGAGGATCAGCTGGGAGGCGGGTGCGGGGAGGGTACAGAAGAAAAAGGGGGCGTGGCTGTAAGCACGGCGGCGGGAAGCGGGGAGCGGGGAGCGGGGCGGGAGGTCACAGGGGCAGAGGGTGACGGCACAGGGGAATACAGCGAGGAAAAAATACAATTATACTACAATACAATACAATGGCACAAGGGAGACAAAAGGGAGGCAAAAACAGATTAAGCGTCAGAGGGGGAAAAAACTGTGAATTAGCGCAACAGCGCCCGCTAGTGCAGCGGGGGCGGGGACGACGAGGCAGGCTCAGCGAGGCTGAGTGCAGCAGCAGGGCGGGGTGGCACACGCTACAGCTGGTGGCCGTGCGGCGCGGGGGTGTCCTGAGAACAAGTCCAGTACCCATGTGGGCACCGGAGTACTCGTGTTACCTAACCCAGGGAAGCCAGGTGCATAGGTGTCAAATGGTGTCAGGAATCTTCGTCGTTTTCAAAGGCGTGATGCTGAAAAGTGCTGCTGCCGTAAAGAGGAAAAGTGTCCGGGGTGATCCAAGTCTGGATCGGAGCTGAGAAGAACCTGAAAGCAGAGGGGACAGAGTCTGGGTCACTTGCCAGTGACCAGGGGCATGATAGACGAATGCCCACCGATGTCAGGTGTGTCAGGTGAGAAGAGGTGAAGCTTGACTCTGCAGCCACAAGGTCCAGGAGATGTCAAGGATGACCAAGGTCTGCAGGCGATCTGTCCCACAAAGGATGTCCAGTGCTGGGGGGTCAGTGTCCGGATTGAACACCAACAAGCCTTGGCAACTGCAACCCACGCGGTCAGAGTAAAGATGCTTTGGTGAGGACCAGCAAGGTCCTGGGGACTCTCCAAGCACTGGAGAGTTACGGCACGTCCAGAGCAACCAGGAAAGCCCACTGAAAGTTAAAGTTGCCTTCACAGGGAACCACAGGCCAACGGACCAGAGATTGCGAAGGGAGTGTAGGCCGGTAATCTTCGGTGGAATCACTTCTCGGGGTCTGGACTACAAGTAGCCTAAAGCACAGTTTCAGGGGTCGCCGGAAAGGTGATGCTTCTGCAAATGGACACGGTGCCCAGGGGTTTGGGTTACATGGTCTCCACGAGGAATACGGTTCTCAGGTTTGCTGAGCACACTATTCGACATCGGGGACACTTGGAAACCCACCTCCTGTGTTGCAACAGTCTTCGGAGTCCTCAGGAGCTTCGGAGATGCAAACCGGTCAGATGCCTCTTTGGTGCCTGCTTAGCACTGTCCATAAATCACTGCTAGGGATAGGGCCACCGATAAATTCAGCCATGATCCGCCCCTACAGGGCTAACAGGAAACTGCGCTTAGATGAGCGTCATTTAGTAAGGGTCCCTAGGATCAAGAAAGCCAGAAGGGGAGATCAGCTTTTTTCGTATCATGCCGCCAAGCTCTGGAACACTCTTCCAATGTACCTTGGTAGGGAATCTAACAGCTAAAGACCTTGCTCTTCCCTTAAGGATCTGTTCCTTTAGTACTGCTCAGCGCTGGGATGCTCCCGGGTAGCCATGCGCTATATAAATGTAATTTTCATTTCATTTCATTTCAAGAGGAAAGGCCAGGAAGTGAAAACTTCTATGACATGGACTCTGATGCTGACCAGGATGATCAGAATGATTCCATCCTGGAAAATCCAATTCTTCCTGTAGATGAAGGAGAGGACCCCAGTGGTCCTCTCTCACTCCACCAGGAAGAGTTCACAGTTTACCAAGAAGATCCAGATCTCCTTCTCAGGAATCTGATCATTCTGGTGCATCTGTAGGGACCTCTGTCTCTCATAGGACCTGAGCTTCCCACAGAAAAGAATCCTCAGATGATAGGAAGTGCAAACTGCTTGAGTTTGAAAAGGCTAAGCTTAGAATCAACAGAGAGCAGTTGACCTTAGATAGGGAATCCCTAGAGCGCCTGAGAGCTTCTAAAAAGTTGGGGCTAGAGCACCATGGTGGCAGCAACAGTGACTCTAAATTTAGAGAACATACTTAGGACCATAGGAACCTGAACAAGATTGTCTCTCCCTACCAGAGTGGGGATTACATCCACAAATGGATCACTGCACTAGAGAGGGCCTGTAAAGTACAGAGGGTCCCTCAGGAGCAATGGACAGCAATCTTGTGGCTCTATTTTGCAGACAAAGGTAGAGACAAAGCTCCTCACTGTTAGGGAAGAGGATGCTGATAATTACAAAGTCTTGAAGAGTGCCCTGTTTGATGGGTTTGGCTTAACCACTGATAACCACAGGCTTAAGTTCAGAGATACCCAAAAGGCACAGATTCGGGGCGTGGCCAAGATGGCGACCTAGGAGGACGCTGGTCACGGAGGCTCCCCGTACCGAATCCTCCTTACCGGCCAAATCCTGCATAAAAACCCCCACCAGAGCCCCAATGGTGGCAGGGGGTTGAGCTGTGTCAAGGAGCCTCAATCGGCGTGTGATCCCAGGGCTCGATAGCCGCATAGAGAGACCGCTCTGATCTGCCGCTGGCTGCCGCGAAATGGCGCCCTGACGGAGGGAGCGCTGCAGTGGACGAGACCGGGGTCAACGAGGGAGGACCCGAGCTTCAGCAGCCCAGCGGACCCACAGGCGGCACATCATCTGCAAATGTGTGCTGTCTGAGGACGAAGGCAACGACTTACAGGAGCAGCGGGAGCCCAGCTGCGGCCCCCGCAGACAGTGAGTGGCAGAGGGGCGGAGGCGCGTGCAGAGGTGCGAAAATTGAGGCCAGGGCTGAGGGGCCTTGTCCAGCGCGGGCGGAGGCCGCTCCCTTTGCCAGAGAGACGGGGATCCTGGTGCCGATTCCAGGAGGATAATGGCCAACATCCATAGGTGAAGGTGCGTGGGGGAAGGCAGCGCACGCTATCCACAGAGGTGGTGAGAAGGCGAGGGGCGGCCGGGCTTGGGCGCTCGGGCTTCTGCGTGGCCCCCAGCGCCGACAAGTGTGCCTAGCGCCACTCAGAGACAGCAGCACCTTGAGTGGAGTGGAAAACTGTGGCCTGCTATTGCGTGGGTGATGACACCGAGGGCACACTTACCGCATTGAGAGAGGGACTCTGCTGGCGGCGGGGGTGGCGGCCAGAACCGCATGCTGGACAGTTCACTATCCTCAAAAGACACGCTGGCATTATTAGCTAGCCCCTCGACGACATTCACGTGCAGCCTGGAAATTAGTTGGGCCTGTGATTCTCTCCCACACAAAGGGCCTGCATTATAAGCACTGGGACCTCCAGGGCCACAACATGATGAACGGGGGTAAAAACCAGAGGGAGGCAAAGAGCCCTAGAGAGCAGGCGGCCAGCACTTGGGAACCGGCAGAAGAGTGTGCCTTTCAGACAGGGGCCCATGTGGGTGACAGCGCAACAGCACCACGAAGGACCTACAGGGGGGCCAGGGATCTAACGGGGGCCGCTTCCTCTCCCCCCCACACCGCCACACAGACCCCCGACAGGGAGAAGAACCACCTCCCAACTCATACGTAGCACTTCCCGCTCTGCGCACTGATCGCTCACGGGCCAGGCACGGAGGACAGACCCTAAACACCCAAATAAACAGGCGGGGGAAAGAACCGGCGAACGGCGACGGAGCATGGCCAGCACGAGGAAGAAGGGTGAGCACACACTCACCGATATGCTCCTCAAGGGACTTCCCAAGGGAGATAGGGGACCCCCCTCTCCGGCAGCGTTGAAGCAACACACAGAACCGGGAGACGGTGAGGTGCCCATCACCAAGTCATTCCTCGAAACCTTGTTCAACTCCCTGCGGGACGATTTCCATACGTTGAAGCAGGAAGTGGCTGGGGAGTTCCTAGAGATACGTCGCGAGGTGGACGGTTTGGGTGAGCAGGTAGCGGCTGTCTAAGATTTGGAACAGACCAGGAGTGAGGAAATTGAACAACTCCAGCAAGACATTTCCAACTCCAAGACCAAAAAGTCGATTTATAAGCGCACGCAGAGGATCTTGAAAACAGGTCTCGGTGCAACAACTTTTGGGTTCGAGGCTTCCCATCTAAAGCAGAAGGAGCGAACATCATCAGATACCTGCAGGGCATGTTTCGAGAGATCTTGGGGGAGCCTGCAGACTTTGACATTCGTAAAGACAGGGCACACAGAGTAGGATTGGCGCAGCGCGCACCTGCCCCCCCTCCTGACATCCTGGCCTTCCTACCAGACTTTCCACTAAAAGTGAGAATCCTTCGTGAAGCACGCCAGAAACAACCTCTCAAATACCAAGGTCACCCAGTGGCATTATTTCAAGACCTATCAGCCATCACACATCAAAAAAGGAAAGCATTCAAAGTTGCCACGACGTTCCTGCGGGATAAAGGGGTCCCTTACTCCTGGGGGTCACCCCTTCCGACTGATTTTCAAATGGAACAGAACCTTGCAACAACTGAGATCCCTCCAGGACACCTGCGCCCTACTGGGTGTTGAGCACGATGAGGGGTCTGCCTCATCAGAACCATCCCAGCACCCATCACAGGGAGGGTGGCAAAGAGTCAGCCGTAGACGTTCGCCCGAAGCGGAACTGAAACCAGACCCAGCCACTATAGCACAGGAGTAGGCCTTGGCCATTCAAGAGGTGTCCAGAGACGCATCGTCGACAGACTGACTTATTTGAGTGATGGGACTCTTTGGCAATACGACATTGCTGGTCCGGGGGGGGCGGACGGGGTACCGAAGAGGTAGCCTCGTCTACACGCTCATTCAAGTAACTTCACTACAGGCCTGCGTTACCTGTTTCCAGGCTTGGGACTATGATAAAAACCCTTGGTTTAAAGGTTCCCTCAGCGAAGAAAGACGATCACTCAGACTCATAGAGCAGAAATGGCGACAACACCCTTCTTCACGGAGGAGGAGCTACGCTAGCAACCAAGATGGCCGCGTAAGCTCCCGGCTCTGCCGACCTCCGCCAGCAGCTCGTATATCCTGATATGGATCCTGAATTCGCACCGGACCCCCGTGTTCATGAGGTGTTGTTGAATCTAAAGGTGCAATCCCGAGATTTCCACCTTCTCGAATTATGAAGATACGCCGTGTTTTCATTCTCGGCCTAACCCAGCATGGAAGCCGGGGCCTCGATTTCTGACCCATCGGCCGCGGGACTTGGGCTTCGTCCGGTCTCCCGAAGTGCTGCATATCCTGATCGTTTTGGATGGCGACACTGTGATCGGTTGATTCCGAGGATACAGTAGCGTGACGCACCGGTTGCTGTGGTCGGGGGTCCGTCGCCCGGAGACTCCGCTAGCCGTCCGGGGTCGACGGGCTTGGGCCCTCGCTTGCGGCGAAGGTGTCGATATTGAGAGACTGAGAGCGCCCATCGTTGTCATTGGTGTTACGTGTGCCTGTTACCCCGGAGTAGTCGACCTCCGGGGTTCGAGTCCTGCTCTATCGCTTCACGAGAGGGGATGGAGCGGACGGACGGTACGCCATCACTTCAGGTTGTTATGGCCGCCATTGGGGCGCTCCACTCGCAGTTCACCGCCGCCATCCAGAGGATGATTGTAACAGTGGACGATATCTGCCTGAGACCGGACTACGACCCTTCGGTATGTTTTCAGCAAGGCGTGGTGCTTGCGGTGCAGGGTGCGCTAGAGACTGAGGACCCCGTTCGGAAACCAGATTTGATGTGTTTTGTCAGTTCCCAGATAACAGCCTGCGAGCCTCGGATTATCGTCAGCTCATCCGGCTCAATCCCGATGCCGCCTACTATAGACATGGACAGTTTTATATGCCGTAATCAGTTTCTCAGTGACTATTGGAGTGTTTTATTATCCTTTTCCTCCTTCTTGGTTCAACCATGTTCTTTGGACTCATTTTCGGTGGACAGCTTTCCTCGTTTGATTTGTGGACATCGAGAACTATTATCCTGGTTTCAATCCTACTGCATTGACTTGGACTTTTCTGAGCGCTCTGGTTCTTCCATTGAGATGGCGGTACGGGTGGGAGGGGCTCGCACGAAAACCCGTAGTGGCCAGGGTTGAATTTGACTGACCGGGTTTGATAAAATACCTTGATTCGATAAGGGAATTGTACCTCTAATGATGTGGGAGTCGGGTGGTCTTTGTTAACTCCCCCGGTTGGTTTATAACTATAGCCCATACTGTCTTGATTTTGTTTCGGGGTGGTTGCTTCTGGCGGGGGGTAAGGGAGACCGGGGGCATGTTTGATTTCTCCTCCTCCGCTCTTTTCCTTCTTGTAGGGTTAGTTCTTGGGCGACAGGCACGCTGCTAGTGGGGTTAGGCCGTAGCCATTGCAGGGGTGCAGGGTGGGGGGTTTGGGGGGGTTTGTTATTTTATCTTATTTTGTTCTATGGCCTTTTTCTTTCCTTCTTTCCTTTTACAAGAGGTGGGTTGTTTATTCTAAACTGATTTTCTCATTCATGTGGGTGTCTACTCCGGCCTTAATTATTCTGTATTTTGGGTGGACGGGTCTTACAGATGGAAGTCAAACTGGGTTGTTTAGCACATTGTCTATCCTTCTTTATATGCTTACATACGTTTACGTCATAGATTCATGTGTATTTGTTTATCCGCATTGCCGTATTCGCCCATCGCCTACTGTACTATATCTTAAAGTATGACACCCTATTTCTGTAATGCCTCCTCTTGTTTTCTTCAATAAAAAGACTTAATTTTTTTTTTTTTTTTAAACACCCTTCTTCACCACACTTAATCCAACTAAGACAGGCCAGAAAGATTTACAATAAAAGCATCCTAAATTTAAAAAAAGACTTCCTTAGAAAAAACTGGATAATGCATAAAACAGATGAGGAAACTCTTCGAAATACTAAAAGATCAATCCAATAAAATGGCCAAATCTGCACCAATAACTTCAAACTCAAACATAAGCAGCAAAGAATTCTCCTCTTTACAGCCAAAGCCATATCGATGGAGGTGGAGCTCAAAAAGGCAGCGGATTGCCTTTCAATCAGTAAGAACACCCTAGCCGAGCCTCAATCTCAACCAGTGCTGAAAAGGCCTTCAAACAATGCTCTATGATCAGAATCTAAGCCTGTCTCTGGCACATATATCACAAAAATTATCTCGACCATAAAACCAAACAATCACTTCTACAATGTTGGGCTTTTCCTGTTGGGTTTAGGGTGGGGGCGGAGGGGTGGGGTTCAGTAATTCAGAACGCGGGGGATTTGGGGGAAGGGTTCGGGTGGGTTGGGGGGTTGTGGCTGGAGGGAGGGAGCCAGTGTGCCGACAGGGTCCGGGGCTCTTGGGAGACACTCAGCAGGGGTGCCCCCCTTTAGAATCGGATGTTACTACACCCCACCGGCGAGATGACGGGGGCTACGCTACACGTTATCACCCTGAATGTGAAAGGGCTCAATAACCCCATTAAAAGGAGGGTGGTCTTATCATATCTAGAAAATTCGGGTGCTGCTATATGTTTACTTCAGGAAACTCACCTCCTCACCAAAGACTGGCACAGGATGAGGTCCCACGCAATCCCTCAGCAATTCTTCTCCTTCACTACTGACAAAAAAGTGGGAATGGCAATCTTGTTTGCCAAACACTTTCACGGTCACATAGGGGACAAGGTAGGAGAGATCAAAGGCAGGCTCCTCCCCTACAACATCAAGGTGGGCGGCATGTCCATGACAGTGGGATCCCTGTACACCCCTTATGCAGATCAGGAGCCCTTTCTTAAAAACGCCCTGTCAGAGCCCTTACGTTCCTCAGCACACTTCCTACTCATAGGAGGGGACCTCAATCTGGTCATGGACAGGGTGGGAAATAGGTCTGGCCACAGCTTCGGCACCACAGGCGCGCTTTCACAAGATGGGAGGGACTGTTTGACACAGAGGGGGTTGGTGGACCTATGGCGGGATAAGCACCCCGGGACATCACAATACACATTCTACTCCCACATGCGCCACACATATGCCAGATTGGGCCACTTCATGGGTTCCTCAGAATTGGTGGCTAAGGTGGAGGAAGTGGACATTATTCCAGCCGCCATTTCAGATCATGACGCAGTGGAAATGGGTCACACGTACTAAAGCACCACACGGTCGTTGGAGGTTGTGGAAAGCCCTCCTGCAACGCAAGGAGATAGTCCAGCAACTACACGAAAGTATCACTGACTACCTTAAGTTCAATGATCAGCCAGACACGCCTGTGACAGCCATCTGGGAGCCTCTGAAAGCGGCAGTGAGAGGAGAACTAATAGCCATTTCAGCGGCAGAAATCAAAGAACGCAAAGACAAATGAGAATCATTAACGGCCAAAGTGACCGAACTAGAGAGGGTACACAGTCGCACAGGGGCCCCTAGAAGTTGGAAACAGCTGAAAACCGCTAGAGCTCAGCTGGCAGGTCTAGATATGGATAGGGCTGAATACGCAGTAATTAGGCTTCGTCACATGTACTATGTGGGTGGGAACAAAATGGGACGACTCCTCGCAAGTGCGCTCCGAGCCAAAGTCCAACGATCTAAAATCATGACCCTACATGACATGCACGGGGAGAAGTTACATGAGGAGGCACAGATTGCTGAAGCTTTTAGAGAATACTATGCATCCCTCTACAGCACGGATCCCTTACTTGACAATAATGCAGAGGCTTACTTGAGAGTTGCAGCCACCAAAGCTCTCAACACGGAGGGCACAACCTCGCTGGATGAACCTATCAGAATTGAAGAGGTGATTAGCGCAATATCCCGCCTCAAGCCCCTGAAATCACCCGGCCCGGACGGCTTCTCCTCGGGTTTTTACAAAGTTTTTTGCCCCTTAGTCGCGCCGATACTGACCAAACTTTTTAATTCACTCCAAGGTCCTGGCTCCATCCCTCCTGATATGCTGGAGGCTGACATTATTTTGCTGCCTAAACCAGGCAAAGATACCACCCATTGCGCTGCCTATAGACCGATTTACCTACTTAACCTCGACCTCAAACTCTTCACGGGGGTGCTCGCCTCCAGGCTTGGACCACGCCTACTGGGTATTATAGAACCAGACCAATCAGGTTTCATCCCGGTAGACAATGCAGCGATAATACTAAGCGTATTATCCACTTAATAGATAAATCCCACTACGTACAGTCAGACTCCGTGCTCCTGTCCATAGACGCTGAGAAAGCGTTTGACAGAGTGGACTGGGGCTTTCTCGAGAAGATCCTGGTGCCCTTTGGCATTGGGGAACCCCTTCAGAATCGGATGTTACTACACCCCACCGGCGAGATGACGGGGGCTACACTACACGTTATAACCCTGAATGTGAAAGGGCTCAATAACCCCATTAAAAGGAGGGTGGTCTTATCATATCTAGAAGATTTGGGTGCTGCTGTATGTTTACTTCAGGAAACTCACCTCCTCACCAAAGACTGGCACAGGATGAGGTCCCGCGCATTCCCTCACCAATTCTTCTCCTTCACTACTGACAAAAAAGTGGGAGTGGCAATCTTGTTTGCCAAACACTTTCACGTCACATAGGGGACAAGGTAGGAGAGATCAAAGGCAGGCTCCTCGCCTACAACATCAAGGTGGGCGGCATGCCCATGACAGTATGGTCCCTGTACACCCCTTACGCAGGTCAGGAGCCCTTTCTTAAAAACACCCTGTCAGAGACCTTACGTTCCTCAGCACACTTCCTACTCATAGGAGGGGACCTCAATCTGGTCATGGACAGGGAGGGAGATAGGTCTGGCCACAGCTTCGGCACCACAGGCGCGCTTTCACCACATGGGAGGGACTGGTTGGCACAGAGGGGGTTGGTGGATCTATTTTTTTTTTATTTTTTTTTAAAAAGACCTTTATTGTCCAACATACAGTGTACACAGCATCATAGCTTACAACCCAGCCGGGCCAGCTGCAGATAACGAACTTTGTGGTACATAAGGTAAATGAACACAGCTTCAAGTCCGGCAACCCTGGGGTCCGGCAGCGTATATCAGTACTTCACATTACACCATAGCATGTATACATTTAGTGTCTAGTAAGTGTGTGGTCTATGGGTTTTTCTGTATGGAGTCAGTGGATCAAAGTGGCTGTGCCGAATCTACCCTCATCAGTGGCTGCGGTGACAGCCGCGCCCGTCACGTCCAATAAGCGTCATTGGAGAGTGCTTCTGTGTGGGTCAACATTCAGACGGGCTTGGCGTCATGCGAGGGAGCGTTGAGGGTGTTCAGCGACTAAGTGCATTTGGGGCGTGTAACCTCCTTGTGTATCCATTTCGGCGGAAAGAGTTGTTCTGCACCTCAGTGCCCAGGCGGGGTGTCCAAGCTTCGGCTGTCACACCCGAGGGTGTCCTGTGGCGCAAAATGGTGTAAAGCATGAAGTTGTATGTGTACGGACATGGTCTAAGGGAAGATGAAACCAAATCAACAACTAACTACAAAACAGGGACATGGGTTTCACAGGAGGTAGGTAGGGACAGGTATATGTAGAGTTCGCCATAGTGTCGAAAGGGTGGAAGTCTGAATCAGCGTGTCAGTCGTGTCTCGTGGGGTAGGCAGGCGGGGGGGCCGGGGCTCGGAATGTGAAGGTCGTCTGTGCAGCGGAGCCATTAGGGGGGGGGGGGCCCCACGAGTAGTTGGTGGGTGTGGTATTCCGTTGTGGAGCTCGGGCTCCCGTCGCCGTGTCACATGTGACGGTGCGTTTCCGGGATTGGGGCAAGTGATCGTCAGTGTGAGACATGAGAGTACTAGCCAGACAGTGTGCTGAGTCTGACGGCGGTGGGAAGTCGTGTGGTGCATCATGCGTGTTCATTACGGTGTCGTATCAGGGGGTGGGGGTGGCAGTACATGTTCCTTCACGTGATTCCCTGTTCCGTACATTTCTGCAGGTAGGAGTGCAGTATGTCCTCCCATTGTTGTGCAATGGGGAACTTTCTGAGCCTTGCCGTCTCTTCCCGCTGCAGGACAGAGCTTTCAGCCCGTGCCCAGTTTGTCAGCGACAGACACCAGTGTCGGAGGTGGGGGGGTGTGGCTGCCTTCCATCTCTTGGTGAGTAGTCTTTTGGCTGTGATAAGTCCGAGATCCCAGTATCTAGTCTGGACTCTATTTAGGTGCGTGCGCTTATACAAACCCAATATACAGGCTTCCCACGTGCTCGGTACTTGTTCCCCAGTGCAATGTCGGAGTATCATGGTCACTCCGTCCCAGTACTGCTGGAGGGCGGGACAGAGCCAGAGCATGTGAAGGAGATCTGCGCCTATGAGAGAGCAGCGGCCGCAGGCAGTGTCTGTTACTGAAAAGTATTTATTTATCTTGTCAGGGGTGAGGTATGCGCGGTGTAGTATATAAAATTGTATAATTTTAAAGCGAGGGCTGCGGGGGATGTTCACTGGGCCAGCCAGGATCATAGCCCACTCTTTGTCCGTCCAGTCCCGCCCTCTGTCTGTCGCCCATTTTTCCCTTAGGTGTACAGTTGCCGGGTGTGTATGTAGGAGGAGTGCTTTTGTCAACCAATGTATAATGTGAGTGCCGTTGCTCATGACATGCAAGTACTGTATGAAGTGGTGTGTCGGTGGCTCACTAGACATGTCCCCCCAAGTGGTGGTCAACGTGTGAACGAGAGACGCGTGTGTTAGGAACTGACCAGCTGGGAGGGATGCATCCTCTACAAGGGTTACAAAGGGCAGGAGGGTGCCGTCGGAGTAAAGGTCGCCCATCGTTTCCACCTCTGCGTTGATCCAGCTATCTAACCGTACAGCAGTCAGAGTCCCTGCCGTCGTCGGGGTGCCTAACAGCGGCAATATCGGCGCATATGGTGTTGTTGCTCGTGTTAGACGCAAGCAGCGGAGGAAGCATCTGCGTGCCACTGCGAGCAGTAGTTGCGGTGGTCGGGGAGTCCGAGTCAGCGGATGGAACAGTACTTGAATCTGGAACAGGGACCAAATGGTGGTATCTGTAGCCGTGTCGCTCAGGTTCTTACCACCCAACCAGCATGACACCCACTGCATTTGTGCTGCTAGATAATATAACTCCATGTTTGGAACTGCTAGCCCGCCCTCTGCAGTGGGCATGTAGAGTTTCGTCAATGCGACCCGAGGCCGGCCTTTGTTCCAAATCAGGTTTCGTAGCAGGACCTCGAGGTCTCAGAACACCCGGGTAGGTACATATGTTGGTATGTTCGCAAAATAGTATAACAGCCGTGGTAGTACTATCATTTTAGCTAAGGCTATGCGACTAGGGACATTGAGGGCAGTGTGTTCCAGAACCCCACCTGTGCTCTGGTAGAGGCGATCGCCCTCATCAGATTGCCTTCCAAGATGTCCATTGGGTCCCGGTAGATGTGTATCCCAAGGTATCTGAACGTGCTGGGGTACCACTGCAACCTTCCACCCCCGATGTGTATGTCACATTCGGGAACGTTCGGGCCGAAGGAGTAGGCCCCCGATTTGGCCCAGTTTACTTGCAAGCCCGACATTTCCTCAAAGGTGCCGAAAACGGTAGTGAGGGAGTCTGGGACGTTGTTGAGGTCCCTAACGTATAAGAGCAGGTCGTCGGCATATAAGAATACTACATGTAGTCCGTCCGCCAACGGTATTCCCCAGTCAGCTCCCTGCGACCGGAGCAGCGTGGCTAGGGGTTCCACAGCTAGGGAGAACAGCAGGGGTGACAGTGGACAACCCTGTCTGGTGCCTCTCCGCACGCGAATAGGGTCAGAGAGTAATGCTCCAGTGCGGACCCGGACCGTGGGTTTGCGGTATAAGAGGCCGACCATCGTCAGATAGTCATCCCCCAGCTCAAACTTCTCCAACACCGCTCGCAGGTAGGGCCACTCCACCGAGTCAAAAGCCTTCTCCAGGTCGAGCACAAGGCACCCCGCTCGTGGCCATTGTCTCGTGGCGTATTCCTGCAAGCGAAATAGCCGTCGGATATTGTGGGATGTGTGTCTCGTCGGTACAAACCCGTTTTGGTCTTGATGTACCAACGTAGGAACGATAGGGGCCAGCCTGCGGGCAAGCGCGGAGGCAAGTATTTTGTAGTCTGTGTTCAAAAGTGCGAGAGGGCGGTAAGAGCCCATCTGCGTACCATCTCTGCCAGGTTTGAGTAAGGAGACAAGCGTCGCTTCATTAAGAGTCGGGGGCAGGGTGAAGTCGTCGACAGCCGCGGAGTACATCTTCACCAGGTGTGGGATCAGGATGTCTGAGGCGGCCTTATAGAACTCGGCCGGTAAGCCGTCCGGCCCCGGAGTCTTACCGTTCCAGAGGTTAAAGATGGTGTAGCGGAGTTCCTCGGGATCCAGTGATGCTCCGAGGTCCTCCTGTTGTGCCGCCGTCAGGGTAGGTAATCGTATGGCAGAGAGATAGTCCATAATGGTAGGCAGTGGGACATGGAGTCGGGAGTGGTATAGGCTTGTGTAATGATCTGTGAACGCCTCGTGTATTTGGCGCTGCGAGTATAGTGACCTGCCATCTCCGGCTTGTATGGTCGATATTGGAGCCGATCGGTCTTCCCGTGCGATCAGCCAGGTCAGCAGTCTGCCCGGTCTGTCACCTTGTCTGTGGATCCGAGCAGAGTGTGCCGCAAAGTTGACACATTTCAGACGGTCTAGTAGGCGGTCATGTTCCGCCTTAGCTGCAGTCAGTCGGGTGTTCGCAACCCCCCCCCCCCGCAGGGCATTCGAGGTCTAGCAGTTCCGATTCCAGTCGTGTCAGGTCTCCTTCAATTTGGCATCTCATGTGTCCCTGTGTTCCCAGGCAGAGCCCCCGTGTCACCACTTTGAAAGCATCCCACTCGGTTTGGGGAGAGGACGCCGTGCCAGTATTTAGTTCAAAGTATTGGGCTGATTGCGTAAGCAAGGATTCTCGGAACGTCGCGTTGAGTAAGAGGTCTGGTTGGAGGCGCCAGGTGGGAATGGGAGGATGCGGGATGTCCCATGCAATGGTCAGTGTGTGAGGGTTATGATCTGAGTGGGTGTGGCCCATGTATTGAGAATCTAGGACCAGCGGAAGGAGGTCAGGGGAAACCATGTATCTGTCCAGGCGGACATGTAGTGCATGTGCGCCTGACCAATAGGAATATGTGCGTGTCCTCCATGCGTCTTGTAGGCGCCATTGTTGGGCCCAGTTGAGGAGAGCCTTCGTCGTGACGTGCGCCTGAGCGTTAGGTGGGGGAGCAGTGGACCTGTCTAAGTGTATGTCTAGAACACAATTGTAGTCACCTCCAAGGATCCATGGAAGCCCATGCCAGGGCGCCAGCGCTGTGGAGAGGCAGTCGAGGAAGCCACCCTGCTCAGTGTTAGGGGAGTATATGGAGGCAAGTACTACCGGGTGTCCATCAAGTCTGCCCCTCGCTATCACGTACCGGCCTCCCTCGTCTATCTGTGTATCCATGTCTGCACACGGAGTACCCGGCCTTATCCATATGAGCGCCCCACGGGCATAGGAGGAGTACTCAGTGGCATAGATTTGTCTGCGCCATCTCCTGCGCAGCGCGTGGACCTCAGCCTTATTTAGATGTGTTTCCTGTAATAAAACTACATGGAATTTGTGGCGACGTAAATATGAGTATATTTGGTAACGTCTCGATGGTGTGTGCATTCCTCTCACATTCCATGTGCAGATCTTAATCTCAGCCATATCCGCTATCTCGGTATGAGGCATCCGCCTCTCCTGTCACCCATCCCCCAGGCGACCGCTCCCACAAGGTTCCCTGTCTCCCCCCTTCACCCCCCGCAGACACAGACTTCGACATTTCCATCAAGGGCATAGGCAGTTCTCTGATGTGGGGAAGGAGGAATGTAACTGGGTTCACTAACAGTTCTAAACAGTAGTAAATACCAAAAGGTCGGCAACGAAACATGTCGCCGTCCAAACACGCCAATAGGGCGAAAGATTAACGTTCAAGTCTAGGGGGCAGCTTGAGCTAGGTATCAATAAGGCAGTTCTTCAATGTCCAATCAAGTGAGATCGATCTGTTGCCCTTCCCCGGACTACAAACGATTCCCACCATGCAGTCAAATGCGGCATCCAAATAGGCCATATCTTCACCAGTGGTTCAGCCCCCGGATGTCTATGCATATATTAGTGAGAGAAGCAAACTGTACTCCCCAATTGTGTGGGGTAGGAGTACGTCCTCGTGATATGGACGGATGACTTAACAATCCCACCCCCTCATCGCCTTTTCAGCGTCCATACCTCTGGGTGAGTACTCACTGCGCTAGGGCTCCACCGTCTGCTTCCAGGGCGGCGAGGGGCTTCTCCAGCTGCAGCCGTGTACGCAGCATCCCAGCGATTGTTCGTCCATGAGTCCCACCTCTGCCGCCCCGGTGCCAGCCGTTGGTTGCATGTGTCGTGGTTCAATGGGGCATGTCAGCCGTTTGTGGCGTGACCTCCGGGAGTTCCACCGAAAGTTGAGAGTCTGGAATCCCGTAGATAGCTTCATCATCGCTTTGAGCCATCTGCGGGCTTGTGGCTTGAGCATTGTCTGAGGTCGGCGAAGCACTTAGCTGGGAGACCCTCCTGAGGGCGTCTCGTTGTTCCTGGAGCATTTGGTCCAGCGGTGGGGAGTGGTGAGTCGCGTCGTCTGGGCGGTCATTTGCGTGGCCTCTGTTCCTACGTCTGTGTCGCGGTCCGCGGCCTCGGGGTCGCGTCTCAGGATGTTGCACATTTCTCTGCGTCGTGTCCGTTCCGCTGTCGAGCCAGTCGCTCACCTCCACAGGGTTGTTAAAGAAGTAGGTTTTGTCTCGTGCCACTACTCTCAGTTTTGCGGGGAAGAGTAGGGAGTACTTGAGGCCTGCCTCCCGTAGGCGACGCTTCACTTCCAGGAAATCATGGCGTTGGCGTTGTACTTGTATGGTGTAATCTGGGAAGAACATCACCGTGGTGTTGTCGATCCGTACCTCCCCGAGTCGCCTGGTTTCCCTTAAAATAGTGTCTCTGTCACGGTAGTTCAGGACCCTGAAGAGCAGCGGCCTCGGGTTGGAACCGGTGGTGTGAGATCTCGTGGGCACACGATGCGCTCGCTCTACCACAAACTGCGGCGAGAGTGTGTCCTCAGGTAACAGCTCACGTATCCAGTCTTCCACACGTTGAGTCGGTCTGGCGCCTTCCCATTTTTCCGGGACCCCAACGAGTCTGATGTTGTTGCGTCTCGCCCTCCCTTCCGCATCCTCAGCACGGTCTTCTAGGAATTCTACCCTCGTCAGGAGATCTTGTACTTGCTTGTCAGTTTGTGAGACTGCGGGGCCAAGGTTGTTTACCGTTCCCTCCAGCATCTTAGTGCAATCGGCCAATTTCTTGTGGTCGTCTCGCAGGTAGGTAAGGTCTATGGCGACACTGTCTATCTTAGATTCCAGGGACGTCCTGGTCTGTTGGAGGCACTGTTCCAAGCGTTCCATGGCAGCGAGCATGTTATCCAACCGTGATGTGACTTGGTCAGCCGCCATCTTGCGTGATGACTTGTCAGATTTTCCCTTCGGCGGGGCTCCTCCGGTACCAGTGCGGGTTCTCACCCCTCCGGACATGTGCGAGGTGGCTCCACCGGTAGTAAAGCCAGGGGACGGGATGACCGTCATCCCCAGGTCCAGCTGCGTCGTCAGGGTACAGGGGGGGTGCACCCGGTGTCTGTTTCCGCAGGGCAGCGCAACCTGTCCTCTGTGTGCTTCCAACGTAAGGGGCGGCAGGCTGCCAATGTCAATACCAGGTATCGTGTGATTCCCGTTGGTAGTCGAGCCCCCAGGTGAGCCCGATCCCGCAGGTGCAGGGGCCTCAGGTTCTCTCTAGGCCAGTGGGAGGGGTCAGCCTGTGGGCCCTGGTTGCCGGGGAGTCCAGGGACATCAAACACGGTTATTGTGTACTGTCAATTGACCGCGTAGTGTAGTGTTGCTGTGACCCAGTGGCCCCCAGAGAACATTCAGTGTTGCAAGTGTTCCGGGCCCTCAGTGTCCACCTCATGCAGTCCCCCGCTTCCCGAAAGGCGGGCCGCGCCCCGAAGTCCCGCAACCAGCCGGCACTGTGCCTCACAGGTTTGCCTGTTGCACTAGGATGTAGAGGGGAAAGCGGGGGGTTCCAATCCAATAGAGGTCCCCTCCCCCACTCAGGTCGTCCAGCGAGGAGGTGCAGGGTCCGGTGGGGTATAAGCACTGTCACCACGTGTGTACAGCCGGCGTGAGCTGGTCGCCGTGGGTATCAGCCCCTCTGTGTGGCCCCGGGTTTGCCCGTGGAGGGAGTGTCATTGGGTGGGGGGTCGCCGTGCTGTCTCTCTTTCAGGCAGGCGGGGCCCTCTTACCTTCATCTCTGGTCCGCTCTCTGAGCGCCGGTCTCGCCTCCGCGGACTCTAGGGCTGCCAGCCCGCCCACCGCTCCACAAGTCCGAGCGTCGTCCGCCTTGCTGTAGCGCTCCGCCGGGTACCAACTGGCCAGGTCTCCCGTGTCCGCTCCGTCGTGAGGGAAGAGAGGCAGCCGCTAGCGAGTCCAGGCAATCTTCGGACCCAGGGCCTGGAGCGCGGCCGCCACCTCAGGTCGCGTCGTAGGTCCCAGTCAGTGGGCCTCCGCCTCGGGCTCTCGCTGTCGCCTCTGCTGATCAAGCAGCGTCAGGAGCTCCCCGGCCTGTCCGCTGCGTAGCGCCCGGGCAGACAGCCCAGCACCCACAGCCCTGGCCCGGGCTGCCGCCAGTGCAGGACCCCCGGCTCACCTTCGATGTCGCCACGTTTCGCCAGGTAACTGCGCTCGGCTCCGCTCCAGCGGGGGGGAGGGGGGTACAAGGAGCAAGCCGTCTGGGGGGCCCCCAGGGTCCGTTTCCCGATGAGAGTGGATGCGGGCAAGTCGGATCTCGGGTCGCGTGGTGGGGCCCAGACTCACGGCCCAGACTCCGGCCTCTCGTAGTTGTCTTCGCCGGTCGCGCGGCAGCGAGTCCCGCCTGGGAGCCTCAGGAAAGTCCGGTGCTTCGGTGGTGGTCCGCAAAATCGAAAGTCAGCCAGAACGCCGAGAATGGCTAGCCGGTGGTCCGCCTGCAGTTTCAGGCAGTTTCGGCGGTAAATGACGGATAATTAGCCCGGGGAAGGGGAAGCTCAGATCGGAGCTCTACCCGGGTGCTGCTGTCCTCATTGCGCGCCTAGCCACGCCCCCCTGGTGGACCTATGGCGGGCTAAGCACCCCGGGCCTTCACAATACACATTCTACTCCCACATGCACCACACATATGCCAGATTGGACCACTCCATGGGTTCCTCAGAAATGGTGGCTAAGGTGGAGGAAGTGGACATTATTCCAACCGCCATTTCAGATCATGACGCGGTGGAAATGGGTCACACGCACTAAAGCACCACAGGGTCGTTGGAGGTTGTGGGAAGCCCTCCTGCAACGCAAGCATCACTGACTACCTTAAGTTCAATGATCAGCCAGACATACCCATGACAGCCATCTGGGAGCCTCTGAAAGCGGTAGTGAGAGGAGAATTAATAGCCATTTCAGCGGCAGAAATCAAAGAACGCAAAGACAAACGAGAATCATTAACGGCCAAAGTGACCGAACTAGAGAGGGTACACAGTCGCACAGGGGCCCCTAGAATTTTTAAACAACTGAAAACCGCTAGAGCTCAGCTGGCAGGTCTAGATATGGATAGGGCTGAATACGCAGTAATTAGGCTTCGTCACATGTACTATGTGGGTGGGAACAAAATGGGACGACTCCTCGCAAGTGCGCTCCGAGCCAAAGTCCAACGATCTAAAATCATGAACCTACATGACATGCACGGGGAGAAGTTACACGAGGAGGCACAGATTGCTGAGGCTTTTAGAGAATACTATGCATCCCTCTACAGCGCGGATCCCTTACTTGACAATAATGCAGAGGCTTACTTGAGAGTTGCAGCCACCACAGTTCTCAACACGGAGGGCACAACCTCGCTGGATGAACCTATCAGAATTGAAGAGGTGATTAGCGCAATATCCCGCCTCAAGCCCCTGAAATCACCCGGCCCGGACGGCTTCTCCTCGGCTTTTTACAAAGTTTTTTGCCCCTTAGTCACGCCGATACTTACCAAACTTTTTAATTCATTCCAAGGTCCTGGCTCCATCCCTCCTGATATGCTGGAGGCTGACATTATTTTGCTGCCTAAACCAGGCAAAGATACCACCCATTGTGCTGCCTATAGACCGATTTACCGACTTAACCTCGACCTCAAACTCTTCACGGGGGTGCTCGCCTCCAGGCTTGGACCACGTCTACGGGTATTATAGAACCAGACCAATTAGGTTTCATCCCCGGTAGACAATGCAGCGATAATACTAAACGTATTCTCCACTTAATAGATAAATCCCACTACGTACAGTCAGACTCCATGCTCCTGTCCATAGACGCTGAGAAAGCGTTTGAAAGAGTGGACTGGGGCTTTCTCGAGAAGATCCTGGTGCACTTTGGCATTGGGGTACCCTTCAGAGCGTGGGTTGCAAGCTGCTACCATCGACAGCAGGCAAGGATCCGCATGAACGGGTTGGGCTCAAAACCATTCGAAACCCAACGCGGCACTAGACAAGGGTGTCCGCTCTCGCCCTTCCTCTTCGCTCTCTATGTAGAACCGTTAGCGCAGAGGGTGCGGGACAACCCGATCATTTGTGGCACCACTTTGGAGGGGAACCGCACCCAATTAGCCTCTACGCCGATGACATCTTGGCAGCGCTCGACAACCCTGCACTGTCACTGCCAGCCTTCTTAGATGAAGACTATGGAACTCCCTTCCCCTCTCCCTCCGCTCAGAGCTCAATCTTCTCCCCTTCCGGAAAAAATTGAAAACTCTTCTGTTCAGCAGATAAACACAGTCTCCTTCTTCATACACACCTGTTAATAATCAGCGCTAGGACGCCTGCGGGTAGCTATCGCACTTTATAAAAACCCAATCCAATCCAATCCAATCCAAGTGGAGACTTTCGGACAGGTGTCGAGCCTTAAGATGAACAAAGGTAAGTTGATGATACTCCCACTCTGCAGTAATTCCCACACCACACACGAGTCGTCCTTGTATAACGGGGGACTACTGGTCCAAACGCAGCTCCCATACTTGGGCATCGTCCTTACCCCATCCACTGAGCAAACGGTCACCCTGAATTACTCTAATGTCACCTCACAGCTCCAAGGAGACCTCAGTAGATGGCAGAAACCACCATTATCCTTACTGGGGCATATTGCTGTGGTAAAAATGTCCGCACTCCCCAAACTAATATATATCTTTCAAACTATCCCGGTGACTCCCCCTGCGGGAACCATCAAGACCCTGCAGGAGGCAATACAACACTTTGTCTGGGCAGGGAAGAGACCGCGAATGCATAGAAGCTTGTCCTTTCGAGGGCCAGACGAGGGTGGCCTAGGGATCCCTATCCTGCAGCAATATTTCCAGGTGGCACAACTGAGGTATCTAATGGAATGGTACAGGCCTGAGTCAGAGAAGAGATGCTCTTCCAAGATAGGGCAATGGCTCAGACTTCGCTCTGAAAAATACCCTTCCTCCATCGAGCGCACAGATCTAGATATCTTCAGAAATCACCCATAACCTGCATGGTGTTAAGCGTATGAGACTCGGTGGCAACTAAAAGATAGCTCAGACGTTCCAGTCGCCGCTCACACCTTTGCTTGACAATCCTGACTTCACCCCAGGGATGGATACCCACATGTTCCCAAAATTGCGTGGGTCAAGTTGAAGAGCAGCGGGCCATCTCTTTGACCTAGAGGGATTCATACCGTTCACAGCACTACCACAGCTTTATGACATTTCCGCTCCGCAACGCTTCCACTACTTTCAATTCCGACACTGGTTAACGCACTCTGATATTAGTCCCTTGGTTGGTAGGAAAATGACAGCATTTGAAAAATGGCTAGTTACCAAAGAATCAGATCGCAAATTAATTACAGATCTCTATAAGATGATCGCACCACCTCCTGAGATACACCGATCTGCCAGCCAGCGGCGCTGGGAGGAGGAGCTGGGACGAACACTCACAAACCGGGACAGCAATCTATATATTACAGGGCCCACCACACAGCTAGGAACACAGCAGGTAGAGAGACGGCAGTGAAACTCGCGACTTACTGGTACCTGACCCCAGTCAGACTGCTTAGAGGCAGTCCGTCCCGTAGCTCTACTTGTTGGAGAGGGTGCGGCAAGGAAGGTACCTTGACACATCTTCTCTGGGACTGCAGGGAGGTCACAGCCTATTGGACATCAGTCCTCAACGACATAGACACTCACTTTGATACCGAAATTCCACGATTACCCGCATACACTATACTAGGACTCTCGCACACGCTCACATTCCCGCTGAAATCCCCCAGAGGACGACAGATAGGTCTGGCAATGCAGGCAGCCTCCCAGCACATCCTATCTCTTTGGGGTACAAACACACGGCCCACACACACACAGGTTGGCTACATAAACTCAGGTACACGCTGGGTATGGAGCGTATCCAAGCCACGCTCACGCAATCCACGGCTTCTTTCCATACAGTCTGGTAGCCGATGTTATCGCTCTTATCAATGGAATTCAACGAAATAACATGCCCCAAATATCTTCGCCTACTACGCCTTACTGAAGCGCAACACGCTGACGCCGAGTCCAGACCACAGGCACCATGAGACTCTCATACGTAATGCCATATTTAGATACACGATCCGACACACTGGTTGGGGTGGGGTGAGATTTTCGGCAGGGGGGGTTTGTTTCAACTGTTTATTCTCAAGAGAGCCATAAGTCCAGAGACGCAGGACAAAACCAAGATGGTATTCAAGGACATTTGCCGCACCAGTGGGCTCCCGTGTACAATGTTCGGATAAATGTAATGCGAATATTACAGTCTGCCTTTAACGTACCCTTGTGGACTTACATAAGAAATGCAATGTACTTGTCTTTTTCTAAAATCAATAAAACAAATTTGAACAAAAAAGGCACAGACTCAAGACTGGGTTGACTTTGTAGATTGTGCTACTAAGGCTCTGGAAGGCTGGTTAATTGGCAGTAAAGTGTGTGATTTTAAAGGTCAGTACATTTTAGTTATGAGGGAGCAGATCCTTAATAATTGTCAAAATCAGTTGTTGTATCAGTACCTGGTGGATTCTGATCTGACCTCTCCCCAAGAATTGGGTCTGAAGGCAGACAAATGAGTCAGAACCAGGGGGGTGACACCAAGAGGCAAGATTATAAAAACTCTGATAAGGATGGGGAGAAGGGTAAAGACCAGAAGTCTTCGTAAGGGCCCCAAAAATCTACATCTGGTGGGGAGTCACAATCCAACAAGGGAAAGGCAAGAAGAAACCATGGTGTCAAATCAGTAAACAGAAGAACCGTTGGACGCGTGATTGTACCAAGTCCAAGGACTCAAAGCCAACCACCACTGCCCTTAAGGTAATTGTTCCCCCTAGTTCAGCTCCAAGTGGTGGTACTCAGAATAAGGGTGTAGTGCGGTTAACCCTGGGATCTGAGGTGGACTCTGGCCTAGTCAGAGTTCCTACTCAGGCTGTACTGCTCTGTGATGGAGGCATGGATAGTGGTTCCTTATTTACCAGCCCCAGTAATCTGGGCAAGTACAGAAAGCAGCCTTTAATAAATGGCAAAGATGCCTTGGCATTCAGGGACACAGGAGCAAGTGTCACAATGGTTTAAAAGATCTTGTGGCTCCTCAGCAAATAATACTTGGGGAGATGTACCAAGTGGCCAATGCTAGCCATGTCAGGACAGACCATTCCTTGACAGTTAATTTTCACCTGGGGAGGGGAAACTGGCCCTGAGAAGGTTGTGGTAAGTGCAGACCTCCCTGTTGAATGCTTGTTGGGCAATGATTTAGAAACTTCAGCTTGGGCTGAAGTGGATCTCAAGATCTCAAGACTCATGCAGAAATGTTGGGCATCCCTGCAGATGTATTTGCAATGACTAGGTCACAGGCAAAAATGTCTTTCACAGAACAGGCCCTGGATCCTGGAAAAATGGACCAGGCGCCTTCCAAGAAAAGGAGCAGTGGGGGTAAGGCAGTGTCTTCCCCCTGACTCAAGAGTACAGATCAGTCTCTTGAGGGAGATGATCTTATTCCTGAAGAAGGAACTGTCCCAGAGGAGCTTGAACCTGATCAGGTTGAGTTCTTAGGGACAGGAGGCCCTTTCACAGCAGATCTGAGCCAGGAGCAGCTGAGCTGCCCCTCTCTTGATCCTCTCAGACAGCAAGCTGCTGCTGAGGCTGCTGGGTGTGCCAGTGGGTCCCATAGGATCTACTGGGATGATGGACTCCTTTACTCAGAGTGTAGAGACCCCACACCTAGCGCAACCAGGAGGTTGGTTATACCTCTGAAGTTTAGGGGATTCCTATTGACACTGGCACATGACATCCCATTAGCAGGTCACCTAGGCCAAAACAAGACTTGGGACAGAATTGTCCCTCACTTTCATTGGCCTCACATGTCTGAAGAGACAAAGGAGTTTGTCACTCCTGTATCACCTGTCAAGCCAGTGGTAAGGCAGGTAGTACCACAAAGGCCCACCCTGATACCACTACCTGTGGTGGGGGTTCCCTTTGAGAGGGTTGGGATTGACATTGTTGGTCCCATGGCTCCTTAAACTGCATCTGGGCACAGATTCATACTGGTGGTGGTGGACCATGCCACTAGGTATCCAGAGGCAATCCCACTTAGGACCACCACAGCTCCAGTGATGGCAAGGGCCCTCCTGGGAATCTTTTCCGGAGGGGGGGGGTTCCTAAGGAGGTAGTATCAGACAGAGATGCCAACTTCATGTTTAGTTACTTGACAGCTATGTGGAAGAAGTGTGGAAGAAATTACAAATTTACCACCCCTTATCACCCACAATGCAATGGGTTAGTTGAAAGGTTCAACAAAACCCTCAAGGGCATGATTACAGGTCTCCCAGAAAAGCTTAGGCGCAGATGGGACATACTTTTGCCCTGCCTTCTCTTTGCCTATGGAGAGGTTCCTCAGAAGGGAGTTGGTTACAGTCCCTTTGAACTTCTGTTTGGATATCCAGTTAGGGGTCCATTGTGTCTAGTGAAGGAGGGATAGGAGTTACCTCTCAAACCATCTAAACAGGATATTGTGGACTATGTACTTGGTCTCCGCTCCAGTATGCCTGAGTACATGAAGAAGGCAACTAAACACCTTGAGGCTAGCCAGGAATTGCATAAGGCCTGGCATGACCAAAAGGCTGTGCTGACTGTTTACCAGCCAGGGCAGAAAGTATGGGTGTTGGAGCCTGTGGCCCCAGCAGCCCTCCAAGACAAGTGGAGTGGCCCTCATACAATAATTGAGAGGTTACCTATCTGGTGGACATTGGAAATCCTAAGAGCCCCCACAGGGTGCTCCGTGTCAATAGGCTCAAACCATATGTTGACAGGGCAGACATGGGCTTGCTCATGGCTACTGATGAGGGACAGGAGGAAGAGAGTGAGCCACTCCCTGACCTGCTCTCACAGAACCCTGATGATGGTTCAGTTGATGGTGTAGCCTTGGCAAGCAGCCTCACTGTCCAGCAGCAAACTGATTGCAGAAAAGTTTTCAATAAGTTTAGACATATGTTTTCACTGACTCCAAGTCAGACGACCTGGTGCACTCATGAAGTGGACACTGGGGACAGTCTGCCTGTTAAAAATAAGATTTACAGGCAATCTGACCATGTCAGGGACTGTATCAGGACCGAAGTCCAGAAGATATTGGATTTGGGAGTGATTGAACCCTCTGATAGCCCTTGGGCTAGTCCAGTAGTCTTAGTGCCTAAACCTAACACCCAAAATGGTAAGAGCGAGATAAGGTGGTGTGTTGACTACAGGGGTCTCAATGTAGTTACTAGGACTGATGCCCATCCAACCCCTAGGGCAGATGAGCTTATAGATACTTTGGCCTCAGCCAAGTTTCTGAGCACATTTGACCTAACGGCTGGCTACTGGCAAATCAGACTAGCTGAGGATACAAAGCCAAAAACTGCATTTTCTACCCCTTGTGGGCACTACCAATTTGTGGTAATGCCCTTTGGTTTGAAGAATGCACCTGACACTTTCAAAGGTTGGTGAACAAAGTCCTTACATGCCTGTAAGCCTATAGTGCAGCATATCTAGATGGTATTGCTGTCTTTAGCTCCACCTGGGAGGATCACCTGATCCACCTGAGAAATGCTTTGAAGGCCCTGCAGAAAGCAGGCCTCACTATCCAAGCCACCAAGTGCCAGATCAGAGCACAGCTGGAAAAAGATCTTTCTGCATTAGAGATGCAACTGGCTGATCAAGATAAAGAGGCGTTCGATAGGTCCCGGAGGCAACTAGATCATTGTAAAGAAAACCATGCACAATTGCTTAAAAGGCTGCGATGCCTCAACTATGCTGCGCACTCTGCGCGGATGCACCACTTGGGAGATAAAGCTGGAAAGCTGTTAACGTGGCCCATCCGTCAAGAAAAGTAATTGTCCCCCATCTGTGCAAACAGCATTAGAAAACACAGCATACACACAGCGCGACATTCACGCCGCGTTCGTGGCCCATTATCTGGGCCTCTACAAATCTCTGACACGAGCCACGCCCTTCGACAGATAGGGCTACTACATCCCACACCTACACAGAAAGAAGATCTGAATGCTTCTCTCACGGGGCTGAAATACGAGATGGCATATTCTCATTACACCAGTCCAAACGACCCTTATTGATGAATAGGTTAAAGACAACCTTTATTGAAAGCTATCCTAGTGGTAGCTATGGAGAGCAGCCTTCAGGCTAAGTCTTGAAGGAATGTAAAGCAGCTTGTTTTACCAAATTGTAACCCCCTGAATGACCAAATGAAAGGAAAACCACACAAGTGTTATTATACAAATATGTATTTATTACTAAATACTCTCTACTAAACCCTTTAGGAGATTAGAGCACAAGATACACAATATTAAATCACTAGAACAACAGTAAATAGCACAATGGACAGTGGGCTGCAGGGGGAGCCCAAACCATATACTAAGAAGGTGGTATAACAACTGCGACTTGACTAGACACAGTGCCTAAAGCACGTGCAATCGCTGGGACCCCAAGATAGTGACACAGGGGACCCACGGAGGACGGTGCAGTGTGAGAACACAGCCGCGAGCTCTGTACAACTCTATGGGAAAGTCGCAGTTGGAATATTTAAAGTTTAAAGACACTTAGGAGATGACTTTGAGCAAACCCTTTCAAACTTAGAAGATTCTAAGGCCAGCACCCATGTGAGCACCGGGGTACTTGTGTTACCTAAGCCAGGGAAGCCGGGTGCATAGGTGTCAATTGGTGTTGGAAATCTTTGTTGTTTTCAATGGTGTGATGCTGAAAAGTGCTGCTGGCGTGAAGACGAAAAGTGTCCGATGTGATCATGCCTTTTTGGAGCTGAGAAGAACCTGAAAGCAGAGGGGACAGAGTCTGGGTCACTTGCCAGTGACCAGAGGCACGATAGACGAATGCCCACCGATGTCAGGTGTTTCAGGTGAGAGGCGAAGCTTGACTCTGCAGCCACGGAGTCCAGGAGATGTCGAGGATGACTAAAGTCCGCAGGCAATCTGTCCCATGAAGGATGTCCAGTGCTGGGGGGTCAGTGTCCGGATTGAACACCAACCAGCCTTGGCAACTGCAACCCACGCGGTCAGAGGAAAGATGCTTCGGTGAGGACTAGCAAGGTCCTGGGGACTTTTCAAGCACTGGAGACCCAGGGCACGTCTGGAGCAACCAGGAAAGCCCACTGAAAGTTAAAGTTGCCTTCAAAGGGACCCACAGGCCATCGGACCAGGGATCGCGAAGGGACCTCGCGAGGAATCACAAAATAATAGCCCACAGAACACTCGTGGATTGTAGGCCAGTAATCTTCGGTGGAATCACTGCTCGGTGTCTGGACTACAAGTAGCCCAAAGCACAGCTTCAGGGGTCACCGGAAAGCTGGTGCTTCTGCAAATGGACACGGTGCCCAGGGGTTCAGGTTACATGGTCCCCACGAGGGATACGGGTCTCAGGTTTGCTGAGCACACTAGTCGACATGAGGACACTTGGAAACCCACCTCCTGTGTTGCGACAGTCTTCGGAGTCTTCAGGAGCTTCGGAGATGCAAACCGTTCAGATGCGTCTTTGGTGCCTGCTTAGCAGGGGAGTAACTCCTTTACTCCAAGGGATATTCCTCAGTCATCTAGCACAGTGTAGATCATCAAAGTACTTGGTTTCTGTAGCAGAGTTTCGTCCAGGTAAATCTAAAGTACTGTAGCCAGTGGTTCCTTCTTTATACCCAAGGAAGGGGTGGGACAAACTCTAGGGATCCACCTATGGGAGGGTCAGAACAGAGGGGTGGTTACACCCATGTTCTTTGTCTAGTTTTGCGCCAAAGCAGGAGAAAATGGCTCCTGTAACCGGTTTGACCTGGACTATGCACAGGGACCCCCACCCAACCCCAATACACTAAAGCCTGTCTGGGAGGTGGTTACACCTCCCTGTGACAGGAAACCTATTGTCCAGCCTCCCCTGCCGGAGTTTCATCAAGCAGCAGGAGGGTAGACTTGAGTCTGTGGCTGGCAGCATCCATCTTGTGATGCCAGGGTTGAGGAAAGCTGGTACCGGGTAGACCGGTGCCCCACATTAGTGGTTCTACCATGGAGGAATCATACCTCCCACACCAGTTACTGGTGTGGAGGAATGATTCCAAGGTGTTTCTCTGTGCAGCCTTTTTAAAGTTAGCATTTACAGTGAGATTATAATGCACTTAAGAGTATATGGGTAGGCTGCATCACTAACAACCCCGGAGGATAGACTATCAAGGCTGCAGAGGGGTTCTGCTCATGCAGGGCACCCTCTCACACAAACCCCGGCACCCTGCCTTCAGGATTGATAAGGCCTGCCATAGGGGTGAATGATAGGTTTGTATGTGTAGTGATATAAGGGAGATATAGTGAACCTATATCTCAGTAAGGGGTGCATGCACCACCTTACACATGTTGCAGTAGCAGACCTGTGGTGTAAGTTTGAGTGGTCTCTCAGGGGTAGCACAATACATGTGGCAGCCCCTGGGAGACCTCTGGGGTACCTATGCTCTAGGTACATAGTATACCATATATTAGGTACTTATAAGGGTACCCCAGAATCCAATCTGGAGTGTACCTAAAGTACATGCAATCAATTTAGAGGAGAAAGCAGCTAGGCTGGGGTCCTGGATAGAAGGATCCCAGACAGTTTAAGTGGAAAACAGTGAAACATCAGCAAAAAGTGGGGGTAACTATAAGAAGCCGATTCTACTCGCCAACAATTTCCCTGTGTCATTGATTTAAATGTTAAAAAAGGCTGGGGCCAGCACACACCCCTGCCTAACCCCCGAGTGTTTTCCAAAAGCATTTGTGCTCGCGCCTTTAGGGCCATATTTTACACCCGCTCTGTTTCCAGTATGAAGACTTATTAACAGATTCAATAGGTACTTGGGAGACATCGTGCTCTTCCAACATCCCCCAGAGTATAATCTAGTCCACTCTGCCAAAAGCAGTCTTTACATCAATAAAAACCAGAAAGAGTGGTATTCTCATTAAACTATCCTACTTCAAACAAATCAAATGCAAGCGCAAAACTTGGTCAATCATGCTCCGGTCCCCTTTGAAAGCCAACTTGCCGATATGATATTATACCCTTAGTCTCCATCCATGTATCCAGGCGAGTCACAGCAGCTTACCAAAAATGTTGTCTGCACTGTCCAATAATGAAATTGGGCGCTAATTTGAGGGGTTATCCCTGGGCCCTTTTTTAGGTCTCGCCTATGCAGCGTGCATGTGCTGCATAGGAGGGGACCGCTTGGAATCTATCAGCTTTTTTGCCCAAAAACTTGCATGCTTTGCATTGCTTTCAATTGTAACGCGTGCACGTTTTGGGGACATCTGTTTGTAATTATCTTGCAAACAGATGGTGCCCCTGCTCGATCCCGCAAGGGAAACGCTGTGCGTGTCTAGTTTTTTTTGTGCTTTTCGCTCGTGCCTTCACTGAATCGCAGCTGCTGAGTGCGTGCCGTGAGGCAGTCCTGCTGACTTCGTTAATTGCTTCTCGGCCGCGCTCGCTTGTTTTCTCATGTTAATGTTGTTGAACTGTGGTGATAAACGGGAATCTGACCTTCCACTGTTGTAATAAATCTGTGAATGTGAGTTGATTTGTCCAATTGCTCTCAATAGCATGATTTATTGGGTGACGTTTATTTCCACGGCCGCGGTGCACGTAGGGGTGAAATGCGTGACGCTGGTGGTTTTGAAGTATATTGTCGCTCTTCACAGACACCCTTGTCCGTAATTACTGTTTTGCGTATGTCTTCCCTTGTAGAAACACATTGGCTAGGAATGCATTCTCTGCAGCTAATGTATGCTAACAGCCGCAGCAGATGCAGAGGTGAGATGTTTAGATTGTTTTTCAGGTGGAGGCAGGGCCAGGCAAACCCCGAGGGCAGTGGTAATTGCTTTATGGGGTGTCTCTTTTGCTTTCAGTTGCAATTTAAGTTTTTATTTTGCATGTAACAGCGTCCAAGTGCCTGCCCACAGTCTGCATATGAAAGGAGGACATTTGGAAAAGAGTCCCAGCCAGGCACCCTCCCCTGGGCCCACCAGCCACAGGGCAAACGGGGTCGGAATGTAGCTCCAGCAATGACCCCCTGCTTCTCACAAGCCACTATCGTGTAGGGAGGCCTCCAGGATCAAAGCAGCAAGACCATGGTAACATAAGCATTTGCAATGCAAAAGGGCTCGCATTTACGCAAGTTTGAGCTATTGACATTGCAAATAATAATGCCTTTTATTTTTGTTTTAAAAACATAAATAAAAGGCATTGTTATTTACAATGCCAATAGCTGAAACTCTTGTAACAGCTAGACCTATTGCAGTGCAAAGACAGACAGCGAAAGGGAGAGACTGAGAACAAACACAGGCACAGTACTAGTATCATCAGTGCACGCTTTCACCAGGCACACACACCATTAGCCGTCAGTGCACGCTTCCACCAGGCACCCACACCAGCAGCAGTCAGTGCAGCAGGCAGGCTCTACTCAGAGTTTCTCTGCAAATATGTGTTTGATGCCTGGGGGGAGTAGGTCCAGTTTCCTTAAAACATGCAGAGTATGTAGGTGCAGTGCGTGAACTCCTGTGTGAGGGAGTCAAGCTGCCGGGGCTCACTCACTCCACACTTGCAAATTGTGCCTGTACCAGGCATTTTCTAATGTGCAAAGTTCTGCGCATGCGCACAGCTAGGCCTTCCCCACCCCCCGGGAATGACTACTTCCTACAACCAGAATGGAAATAACATTCAGAGCTATTAAAACAAGTTCATTTGATGCAAAGAACGGTTAACAAAAACAATGTCCAGCTATTGTAGATCTGACAACTTAAACAAAAAAGCAACAAAAACAAACAAGCATTGGCATAGCCAATAGGTCTCGCCTTTGGGACCTTATAAGTGTTTAGCCATGCAACACTTGATGTTGTTGCACCAAGGATATTATGTTGCATAACTAAATACTTATAAGGTCCCAAAAGCGAGACCTATTGGCTATGCCAATGCTTATTATGAATAGGGACTATTATGGATGTTTTCCATGAGACAGGAACCACACCTTCCACTAAAATATCAATAAAAGCAGCTGTCATGGGGCCCAACCACGCATCCTGGTTCCTTTTGAACACATCTGTGGGAACCTGATCAGGGCATGTGGCTTTCCCCAGTTTTTGATGTTGAATAGCCAGAGCTATTTCTGATATGGTGAATACAGCATCGTTAAAGAAATTATTACACCGTGGAACTACACTTCCGGTTTGTATTATGTGCAAGGACCTGTATATTCTCTTTCGTTTTGCCAGATCATCCTCCTTAGGCATATAATGAGGAGAAATTCTCCACCCATTGTGAAGGACATATGTTGGGTTCCAAGTTCTTGCGGGGGCCTGAACAGTCCCATCTAACATTTTCCCAGTACTTTTTGACATATTTTGTTTAAATTGCATGCTGCAGGGCTTTCCAAGCTTCAATGCACTGGGTCTTCTTTTTATATCAGATGAAACGTTTGTAAAATCTTCAAGCTTCTATTAATGTTGCCTTGCACCCTGGGGTCTTCCTTCTCTTTCTTAAAGCAGAAGTGAGCGCTTCCTTTTTTTGGCACTTTCCTTGTCGTACCAATGGTAATAACCATCTTGCAATGCCCTAACCCTACTACTTTGATGTTCAAATATAACATGCTTGGTGACTATGAAAAGTGATTTAAAGGATAGGCAGACAACATTGCTTCCCATCGTCACAAGAAACCTTAAAACATGGCTCTTCGACGGACCCCCTCCTTGATGGTCTGGAACCTGCACCCCACCCCTAGTGCCTTGAGACCCTTACGGGTGCGTAGTCGCTCTTAACAAATGCCTGATTGATTGATTTAACCACAAGTACGCCTAAATAAAGTGTGCTCTCCCCTCACAGGGGTAAGTTTTTTATACTATCAAAACAACATCACTGCTGCTCCTAGCACCAGAATGTACCTCACGTGTTTTTCTTTATTTTTCCTTCCCTAACCAGCGCCTGGCTGGGCCCGTGTGAGTACCTCTTCTTTATTTACACGTCCCTGTGGTGCACACCTCACACCTTTACAGTGGATTCTTTTACCCAGGTACCACTACCAGCCCATACAGCCACGTTGTTGTGCTCCCTCCCTTGGCCTTATACTTATCTATTGATTATCATCTTTCAGGTGTCCCTTTATGTTAGGTCCTGAAGAGACCCCCTATTTATGAAGGGATTGAAACGCCGTTGCCAAAATTCAAAAGCGAACCACTTCTCAGTCCCTACCATTGTACTAGAAGGCTATTATTAATCATTGAATATCCCTGTTCCTGGTCATTTTTTGTAAATATTTTAAACCTATTTGTATGTCACAATTGTCACTAATGTTTTTGTACTTTCTATGTTCACTTGGGACACAATGCATTTGCGGTAATCAATTTAAAAAGCACATTTATATAAATGACTTACATTCAGCAGTGTCTTGTATATGGTTGTTGTGTCCCTCTCTGACATCTCTTTACCCATGTGTATTGCCATTGTGCTATAGATTACTATGTATTATATACACTGTCCACAGGAATCACTGTTGATGTGGTATGAGGCATGCTCTGAATAAGCCCTTAGGTCCATGAACCTGCCAATCGTTTGTCCCACAGATAGATTTTGTTTCTATAGTGTATTTCCAGAAGTCAAAACCCTGCACAGACAGATGTAAAATAAAGGAAGCAGAGTATATCGGCTTGGTGTTTTTTAGCATATTTTTCTTTGCAGGTGTAGGTGCAAGCCTACAATAATAGCCTGGGGGCATATTCACAATGAAGTGACTGAGCGCTGCGTTAGCCTTGTTGGATTAACGCAGCGCTCCGCCACTTCAGAAACGTAGGCCTGCACCATATTTACAAGAATACAATGCGTCTCACCCTGCGCTGGAACTAATTGCAGCTGCCTAGCGCCAATGCAGGTACTCTTGCACTATTGTGCAAGGGTGCCTGCGTTGCAGGGAAAGATTGTTATTGTGCAGGAAAGGACACCTTCATGCACATAAACAATCAATGGTGATTTGCTGTTTCTATGTGTGCTACACAATGCAGCACATATTGAGTGTAATTGTAAACAGCATGTGGGGTACTAGCTTTGTATAAAATATGGTGATCATAATGTTGATAGCAGAACATGTCGCCAAAATTAGATGTGCCAAAATACAATTCATCATTAGAAAATGCAGCTGATTGCTCTAGATCTGCTAGCACACTGTACACAGTTCCAATGTCCTAATCATCAGAGAAAGTCCTGTCATGTTTGTTAGGTTAGTCCTGTCATATATGTCCCTTTTTACATACATTGTCCTATTCACACGACAATATTGGTTCTGAGGGGTGACCTTTTACATAGTAATTAGTCCTTTCTCTTCGTAAACAGGCTCTTTGTATATTATCATAACAATGCTGTACGTGACTACATAAACATGTCCCCAGGCACGGCATACTTATTTTGTGTCAGAGTAACCTCTTTTTTCATCCCTGGCCATCAGCCCACTGTGCATGATCGCATTTGTTTGGAAAAACATTTATGATTTTTTTCAAAACATTTATGATTGTTTTATAAACATATCAATTCTAGCAGAAACCCTGGAGTGTCCACTCTAGTATATAAGACCCTAATTCCCTCTACAAATCAGAGGACAATTCCTCCAAGTTGACACAGGGTCCTGCATGTCGAATCTTTGACACACAGCTGTCTGACATCCCTTACAGGGTGTAATCCACGGAGCACAGATGGGGCCTTAGTTCTCTACCATCATGTGAGGGGGTTGGAGCTTCCCTAGGGGATTCTTGGCAACATCCACATATACCTGCTACTCCTACATATCTAGGCTAGGTATATTTAGGCAAATTACGTAAGGCGCATTATTGGAATAAGCAAATAATACTGGTTTATCTGAACTGTATATGTTCATCTTTTTAGAACTATGGTAAAAACTATGGTAAAAATGTATCTACTGTTTACCTTATTAGCACATGCGATTTCTTTCATATGTTTCTGTCTCCTGATTGTTGCAGCAAATATCTTTTACACCAGACTGTCACTGGACGAAAAAAACTTATTGAAACAGTCCTAATTGCCGTTTTGTATATTTCCTGAGAATAAGCAAGCACAAGTGACTGAGCAAAAAATACTGTACTGTTTTCCACGATCCCTTGAGGAATCAGGGATGTCATGTCATGTTCAGTGGTTGCCAGCAACTACCGACACCACTGTACGCGCCAGGATACTCTTGTCCACAGTTTTTTCCCTGACCAAGATCCTAATCTTTGGGATCAAGCTGGTTCTTGCCGGTGCAACCTTCACTTCTCCAGTGGTGGTGCGTTTTACCTTGGACGTTGCTTTGAGCGCCCCAAAATTTATTGAGATTCTGTAAAACAGCCAAACTTTCATTGATGTCAAATGGTGTTTCCGGCGCCACTTTGCTGACATTATCGGGGTCTGGTACTCACATTCCCAAATCAAACAGGATTTCGTATCCAGTGTGAGATGGTGATTCATGAAATCAGAAAGCCTTGGTTGCCTCTCCCGAGAAAACCTGCCTAGCCTATTTTCCCGCTATCTTTCTATCAATGTTTTGGCTGCGTCTTGATTGATACAGTGATTTCCTGATCAGCCCCTTTTTGGTTTGTGGATCCTGAGGGATGACTCTTTTGCCCGACCCAGAGACTTCTGAGTATGGGCCTCTAGTGCATTTTAATTTATTTTTTTGCAAATTTATATAGCACGAACTTGACCCGAAGGTATTGGAGCACTTTAAATGAGCACCAGTTACGTTACATAAGGACACATTCATTTTCTTTTTGGTAGGCATGGGGAGATTAAGTGATTTGCCCTGAATCACAGGATGTGGAGTCAACCCCGAGGCTCGATCTTTGGTTTCCCAGCTCCAAAGTCGGCAGTTTAGCCCTAAGACCACATCCTCTCCCCAATGCCTTCAGTAGCACACCTCGCTCCTTCTTTGCGAACTGGGACTGACAATCCTCAATAATTGATGTTAATATTAGTGGGACCTCACATAACTTATCCAAGATGGATGAGCAGATACATGCAAGTTTGATGGGCTGCACGAGATTGTTCTTCACCGCTTTCTCCTTAAATCAATCCTTTCCATTGCCTTCACTGTACTCAGGGTCTCCCTAAGCATGTGCATTTGCTCATGCATTTTTAGTGCCTCAGCAGACAGTGCAGAAGCAATGAAATCCAATGTCTTACAGATGGCTTTCATGAGGTCTAATATAGGTTGGACAGGAGGTGTTTCGTATTTCATCGCATATCCTTTGTAATCCCCTGTAGAACTGTTTGCCAGTTGACCCCCTGTTGTTTGAGAGTCTGCACCATTGGCCATTCCTATATTAATCAGAACATCATCATCTAAGGGGAAAGAGTCCAGAGATGACGATTCTCTACATAATGGAGAATTTAACAAGGCATTTGACAGAGAATCTGACGTATGCCCTGGCCCAAACATTGAACTACAGGATGCCTCATCTACGTTGATTGATCTTTGATTGACTAATCCTTTGGGCAAATTGATACATAAATAAAATCCTTTGAGGGTGAGATGAGGGGCCCAGGAATCTGATGCACATCTGCTCGCACTGTACTGTCACTTGTAGATTAGGAGACAATTTATGCATAACCCCTCATCTCGATGGGCATACATCTCGCTATTTCTGCTGCTCCCCTTGCTGGGTCAGCTACCTGTGTCATTGGTATTGGGGCCTTATCAACTGTGAGGCTTTCAGCTAAATTGTCAAAAATCTGGGATTGGTTTAAACCATTTGGGCCCGATTTACAGAACTAACTTAAGACAAAATCCTAAACTTACTACCATTTTGGTATTCACTGAAGGCACTTACTCATTTGGTATTCACAGAAGGCACTTACTCAATTCTGTATTCACAGAAGTTAGGAGTCCTAAATTTAGGACTCCTAAATGCCTTCTGTGAATAACGAAAGTCTTTAAGTTAGGATTTTTCTCAGTTTAGGAGTCCTAAAGTTAGGAGTCCTAACTTTACTACTCCTAAACTAAGAAAAATCCTGGGGCATATTAACAAGCAGGGCGTTAAAATTATCGCTGTTTTAGCGGCAGAAAACTATGGGCGTGATAATATGCCCTGGAGAATTCCAATAGAAGCCCATGTTCACACCAGAACATGGGTTTCTATTGGAATTCACAAGGCCATATTATCAAGCCCATTATTGCCGCTTTAGCTGCAGTTTTCTACCGCTAAAACTGCAATAATTTTTAACGCCCTGCTTGATAATATGCCCCCCTAACTTTAAGACTTTTGTATTCACAGAAGGTATGTAGGTGTCCTAAAGTTAGGAGTCCTAACTTTACAACTCCTAAACTGAGAAAAATCCTAACTTTAAGACTTTTGGTATTCACAGAAGGCATTTAGGACTCCTAAAGTTAGGACTCATACTTTCTGTGAATACCGAAATGAGTAAGCGCCTTCTGTGAATACCAAAATGGTAGTATGTTTAGGATTTTGTCTTAAGTTAGTTCTGTGATCCCATATGGGGGCAGGAACACTTGTTTAATGCGAATGCGAATGGCATCAGATGGCAACTGGATTGGTCCGGTTGGCTCACATTGCACCAACAGCGGCAAGGCAGCTGCAGAGGAAACATCCACCAACCGTTTCTCTATATTATCCCGAAAATAGTTTGTAATAGTATTGGTGTTGGTTGTGGAATACTTATGTCTAATTGTTTGGTTGAGGATGGTGCTGCTGTTCCCTGGGCAGTCAATTTCTTGTCTTCGCTGGTACTGAAGGCCCTATCTTTAAGGGTAGTGCTACACTGTTCAGCAAGTGTAACACCACCCACAATCGTGGGAGCTGGAATTGTGTTAGAATTTAGGCAAAAGTTAGTGACTATCTCAGTCCCCCCCTCACTCCTGGTTTGTCCTCTACCGTAGTTTCAGCTATGAATCCTGTGTTGTGTTCCTCTTCTGCATACAACCTTGAATTGGCTACGGCCCCTACTTTGAATCTTGTTTCACACATGTTGATAATGATAATATATCTCCCGGAATCTGTGACTGCGCTCAGCCACACAATGATGCAGGGCGTCTCCTCATCTAGTCAGGGCATCAGCGGTTTGCTGACGCTACCACGCAAATAGAGAAGGGGCATGAGCATACACAGGATGCCAAAATCATAAATAAAATATAAGAAAAATGTACGCAAATAAATAGCACATACGGGCCCTACTCTCTCCCTTATAGTCTGCCACACTTTTAGCTCTCAGTGTAGAACCTGTGAAAACTAAAAATACCAAAATGAAATCATATCAATTCAAAAACATAGTCATGAACGTATTTGAGAGAAGAAAAACAACTGGATGAAAACATGCAATTCAGCATCCACATTTAAACCTTATGGATCTACTGTGTCTAGGCTAAAAATATACCAAGCTTCTGATCCGTGAAGAGTTTGCTCCCTGTTGCCTCCCTAAGGTTTTGTGGAACGGAATCAATTACTGAATATTTCAAAGCATCCTCAATGCTGTGGTTTGACTGATAGAAATGTTTAGCTATGTGGTAGCTGTTGTCTCTATGTTTGATAGCCCTTATCGTGCTGCCAATGTATATTTTTCTGCAATCACACTGTAAGATATTTCATCAATCTCAGCTCTTGCCCAAATGGTGTGTGATGTGATATTATCGCTGTGTTTGAGGGCTTTTCATTTATTTAATTTCTGAAAGCCTGCCCTAGGTTTTAGCCAAGATGTTTTCCCACTCCTAATGTAATTTGTAACCAGCCTGTCTCGAAATGACCTAGATTTTCTGGAAGTGACAAGAGGTTTGGGGGAGATGTTGTTAGCTATCACCGAGTCACTTTTCAACAAATGCCAATGTCTGGACAAAATCTTTCTTCTTGAATAATGCTCAGTTTAGTAAGAAGTGACGATTCTCAGTGTCTGTTTGTTCTCTGTATGTGGTTTTACAAAATGTTTGTTGAAGAGTACCCCAACCTTTGTTTTTCTCCATTCTTTGAAGAGCTGTTTTGTGAACACCTTTGCTATATCCCCTTTGTCTAAATCGTTCACTCTTGTTTATACTGATGGTTTTGAAACCAGTGTTTGTGTTACAAATGTATCTTGCTCTCAAGTATTCCCTATATGGAATGCTTTTTTCCAAACTCTCTGAATGGCAGCTGGAAGCGTGTAAAGCACTCTTCCCCGCTGTGGGTTTCCTGTGCACATTGGTCATAATCTCCCCATTTTCGAATCATAGTTCTACATCCAGAACACACTGTAGCAGTCAAGATGGTCAATGGAGCAGGAGAAATCCGCTGAGCTCCCTGAGGGCAGAGAAAATGTCATATATGCCCTAGCCATCCATCCATCCATCCACCATCCAGGCAGATTTGATTACAGTAAAAAGAGACTCTTTAAACGGGGGGAGTCTTGCCAAGCAGAGACCGCAGGCAACCCTCATGGACCACCACCCAGGACGGGAGAGCCCATGGCGCAGAGCCAGATCCCATGTTTGTGTTCTCTCTGGGTGCCCGTGCTACGGTTATCCCCCCAACCCCCTCGGATCCTGATCTGAGCGTTGGACATGCTAGCGGGACAGGAGTGGTGAAGAGATCATCTGGCAGATGTGAATGGAGTCGCACCAATGTCCCTGTACTAATCTTTCCAAAATCAGAGCTGCACTCCTGGGTGGGAACCAGCTCCATTCCTCAGCTTCAATAGGAGATATCTTCCATGGCTCATAACTATGCATGGTTGCAGGGCCCCCCACTTCCCTGGACAGACAGGGGGGAAGTGGCGCAGGGATCTGCTGGCGACCTCGGTTGGAATCGCACCACGGTCCCTGCATAGCAAACTGAAGGGAAAAAAGGAATCAAGAGAAGTAAATGGATATACTGGTGTTAGCAGAGAGCATCGGTACAAGGCTGAAGCTGCATACTTTCCCTGCGGCCCTCACCAGTGGTGGGTGTGTGCCTTGGGCGAGTTTGTGGGGAAATATACAATTAGACTAGATAGAGGATTGGTAAATAAATAAAAAGATTTTTGGTCTCCAAGTGAAAATTGGCTAAAATCTGATAGCCCGGTCATTATGCCTTCATACTGTGTTACTTCACTGCTCTGGCAATTTCTGCAGGCGGCCTTCGGTTAGAGTGAACCACGAAGGGAGAGGTTCTTTGTAAAGTGTCCTATCCTTGGCTCTAAACAAAGAACTCTGGTAGGTGCTAATCGAGGGGGGGGGGGCCACAGTCTTTCTTCTTTGTTTTTTGAAGGCAAATGAGGACAAAAATTTTTTTTAAAAGAGACAACGAGGTGAGTTGTGGCAGAGAGGATGGGCAAATAGCTGCCATGAAGGGGAGGGGGTCATTGAGGGGCAGTCCTCACAAAATGGAGGTGCAGGCTGAACAAAGAACTTGAGTACACGGAAACTTAACATCCAAGAGGGAGGGGTGGGGAGCCTCTCCTTGGGCTAGGGAGTTCCAGTAAGGCCTTCACGCTCCCTCTCTGCTGTTCTCTCTGTCGTCAAGCTTGTAACTCCCAAGGCAGCTCCGCAGCCAGAGGTGGCCGCCCACAGTCCGATCAGCCGAAGAGCTGCTAGACTACACCCAAACTTTATTTCTCCTTGTGTTTTCCTCTTTCAACTCGTGCTAAGGAGGAAATTGACTCTATTGATGTTTTTTTGCAGGAAGGTGTGCCTTCCTGCACAAAAACAGTCATTCCTATAAAGCGGACATCTTTTCACCATGTTGAAAGGGTTTCTGCATTAGCATAAGGCAGCCAATTTGGCACCAGCGCAGTGGAAGAGGACCGCATTCCTGCCCTTTTCTTTTGACGCAGAGCAGTGCAGCAAAGTCACTTGCTGCGCTGCCCTGCGCCAAATTCTAGTAAATGAGGCCCACAGTGTGTTGAATTGGCTCGTGTTATTTTACAATTTGGCTACCTATTGCTCCTTCAAGAATGTATGGATATTCATACAGAAGCTACAAAACCTATTATGCAAGCATGTTATGCAGCAGAGGAAACCTTTTGTAAATTACTTCATAACTCATAATGTAGATTCTTCAGCACTAATACTCCAAAACAGTGGGGGCGTGGCCTGCAGGGGCAGCATGGCGGACACGTCTTGATTTCGCTCCGCCACATATCCCCTTAATCCGTGACATTTCTCCAACTAAGCGTCGCATCCACCGGGAAAAGCTGTGGCAGATCGCTCGGCAAACCCTCCAGGAGTCCAGCGGAACATGAAAATGCCTGAATCCAATCAGTTGGGGTGCCGGAGTCAGGCCTGGCCATGACGTGCGAGACTTTGAGGTAGTCTACTGCGTACACAGTGACAACTGCAGCTGCTGTAGTGAGGGTGGACGGTATATGCCGAGCAGTCTTTGATCCACACAACGCAGGGATGTCACAGGCAGTGCTGCCAGAGCTGAAAGGAGACTGGAGGCACTGGTAATTATAGAACCGGGCGTGGCCACAGGGGCGGCACAGGCCTGGGCCTACCAGTAAGTACAGCGGACCGTAACGGCTGCAGTGGCGTGTGTTGGATTGGAATGCGGGACCTAGCATGAAGTGGCTGGTAGACCGATTGGTCACCATTGTGCTGTAACGGCCCACGGCTGCAAGGGAATCCTTTTCGTGATAAATGCGCAGAAACGAGAGGCGCTACCCAGGGTGGAAGGACAACCCATCGCAGCGAGAGATGAGAGAGACTCTGCGAACCGCTAACACCCCCGAAATAGAGGAACCCTGAGGTGAGGCGCAGCCTCGTGCCAGGGGGAGCAGCAAGTGCTTGAAACTCAGCGAGAGGCAGGCACCGGGAGGCAAAGAGGTATGCTGAGATAGCTGGGGACACAGGTTAAGAAGATCCAGCTGACAACGCAGAGGCCCTGTCACAGCGACAGTATCTTGGACGAAGGCCTCGGTCGCGTGGATGCAGCCATTGCGGTCCCCTGGGTGGAACACGCCCAAGGCGTGTGCAGGGCTTTGTGGCGCATGAACAAACCAACAGCTCACTACGGGACAGTAAGGAAACATATCTGTGCCACTGGCTCTCCTTGCTCTGTGAGTTTCTGAGCCCAGAAACCCAGGGAGGGAGTTGTTAGTGTGGGCTTTAGTGTGCTGAACAGTGATGCACCTGGAGGAATAGTGGCACTGAGGAGCTTATGGCATCTGACATTGGCTCGCTGAAGGGGTACGATTGACCAGGCATGCGTTGGTTGGGTGTCGCATGGGGGACTGCACTGAGACTGCCTCACTGGTGGTGGAAGATTGCGTTGCCCACTCTACCGGCATTGCCTTCTTGTAGAGCCAAGGTAGAGGAATTAGACAAGAAGTTCCATTGGGGTCACCTAGTACCTTGTGGCGGAGATAGGCCTCTACAACGAGCCGAACCAGGGTGATAAATAACGAAGCGATTCAAAAAGGGGGGTGGTGATGGACAGAGTATCTGAGTTAATCAGAACACTCCTACCCAGTCAACAGATCAGGGCTTGATCCATCACCGTTTTTTAGCTCACTGCACCATCCCAGTTCAGAACCTGGCTATATTCAAATTAGTCTGTCCCTGGCCCAGTGCATCATGGGAACAGGGCAGACCAAACTACCAAGCCAATTCTTTACTGGAAAGGAAACAAGCTTCCGGGGACCGGTTTCTGGCAATACAGCCGTCTTCGGCCCGGCTTGCTTGAATCCTGATGGTGCAGTGAGCAAGGGACTCACATCTGAGCATACCCTTCCACGCTTATGGTGGCCAAAACGATTCAAAAAGGGGGGTGGTGATGGACAGAGTATCTGGGTTAATCAGAACACTCCTACCCAGTCAACAGATCAGGGCTTGATCCATCACCGTTTTTTAGCTCACTCCATGATGCACTGGGCAAGAGACAGACTAATTTGCATATAGCCAGGTTCTGAGCTGGGATGCGGCAGTGAGCTAAATAACGGTGATGGATCAAGCCCTGATCTTTGGACTGGGTAAGAGTGGTCTGCTTAATTCAGACACTCTGTTCATCACCACCCCCTTTTCTGAATCGTTTTTGGCCACTATAGGTGTGGCAGGGTATACTCAGACATGAGTCCCTTGCTCACTGCTCCATCAGGATTCAAGCAAGCCGGGCCGACGACGGCTGAAATGCCAGAAACCGGTCCCCGGAAGCTTGGCTCCTTTCTGGTGAAGAATTGGCTTGGTAGTTTGGTCTGCCCTGTTCCCATGATGCACTGGGCCAGGGACAGACTAATTTGCATATAGCCAGGTTCTGAGCTGGGATGGGGCAGTGAGCTAAATAACGGTGATGGATCAAGCCCCGATCTTTGGACTGGGTAAGAGTGGTCTGCTTAATTCAGACACTCTGTTCATCACCACCCCCTTTTCTGAATCGTTTTTGGCCACTATAGGTGTGGCAGGGTATACTCAGACATGAGTCCCTTGCTCACTGCTCCATCAGGATTCAAGCAAGCCAGCCGACGACGGCTGAAATGCCAGAAACCGGTCCCCGGAAGCTTGTCTCCTTTCTGGTGAAGAATTGGCTTGGTAGTTTGGTCTGCCCTGCTCCCATGATGCACTGGGCCAGGGACAGACTAATTTGCATATAGCCAGGTTCTGAGCAGGGATGGGGCAATGAGCTAAATAACGGTGATGGATCAAGCCCTGATCTTTGGACTGGGTAAGAGTGGTCTGCTTAATTCAGACACTCTGTTCATCACCACCCCCTTTTCTGAATCGTTTTTGGCCACTATAGGTGTGGCAGGGTATACTCAGACATGAGTCCCTTGCTCACTGCTCCATCAGGATTCAAGCAAGCCGGGCCGACGATGGCTGAAATGCCAGAAACCGGTCCCCGGAAGCTTGTCTCCTTTCTGGTGAAGAATTGGCTTGGTAGTTTGGTCTGCCCTGTTCCCATGATGCACTGGGCCAGGGACAGACTAATTTGCATATAGCCAGGTTCTGAGCTGGGATGGGGCAGTGAGCTAAATAACGGTGATGGATCAAGCCCTGATCTTTGGACTGGGTAAGAGTGGTCTGCTTAATTCAGACACTCTGTTCATCACCACCCCCTTTTCTGAATCGTTTTTGGCCACTATAGGTGTGGCAGGGTATACTCAGACATGAGTCCCGTGCTCGCTGCTCCATCAGGATTCAAGCAAGCCGGGCCGACGACGGCAGAAATGCCAGAAACCGGTCCCCGGAAGCTTATCTCCTTTCTGGTGAAGAATTGGCTTGGTAGTTTGGTCTGCCCTGTTCCCATGATGCACTGGGCCAGGGACAGACTAATTTGCATATAGCCAGGTTTTGAGCTGGGATGGGGCAGTGAGCTAAATAACGGTGATGGATCAAGCCCTGATCTTTGGACTGGGTAAGAGTGGTCTGCTTAATTCAGACACTCTGTTCATCACCACCCCCTTTTCTGAATCGTTTTTGGCCACTATAGGTGTGGCAGGGTATACTCAGACATGAGTCCCTTGCTCACTGCTCCATCAGGATTCAAGCAAGCCGGGCCGACGACGGCTGAAATGCCAGAAACCGGTCCCCGGAAGCTTGTCTCCTTTCTGGTGAAGAATTGGCTTGGTAGTTTGGTCTGCCCTGTTCCCATGATGCACTGGGCAAGGGACAGACTAATTTGCATATAGCCAGGTTCTGAGCTGGGATGGGGCAGTGAGCTAAATAACGGTTATGGATCAAGCCCTGATCTTTGGACTGGGTAAGAGTGGTCTGCTTAATTCAGACACTCTGTTCATCACCACCCCCTTTTCTGAATCGTTTTTGGCCACTATAGGTGTGGCAGGGTATACTCAGACATGAGTCCCTTGCTCACTGCTCCATCAGGATTCAAGCAAGCCGGGCCGACGACGGCTGAAATGCCAGAAACCGGTCCCCGGAAGCTTGTCTCCTTTCTGGTGAAGAATTGGCTTGGTAGTTTGGTCTGCCCTGTTCCCATGATGCACTGGGCCAGGGACAGACTAATTTGCATATAGCCAGGTTCTGAGATGGGATGGGGCAGTGAGCTAAATAACGGTGATGGATCAAGCCCTGATCTTTGGACTGGGTAAGAGTGGTCTGCTTAATTCAGACACTCTGTTCATCAGCACCCCCTTTTCTGAATCGTTTTTGGCCACTATAGGTGTGGCAGGGTATACTCAGACATGAGTCCCTTGCTCACTGCTCCATCAGGATTCAAGCAAGCCGGGCCGACGATGGCTGAAATGCCAGAAACCGGTCCCCAGAAGCTTGTCTCCTTTCTGGTGAAGAATTGGCTTGGTAGTTTGGTCTGCCCTGTTCCCATGATGCACTGGGCCAGGGACAGACTAATTTGCATATAGCCAGGTTCTGAGCTGGGATGGGGCAGTGAGCTAAATAACGGTGATGGATCAAGCCCTGATCTTTGGACTGGGTAAGAGTGGTCTGCTTAATTCAGACACTCTGTTCATCACCACCCCCTTTTCTGAATCGTTTTTGGCCACTATAGGTGTGGCAGGGTATACTCAGACATGAGTCCCTTGCTCACTGCTCCATCAGGATTCAAGCAAGCCGGGCCGACGACGGCTGAAATGCCAGAAACCGGTCCCCGGAAGCTTGTCTCCTTTCTGGTGAAGAATTGGCTTGGTAGTTTGGTCTGCCCTGTTCCCATGATGCACTGGGCAAGGGACAGACTAATTTGCATATAGCCAGGTTCTGAGCTGGGATGGGGCAGTGAGCTAAATAACGGTGATGGATCAAGCCCTGATCTTTGGACTGGGTAAGAGTGGTCTGCTTAATTCAGACACTCTGTTCATCACCACCCCCTTTTCTGAATCGTTTTTGGCCACTATAGGTGTGGCAGGGTATACTCAGACATGAGTCCCTTGCTCACTGCTCCATCAGGATTCAAGCAAGCCGGGCCGACGACGGCTGAAATGCCAGAAACCGGTCCCCGGAAGCTTGTCTCCTTTCTGGTGAAGAATTGGCTTGGTAGTTTGGTCTGCCCTGTTCCCATGATGCACTGGGCCAGGGACAGACTAATTTGCATATAGCCAGGTTCTGAGATGGGATGGGGCAGTGAGCTAAATAACGGTGATGGATCAAGCCCTGATCTTTGGACTGGGTAAGAGTGGTCTGCTTAATTCAGACACTCTGTTCATCAGCACCCCCTTTTCTGAATCGTTTTTGGCCACTATAGGTGTGGCAGGGTATACTCAGACATGAGTCCCTTGCTCACTGCTCCATCAGGATTCAAGCAAGCCGGGCCGACGATGGCTGAAATGCCAGAAACCGGTCCCCAGAAGCTTGTCTCCTTTCTGGTGAAGAATTGGCTTGGTAGTTTGGTCTGCCCTGTTCCCATGATGCACTGGGCCAGGGACAGACTAATTTGCATATAGCCAGGTTCTGAGCTGGGATGGGGCAGTGAGCTAAATAACGGTGATGGATCAAGCCCTGATCTTTGGACTGGGTAAGAGTGGTCTGCTTAATTCAGACACTCTGTTCATCACCACCCCCTTTTCTGAATCGTTTTTGGCCACTATAGGTGTGGCAGGGTATACTCAGACATGAGTCCCTTGCTCACTGCTCCATCAGGATTCAAGCAAGCCGGGCCGACGACGGCTGAAATGCCAGAAACCGGTCCCCGGAAGCTTGTCTCCTTTCTGGTGAAGAATTTGACTTGGTAGTTTGGTCTGCCCTGTTCCCATGATGCACTGGGCCAGGGACAGACTAATTTGCATATAGCCAGGTTCTGAGCTGGGATGGGGCAGTGAGTTAAAGAACGGTGATGGATCAAGCCCTGATCTTTGGACTGGGTAAGAGTGGTCTGCTTAATTCAGACACTCTGTTCATCCCCACCCCCTTTTCTGAATCGTTTTTGGCCACTATAGGTGTGGCAGGGTATACTCAGACATGAGTCCCTTGCTCACTGCTCCATCAGGACTCAAGCAAGCCGGGCCGACGACGGCTGAAATGCCAGAAACCGGTCCCCAGAAGCTTGTCTCCTTTCTGGTGAAGAATTGGCTTGGTAGTTTGGTCTGCCCTGTTCCCATGATGCACTGGGCCAGGGACAGACTAATTTGCATATAGCCAGGTTCTGAGCTGGGATGGGGCAGTGAGCTAAATAACGGTGATGGATCAAGCCCTGATCTTTGGACTGGGTAAGAGTGGTCTGCTTAATTCAGACACTCTGTTCATCACCACCCCCTTTTCTGAATCGTTTTTGGCCACTATAGGTGTGGCAGGGTATACTCAGACATGAGTCCCTTGCTCACTGCTCCATCAGGATTCAAGCAAGCCGGGCCGACGACGGCTGAAATGCCAGAAACCGGTCCCCAGAAGCTTGTCTCCTTTCTGGTGAAGAATTGGCTTGGTAGTTTGGTCTGCCCTGTTCCCATGATGCACTGGGCCAGGGACAGACTAATTTGCATATAGCCAGGTTCTGAGCTGGGATGGGGCAGTGAGCTAAATAACGGTGATGGATCAAGCCCTGATCTTTGGACTGGGTAAGAGTGGTCTGCTTAATTCAGACACTCTGTTCATCACCACCCCCTTTTCTGAATCGTTTTTGGCCACTATAGGTGTGGCAGGGTATACTCAGACATGAGTCCCTTGCTCACTGCTCCATCAGGATTCAAGCAAGCCGGGCCGACGACGGCTGAAATGCCAGAAACCGGTCCCCGGAAGCTTGTCTCCTTTCTGGTGAAGAATTGGCTTGGTAGTTTGGTCTGCCCTGTTCCCATGATGCACTGGGCCAGGGACAGACTAATTTGCATATAGCCAGGTTCTGAGCTGGGATGGGGCAGTGAGCTAAATAACGGTGATGGATCAAGCCCTGATCTTTGGACTGGGTAAGAGTGGTCTGCTTAATTCAGACACTCTGTTCATCACCACCCCCTTTTCTGAATCGTTTTTGGCCACTATAGGTGTGGCAGGGTATACTCAGACATGAGTCCCTTGCTCACTGCTCCATCAGGATTCAAGCAAGCCGGGCAGACGACGGCTGAAATGCCAGAAACCGGTCCCCGGAAGCTTGTCTCCTTTCTGGTGAAGAATTGACTTGGTAGTTTGGTCTGCCCTGTTCCCATGATGCACTGGGCCAGGGACAGACTAATTTGCATATAGCCAGGTTCTGAGCTGGGATGGGGCAGTGAGCTAAATAACGGTGATGGATCAAGCCCTGATCTTTGGACTGGGTAAGAGTGGTCTGCTTAATTCAGACACTCTGTTCATCACCACCCCCTTTTCTGAATCGTTTTTGGCCACTATAGGTGTGGCAGGGTATACTCAGACATGAGTCCCTTGCTCACTGCTCCATCAGGATTCAAGCAAGCCGGGCCGACGACGGCTGAAATGCCAGAAACCGGTCCCCGGAAGCTTGTCTCCTTTCTGGTGAAGAATTGGCTTGGTAGTTTGGTCTGCCCTGTTCCCATGATGCACTGGGCCAGGGACAGACTAATTTCCATATAGCCAGGTTCTGAGCTGGGATGGGGCAGTGAGCTAAAGAACGGTGATGGATTAAGCCCTGATCTTTGGACTGGGTAAGAGTGGTCTGCTTAATTCAGACACTCTGTTCATCACCACCCCCTTTTCTGAATCGTTTTTGGCCACTATAGGTGTGGCAGGGTATACTCAGACATGAGTCCCTTGCTCACTGCTCCATCAGGATTCAAGCAAGCCGGGCCGACGATGGCTGAAATGCCAGAAACCGGTCCCCGGAAGCTTGTCTCCTTTCTGGTGAAGAATTGGCTTGGTAGTTTGGTCTGCCCTGTTCCCATGATGCACTGGGCCAGGGACAGACTAATTTGCATATAGCCAGGTTCTGAGCTGGGATGGGGCAGTGAGCTAAATAACGGTGATGGATCAAGCCCTGATCTTTGGACTGGGTAAGAGTGGTCTGCTTAATTCAGACACTCTGTTCATCACCACCCCCTTTTCTGAATCGTTTTTGGCCACTATAGGTGTGGCAGGGTATACTCAGACATGAGTCCCTTGCTCACTGCTCCATCAGGATTCAAGCAAGCCGGGCCGACGACGGCTGAAATGCCAGAAACCGGTCTCCGGAAGCTTATCTCCTTTCTGGTGAAGAATTGGCTTGGTAGTTTGGTCTGCCCTGTTCCCATGATGCACTGGGCCAGGGACAGACTAATTTGCATATAGCCAGGTTCTGAGCTGCGATGGGGCAGTGAGCTAAATAACGGTGATGGATCAAGCCCTGATCTTTGGACTGGGTAAGAGTGGTCTGCTTAATTCAGACACTCTGTTCATCACCACCCCCTTTTTTGATAAATAACGAAGAGCAGCACTGGCATATAGCACTGTCTGAGATTGTGCACCTACTTGAGGGCATAATACAAGGCACTGTGTGGTTTATCTTAACCCACATTCAGATAATAGAGACCTGGCGTATTTGATAGCACAGATGGAACGCACTAGGGGCACTGGGTCGAGGACCTCCTCGCAGACTACGGCCCAATGGACATGGATCAAACACAGTCATCACTGCAACAGGAATCTCCATATGACCACTTTGACACAATCCTGAGTGCTATAGAACGATCCAAAGAATCAGTGGAATCTAAAATGTATAACGTTGCGCTGGATCTCACTCTGTTACATGCGGATCACCCAAAACTCAGTGAGTGAGTTGTCACGGGTGAACATGATATTACGGAACTAAAACCAGTGACTGACTTTCTAGAACAGGAGCAAAATGCACATGAAGCCCGCTTACGATATTTAGACGAACAAGTGGGAGATGGGAAAGGCTGATCCAGGAGGAACATTGTACGCCTGATTGGATTCCCAGAAGGGGCGGAGGGCCAGGATGCAGTTGGCTTTTTTGGAACAAAGGATTAAAAATATTCTACCTTCCTCCCTATTCTCCACGTTTTTTACCATAGAACGAGCGCATCTTGTCCCAGGCAGGAGACCGGCACCAGGCGCAGGGGCAAGCCCACTTATTTTTAAGATATTACTCTACAGAGACAGGGATACGATCTTAAGAGAAACCAGGAAATTGTCTGAAGTTAAATTTGAAAACACAAAAATTCTGTTCTTTCTGGAGTACACAATGAAGGTCCTGTGCCAACGAGGATCCTTCTTGCAAGTTAAACAGAAGCTTAGACAACTAGACATTTCCTTTTTTTTTTTTATATTTTTTATTTGCCTCAAATGAACTCAAAGAAAAAAAGTCATGATAGACAAAATCAATCTACACAGATTTCAGTAGAGTCAAAGGAAAAACATTAAGCATTTCATAAGTCATGAGCAGTAAAGAGATCATACAGAAAAAAAAGAAACAATAGAGAAAACGGTAAGTAAAGTATACTATTTTTAAGACATAAATAATCCCCAGATTCTGTCAGTTTTTCATTTAGCCCGAAGGCCCTTTGAGATAGCAAGGGTAATCTCCATAGTATATGTTTCCTTAACTAGACACCACCATTCAGTTGGTGGATTTTTCTGAATCCAAGCTCTAGCAATAATAAGTCTTGCACAAGTAACTAATATATTCAACAAATCACTAAATGTACTAAAACCCCCACATATACCAATCAACACATCAGTTGGTGAAAAAGAAATAGGTTCAGTAAGTCTATCAGAAACCACCTTGAGTATTCCATCCCAATATTCACTAAGATGAGGGCAAGATAAAAACATGTGAACAATATCAGCACCACTTAGATCACATTTAGGGCATTTCGTACGTTCACTATAGTTATTTCTACTTGCCCATTTAAGAATTCTCTCAGGGGTATGATATAATTGACATATAGTTTTAAACATTTGCAGTTTAAGGCTAGAAGAATGAACTGATGTATTTAAACTCTTAAGAGATAAAGTAATTAGATCAGGTGGTACATTTAAAGCTAATATTCTATTCCATTTCTCAGTTAATTTTATGATGTCGGTAGTGTTAGAGTCAGAAAATATCTTATATCCTATGCTAATCATGGCTTTGTCTGATTCTCTATAGATACAGTCCCAAAAATCAGAGTCTATTACCATAGTGAGTTCTAATTTCTTCACTAAATAATCTTTAATCTGATAGTATTTAAACCTAGCCAGTTCTGATAAATTATAACATTGCTTTATTTTTTCAAACGCCATAAATCCTTGATGATCATACAAATCTCCCAGGAGGTCAATACCAGATTCTAAGTATATTCGGCATGTTGAATCCTGAAAAATTAAAGGAAAGCCTGGATTACCCCACAAAGGTGTTTTATAATGTAAGTAAGAAACGTTACATTTATCCATGATGGAACGCCAGATATTAACGGTATCTCGTACCGTCTTAAATTTAACCCTTTTGAAATAGTTAGGGTCATTAAATCTGTAAAGAAACATATTAGCATCTTGTCCAAGTAAGAATTTATGAAAATACAAACACTTATCAAAAACTGTTAAGCTATGAAAACGAAGCAAAAAAGCCGACCAATAATATAGCTTGAAATCCAGGAGAGCCAGACCTCCTTGACTAAAATGAAGTTTAAGTGAGGAGATGGCTCGTCGGGCTTTTTTATACCCCCATATAAAACTACTAATAATTCCTTCTAATCTAAGAAAATAGGAATTGTTTACGCGTAGAGGAATTGCACGAAATAAATATAGGTATTTAGGCAAGATTTTCATTTTAATTAAATTTATTCGGCCAATGATACTAAGTGGTAATTTATGCCATTTCTTAAATTGCATTGCAGTCTCTTTTAATAATATTTCATAATTTAGTGCTACAATTGAGTCAATATCCGAAGAGATTTTGACACCAAGATACGTTGCGACCCCGCAAATTCCTGGAGTGGGAAAGGACAGATGGTAATTCGTAACAATTTGAGTTTTAGTGGTGTTAAGTCTATAGCCAGAGACTGAGCCATATATACCTGCTTCAATTATAATACCTTTCAAGGCTTGAGGCACATCCGAGGAGAACACTGCTACGTCATCCGCATATACAGTAATATCAAGCTTATTTAAGCCATTGAAGAAAGGGTTGATTAGGGCATGGCGTTGAAGTGCAATAAAAAAGGTTCCATACCTAACGCAAAAAGCAGGGGTGATAAAGGACACCCCTGTCTTCTCCCCCTCTTAATTGGGAACATAGGAGAGCATTTTCCCATATAAAATACTTTGCCCGCAGGATTATCATAAAGTGATTGAATCCACCTCAAAAATTGGCTGTTAATGCCAAATGCTTGTAAAGCTACTCATAAAAAGCCCCACCCCACTCGGTCAAATACTTTTTCTGCATCTAGTAGAATCATACCGAGTGGGGCGGACTGAGTCCGTGCAGCATCAAAAGCGGAAATGGCCATATTAATATGCGCTGTAGTATCGTGTTTTGGAATAAATCCATATTGCTGAGAAGATACAAGCTGAGACATAACTGGCGCGAGCCTAGTAGCCAATATTTTGGCGAAGATTTTAGCATCGCTGTTGATAAGCGAGATTGGTCTGTATGATCCTCTCTCTTGAGGTACTTTACCCTTTTTTAAAAAGAAGATAATTTGAGTTATATTCCAAGATCTAGGTGCTTGCTGCCCATTACCTATAGCACGGATCACATCTGTTAATAAAGGTGTCAGGTCCTCTGCACAGCATTTATATAATTCCAAAGGAATAGAATCCTCCCCTACTGCTTTCCCTGTTGCTAGGGAGTTAATAGCGTCCCTAATTTCTATTGCTGTAATGTCTTCCCCTAGTTGTGCTGATTGTTCCGGCTCTAAGACTTTAACCATATTAAGCTCTATATAATTTTTAATGCTATCCTCCGAGGTTGTAGTTTCTGGTGTATATAGAGCTTGATAAAAGGAAGCAAATTGTAGTAATACTGATTTAGAGTCGCAAAATAATTGATTATTATCTCCTTTAATTTCTTTAACTATGTTCTGTGATCGATCTTCAGCAACTTTATAGGCCAAAAGTTTACCAATTTTATCACCGTTTTCATATTGATCAAGTTGGTATTTTTTTAATTTGTTAATACTCTTGGCCCTGAGAAAATCCTTTAATACAACTTTAAGTTCAATTAGTTTAAAGTTGAGTATATCTAAGTTCGATGCCCCATCAGACAGAGCTTCTGAAAGCTGAAGCTCAATGTCACGAATTTCTCCAAGCCTTTTCTCATTTAGATTTCGATGTTCTTTATTTTGTCGCCAGATATATTGTTGTGTGAATCCGCGTATGCTAGCTTTACAAGCATCCCAAACTATCAAGGGTTGACTAGATTGTATATTTATATCAATGAATTCTTTTATATGTTCTTTAAGCTGATTCACAAACCCATAATCAGTGAGCAGATATCTTGGAAATGAGAAAAGACGAGGAGAAAACTCTTCAGCTGTGACCTCGAAAGTCAAAGAAATTGGATTGTGATCTGACGTTACCCATGGATATATAGCCATTGAGCAGTTACTGAGGATAAAGTCTGAAACCCAGATCATATCTACACTTGAGCATAGCTTATGAGCTGCAGAATAATATGTATAACCAGCTAGTTTGTGATGTAAGCATCTCCAAGCATCTTTCAGGAAATGAGTAGTCGCTAGATCCAGAATTGCAGCTCTAGTTTTCCTCATTCTCTGGAAGGAATTTTTCCTAGTTGTGTCTAAGTTGTAATTCATAATACAATAAAAATCGCCCAATACAATGTATTCCCCTTCCCATCCAAGCAATTCTATATTAATCTGATCAAAAATAGTTGGTTCATCTTGATTTGACGCATAAACCCCGCATATTGTATATTTTCGACCTTCCACCATTATCTGAGCTATAGCCCATCTACCAGCTTTGTCAGTTAGTGTCTTGAGTGTCTCACCCTTCAAACCTTTATGCTTTAAAATCGCCACCCCCCGAATTGAAGCATTAAATTTAGTACAGACTATAATATCATATCCTAGTTGTTTAAACAAATGTTTATCTTTGTAAGCTATATGGGTTTCAGTAATTACCACGATTTGAGGATTGTACATCTTCAACTCCTCATACACAAGACTCCTCTTTATTCTATTATTTAAGCCCGAAACGTTCCAAGCTAAGCATTTTATTCGATGCATTTCGAATAGTATATATCCCAATCTATATGACCTCTATAACACATTAAATCAACTTTATAATTCTTCTTATTTTGATATATTTTGTGTCTTTTGATGCATTTTTTACCCCCAAACATATCTTCCTCTTCCCCACCCCACACTCTACCCCGACCACCCCCCACCCAATAGTTACCTACAGGTCCCCCCCTTAGACCGGCTGCCGCTATACTGGCAGCCATGGAGCGGATTTAGCCGCTTATAGGGCCCAGGCGTTCAGAGATAGTCGAAAGAGCCATACTTAATAGTGATCACTATCTTACAATAACCCATTACCAACCAGTCAGAAAAAGCAAATCAGTCTGGCAATAAACTGGAATGAATAACAATAGAGCAAGACATCACAGTATCAAAAAGAAAAAAAAAAGAAAAAAAGGAAAAAAGTATGTGAGCATAACATTTGTCAATATCCTGGTCATTTTCCCAGTCTCCAAGTGGCAATAGCAGCTTCAACCTCATTCACTTCCAAGAAAAAAATAGGACCGGCCATTTTTGATTACTTTCAGTTTTGCTGGTTCCTGTAAAAAAGCTTGACATCCCAGCTCCTTAATCGGATCAATAAATTGTTTCAGTTTCCAGCGTCGTTCAAGGGAAAGTTTGCTTAAATCAGATCGAACAAAGAAAATAACTGAGTCGATAGTCACTGGAGTATTTGGCCGTGCTTTTATTGATATGGCTTGTCGAAGCAAATAGTTGCCTATATATATCAAAATTGGTAGTGGAAATTTACCACTCTTATCCCTTTGAACTAGGGGTAGTCTATGAGCACGTTGGATCTGGGAGTCCCAATCCCAATCTACTAAATCAGGAAAAGCTTTGTGAAACAGTTGGACAATAAATGCTCTAGGATCAGCTCCCTCGGCTCCCTCCGCAATACCAAAGACACGTAAGTTCTGCCTCCGTTGTCGGTTTTCTAAATCTTCAAGTTTAGCTTGCATCTGAAGAAGTTGAGAGGCGTGTTTATTCACAGCAATTTCAGAGCGTTGCGACTTTTCCTCCGTTAGAACCACTCTTTGTTGTAGTTCCTCCATATCTTGGGAGACAGCCCCCAATTTACATGACATCTCTTGCAGTGAGCTTGAGTCTTATTACTGTCTTCCCTCATCTGCTGGTAATGAGTCTTTGCTTCCTGTTTCTGTTCATTTAGAAGCTGTAATATCATCTGAAAAGATGCAGATACCTCTCCTTGAAGGGTCCAATCTGCTGATATGGTAGAAGAGTGAGCTGGCTCCTCCGGAATTGTTTCTTTTGTTAACTCTGCTGTGGAAGCTGATTCAGTGCCACCCATTGTTACTCTAGCAATGCTAGCTGTATCTTGCATTGAGTTATTGCTATTAGATGAGAGTATAGGGGTTTTGCCCATGGAAGTTATTGGTATTATTGGTAATGAAGGGGACATTTGCAAAGTTGATAATGAAGAAGGAGAGTTTTCTTAAACGATTTTATAGATTCTTTACCAGAGCCAGATAGATCATGTCCTTCCATTAAAGCCCTCGCATTTGCAGTGTTCTGGGCCGCAGTGGGTGCTTCATTAGACTGTTGGTTAGACTCCGTTGGTCCAAGTACATCCACCATAGAGTTAGAGGTATTTACATCTTCGGTTACAACACCCAGGTCATTAGGACTATTACCAGAAAGTCTCATAGCCATTGATTTAACCCCGCCCTTAGCTTGCACCCATTGTCTGATTGGGCTATTTTCTGCTATTGCTTTCATAGTACTTGGCTTAGGTTTACTTATAGTCTTTTTGACTTTATTCTTAGTTTTGCTTCTAAGCTTTTTAATATTGATAGCTTTGTCTTTATCTTTAACTGATCCTGATGGTGCGTTATTCCCATGATCATTAAAGTCAACATACTCCTCATCTGTCTCAATTCCATCACTGTTGTCGAAATTTTCACACCCCTCAGCCCCTACCACTCCCTTATCGGCTGAAGTTGCAGCTGATATAGTGGATGACCTTTGATTTAATGAGATATTTGCCATTAAATAAGTTGCAGACTGGTTGAGATTCATGCTAGTATTAGTTAACGAGTTTATAGCCTGAAGGTTTGTGGTTTCAGTAGTCGGTGCAAGAGAGTCAGCAACTAAGCCAGTATTGGTTCCAAGTTCAATTTCAGTATTTTTTATCAAAGGTGGGTTATTTAAGATAACATCGCTCTGGCCCACTACATTGAAACTGTTACACACTGCCTCAGGCAGTATTAATTGTACTCCTACATTTGGTAACATATTATCTTCAGCATTGAATTTAGTTTTAGATCCACCCACATTTACTGCCAGTTTCTCTTGCCTACCAGAGTTCTGTTTATCCACATTCAGAACAGGAACCGGCACATTGTTGGCAGGCTTTCCATCGGAGACTGGGTCATTGGAAGTCATGATCGTTAACAGCACTGGCACCGGCGCTGGCGTTAGCATTGTTTTCCCGGTTGCTGTCGTGGTCCGGGTATTCCGTGCGGGAGGTTTCGGCGCCATTCCAAGGTGATTTGGTTTCGCTGTCGGCGTTACCGGCAAGGAAGAAAATCGCCGAAAGAGCTGCAGTCCAAACCAGTTGACCGCCGACCAGCCCCTCGTGGATTCAGGGGTTAGACGCGGTAATCGAGCGGAGCGAAGCAAGCTCTGCACTCGACTCTCGATCAGCCGAAGTTGCAGCATACAGTGACCAGGTAAGCACTAGTCCAGCACTCCGCGGCTCCACGGCACCTACGCCCGATCTGTTGCAAGGAGTTGACAAATTCGTTCTAGCGCCGTAGATATTAACAATCACTGCCAGCACCAGCCAGCGTTTGAAAGCCTTAGGGTAAAGAGCCAGTAGTCCCGGATTATTCACTACAGACTCAGTATAGCAATCACGCGAGCCCGGGCCCGTTCAGCGCGCCTCCGCTCTAGCGGTGTCAATCCGCCATCTTGGACCTAAAGAACTTTGTTCTGAGGAAAATGAAGGCAGACAACTAGACATTTCCTATTCACTTTTATACCCAGCAAAACTATGTGTGGTCTCTGATGGGTAAATAAGGTTTTTCGTCACGCCGCAAGATGTCTGGAACTGGCTAGAAACCAAGGCCAATTCTCAGTACCGCACCCAACGGTCATACCAAACACCAGGAATGGAGAAGTCAGACGAACCAATAACCGTTGTCGGCGTCTCAGGTAGCAAAACCTTGACCTCTTCACGGCATCAAGACCGGATCAAATCAGACAAGAGAGGCAGGAGGCGGTCCGAGTAGCAGAGCGATTAGCCGAAGCCGTGGAAGTGATTACCAAAGAAGGCACCCCACTCCACTCTTCAGAAGATGAGGACTCATCAGCAGCTCGTCTATCGGATGCTATGTCAATGCGAATGCCTGATGTTACGCCACAGACTGCAGATGGTATTGTATGACACTTGGGGTATAATGTTTGCACCATGGACACCTTGGCAGGACTAGACATTTGGTATGGTGACCTTTGCATTGTTTAATATGCTGTGAGAGATGAACGATAGATTCCGCGCCAGGCTCACAAGTGGACCTAGAGGGTTAATACACCATTACACGCACAGATATGATTAACCTGGGGATTTCACAGTGGCTTGCTCATTGAGGATCTGCCTCCCTCACGTTCGCCCTTATATAGGGAACCAGTTGGTATTCAACCAGTTTTTCCTTGTCAGGGTTTTGGGAGCACCCTACAGTTTTGGGGGCAACTTTCATAATGTGTCTGTTTTGCCATGTTGGCCCACCCAAATTCCCATTAGTTGCAGGAGCCCATTTGGGGGGACTGGGCGGTGACTCAGCACACCGCCGCCTCCTACACCCGCCTGCGGGCATGGCCCAGGCTGCACTATATTCGTGTATAACGTAAAGACATGATAGAACATACAATACTTACCTGGAACGTGCGGGATCTCTGCACACAATCCCGCAGGTCTATTCTTATCTTAAACAATATAATGTGCGTATAGCCCTCCTACAGGAGACGCACTTAAATAAGATTGAAACCTGTCCAACTACAAAGAAAGTGGAGGGGAAAGGTATACGCCACTGATAATTTTCTGTTTGCACTGGGAGCCCTAATCTGGATCTGACCAGGTACACCCTTTGTAATCGAGGAGTCCTGGTTGACCGAGACGGTAGATATGTGTTACTCAAAGGAAGGTTATTAGGCACTATATACGCCCCTAATACAGATCTAGGACAGTTCCTTTGTACATTGTAAAACAAAGTGGTGTGACATATTGTGGCCGATAGAGGGGATTTTAACAGTATCGTATACACTCTATTGTACAGATCCCTTCCCCCTCTTACAGGTACAACTGCTGTCTAGCTCCAAAGTGTTGAGAGTGGTCGCATGGGTGGGATGTGACTGACTGACATTTGGAGGCATCGTAATCCAGGAGAGAGGGTATATTCCTTTTACTCTGTATCGCATGACGTGCATGTTTGACTGGATAGGTTCTTAGGCTCCCCTCCCTTGCTCCCCTCTATAACTAGCTCAGATTACCAAGGCCGTACACACTCTGATCACAATCCACACTATGTTACGGTGGCATGGGAGACTGGGACCCTTGGTGTTCCTATGTGGCGACTGCAGACGGCAATGTTGGAGGACCAGGTCTTCCGAGAATCAATAGAGGAAGCAATCAGTGAATATTTCATACATAATACTGGGACTGCCTCGTCCCTCATGGTGGAGTGGGCTGCCATGAAAGTCACACTGCGGGGGAGGTGCCTGGGACTGGGCTGTGGCCTGAAGAAACAGATAGAAGCCAAACTGACTACTGTGGAAAAACCTCTATTAAGACTAGAAACATAAGCAATAGTGGGATTACTAGACTCCACTACACTATTAAAGGCACGAAGGAAACACATAGACATGCTAGACTGTCAACATTGTTTAAACTACGAAATGCATTCAGCCAGAGAGAGGAAGGAGCGAAGTGTACCTTCCGCATAGAGGTCTCCTAATGTTTGTATGTACGGGGCATGCCAATAACGTTGATGACCCCCCTGACACCAATTAGACTTTACTTATATATGAGTGTTGGTATGACACATCAGTGCTGAGAGCAGCACCCACTGCCGTAACGGAACTGGACCGCCTGTCCCCACCTTGGTCTATCCTGCTATTTATTTATTTTTTTTGCTTATTTGTATAGCGCGAACTCGACCCGAAGGTATTGGAACGCTTTACATGAGCACTGTATTTACATTACACATTCAGGCACAGGGAGTTTAAGTCATTTGCCCAGAATCACAGGATGTGGACGCGACCCCGAGGATCGAACCCTGGTTTCCAGCACCAAAGTCAGCGGTTTAGCCGACAGACCACATCCTCTTCCTCTCTCACCCTCCCAAAAGTGCAATGCATACTAGTTGATAGTTGACTGTATTGTTATGCAAGAAATGTAATAAAAAGATCACACACAAAAATAGTCCAAAACAGTGTCTGCTACCTGCTGCATTCTCAAAACAGCAAGCTTAGCTTGCACTTCTGTACATGCACATCTTGTGGCAAGTATTGCTGTATTTCTCCATAATAGACCATTTCAGTCTGTTTTTTAAGATCCTGTTTTAAAGGATTTTAGTGAAGAGCTGTAAATGACAGTTCCTGCCAGAATATCCACAGCGTTTTACTTGCCCATAATATAGGGCCATTTGTATCAATATTGGAAATAGCAATTACCTAATTCTGATTCTTAGAGAATCGCAATTAGGTAATCGCTATTCCTAATGGGTCACAAATCGACCTACCTCATGAATATTAATGAGGGAGGCTGCAATTTACGATCCATTGGGAATCGCTAAAATCACGGGGATTGTGGACTGCTGGGGTCTGCAGACCACCATGTTTGTGATTGCTTTTAAATAAGCAATGTTTTTTTTTTAAATGCAGCCTATTTTCCACAAAGGAAAACAGGTTGCATTTAAAAAAGAAAAATGAAAAGTTTTCTTTTAATTTTTTAAGAGCAGGCAGTGGATCGTGGGACCACTGCCTCCTCTGAATAAACATTTTCACTACCATTCTCAAAGGGGAAAGGATACTTGAAGTAAAACTGCAAATGTTTATTCTTCTATACCGCTGCAATTTGGTATTAGGAAGGGATGCCCTAAACATGCCCCTTCCTAATACTGAATTGGTATGTATTCACAATTCCAACTTATGGTAACATGTTACTTAATCACAAATTGGAATTCCTACATACCAAAATGCATTTTACAGGTTGCAAATGGCCCGATTCTGCAAACTGGGCCGTTTGCGACAGGTAAAGTGCATGATACATATGGCCCATAGTACTTACTTAGTTAACAGGGGTGCGTCTCGAGCTACTCCATTTATACTCTCTACAGTTATTATATTGAAAGTAGTCTTCCTTGTAGCTATCACTTCCCTCTGCAGGGTCAGTGACCTCCAGGCTCTGTCAGCAGATGACCCTTTCAAGCAAGCGCATAAATACAGAGTGATGTTAAGTACATACCCTCGCTTAATTTCTAGAGTGGTCTCATCTTTCTGTACCTTTCTACTAATTTGCCATTCTTTTCCTCAAAGCCCCAGTCTCCCGCAGAAATGGCTTTACACACTTTAGATGTCAGCAGAACCACCATGATCTATGTAGATAACACTCATTCCATTAGAAACACCAGGCAACTATTTCTAGCATTTGCTGTGCTGCATTTTAGCAACCCTATTTGATGCTCGCTAGACAGGTGTATTCATCTGTGTTAGGTCAAAGACAAATGCACATTGAATACCACTCCCACAGCACATGACACATGAAGAAAGGAGCCATGACTAATCTCCTTAGCAGATACATGTAAAGCTGGGTAGTCAGACAAAATATCGAAATTAAAATATCGATATACAATAATATCGATGTTTTAATATCGATGGTATAGTATATCGATGTGCCATAATATCGACAGACAGAATATCGAGATTAAGGTATGTATGTTAGTAATATCGAAATTTTGTTGTTTAGTGTTATGTATTTTATTTTGTTGTTTATAGGTTTGCTAAATATGTTTAGAAATGTATGTTTGAAAATTAGTAATTTTGTTAACATTTTGCGTTTTAGTATTAGAGCGGGTTGTGGGTTTATAGGGGAATAGGGTGGGAAGTAATTTAATAATAATTAATTAATTAATATATGTTTGTAAATATTTTTAATTAATAATTAATTGGTAATTAATTAATATTAATTAGTTAATTAATTAATATATGTTTGTACATATTTTTTATTAATAATTAATTGGTAATTAATTAATATTAATTAGTTAATTAATTAATATATTTTTGTACATGTTTTAATTAATAATTAATTGGTAATTAATTAATATTAATTAGTTAATTACATTAATTAGAGTAATTTGTTAATATATTTTTTTTTATTAATTAATTATTTGGGAAAAATTAATATTAATTAGTACATTAAATTAATTATAGCTAATGTGCTAATATATTTACTTTATTGTTATTGTTAATTAATAATTAATTGGTAATTAAATAATGTTAATTAATTGTGGGTAAAGGAGTATTTTTAGGGTTCAGGGTCAGTTTTCAGTTCTTGGGTAAAGGGGTATTTTTGGGGTTCAGGGTCATTTTTCAGTTTTTGGGTAAAGGGGTATTTTTAGGGTTCAGGGTCAGTTTTCAGTTTTTGGGTAAAGGGGTATTTTTAGGGTTCAGGGTCAGTTTTCAGTTTTTGGGTAAAGGGGTATTTTTAGGGTTCAGGGTCAGTTTTCAGTTTTTGGGTAAAGGGGTATTTTTAGGGTTCAGGGTCAGTTTTCAGTTTTTGGGTAAAGGGGTATTTTTAGGGTTCAGGGTCAGTTTTCAGTTCTTGGGTAAAGGGGTATTTTTAGGGTTCAGGGTCAGTTTTCAGTTTTTGGGTAAAGGGGTATTTTTAGGGTTCAGGGTCAGTTTTGGGTTTTTGGGGTACAGGGGTATTTTTTAGGGTTCAGGGTCAGTTTTGGGTTTTTGGGGTACAGGCGTACAGGGTAAAAATGAAATAAATTTAAATTTAATTTAAATCAATTAAATGAAATAAAAAAAATTTACATTAAATTATTACGTTTTTAATTTATTTTAAATGTATATGTATTACTTTTAATTTTTTTATTATGTTTTAATGTTTTTATTTAATATTTGTTAAATTATATGTATTTTAACATTATTTTTACATTATTATTAATACATTTAAAAAAACGATATTTTTAATTTCGATATTTTTGTACTACGATATTAATTTTTCGATATTTTTGTACTTACCTTTATGAAGATATGACTCCGATATTTTTGATTTCGATATTTTTGTGTCGATATTTTTGTATGTAGATATTCTGTCTGTCGATATTATGTCATACATTCGTAAAGCTGCTACGTGGCCTTCAAATCATATGTTTTCCAAAAACATTGCTATTCAGTCCATCAAACAGCTCAGGTGGGATTCATTCTGCTCACTAGCCACTGCTCTGTGGGTTTTGGTTCGTACTGTGTAGTTTATGCACAGCATGTAAACTACAGCATAATAAACACTCACCCTAATTGGAAAAAACACAATCTGGGATAGATAGGGCCTACCGTTATTCAGGTGAGGGGTGTGCTCAGTCACTGCTCTCAGATATTCAGCCAGCATGTGATCTGTGAGCACAAACGGGCCCCCCACTAGGATTACTAGGAGGATCTAAAGGGGTGCCACATTCAGCTTTTGCCTACATTGACCTTCTGCTTTTGCACACCAGGATGATAGTTTTCTGCTTTCATAATGAGCACAGGTAGCCCCCTTGAGGGCCAGAGTCCACTGGTGCAATGTGTCGGGTCGCTCGCTGCACAAAATACATTCACAAATAAAACGAGCACTGGTAAATCCAAAAATTCAGCAGTCTCGTCGAGAACTGTTTGCTTTGCCAATGCTTGTTTCCAAATGTCGCCCCCGTGGGGAGGAAGTGTTCACTAATACAGAAAGTTGAAAATACATTTTTAAAATTTCTTTTAGCAGTTCCAAAAAGTACGACCACCTTTGGCAGTCATTTAGAACTCGGAGTGGATCACATTTCAGATATCATTAAGATCCAACCCATAATGCTGTGGCGCAGAATATGGGCCACGGACGAATGCCAACTTACAAGAGAAATTATAAAGGACTGTGTGAAACTAGAGTGTATGAAGAAGATAAAATGGTTATGCTATGTAAAATCTTTTTTCACAGACATAGGTCTTTTGAGGTTTTTTGAGGAACCACAATCAGTAACAGACATATCAAAAAAGGATTTAAAAAAGCTTTGTCTGTCTCATCTAACCCAATTACGAATAATGGCTGAAATAAGAAAACCATCAGTCTAACATTGTCTAATGATACAACTGGCTCCATCAATCCAACCGTATCTGCAGCATGACCTGACGCAATTTGAAAAACTTCTTCTCACCCGGTTTAGGTTTAACCTTTTTCATATTATGGTTTTATTCCCCTCCCAGAATGTTTGGACACGCAACACGACACCATGCCCCTGTGACCTTACTTCCCCTCAGTCCACAATTCACGTAGTTCTTTTTTGTAAATTCTATACGCCACTTCGTAAAAGGTGGATTTTACCGATTTTAAAAGTAATGAAGATCCGAAGGTGTCGCCCTGCATACTTGGCGCTGCAATTTTTGGAAAACAGCTTAGTGTCTAAACCTGTGGCACATTACTTAAAATTGTGCCTGAGATATCGTATGAACTTATGAAAATTATAGAGTTGCCATAAAACTAGTTCTTAGAAAATGTTCTGTTTTATTTTTTAAAGAATGAACAATCTTAAACACATTACGTACTTAATGTTTCATAAACTGTTTCTTTTATTTTTATGTGTTAATATCTGTACTTTTATGGCTTTCAAAATGAAATCCGAATAAAGTTCATTTGATTTGATTTGAAGTGTTCACTAGATCTCGTTATCCGTGCGCTCTGTGACAGTAAACTTGGCGTGCACGGTTCCTCGACCGCATGCAGCACTGGAGCACCGCAGGCAGTAGCTGCAGTTATTCATGGAGTTCACTCAGAGTACTCCTCTCTCTTTGGAGGTGGTGGCAGGATGGAGGCCGTGGCCCTGGTCTGAGCATGCGCGTACGCGGCGTACGTGAAGCGTATTCTCTCCGTGTACTCGGTTATAAGGGTCACTTTTATGCGCATGCGTCCTTGATTCGTCTTGTCCGTGTGCTGCAGGAGTGTAATCGAGACGGTGGCTCTGCTCTGAGCTTGCGCACAAGCAAAGAGTTTTGAGCATGCGCACACGCAGAGTTTTCTCTGCGCTTGTTCCTTTACAGTGTCACTTCTGCGCGTTGGCCCTTCCCTCTGCTGTGTGCGGAAGGAGTAGTATAGTTGTAGTGTCACTCTTCGGTATTGGGGTATTTATAGAGAAGGGGGGACGCTGTGTTGTTCTTCCCCTTCTCCTCTGTCTAGAGGTAGCTGACACTCTATGGTTTCTCTTGAGAAGCTACAGGGAAGACAAGAAAACGAAATGTACCACCAGGACACAGCAAACGTGAGTAATATTTTGTACAGAATAGTGTTATATCTTGATAATCTTTGGTTGTTACTTTAAATATTCTATGTTTCAGTGCATGCTCACTGGATTCCAGAAAGTGGAATCCAGATAGGCAAGGGAAAATAGGATATAAAATGTGTGATAAGTCCGCACACGGTACTACGATACAGAAAACGTGATTATCGTACACCAAAATTAACCCGCTATTATTTGCTAGCTGTGTCGTTAACGAGGCAGCCCAGTACACGAAGGGTAGGTTGCATTTTGTTTTAGGTCGCAGCCCGCGCTGTCTGGTTTGCTAACAACATCTTGGGGACATTCTGAAAGCTGGCCTATGAATGCATTCTGCCCCTCGCCTACCATTTACTCTGTGGTTTGTAGCCTCTACTTGCTTGCTTTTTGTTTGCTGGCTTCATTTGTTTTAGGCTGTCCAGCTTGAGTTCATCCCTCGTGTGGAGCACTGCTTATAACATATCCTTCAGTGTGCTCTCTTTCGGTAAGCAGGCCTTAAAAATATGTTCTTATCTTGTCACACTTTCTGTGCATTCGAAGACAGAGGTCAAATGTCTCACGCTGTCTTCCGAGGGAGCTTGGTGTTTACTTTTCTTTTTCTAACTTTAAAGTGAGAGGATTTAGGTGACAGTTTTGCTGTGAAATGAAAGGCTTTTTAATCTATTACTCAACAAAGTTTAAATGTCTGTAAATGATCTGTGCAGATACTTTCAGAATATAGTAGAATTAGGAAAGCACAAATAAAGCATATTTTTTGTAAGTCTGAAGTGTGGAGGACACAAATAATTTGATGCAATCAAAACAAATGAATACACTGAGTGATGATATTGCCACACATTATTGTTTGCGCGCTGTATATTTTATCAGTAAAACCGTATTTCTGTGCACATGTAATGGTCATTTCAATTGAAAATGTGCTGTCTGTAATAGTGGTGCGCTACCACACCATACCATAGTGCAGTGTAAGCCACTCCACTCTGCACCACTGCCATCCTCGCCACTTTATTTTACACCTCTTCACTGTACACTTCTCTACTCTGCACCACTCTGCTGTATGCCAATGCACTCTACGCCACCCTGCACCACTTCACTCTTTGCCACAGCGCTCTTCACCTCTCCAGTCTAGGCCACTCCACTCTGCACTACTCCATTCTACATCACTCTACTTTACACCACTGTACTCTGCAACATTGCAATCTATGCCAATACACTCCACACCAATGTACTCTACTCTGTACCACTTCATTCTATGCCACTGCACTCTTCGCCAGTCCTCTCTGATCCATTCTAAACTGCTCTGCACCACTGCACTCTGCGTCACTTTACTTTATTCTACGCCACTCTACGCCACTGCACTCTTCCCTGCACCAGTCTACTCTCTGCTACTACACTCCACTCTGAAACAGTCCACTGTACGCCACTGCCCACTACGACACTCCATTCCACTCTGCGCCACTCCACTCTACAACGCGCCCGTCTGCGCTATGCCACTTCACTTTGTGCCACTCTACTCTGCATCACTCTACTCTATGCCACTGCACTCTAATCTAAACCACTGCACGCTACCCCAGTGCACTCTACACCAATCTACTCTACACTCTACGCCACTATACTCTACTATGCAACACTCTACTCCACTACCCTTTATGCCACTATACTCTACACCATAGCACTCTACATCACTGCACACCATGGTGCTCTATTCTACTTTGCACCACTGTACTGTACAGCATTCTACTCAGCGCCACTCTATCGTACCCCACTGCCCTCTCCTCTATGCCACAAACCTTTAGCCATGCTGAACAGCAGCCACACGGGTGTGCAACATGGCTAAAACACATTGACGAAGCCAATAGCTCTTGCATAGATGAGATCTATTGGCTTTGCAGTGCTTGTTTAAATATAGCGCAAACTCGACCTGGAGGTATTGGAGCACATTACATAAGAATCAGTTACATTACACAAGGACACATATCTAGCTTACTAGAGGGAGGTAGCTTTGCCTGAAACTTCATGTCCTTCTAGAGATGTTGCAGGTCTGTCTCAGACTTGGGAGGCTCCTGTTGAGAGAGAGGAACGTGCCTTGTCCTGCAATAGCTCTTTGCCTCAGGCAAAGGAGCCACGAGGGCAAGATCAGGAGAAGAACAGCCCAGAAGAACCCATTTTGCAAACGAGTGTTCCATAGCCAATTGGAATGAATTTGAGGGGTCTTGACCTCCCTAATTAACCAAGGACCATATTTGTAAGCATCCACTTCTGCGACCGCCACAGAGGACACTGAATAGCCTGTACTGATTCTGCCTTTGATGAACCTGAGAACTGCATCTCAGTTTCTTGATCAAAGGGAACGGAATCCCCACCTCAAGTACTGGAGATTGCAGAATTTCTGCACCCACCTGAGATTGATGTTGAGAGAAGAAGAGTGGGGCTGCCAAGACTAATCCTAGTGCCTGAGAGTATGACTGTTCACTTCGTGCACAGAACTGCACATCCGCACTTGGATGATCCGAGTGGCCAGCAGTGATCAGGAAACACAAACATCTGGAAAAACATTGAATTTGAACAGGCTAAATAGAACTGGTTGGTGGGACTTAGTAATACCTAAACCTGCATACCAGAATTGCCTGCTCATGTGTATGGACAGGGTTATAGATCACAGACGATAGCATCACTCTAGCCATTGTGAGCCTACAGCTGCCGGTAAATTGGTAACTTTCTGTTTTAGTGCGTAATGAACACTGTAGTGTTCATCCTAGTGGTGCTACTTCTTCTTTATATACAGTGTTATGTTCTGGTGTGAGTACAATACTCTTCTGAAAGAAAAGCACTGGGCTGGACACTTACTTATCGTGCTTATTGTGTAATTGTTGTGCCCTGAGTCTCTACCCTCATCCTCCATTCTATCTCCTTGTGATGCCTAGGACTGCTCGCCCTCCCTACCCTGTAAGTCAGGTGTAGCGGGGTGTACTTAGCCCTTTTTTCAGTGTCATAGTACAGCAGGCTCCAGGACATCTATGGTAACAGACCAATTACCAAAATATTTTATTATGATTTAGAATTCCGCAGAATTCCACGTAAAATACATTTTAAAAACACAATTGATTCCACTCAAAATTTCCAATATAATTACAAGTTATCGTTTTCATTTAAAAACACAAATGAACATAGCAGTAGCAGTCGATCTTAGAATTTGCAAAGTCAAAAAGGCGTGAACTTTAAATAATAGAATTGTCATACATGAATTCTTACCAATTTATGCGAGTTTCTTATCTTGATTCTATCCTAAAAACATTCAATAATAAAACTTATTATAAAATATCAAAATATAAAATGTACTATACAATACCCACGGTTTGGGACCTATAACCCCTGCGTGTCCAGTTTCCCCCTGGAATAAGTTGCCACATTCTGTTAATTAGCAACGTCATCTGCTTCATGAGAGCATCAACTGAATTGAGTTATTGTTAATAGGTTCAGTCTGTAACTTCCTTAAATACTGTAAGATGACTCAAAGAAATCTATACTTTGCAGTTTTGTCAAAATAGCAGATACCGATCTCTTACAAAATTTTGATTTGACAGAATAGGATACAAAAACCGTTGAGTTTTATTGGTTGTTCATCCTTTCTCATATTTATCATCAAGTTGCATAATGTTGCGACTTGTTAAAGTGCTACAAGCAAACACGTTAAAAGAATAGTAACTCTTATAAACTTTTGCCTATATACAGTAAGGTGTTTTTGAGCTGTATTGGTTGATTATGTAAAGATATGTGAAAAGTAAATAAAGAGCTACTTGGCAATGATATGTTTGGCAGATAAAGAAGTCTGCACTCAGTTTGCTGTATGCTCCAGAGCACCAGTTAAGTAAAATATACATTCAAGTGGTGTTTCGACCATATCAGCAAAGCACAAGCCAAAGCCAAAAAAGGCTACTCGTTGAGAGCCCAACATTTGCACTCAGAAGACTAATCGTTCTTTTGCTCACCATGCCACCCCAGTTTAGACCCAGCCATATGCAAATCAGTCGTGACCGAACTGCCAAAGAATGATGGATTTAACCCAGGTCTATTAACTGGGGGCGAACGTTTGATTTGCTCTTCATTCTGTCCATCAACTGTGTGTCTTTTTCTTTCTTGCACTAAGTGCGCCGGGTGTGCCCAGACGTGGGTCCCGGGCTCACTGTGCCACTGGATTCAAGCTAGCCTGGCTGATGAGGGGTGATGCCCCAAAACCGGTCCCAGGATGCTTGTTTCTGGTCCTTGGAAGACCTGGCTTGGCACTTCGGTGTGGATTGTGTAGAAAAGTCAGCCCATAACGCCCCTGATGCCCAGGCTGCTGGCGCAGGGCGACTCTTCGTTTCCATCTTGAATAATTACCAAATAAAGAGACGGGCACTGGAAGTAGGAAAACAAGAACAGAGTTTATTACTCATGAGGAGAGCCTGTCATTTGGGACACTCGCATAGTGTCTTCGGGAGGTGCTCTAACAAGTTTCTCTGAGGCTTTGTCTTTTATACACAGGTTGGTGGCACACAGGCATCCTTTATTACAATCAACACATTGTATAGTATGGAGGTATTCCAACACGTGGCTACAGTAGGGCCCTTATCCTCCATGCAATAGGAGGGGGCTGTCATGCGGCTGAGTGTTCTGCTGATTCTATTGGAATGCGTGTGTGCCTGATCGAATCTCAAGGGGTGGGGCGGTCATGATCAATAGTGGCTTCTTTCAAGGGAGACGAGTGCATACAGTGGTGGGCAATAAACTGTATCCTCGGGCTAAGGGATGACCAGTGGTCCGTGCCGACATTCGGGCTCAGAGGAAGAGGTCATCAAAGGAGGGGTATTCATGGAGGGACAGGAGGTGTTGGTCAGGCGCGGGGTGCGATTCTTTAGGGACAGAGTCATGCGGGAGGGGAGGGCTCATGACTCGCGCATGTGGGAGAGGGGCAGTCAGGGTGCATGGGGGAAGCTTGCAGGGTCAGGGAAGGGGCGCTGGCGATCGACCGCAAACTGAGAGACCATGGTGCCCAAAGTGGCTGTCGTGTACGTGTGTGCATGGGTCTATGCTAATGGGACAACACAGTCAGAGTTTTAGCGATATCCATTCTGTTTACACCAAGGGGTACTGTGAACATAAATGAACGCCGCTTATGTACATACACATTGCTATTTTTAACAGTCGCCGCTTTTTACATAAGCACGTTCAATTTCTACAAAGTCGATGTGATAGGCAGAATACAATACATGTTAATTTATATCTGTTGGGCTATTTATACAAGCCTAGAAATCGGCATAATATTTAGTCGGTGTAGAATCAAGAAAAATGTTCCGACACATAAAAATCAGCTTCACATTTTCTCTCTAGTGACATCAACATACAGGAAGAACGCTCTGATACCTTCCGGCTTGTCAGTACTATAGGGGATTGGGAAAAACTAACCACATGAGTGACCGATGAAACATTTCTTAAAAAGGCAATACAAGATGGTTGAGGGAGGTATTCAATTTGATACAAGAAATTTAGTTAAGGGGCGAATAGAAAGTTCTGGAAAGGGGGAGGGTCTTTGTCGCAATGTCTTTTAACAGAGTCCGTCTTCTTTTGTTGGCGCTGTTGAGCACCGGCGGTGGAGCTATAGGTCCAGCTCGGATTCATCCTTACACGTTGCAGGGTGCGATCAGTCCTCTGCTGTTAGATCACAGTCCTGTTTCCTAACTTATCTTCTTAGGGGTGCCTCATGCTGGGCACCTGCGTGTCTTTCTTTTTCCGTGGCAAAATCTAGTCTATAGTCAAAAACTTATGTAGAAAAGGGTGAGTTCGTTGAATAATCGAGGGAAGAGAGGGCGGAGTGGGGCCAGATCTTTGAACACACCAAGGGACCAAGGGAGCAAAGGACAACGAGCAGACAAGCCCAACAATCGGACTAAAAAGGGGACGGGGGACTTCAGGCACAAGAGGGTCAGCGAGTCGAGGGCTTCAAGGCAGCCCTTCATTCCTCCATCTGCTGAGTTTGAAAGTTATGCCTCGTCCCACGTCACGTTGCTCTGCGGCTCCACCTTTGGTCGTCACACGTGCTCCATGATCTGTGACCAGGCTGTGCGTCACGTCCAGCTCCTCTCCTCCGGTGATTGTATCTTTGAATGGGTAGAAAACAAGTTTTAGAAAAACTGGCAGGAGAAGACATTTATACATCTCAATTCCGTCCTCAATCCTATGTAGGTGGGGGGATAGGTTCATCGGTCACAGTCAGAGGTCGTCACTTATGGAGTCTGGAGAAGGGCATTTGCATATTGAATTCATATACTTGTTTGGCGTTCATTCGCGACATATGATAAGGAATATTGAACTTTTGTACATAATGTATTACATCACATTCAAAATCGAGTCCTTATGTAGAGACTCGTTCTTCCCTTTAACCCAAGTATCGACAATCTTACATCTCCCTTCGGGGTCGGCTGATGCTTGTAAGCAGGGGCGTTCTCGTCATGAAGAAGGGGGAAGGGGCGGATATAAAATATGGCTCTGATGTGGGATGACCGTTAATCAAGGTCATCAATTATGTTTCGTGGGTAGATGACATGAAGCTGGGGTTAATCGGGGGAATGGGGACGTTTGGACAGGGAGCTGGGGTCGATCGGGAGAAGTGGGGTATTCTGGACGTCCGCACTTAGGTGCAAGGGGGTGGGACAATCGGGGCATTGGGGATCGTATTTCTAACGAGCTGAGAAACAGAAGGCCATTGACGTTATAGTCCCCTTTATAAAGGCCAGATTAGGGGACATCCGTCGTCTTACCTGTCCTTTCCTTCATTACCAACTCGGGTTCTATCGTTTTGCAGAAAAGGAGAGGCAGTAATATGGCAAGTCACAATCGTTTAGGTTTTGGTCAATTTTGTTGAACACCTTTGCGTTCGAGGAAAATCCAATAATGTTTTGTGCCCGAGGGGCACAACGTTATTATACACAAAAGAGGAAACGGGGCTTTTGGAAAGAGAGGGAGAGGGAGAGAGAGAGAGAGAGAGAGAGCGAGAGAGCGAGAGAGAGACCGCACCCTAAATGGTCCACTCGGTACACGTATGAAGAGAGAGAGAGACGTGTATAATAATGGGCCATTCAGTGCGCGCACAACATAGAACACCAGGGGTTAAGTAACACGGAAACACAGGCAGAGGGATGACGTATATTCATGCATCACATACACACAAACTCAGACGGGGAAGACAGTACATGTATTATACACAAAAATCCAGGACAAAACATAGAACAGTTATTGGCCAAATTTATCCTTTTCTGTATGCTGTGCATCCCTTTCGTCCTAAACTCTTTTGTTTACCCTTTTCTTCTCTCTTATTTGTCGGCTGCCCTTACTGGCGGCTTTCATTATACACATTTGCGCCGTTGGCAATAGGCCATGAACTGACCTGGTCGGCTAATGCTCACGGTGGTATTTTCGAGTCACTTCAGCAAATACGTTTTCAGGCTGGGACAACGGTTGGTGTCAGCTGGAGAACAATGGGGCAGCTCGGAGTTACATGTCTACGAGGGTGCGAAGAAGGATGCAGTAGATTTTAAATGTACCTCACCTCAAAATATTCCTTAAACTTTCCCTATTTAATTAATCGTAGGATGCTTATTCATTAGCGCACGTCATGTAAGCTGTACTATTCGGGGTGCCAAGCGAAATTATATTTTGTGGTTTCCCTTTCAGGCTGCCCTCTCAGGTGCTAAGTTCAGAGTGAGAAAATAGTCATGGTTTGCTTGTTGCGGTCAGGTACCATAATCAAACCCTTTTTCCCGTCTCTTCATCCGCTAGATCACCGTTTTCCTTTTCGTATCTTTAATCGATGTTCCAAGGTGACCTGCAGAAAGAGGGAAAAAGAGGGGGGCAGGGGCTACATTGATAGACACATTAGCGTGCATAAACCCAGAAAGGCTTTTACTTACTGCATACTCGGCCTATCTCCACGGGATGCAGTCACTGCCAACTGGGGCGTTTAAGCCCAGGTGGACCGTTAGTGTGATTTTTCTTATACAGGTAGCATATAAAGTATGGGCTAAATACCTGGATCTTCAGCGGTTGCTTTTGGCTGTATAAAAAGGAAAAATACACAACTAAAATTCGACCCTTCATATTTGCAATATTTCTACGTGCTATACCTTTTCAACCCTTTATCTAATCGAGCTTAGTCATTCCACCTACATTTCAGTTATATCGAAAAATAGTGATCATTTATTCAAGACTTATCAATTTTACGCGGACAACTATATTTGCTTTCTCAAAAATCTTTAATAAGAATGTCGGTGCATAAATACGGCCTACAACCCCGTGGACCGGCCACGGAGCAGGCTGGAACTGTAAATGCGGGGATATTTTATTAGTAAAAACGTTAGTGGAGTCAGTGGTCGTTCATTTCATAACAACGCAATAAAATTATGTCGAGACTTCAGTGTGAGCGAGTGTCATAAGTGTTGGGCTTCCAACTTTCAATAATCATGATGTGCAAAACTCAAACAACAATTCCTTGTCCGAATGTTCAATTAATACCCATCTGATGTAAATTTACCGTCTGAACACATAATCAGTACCCATCCAATATCAATTCATTGTCCGAACCTATAACCAGTACCCATCCCATATCAATTCATTTCCTGAACTGACAGTACACATCCTGAATCCATCCATTGTTCGAACTCACAATCAGTACACATCCTATATCAATTCATGCGGTTAGAAAAACCTTCATACATAACTCATGACACCAGGGCTGAACAATCGGGGTATAACAAGGAGTTGAAAGTTTCATTTGCATCGGCGCCATTTTGAGTGCAGTCAGGCAGAACCAGGCATGGTCTAAATGTCTATTAACTCGTGGTTGGCCCAGAGCTTCCTTTGGCAGTCCAAAGTTCCGTTAAAGGGTAAAAGAAGGGATCGGTGGTCCGAACCATCAATCAAAAAGGGGAGGGGGTGCAACAATGTTCCTACCGGGTCATACTGTGCTTTCACCGGAACTGATCCGAACTGTGGTCTATAGGACTCTAGTCATTCAAACTGAGGCTGGCGCCAGCATGGGAGCGCCGATGTCCTGCGGCTACATTTCCATCGTTCCGAGGGCAATCATGGCAGTCATTCCCCATCGGGGGTATTTGCGGGAGTCGGGGACTCCCGCGGCTCCTCTAGAATCTTCAAGGTTGCGGAGAACTATGACGGTGGAGTCAACAACAGACCGGGCCATTCCTTCATGCTGGGCCCGCTCTTGCCAGGTCGATCGCCATTTTGAAGTTCGGCAGCTATCGGCGATCGCTGGGTCAAATGAGCGGACGGGCTCCCACCTGCCGGGCGAGGCGTTGCAGCATCGCCACAGTGGAAGAACCCTTTTCCGGGCGCCTGGAGCGCTGAGGGTGCAGTTGGGAAGCCTCCACCTGGGGAGGCGGGAGAGGCCTGTTCGCACCGTCTCTCCCTCCCAGTGCACCCCACGGCGTCTCGCTTGACATTTGTTATGGCCGGACCAGGCGATGAGGACGGGGGGGGGGGGTCGGAGGCATGTGCAAGACATACCCCCCCCAGGGTTGTCACAGCCATTATAAAAGAAAGAAGAAATGTCTGGCGTGTTGTCGCTGCCATTACGAAGGAGAAAAGAAAGAGTGTCTCGTCCGTCTCTGGGCCGGGCTTCCGGTGGATGTCGGCCGGACGCCCCTTGCTCTGGCCCCATGAACGGGTTCCTTGGCTTATCGGCTGCAGCCGGATCCCGTCGGCCCCAGCCCCCGGCCGTCGGTGGCCGGACCGGGAGAGTGTGGCGGGACTACCTGCAACTCTCAAGTGCCACCGCGGCCGGACTGGGAGAGAGAGGGGAGGGTCGAGGACATAGACATTCCCCCCCCTGCAACTCTCCAGCGTTGTCAAGGCAATCCCCTGGCCGGGTCCCGCTGGCCTCGGCTCTCCTCCGGCTACACCCTACGTTACGATCTCCTGGCCGACTGTTGGCAGCAGGACCCGCCTTATATGGGTTGCTTCCGGCTGGGCGTGGCCGCAACCCTGCTCCACTTTGGAAGTTTCCAGAGTGGGGGCGGATGTTCTGCTGACTTGCATTTTCCCCAGTTTATCGTTCTTATTATTTTCAGGTTTCTTATTACGGGTTACTAAATAGGTTTTATCATTAAGTATTGTTATCGTTTTCCTTGTTCGTTAGTTAATAAAAAGTTCATGTCCATCAGTGGCCTACTGATTTCGTTTTCCTATTCCTTTCTTTCCAGGTTGTTTCATGCTAAAGTTTTCTGTTAACAGGTTACAGTGATCGCTTCGTTATTAGTGTATGTGTCCTTTTCACTAGGGGTGTTCTCTGGTCGGGCCAGATGATCTTCCTCTAGTAAATGGTCCGGGTGAAACTGGCGTATCAACCAGTGGGGAGTAGATAGGCATGGCAGATTACAACGGGGGACAAAAGGTCCGCATTACCTACCCTTCACTACTTGCAAAGTTTTTCCTACGTTTCTTTGCAAACAGGGAATACCTCCAAAAAGAACCAATTCCCAAACAGTCAATGTTCGGGCAAACAATCAATCAATGAGGAACGAAATAGGTACGACGTGTTAAAGGTTTGCGTTACCTACCCTTCACTATCGGCAAAGGGAGAGAGAATGTTGCTATTCTTCCCCTTTTGCAGGCAGAGAAGATCCTTAAGAGAACCAACTTCGAACAATTCAATGCTCGATTCAATCAATCAATCAATGGGGAGAAAAAAAGAATAGGCACGACATGTTAAAGTTTTGCGTTGCCTACCCTTCACTATCTGAAAAGACTAAACAGAGTATGGCGACTCTGTGTTTGTTTGCAAATAGAGAATTTCTCAGAAACAGTCAATAAGTAATACTAGTATTTTCAAACAATCAATCAATCAATCAATTTCGCAATTTGTCGTGTGTCACGACCTTACCCGGACCGGACCATATGGACAGTTCTTCGCCTTCCTTTTTCCAGCGCCCAATCGGTCTCTTTTCTCCATGTTTTTACCGCAGCATTCCTGTGGGATTCCAGTCAGGACAACAGGTCACTTGAGAGAGGTCCGTTCGGAATCGGTGAAGTTCATTCAATCGGCAGCTGGACGAGGGCCCTCTCAAGGCAGGTATACTCCAATCATTTAGATGTTCACCCCATTGTCTGGACCTCTCTTACCAGACCTTATGTCGCTGATGGACCCCGCGTTGGGACGCCAATTGTAGAAAAGTCAGCCCATAACGCCCCTGATGCCCAGGCTGCTGGCGCAGGGCGACTCTTCGTTTCCATCTTGAATAATTACCAAATAAAGAGACGGGCACTGGAAGTAGGAAAACAAGAACAGAGTTTATTACTCATGAGGAGAGCCTGTCATTTGGGACACTCGCATAGTGTCTTCGGGAGGTGCTCTAACAAGTTTCTCTGAGGCTTCGTCTTTTATACACAGGTTGGTGGCACACAGGCATCCTTTATTACAATCAACACATTGTATAGTATGGAGGTATTCCAACACGTGGCTACAGTAGGGCCCTTATCCTCCATGCAATAGGAGGGGGCTGTCATGCGGCTGAGTGTTCTGCTGATTCTATTGGAATGCGTGTGTGCCTGATCGAATCTCAGGGGGTGGGGCGGTCATGATCAATAGTGGCTTCTTTCAAGGGAGACGAGTGCATACAGTGGTGGGCAATAAACTGTATCCTCGGGCTAAGGGATGACCAGTGGTCCGTGCCGACATTCGGGCTCAGAGGAAGAGGTCATCAAAGGAGGGGTATTCATGGAGGGACAGGAGGTGTTGGTCAGGCGCGGGGTGCGATTCTTTAGGGACAGAGTCATGCGGGAGGGGAGGGCTCATGACTCGCGCATGTGGGAGAGGGGCAGTCAGGGTGCATGGGGGAAGCTTGCAGGGTCAGGGAAGGGGCGCTGGCGATCGACCGCAAACTGAGAGACCATGGTGCCCAAAGTGGCTGTCGTGTACGTGTGTGCATGGGTCTATGCTAATGGGACAACACAGTCAGAGTTTTAGCGATATCCATTCTGTTTACACCAAGGGGTACTGTGAACATAAATGAACGCCGCTTATGTACATACACATTGCTATTTTTAACAACTGTTCCCATGAGGCACAGGGTCAAGACTGATTTGCATATGGCTGGGTCTAAACTGGGGTGACATGGTGAGCAAAAGAACAATGGATTTAACCCAGATCTATTGACTGGGGGAGAATGTTTGATTTGCTCTGCATTCCACCCATCATCTGTGTGTCTTTTGCTTTCTCGCCCTAAGTACGCCGGGTATGCCCAGACGTGGGTCCCAGACTCACTGTGCCACTGGATTCAATCTAGCCTGGCTGATGAGGGGTGATGCTCCGAAACCGGTCCCATGTTGCTTGTTTCCGATCAAGGGAGGACCTGTCTTGGCAGTTCGGTCTGGACTGTTCCCAAGAGGCACAGGGTGAAGACTCATTTGCATATGGTTTGGTCTAAACTGTAGTGGCATGGTGAGCAAAACAATGATGGATTTAACCCAGATCTATTGACTGGGGAGAATTTGGATTTGCTCTGTATTCCAGCCATAATCTGTGTGTCTTTTGCTTTCTCACCCTAAGTGCGCCGGGTGTGCCCAGATGTGGTTCCCGGGCTCACTGTGCCACTGGATTCAAGCTAGCCTAGCTGATGAGGGATGATGCCCCAAAACCGGTCCCAGGATGCTTGTTTCCGGTCCAGGGAGAACCTAGCTTGGCAGTTCAGTCTGGATTGTCCCATGAGGCACAGGGTCAAGACTGATTTGCATATGGCTGGTTCTAAACTGGGTTGGCATGGCGAGCAAAAGAACAATGGATTTAACCCAGATCTATTTAACTGGGGGAGAGTGTTTGATTTGCTCTTCTTTCCGTCCATCATCTGTCTGTCTTTTGCTAAGAGTTTGAGTGGCCTACAGGGGTATGAAATTCCTATAGCCAGACTCCGAGAACATATTGGGGTCAATGACACAAGTTTTCATGTTTATTTTGTCCTTGGAACAAGTAGGCCCACACGCCTGCAGCACAAACCCTTTGGCTGCCAGTTTACAGTACCACATTATGGACCAGGGAAGAGCATTTACTACAGTTAAGGTAATATTTGTGTCCATATGTTAATTCTGTGTGAATTTGTATTTATGGTTCATTAATACAAAGCCTTTCTTATCAGGGTGAGTGTTCTAAGGAAATGTAAGCTTGGACTGCACTACCGACAGTAGTTCCAGTGTAAAAATGTGTACACGTGTTTGCAAAATGTAACAATATGAGGGTACATACAATGCTCCCAGAATGCTCTCTAATTGGATGCAAATATCTGCAGAAACTTGAAAACAAGAGTAATGATCCTTTGCTTTGAAAAAAGATATTCATAAAAAATGCAACTAGGAAGAAAAAAAGCGATGACATTGTAGGTTACATTTCTTTGCACCATTGTTTAGTAAAATGTGTTGATGCATGCTAGTATTTCCCCAAAAATCTTCATATTGGAAAATCAGTGCCCACAGTTTCAACAAGAGAATGGGAAACATGAAAATAAACAAGCATTGTTAAAACCAACAGGTCTGATGTTGGTGGTCAGCCTTTTGATTTTGCCAATACGTGTCTTGTTTGGATATGGTTTTTGTAAAACGTTTTGGGAGTGGACAGGCCTTCACCATTATAACAAATGTTAGCAAAAAAGCAATAATATTGTATGGTCTCCAAAAGCACACATTGTCACAGTAGTCCCTGGCACTGAGCAAAACTACTTTGTATGCCGATATGCTCCCATGTGAAACAGCTAAAGCGAGTCGATGGATGAATGGAAAATTTTAATAAAAACTGAAGTTATTGGTTAACTCCAGGCCTAATTGGAGGCTCAATTCTTATAGAAAGTCACAAAAGTGCACCCATGGTAAAAGTCCTTGTATTAGTGCAAATTTACAGCTTTCATGAATTCACAAGAATTTACAGAAATAGGCCAAGAAATCCTACTCCTAGAAAAAATTGTGACCTGCTTTTTCGCACAAGCAAAGATGCAGGTGTAGATTGCTCCGGCCAAAATCTGTTGAACGTTTACAAGTTCACTTTCCCTCCAGCCACTTCGTCCCCAACCCTGGAAGAAGTTTTACTTCTGCCATTGCCAGAACTACATTTCCATCCTTTCTCAGTATGAGAGAAGATAAGAGAAGAGATGGGGAAAACATATAAAACATGCAATTTAGTAGGTTTGCACAGAATTAAGAGGGCATTCCATCCCTGGAACTATTGCTTAACGCTACCACCAGCCCCAGTATGTAGATCTGTGGAACGGGGGCAAAGTAAGGTAAGATAAGATAATATTTATTGTTTTTGATTAATTAAAACCATTACAATATATACACTGATAGTCATATATATTAAAACATGTGAAAATATGTTGTGGCAAACTAAGGAAATTGCTGGAATTCAAACTTAACTATAAAAGAGCCCAAGCATAATCAGAAAGGCTAATATCAGACATTTTATATAATGATATTGCTGCCATAATTTGTCGCTGCACTACGTGACACCAAAGGGACCAGCAGTTTTATTTGATAGGACAAGCAGATTTATGAAGCAAGTAGATATTTTGTTATATTACACACCCCTGCCTCAAATCGCATTGGAATCCTGAAAGCCCCATCGAGGGAAGCATTCCAATCAGTACATTTGACTTGTTTGACCCAGCATGTGAGCAACATAATAGCAGCATACTGAAGCAACACATGGAAGCACATCAGTCTCTGAAACATTTTTTGGTAATTGACCCCTTCTATCTCCTGCCGCTCTCATTCATACTGATGCAGTCATTTCAATCATGGATGTTGGGGCTCCTCCCCTTGCTTTATTTTTCTTTTTTCTGAGAATCCCAATCAGCCGAAAGAAATTCGAAAGCAATTTACTCCTTTTGTTTGTGTTCTACTTTTCTTTGGCTGGTTGGGATTTTCTTACCTTCCTAGAGGCGCAACACTTGCAGCCATATCTGCAACCGCGGTTCTAGAGTTTGAGCTTGAAGCAACGCTGCAGAACAAAGCTGTTTTATCACTCCATCTTTCAGATTAGTTGCCTCTCCAGCTTCCACAGTGGTCCCTGTTTTCCCCGCCGTCTGCCTTTGAGCTAGAGAGAGGTAGCAGTGCATTGTACACCAGACGACAAGGGGCTGGCAACACAGAATGCCATTTGTGGTCTTATAAAGGTAGATAGAGCTCCCAAAGGTAGCATTTTGATTGGCCGGCCAGCTCCCAACGTTCTATCCAGGGAGCTAATTTCTTTTTCAGTTTATTTCGGTGACCACTAATTACACACATCACAATGTTGGAGAAAAAGCCCTGAACACAATGAAAGTGTCCATTTTCCTATTTGTTTTTGCTTAACACTTGGACCTTTCATTGCTCATTGTTTTAGCAGATAAGGAAACTGAAGCGAAGACAAGTAAAGTAATTTGCCCCGGATCACACCATGCAGTTAAGTACAGGAACCATGATTAGCAACCAAATCACAACACAGTCACCAGCCTATCTCCCTAACCAAGCTTTTTGGCCTGTCTAAAACACAGAATATTTAGGGAACGTCTAGTGAGAGTGAAAATGAGCCACCCACATATACTTGCCTAACTCGTGACTAAATGTATATTCCGCCTTTAGCAGCATTTTCTTACAGGTCAATAATTTTCTGTCTAAAATGTGTGTCAGTGAATTAGTTAGCATGTTACCTGGGCCTTTAAATATGTTACTTAGACCTTCCATTTCTCTAGACTTTAACACTCTATGATTTAATATGATAACACTGTGAGGAGCATGTTATTTATTCACACCCCCAATATAAATGTAACTAGATAGGCAGATGTGAGGTGTGCGTTCAGGTTATCACTAATAGAGTTCAGTCCTGGCTTATGCCATGGAGACCTTAATAGTGTGGAGAAAGACTGCACTGTTATCTAATTTTGATGGATAAAAAACTTTGCTCATCTGATACCATCACTGTAATATATATGTTGGATGTGTGTAACCTAACCCAAGAGCTGGAATAAAGTAAACCCTGTGTTACATAAGCACATTTTGTTCTACGTCATGCCAGACTCTTCAGTTTCTGAATATGAGATAAATGTTTATTTACAATCCTCCTTTAGGTGCTGCTCACGTTCCAGCATGTCGTTGCCTGTTTCTCACAAGAGGAACAGAAGCTTTTATACGAGTGGCAGGAGGGTCTTTATGCAAATCTGATGAAGGAAATTCACCAAGTCCTGATGTCACTGGGTAAAATTACACTGAATGTACTGTCTAAAGTTTGCAAGTCTATAAATTACTAGAAAACGTGCAGCACTCTTAAAGGGTACTTAAATAGTTTTTTTTTAACTTTACTTCAGTGTATGGTAATTGTATTTGCAGTTTTCTATATTGTATTTAATGTGGAAGCATAAATAAGAAGTGAACTGAACTTCCTTTTGATTGTTGTCATTTGACCTGAAAGCAAATTACAAAATGGCAGCACAGCCATAGGTGAGAAGTAGACATGATATTTGCAGGATAAGAAATATAGGTGATGTGTTTGAGGGGTTAGTAACATTGGGATATGCTTTCAAGGTATTGTCTTATAGGGGACAGGCAATAAACTTCACTTGGTACAGTAAAAGAAACTGCCTTAGGGAATGATTAACGGTCTGGTTCCTGCATTGTATATCTAGAAAAATACAGGAAGAGCTTTTTTGAAAGTTTTGAAGTGTTGTGTAAGCATATGATACAGGGCATTGCGACAATTCCAATAGTGCATGCTGTGTAACTGTTTTCAATCACTCAAGTGATGGTCCAGACTCATGTAGAGTTAACTGAAAACTGTTAAGAATGTGTTTGTTTTCTTTTGAAGATGAATGTTGAATGTGCAGGAATTTGACCACTGCCTGGATGAGTTGTTGAGGAGTTAATTGTGTACATATGTATTTAAATAGTTTTTCTTTTGTTAGTACTAGTGCAGGATTAAAGCGGCTGATAGCACACGTTCACCACTCTTTTAGCTATGAGGGAGGGCGTACGCTGTATTTCAAGCTCTCACCTACATGAAGATAAAGGTCAGAGCTCCTTTTTGGAGGGTGTGCTATTGGCAGTATTACTCTGTTTAGTGTCTGTAGGGGCATAGGAACTGGAGTGTATGTATTGGTAATTCCAGTAAACCTCAAGACAACAGCATATCCTTGTGGCATCATTTGGTGTTCATCTTAAGCCACTCTGAGCACTTTTCAGTAACTCACTATCTCCAGAGTACAGCCGTCTCAGATTTATGTCACTGTCATCACAAAATAAGAGCCGCTATACACACTGTACTTCATAACTCAAAGAAACAGCTACTCAACACTCTCTTTTTCCTTTCTTCCCTCACCCTACTCACTACTCTGATTCTAGTCACGTCACCATCATTACAGTAACACAAGTATACTCTTCCCTCTAAAATCCTCACATAATCAACAAAATGGCCATCACCACCAGAACCAGAACTTCTGTCTTCACGCAGAATAGATAGACCACCATCACGGGGTCCCTCCACAATTGCTTACATAATCAGGTGATGATCATAAGCAGTTTTATAATTGTTGACATGGTTTAATGTGTGTTCTGTTCATTATTTATTAATGATGATATGGGTTTACAAACACCTAATCCTACACTTCTGTCCTGCATTATATACTTGTGCCTGTGGTTACCATTGCATGTGAAGGCTGCGTGCTCTTCATTTCTTTAACCACGCTCTTTAGAAACCCCACAGTTACACATTCTCTCTACTAGCTCATAACTCAAGAAGCTGTTAATCATTTTGAAAATGTCCATCTTTTTCTACCCAGGTCCTGTGATTGCAAACTCTATCTTTTCATTAAGAACAAAAGAAAAGGATGGTGCCTGTCATGCAGGAGACGAGGACACTGACAAAAGACACAGAAATGAGCAACCCCCAAGTGAGTAAGAAGAGCAGAAGGGTTTAATCAATAAGCCAGCAGGGATCTTTATGCAGCTATCACACGTGCATTGATGCTTACTTACTCGTGGACTCAAGCATACACTAGTACAGATCCTCTCGGGAACATACCCACACACATCAAGGCTGGGATTTGCTCCATTCTCCTCCCTTCGTGATCTAGTGGTTTTTAGAAGTTTTCTTTCCCTATATAGGACTGGATTACAAGTCTAGGGTTAAATTATGACTATTGAGCAAACAGGAATTTGCACAGCTATCAAAATTACTAGTTGTGTGATAATGTTCACAGTTTTTAGGTCGAGCCTGAGTCGGCGCGCATGCGCTGCTCTGGTAATCTGCTGTAGTAGATTATGAGAGAGGAGCCCCGCCCACTCTCCACCCATATTTGTCATTGGCTTCTGTCTTTGTCCTTCGTAATTGCAGGCTTATGATTCAGTAATCGGCCTTTGTCCCTCCTTAGTACCGCCTTTTCCTTATTTATAACCTCCCATGGCAACTGGCCCCTTTACTTCTGTTGTTACACGGTACGTGTTCATTAGTCTGTAAGCACTTTTTTTTTTTCCTACTGGTCTGTCGCCACAAGACGAAATACAAGCGGTTCCCCCCATGCGCATGCATGCCAGCCATGCTGACCCAGCCCCTCCTCCGACACCCAGAGGAATATAGGGCTGACCTCCATGCCGCCGCCACAAACAGAAAACCAAGCAGACTTCCCCATGCATGCACACGCAGGCAACCTAGGAAGGAGCCGTCAAGGAGGTGAGCCCTTCTGCTTAGGTAGTACTGGGGCAGCAAGGCTGAGGAGGGGGCAAGGGAAGGAGAGCGAGGAAGAGGCAGGGAGACCAGTTTCGACCCCATGTGCTATGAAAAGAAGAGAGATTGTTGGCTCCAGGCGCTCAAAGGAACATCAGCTCACGGTGAAGGGCTCAAAAGCAGCACCCGGTCTGTGCGGACACACAGAAGTAACTTGTAGGGCAGGAAATGAAACAGCAGTCCTATCAGATACAAAGGGACAGAGCAAAATAAACTTCCTATGCTACAGCGTCTCCGTTGTTGAAAGGAGGGAGATTTTAGGATCTATGGGCCACATTACGAAAGCTTCATTGGCGACCTTGGATCAGCGGCAACTTGAGGAGGAATGCATCTGGGAAGGGAGAAGCTGGATTCTGGGGAAGGTTGGCATGCCGGTATCCTGCTGGTCATGGTTAGTCCGTGGACTGGACATCACGGAGCTGAAGGTAAGTGCTCAGAGGTGTGGCTTTTTACCTCAACTGTGTGCTTGAGTTGTGCTGCCTCGGGTACTTGGCTACCAGATGAATTAGTAGCAGGTGTGCCTACAGCATGGCGATGGAGACAGACGGCGGGTGACCACTCGTGAGGATTTATGTGTAGGTGTTTGTGTTTACATGGGAGGAAGGGCCGAAGTTGTTTTTGTTTCGTTCCATGTGGCTCTCAGTGTATGTTTGTATATACAGGTATTTGCGGTTGCAGCTGCAGAATTGTCTGAGTTTATGTATATTGTGTTGATGTGTGAAGTGTTGTCGCATGTTGCTGTGTGAGTTTGGGTGTTACGAATTTTTTTACAAGGATTTTCATTTTCCTGGAAGTATGGTGGTGTCCATGTTTCTCTTGGTGTGTGTGTTGGTGTAGTTGGTTGTGGCAATATCTGAATTTGTCAACATTTATTTGCAGCCTCTAGCGTTGGGGCTTGTGTTCTACTGTCTATTTGTTGGTTTTTGTCGGTGTGCGAATTGCATGTTTGATGTGTTAGTGTGTTTGAGTTAGTGTATGCGCGTATCCTTATTTGTTGCTACTCATCTACATGTGGCAGTGTTTGAATCCTTTTGTGTGTTGTTATGTACTTTTGTAACTGTTTGTATTTCTTCCTGTTTGTGCCCATCTGTCCATGTGTGTGTGTAGGAAACACGAAGTTGCCGTGGGTTTACTTATGTGCGCTAGCCTGTATATCTGGGTGTGCTTGAGTGAGAGAGAGAGTGAGGAACTGTTGTGTGTATGTGTTCCTCCGTTTGTTGCTGTTTCTACATTTGTTATTTGCGTTTCACTGGTTTTCTGATCGTGTTTGTTTTCCTCCCTATTTTTTGCTGTGTGTCTATTTGTCTGCCTGTGTGTGTCTGCTTTGCTGAAAGTGTTTGCATGTATGTGTGTGTAGAGCTGCATGTTTTGCTGAGAGTTTGTATATTTTAGTTGGTTTGTTTGTTCACCCTGCTTTAAGAATGTGTTTTTGTGAGGGGTGTGCATGGCCTCTCCTTATATGCGTTGTCATCTGCAGACCAAAAATTGGACGCTTCAGGCCCTGACACTTAAGATTCTGGCATGCTGCTGGAATCCCATCATACTTGGCCAGATAACCTGAATGTTAGTTGTTTGCTTCGTCAATAGCAATACTTTTTACAAAGGGTACAAAGAGTAATGAGAACCCGGACACGTGGTGTCTTCTCAACCATGCAGCAAAAATATTTATTGCGAAAGTCAAAACAACCATTAGGGTGAAAATGCAATTTCTATCACAATGGCCGTCCTTCTAATGGTTTGTTGCTTGAATACGCATAGTTGCAACATTTGTGCCCCAAAAGAGGTTTGTTTATGCAGGCTAGCAAATTAATTATGACATCCCTGAGATTGATATCACATGGACAGACCTGACTTTATAGATTACTAATATGTCACCACCAGGCTAACACATAGCATTGTCACAGCTGGTGATGCCGTCATTTATAGTCCTTATTAGCAGTTGGCAAGCACGAAAAAAAACTGCCTCATTGCAGTAATGTGCAATAATGTGCTGCATCGATAAGTATTATAAGGTCCCAAAGGCGAGACCGATTGCATTGCAAATGCTTGTGCCCTGATTGAATTTGCCAGGTCAAACCTGCTGAAAAGTATCCAGGGAAAAAACAGGAAAAGGGTAAAATGTATAATTTGGTGTCTTAATCACCAATTCTTTGACAGAGTAGCAGGTATTTTTGTATGTTTACCTTGGTTTCTCTGGGTAGTGCTGTCTCTTGCAGCTTTCATTTACATTTTTTCTTACGTTTAGGGCTTAATACTGGATGTGGGAAGTGTGCGACTGCAGCACCATTTTATTTTAGTACCTAATATTTGAAGAGTGTATTTGGTGTTTTGAAGCTAGCTCTTTTTAGGTTGAATGTGGACAGCGCATGCGCTGCTCTGCGATGCATGTTGTATTCACTCTGTGGGCTTCTGAACCCGCACAGCGCTTCTGGTTGTTTGATTTTCACAATTCCTTTACTCTGGTTGGTCAATAGTATCCATCTTTCCAGGCCTTTGGGGGCTGGTTCTTTCCCAGCAGACATCACCGATTGTTTCTTTCACTTGGCCATCTGTTGCCTCCTTGTTCACACGCCCGAAACCCGGTCATTGCTGCCATCCTTCCTGGTCGCCCATCGGAACATAGCATGCAACACGATAACTGCAATCACCAGTCAACAATTTTATATTTCAATTTGCAATTACCACCATTTAAAACCACTTTTGCATACTTCTTTTGTTGTGAGTTATTGAAACGCAAGGCTGTACGGAAACTAGTGTATTCGAGGACATCCAAGATGGCCCAAAACGATTAACACTTGCGCTTTAAAAACCTGTTGAAATGTCTTTAATTTTAATTGAAAGTGACATATTTAGGTCCTGGCGATAGTGGGCAGACTTAGTTTAATTTATTTGTGAGCTATGTTTGAGTTGGAATCATTTTATGCTTTTTAGAGTATTTGGAATTGTACGTTTCACATATCGATCTCTTCACATTGTCTCTAACGTTGGTACTACAACGAACAAAGAAAACCATGGACTGGTTCCAGTATTCACTTGAGATGGAACAGTTTGAGCCAATCATAGGTGCTTTTCTTTTCCCAGTGATAATTCCTCATTCTAAGTCCTTTAGACAGTGCTGTTAGCTGCTACTCTAGTCCCATCAGTAATTCATAATTCTAAGTCTTCCAAACTGCGCTGCTAACTGCTGCTCTGGTCCCGGTGGTAATTCCACATTCTAAGGCCTCTAGACAGTGCTGCTAGCTGCTTCTCAGATCTCATCTGTAATTCCTCATTCTGAGTTCTAGACAGTGCTGCAGCTGCTTCTCTGGTCTCGTTGGCAATTCCCACATTTTAATTCCTCTAGACAGTGCAGCAGTTGAATCTTTGGACATGTCAGTAATTCCTCATTCTTAGTCCTCTAGGCACTGCTGCAGCTGTATCCATGTTCCCAGTGGTAATTCCTAATTTTTAGTCCTCTAGACCATGCCGCAGCTGCTTATCTGGTCCCAGTGGGAATTCCCCTTTCTTAGTTTTTTGGGCCGTGCTGCAGCTGCTTCTCTGTTCCCAAGGGTAATTCCTCATTCTAAGTCTTCCAGACAGTGATGCTAGCTGCTACTCTGGTCCCGTTGGTAATTCCACATTCTAAATCCTCTAGACAGTGCTACTAGCTGCTTCTCTGATCTCATCGGTAATTCCTCATTCTAAGTTCTACACAGTGCTACAGCTGCTTATCTCGTCCCGTCAGCAATTCCCACATTTTAATTCCTCTAGGCAGTGCTGCAGCTGTGTCTCTGGTCACGGTGGTAATGCCTCATTCTTAGTCCTCTAGGCAGTGCTGCAGCTGCTTCTCTGGTCCCAGTGGTAATTCCCCATTCTTATTCCCCTAGGCAGTGCGGCAGCTACCTCTCTGTTATCAGTTGTAATTCCTTATTCATAGTCCTCTAGACAGTGCTGCTAGCTGTTTTTCTGGTCCCAGTGGTAATTCCTCATTCTTAGTCCTTTAGACAGCGCTGCAGCTGCTTCTCTGGCCCCAGTGGTAATTCATTATTCTAAATCCTCTAGACAGTGATGATAGCTGCTACTCTGGTCCGAAAGGTAATTCCTCATTCTACGTCGTCTAGACCGTGCTGCAGCTGTGTCTCTGGCCCCTTTGGTAATTCCTCATTCTTAGTCCTCTACACAGTGTTTTTTACTGCTACTCTGGTCCCAATTGTAATTCCTCATTCTAAATAGTCTAGGTGAGCTGTTTATTGAGGGATTGAGATTCAGGGCTCCGGGGTCTCTTGTACAAATGTATCTGAAAGAAACAGGTTAGTATTAGATTCCTTACCTTAGAATATTCCCAGGTGTCAGACTGGATCCGGTAAATTTGGACAAGCATTACCCCTGCGCGTCGGGAGGTGTCGTCTGTGGCTCCGCGTCCGACGTCAACTTCGTTGGCGCCGGGATGACGTCGTCGGAGTACTTAGACGCCGCCCTCGCTCGCTGACGTCGGTTCTTCTTTTTTCCGCGCCAGAAGCGCAGGTCCGGAGAAAGTGGTACCCTTTAGTAATTTTTCACTAAGCTTTTTCGATCCTTTTAGGATCCGTTTCGAGTCTACGGTGCCGGTAGGGATGCCCGGGTTCAGGCCCTGTGCCGACTGCAACCGACTGATGTCGGTTACCGACCCTCATCGCCGGTGCCTACATTGCCTGGGGCACGACCACGATGACAAGTCGTGCCCCGACTGCCGGGCCTTGGCGTCGAAGGCTAGGCGGGAGCGGTCCCACAAGCGCCTTGATCTCCGGCAGTCGGCCCCGCGCCGCTCGAGGTCCCGGTTGAGGGACCGGTCGCGGAGACGGAGTCATCACAGCTCGGCGAGTCGACACCACTCGTCGGTCTCCAAGTTCTCAGGTAAGAGGCACAAGAAGTCGAAGAGACGACATCACTCTTCTCACTCCCCCCGACGCGCAGGTGACACCGCCCACGCGGCTCCCCTGGAGCCGCAGGCGTCGCGGCCTGCTTTATACCCGCTGGTCCCTGGACAGAACGCGACGCCGGAGGAGATCGAGGCCTTCCTCATGGCCATGAGGTCGCTCACTCCTCAGTCGGGTTCCGCAGCGCCTTCGGGCCCAGCGGCCCCTGACTGGGAGCCCAAGCGGGCCGGGTGCTCTGGCCCCGGCGCCGTCGGGTGCTTCGGCCCCGGCGCCGTCGGCGACTTCGGTCCCGACGCCGCAAGCCCCCACTGGATCCTGTTCCGGATCCGGGTCGCCGCTGGTCGACCTTACGACCCCGCCGGCGTCGACCCCTAGGGTGTCACCCCGGGTGCCGTACCCGCACGACACCGTCCCTAGTCCAACCCTCGGTCCGGATCCGGCGCCGGAGCGGCGTCGCTCGACACTGGCCGAAGAGGAATTCTTCGAGGATCTGGGTCCATCCTTTATGCCTGAATTTCAGGACATGGACGATGAGGGTGACTGGGGGGTCTGAGGACCCTCTGGCACGTGAGTGCCAGTCATTTCAGGACTAGACACAGGAACTAGGGGAATACAGTGGCCTGGATACCTCCCCAGACACTGGTTTTGTCTCCCCTCCTACCGTGGCTACGGAGGAGGGGGCTGCTTATAGTGTGGTGCTGATGAGGGCAGCCAAGGCCTTGGCTCTTGAGCTCCCCGTCGCAACGGTGAGGTCTAACATCCTCACGGAGGTCCTTAAACCGCAGGTAAGTACCCCAGAGCCTCTACTGCCGTTTAATGAGGCTCTCACGGACGTCCTGTTGGGCACCTGGTCCAGGCCCACTACAGGTCCCCCTGTAGATAGGAACATCGCTAGGCGCCACCGCCCTGCCCCGGGTGACCCTAGTATCTTGTCCACCCACCCCACTCCCGAGAGCCTGGTTATCCAGGCCTTTACTTCCCAATCTGCATTCCCAACGGCGCCACCAGATCTGGAATCCAAGAGGTATGAACAATTCGGCAAGAGGATGGTCTCCTACCTTAGTTTGGGATTGCGGTCGGTTAACACCTCGTTCCTCTTGGGCCGTTACACCCACTCTCTGTGGGATACGGTCGCGGAAGTGCTGCCTGAGTGCCCGGAGGGGGCCCGGGTGAAACTCGCTCAAGCCCTCGCGGAGGGAAGAGATGCAGCGAGGTATTAAATACGATGTGGGTTGGATACCACGGACTCGCTAGGAAGAGCGATTTCCACATCTGTGGCTGTTCGCCGCCACGCCTGGCTGAGGTCCGCCAACTTTTCGGCCGATGTCCAGAACACCCTTATGGACATGCCGTTCGATGGCAGCCACCTCTTCGGTGGCTGCCATCGAAGAGGTTACTTACCTCACGGCGGTAACAGGCAACAACGGAGTGGCCAGTCAACATCCACCTCCGCAGCATCCGCCTCAAAGCCTTCCTAGTCCGAGCTTTCAGGCCCATTTGATGCCAGTGGGGGGGGAAGGGTTCACCGTCACCTCCTGTACTGGCGCTCCATCACGTCGGACAGGTGGGTGCTGCAAATACCCCCTCCCCTTCGGAGCAACCCCTCCAGCCATGCCACCGCAGAACCACCGCGTGTCGGGGGATCACTTGAAACTTCTGCAAGAGGAAGTTGCGGCCCTCTTGGCCAAGGGGGCCATCAAGCGTGTTCCCGGGCCAGAAGTAGGGTGTGGTTGTTACTCCCACTACTTTCTGGTTCCTAAGAAGGGCAAGGGGGCCCACTCCCTATCTTGGTCCTGCGGAACATCAACGGCTTTCTCCGGAAGGAGAAGCTCAAGATGCTGACTGTCGCTCAGGTCTTAGCTGCCCTGGACCCTGGAGACTGGATGGTAGTGTTGGACTTGCAGGATGCTTATTTTTACATCCCCGTCCTGCCGGCCCACTGGCGTTACCTGCGGTTCACGGTAGGCCACGAGCACTTTCAGTTTACCGTGCTCCCCTTCGGCCTTACCAGCGCCCCACGGGTGTTCACGAAAGTGATGGCGGTGGTCGCAGCTCATCTGCGCAGGTTAGGGGTTTCAGTCTTCCCCTACCTCGACGACTGTTTGTTGAAGGCGGGCTCGCCCCAGACTGTCATCAGCCACCTCCAGACTACGGCCGACCTCCTGCACATGCTGGGGTTCTACATCAATGTGCCGAAGTCGCACCTGTGTCCCTCCCAGAAGCTCCTCTTCATCAGAGCGGTTCTAGACACGGCGCAGTTTCGGGTTTATCCTCCCGAACAGCGGGTTCGGGATATTCAGGCTCTGATTCCGATCTTTCAGCTGTTATCCCGAGTCTCGGTCAGGTTGACGCTGCGGCTCCTGGGGCTGATGGCCTCCTGCATCCTTCTGGTGTATCACGCCTGGTGGCGGATGCGGGCTCTGCAGTGGGACCTGAAGTTTCAGTGGGCCCAGCATCAGGGCAACTTGTCCGACCACGTCTTGATCTCGGAGGGCACTGCAAGACAGTTGCAGTGGTGGCTCATAGACCGTGATTGGGTCAGCGGCAGATCCCTCTCCCTACCCCAACCAGAGCACGTAGTTGTTACGGACGCGTCCCTCCAGGGCAAAGTTTGGTCTGTTTCTGGCCGTTTCCTCAGATCACCAACAGCAACAGCAGAGTAAGCACTCTCTCCCAACACGAGCAAAAGTTTCCGGATGCAGTCTGACGCCTGGGGATATTCTAAGGTAAGGAATCTAATACTAACTACTGTTTCTTACAGATATATTGTTACCGAAGGTAAGTAACTTGTGCGACAGGACATCTGCAGGAATGTTGATTGCCTGTATTACTCTTATTTGCAGCTGTTCTGCGATGCCCAAGGTTTACTCCCTACTGTCTCTTTGATGGCCTTTGGTTTCTATTGCTTGAGGCAGGTCAGTTGATTGTAAGTGACTGGTTGTGTGAACTTGAAACCACCATATGTTTGTGGCAGACATTAAGGTAAGACATTGCTTCATCAAACGTCTGGGGAATGTAAGATAGTTGCTCTCTCCTCAAACTCTATTGGGTCCTCACGGACCTGGATGCCATGGAACCACCTTGTAAGACATGGTCCGGTTTGGTTCCAGGATACAGCGCTGGGGATTATCAGGCAAATATCTGTGAATTTGTTATTTTCGAGGGTACAGCCTATTTATTTACAGAGGGGCTACTTTCAAACTTAAAACCGGGTATATTGGTCCGTGGCGAACAGAACAAAGCTGAATCTGGCCGAAACTGGCTGCTGCCTAGCTACGTTACCAGATGCATGTTTTGTTCTGTAGCTGACCTGCCATGATCTTGTGTTGGTGTCCAGTATCAAGGTAATCAGTGATGTCACTGAGCAGGTAGTAGATGTGCCTAACCTGATGGTCATGTTTGTGATTGTTAATGACTTGAAAAGTGGGCTGCATCTTCACAAAGGTTGGTATATTTCCTGGTGCACGAGACTAGGATGCAAACCTGCATTGATTGGATTGAGCCAACACCACCTAGACTTGATAACTGAACTGACTGCGCCCTGTCCATCGATGCATGTTGAAGAATACGGTAAGAGGGGAGATGACTGGAGTGAAGATGTGGTCTCCTCCTATGATTTTTCCTTTTTTTAACTCCACTTTATTATTTTAGAATGTGAATATACATTTAAAAACACAAAGCAAAACAGTGCTGATGTACGAGTCCCGCACTGTAAATGATCCCCACCGACTGTCCAGCTTCAAGCTCAATCGAGAAATATTTTGTCAAAAATCCTCAGCCACGCTGCACATTAACCCCTTGGCCGCGGCGGTAATTCCGCCGCAGCGCTAGGGGGGGGCCGCGAGGCGCCGCCATGCTCGTGACGGAACCACTCCGTCACGAGCCTCGGTGGCGCTGTGCTTGTGACGGAATGGTTCCGTCATGGCCCCACCCGCCTAATAGAACCCTCAGCACAGGCGCGAAATCAGCGCCGTGCCTGCGCAGCAACACCGCGGCTCGTGACGGAATGGTTCCGTCACGAGCATGCAATGGGTTAACAGACTCCTGCATCCATATGTGAGCGGACTGGGTGCCATGCTGGAGCTTTAGTTAAGTTTGTGAATTTAGGATGATTTGAGGATTCTTGTTGGCACACAGCGCTGAGCCTTGTGGTACTCTTTTTCTTAAAAGAGGGCGGTACCAGGTGTGTAATGAAGGATGCCATCCCAGGGCTATTTTCATAGCTTTGCAACAGTTGATTACAGTGAGATTTATGGATCTCTTTACCAAATGTTATAAGGACATGAGCCAGTCATTTTACCTTGCACCACAGGCAGACTAGGCTGATTATTTTTTTTTTTTTAAGACCTTTATTACTTAAAGTGCATGGTACACAGCTTTCAGCTTACAACCCTTCAGGGCCAGCCGCGTAAGTCAATAACTATATAAACATTATCAGATGAACACAGCCTTAAGGCCGACAGCCCTGAGGTTTGGCGGCGTAAGTTGTTCCATTGCAGCACTTCTCATTCAGCAAAACATTTAGTGATATAGATGTATAGGTCTGCAGGTTTTTCTTTTTTTTTTTTTTTGTAAATCCTTAGTTACAGAGCTATGGTGGTACTCATCAATGTCGCCAGATGGATAGTGGCCTGTGCCCACTAATGAGTGCCATGGGGAAATGTGTCAGCGAGGTCCGCCTTCTAAGTGGGCACAGGGCAGTGGTGTCAGAAGATAAGGCTGTGCGACATCGTAAGTGTGTCGATGAGCGAGTGTCTATGTAGCGTATTTTCCCTAGTAGGAGAAGCCGATGTTGACAGTGGTGTTCAGTCGGGATCACCTCGGCCATGGCTGTTACTCTCAAAAGCCCCATGGTGCAATGTGTTCAGGAACTAACTTCAAAGAGCCTGGTCAAAAGGGAAGTGGGACCAGCGCATCAATAAAACATCAGAACGATAACATGGGGAGTATGTGCTAAAGGGAGGGGGAGCGTGGGTAGATATATCCATGTGTTTAAGGAAAGAAGTGCAGTGTCATTGTGTCAGCAGTGGTCTAATGGGAGGGTAGGAGATTGCATTTTGCGGTTCGTGTGTATACCAAGAAGATAGGGGGGGTTACCACCATGAGGGAGTGCGGCATTAGAGCATGGTTCGTGAGGTAGCCCTCAGTCAGGGCGCATAATAAGAGTTGGATGTGTGGGGGTGTGGGCGGGGGAGGGGCGATGAAACAGGCAGACTAGGCTGATAGATGAATAAGAAGTTTCACAGAGCTTTTCGTAGTAAGTGTACTCCGAAATGGATACTCTCTGCAGAGGAGGGAAGGACACTATAATATCTGATTTATCTGTAGATCCAACCTTCACCAGATGATGTTTTTTGCCTGAGCTTTCACTTTTGTGGCAGGTTATACATTACCTTGATTTGAGTCAGTGCCATAATCACCCACAATCCCTGCATACCACAGATCTCTACAGAGGAGAGGATTTGATGACATGTTCACAGAGGACACATTTCTCCCGCATGTCTGCTAACTTTAAACCCTTCTACTTTGAGTCTTTCTTCCATAGTGATATCAGAGGACCTTCTCTCTGACCTGACTGTAACCTACCCCAACACCTTCTTGTAATCTGTTGCTTCACCACCCTTTCTACCCATCAGTTTTGGAAATAGCTTAATACCCTGTGAGCAGCCCTACATTAATATGATGGTCATTGCTTAGTCACTGATACTCTGATCATATCACCCTGGGTGATCCTCCGTCCTCCACGTCAGTCAAAAGGAGCACTTGACAAGAAGGTTGGTTCTGTCCAGCAGACCGTGAGCCCTAGGGTGGGAGCAACTCTGTTTTTTTTGGATCTTATGGCAAAAAAACACCTATTTCATGTCTAAGGAATTCAACTACATTATTTGTTACTAAAGTGTTATTAAATCCATAGTGCTAACATTCTCACATAATCCTTTATCCAGAAAGTGAATCACTCTTTGTCATTACCTGCTTCGTGCATCTGCTTCTACCCATTTATAGTAAAGTCCCTCTTAGGATGACACTTAACTGGCTCATGATCTCCAATGCTGCTCTCCCCCATGGCCATGAAGGATCCTCCACACATTCTCAGGTTGACACACCCACTTCAGCACCTGCTGTACAGACCACACATGTCTACTTTATTTACCTTCTATTGGCAACGCCATTAACCATTCTGTTTTCATGGATGTTCTGGTTGTTTAGCCTACTGTTTGTGCCAGCAACAGTTCTGTTGTATTTAGCATGCATTTAAAGTAGAGTATATTTGTGTTAGTAGCACATCTACCTTAATACATTGGAATCAAGAGGAACTTTGTCCGTGTAATAGCTCAAGTTTGTGCATTCAGCTGGAACAAACTCCTGTAGAGGTTTTTGCATATAGTTATTCAATTCAGTGAATTCCTTTACATTCAGTGTTCACATTTTTACCATTAAGGTGATTTATTGCATTTTCATTGCATTTGTAGGCTCTCTGTGAAGGGTGCTGAACATAGAGTGTTTTAATCCTCATTATTTGTAGTGATTGTGAACAATATTTGTAGCAGTGGTGTGTTCAAATAACACATGTTAAATTGGTGGCTGTCTCTTGCTGAGAGTCCTGAGAAAGATCCCAGTTAGCCCATAATAACCCTGTTATTTGGACAGTCTTGCTGGCTCTCAGGACTTATGGTGGAGGCTGTGTTCAGCTCTTAAAGCCCTCTGTTCTGTGAGCGGTCCCCGGTGAAATAAGGTGACTAGGAGTTCTCTCTTGCGGCCAGCTGGAGGAGAGCATTTCTGGCTACAGCACAACAAGCTAGAAGTAGTGTGGGGCAGAGAAGTTGCCTTGGAAACTTGGGACAGGACTGGTGTAGGAAGACTGCAGACAGCACTGCGGCCCGGTTTCTCTGTGCCTGGTAGAAATTACACCCTAGGTGGTGACAGTGCATTAGGAGGCTTATGTCCCAGACGTGAAGCACTGCGGCCAGGACTATTCTAGTGGTAAAAGCACAAATATTAAAGAGACTATTGGAGAAGAGAGAAAATGTATGCCTCTTGCTGAGGAGATGGATGGCACTGGAACCTGTGTTGACAGGGCTGTGTAGGACCAGTAGGAAGGAGGGGGAACAGTTTGTGAAATTGCCCTGTCTGCGGGGCAGTGGTGAGGGACCTTACTTTTACCATGTTCTATTTTTTCTATCAATGTACACCACACCTGCAGGGAGACATACTTGACCAAATAGGAGACCCTGGCCTCAACTCAAATCCTCCCGGCTGTTGAATTCAAGGTTGTAACCAACACAAAGTAGATAAGGTGATGCAGGGGTGGGAAATTCATATCGCCCGACGCCCAGGACATATTGTTTGCTGACAGGGACAACAAGTAATTATGTTTTTATTGTCCGTCGGACAAGTAGGCTCCACTTCCTGCAGCAGAAACCTTTCCCAGAAAAGAACTTGCAAAATGATTCTAACCTGCTTCCAAATGCGTGCTGCGTTTATTGGCATAACTTTCTACGATTTAATAATCCTTTGATTCACTGACAATACCCAGAAGTGCTTCCCTCCTTTCTGCGCACAGCGCAAGGCACGCACTGACATCTCTTTGAACGTTGCGGGGCAGGCCTGCCTTACGCTTTTGGAAAAGGAAAAAAAAACCTCTCTGCTTACATGGTTTCATTCAGAGTGCAGGCTGTAACTCACAACTGCACGCTGAAAGCATTTAGGCCAGTCACCGTTGCTTGTAAGCAGAATGCACAAGTACCTCATTTCACAATAATCCTGTGTTTCCAAGTCTCTGCACTCCCCAAAACCTGCCTCGTGGCCCCATCATTCAGAGGTCATTGCCCTTGTGCCTTTGGTGTAAAGCACACGGCCTATCACCACCAGCTGCCGAGATCACGGCTGCTCCCCAACACTGTGGCTATTACTGTGATCGGAGCTATTATCAGATCATTCTCAGCCCACAAGGTAAGAGGCCGCAAAAGCGTAGTAACATAAATGATAAAGTTGCATTTGTAAAGTTGAATTTTCTGTAAACTATGACGGGCAACAAAATATTGTGCCCAGCCCCACATCAAAAAAGTGTTGTCAAAATCCACTTTTTGATGTAGGGCCTTGCACAAAATTCTAACGTTAGGTTTATGGAAAATTCATCTTTACAAATGCAACTTAAGCATTTATATTTATATTTTTAACACGCTGTTGCTACCTCTCTTACCTAGTGGACTGAACTCTGATAAAATACCACTCTAAACCTATTTGTGCGGGTGTTTGTGACCATGGGTGCATTATTTTATAGGATTTTGACAACACTTTTTAATGTTTTAGTGAATTGAATGCTTGTGCGGTTCTAAAGCTAAATCTACTGATTAAGGGCCCCCCACCAATAAAACCTGGGGCATTGTGAACCCCTCCCTATCGCAGCTACAGCAGAGGTGAGTTTTTTATGGGCCTCTCATCTACAACTTGGCAGATAAGAGATGATTAACTAAAAGAAAATAGAAGATGGGTTGCTAGAAAAGGGAGAGAAGGATGGAAGAGGGGCAAAGGATAGATGAGTGGGTGAATGTATGGGTGGATGAAAGGATGGATTGACGAGTGGATAAAAGGATGAATGGATGGTTGGGTGAAAGGATGGATAGGTGTGTGAAACGATGGATGGATGGATGGATGGATCGATGGATGGATAGATCAGTGGATAAAATGATGGCAGAGTAAATAAAAGTCGGAATGGATAAAAGGATTTCTAGTAAAATAAAATCTGAAAGGATGGGTGTATAGTAAAGTAAATGAAAATTTGAGAGGATGGATGTATGGCAAAGTAAATTAAAATCTGAGAGGATGGATGAATAAATGAATGGCAAAAGGAACAATTGATGGTTGAAAGGCGTTATTGTTTGAAGGGTAAGTCAAATGAGGGATGCATGGGTGGATGGATGCGTGCATAGATAGTGGATGGGTGCGTGCATAGATAGTGGATGGGTGAACAGATGGGTAGATGTATGGAATGGCCGATGGATGGAATGGGAAGAAAGAATGAATGACTGAATGTAAAGGTGAAATGGTGGACATGAGCAGACAGATGTAGCATTAAAGAATAATGGACAGATGCTTGGATTGAAGTGACAAAGGAGTTTTAGGGAGGTATGAGCTCACTTACATCACTTACTTGGTGCTGTCAGAGCATTGGTCAAAGTGGGGGGTATTTTAACTTTCTGGCTACTCCCTTGAATAAAACCATCAAAGGGCTGTTCCTTTTACTTAGTAGCAGAGTATGACTGTAAATCACACACCATAATCTCCTTTTTTTTATAAGAACCCCATCTTCGCATCCCTCAGCACGTAGAGGATACTACCTGTCAAAATGGAATAAGCTGTGCAAGCGTGGGCTGTGCATACCTTGATTTGTGCACTATATTGAAGATGCTAGGAACAATGGTAATGCAAGGCTCAACTATGTCTTACATGTGATCCACATGGTACCTGAGCTACACTGCATATGATATTTACAGTGACCTGTGCAGGACATGAGCTGTAAAATAGGTATGAACAGTGCTGTGCATCATTCATGTAAGGGTAAGGGATAGTGCATGAGGGAATTGTTAAATAGAAGGTGTAAAGTGTATGAGCTGCACTACAGAGGATACAAGTTGTTCTAGAGATGAGGTGTGTCATGCCCGTGGGTTGTGCAGGAGCTATGCAGAACACTAGCTGTGTGGAGTTTGAGCTTTACTTTGCATGAAGTCTGCATGGTATGACTTGGAGAGGCAACTAAGTAAATTGCTGTGGAAGGCATGACCTTTCTTCTTAACATCTTCAATGACAAGTCAGTGCCTGCTGTAACCATAGTACCTTAATATTTTTTCAATGGCCAGTCTTCGGGGTTTTCTAACGGATGCATTTTTCTTGCTGGCTTCGTCAAATCCCCCCATCGCCTCTGAAACAAATTGGTAGTTTCTCAGGGAAATAATATAGTGACAAATTTGCATTTGCTTGCTAGATGTATGGTCGCCCACAGTTTATTCGGCTTGTCGGGATGCTAATGTTTAAAACAAAGTTGTGTAACATGTTCATGGGTCAATTGCATTAAAGTTAGGTCGAGCAGAGAATTCAAGTCAGATATATTCAAACACAGTCAGCAGGAATCTCAGCTTGCATTACTGACAGGGGATCCAATAAAAGCAAGTGTGCATTGTCTGCAACATTTACAAGTTGTGGCTATGTGTATAGCTTCCAGAAGCCTCCTTTATAATGTGCAAGTGTATAAAGAAGAATATAAGCAATATTTGAGATTTTATTTTGAAAACGGACAATGTACCCCAAACAATGTGCTCCTTGAAAAAGGGATTAAGAGAGCAAAATATTTGCAACTTAAAAATGGTTGTAGTGTGCAGAAAGCTACAATGTAGAGTTTGAAAACATTAACTACCATTGCACTAAGGAATCATTTAATACATCAGCTTTGGTGCATGTCAATATTTTAAAAACAAAATAAAGGCAAATCAACGTAAAACTACTTTAAAAAAAATGAGAGATGAGGCTACTTCCAAGGGACTACTTTGTCAAACAACGTACTTTGCCCTTCTAAAGTATATGTTTTGCTGGTATATACCCTATGTCCATCTGCCTACCCTGACATTTCCAATGCTGTATTGGGTGTTTTGATTGGCACTGTGGTTCCCGAGATTACCCGCCTCAAAGGTTTGGGTTCTCTCTCTCTCTTGATTGCAGTTTTGTGGATATGTTCTTATATTTCCCATGTTAGGGACCGTTGTCTCTAATAATATAGTAAAATGAGCCCTGGCATAATCAGAAAGGCTGCTATCCAAGCTCTTACATGAGAATGCGGTCATACATTGAAACCTCATTGTTTGGTACCAAATGGGACAAGTTGATTTTTTTACAGGACAAGAAGATTTCTTAAACATTTTGTCCTTTGGACAAGAAGATATTTTATAAAATTCCACACCCCTGTGATGGTAACATACTGACCGAACTGATGAGGTTCCCTAGGTTGATTCATATCTGGACCATAAAACATGAGAGGGAAAAGTAATATCCCTGCGTTTCGTGAGTGATTTACTCCTGCTCTAGAATTGACTATATTTTATGTGAGAGCTGAAGTCCCACATTTTGATTTGGTGGAGCGTTTGTCTAGGGCTATCTCGGACCACGTCCCCTTGCTTCACACAACTGGAGGTCAATACAAGCGATGTGAAAGTCATGGAGACACTTTACATATGGTAGCTCCAGGGCAGAAGACAATCAACCGACTGAGGGAATCCACTGTCCTCTACTTCCAGTTTTATGCGAAATCTTAGGTTGGCAGGCCCAAGAGAGGATATGCTACAAAAGGAAGGTTGTGATTCTGAATAATGAAAGGTAATCTTCTGAGGCACAAACAGGATTAAGGTGATCTGCTGCAGCCACTAGAGGTCTGACAGCTGAACCACATTCATGCAAGTAAATTAATAAAGTCAATTGGGTTGCTATGGCACACTACCTAAGCACTTGGAGGAAGTTATACAAGATGAAAAGCTATGCGGGACAGGTGCTGCAGTGGATGAGTAGGAGAGGGGAGTGGAACAGGTAGGTACAGCGAATGACTGCCTCCGGAGATGTCGTCTTTATTGACATGGATATTGCATTGGCCTTCACTAAGTGTTAGTAGAGCTTGCACTGTACAGAGCCCATACAGAAGTTAATACAGTGATAGGGTATCCCCAAGGCATGGAAATTCTGTGACTTCTGGAGGAAACTAGAGCTAAATTAGATGAAGCTATTACAGAGATATGAGATTACCCAGCCGTATAGCAGGAAGATACTCGGACCCAATGGAATCCCAGCTGAACTGTTCAAGCATTCATCATTCCTGGTGGGAAGTCATATATTGAAAATGTTTATAGGGGCAAGAAAAATGGGGGTAATTATATTTGGCATGCCACTATAACGTTTATGTATGAAGTCTTCCCACCTAAAGTCTAAGTATTGATTCCTATTATTGACACCTTAGTTCTTCAACCTGATCACTCTGGCGTCATGCCTCAAACCTCTGCTAACTTTAACTCCAGTGTACCCCAAAATTGGCCGAATACGACAGAGAATTTGGAAGTGCCCTTGGTTAGCCTGTCTGTTAACACTAAAAAGATGTTTGACTCCATTGAGGACTTACTGGTACTGGTGCTTGAATGCTTGGGACTTGGATCTGAGTTCAGGGCATGGGTTAGATGAGGCTCCTTCATGCAGATCTCGTTGAAACTGTGTCACCTGCGTGCTATCACTGAATATTAAAGAGGGCAGGAGCGCTAGACCTGGATGCCCCCTTTTCTTCCTGCTCTTCACAGTGTCCATTGAGTCCCTACGGTGCTGTGTCAGGGTTACTATGTAGGCGAAAGGTTTCAAATAGGGACCTGAGGTTGAGGGTATTACATTTATGTATGCAACCTATGTCCTTAACTATGCAGCTGCCTCCTACTGGCTAGACCCAGAGTACTGCATGTTTTTTCATCTGATTGGGGATTTTTCTGGATTTAAGAACAGGTGAAAGGTTTCAAGAGGGGACCTGAGGCTGAGAATAGAACATTGCAGGATGCAGCCCATGTCCTTCTCTATGCGATCCATTTCCTTCTGCTGGCTAAACCCAGACTGCTACATGTTTTTCAGCCGTTTTGAATATTCTGTACATAAGACTAATTGGAGCAAGTGCACTGTTCCTCAGATCTACTTAAGGGATAGAGCATCTCTGTACTCCCTCTCCCTGTGGGTGACTGTCCATTTAACAAAGCAATTTAGAATGTATGCTGTTACAACGCATACATTTACAATGCATGCCTTTACAACACATTTTTTACATTTTACATTTTTTACATCGCAACATCCTTTACAACGCATTCCTTTACATTGCATGCCATTACATCGCATTTTCAGAAACTACCTTTATAACGCATTCCATTATATCGCATTATACCTTTACAACGCATACCATTACAATGCATACCATTACATCGCATTTAAGGTAAGTGTTGAATAGTATAGCGGTAATAATTACTATTCTACCTCCACTGAGTGTAACAGTAGTGTAATGGTACTATGCTTTGTAATGCCTGCGTTGTAGTGACATGCGTTGTAGTGACATGCGTTATAGTGACATGCGTTGTAATGACATGCGTTGTAGTGACATGCAATGTAATGGCTGCGTTGTAATGACATGCTATGTAAAGGATGTTGCGATGTAATGACTGCTATGTAAAGGTAGTGCGATATAATGACCGCATTGTAAAGGTTGTTTCCCAAGCATTTTGTATTAGGTATGTCTGTATTTACATCAGAAGTATGGTGCCGGCTCTGTAGCTGCTGTTAGAAAGATCTTTCTTGCTAAAGTACATCCAGTTGAGATATCTGGCACGTGGCTTGGGTTGAGGATGGTAAACGAGGTTAGAATCCCTCGAGAAGGAACTGTGAAGAAATATTTTAGAGCTTGAAAAGTTGTCCCTGTAGATGTAATTAAGTCAGGCAAAGTTGAAGTTCAGCAGAATTTAAAAGGTGCAGATAGAAATCATTGTTGACTTGTGCCTGGAATATTGGTTAGGGGGATCTGACTGATAGGTGTAAAGTTTTCCCTGACAGAGCCAGAGAAGGCTCTGTTGTCGGAAACCAGACGGCCCGTTTCAAGATAGAGCAGTGAAATAAGAGTTTAGCCGATAGGGTCCTCCGCCATGTTTGTGTTGGAAGACCATGTCCGTCAAACTCTGTGTAAGGCCCTTGGTTGGTGTTCATCACGGTATTAGTGGCAATGGTCACTTAATATCTTTAAAGTGATTGTTATTTTATAACAGACCAAAGAATTATTAGAAGTGAATAGAATGTTAGTCACCTGACTGAAGCGGGTGGGGACACATGACACATGATGGGTTCATTTAGATCTCTGTATCCGAAAGGCCAAGACAATAGAACAGTTGCCTAGGCGGATAATTCATTTTCTTGGGTGCAATATGAATTAGGTGGTGGTTTGATTTTAATTCTCATTAAGTCTCATATTAAGAAAGTATCTTATGTGTTTATGATTTATATCAAATATGTTATACAGAATGATGTTGCCTTGGGACTGATGACAGCGATCAAGGACATAGCACAGGAGTTGGGGGGAACTCATCCCACCAGAGAAAGATTGTTCGGGGGAAGGAACCAAACCTGAAAGCTAACGGAGCCATTTATGAGAGAAGGATATGGTTGTGTAAATTTATGAAAGTATGGACTGAGTCAGGTGGGGTGGGTGTGCTCAGTGGGTAAGACTGTTCATTGGATTTCCAGAGGATTAACACTCTGGGAATCCCAGACCTTCAAGTTACCCATTTGTCTGTCTCGAATGACTTGGGACCATGGACTATTTGTAGGCCTTTGTATTCACTTAGCAGTCAATAATAATGCAGTATAGGGGTGATGCTGCTGGTCCAAGTCCTAAATATAAATTAATGTTTTTAAGAAATCCATTGGGAATATGTACTCTATAACATTTTAGAATGTTGTTGTACTTTAATTATCTCTATTTTTAAACAGGACAGACAAACCCTATTTGCAACATCCTAGTTACAGTTAAACCACCTTCAGAAAGCTAACCCTAATTTACAAAAGTCAATGTTCCTGTCCTTATAGAAGACCTATTTTATAGACATTTTTATATGATAAAACCATTAGCTATTACATTGCTGATTTCTACAACATCATTATGATTCAGAAGTCTTTTGTTGTCCAGCCTAGTTATGCTTAATTGTCATCTTCTCCTATAGGACAAGAGTCCGATCCTTGCTTGATGGAGGATTATATCTTTCAAGGAACAGAAAGCTCCACCAGTCCCAGCTCTGGTAAAGCGTGCATGCTCCAAGTTTCTTACCTTGCTGTGGTAGGACAGTCTTTCTTTTCTCAAAGCTAAGCAGCATTCCCTAATCATCTGTCTTTCTCAGCCCAGTCCTTAGTGAATGCGAAACTATTTTCAACTCATAGGCAAAGTTTACCTGTCCTAGAAGATTACAAAAAACTACAAATACGCCTCCTTCCCACTCCCTGCTTTAGGGGAGGAGCCATAAGTTACACTTGCTGTTTTTGTGTTTTTGCTGTGTTATTTACTGTCTGGTGGCACAGGTAAAGTGGCGATATTTAAAATGTCTCTCTAATGCTTACGGTTATGTTATCACCAACCATTTCTGGTCTCGCCTGACCCAGCGCATGCGCTGGTCTGGCGAGACTTTTAGTAAGGGCTTCAAAAAATGCTACCACGGCCGGCCTACAGCTTGTGTGCATGTGCACGAGCGCGCGCTTACGAGCAGAGGCGCCATATGGCTTTCCTCGTCATGCTCATTAAGCGCATCGCTCACCACGCTTTGATCACGATCACTTTCACTTTCGCTGCCGATTTGATGTTACGGCCGTGCGGCCAGTGCTTGTTTTTAATGCACTTCGGGTGGTTTTTTCGGCCACTGGGTACTCCCATATTTAGTTTCTCCTTCCCCTAAACAAATTTAATCATGTAATGATCATGTACTTTTTGGTATCATTCATAACTGAATCTGAATCTGTTCCATCCATCCGTGTCCTTGTTACATTCACTTTTGTGGTTTGTTCTCCAACATCTTAGAAATTTTTACTAAATACTTATAAGGTATCAAAAGCGAGACCTATTGGCTATGCCAATGCTTGTTAAGAAATATAATTAGCCCAAGCCTTATTATAAACCCTGCAAACTAGGTTTGATCAGGACATTGCACGACCCACAGGGCCTACTCTAGCGTTCAAGGTCTTGGTGAAGAGCTTTGCCATCTTTCTTTTCTTCATTCTTTCCTATCTGGGTGTTTTTAACTCTTTCTTTTGCTCTCGAGAAATATCTGATGAGAAAAAATAAGTGCTGGTCCCCAAAAATGAGCACTGGTGGTGCATACTGGCTCCAATTAAAACACTGGGAGATAGCACCATGGTACTCTGTTGAGCTGGGAGTTAATGCATATGTTTTCAAAACATTTATTTTAGAACTAATTAATCTCATGTTTTATATCTCTGGTTAAGATGTTGTTAGAATTATATGAGTTCACTATAAAGAAATTAAAGCGCAATTTATGCATGGAAGTGATATTTCATTCCACGGTCAGGAATAAAACTGTGTTAACACTCACTAAAAAGCAGTAATGAGTCAAACCCAATTTAGAATACAGTGTATTCAAAGATACAGTGTGTACACCGTCTGAAATGTAACAGTTTTACCTCTTTCCTTCTCTCACAGCCATGCTTGAAGTGAAGCTTTTCCATCCTGTTTATGGAGAAGGAATAGAAGCCGGCGACAGTGACAGCCCAGGTAAATGACCGGTGTACCCACATGTTACGTGGCTGTGGCTGGTCATTGATTGTCCACATTCCTGGTATGCCACCAGTGGGATATTATGCCCATGGACCACAGTGAAATTATTTAACAAACTTACTCAGTAAATGAGTCAAACCTAATTTGTAATACATATTGTTACTGTCTGATTAATCATTTTGACCTGTTCCAGGATTTCTTCCTCTCGCTGAGCCAGAGGTGAAATTGTTGAGTACTTTTGATGGAGACGGAAGAGGAGAGCGATGTACTGGTATCAGTGCAGGTAAATTGCAGAGCTCACATTTTTCCACATTTGTGGCTGAGCAGTTGGTGTCCTCTTCCATTACTAATGCTTCAGAGTGCTTGCATTGGGCAGAGACTTACCCTTTTCTAGTTATCTCTGCACACCTCTGGAACGATGCTGTGCTCACAGGTCACAGTGAGAGTCTTTGGCAAACCTATGCAAGTTGTTCATGTCTTCCTTCTATTACTGTTATTCAGCCTCTGTTTTACTTTAACTAATATTTGTCACATTTTTGCAGGATTCGAAAAGGAACTGGGAGATTGTTCCATGGATCAACAGGGTTCTGAGATGAAAGGAAGTGCCAGCAACTTTAAAGGTGAGGAAGTAGCTTTTACCAGAAAAAGAGATGTTAGTGACCTCCTCTAACGCAGTATTAGAATAATAATTCTTATATTTATATTAGTTATGACAGAATGCTCTTTATTTTACATAGCAGCCCGTCCCGACGTTGTCCGGGTACGAAAAAGAATGTCTTAAATGGTTAGAATAGGCAAGGCAAAGTTTTTTTTAAAGTTCATGACATAGTACATTTATTGTTTCATGCGACTTGCCTTTGCGGCTGCTCATAACCCCTCTTTCTGTTGCGTGGAAGGTGAGCGTGTGCTCTGCGGTTTGTTGTCCTTACCGCAGAATGCGAACGTGCGTGTCCGCTCCTGCCGACGCCCCTGATCAGTCCTGGCATGCACACTGAGGGCGTGTGCCTTAGTAGGTTCACGCACTCCCCAAAGACTTGCGTGGTGCATTTAGAGGCCCCACATAGCGTCACTGCCAAACACCACAACTCCAAGGATGCTATTCCCCCTCTCCGCAATGCTTCCAGCGTCTTTGTGAAAGCCGCGCCCCTTTCTTCATGCCTGCCCCTTGTGACAACGCCGAGGCTCAGAAATGAGTGAAGCTTTGTTTTTGTTCCCGCCGCAAATACTGTGAGTGTTATCATTAATGGAGCGTGTATGGGCTTGCACAGTGAAATCAGTGGCCATTTATTTATTGTTTCTAGTTTTGGGCCAGGCCCCTCTGACAACGTTGACGCCCACAAAGGCGTGAATGTGGCACCGAGTGAATTTTGTGCTTGTGAAAGCCACACCCCTTTCTTGGTCATAAGAATATAGGTCATACAATTATTTTGGAGCTTTGGTGTTCACTGCCATCCAGCCAAGGCTCGAGACATTCTGCTGGTTTTGTTCTAGCATCTGCCGTCTTACTACAGTACCATTAGTGGGCACATGATTGTTCTTCTTCAAGTCATCAGTAGTTTGCACAGTTGTGTTTTGCACTTCTGGTTTTCCTCCTTTGTGAGACCTGTTCATGTTGCCAGACATTGGTATAATCTGGATAACACCACTGCTTAGACCAAGAGTTCACAGTAGCAGTTGTCAGCCCTGAGCATCAAGAGGTAAGTCTTCAGATTTAACATCTGCCTATATTTGAGGGAGATTGCGGGCTGGGAATAAAAAAAAAGACTGTGGATTGCGAGCTGCCATGAAAAGGGCAGGTTAAGAGAACCAGGTCAGGTGTTCAGTTCAACAAAGGAGAGGTGGTCAGTTCTCTGTTCATCCGCTGACCCTTAATTTTTCCACTGTTCAAAAATAGCCAACTTAGTTTCATCCATCTTTTAGTAGTCGTAAGGAAAATCCGATAACCTGGAGTTATTGTTGGCATTAATGCTGAGCTCTGGCAGACGTGGGGAATCGCCAATGTATGTTTCATTGCATGGGTCCCTATCTGTAATCAGATGCGATACACTACAAACCAGAGACTTCAGTCTGACAAATGTATCTGCATGCTTTGTACATGCCCGGATTCCACTCTTTCATGTTCCAGTACCGGCTGCTATATTTAACTAAGTACACATTCCATTTTATGACCAGTGTTACAGCGCTGCTTTAAAAGCAATGCTATGTTTCTTTTTTTTGTGTCTAACTTTGTTTGTAACATAGTTTATAAAATGTCATTTGGCCTTTCCAGGGTGTATGTTAGATGGTTATGGGGTAGAGACTTCATGTAGGGATTACTCTTGTAGTGCTTGGATTGCTTTTGTGCCTCCTCCCGCTCCCTGTGACTATGAAATCAATGGATTTAATGAGGCAAATGGGGAAGTGACAGAGGTGCAGGGTGCTAACCCAGTGACTGGCTGTGAAATCAGTGTCTGTAATGAAGCGAGCGGGCAGGTGACGGTGGTTGAGGGTGAGAGGTTCAGCTTCAATTATTGTAAAAATGAGTGGATGTAATTTGTGAGGTGGTGAGGTGACGGAGGTCCAGGGCTTCAGGTGCAGTGACTGGTGGTGAAATTAATTGTTGATGTTTCCTTTATTACAGAAAAAGACTTCACAATAGAGATTATATCAGATGTCATTAAAGTTGAGGAAGAGCCCTATCCTGTGGCTGATCAGGACTCTGGAGAAGATAAAAACACTCACAGCCCTGCAGGCATGTCATCTTTTTCTACCTGAAATTTTAAAAACATTGAATCGATCAAAGGGATCAATCATATTGGACCTTTAGCTGCGTGTTGGAATAAGCAAACCCACGGTTTCAGGAGAAAAGTAATGGTAGTTTCTCAGCACCTCCTTATCTGTACTGTACATTCAAGTTTCTACCTAGTGTACAATTCTTCTCTGCCCACATGCATGTATTTTCTGTGGCAGAGGAGCCATCCTCTTAGTAGCAGACCTCCAAGCAGTGGGTTATCTTTCAGAGCTGGCTCTAAAGCCTGCAGTGCCCTATTTTCCCCACCATGATTAATGAGCCATGGTGCATGAAAATGAATATATATTGAACATATATGGCATTAATTCACTGAATATGTGAGCAGCTCTGTGCCTGGACAAGTAGCAAATAAATATATGCCAGATGTGGTCAACAGACACGATGTCCTTGACTTAGCTTTGTGGGACCATTTATGGGGAAGAGTAAAGTGTGGGGTTGACCTCTGGCGATAACTGTGCTATCCTATTTCATCTTCTCTTTGTGTAACTCTGATCACTAGTAGGCAAGTTGGATGGCAGATATACTATGTAATATATCCTACCCATAAAAAGGTCTATAACATGTTGTGTACAAAATTTGTTAATAAAGTAATTCGAAAAATATTTAGTGGCACTGAACTGTCCCCACAAAATATATATGTTTCAGCCTTCGCACCCTTGTTGACACTTATTACCACCTGTTTCAAGGGGCATAGTTTACTTTGTTTTGCAAGCTATTGATGTTTGTCTGGTAAGAATGTTTAAAAGGGCAGTTAATGAGGCAAAGACCATCTTTCTGATGGGTAGTCTATTTCTCTCTCCTGGGATCTCCACTGATAATCACACACACTGAATAGTATATAGATTGGCTGGCGGATTTGGTGGCAGGATTACCGCTGGATTTACTAGTTGTGGAGGAGGAGGAGAATTAGGTGAAGAATCCATTGGAAGTTATGGAAGTGTATAAGGCACAGGAGACAGTAAATCTGGTATGATGACAGGGAAATTTTGTCTGGCTGGAGAGTAGGCACTGGAGTTATCTGACTCTGATTCAGATGGTATTATATGAGATTTCATGCGCGAAAGCTATTCTGCTGTCTTTTTTCTGTGAAGAAACATGGGGCCAGATGTACGACCCTATTTTGCATGCGCAAAAGGGTTTGTGACCCATTTCTGCATGCAAAATACAAAAGGACCATGTACTAACTCTATTTAGCGACTCACACTTTATTTGCGACTCGCTAAATAGGATTAGCGACTCGCTATTAGGAAGGGGTGTTCCAAGGGCGTCCCTTCCTAATAGTGAGTCTGAGACCCATGTATGACTGTTTTGCGACCGCAATTGTGGTTGCACAACAGTCACAGTTTACCACTCTTCTCAGAAGGGTGGTAAAGGACTCGCAAAAGGGAAGCGTTCCCCAGGGGACCCCTTTCCCTTTGTGATTTGAGGGGCAAATATTTTTCAGGGGCAGCCAATTGTCCCAAGGACCACTACCTGCCCTTAAAAAACTGAAACGAAAATGTTTCATTTTTCTTTTTTTAAATGCCTCCCGTTTTCTTTTAAGGAAATCAGGCTCCATTAAAAAAAACTGTTTTATTTAAAAGCAGTCCCAGACATGGAGGTCTGCTGAGCCCAGCAGGCTACCATACCTGGGAGGGCCAGCCATTCCCAATGGGGTCACAAATTGCGAGTGCCTTATTAATATTCATGAGGCATGCAATTTGCGGCCCCATTGGAATAGCAAACAGTTTCTCAGACACTGTTGTACATAGCATTTTGCGTAATTGTGCGCAATTTGCGAGTCGCAAAATGCTATGGTCGTACATCTGGCCCCTGATGTCTTAATGTCGAACCATGTGTCAACGTTTTTGATGCTGACCTATGTCTCAATGCCGATGTGCCTCTCGATGGTGTGTATTGTCGTCGTTGATCCATGTCTCGATGGACAAGTACCTCTTCTCGATGTCTAAGTCCACGACTTTGAACAGGGACGTTGTCTCACTTGATTTTCTCCCATTGGATCTCCCTTTGCTAGAGTCAACATAGGGTGAGATATGTGGACAGTCTCTCCTTTACCCTTGGATGTCTGTCCAGCCAGGGAATCTGGCCTTGTACGGTGTTTCCCTTGACCATACAGGTGAATCTTCTCTCTCTCTCTCAAAGTACATCATGAGAGTTTCTGCAAACAGAGTCTACAGATCCTGTGAGAGTCTGTTTTGCCATTTCTTTGCCACATTCTGAAAATTCGGAAATTCAACAAAATATGGCATTTTTCGAAAAAAGAGAATATATCCTGTCAGGAAAATATCAGAAAATACTCTTCTCCGTAAAGGAATTTGAGTGAATCTATTGATGAGATTTCTAAAGAAAAAATTAAGTGAAAAAGCTTTAAAATGGCAGAGCTCTGCTTCAGGAACCTGTCAACAGAATCTGGAAAAAGAGCTGGCTAGCCTGCCACCTGTAGGGCATGATGGGACACTGCAAGTCAGAGAGTCCATAAAAGCGCAGTATTCTATTCTCATTGTTTTCAGTCCTGCAGCCCATACAGTTACTTTGCCGTATCCTTCCCTTTCATTCACTTTAAAAGAAAGTAAAAAGAGTTACTGATTTCTAAAGACTGAATGGTTTTTCCATCTATCTTTTAAAGTAAGTTAATGGAATTGGAAATAAATCCTGTCTTGAGGCTGCAAATGTTACTTTTTTGTCACATGTACCTTCTGGCTTTTCTGAATTAAGGTGAAAATGTCACTTTGAAAGAAGTGCTTCGGTGCTCCAGCACGTGGGAAGGACTATTTATTGCTTATGTTTTTAATGGTTAATAACCCCAGAGAGAACTGAGATTACAGGTAAGATTTGTTCCTGCCATTGAATATCCCCAGGTGCCAGACTCAATCCCGGAAACTCACAATAGATCTCCTGCGCCAGTAGGTGGCATCGGCTCCCTCTCATCCTTGGTTTTTACATGGATGTGACCTTGTTGGACTCATATAGTGTGACCTTGGTGCTCTGATGTTCATATCTTGCCCATTATCTCTAAGTCCTTATAGGCAGAGACAAGACCAGTGCATTAACAACTGTGAAAATGCAATGTAACATTTAAACAGGAAACTTATTTTTCACATTTTTATCACCAACGTTGAAGTGGGCAGATATGCACGTAGATAAAGTATGCCAGAAGGATTGTTACCAGATGTACGCAACTATTTCTTCTGATGAATACTTCTACCTGTAGATTTTTCAAATTTCCCAGAAATAGCCTCTCCCATGCGGTGGGTCTAAAGGAATGGCCAGATCAGAAAATACTGGAGCACAAAATGGCCATCCCTTCTCAATTCGGAATCCAAGCAATAATTCCTTGCTCATGTGTTAATGGAAGTCCAGGTCGGCACGTAACATATATCCATTAAAGGGTCTTACCTAGCCAGCGATGACGAAGATGCCTTCACTCTGGCGTAACGAACCCGGATTCCTTCTGGTGGTTCCTTTATTGTAAAGGCATAATATATTTTAATGCAGAAGACAATCCATCAGGACAGTGTTCACTTCTGGACCGCCTCGCCTTTCTTGGTGCTCACATACCCAACAAAGAGCTACTTCTCTATAAAAAAATTGAGCATTCTGCTAATTCTCCTAAATACATCTTCTGGATCTGGAATGATATCACAGAGTGTAAGACTGTAGATTCAGCCCTAGAAGCTTCACCTAAGCACAGCAATAATTTGCAGTTATTTTTCCAGAGAAAGATCTTAGACATCTACTCTTCTTTCCCTGCAGATCCCATCACTGAGCAGGCGTCAGGTAGGATGCCTCCCTCTGCTCAGTTGAAAGGGGTGCTTACCGCTTTTCCTGGTCTTATGGTAGGCTGGCTCTCTAATCTATGAGCAATGGTCAAATATGGCTCCCCCTGGATCCTGTGCCCCCCATTCACATCTTACTCCAGGGGTTGTATAGCATTGCCCCATCTTGGTTGACATGTTGAACCTCTCCCTCCTCAGTGGGAAAGTCCCCTCGCAATGGAAACATGCGGTTAAACCGCTTGTAAAACAAACCCAGGACTTGACCCTCTCTGCCTCAGTAATTACAAGCTGATCTATCTTCTACCTGGCCTGGCAAAGCTCTTGGAAAAGAATGTCGATAAACATCTTTCCACCTTCCTTGAGTCCAATGAAATCCCCCATCCCATTCAAATGGGGTTTAGAGCACAGCACTGAAACAGCTTTGCGGCCTGTGGTCGAGAGACTCAAATCACTCTTGGACCAAGGAGGCTCGCAGGCCATTATTCTTCTGAACTTGAGTGTAGCCTTCGACACTGTAGATCCAGGGCTTAATTTGTGCTGGTGCTTAGTACCGGCACTTAATTATCAGGGCCAGGTCTACAGTACATGCATTGCTGCACGTAATTGACTTTCTTTTACCTCACTACTGGTACTGTAACTGGACTTGGCAGTGTCACAGGGTTACTGGTATTTTAGGGAACTCGTTCACATTATCTGCTTCTGAGCTTGTCCATCTGTCTCACTCCAGTCTCATTAATCCACAGTCCCAGTCAGAGTCAGTGCAATCTATGTTCCGCGAACCGCGGCTGCGCTGCCCTTAGTTCAGTGTTCCCGGCCAGTGGGCGGGGGGACACTGTTTGATTTGGGCTGGATAGGATTTTAGTTCTTCAATCTGCGGGGTTGGGCGGCAGCAGGCAGCGTGAGCGTGCGCAGATTTCAGATTGCACATTGCCACGCCCCAGCACACCCGCGCATGGGCCGGTCGCACCCCACCACCGAGTCATCGTGACTGGTTCACAATTCAACGGATATTCAACTGAACTCCCCAGCCAGCGCAACGATGACGTTAGTGGAGGATCGCAGGCTTGCAGCAGTAGTAGTATAGCCAGCCACTAGCCACCACTAGTACAGTAACAGCCCAACAGCTGCAGCACCAGGTGAGACAAGCACTGCAGGCTATCAGGCCCGCCTGGCCGAGTGTGCCCGTATTTATCAGTTAATAACGCACGCACTGCAGTGCACTGTCTGCAGCACTCTGCAGTCATTGTGTGTCCGCGTTCTGGCTTTGTTGTGGTTTGGTTTCGAACACCGACTGATGATGACCCCCCGCCCGTCACCGCCCTCCCCACGTTCCCTCGACCCTACACCCCCCACTCGTTGATAAAGTAAGTTGCTAGACTTGCTAAACTAAGTCTACTGCAGAAAGAGCACGGAGATTGTCTGCATGCGTCTATGGCCGGTAGTAGTTCACCTCTGGCCTTTAAATGTTAGGTAAGCGCATTAATATAAAAAAACAAATAAACAATGTATTTCATTTCTAATGCAAACACTTACATATTTTAAGTAATCCGAACCAGCCGCCCGGCCCACCACGTCAACGAACACACCGCCAAGTTTAAGTTGTAGTAGAAGTAAGCAGTAAGTTAGTTAACTTAACAAGTAGACAGTGTAGTAGCGAGTGCGACGTAGCGTAGCTGCCATTTGCCCGCCGGCGCCTCCCATGCCATGATGATTGATGATCATCATAAATGATGGCAGGCAACTTAAAGGAGAATGGAGATTCATGATGATGTGATGAATCTCTTAGTTCTTCTTAATCTGTTCTCAATCTTATATAATATGTTGATGGCGAGGTGGTGGCCCTTTGTTAGTTCAGTGTTCCCGGCAGGCCCGCAGTAGGCCGGTCGGACTCGGGACACTGATTTGGGCTGGGTTTTGGATCGAGATTTGGTGCAGAGTGGCAGCAGGCAGCGTGCGCACTTAATTTTTCCAGATTGCGCATTGCTGCAGTGCCACGCCCCAGCATACCAGCCGCACCACGGCCAGTGCGGCCATACCCCACCACCGACCGAGTCATCTCAGTCCGAGTGCCACTGCCAGCCCAGCACGACCCGATGACGTTGGCGCTGAGGACTCAGGAATGGCAGCACGCAGCAGTACTTACTACTTTGTAGTAGCCACTACACTAGCCACCTCACCACTACTACTACCAGTATGGTACCGTAGGTGCAGCGGCAACAGCCAGGTGAGGCAGGAAGGCTGGCAGGCCTAGTGCCCAAATCCGTTAATAAAGCAGATCTGCCTAACGCACCGCAGGGCAGGGGCAGTGCACTGTCTGCAATCAGTGTGTGTCTCGGCCGGGTCGGCCGCCCATCATGTTCTTTTGACATCAAAATAATATTTTTCTCAAAATATTCAGACTCAGTGGTCAGATACCAGCCACCAGGCCATGTATTCTCACATAACCACTACCAAATCAGCCAACAAAACTGCAACTATTCCAAAATGAGCATTTTTTTTTTACCTAGTTAAGTTGGCCAAAGTATCCAACTTTGGCAATTTAGGAAGTTTCTAAACACTTCAGACCATTCCGATTTCTGGAGCATTTTTTTCCTGGAGCATTCGTAAGTGAAAACTTTATTTTGCAAGACATTGTTTTCACAAAAATTGGTTTTGCTGAATTTTCCTCCCCATGTGCAGGTACTTATATAGTTGATTTTTAACTCATTTTTAAATTAATTGTTTAGTTAGTGACAATCAAAAATCTCACTCAGTAAATGTGGGCATAGTACTCTAAGCTAAGGCATTAGTGTGTTAGGATGCATCCGTTGTAGTCACTGAGGAACCGAGAGGCCCGGGAGGGGATTCCTCGTGGTCCCAAAATACGATCCACTCTGGTGGCCAGGATTAAAAACATAGGTTTTCTACTTCATCGCCACCAAGGGCATGTGTAGGACCCTAGTCCGTGGTCACTGGCTGCTCCCGTGACGTGTCTCCTCCCATCTTTAAGAGTACCGAGAGACACATCATCGCATACACACCCAAGGTGAATCAATATGTGCCCATTCCTAAAACTTTCCAGTGGCCATGGATTCTTTGCCAGGCATCCTCTATAACAGTAATGGGCACAGTCCTCAATGTATGCATGTTATCATTCTGCCCACAGGTCATACACTGTTCCACATCCCCTATTATTAGTTTATGTGTAATTGGCCATCAATAAACTTCCCTCACACTCGCTTTAGTGTTAATAAGCCCAAGGTGACCTTCAAGGGCCAGAGCAATGAAGTCCTTCTCAGAGCACTTGAAAGAAGACACAGCTCAACTCTCATTACACACAACCCTGGCGATGAGGGATGATGATGGACCACATGTCATTCACCTCTGCATCCCACCTTTGTTTGCCTTAACCTGAAACAAAGCAGGACCACTCTCCTTTGCCTTTATCCACTATTTGCATGTTAAATATATATCCATCACCAGGACAACTGCTCTCTCATGCTGGTCGTTGGCATTCACCACTTCTTTCTTCAGCAGACAGCTCAGTGATCCATCACAACATTTTTCATATCTTTGTCGCCACTGTTGTAATCTGAAGATTGGACTGTAGAAAGTAGTTTGTTGCTAAAACAACACAGAATAGGGTAATGTGTGTTAGCAAAAGATCAGCGTGTTCCCACAGTTGGACAGAGAGAGGCAGACACATGGGCGGTACTGCACATGGGTACCTCATGTCAGAAGAGACAAGAGTGCAGTGTTCTAGTAGCATTAAGCTAGGGAGATAAGGTATATGGTATTACATCTGACGGTTAGCAGTTCCAGTTGAAGATGTGGGTGGAGTGAATAAAGTGGGTGGAGGAAGTGGGTGGAGCCAGAGAAAAGTAGGTGTGGCCTCCAACAAACATTTGAGCACCTGCACTTCATATTTTACAAATTAAGCACTGAGTAGATCACCGTACACTTATCCATAGGATTTCCACAGTGGGCATCAAAGGCCCAGCCTTCAATTTGCTTGAATTGGCTCTCCTCCTTCCTGAAGAGCAGAACTTTCCAAGTGCTTGATCATTCCTGGTACTCTTGAGAGCCTCTCATTGCACTGTTAGGTGCCTCAGGGCTCTTCTTTGAGCCCAACTCTTTTACATCTTTATGTGCTCCCCTTGGCTGAAATTGTCCTGTCTTTTGGGTTCTCTCTGGTTTCCAGTGCAAATGACACCCAGCTGGTGATTTCCATCTCCCCAGATTCAAGCTCTAACCACCGTAGTCTGTCCCCCCGTCTTCAGGAAGTTGGCAGATTGATGGCCAATTGCAAACTGAAGCTCAATGAGGATAAGACTGAGATTATGGTACTGGACAATAATTTCAGCAAAAATGTCCCAACTCCCTTGCCGGATTGCCTTTATGGTCTTTCCAGTCCTAAAGAGGAATAAAGAGTCTAGGTGTGTGGCTGGTCTCCAGTCTTACTTACTATGGAGAACCAAATGTAAATGTACAGGAATTTATATAGCGCAAATCACCAAGCGGTTTCTAAGCGCTTGCTTAGGGAACCCGTCCTGGTATTCCCCTGTGAGATAACCCCGGCAGGGTATCCGCAAGGTGAAAGCCAGGCATCCCGCCGCGAGGGGCCGTTGTGGAGATTAAGCAAGCTATTGCCCAGAGTCGCAGAGTGTGAACCCGTGAATCGAGTAGGCACCGGAGCGAGAATTGTCGAGCCCATGGACATTTTAGGACTCAAGACCCCGCCGAGCCGGGAATTGAACCCTGGTCCCAGGCTGACCTCTGCTTCCAGGTCTGCCTCCTCTAACCAGTGAGCCACACTTCTCCAAACAGTGAGCAAACAAATTAGCTGAACGCTGCTTTGGTGTTCTTGGACTTTTAAGCAAGGTCCTTAATCTGCTACCTTTCGTAGCCAGAAGACTCATTGTCCAAGCCCTTGTCATCTCTCGCCTGGCTTATGGTAATGCCCTCTATCTTGGCTCTGTTTGTTACGTGATGAAAAGGCTTCAGATTATTCAGAATACTGCCGTTGGGCTCCTTGTGAATTTTCCCAGGCACCAATCTGTTAAGAAGGCCTTGAACAATCTCCATTGGCTCTCAGTGGAGCAACGTGTTCAATTTAAGGCCCTCTGCATTTTGCATAGGGCTTTTCATTAGAGAGCTCCTACTCTCTTAAGATGGCTAGCTAGCCCATACTTTCCTGAAGATCATTAAGATCTTCCTCACCCATTTGATGTAGGTCCCCAGAGTCAGAAGATCTAGCTGGGGAGGCTGGTTTTTCTCTTGTCAGTCCTTGAAGACCTGGAATTCTCTCCCTCTGGAACTGCGCCAGCTGTCCAATGAGATGTCCTTTTGTAAGGCCGTGAAAACTTTGCTTTACACTTCTTAACCTTGTTGGCCAGCGGGCAGTATGAGGAGCTGTTCTAGGTTTCCGGGTAGCTATGAGATTTTTAAGGACGCCAGAATTTAATAGAATGATCCCATCTGAATTCCTTCATTCTATGGCTGTATTAACGACTGCCTTTTGTGGCTCCAGCCTGTGTAGCCTCTCTTCCTTTTTGTTGCAGTTGGGGTAAAATGTGGGAAGTGTAATGGGATGCCTTTTATGGAACGGCAGAAAAGGTGCTTTTGTCCTGAGAACCAATTTGGCTGGGCATAAACAGATAAACGGTGGTCAGGCACACAATGTTTGCAATGCACTTGCATGCGGAGCCAAAGTTGTGGTCCAAAATTAATATGGGTCCTCGTAGCTCACAGCATCACTGTTGGCATTTCCTCAAAGTCAGTGTCCTAGGATTCCCAGTGCCTTGGTGAGTTTGGGAGTGGCACACAATATGAAAGAGGTGAAGGCCTGCTCCATTCACAGTCCAGCATGTGTCCCGTGCTGCAAGCAGTCAAGATCTGCAGCTGAATCATTGCTTACTCCAGTATTTATTGCCATTGTGGTTATTAGCAATTTATTGTGGACCATTTACTGGTCGTCCTAACTGAACAGGACAAACTTATTTTGAAAGCAATTTTCTCTTTCTCAGCATAACCTTGGTTTTGTAAACTGTCATAATTCGTTAGGTTCTCTAAGATACTGGGCTTCCCCATTGATATTAATGGTATTCTGGTAAGCATGCACAGCTGGCTGCAGATCTTATCACATTAATTATGGCTCACAAACCAAACATCCAACAACTTCAGGGTCATCTATGCATACATAGTTGTTGCTGCACCCCCCTGAGAGTCAGTCCAAGATACACTATGCTACCTTTTTCTGACAGCAAGCAGCCGTGAATACTCATCTCAACAGAATCTGCTTAGCTGCTCTTTCTGACAACTTATCTATTAGAGGAAGTGGGAAACTTCTGGACAAACTTGCCTTTGAAAGGCCAGATGTGTTGGGTATGAGTGAGTCACATGTCAAACTGCATCTGAATGAAGAATTCATGCTGCTCCCACTGTACTATCTTTTCAAGGGGTACGATATTGGAAGCCAATGATAATAAATATCTCAGTCATCTTTAGATCAGATTGTTTGAGAGCTGCAGTGTGCCCGGCAGTTTCAGGCAGAGCTCATTGAGGCAGATATATTTTCTGGGGATCCAGCTCCTCTAGTGGAGCTTAACTGTGAGTGACTGAACAATACAAAGGTTATTAGTGGAATAGTCTGTACTGTTTTTTCTATGCTCAAGAAAGCAATCTCTGGCATATTTTTAGGGCACCAAAATGTAAACCTACTTATAACTACTGTTTTTCAGAATTTAAGAAAACATTAAATAAACACTGAAATACACAAATCAAACGCTAAAAACCAAAACCTAATTGTGTCTAAGCATTATCTGAGTTTTAGGACGTTGTAGGTATAGTTGACTGTCACAAGCGATCCTTTGCTTGGTTTTTACAGAAAAAAATCTATATATTCTTTAACAAGACGGGGGAAGAACCTTATGAGAAAGGGCCTTTCCTGTTCACAACCATGTAGGGATGTCATGAAAATATCTGGACTACTTCTTTTGGAGAGTTGGGTGCATTGCAGATACTGCTAGTTTTATTCCATTTACCATTGGTGTCTTTCCCTACACTTGTATATCTCGGGTCTCTAAGATCCTTATCGCTGCATTGAATGATTCATATCTAAGGCTGGATTTCTTGGTGTGCAGTTGTAGAAGTGAGTGGTGGTACTTCGTATTGGATGACTGCTCAGCATTTGTTTAAAGGACATTCTCTTTTTATTCAAATGATGTACTGTAATAATACTATGTACTTTTTGCATGTCTTTGTTTTTCTTTATATATTAATTTCCTAACTACAATTTTAACTGTTATTTTCATTCTGCAGCCAAACAAGCGGAGGCGAGAAGCATGCCTGAGGAAGAGTTCGACCCTTGCTTTCAAAAAAGTTACCAACAAGTCTACAAAAGTGAGAGATGCTTTGCCTGTACGGAGTGTGAGAAGAGATTTAACCAAAAGGAGCTTCTTGTGGAGCATCAACAAATCCATGCTGGGCTGAGACCTTACCTGTGCACCAAGTGTGATAAGAGCTTCACTGGAATGACAAGTCTTCTACGGCATGAAAGTTTGCATAGATCATTGAGGCACTATCACTGCAGCATGTGTGAGAAAAGCTTCCCTCGAATGCCAGATCTTCAAAACCACCTAAGAACACACACAGGAGAGAGACCCTATTGTTGTACAGTGTGTGGAAAGAGTTTTGCTCAAAAGAGTAATCTTCAAACTCACCTAAGAATCCATACAGGGGAGAGGCGCTTTCGCTGCACTGTGTGCGAGAAGAGCTTTGTTCTTAAGTCGGATCTTCAGCGGCACCTACGAATACACACGGGAGAGAGGCCGTATCACTGTACAGAGTGTGAGAAGACTTTTACTCAAAAGCAAAATCTTGTAACACACCAAAGAACACATTCAGGATCAAACCCCTTTCACTGCAGTGTTTGTGAAAAGAGGTTTGCCCATAAGTCAGACCTTCTAAAGCACCTAAGATCACACAGGGGAGAGAGGCCTTTTTTCTGTACTGTGTGTGAGAAGACCTTTACTCAGAAGCAAAATCTTCTAGCACACCAAAGAACACATACAGGAGAGAGGCTTTTTCAATGAGCGGCACATGAAAAGAGCGTTCGTATAAACTCTGCACTTCGAAAGTACCTAATAACACCCGTGGGAAAAGTCGCTGTTGCTTTTGCTGCTCGGAAGGTGAGGAGAGATTCTAGCAAAAATAGCAAAGACAGAACAGCTAGACACACAGAGTGATTGCACCTGAATGGTGACATTTCACTGGCTGAATATGAGAAGAGATTCATAAGCAAGTTGCACCTTCTTTGGCACCTGAAGACCCAGAAAGGATGGTACTTTTATTCCCTGTACTATGCATAAAATATTTATTCAGAAGATGCATTTTGTACCACAACTGCGAATTCACAAAGAAAAAAGGTGAACTGGAGAAAGCACATAAAAACTCAGTTACTACCTGCATATCAATTACCATTAGTAAATTTTAACTCTGCAATAACTGGATGTAATTTTTTCCCTTGAAATCTACAAACATGTTAAATCTAGTAGTTATCCAGAATAATAATGTAAATAATAACTGCAGACCACTTGTGCAGATGTGTAAGCTGTTACATCATAACAATGGAACAACGTGTTTTCAATACAGTCATTGTAGACTAGTGCAGAAAAGAAAACAAAGTATAGTGTTGATAGATGATGAAAATGTATTTGATGGTATTCCACATTCTTAAATCTAACATCGAAAATCGACAAGATTCAGCAAAAATCGGATTTATGACCATCAAAATAAACCAATTTAAAAGTAACCACCACTTTTCTACTATCAGATTGTAATCTTAGATGTAAAGAACCATCAAGGAACATTCTGAGAAAAAGTCATGTTTTGGCCCTTGATCTTGTCAGTCCTGTCCCCACTGTAGAGACTCACAAATTACATCGGATCTTTATTTGATTAACAGACTTTGATTTCATTTCACAATCACTTGGGCACCTTCCATGGAAACATCAAGAAGGGTCCTGTGTATTCTTGTAAATTTGTAAAGTATGTTTTGCCGGAGGCATGTTTTTTATTTTATTTTTTATAAAAGTATTTTGCTTTTTATGTCATTAATTTGTTTATTTAAATGCACTTAAGATACTCCTGTTTTGTTGTATCAGTAAAGCTATGAGATATAAAACAATTATGAGCAATGAAAATTTAAATAAAAATGGAAGTCTAGATAACTATGTATTAAAAACATGAAAGTTCAGAGAAAGACAAAGCAGAATGAATAGGATGATTTTCTTCATGGTGGACATCATGCATCAGTCCTAAAAACACTTACAAAGGCTCAATAAGATACAACAAATGTGCTGAGGATAAGACATGCTATGGACAAAATCAAGCTTCCTTGTCCCTCATAGCATATGGGGATCTTTATGTATGTGGTATTTACGTAATACTACCCTAGCCAGAACAGACAGTGGAGCGCTGTACAGGGTCACAGGCAACAAATGAAAGGAGGACATCTGAGCAATATTACTTTCTTCTAACTAAAGGACAAATGCTGCAACTACAGTTTGAGAAAATTTAGGATTACTACTTGGAAACAGCAAGGTAATGCGAGGGTTTTGTAAATTATACGCACATGTAGATGATATGTAGACATTTAGAAAGATTGAATACTTAAGTATACACTTACTAAATTGTAGAATCTCCTTAGTACCCTGGGAAAGTGTCCTCTCCCACATCCTATTAGTACTTTTTGGGGATTTATCTCTTAATGTTGACCCATTATAGTGTTTGAAAACCACATGAGTGGAATAGCCCAGACAGTATTTTCTTCTGAGCCATAAGTTTATATTCTTTATCACCTCCAGTGCACTGTGTCCTTTGATTTTTGGGTTTGCATATCAGGCTTGATTACATTTATAGAGTGGGAGATGGTAGGCAAGGGTTACAATGTCAAGGATTTGAAGGGAGTGCTTTGGAAAAGTATAACTGGGGTATGTAATGTCATCTTAGCACCCATGCATCCATTTATCCAGCCACTGACTCGTTTGTTCATTCACCCTTAAAGCACACACAAAGTCAACAACCTATGCAAGATAAATTAAAACAAAACAAGCACAAAAAAGAAAACATGCTGCCGTCTAACCCCAACGTGAATATGTTTGCAATAACAAAACCTGACATCGCAAGAGTTATACGTCTTGCGGTGGTATTCTACATAATGTGTGGTCACCTAGTGTAGAGGAAGTGACCAGACGGGATACTGACATTGAAGCACACTCATTTTCATGTGATCAGGGAGTGCCGCCATTCACAGGGCAAGAGAGCTAATGGATGATATGACCTGAACCACTACCCTGCGCTGCCAAGGATGGAAGCAGAGTGTAAACGACACTCAGACCATTGGCAGACGAAGACTGACCCAAAAGCCCTGTATGGATCTATATCAGCAGCAAATCTCAGCGAGAAGCAGTATGCCACTGCCTCAACGACAGCATTTAGGGAATTCCTATCACCCAATGCATTAGATCCGACAACTTGTGAACATTGATCTGGAGAATCGGGGATCACAATACAAGGTTTGTTTTGTATGTGGCTCCTCGAAAACTGCAATGATAGTGGTATCTGAATCCTTATCACATAGAAGTGTCAGGATATGTTGTTAAAGGAATGTAGGGTCCACAGTCCCTGCTTTCTGCATCTTTTTCAGATCTTGAGGTTCTGGTGCACCCTCAGGAATGATTGGATTGCACTGGTGAAGTCAGTAGAATTTTTTTTTTTTGGGTTTAAGTTAAAATGCCCTCACCATTCCCAGGCTGCCCTGCCTCTGTGCTATTTGTTCTAAAGAAATGTGCAAAGGTTTTAAGGTTTGATGTTGATTCTTCAGTAGCATTGTAGCACCACCATGAAACGCCACTACAGCTACAGATTTTAAACAACAAAAAGTATGAAAGTATCTGTACATCTTTGCTGGTTTCTTCCTACAGTGTGCCTCCATCTTTCCTGGGTGTAGTACAGGTGTACCACCTGTAGCAGCCAGTAAAATTGGAGGAGCTCATACTTGTCAACCTCTTGACTCAGAAACCCGGGTGAAGTCAGACTTTTAAGAGGGTGATCCCATTGAGGTGAATGGAGAATGAACACTTTTTTGGAGTGTGATACAGGTTTGAAAAAAGGATGAACCCCCATTAAAGTCTATGAAAGCATTGTGTTTGTCAGTAAGTGAATAGAAGTAAAAAGAGGGTGACATCCACCACACTTGGGTGAGCTGGCAGGTCTGGGAGCTCTCTCTTTCTCAGCCCTCACTACCGTTCACAGCAGGTAACACTACAGCCAGTATTTTTGAGGGTTCTTCTCCAGTAGTGGGCAGATCATTGACGGAAAGCAAGGATGGTGACCAGAGACATTGATCACAATTTGAACCTGTGGTTCAATGGTCAGCCGACTTTACAAAGGTAAGCCCAGATTCCCGACCCAAGGACAGGCATAGTTGTCAAAGTGAGCAGCAACTGGAAAGGGAACGTGCAAGGGTCAGCCCACAACGCCTGATCTCTCTTTTACGAATATCCAGGCAAGGCAAGGTGTATCTCCGTCTGTAATTGCTCCACCAGCCGTGACACTCATCCACACGCACAGTCACCTGAGCCTCTGTGTGGAGATGTATAACTGGGCGGTTGCTGGTGGCGTACAGCGGGCTCTTGCGACCATGGCAGAGCGGGGGCAAATTTGTACATGTTATTAGTGTTGTGTCTACTCCCGGTGCTCCTGCTGATCGGAAGGCCCTCGGTGCGGATAGTGCTACAGCCTACGGGGGGGCCTATGCCGGAAGCTCGTCTCCACAGTTCTTGGTAGTTCATTTTGTCAGTTGAGCCCTGGCCGGAAGCAGTGGTCAAAGAGAACCCAACTGGAGACACCCACACAAAGGAAACAAGGATGCACTCTGAGCTGCCCCTGCAGAAGGTAGCCAAGAGATACACTTCCAAATGAGAGGAGAAGATGCGCGTAATGATATTAGCAGAACAATGAGGGATGCCAAAGTATATTGGGTCCTGTGTTCAAGGAAACTGATGACAGTAACAATGCGCATTATATAGGTTGATGCCTAAAATACACAACTAATAACTGCTAGTACAGCACATCATTCATTGTGTTTTGACACTTTGTAGTGGTGTTTGTTATCCTACAAGAACAAAATATTCAGATACAACGTGCTAGGATTCAAACATATCACATGCAGGTTACAGGTTTCCAGCAGGTGCAAAACCCACTGCCCAAAAGCAACACAATAATGCAGCAAAACACAACAGATCAACATAACACACTAACAGAAGAATACCACAAGAAAACCAACAAAACACAATAATAAAGCGCGATTATACAGTACTACCCACAACGCAGCCATACCTATAATACCACAACCCTACAATGCAAAACAGCTATTGCACAATACCAAGCCCCAACCCACTCACAGAAATCCAAGAAACCAACACAACATAGTACAATAAAATGCATGAAGAAAATAAAGCACACCAACACAACTAAAATACAATATAACAACATAGCAAAACCAAAACAGAACACAAATTGTTTCTTAAAAAATATTAACAACTGACACCTAAAACACTTCAGCACATAAGCATAACACGTCATAGCAACATATCAACCCAGTACAATTGTGTAGTATTGGTGTGTTTTGTGGTGCAGTCATGTTCTGTTATGCTGGACTTTAAATGAGAACTACCATGGTGCCATGGTGTGGTCCAAACTGAAGTAAAGGAAGCGGGGTAAGTTTCCTTTTACTGCCTTGTCTCTTTTTTTACCCTGAAATGTTAGCACTACTAATAATGAAAGTGTAAGTTGTTATGGGTGGCAATTCTAGAAGGTCAGGAGGATGCTCATTATGTGTACTACAAAGAACAAGGGAATCTGGGATCCATGAAAAGTATTGGCCGCGCATGGAGGTGGGAGGACAACGGGGTAAGACAAGGTGAGCTGATTTGCTCTTGTGCTGTCAGGGCAGCAACCTACCAGCACTTCGTCTCTCACCCGTGCTGTGCAGGGTACCTCTCTAGCTGGGATCTGACCTGTGGTCCAACAAGGGTTTGCAAGATATTACCCCCCGAGCATTCAAACAACGTTCACAAACAGGAAAAAGCATCGCGAAAGGGTGAAACAAGCAATTCTGCGTGTTCGTGGAGATTTTTTACCATTTCGCAGAGCTTTGCGTAGTGCGACTAAGCAAATTCCACCCACCCCTAGCTTGCATGCCTTTCGATAGCCTGAAAGGGTCTTGGGCCCTGCTCAAACTTTAACTTTCTTCAGCCTAACAGGAGTAGGCACAATCAAGGCCTAGGAATGCATTTTTATTTATTTATTTTATTTAGAAGTTTTCTATAGCGCTGACAAGACCCGAAGGAAGCAGAGCGCTTTACAGTAAAAGGAATGAAAAGGTGAACAACAAGACACGTAGCAAGTAAAGGCGATCAACGAAAGACAATTTGGGAGGAGGAAAAGTTCATACAGTAGGACTTCTTGGTAATAGGATACAGAGATACCACATAGTTCTGGGGATGCTTGCTGATCCTAGTTACCCACAACCTAGGGAACGGATAAGGAACAAGGATTTGAGTTGGCTCTTGAATTCCGCATAGGACGGTATGGTTCTGATGTGCGGGGGGATAGAGTTCCATATTTTGGGGGCATTTCCTGTGAAGGAGCAGCCCGCGGTTCTCTACTTTCTGGTTTTTGGTAGGATGAGCAGCAGGGAGTTAGAGCTTCTCAAATTTCTAGCTTGGCCTGCTTTTTTGAGCTTGTTTGCCAAGTATTCTGGTTTTCCGGTATGGAGGGCTGTGAGAAGTTGGCCTGATGTGCAGTGTTCACTATTCTAGTGATCACTATATATCAGTCCAAACAACCCTTATTGATGATTGGTTGTAAGTCAACCTTATAGACCAGCTATCCTAGTAGCATGGATACGAGCAGTCTAAGGCTAAGACTCTAGAGGGCGTGTTAAGCCAGCTGTTTTACCATCACATTACCCCTTGAACACCCAGTGAAAGGACACCACACAAGTTGTTATGAAAATAAACAGTGTATTTATTTATAACAAGACTACCCTGGCTCTTTATGAGACAGGGAGCTAAGCACACAACAAAACTCTTATAAAAATACTTTAAGTCGCACAATTTACACAAATGCCCGAGGGGCACGAAAAACCATATACTCTAAAAGTGGAATGCGAATTACTAGCAGGTAAGTAACGATTCTCAGAGGCTTTAGAAACGCTAGGCCTACAATACTGAACACTCAGGTTAGGAGCAGGAGGCCTAGGGACACCACGTGCAGAGTGGGAACTCTCACGCGTAAGGCGGGAAAAAGCCTATGGAAGCTAGAATTCACAAAGTTACTGTTCTCGGGCGAACCCGACTAGGTAGGTCGAAAACGAAAGTAGATCTGGACCCTTGGATAGTGAGGCTATGCTGGGGCACCGAAATGCCGAAGTTACCTAGCCCAGGGGCTGCGGCTGCATAGGTCTGAAAAGACGTCGGGATTCCTCGTTGACGAACCAGGAGCCTGAAGAAGAAGTTGCTGGCAGGCGGCCAGTGAAGAAAAGTTCGAAGAGATCCAAGCCTGGATCAGGGAAGGAGAAAACCTGAAAGCAGAGGGGACCAAGTTCTTGAATCACTAGCCAGTGATTAAGTGGGCACCAGGATGGCACCGGGCGAAGTCACCGCAGTCAGGTGAGTGGGCGCTGCTGGGCTCTGCAGTCTCTCGGACCAGGAGGCGTTGTCGGCGACCAGGATGGAGGTGCGAGCTGTCCCACGAAGGTTCTTGCTGTCGACGTCGCTGGACCCAGGATTGGGGCAACAAGTCTTGGCAAATGCAAGGCCCACGCGGTGGACCTAAAATGGCGTCTTGAGTGGACCAGGAGGGTCCGGGGATATAGGTATACTATATCTAAAGCAAAGGGTGAGTACACCACCTTGCCCCAGCTGTCATGCAGCCAGTTGTGTCAGTTTAGTTAGTCAGTCCAGGGGTGGCACAATACATGCTTCAGCCCCTGGGAGACTTCTGGGTGCACCTCAGCCCTGGGTACAGGGACTTGGAGAGGGCTCAGTGCCAATTCAGTACCTGAGTACAATTTGGAAAGAGAGAACAGCTAGGCTGTGGGTCTGATTAGCAGGCCCACAGCCAGGGAAAGTCGTAAACCAGTGCAGCAAAAAGCAAAAATCTGGGTGATCATAGGATTGCAGACCCTACTCTCCTACAAGGGCCTTGTGGGTTAGGCAGGCCGTTCTGAAGGTACTACGCATTTCCACCGGGAGCCATTCGAGTTCTTTGAGTGCTGGGGAGATGTGGTCAGATTTTTTGCATCCTGTGATCATTCTCGCTGCCGCATGCAGTGTTGTTTTTAGTGGGGCCAGGTGCGATTTGGGGATGCCTGTTAGGATTGAGTTCCCATAGTCCAGTCTAGATAGGACTAGAGATTGTGTGGCTAGTTTAAGGTCCTTGTTGGGAATGAAAGGTTTGATTTTGTTCAGAAGTCTGAGGTTAAAGAATGCACTTTTTGCCGAGTTCTTAATGTGGTTGTATGTGTAGTTCCTGCTCAGGTTACCCGCCTTGTTTGTCCTTCCACATCCTTCCTCTTTCTTGGGGTGTGTTTTTTCTTCATCAGTAGACAGTAATAACTAAATTAAATAAAATGGTGCTTGGCTACTGCTATTGTCACAAATTCCAATTTTTGCCCTTTTTGTTTCCTTTTAGTCATTCAATAGCATCTCAGCCTGGCACATGCTGCTGTATGAATTATTGAGCCTTCTCCGATTACCCCCCTTTCAGGTGCATGGACACACAGCATACCACTGCCCTGTGGTATATCCCACACACCCTCACCCATCAGACTGCCAGGTTCTGCGTCCAATTACAACCACATATCAGTGGTTATCACAGACGACATGACATCACTTCTCAATAGGCTCAAAATAAAAACAGCCCCCTGCCAACCACACACTCTACATGGGTAAGCACTTCAGCGCCCCACATTGGGGTAGTGAGCTTTATACAAATGCTAAAATGCAATACTGTTTCATTCTGCATGTGAAGTAAAAACAGGTCAGCGTTACTAGGACCTGTGCGAAACAGGCACTGGCAAAGCAAACAGACCTTGCTTTTGTGACCTATCGGCTTGCTCACTACATTTTGATGATGCTGTTAAGCGTCGGCAGCAAAATAAAAAAATAAAAAGTTGTCTTGCAAAAACAAAACATATAGGTATATGTTGAAACTGATGATCCCAAAAGTGAAGTGAAGCCCAACTCCCTGACTTGAAGGGGCTCTTTACTGAACAGCAGAAGAGCAGCTGACAGTGGGAGAGATGCAGACGCCTTGGAACGGGGAATCTTTTGGAATACTAGTGAGAAGCTCTTCTTGTAAATATGACTTACAACTAGTATTTACAAATGGTTTGGTTTAAGCACAGTCTGTGGGCTGTCCTTTGTTTCTGTGTTGATCTGTGGGTTAAATGTGTGTTTAAATGTCTGTGGTTCGTGGTTTTCCTATTAGTGATACTTCTGTGAGTAAATAGTGATTGCGCTCTTTGTGAAAGAATGGCTAGCCTTAAGCGTGCTGTATTGTGTGTTCTGAGTGTTTTACACCCTTCTGTATATGTCTGGAATGAGCTCAATGTGTTTGTTTGTATTTTTTGCTGTCATCAGTCTGTTATGCAAGATGTCATTTAATTAATATTAAATAAAAATAATATAAATGCAGAAATGAACCAGATGATATGCTAAATAACTACATGTTACTATTAAATTGATAAGAGTAAGCAACTATGCACATGTACAAACTGCTAATGCTTAAAAGATAAAATTAGAATTCACATTCAATAGGAATCTTTGAGGACATTTCATTGAGGACATCTGTCTTGTTGCTCAACGACGACTGCATTTCATTTACAAGTGGTTTTTGAGAAAAAATAGAATATTATTGAAACATGATATCACGGAGCCATCCACTGGTTCGAAGCAAGGATGTCCCCCATAGTGGCAATGCCGAAGAAGGATTTTGGAAGTGCTGTTCGCATCTGCGTTGATATGTGCCAAGCGATCGAGGCGAATAAAAGAGAACAACATCCTGGTCTGCACATAGTTGACATGATTACACAGCTGAATAGAGCCAAAGTCTTTTACTGCTTTGATTTGAACAAAGAGTATCATCAACTCGAACTAGAAGAAAATTGCAGATATGTTACTACCTTTTTCGACTCATGTTGGATTGTTGAGAATAAAAAAGACTACGTTTCAGAATGTCCTCAGCTGCAGAACTCTTTCAGGATGTCATTTGTCGCATAATACATCTCGTCACAGATGCTTCCAATTACTGTGATGATATACTCATTTTTGGGTCACACAGAAAGAACATGATGAAACTCTTACACGTGTCTTGCGTACTTGCTGAAGCAAGTCTCCCGTTAAATGCAAAAAAGAGTGAGATTCGTAAAACAATCTCAGGTTTTTCAGTCATATGTTTTCTGATGGGGGAATGACTTCAGATCCAAGTAAAGTACAAGCCTTGTCATCCACTTCTCCCCCAAAAGCTGTAATTATGCTTTGATCCTTCTTTGGTATGGCCAGTTACTGTTAAAGTTGTATACGTGACTTTGCCACCATGAGTGCCCCATTGAGAGGCTTACAAAACTAAATCTTCCACTTCGATGGTCACATGATAGTCAATAAAGCTTCAAGAAAATCAAACATGGAGTTGGGAACGCCACTGACATGGCATACTTTCATCCAAAATTGCAAACAAAGGTTGTTGTTGATGCAAGCCCTGTGGGTTTGGGTGCCATCCTTGCCCAGCACACTAATGCACCAAGATGGATCGTGGCTTATGCTAGCAGGAGTTTGTCAGCAGCACAACTTGCCTATTCACAACCAGAACAAGCATTTACAATGCAATGGTCTCGGCATTATTAAAGGTAGAGCTATTGGCATTGCTCATGACATTTATTATTTTTTTTAAATCTTAAATAAATGGCATTGTCATTTACATTGCCAATAGCTTAATCGTTAAATAAATGGCATTGTCATTTACAATGCCAATAGGTTAATCGCTCGCAAATGCATGACCTATTGCATTTACACCCACACAGAGCCACACACACAAAGCCACCCACACACACACAGAGCCACCTACACAGAGCCCCCCACACACACAGAGTCCCCCCCACACACACAGAGCCCCACACAGCAACACACAGAGCCCCCCCACACACACACACACACAGCCCCCCCCCCACACACACACAGAGCGGGATACTTTGTGCATTAAAAAGATTTCCCTTTCGGGAATAAAACACAGGGACGATGGTCTACTGTTCCTTGTAGACCATATTCCTTTGTGCGTCATCAAATACAGGGAGTCACAAATAGCAACCTGCCTAGTTAATTTTCTTTAAGCTAGTCGTTCTGATGCCCCTTGTGGATAGCGATTTTGCGACGTAATTATTAGCATGTAGGTCACATCACAAAATTGTAAAAGGTTGGTGCTAAATTTGTGACCACTTTTGATGATCTGTCTATTCGTACATCTGACCCTTGGCTCTACATGTAATGATTATTATAAGAGTAGCCCCTCTGGGCTACTGGGGTTCCTTTTTTGACAGTTTTTTAAAAGAACAGAAAAAAGAAAGAATGAAAGAAATAGGGAAGAGGGGGAAGAAAGACAGAAACAGAGTGAATGAAGGAAGGGAGAAATGGAAATAAAAGAAGTCAGCGAGAATATAATAAAGAAAGAACGTCAGAAGAAAGAAATGATGGACCAAATGGCTGAAGGATACAACAATGAAGAAGTGAAGAAAAATAAATGTGATAAAACAGGGAATTACTGCTACTAAATGGGGAATTGTGTAAGTGAACTTTCATATGCCTCCCTCTCTCTTCTGTTTTCTCTCTTTCTATTCTCAAGAAGTAAAGAACACACCGAGGATCACTAAAATATTTATTTAACATAGCAGTAACCCTAAGGTGGTATATCACATGAATAGGTCAGAGGAGACACAGGGCCACCTCCTGCACCCAAGAGCAGAGAAGACACAGGGCCACCCCCTGCACCCAACAGCAGAGAAGACACAGGGAAACCCCTGCACCCAAGAGCAGAGAAGACACAGGGCCACCCCTGCACCCCAGAGCAGAGAAGACACAAGGCCACCCATGCACCCAAAAGCAGAGGAGACACAGGGCCACCCCTGCACCCAAGAGCGGAAGAGACACAGGGACACCACTGCACCCAAGAGCAGAGAAGACACAGGGACACCACTGCACCCAAGAGCAGAGAAGACACAGGGACACCACTGCACCCAAGAGCAGAGAAGACACAGGGACACCACTGCACCCAAGAGCAGAGGAGACACAGGGACACCCCTGCACCCAAGAGCAGAGAAGATACAGGGACACCACTGCACCCAAGAGCAGAGAAGACACAGGGACACCACTGCACCCAAGAGCAGAGAAGACACAGGGACACCACTGCACCCAAGAGCAGAGAAGACACAGGGACACCCCTGCACCCAAGAGCAGAGAAGATACAGGGACACAACTGCACCCAAGAGCAGAGAAGGCACAGGGACACCCCTGCACCCAAGAGCAGAGGAGACACAGGGACACCCCTGCGCCCAAGAGCGGAAGAGACACAGGGACACCCCTGAACCCAAGAGCAGAAGAGACACAGGGACACCCCTGCACCCAAGAGCAGAGGAGACACAGGGACACCCCTGCACCCAAGAGCACCACCTATGATCCAGGGATGGCGGGTGCGCCTACGGGCACAGAAACACCCCCGGTGTTGAAGCAAAGAATGAATATTTCCGGGAAGGGTGGGGGGTCTCCTAGTGTCATGGCGTGAGTTGGGGAGGTCACAGCCTCAGCTCAGCGCGCCAGATCCTATAAAAGTAAGCCTGGCAAAGAATGCCCTGTCACATTTGAATAAAGTAAACACCCAGCCCGCATTGCACAATACTACCCCCCCCCCACCCTGCATTACACAGTACTACCCCCCTCTCCCCCCTGAGCCTGCATTCAAGAATACAAGTGACCTCTACCCCCAACGGAAGTCACCATGGGAACAGAGACCCCAAACAGGACCTTTACAGTTTCTTGAATCCAACCGGTTCTTCCCCATTCCAGACCCGGCAGAGACACCCCCCGCCGGCATTTAACCCCCCCCACCCCATTACCCCTTCACGTCACTTCAACCGTGCCTGAAGCAAGAGGGTAAAATGCAAAACCAGAACCGAAACCAAGCAAGAGACAGGGCCGGGCAGAGGAGGGGGGGGGGGGCTGAGCCAGGTAGAAAGGGGGAGTGGGGGGGCCAATCGAGCCAGGCAGGAGGGGAAACGAGCCAGGCAGAATGTGGAGCCGAGCCAGGTAGAAACGGGGGGGGGCGAGTCCGATGGAGTCCTCCAAGTATTGTGCTGAGAGAAAGCCGGAGTGCACGGCTCAGTGCCAGGCAATGCAATCTGGGGTCTCGGGCAGCTGCTGTCCGCACATGGGTCCCTCATCGTTGCTCCAGCCCGCCCATTACTTGGGCTCAACTAAAGGGGTTACCAAGTTCCATGATGCTGGTCAGCACAGGCCGAGCGGCCACTCCATGCTCCCCTTTCACTGCCTGCAGCCCACGCACAGATCCCGGCAGGGAAGCCGCACGCTTGGGCTGGGACAGAGGCGAGGGGCGTGCGGGAAGCTTCAGCCGGGACAGGGCTGGCAAAGAGGAGGCGGCGCGAGCGGACCACAGGTTTCAGACTGGAGTCCACCGGAGTGAGAAGAGCGCTCTCCGAGGCGGCCTCAAGTCCTCGTTACTTTCACAGACTCCCCGTTCTCCTCAGTGAACTCCTCCCGCGCGCCGCAGCCCTCAGGGCCAGGAGCACTGTCAATGGGCAAGAGGGAGCCCTCGTGGCGGCGGTGCTATGGCGTCTCCGGGCTCGCCTGCTGCTCCCGGATCCTTCTCTCACCCTCAGCCCTTCATGCGGCGGCGGTGCCTCGAGACACCTGCAAGGAGAAGGAAAAACACACACACGCTGTTACTGCGGGGCTCTGCCTACGACCCGGGAAGGGGACCCCGCCGGCGCACCTCGTGGTTTACAGCAAACATTTTTGGGTGGATTTGACAGTATTTACAAGCTGTTCCTCACAACAACAAAAAAACGAATGTTCCTCACAACAACCCCAAAAAAAATGGGATTCGGGGGCGTGTTTTGGCGTTCAGAGTGACAGGTGATGTCACAGGGCGAAAGAACGCCCAAAACACGCCCCTGAATCCGAAAAAGACGGGGCTTGTTTGGAGTGATGCCTCTCTCCTCCAATGGCTGGCCTCCGTTTTGGAAGCCAGCCAATGAAAAAGAGGTGGAGGAGAGAGGCGTGTTCCAAGCCCCGTCTAAAAATCATTAAATTTCCGACCAAAGACTGCGCAAGCAAAGCCTTTAGGTCACAGACCTAAAAAGAAAACCCGCTGTGGTATGGGCTTGTGAACATTTTCATGTTTTTCTGTATGGGAAGCAATTCATGGTTGTTACCATTTACCAAGCATTGCTTTTCATTTATGGCAATCCTAAAACCATGATGCCCCCCTCTCATTCAGAGGTGGAGGTTGCAACTGCAGGAATATGATTATACAATTGTGCATCGTTCCAGAAAAGACCAAAATCCCACAGACTTCTCACGTGTAGCAATACTGTGTCATGGCACTACTTCTGATGCAACTGATGCTTATGTTAACTTCATATTAACATATTAATCACAACACCCTCCTTAACATTCTTCAACAGAGAATGGGCGTGGAAGGCACAGTACTCAAATGGTTTGCCTCTTTCCTCTCGGACAGATCCCAAATGATCAAGATTGCAAACAGTCTCTCGTCTCCACTGGTGGTTGGTCAAGGCGTCCCTCAAGGTTCTATCCTTGCTCCCACTCTGTTCAATCTCTATCTGGAACCATTAGGGAACCTTCTAAGCAAATCTGGAATCCTCTACCATCTCTATGCGGATGACACCCAAATCTACCTCAAGGTGTCTTCCCCTCATGATCTCTCACTTCTCAGCTCTACTCTCAATACTATTCACAACTGGATGTTAGTTCACCAACTCATTCTCAATCCGTCCAAAACGGAATTCCTCCTCTTATCTAGCTCTCTCTCTCTCTGCCTCCTGTTCAATCCTGGATAGATCAATCGAATCTACTCAACAGTAAACCCATCATTGTGGACTGCGCTAAATCCTTAGGTGTCATACTTGACAAAAGACTCAACCTAATTTCACATATCAACTCCATGGCCAAGAGCGCACGTTATCAACTGCGCCTTTTATGGGGGATTCGTCGGTTCTTCCCGGAGAATTACCTAAAAACCTTGGCCCAATCGCTAGTTCTCTCTAGACTGGATTATTGTAATTCTCTTCTGACTGGCCTTCCCAAATCTCACCTCTTCCCCCTCAAATCCGTTCTCCATTCAGCAGCTCGCTTCATTACAGGGTCCAAACGTAGTGACCACATCACTCCTATCCTGTCTTCTCTCCGATGGCTTCCCATCGAAGCTATTGCTATCTACAAAACAGCATGCATCACCCACAAAGCTTTGCACTCTTCCTCCCCGCGCTATCTGGTGAATAAACTTAAACTGTCTGGAGGCTCAAGACCTTCTCGGAATGCGGGAAAGTTCCTTCTTGAACCCCCCCTCCTTCAAAAGGGAAAAATTGTTGGCACAATCGTTCTCAGGTAATGTGGTGAGAATCTGGACCTCGCTTCCTCCTTCACTCCGTGCCATCACCTCCATCCAGATCTTCAAAGCGGACCTCAAATCTCTTTTATTCCAAAAACACTTTCAGAACTAATTCCCTCCTTCTCAGACCCCACCAGGAAGTTCTTTAGTCATTGTAAATTTGTCACAAATATTTTTATTTTTGTTTGTACATCCTGTGCTTGCTGCGTTTGATATTGTGTTCCTTTTGCCTGTGTTGTTTTGATTCCATGGCCTGCTATTGTTCGCCAGGAAGTTCTTTAGTCATTGTATAATTTGTCATATTTATTCTTATTTTTGCTTGTACAGTCTGTTCATGCTGTGCTTGAGATTGTGTGCCTTTTGCCTGCGTCGCTCCGATTCTATGGCATGCTATTTTTGTTTGTTCTATTCCTGCAACAGTTCTCTCATGTAACGTAACTGGTTCTATTGTACAGTGCTCTGACACCTTCGGGTAAAGTCCGCGCTTTATAAAAATGCATTAAATAAATAAATAAAACAGAAGCCCTATATGCCCAGGCACGCTTTGAGATATGCCGACCGTGGGCTCCTCTGTGTCCCTCGAGTTTGGAGAGAGAGGGCTCGGGCCGTTTGTTTCGCCTCTTGGAGGCTAAACTCTGGAACTCTCTCCCAGCACACATTCGAGGTATCCCCAATCTCTTGATGTTTCGCAAGACCATAAAAACCTGTCTGTTTCCATTATCTGATGTTTAGGCGCCTGCGGGTCTCTCTGTTTTCTCTTTGGTTTCTGGTTGCGCTAGGACGCTTCGTCGCTGAGGCAGCCATGCGCATTACAAATCCCAAATAAATAAATAAATAAAATTGTGAAATCCAGTACACCTCCTGCCATATCAATAGAACAAATCAGTGCTGCCACGGGGCACTGACTGCGATTTGCTTATACTCACAGATACTATTAACATCAATTTTTGTGAAAACATACTCCACCTTTTCATGATGACCTAGAATACCAGAAATTCAAAAATGTGCATGAAGATATTTCAGTCTTTTCAGAATTTACCATCTTATGAAGAGCTAGAATTGTCCTTTCTGAGAGTTTCAGACAAGTCATTGAACTAGCACATGAGGGACATTGTGGAATTGTTCCTACTAAAGGAGCTCTGCAGGCCAGAGTGTGGTTCCCTCGTCTTGATGAAAGAGTTAAAGATGAATTAAGGAACTGTCATTTGTGCAACTGCTTGTCATCCAAAACGACCCCTATCCATTAAGCATGTCTGATCTCCCAGGGCATGTGTGGGAAAAGATTGTCATTGATTTCTTTGGACCGCTTGATAATGGACATTATCTACTAGTCATTTTTGATTAATACTCCTGTTTTTCTCTTGTAGAGGATCTGTCATATGTCATCATGACAGAGTCATTGAAAGATTAGAAAGTGTTTTTGAACATGGGGTGTTCCTTCGATTTTTAAATCTGACAATGGCCCTCCTTTCAATAGTCGAGTATATAAAGATTTCCTCACTCATCTGAATGTCAAGCATCAGAAAAGCACACCTCTCTGGCCACACGTGAATGGTGTTGTCGAGAGGTTCACGTTGCACCCTCAAGAAGACTGTTAAGCACACGGCGCTAGAAAAGCTTGACCTCAAATCAGTTCTTCAGTCTACGCTTTGTGCATACAGGTGCTCCAGCATTTTCTGGGCCCGCACTTTACTCACTCCTACTCTCAGTGTCTTGTCTCATTGAATCTATTACTTACTCTTGGTCCTACAATGGACCTTTTATTGATCGCACAGAGAGGCGAAGGAAGTTAGGGTACTCACACTTCATTCAAATAATCAACAGTACACCACTTGGCTACACAATGAGGACCAGGAATCGGTAGCCAAGTTCAAGGGTGTTTATTACAAATTAGAAATCAAATTTAAATGGATTCCTCTTAATACCATACAATAAAGATACAGTATTGCAACAGGGAGACCAAGTCTCTTAACGAAATGTAAGTAGACCATAACTTAACAGACCAGTAACTCTACAGCAGCAATGCAAAACAGCAGCACCATTACTTGATTCTCAGAAAACAATTTAAGGGTCTCTCATCTATACATCAGTAATCTAAGTATACCAACTCAGTCCACAAAGGAAGAATGGTTCAGTTAAGTAAAAAAGTTCAGAGTTCAAAGGATTCCATGTAGGTAGCATAGGCAGGTTAAAGTTATGAAGGTAGGATAAGGGTTAGTTTGGCAAGCTCAGACAGAGTCCTTAGGGGGCAGGAATAAGTATCAGCCTAAGACACACTTATACAGATTCGAGGGATATAGAGTCTAACGTTCTCTGAGTCCATTTACAGGGGAGGGGAGAATCATGGAAGGCATCTGTGAGGGATTCAGAGAGAAATTCTGCTGGGCTCATTACGATGGCGGAACGATCTCCACCGCCAGGCCAGCAGTGGCGATTGTTCCACCATCACATTGAGATTTACCCTCCGCCATATTAGGATGGCGGTTGGTATCGCCGCGGATGCGAAGTCCGTCCGCTGCTTTTCCGCCGGTGTTAATTGCGCCAATTGCCTGGTGGGCGGAGCAGAGCCGCTAATATGGTGGCGGTGCCTAGCAGGCACTGTCTGCCATATTAAGATGTGTGTGGCCAGGCGCCTTTCGATGGCGGGGATGCCGCAATGGGAAGGCTAGCGGGGATTGGGTTTGCGGGCCCCCCTGATGGGGGGGCCGGGTCGCTGCACTCGGGGGTAGCCATGGTACTACCCTACATTTCCATGCACAAGGTGGCAGGCACCAAGTGTTGTCTGCCATGTTGTGCATGGAAATGCACAACATGCGTCTTTCAACACTGCGGCGGTGCTACAGCCAGCAGCACCGCCCGCAATGTTAAAATGCTGATGCGCCCTCCACCTTGGCAGTCGCATTCTGATTTGGAGTGCGGGACCGCCGCCTTACAGGCTGGCGGTCCCGTTACCGCTTGGATGGCGGGTGGACTCAAGTCCGCCCGCCATCCTAATGTTCGCCTTGGTTCGCAAAGAGGTCCTCAAAGAGTTTAGAAGGTTCTGCGCGGTTCCAAGAGGGAGTTCTCGAGTCAGCAAGGAAAAAAGGAATTCCTCAGCAAGGGGAAACGGTCTGAGAGTTCATCTGTAACCCACCAGTGAAAACAATAGGTTATAGTCTACAAGTCCATAAGTCACATCACCATCATCTGAGATCCATGAATCGATTCCATTCCCAAGTTACAATCTGCAACATTGGCGTGTTATCCCAGACTAGAGATGGGATCAACAACTTTTCACAAGCACACACTGGTCGTCAATAGTCCATTCATTAAGGCTCTGGATTCTCATGTGCACCCTTCAATGTCTGAGTCTCAGACGATGTATCTGTTTGTAAAACATAATTGTATCTATTCTAAACCAGCGTTCCATGAAAATACCTGCAAGAATACTGAGTTAGCAAAGACTGAAATTAAATTATTTATGAATGCAGCAAAGTGAAATACTGGCCTAGAGAGTGATGCGAAATTAACATTTTAATTCAATGGTGCACATTTAATATGCATTTTCACATTGAAACGCAAATGTATACAGATTCTTTTAGTACATTTTAGTTTATATAATAAATAACATTAAACTAACCATTAAAACAACCAATGAGAAGTATGGTTGAGAATTACATTTGGAAGTGCACACGTGTAACATTTATGCATACATTGCATTATTTCAATTCTTCCACTTACACTACGACTCTCTATATAAGGGTTGAGATAGCCTAGTTTCAATTCCGTAAGTCCTACTCTGACAACATATCACGTGTTTAGGAATTTTGGGTTCACGGGATCAACAGTAAAGTACAATAACATGGAAGAGGATGATTGAAGTGTACAGTTATAACATTCACATAAGTTTAATGATTCACTGTCAAAACTTTTTTATTAATCATCAAATGAGGAATTCAAAATCATTTATATAGGATACATGTCTACTTAAGAAAATGTTTAACACATTAGAACTATATGGACTTCATTTATTAGCCTGGTTAAACACATGTAGAATGCATTTTCCCTAACTCTACCGTAAAGGCGCTCTTCAATAGTGTTGTGAGACATAGGGCCTGATTTGGATGTCGGTCGGAGACAACTCCGACCAACATCACCGCAGATGTGGAACCGATTGACCTCAAGTCTGCATTTCCGACACCGCAATTTGGATGCGACCGCACATGGTGTGGTCACAAACTTCCATTTCTCCTTGGGACCTTGTGCGGCGGGCCAAAACTGCCCGCAGCCCAAGCTCCCACTGAAAAATTGACGTCTTTGCACATCTCTGTACCGTGTGGCAGGCACCTCACTGTGCCTGCCACACGGTGTAGGGATGTGAAGGGGGTCACCACAGGTGCCCCCCAGGGCCACAACTGGAGGGCCAGAGGGTAAGGGGACCCTGCTAGGGGCCCCCAGAGACACTTTCCAACAGCAGTTCCATGTCGGAAAGGCCCACATGGAACTGCTGTCAGAAAGTGCCATCATAATCCTGACCACGGAAACGCCGTCCGTTAGGGATTGTGATGTCCTTCGACTGGCCGACAGAGAGTCGGATTAACTGGTTGGTTTAAATTCCGACCGCCGTCTTTGTAACACGGCGATTGGAGTTTAAACATTAGAGAGCCTCCGACCAGCGGTTGGAGGTTTTCCGACCAACATCCAAATCAGGCCCTAAATGTTTCCCTCAATCATTGTGTCACATAAAAATCATGTGCAAAGTGCACGTTCATTTTGTATGTCTGTGAACACTTTATTAGACTTCTGTGATGTGTAAAGAGTGGGCAGTTTTGCGCTGCACCACAGGTCAAATCCCCATTCTACCACGGGTGAAAGCCCTGCCACCTTAATGTTTGGGAGAGCCATGAGAACCAAGTTGCAACAATGGACCGTTGAAAGATCTAATAACATTGATAAACTTTGTACTAATGATTAATCCCACAAACAAAGAATGAAAACATACACGGACAGGCGCTGTTGTGCTCGGAGCACTGTGTTCTAAAGAGGAGACCCTGTTGTTGTCAGGCAGAAATGGAAACGCAAGTCTGATGCTCCTTTTGATGTTGACCCATTGAAGGTCGTAACTAGTAAAGGACACATGGTGACTGCTCACCGTCCTGAAAAGTTCATTATGCAAGATTCTTTGCATTTAAAGCACAGCCTCGACATTCGCTGACTCAAGATGTCAGAAGTGAGACTTATACATCTGAGAATCCAGAGAGCCCAGCGACTGTATCACTGTCTCTGTCACCAGTGCCAGTTGTGGACACTTCTATATCTCCTCAGCCTCACAGGACAAGATCTGGGGGAGTGATTTGAGCACCAACAAATGTATTGATGTGTTGTGATGTATATATGTATTATTTGTACTTTTTATTTATCAAAGGGGAAGATGTGGTACCTTGTGAGTTACTGATGATGGCACGCTTTTGGTTCCTGATTGACTCCGTAGAACAGTGATGTAAGTGTTCAAGTGTGGGGATAGAATTCATGCTGTAGAATGTTCAGATTCAACAGTTACACACTGAGGAATAAAGACGTGTGATACCAAGCTCCGTGTGTGGTGTGATCATTTACTAGTACCTGTGCTGAGGATGATGCTACAGAGGGGTGGCAGGCAGAAGACACTTTCAGGCTCGGCTGGGGAGGACGCTACAGAAGGGTGGCAGGCAGAAGACACTTTCAGGCTCAGCTGGGAGGACGCTACAGAAGGGTGGCGGGCAGAAGCCACTCGCATGCTTGGCTCCCTTTAGGAGTCCTGAGGCGGAAGCCGGGACCCAGTCTATCTAAGTTGTAATTTACTGACCTTTGGTTTTAAAAATTGTTTTTCCTCCGCAATTTGTTTTATGTGTATTTTAACTGCTGCCTGCACTGCTAGAAACCCTCCTGCGCTCGCCTCCATTCCCGACCCTCCCGATCCTCCATACAGCCGAATTGGGCTGCTGCAACAAGGGAAAGGACCGGGCACTTTTGGAGCCGCCATCTTGGGTGGGTGCAGGGTCGGCGGGCTAGTTGTGGGGACATCACCTGAGGCGGAGGGGCATAAATTGAGACCCACCGCACTCGCCAGCACCTTTAGGAGTCCTGAGGCGGAAGCCGGGACCCAGTCTATCTAAATTGTAATTTACTGACCTTTGGTTTTAAAAATCGTTTTTCCTCCGCAATTTGTTTTATGTGTATTTTAACTGCTGCTTGCACCGCTAGAAACCCTCCTGCACTCGCCTCCATTCCCGACCCTCCTGATCCTCCATACAGCCGAATTGGGCTGCTGGAACACGGGGAAGGACCGGGCACTTTTGGAGCCGCCATCTTGGGTGGGTGCAGGGTCGGCGGGCTAGTTGTGGGGACATCACCTGAGGCGGAGGGGCATAAATTGAGAGCCACCGCACTCGCCAGCACCTTTAGGAGTCCTGAGGCAGAAGCCGTGACCCAGTCTATCTAAATTGTAATTTACTGACCGTTGGTTTTAAAAATCGTTTTTCCTCCGCAATTTGTTTTATGTGTATTTTACTGCTGCCTGCACCGCTAGAAACCCTCCTGCGCTCGCCTCCATTCCCGACCCTCCCGATCCTCCATACAGCCGAATTGGGCTGCTGGAACACGGGGAAGTACCGGGCACTTTTGGAGCCGCCATCTTGGGTGGGTGCAGGGTCGTCGGGCTAGTTGTGGGGACATCACCTGAGGCGGAGGGGCATAAATTGAGAGCCACCGCACTCGCCAGCACCTTTAGGAGTCCTGAGGCGGAAGCCGGGACCCAGTCTATCTAAATTGTAATTTACTGTCCTTTGGTTTTAAAAACGTTTTTCCTCCGCAATTTGTTTTATGTGTATTTTAACTGCTGCCTGCACCGCTAGAAACCCTCCTGCGCTCGCCTCCATTCCCGACCTTCCCGATCCTTCATACAGCCGAATTGGGCTGCTGTAACACGGGGAAGTACCGGGCACTTTTGGAGCCGCCATCTTGGGTGGGTGCAGGGTCGGCGGGCTAGTTGTGGGGACATCACCTGGCCTCTGAGTTCCCTATATGATGAGCATCCCCACGCATCCGTGCAGCGGGCGCGCCAGCGGCGTGCCAAAGGCGAGCCCGTCTGCGCCCTTCCGCGCCAGATCGCGACAGGAGACAGGAAATGCTGCTCAAACCACTACCAGTGTCCCAGCTTCTAAGCCTTACACTTACTCCGGGGCGGAACTGCGGGAAATAGAACTTACTACACCTAGCAGATCCAATATAGGAGGTCAGTGTAAACACTCTTTTCCGGCCAATTTGGAGGGTCCGATATCATGTATTACGTGTGAATTCCAAAGCCTTCAGGAGGAGCTCGACACAAGTAATACTTCTATCAAGCCGATCCTAAATCATTTGACACTTAAACTCATCTTATGTAATGTACGCTCTTTGGTGAAGCATTCCATTGAAATCTGGGATATGATTTCAACTCTCTACCCAGACATATGCTTTTTAACAGAGACTTGGCATAATACCACTAATATTCCAGCCATCAACCTTGCTATACCCTCAGAGTATAAATGTATACAACTTGATAGGAAGGGAAAGGTGGGAGGAGGCATTGGAATTGCCTTTAAAGCCCATCTTAATGTAGTATGGACCTCCTCTATCAGCAATGACGTACTGGAGCTAGGTATCTTTAAAGCATCTGTGCCCCCTACAACTTCCTGGGATGAGGCTCTGCTTTACAGACCACCCGGTCCTAAATCTAAACTTAATTTTGCTACCGCCCTCACGGAGTTTATTGCCATGCAGGCAGTAGCTTCCAACAACTTTACTCTCCAAGGGGATTTTAATTTCCACGGAGAGGAAGTGGAAAATTCTTATGTAATGAGGCTTTTCTCTAACTTGAGTGACATCGGGCTCAAACAGTGGGTGTCTGAACCGACGCATAGGGCTGGCCACACTCTGGATCTTATTTTTACCAGTGCAGAACAGCTGGAAATATATCAGCCGCTCCCTCTTGTCTGGTCGGATCATTATATGATCCAATTTTCCATCCTAGTGCAAGTAGAACCGGAGTATAGACCCAATTTTACATCCAAAACTGGCAAAAACAAACGGCCATGGCATAATCTCACCTTGGACAGCTTCGAGGAAACCTTCCCATCTAATATCAAGCTGAATGACCAAGATCCTATAGCCATGCTATCCAGTTTCAACGCAGCATTAACAAAAACGTTTGACAGAGTGATTTAATTAAAAAGTGGGCATCTTTCGCATAGACGATTCTCAGCACCTTGGTATTCAGGTGAATTAAAAACCCTGAAATCCAAATGTAAAGTACATGAGAGATGTTGGAGGAAGGACAAGCTACCTGAAGAAAGAGAAACCTACAAGGCTACTTTAGCCCATTATCATAAAGCAATAAAAACATCCCGTTGTTCATATCTTCACTTACAAATTGAGCAATCCAGGAACTCCACCAAGGCTTTGTTCGATATTGTTAAGGATTTCTCCTCCCCTTTAGGATGCAAACAAGCGCCACTGGAATCCCAATCATTATGTGATTCCATAGCATCTTTCTTCCATGATAAAATAGCCAAAATATATGATAATTTCCCTACGAGTCACTCCAACATCTCCTGTCTAAACCTGAACTTGGTAAATCTCCCCATCTCTACCAAGGGTACTTTAAACCAGTTCAAGCCCATTTCCGTTGCAGAAATAGACAACCTACTGCTAACTGCAAAATCTGGCTCACCAAGGGATATCTGTCCTCCGAGGGTAATGGCCCTCCTATCCCCAATTTGCGCCCCCATCATCCAAAAGATTTTTAATTCTTCCATCGCTACAGGTCTTATTCCAACTGCCTGGAAGGAGGCCACTGTCCGCCCCATACTGAAAAAACCATCAGCAGACCCCAACGAGATGAATAACTACAGACCTATATCTCTGCTACCTCTATTAGGAAAACTATTGGAATCCTCAATCAACACCCAGCTTAGTCAATATCTGGAGGCCAATAACATACTGGATCCCTCCCAATCAGGATTTCGTACTGGTTTCAGTACAGAAACAGCAATCCTGGCTGTTACTGACACACTGAGGTGCACCCTCGATGCTGGGGGTTCCGCGGTCCTGATTCTTTTAGATCTCTCCGCTGCGTTTGATACGATATCTCATCAACGCTTAGCGGAGAGACTGACTGAGTGTGGTATCGGGGGTAAAGCTTTTCAGTGGCTGACTAATTTCCTAGTAGACAGATGGCAGACTACCTCACTTGGAGCATTTGTTTCTAAAAACAAATTCTTATTGGACAAGGGGGTACCACAGGGCTCCTGCCTGAGCCCTACTCTTTTTAACATGTATGTAGCCCCCTTGGCAAAAATTGTCCAATCCTTCGGCTTCGAGATAGTCTTGTATGCCGATGACACGCAGCTACTATTTCCCATAGGGAAAAACATTATGGACGAGAAACTTCGTTTCTCGGCTGGTATGCTAGCGGTTGCTAATTGGATGAAAGAACGGTGTCTTCAATTGAATCCTGGGAAGATAGAGCTCATGCTCTTAGGGAAGGATGCCCAATTCTGGACGTCGGAATGGTGGCCTCCCGAGTTGGGAGAAGCACCTACACTCTCCACCTCAGTAAAAAGTTTGGGAATCCATCTGGATGCCTCTCTAAACATGAAAAATAATGTTAAACACATAGCAGGGACGTGCTACCATAACCTGCCTATCTTCCTCTAGAACATCGCCGTACTGTGGTACAGGCCATGGTAGTGAGCAGGTTAGACTACGGCAATGCCTTGCTGGCAGAAATAGGCACCACCACTCTAGCTAAACTGCAAGTCATACAGAATACCGCGGCCAGAATGGTTTTTAATGCGCCGTCTGGATCCCCCTCCCTCCCCCTGCTCATGCAGTTACACTGGCTTCCTGTCAAAAAGACATCTGTTTTTACGGTATGCTGCCTTGCCTTTAAAGCATTCAGAGGTGGGGGACCTGCATACCTCCATAACAAACTTTTTAAACAAGTACATGAACGAAACCTAAGATCTAATGACCTAGCCCGCCTGAAGACTCCACGGATTAGGCTAACCCGTACTGGCGGTAGAGCCTTTTCCTACATTGCCCCCAAATATTGGAATTCTTTACCGATTGCTTTATGGCAGGGGTACTCTTAGTACGGCCCACGGCCCGTCAAACCTTCCGTGGCGGCCCGTGGACCTTGCAGATATTGTACCAGTTTAAAAGAAAAAAATTCAAAAGTGTCAGCAAACACCGTCAGACTCAGAGAGGCTCTGCTCTATGGGGGCCGGGAGATTCCAGCCATAGAGTGAAACAGAACAAAGCCTCATTAACAAGGTAATGGTCTTTTAAAGACCTGTGAAGCGCTCCGGTGCGGCTGTGTGCGCGCCAGGCAAACAAATTAATGAAATCAAAAACGAAGAATAAGGAAAGCCCTTGTCAATGACTGTTTGACTAACTCCCTCTTGACTTCACGAACTCACTCTTGCCTTTGCTAACTCTCTCTTCCCTTCACTCATATTCTTTTTTATTGGCTTTCCCGTTCAAGTAAATGTGCGGTTTCCTTTTCAGTTTACGGAAATATGCGGTCTTCTGATTTCTGAGAGTACTCGGTGTATTTTCTTCCCACATATTCTTTGTAATCTTGCTTTGAAGCTTGGCCTTTTTCATCAATAGGCGCCTCAGCTTTGCAATTTCGTTCCACCCTTTTTTGCAATTGTAAAGCTTAGCTTCCTTAAATTTCCTAGCACAATTAAAAACAAGTGTGAAGCTGTGTGTGATTTAAACCGGCATGTATGTTATATTCTTCATTTTTATATAGAGACTGCAAGTCCCAATCTGTGGCCTATTTGTTTGACAACGTTAGAGAAGAACGACTGGAATTAATTGTTCAGTTCTCAAAAACAAACATAATTTATTGTAGTGATTAATTTCTAAAAATGGCTTTATATTGTTTCCAGAACATAAGGGCTCAATCTTTGAGCAGTGCTTTGTTCTTATTTATGCTTGCACTGTTTAAATCATTTACCATTATACTTCTACCCGCGTTTCTGGTTTGTCATGTTTTAAATTTTTGCATAGGCGAATGTGTTCTTGAGCTTGGGGAGGGCGAGGGAGGGAGAGAGAGGGAGAGCCAGGGCAGGGCGAGGGAGGGAGAGAGTCGGGGGAGGGAGAGGGAGGGAGAGAGAGGGAGGGAGAGAGTCAAGGGAGGGAGTCAGGGGAGGGCGAGGGAGGGAGAGAGTCGGGGGAGGGAGAGAGTCAGGGGAGGGAGAGAGTCAGGGGAGGGCGAGAGTCAGGGGAGGGCGAGGGAGGGAGAGAGTCAGGGGAGGGAGAGAGCCAGGGGAGGGAGAGAGTCAGGGGAGGGCGAGAGTCAGGGGAGGGCGAGGGAGGGAGAGAGTCGGGGGAGGGAGAGGGAGGGAGAGAGAGGGAGGGAGAGAGTCAAGGGAGGGAGTCAGGGGAGGGCGAGGGAGGGAGAGAGTCAGGGGAGGGAGAGAGTCAGGGGAGGGCGAGAGTCAGGGGAGGGCGAGGGAGGGAGAGAGTCGGGGGAGGGAGAGGGAGGGAGAGAGAGGGAGGGAGAGAGTCAAGGGAGGGAGTCAGGGGAGGGCGAGGGAGGGCGAGAGTCAGGGGAGGGAGAGAGTCAGGGGAGGGAGAGAGTCAGGGGAGGGAGAGAGTCAGGGGAGGGCGAGGGAGGGAGAGAGAGGGAGAGTCAGGGTAGGGCGAGAGAGGGAGAGCCAGGGCAGGGCGAGGGAGGGAGAGTCAAGGGAGGGAGAGAGTCAGGGGAGGGCGAGGGAGGGAGAGAGAGGGAGAGTCGAGGAGGGCGAGAGAGGGAGAGCCAGGGCAGGGCGAGGGAGGGAGAGAGTCGGGGGAGGGAGAGGGAGGGAGAGAGTCAAGGGAGGGAGAGAGTCAGGGGAGGGCGAGAGAGGGAGAGTCAGGGGGGGCGAGAGAGGGAGAGCCAGGGCAGGGCGAGGGATGGGTAGAGTCGGGGGAGGGAGAGAGTCAAGGGAGAGAGTCAGGGGAGGAAAAATTTCCAACAAACGAGCCAAAATCTGACACGAGAGGGGAGAACGTGACAACTGAACACATCCACGCTCCCTGGCCCAACCTGCAAGCATTCTCTTTTCGACCTCGCCAGCTGAAGGAGAATAGCCCCAAAAGAATTTCCCCAGAAAAGATATACCCACTAGCTTCCCCGAAATGGTCACCCGAGACAGGCCTCTCTCTATAAGATCCAAAATGAACTGTACTACATCTTCAGAAAGACGCCAGGCTTCATCTCGCCTACATGCCCCAGTCGCTAAAAATACATTCCATGCCAGGGAAAGTGCAGCTCACGTAGACGTAGCCAAAGAACCTACCACCAGTTGTAGTACCCTACGTTGCCTACATACCAGAGGTGTTCCGGCATTAGGGTCGCTGTCCTGTACGACTCCTTGGCCAGCCCACGGAATCTCCCCACTCTTCTGCACACCACCTGCCTCGCCAATAAAGGCCAAATTCATCACTGCCCGCTGCATCCGAAAAAATGTGCACAACCCACTGCAAATCGTCCTCCCTGACCAAGGGCACACCATTACTGAAATAAGAAAAAAGGACCACAGACACCAATCATCTTAAACTCCTGCTGACAAGCAGACACGGTGGTGAGGCAAATGCTGACCAGCCAAAGCTCTGCCTAATCTCCTACAAAAAGATCTCCCTGCTCTGACCACCCTGCAAGCGAAGATAAGATGTCCCCACAACACCTGAATCTCCTTCACCTTCACCTTCTGTTTTGACAGCAGACTGCCCAGCAATTGTAGCATTTTCAACTTTTTTGTCATCCAGCAAGCGAACCTGCATTGCTACTCCAATCACTTTCAGTACCCAAAAAGGATAAAAACTGTAACAGGTCCCATTGTTGTTTCAGGAGCCACGGGCACACCCATATCCTCCATGAGCTCATGAAAAGTGTCCAGAGCTGTCTGGCACTCCGCGGAGCCCGGGGAACCAACAAAGAAAACGTTATCCAAATAGTGTGTTACCAAGGTATGACCTGTTTGGTGCGTGAAATACCACTGCAAAAAGGTGCTGAAACTTTCCAATAGAGCACATGACATGGAGCAACCCATCTGTAATGCTTCGTCCACGTACCATTTACCCTCGAAATGGATACACAGAAGATCCCAATCATCTGGATGGACTGGAAGCAACCAAAACGCAGACTTAATATCACATTTTGCCATCTCTGCAGTTGCGCCCGTGGTCACCCCCAGTGACATGGCCACGTCAACTGAGAAATTTTAAACCGAGGCAACCTCCTCATCAATGAAATCATTCGCCGAAGACCCCTCAGGCCACGACAAGTGCTGAATTAGCCTGTATTGCCCTATGCTCTTTTGGGCACCACTCCAATAGGTGATATTATCAAGTTCTGGATCGGCCAGTCATCAAAAGGGCCTGCCATCCTTCCTTCATGCACTTCCTTGCTCAGTTTTTCTCGCACCACCCCGCTATGTTCAGATGCTGACTTCAAGTTATCAGCCCCCTTCTCTGCCTTGGTCCCAGATAACTTAAAAGAAAACCATATTGAAAACCTTCCAAAAGCTTCTGTTTCACTCCTACATCCTCATACCCCCGAAGTGCCTGTTCTAGCTTTGACAGCCTAACTGGCGTCAGAGCCCTTTGGACCAGAGCCTTGCGCCCCTGTACCTCCCCGACCCCCTTGAAACTGCTGTGGGGTGCCATATGTACCTGCCCCTGATTGATTCCCTCGCTGACTACCTTGCGGTTTTGGCCCCCCAACATTTAATGAAGGGATGGTGCCTACCACAGCTGGAGCATTTTGTGTCTGTACTTACAATACTCCCTAGGGCATAATCCTTTATTGAAATCCCAGCACGCTCCAATTCCAGATTATGTAGTTGCTCCGCTTCCCACCCCACCCCGGGTGGGCTCCCCCTGAAAGGGCCAGTAAATTATCGGCAAACCGATAGCTGTAAAAATGGTCTTGCCGCTTGCAGCCGCTCCCATAGTATGCTGCCAAAAATCTGTATCTAACTCCCCCCACTTTGCTTCTGGGTCCCATGCCATCCGAGCCCTAAACTCCTCATCGTATTAAGCCCATGCATAACCTCCTCCAGTAATCTGCGCTTTCCGAATCACATCCATGTATTTAAAGATAGACACGCTCCGCTTCGGGAATTTCCTCCAATAAACGCTTGCGTATATTAAGAACACTGCTGTCCAATTTTCAATAGTCAACGGCACCTTAGGGCGTTTAGCCAATTCATACTCCTCTTCTGTAGAACCTTTTTAAGACCTGACCTCTCTGTGCAGGATTTTCAATATCTAAATATACTCACCCTTCTATATAGGCTCCTTGGTTGCCAACATTAAATGAGCACCCAACGGCTTAGTTACCTCAATGTAAGGCAGCTTTTTAATTTCCATTCTTTACTATCAAGTGGCTCTTTAACCCCCTTTGCTTTATCCATATTAGTCTGGCTCTCCACCTTATTGTCCAAGGCCACATTTCCATCCTCTGTGCCCACTCCTGTGCCCTTGACATATTTACCTTTAAGCAATCTACCCTCCAACTCCCCCCGACCCCCTCCTCCCCAGTCCCCACAGACACCATTTTTGGTTTGGCCTGTGTATGAGCTTTCTCACCTGGCTCCAAATAGGCTGGTCTAGCCGACTCCGACCGCCGTGCGGATAATTCCACTCTTTCCCGTATCCGAGGAGCCCTCACCAAGGGGCCGCTCTCTCGTCTGATCCTTGGCTGCTGTACCATTCCTGAAACCTGTAAAACACTATGAGATATATGAGAGGGCCCTCCCCCCTCCATATCCTGCAATTCCCCTTCCTCTGGGCTGTCTTCATCATAATCAAGCAAAATCGGCTCCACCACCTGAAGCCCATCATTATCCAATTCAACCTCACGGGTCCTACCAGACCCCCTATTACCAGCACTGGCCCTCATGGCCCCTGAGCGTCCTCCTGGCAGGGGAGCCGACTGTACCCGCCGGTACTCCCCCATGCGCTGACTCTGTAGCTCCATAGCCGTCGGTAAGGTAGACCACCTAGTCCTGCTAGTCGTTGGGGCCAGCGAGGTCGCGCCTGACCTTCGTGTGCTGACCGCGACGGCTCCCTCGGTGGTACGGAAAGTGCCGCGCTAGGCTCTAACCTCACTTTACCTCGGCGAGAATGGGCCGTACAACGCCCTACCAAGTCCGGGCCGTCGCGCCACCTGAAAAGAAAACGTTTGGACTGGTGTACTGGGATCCCTAAAAGCCAAATCTTCGCCAGACATCTGCCATCTGGGCATCACAGAACATGCCGACCGCCTCCTTACCCGACCAGACTGCAAGAAACCCTGCCTGAACCTACTACCATTGAATGACCAACTACCTCCTCATCCTCACTCCCATCTAACATAGCCGCCACCATCGCCGAAGCTGGGACCCGACTCTGTCTTTTTCGCAACTCCCTTCTCTACTTGATGCCTCCCTAATACACCAGATATCCTTCAAACTCCCTGTGCCCATAAGACGAGAAGACCGTACAACTGACCCACGGCCCCGCAATCCTTCTGACCAAGAGGCAAAGGTATCCAAACCTTCCCATGCCTGAACACTAACTGCCGACTCCAAATCCTTCTGAACCAGTGAAAATGAACTGGGAACAAAACCACCATCACTCACCCTTGGTGACACGGCCCACGCCCCAGAAGGTGTGGTTCTAAATGATGCCAACCTCTCCACCGCCCCACACCAAAAACGTGAAAATCGCTCCTGCCCACACTCCCATCTCTCACTTGTGCCCATTCGCCCTCGCCTTTGGAGCTCTCAGCAACTGACCATGCATCCCCTTTTACAAATGCTGGAGGATTAAACAATAAGGGGGCTGCCCAAGTACCCCTCATCATCCAGGTCAATGCCAACTGCCACAGTAACAAAAGGTACACATTCCCCTATAAGCAACGTGTGGGCAGAAACATCCCTAACAACACTGCCCGGTCTAGTATCATGACCATCTATATTGCCCTCTATAGAAACAGCCTCGGTGTCCTCACGTGCAATGGCAGGCGAGGAAAGCTTTGTTTCCCTCCTGCCTCCCCCTCACTCCACCCCCTCACCCCCTTCACTTCGCCCCCCCCAGTCAACTGAAATACTCCGCGCGCTCCCTCGCGCATACACCGCTACCTGGGAAGACACACGTGGGGCGGCCGAGAGCGTAGCAGAACGCTTCCTGCTCCCCCACCGACCTCCGCGCCTGTTAATACTCAATGAAAAGGCGCCCGCCCCTTCTTCCTGCTCACGGCGACGGGCTGCCTCACCAACTCCCGGGCCAGACAACTGGCACGCCGACGAAACCTCAGCCTCACCTCACGCGAGCCTGCGCGACGCACCAGCATCGACCCCGCCTCCTCTACGCCCCGTAAATGACAGGGCCGGTTTCCTGGTATGGGACCGGCCCTTCTCACTTACCGGTGACGCCCGACGCCGTTTTGGTGTGGTAAACGCTGCCACCGCAGCAGCGACGCCCGCCGAGGCCTGGCGCGTAGGGCGCGCCGGCCCCCCGCCAGTCACGAGATCCATCCTGCCGGCCTCAGACAACAGCCGCATCGCTTCCAGCACTCTAACTTCTTCCATGTTAAAGGCAAGTCAAAATTCTCGTAACACTCTAAATCGCTAATTCAGCTAAAGAACAATTACCAAAATACAATCAATTGAAAAAATTCCTGCCTAAGCTCCCAGCCACCAGGTCACCAAACCTAAAATGGTGGCTGGGAGCAGGAGCCCACAGCATTTATGCTTGGGCTTTTTTTGGGCTACCAACTAGAACAAGCCCAAACGCTGAACTGGCCGATGCTCCTGCCTCTAACCCCCCCCCCACAGCCCCTCCCAAATCGCCCGGGGGGGGGGGGACCTCCCTGCGGTCGGCTTCCTCCCCTCCCCCCCAAGCTCCCCTTGTCTTTATATATTTTTCAGCACCTTGTGGACCTTACTAGATGTCGGTACCACGAGAATGCCCCATATCAGTGAAAGTATGGTTTTCACTTTTCTATTTTGATATGAAACAGAGTGACTTATAATGCTGGTCCTAAGGAATGCCATAAACTTGTTGGGCTATGTAGGCAGAAACATGTCGACCAAATTATAGAATGGGGTAAAATTTATATCCCTATCTCAGAGTTTGTTTTCAATCCAATCCATTGGGGGTACCAGAATAAAGATTGTCCTCACCCACCAAGAGAAAATTTTAACTCACGCACTAATTTTGTGTTTACACTCTGCCCCTCCCTACCCTACACAACAGAGAAAACTTGTAGTGCGGGTGACAAAAAAAAACCCGGTCCTCTCCAACGGGAAAGTTGTAGCCACACTAGGTACCTTGCGTTCCCAGTGTGAAGAGGGGACCCTATGATGAAGCATGTCACCCTAGGGTGAGTGAGGGTTCTCGTCTTAACACAGCTGTGCTCCCAGTCCAATTTTCTTGTGTTCTTTCTTTTCTTTGTCTCCATCCCTGTACTTACGTGAGGTAGATTGTGTGGAGTACAATAGGTGGTGTTTAAATACTTCAATAAAACCCCTTACTGTGAGATACTGCACAGGTTATTTCTTAAAATAACAGCCTTAAAAAATTACTTCTGGCAACCCTATTGTGGTAAAGGGTGTTGCATGTGGAAAGTCACACAGAACTGGTATGAATGGGATCCATTCTTATTAAGAATTCCAGGGAACATACAAACATAAATTGCCCACTTGATACTGTAGTACTTACCGTCCTGCATATCCCCACCAAACCTCTTAACGAGGCCTCACTCTGGACGTGCATCTGGACGTGCATCTGCCAGGAAGATGCTCAAGCGCTAGAAATTAGACTGTAAATAGCAGAGCTCTGCTGACATATCTGCAAGGATTCCATAACAATGGTTGTTGTGGCTTGCTCATTTTTAGGTCTCGTGACCTATCAATGCGCATGCGCATTGAGAGAAGCGAGACTATAGGGCTTTAAATAAAGTTTACCTAACTGTGGTGCTGTGCCCGTGCGCTTTTAGGTCAATGCGCAAGCGCATTGACCTAAAATGCGCGTGCACAGCATCAAATCGCCAGCCATCTGTTGCCCAGCTTGGTGCCGCTCCACCCCCTGCCGGATCAAAGGCTTTCACGGCCGGCCGGCCGTGCTTTCAGTTTCACAGCCGCTTGGCCGGCCGTGTCTCCTTATTTGACTTGTTTTGCTTGTTTACCTACGTCTCTCTCATTGTTTCTATCACTTCGCAACTGTCTTCCCTGCCCAGTGCCTCTTACTTTGTCTTTTAACAGACTGTCTTTCACCTGCCTCCCCACACTTTCTCCGCTGCCTCTGTATTACTTGTTTTAATGTGTTTTTGAACGGAACACTAGTGTTTGTGTTTAAAACGCCCTCTGGCAGAACTCGGAACTTTGGACAATAAAGCACAGCTCCTCGGCAGGTCTGGCCTTCCGAAACATCCATGCCCCCCCTCTCAATTTGGTAACAGTTCTCCTACACCACACTGTCACCGCTGGGCAGTGCAGAACAGAAAGGCCTGACAGCCGATGGGGCAAATCCACTCCGCATCACACTCACTGTAGTCATCCCGGCAGTAAAATACAATGCATTTTGTACTTTTTATAAACACTTCAAACAACCCACCATGGTAAAGCTCAGGCTCCCCCCGCATGGCCACTCTCCCTGTTCTCCCCCAGCCTCCAACCCCCCCTCCCCCCTCCCCCTGTGTGCTGCATGACCACTTTGCGGTAGGGTTACCAGATTGGGCTACATCTCGCACAGTTCAGCGATATTTTGTCCAACTGTGCGAGGGGATAATCAAGTAGTATGGGCAACCAGAATTTGGGCTAGAATCCACGCAGTGTGCAGCAGATTCACAGACTGTGTCGCAGCCATGTTCCAGCCCGGAGCTGCTTAGCCACGCCCTTCTTGCCCCGCTCTGAGATCCTGCAGAGTTCATTCGGTTTAGTGACCGTACATGAATACAACAAAACGTGGCAAAAAAAGCACGTTCTTTCTTGTTGGAAAACTGAGATTGTGTCAAGTAATTATGGGTAAAGAGAAACACTTTCTTCTTTCTGCCACTTTGTGCTGGATTTGTTTGTGTACGGCCTACCTTCACCCAATTCCGTTAACAAAGCGCTGGCTTTGTCTAGAATAATGCAGTGATTTTATTTACTTTGCCAGCCATATTTTGTTGGATCTTCCCTGCTGGGATTAATACGTCTGATTTCTGAGTACAGCTTTGATTTCTTTTTAAACGTATTTCATGCTTCGAGAGGATGAATGGAGTGAGCACTTTGGCTTTTTACACCGGGCCGCTGTTGCCAACAGTATCTGTCTTTTTGTTGGGGGTGGAGGGGTGTAGCTGGTGTATTAAACAACCAAGCATGCTTCCGTCCCAACCTCGTGCCATGATCACAAAAGGTGTTGTGTAAAAAAACGTGTTTTTTCATTTTGCGCTACTTTGTTCAGCAGCTCTGTTAAGGCTTCACACATACGAGGTGCCTATAGCATTTGCGGAAAAATTAGTGTGCTACTTTTCCTGTTGAACTGTATTTTCTCATCACCTTCACTCACCCTCACCCTCACTCACCCTCACCCTCACCCTCACTCACCCTCAACCCCTCACCCTCACTCACCCTCACTCACCCTCACCCTCACTCACCCTTACCCTCACTCACCCTCAACCCCTCACCCTCACTCACCCTCATTCACCCTCACCCTCACTCACCCTCACTCACCCTCACTCACCCTCAACCCCTCACCTTCACTCACCCTCAACCCCTCACCCTCACTCACCCTCACCCTCACTCACCCTCACCCTCACCCTCACTCACCCTCACTCACCCTCACCCTCACTCACCCTCACCCTCACCCTCACTCACCCTCACCCTCACTCACCCTCACTCACCCTCACCCTCACTCACCCTCAACCCCTCACCCTCACTCACCCTCACTCACCCTCACCCTCACTCACCCTCAACCCCTCACCCTCACCCTCACTCACCCTCAACCCCTCACCCTCAACCCCTCACTCACCCTCAACCCCTCACCCTCACCCTCACTCACCCTTACCCTCACTCACCCTCACTCACCCTCAACCCCTCACCCTCACTCACCCTCACCCTCACTCACCCTCAACCCCTCACCCTCACTCACCCTCACTCACCCTCAACCCCTCACCCTCACTCACCCTCAACCCCTCACCCTCACTCACCCTCACCCTCACTCACCCTCAACCCCTCACCCTCAACCCCTCACCTTCACCCTCACTCACCCTCACCCTCACTCACCCTCAACCCCTCACTCACCCTCACCCTCACTCACCCTCACCCTCACTCACCCTCAACCCCTCACCCTCACTCACCCTCACTCACCCTCACCCTCACTCACCCTCACCCTCACTCACCCTAACCCTCACTCACCCTCACCCTCACCCTCACTCACCCTCACTCACCCTCACCCTCACTCACCCTCAACCCCTCACCCTCACTCACCCTCAACCCCTCACCCTCACTCACCCTCAACCCCTCACCCTCACTCACCCTCAACCCCTCACCCTCAAACCCTCACTCACCCTCAACCCCTCAACCTCACCCTCACCCTCACTCTCACTCACCCTCAACCCCTCACCCTCACCCTCACTCACCCTCAACCCCTCACCCTCAACCCCTCACCCTCACCCTCACTCACCCTCAACCCCTCACCCTCACTCACCCTCACCCTCACTCACCCTCAACCCCTCACCCTCACTCACCCTCACCCCCTCACCCTCACTCACCCTCAACCCCTCACCCTCACTCACCCTCAACCCCTCACCCTCAACCCCTCACTCACCCTCACTCTCACTCACCCTCACCCTCATTCACCCTCACCCTCACTCACCCTCAACCCCTCACCCTCACTCACCCTCACTCACCCTCAACCCCTCACCCTCACTCACCCTCAACCCCTCACCCTCACTCACCCTCAACCCCTCACCCTCACTCACCCTCAACCCCTCACCCTCAACCCCTCACCCTCAACCCCTCACCCTCACTCACCCTCAACCCCTCACCCTCACTCACCCTCAACCCCTCACCCTCACTCACCCTCACAACACATATTGTGTTACAATAGGTGTCACATTTGCGAAAGATAAAACTATTGGCATTGTAAATAACAAAGCTATTAATTTCGCTATTTTCAAAACAAGCACATAAATAAAAAATGTGTCCTTTACAATACCAATAGCTCAAACTTTCCTAATGCGAGACCTATTGCATTGCTGTGCTTCTCTCCCCTGCTGCACTCTCCTGCTCTCTAGAGATGTGGCCTAACGACCAGAGCTGCCATCTAAGTCACGTAAATACAAAACATGTTGCATTCCAAATGCTATAGGTGTCACATTCGCGAAAGTTATAACTATTGGCATTGTAAATGACAAAGCCATCAATTTAGCAATTTTAAAAACCAACAAATAAATAAAATATGTCATTTACAAGACCAATAACTCCAACTTTTCTAATGCGAGACCTATTGCATTTCCAATGCTTGTTTTAGAGGTAATTCTCAACGTTGACCCAACTGTAATGTAATACGAGAAAAACCTGTCATCCTACTTTAATGGGGGTTTTCGTTTCTGTATTGCAGTCTCTGTTTTGTTACCTTCCAAAGAAATGGGTTCTATCTGTCTTCAGAAATGTGCTATAAATATTGCTTCAAGAGGTAACATTTGAAGCCTAGGCCACTCTACTCTGGTTTTATTCACCTATTACTGTAACACGTGAGTAAAGGTTTCTTCTGTGTAATAGAACACGCAGGCAGCTCGGGTAGTGCGGCTGTCACGTGGCTGTCCCGCCTGTCTTCTCTGCGCATGCGCTGTAGTTGAGACACTATTCCGCGCATGCGCAGCACCTCCGAATCTGCAGCAGGAGGAGCTGAAGTCTGAGTCATGCTTGCAGGCTGCAGTACTTGAGCGTTTCCAAAGAAGGTCGACGGGTTCTTCGTTTTCCCTCTTTACTCTCTGTCCAATTGCAGCTCAGACTCCTCGTACTCACCGGTGAATTTGCAATTATAAGCAGGAAAGGAATGTCCCGCCAGGAACCCGCCACTGTAAGTAATACTTTGCATAGAAAAAGGTATGAAGACACCATATGTTATTCTGAAGCCACGCAGAATAATGTGTACATGCGAGTGGTTGGCCTTTAACCACGAAAATAGTCACAATGTCATTTGCTGCCTGTCATATGCAGAGCTCTCAAGTGCCCATTTTGTTCATGCGTGACATTCGGGGTCCTTCATAGCAGTGTTATGCGTGACATTGCCTTGAAGGCGTGACATTGTAAGTTACGCTTAGAGGTTAAATTCAGACCTTGGTTTAAGGAGTCTCATCATGCTATTGCTACAGGCTTCCCATCTATGCAAAGGTTGTACTGTAAAAGCCACCATGTTGTAAGGCCTGCCCAGTCTGAAGTTTTCAACCGACGAATCTGAAATGGAGGTCAGAACTGAAGCAGATTCCTCCAATGCCTGTTTCTGATGGAATGATGCCATAACATATGGGCATTAGAAATGTATGCTTAAAGTGGGGCCTCGTTCTTACCCACATAGCTGCCAAGTTTTCAGTTTGCCTATGTGTGGCCTTTCCAGTTATTAGGTGTGCATATATGTGACATATTAAGGCCATATGAGTGACACTTTATCGTGAATGGAATAAAACTAGTTATAACCATAAAATAATTTTCCCGTACTGATTCTCGTGACGATCAGACGTGAGGAGCCCGAAAACTGACTGATTCTGGCCGGTCGTGGTGATTGTGCCAACCGATGTGTTGCCCCCTTACTCACTTTGTATATAGAAACAAAATGGTCCCTGACACAATTCAAAATCACATTTAATGAGAATCTCGTTATTTCAAGTCAATAGATTATAAATCTAAACAAGGGGGGGAGATATATTATTTGCAAACCACAATGCTAAGGCAGCAAACCCAACACATATAATACAAAAAGTCACTTAATACTCAGTCTCTTCTTAGTACAAATGCAAATTTATTTACATATTGATAAAATTAGAAAAAAAGAGGATTGCAAACTGCAGTAAGAAAGGGGGTGCACAAGTGAATTGAAAGGAAAAATAGATTGAAAGACACAGTTAAGATATTTATGTACAACTAAAAATTCAATCTTTCAGTTGGACAACCAAAAAACAACGGGCCTACCCATACATTAATATCTGTATAGTTTGAATAAACAGGGCGGGAACAGGGACAGTGACAATTAGATGGTATAGGCCTCAAGATGAAGGGGGCGTTGTAGTCGACGTTTCGACCCTGGCGCAAAAGGGAAATTCACGACCTCTGCTGCGGGTCTTCTTCAGGACTGGGTACAAGAGGGGGGGTTTGGGGGGGACGGGGGGGAGGGAGAACCAAAGGTAACGTGTAGGGCTCACGTCAATACATCTGGACGGGTCACCTACTGAAGACTTGTAGGTGCAATTCAAGTTTGATTAGATGGTGGGGAGCACGGTAAATTAAAGAATCCCAAAATATTTTTTCAAAAGTATCATTCCTCGTATATTCAAGGTGGTCTAGTAGCTCGCTCACCCATACAAACGTAATGGAACTTAATTCCAAACAAAAGAAGTCCAGTTGGAAGGGGTCCTGGAAATTTTACTTCAGCCCAGAGAAAAAGGGGGGGGAGGGGGGATTCCGGGGACGACGGGCTCAGGCGGCCTTTTAGTCGATATGTCCAAGGCTTGTAGGTGTGTCCATATATATAAACTGTTACCCAGGTCCCTTGACCGATTGGGTTTACCCCATTGGTTTAATGGTCCCTTACTCACTTTGGACCATTTCACCATGGAATGGCCTTATTAATTATTAGATAAGGTGTTCACTGAACGTTAGGCGAAACAAATCAAAGCCTTCGATCAATTTGGTGTTACTAGGGGCTCCAATCTCTTGGATTACTCGAACTGTTCATTTCGCTCAATAAATGTGACGAGCTAATATGCCTATCATATAAAATAAAAAACTTCCAAAAGCATACCGTTTCTTCAGCTAACTTCACTTCTTGAATTACTATTCGCCCTAAAAAGTGTAAAGATTTATCTCACCCTGAAGAAATCCTTTGTAAGGACGAAACCCATTGGCTGTTTTTGATCGCCTTGACTGTGTTTTAAACCTGTATTACAATAATAAAGGAAGAACTTGGAAGAATATATTTGTGGACATGGATTTAAAGATTCCTTTTCCTTGTCTTGGTTAATTAAATGGTGCACCCTGACTTAAGGTTTCAGTTACCCAAGGCACAGGATGGCTTGCCAGCTCTGTCATGGCTTGCCACTTTTCCACTATACCACTATGCAAGAAAACATACATGCACATACAAATACACACAAAAGTTCAAATATTGCTCACTGTTCTGTTTAGTTTACTTTTGCAAAATTCAGGTCATGTAAACATCATTTATTAGCATAACCACTATAATCTGGTACATTAATAGTACAATAGAAGCAAACCAAGCTAAGATTCCCCGAGTTAATTCTGTTGTCAAATTACTTCTCTGGATTGGGCCAAACATTTCACAATAACAGGATAAGGTTTCTCATTATTAGTAGTACTTATTTTCTTTAGCTTAGAAAGTTGAAATCAGTAAGAAACCTGTGATGTTCTAATTATGAACAGCTTTTAAATTACCAACCCACCTTACCATTAACATATATGAAGTCATTAAAAATCAAACAGCATACAATCGCCCAATATATCACTCAGATGAAGGGGATCAAAGACCATCTCTCTGAAGCACAGGGGTATTGAGATGAAGTTATGCAGATTCACAGGGATGACCACTTTGCTTTCTGAGAAACAATATATACACTGCAACCTTAAATTTTAGCATTGTCATGCCCAAAAGCAAACATTTAATGCATTTAGATTGTTTTTGGCATTGTGCCACACTCCAGTTACAAAACACCACTTGAATGCGACAAATAATGAGCAAGTCTTTTTCAAACTGAATAAATGATAGTGTAATTTAATTATGTTTTACTTGTTTATGAAAAACCCTGGTTTTTTATTTCTCCAGAATCTCTACATTATTTAACTTATCTCCTTCTGGCCGATTGCTTTGGAGTCTTACAGAAGAAGGTTGTTGTATTACCGCACTGCTGCTAAAAGCACGGGACGAAGTTTGAAACCAGCAGTTGCTTGGAAGGCAGTTCCATTAGCAGAATAATGGCGTCAGAATCTTTTTTCCGCTCAGCAAATCAGCTTTGCTCACCTTGTGACTTTCACTCAGTGTGAACTTGAGCTTCAGCCTCAGGCACAGAGCTGACAGGACTCTGGGTAGTAAGTTTTTCATAATACTCCTTGTATGATGGATAGCTCCTTTTAAGTGCTACACCACAAGCAACTGGGCTGGAACAAGTCTGACAAAGACGCTGGATCCGATTGAGACACACCAAACACTGGTCATGACGGCACTTGTTATGTCTAGACTAGATTACAGCAGTGGTCTATTTCTCCAGATACTAAAAACACTGCTGTTCGTATGCTCTTGGGCATCCCTAAATTCCAATCCGCGAAACTCAACTCCGTAGTTTGCACTTGCTCCCGGTTGGCCAGTGTAGGATCCTGGCTTAGTATATGGTGCACTCTTATTTAAGTGAAGCACTTTGCCCTAATCCAGACAACCCTTATGGTGATTTTAGTGGTCTTAGACAACCTTAGAATGCTCTCTAAGGGGTAACTGTGGAGAGCAGCCTACAGTCTTGGTCCAGAAGGAGTGTTAAGCAGCTTGTTTTACCAGACCTAATCATGTAGTGTAGGTTAAATGAAAAAGAACCACACAGTGCAGTTATACACATAAGTCGATTCAATTGCAAGAGGTAAGTAAGCACCATACACAGTGGCCTCCTGGGGGAGACCAATCCATACACTTAGAAAGTGGAATGTGAACTGCGACCGAAGTCGGGACTTGGACTAGGAGACTTAGAAGAGCTGGGGACACAAGGAACCAGCCAAAGTAAGTACCCAGGAACCCCACGGAGGCTGTGTGTAGAGTGGAAACACAGCCATGTACACAATACGAGTCAACGGGAAAGTTGTTGCAGTTTTGAAGAAGGGCCCTTCCCAGTGGACCCTGAAGAAACCCAGTGAAAGACAGAAAGTTGCAGAGTCACCCCACCCTTAGATACCCCGGGATACCTACACCAGGGAAGCTAGGTGCATAGATGCGGAGTGACGCCAGAAACCACAGGAGACCGCAATGGAGAACTACAGTAAAGATGCAGCTGGTGAAAACTGTGCAAGAGTCCGATGGAATCCAAAGGTGGATTCTTGAAGAAAAGAACCTGCAAGCAGAGGGGATAGAGTCTATGCCACTGAGAGGTGACCAAGAGGCACGGAAGAGCAATGCCGACGCGATGACTGAAGATGCAGGAGTGATGGCGATGACCTTGTCACTGCAGCTGTGAGGACTAGGTGACACTGAGGAAGAACAGGAGCAGTTCACAAGCTGTCACATGTCGGAAGTCGAGAACCAGGGGTCCGGTGTCTGGCGGGAGCACCAGCAAGCCTTGGCAGCAGCAACAGACGTGGTTACCGATGAAGGAGCAACGTTGGGACCAGCAAGGGCCAAGGGACGCCCTAAGTGCATGAGAGTCAGAGCAGGCCCGAGCAAGCAGGTGAGCCCACTGAAGCAAGAGAAAACCCTCGAGAGGACCCACAGGCCAAATGCACAGGAGTCACAAGAGGACCTCGAGCAGCTCACCAAAGATGAAGGCCCATGGTGCAGAGGATGCTGTGAGGACGATGATCTTGGCAGGAAAAGATACTGGAGGCTGGAGCTTCTTGTAGCCCAAAGATCTCTGGAGTGCAGAGCCAACGGCAAGTCAACTTGGTACACAGGGTTTTGGTCCCAGCGGTTCCGACAAGGGATACTGGCCTCAAAATTGCAGAGAGGACAGGTGTTAGACCTGGTATCATTGGCGTCAGTCTCCCTTACATTTTTTCTGATCTGTTTTGCTGGTTAGATGCTTTGGCACTGTGCCACTGATATTCAGTGCCACAGTGCAAGTGCTCCCTATGTTAAATTGTCATACTAATTAGTGACTTCATGATTGGGTTATTTGATTTACTTGTCAGACCCTAGTACAGTGCACCATGTGTGCCCAGGGCTGGTAATCAAATGCTGCTGCTGGACTTGCAGCACTGGTTGTGCCACCCACAAAAGCAGCATGTAAAGTGTGTCTCAGGCCTGCCATTGCAGAGCCTGTGTGCAGTCTGTGACTGCCATGTCGACTTGGTAACTGCACCTAATTGCCAGTCCCTAAACCTTCCCTTTTCTTCATATCAGACACCCCTAAGATAGGCCCAGAGGCAGGGTGCATTGTAAGTATAAGGTAGGAAATGCCCTAGTGTGTGTGGCATGTCCTAATAGTGAATTACAGCCATTTTTGTTTTTGACTATTGCATGGCTACCTGTTTCCCATAGGCCAGAATGTGCAGTTTGATTATTACATCTTATAAACTTAACTGACTCAGGGAACATGGTAGAAATTCGAGTTTAGTATGCCTGAACTCTGAATCAAATACATTTTTAGTGAAGTTGGTTTTAACATTCTGTGTTTGAAAATACCACTTTTAAAGAGTAAGCATTTTCTTGCCTAACTATCCAAGCCTGCCTCTGCTAGGTTGTGTATTCCTTGTCTGGAGTTTGAGTGACAGGGGGTGGGGGATTCCAGGAGACAGAGTGAGTCAGCAGAGTGCTGAATAGAGAGATCCACATCTAGATGGATGGGAGGAGTTGCACCTGGGACCTGAATAAATAGGGCTGTGCCTTCCCTCCACAATGCTGGCTCTACCTCCTGTCGTGTGCCTGATGTCCCTGGCCTTCACTGTGAAAGGAAAGAAGGAGGCTTGTCAACAAAGTGCTCAGGACTGACCAGAACTGGTTTGGACTAGGCAGGGGCCTCTCTGCCTTCAGAGTACAAAGAGAATTTGAGTATAAATATGGGGACCCAAACCCCAAGAATTTAGGTCACTTCTGGGAACAAGACAAACCTTTTGCCAAGGAGAACCAAGGAAGCTGCAGGAGTTTGGACTGCCCCTCTGCCAGTATGCTGTTTGCTGGGTTGTCGACCCCCTCGACCCCCTCTTCACTACAGGAAACTCCATCACCTTCAGCCACACCACCGAACTCCCATGGACCGACCATCGTTGCGTCCACTTCACCTTCAGAACACCCACCATCCACAGACACCAGCACCTGCTTCCACAAAGAAACTGGACCAAAATCACCGATGACCAGCTCACCTCCTCACTCAACAACTCCACCCCAACCATCGCGGAAAACGACGACCCCAACACCGGAGCCCGAACCCTGCATAGATGGATCTCGGACAGCACCAACACCATAGCCCCCCTCAAGAAAAACAACAATACCCATGCCAAGAAAGCCAGATGGTTTACCACCGAACTTCGAGAGTCCAGGCGCACATGCCGCCGCCTCGAAAAGGCCTGGAGAAACACCAAATCCACAGAAGCCCACAACAACTTCAGAGCCGCCACCAACGCCCACCATCAACTCATCAGAGAAACGAGGAAAAAAGCGATTGAAGACAGAATCTCCACCCACGCACACAACAGCAAGGAACTCTTCAGCATCATCAAGGAGTTCGCCCAACCCACCAGCGAGTCTACCGACATCCCTCCCTCACAAGACCTCTGCGACAAACTCAGCATCTTTTTCCACCACAAAATCAAGAGCATCTACGACAACTTCGACGAAGACAACCAACACACTGAACCCTCACCAACCACCCCCGACACCCGGAAACCAGTGATTGATGACTGGACAGCCCTCACCACCGAAGACACACTGAAGACAATGAAGTCAATCCACTCAGGGGCCCCCACGGACCCCTGCCCCCACCACATCTTCAACAGAGCCGCCAACACCATCGCACCCATGCTCCGCCAAACCATCAACTGCTCCCTGGCGACCGCCTCATTCCCCGACGACTGGAAACACGCCGAGGTCAACCCCCTCCTAAAGAAACCCTCAGCGGACCCCACCGACCTCAAAAACTACAGACCCATCTCCCTGCTCCCGTTCCCAGCGAAAGTCATCGAGAAAGCCATCAACAGCCAACTCGCCACATTCATTGAAGAACACAACATCCTCGACTCCTCCCAATCCGGCTTCAGAAAAAACCACAGTACGGAAACCGCCCTCCTCGCCGCAACAGACGACATCCGCACCTTACTGGACAAAGGAGAAACAGTAGCCCTCATCCTCCTCGACCTATCAGCGGCGTTCGACACAGTCTCCCACCGCACCCTAATACGCAGACTCTACGATGCAGGAATCCAGGACAAGGCCCTCGACTGGATCTGCTCCTTCCTCTCCAGCAGGACGCAGCGTGTCAGACTCCCCCCTTTCCTCTCAGACCCCACACCTATCACCTGCGGAGTCCCCCAGGGCTCCTCCCTCAGCCCGACGCTCTTCAACGTCTACATGGCTCCACTTGCCCCCATCGTCAGAACCTACGGACTCAACATCGTGTCATATGCAGACGACACCCAGCTCATCCTCTCCCTATCCAACGAGCCCAACACCGCCAGACGCAACTTTCGAGAAGGCATGGAAGCCGTCGCCAAATGGATGAAAAACAGCTGCCTACAACTAAACACCAACAAAACAGAAGTACTCATCATGGGCCCAAACCCCGACGCCTGGAGTGACACCTGGTGGCCCACCGCCCTCGGAAACCCGCCAACCCCCACAGACCACGCACGCAACCTGGGAATCATCCTGGACTCCGAGCTCAAAATGGACCGCCAGATCAACTCTGTCTCATCTTCCTGCTTCCACACCCTCCGCCTCCTTCGTAAGACCTTCAAATGGATCCCCCTCGAACACCGAAAGACAGTCACTCACGCCCTGGTCACCAGCAGACTCGACTACGGCAACGCACTCTACGCCGGAATAAACAAAAACCTCATCCGCAAGCTACAGAACATCCAGAACGCCGCCGCAAGACTGGTCCTCAACCTGCCAAAACACTGCCACATCTCCCAGCACCTGCGCACACTCCACTGGCTCCCCGTCGAGGCGAGAATCACCTTTAAGATGCTCACCCACGCACACAAGGCCCTCCACGGCACCGGACCAGCATACCTGAACAGTCGACTCAAATTCCACGCACCCCAAAGGACCCTACGATCAGCCCAGCTTTCCTACGCTGTGGTCCCCCGCACCAGAAAGACCAGATCGGGAGGCCGCTCCTTCTCCTTCCTCGCGGCCAAAGCATGGAACGCCCTTCCGCTCCACCTCAGACAGACAACATCGCTCCCCATCTTCGCAAGAAACCTCAAAACCTGGCTCTTCGACAGACCCCCTCCTTGATGGAATGGAACCTGCACCCCCCCCCCCCCAAACCCCCCCCCCACCCCTAGCGCCTTGAGACCCTTACGGGTGAGTAGTCACGCTTTAACAAACTCCTGATTGATTGATTGATCTGCAGTGGTCTCTTCATTGCCAAGGAAAGGAGAAGGAACTTTTTAAGAACTTTCATCATCTTGCAGAATATTACTCAGAGGGCTTGATTTGAGCTTGCCTCCTGACCGAAGTCTCAGGGATACCAGACTTCCCCCCCTTCTGTTTGCCTGCACCTGGAACTTGCTGTTCTAGTGCTACAGATGGAATCTGCAATACCGACGCCGGCGAGTGATGCCGGAATCTGCACCGAAGTCGTGAGCGCTGCTCCAACTTGCAACGTGGACCCAACGACGGCCGCCGTGCCACATTGACGCCAGCGAACAACATCGTAAGCTTGCCATAGCCGTGAGCGCTGCTCCAACTTGTGACGTCGGACCGACGCCTGCTGCTCTGCCGCATCGACTCCGAAGCCGACATCATCATTGAGCCGATCAAGAATCCATCGCCATTGTGACATCGTACGGAACCGTGGTTTCGGCGCCACGTGATGTCACCTCCTCTCCGGTCAGGAACCAACGCCTCCCCTGCCTGCGCAAGGATCCAGGTCCCGACGCATCATCTCCCCGAAGCAAGGAACTGACGCCGCAACGCGCCAACGACGCCGCAGCTCCCCGACGCCGTGATCGGTCTTTGTTTTCGCTTTTCCAAGGTACTGTCTATGTCGGTCTGTTTTTACTCCGGGCCCGATGGAGTGCACCTCGCGGTCGGCGCCGTACTTTGGGATTTCTTTGATCTTGACGTCATGATACCTCACGTTGGGGTTATTTTTTGATAAAGACTATTTTTAAGTGAATAACCTATTTTCGAACAATTCCTACCATCTTGAAGAATTCTTATTGATTACCTTATTGTAGATTTTTTGTCATTTATGGTCTTTTGATAAGTCTATATAAGGAATACTTATTTTTATAAAACCTGTATGTTGTCCATCTGTAGTGTTTTCACTGTATTACTGTGTATATTCACAAATGTGTACCTCCGACTGGCCTCTCCAAAACTCAAGGGAGCCACATTTGGGATCTGAGTTCCCCCCACACCCACTTTTGGTTGGGATTTAGGGGTCCCCACTCTGTTGGGATCTGTCACTTCCTCCAGCTAAATGTGGCACACAACAGATGCAGAAGGAACCCCTGCTGGGCTCTCAGACATTGCCAGCAGTGTCTCATACCGGCCCGTCATGGGTAGAGCTCCAGTTAGGATGGAAGGACAACAGTGCATAACCTTTGGCGTTCTTCGTTTTCAAACTTGTCAACAATGATTTGCGGTATCTGTGTATGGTCCACAGGTTTTCTTTCCTACTTGATTCTGGCATTCATTTTCTACCAATGCGCATTATGGATCCTGGCCTTCGTTAGCCATCCGGCTCATGATGCTCGAGAGGACGCATGTTCATGGGTTCTAGCTGCAGCCATCTATCTTAAAGCTAAGAAAGAATAATCATACATTTCCTTTCTTTCAAACAAAAATGGATCTGGTCCAACAAAATAGTTCCATTTTATTCATACTTTGAAAATATTAAATAGATTTATGCTTTTCAGAAAGTAATAAAGACTATTGCTCTCAACCTTCTAAGTGTATTGGAAATTGATGGTTGTCAATGACAGCTCTGATTAAAGAAATTGAATTCTTGAAGCTTTACAAGGGAATGCATGGGGGGAGCCCGCGGAGCCTGACCGTGTTTTGAACTTGTTCTATGAAATTTACCATGGCCCTTATTGTTAATCTTGAAGCACTGCTTAAAGAATCAGTATCAATATTAGACTGAAGCATTAATAGTGCTGATTCTAAAAGAGGGCGATGAGCTCTAGGAACCTTTAATGGGTGTCCGTATTCAATTCAGATTTTGTATAAACATATTTACCAAAACCTGCTCTATCCCTACTAATCAATAATTTTTCTTCAAGAGTAGATTGTTAAATTACAACACCAGACTGTTTTGTTATGCCTGACGTGCCACTAAATTATTTTCAATCCTTTTTTTGGCTGGGACAAAGTACGGTGGTCTTTCCTCATTGAAGATAAAATTATATCAAGGTCATAATTTAAAGAACATTTCATCATGACATAGTTAACCGTTCCTCTTCCTTGAACCGTCCCTTAACCCCCTTACCCCCACGTATAAATATCTTTCTTTTTGGAACCATATGCCTTACCTTAAGCTTATTTTTTGGTAATCATCATTCAAGTAAAACATGTGTTTTCTAGCTCTTTCGAGCATTTTCACCCTCATAAAACAGATGAGTTTGGCTAACTGGTCTTCTCGGTTTTGTTGAAGGCAGTGGACAACTTAAAACATATGTTGTACGATTATGAAAATATATACCACTGCTTGCCACACGTTCAAATAGTAACTAAATGCAGTTTTAATATAAAAATATCTGCAGTGCCTCTTTAGTCTTGCTTAGATATTTTTTGCTGAAAAATTAAAGTTCATGTTAATAATATGTAGTTTATAGAGCGCACGGCTACCCCCAACGGGGGTGTCCCGGCGCTGAATGGAGATAGATGGAGAAGGAAGTCAGTACCATGGAGCCCTCTGAAATCTATCATTGACTGAAGAGCCTTGTCTTTAATAACTTGCGGAAACTGGGTTCCGAGGGGGCCTTTCTGATTTGCAGGGGAAGGGCATTCCAGAGAACCGATGACGTTACTGCGAATGAGCGTCCGCCCATTCTGGCTTTGGCAAAACGTGGAGTGACAAGAAGTTCAAGGTGGTTGGACCTTAAGTTTCTAGTATGGTGTGATTTGTAAATTCTTTTTTGTAGGTAGTGGGGGCCTTTACCATTTATTGTTCTAAACGCCAGGGTTATCGAGAGATGTCTTACTTTTGTTAGATTTGCTGTTAAAACTGCTGTCCAAATCAGTCCTCTGCAATTCTAAAAATGTAGACATTGACAAGTTATCGGTTCAAGCCTGGTGGGTATTAGTGTGTATGTGTAAAAGTGACGGCATGATGTTGGGCAATCCTTGTCTGAGAAATATTAAGGGGAGTGAGCTCTGAAAGATTCAAAATTGGAAACCACCTAAGCAAGGAATCCACCTAGGTTAGCCAGAGAATAGGAGTTGAAATGAGCATGAAAATGTCTGCTATACGCAGTTTCACCCTTCAGTTACATCTGATTTTGAGGCCATTAGTGAAAAACAGGCTGGTTTGGTTGTCTCATTATCTTTCTCTTTCTATCTTTTTCTTTCCATTTTACTCTACCTGATATCAAACAGCATCTAGTTTGATAGCAACATACTTCAGTACTTTGACAATAAATACAAAAATACCTAAAACATTTTTGGATAAAAGACCTACTTTTCTTAGCCTTCTGACTCTAGGAACTAAGATTACAAATCGTGTCACAACACAGTCACCAATATGCCTTTCTTGCCCGGATGCTTGGACTATTGGGTACACTAACTGAGCCCCCCATCAAGCCTTTTTCATAGTTCAGTCAGTGTCTGAGCTTTATAGACTTTAGATTCTGCCACCTTTAATACTAGATGATTTAACACGATTCAGCCATGAAGTATACGGTATATGTTCCCACAAAGTAACAAACTCTTCAGTGGAGTGCACAAACCAGTTGGGCCGAGTGATGTATTTCTTTGTTTGCTAATTTGTGCCATCAATAGGAGATCGATCTTGATGGTGTGAAGAAAGAATGTGCATTTTGGCTACGAATGGGAACAAATCATGGTTCATATCTGACACCATTGGTATACTCCCATCGCATAGGACTTGTCACCCAAGAGCAGGAGGAAATAATACTGTTGTTACATGAATACATTTGTTCTGTATCATGCTTAATTGTTCAGTTTCTGCGAATGACACAAGTGTTCATAATATTATTCCTTTTTTCAGGTGCCGCTTACGTTCCAGGATGTTGTTGCCTGTTTCTCACACGAGGAGTGGGAACTTTTACACAAATGGCAAACGGATCTTTATGCAAATCTCATGAAAGAAATTCACCAAGTATTGATGATACTGGGTAAAGTTCTACTGAATGGTTTATGAAAAGTTTGCAAAACCTTTAAAGTATTGGACACCTTGTCATTTATTTGGCTCTCATGGTAGTTTGTGTGTAGCTTTTTGACTAATGAGGGTAATTCCTTTATTGACCGATCCAAGATGTGAAGCAAATTACTTTATGATCGTCCATGTAAGCCATGAATCAGAATGTCTCTTGTTGAATCACTATGGCTTCAGACTTCAGTTTGTGCAGTAAATTCCTATTTCCTTTAATGATCCATGCATCAATGGCAGAATATCTGGATGTGAAGTATGTGGGTGCTTTATGTGCGAACAGTGGTTCTGCCTCAGGATATGATTAAATGCTTAGTTGTTGCATTGGTTATCTACAGAATGTCTAGAAGGGCTTTAGTAGGATCCTAAAAAGAAGTTTATGAGACCAGATTCCCATTTCAGTCAATGCATAGACTATGTCCAGAGGAGCGACTGTATAGTTACAGGTGCTAATCTCTGCAGTTCTTGGGTTACTTCTTTTGCTGGATTAGAGAGGTCTGGCAGGTGCATTGGTACACAGTTGGCAAGAGACAGCAAGGCCGCTTATTGTCTCACCTGCTTTGAAAAAAGGTAGACTAAAGGTCTCATCTGAAAGAGTTGTGTCAGGGGAGGCCATCTCCTCTTCCTATGATGTAGACTTTGCAGGCATGGTTAGCACTACAAGTTAGACTTTGTTAGATTAGATCTTTTGTCTGCTGCTGGTCTTCAAGTGGTAAGTAGAAAGTCTGTCACTTTTGTGTTGGGTTTGTGGGGAGGAAATGTGTTGCATCCGCTTCTGAAGCTATCCCATTCAATCCATCGGATGGCCTTCTCAGATAAATTAGCCCATCATCAGTATATTTTAGCCTCCATCGATCTCTTATCCTTCAGGACACCTCTAAATAGCCATATTTTCTCTCATGACATCTCCTTTCTTGCTCCTCTCTCGCTTTACCCACTCCTCCCAATCCAATCCCCCCACTACAATGTCCTCCCCAATGCCCACCCACACCGTGAAAATGGTTGCAGACTCCACTGAAACTCTGACCTTGACCCTACCATGACCACCAAGTCCTGGCTGATTGTTTTGAATTATTTTGTGTTTATTGTTAATTTGGATTAATATTTGCCCCTGCATATCTAATTTGCAATAATAAAATGTGCATATAAATTCCTCCTGTTATAGTTCGATCCCAAAGGAATCTGCTTGTTGCGATGTCTGTCACCGCACGAGAAGTTGGGCACTCTTCATTTCTTTAATCCCACTTGTTAGAAATGTTTTTAATTCTGACCTTACTCAGGGAGCTATTGATCGCTTACGTATTTCCTTATATTTTTTTTAACCAGGTCCTGTGATCGCAACCTCTGTCTTTTCATTAGGCGTGAAGGAAAAGCAAGGCCTGTGCTCCTCAAATGATGAGAACTCTGACGGAGGACACAGTGAAGACCATTCCCCAAGTGAGTAAGAATAGTACAGGTGTTTTATCAGTAATCTGGCAGGGCATTCCAAAGTCATAAACGTTTGCATTGATTCTCGCTCAGAGAAGCAAGCAAAAACATAGATAGATGTGCACTAGAACAGAACCCTATACGTTCTGTACGAGAGACGGTTGGGATGATCTTCTCTCTCTTGATCCTGATTATCTGATATTTTCTAAATGTTCTAATCTATATTAATATAATCTCACAATAGGGGTTCTAGAGGGAGGAATTATTACCATCCACGGTACCACACTACAGGATCTGAACTCACAAAAAAGTAACCAGATAGTGGACCCAAGCTACTCACCAATGAATGAAAGTGAGGGGGGAAGGGACAGACGCACACATTTGTTAAGACGAGAACCCTCACTCACCCTAAGGTGACATGCTTCATCAATGGGCTCCCTCTTGCACACTGGGACTGCAAGGTACCCAGTGTGGGCTACAACTCCCCCGCATGAGAGGAGCATGAGGTGTTTTATGTCATCCAATGTAGGGCAGAGTGAGGGGCAGAATGCAAAAAATGTTTTACATGTGAATTAAAACTGTCTCCTGGTTGACAGGGTCATTCCTTTATTGATGTCCCCAGTGGATAGATTAAAATAAGCTCAGTGAGAATAGGGATATAGATGTTCCCTATTAGGATAAGGTCAACATGTTTCTGCCTCTATATACTGAAAAGGTTCTTAGCATTCTTCAGGACTGTTCACTATGTCACTCCACTTGATTTGTGTGAAAAATGTATAAGAAAGTTATCATACTTTTACTGCTATGGATATTGTCAGTGGTACCAGCCAGTAGTCAGGTCCACATTCAATTGGAGACTACCAGTCAACATCCACCTTCATAAGTCCTTTAGTAGTAGGTGTCAGGGCTCAGGGAAAGTGTGCAATGGAGGTGATGCTACAAGGGAATGGAGAGATGCGCAGGAATCAGAGATGACTGGGGAAAACACCAGCGTACAGGTGCAGGGTCATATCACCCCGCTGCATGCCTGGTCCTGGAAAAAGGTTTTGATACCCTATCCTGGCCATATCTCTTTGCTGAGCTCCGATATATGAAAGCGGATCCAACATTGCAGGCACACACACGACTAATATATACATACCCTACATCCAGAGTCCGAATTGGACGTCACATCTCCCTCCCTTTCATATATACAGGAAAACCCGACAGGGCTGCCCTCTCTCGCCTCTCCTCTTTGCCCTAGCTATGGAACCATTAGCGATCCGCCTGTTGAGGGAGGGCAGAGACTGTAGTATTCCATTATCGGGCAACACCCTCAGCGTATCCCTTTACGCCGACGACCAATTACTGTACGCACGGGACATTACAATAAACCTCACGCCCATCCTCACTACCCTAACAGATTTTGCCGCAGTTTAGGCCTTAATGTTAACTGGGCAAAATTCTCTATCGACTTAGTGCCGACCTCCCCCCACAAACGTTACCAATGGGAAATGCCAACCTTACCTGGTAATTGCATTCCCCGATACTTAGACGTCCGAATATACCACACCCCCCAGGGTGGGCAATCACGTAAAGCATTGGCAGGCATCCGAACATCCATTGGGTTCTGGCGTACTCTCCCATTATCCTCCTTGGGGGAAGATTACACTGACCAAAATTATCATAGACCGTGTCTCTTATTCTATTTTGCGAACCTCCCAATCATCCCCCCCTTCTCGTTCTTTCAGGAAATGAATACTCAACTATGCACACTCATATGGGGGAGCGAGTGCCAACAGGTCTCTCTGGCCAAAATGCAGCTACTGATAGAAACTGGCGGATTAGGAGCCCCCTCATTTGAAGCTTATTTCCTGGCAGCTCAGCTCCAGTGGCATCCACGCTGGACAGTGAGGCGCACATTGGAGGAAACCGCCGTGGGCGCAGGACCAATGCCCATGGCGGTATTTCAATTCATGCTCTTGCCAGGCTACCACCCCACAGCGATCCACTCCCTACAAGTGCAAATAGCACAGTCCTGTATATCCCGCATTCATCAACTATCCAAAGAAACCCCATCATATACCCCTTTGCTACCCCTTGTGGGCCTACCTAAAGGTCAAGAACACCACACCTCACGCACTCTCAAACTCTGGACTGACCATTCAGTTATAGAAGAAGGATACCTCTTTGCAGATGGCCAGCTAATCTCCTTCGACGATCTAGCAGAGGAGTATTAACTTCCCCTGGGGTAATTCATCTTGCATAGGCAAGTGCTCTTCGACTGTCCCCACACCTGGCAAGTAGTTGAAAACGTACCATCGACACACCGAGTCATTTATACCATTTTACAAATGGGACCCGGGCGTCATATAATTACATGGATATATAAATCCATATGCGAGCTGACAGCTACCCACCTACGCCACCAGTGGGAAGAAGAGTTCCGAAGGCCATTACATAACAGAATGGGAAGAAGCGATGGAGTTCCCGAAAAAGGTCTCCTGCAACACCCATTTTAAAAATATACCAATTCTACGTACTGCATTGTGCCTACGTAATACCTCACCGCCTCCAATGCTACTATCCGAAAACACAATTTGCATGTCCCAGATGTTATACCCCTAATGCGACATTCCATCACATGTTCTGGAGTTGTCCAACGCTACAATCATATTGGGGCACAATCCATAACACGATACGCGAAACAACAGCACTCAAAAATATAAACACATGGGACGCCTGCGCTCTAGGTATAACCCGGTGTCGTTAACACCACAAAGTACAGATGAGATTTGCATCTCTAACTCTTCTCTTGGTGAAAAGCGTGATCGCTATGCATTGGTGTGCACCAGCAGGCCCCCCGCTGACACCCTCTGATATGAAGAGGCCAGGGGAATACCCAAATAACCCATCTCCATGCAGTGGGTGATACTCCTCCACGACTTCAAACAAATTACCACTAGTACTACATCGCTGCACATATCTCAAGAACCAACAGACACCCTGTCCACAACCACCCGCCATACCGTCTCCTACCAGATCCAGGAGCAATACTCGACCAGAGAATGACCATATTCAACCCCCACTAGTACACAAACACCAAATGCTTAGATAGTACCCAACCCCGACATCTCCCAATACTCCAATGCTGCATACCCACACCCAGCTCCATCTCTGCTATTCACATGTGTACTCTGCACAACGTACCCCCAGTTCATACCCGACCACCCATGTTTGATGAAAGTTAATCCCCCCATACAGTTTGCACTAATAGTGCGCCACCATACATCAGCTCATTAGAATGAAGCAGTCAAGGGTTCACAACAAGAGCATGATAGACCTAACACAATACACCCAGAGCCACGGCACTTATTGGTAGCACAACACTCTCTAACACTGGGAACACTAGCATTGTGAAACCCATTGTATGTATCAGTATATGAAATTGCTCCACATAAAAATATTGTATCATTCATTTGTCCTAACTGCAAACTATATGTGTGTGATGAAAATCAAATAAAAAGTTTTAAAAAAATGAGATACTCTACATGCAGATCAGAGAAACACTGGGCCAATCGAAAAAAAAAGGAGGGATTGTCATGGCAAAAGAGGAGGGAAAAGACGGGACCCTGTGGCTGACTGGTACAATCAGGAATATAGGAAGGACACGGTTAAGCTCCTACAGGCAGTGAAATCTAAGATCCACCCAGATGTGGTGGCATGTAGAACCAGATACAGACAGGCATTAGATTATGCCAAGAAACAATGGGAATGTTCACGGTGGTCCTTTCTTCATGGTGCCGTGGCAGCTAAGGACAATAAGTCCTTTTGGAAGAAAGCAACCCTTTGTTTGAATGGACCAAAGTCTGCTCTAGAGTTTACATTACAACCGGAAGAGTAGGCGTCCCACTATAGGGGTCTGTATACTCTTGGAAACAAGGAGAACGAGGAGAATGTAGGCATGAGGGAGATTGTTCCTTCCGGCATTGTAGAAGCTCTAGAAATATCTCCTGAAGAAACCCATGCAGCTATTAGCTCCTGCATCTCAGCCAGAGCTCCTGCCCTGATCGAATTCCTAACGATTTATACAGAGAAGACTTTAAAGTTTGAGTCCCCTACATTAATATGCTAATCAATGCTATACTCTCGGGCATGGGAATTCCTCCCTCCTGGAATTCAGCCGAGATCATACCAATTCATAAGAAAGGAGATAGGACAAATCCGGGTAGTTATAGACCCATTCGTTTAATTGACTCTGTGCAGAGGATTTTCTGCAAGCAGTTATTGGCTCGTATCCAGGATTGGATCTTAGAAAAAAATATCCTGTCTGACTACCAGGCAGGTTTTCGTGCCAATATCAGTACCTTGGACCAGGTCTTCCGCTTCCTTTGTATTTATTGGAAATAAGTCTTTAGTAAAGGGGGAAGCTGTACTTACCCTTCATGGATCTGCTTATGGCTTTTAACTTGGTCCCTCGATGAAAACTTTGGAAGATGTTGCCACAGTTGAGAATTCCTCTAAATGTATTGGATATTCTTATTCGGCTACATTTAGCACATAAAGAAATAGTTAGATAGGGGGAGGAGGGACCATTAACCGCGCTCTTAATGATAAACCAAGGAGTCAGAAAGGGTGCATGTTAGCACCTATCCTTTTCTCGCGATTTATTAATGGGGTAGTAGGTTTTTGTGATAGGGATGGGTGTGACGCCCCAAAGGTCGGAAAGAGAAGAGCGCACGCTCTACTGTTTGTCGATGACACATTATTAATATCAAAGTCTCCCCAAGGGCTCCAACAGCTATTAAATGATTTTAACCTTTTCTGTGACGAGCGTGGTTTGGAGCTCAATGATGCAAAAACAAAGTATATGATATTTTCCAAGGGTACTTCGAAGCGACGTATGTATGTAGAGGACCATACTATTGAATTAGTTTCTGTTTTTAATTTTTGGGGAATTTGCTTAACACCAAATTTATGTTGGGCCCCTCATGTAGAGAAAGTACACTTGTCCCTAATCCAGCAGACTGCCCACGTAAATAAGATCCATAGAAGTACGGTGTCTAGGAAATTGTTCCATTAAGCAAATGGGGTATGACCCAGAAAGAGTCAAAGGACCTGGGTATCGTATAGTATAGAGAACAAAGTGGTCCTAGGCACAATTATCTAGTACATTTCAATGCAATATTCATTTTTTCATATAAGTAATCTTTAAAGGATTCAATCCTAAAATGGAAAAAGCAAAACAACAAAAAGCCAAATGTGTATGCAGTCCCAGCACAAAATGATATATATATACCCAAAAGCAATTATTACCACACTGAGTTTTGTATGACAAAATAAATTCACATTTTATTTCATATTAATATATACATGTTTATAAAAAACAAGAATAGGGAAGTTCTGCCAGTGCAGTAGAAAGTGCATAAAGGTGTGCTCAAGTGAGACAAGAAAAATAAGGAAAAGAAAATTCGAACAGTTTAAAAGAAAAGCTAAGGTTCTATTCTCAGTGTTGAGCCTGCCCCTCGTATATTGTTCATATCATTCCGTTATAATATTTCACATGGCGGGGGAAAGGGTGCAGGCGTCAGAAAGGGTGGGGATTGTCGATTTTTCAACCCTAGCGCTGTTGAGGGAGGATCAACGCCTCACCTACGGGTCTTCCTCAGGACGGACAGAGGAAAGGGGTGGGGGGAACCTAGACTGCAGAGACAGCGTCCCAAAAAAGAATGGGGGTAGCTACCAATTAATGGTGTGCTCAAATATTCCAAAAGTTAAACATCTGATGTAAAAACTCAGCCTTGCATGGAGAGGTTACTAGGGAATGTATCCAAAAGGAATGTATCCAATTCACCAAAGGTGATGTTCGAAATGTGGCAACCCAATAGGGAGCAAAATGTACTATTGTTTTATGCGAGCGTAGTCAAAACGCCAATCCTTTGATTCCAAAGTGTGGTCCTGTAGTAAATACACGCGACCTCCTAACCGGGTGCCATCACATCATGTAGGTTCCCCCACCCCTTCCCTCTGTCCGTCCTGAGGAAGACCCGTAGCTGAGGGGTTGATCCTCCCTCAACAGCGCTATGGTCGAAACGTCGCCGATCCCCACCCTTTCTGACACCTGCACCCTTTCCCCCGCCATGTGACCTATTATAACGGAATCATATGAACAATATACGAGGGGCAGGCTCAACACTAAGAGAATAGAACCTTAGCTTTAGTTTTAAACCGTTCGAATTTTCTTTTCCTTATTTTTCTTGTCTCACTTGAGCACACCACTTTGCACTTTCTACTGCACTGGCAGAACTTCCCTATTCTTGTTTTTTATAAACATGTATATATTAATATGAAATAAAATGTGAATTTATTTTGTCATACAAAGCTCAGTGTGGTAATAATTGCTTTTGGGTATATATATATAATTTTGTGCTTTTTCCATTTTAGGATTGAATCCTCTAAAGATTACGTACATGCAAAAATGAATATTGCATTGAAATGTACTAGATAAATTGTGTCTAGGACCACTTTGTTCTCAGTACTATAGGAAATTGTTCCAGCACCAGAAATATATAATACTAAAGCCACAGGAGCTGTTATGTATGGAGCAGAATTGTGGGGTAGCTGGAACAATGAATGTCTCTCCGCCACAGAACATCGTTTTATAAGATCACTTCTCAACTTACCAGCAGTACTCTCCTGACTCCTATTTTTCTCCATTTGGCTCAAAGAAAATTTGTTCACATGTTGGACTATAAGTACTTATTGTTTTGGTCTCGCCTATGAACGATTGAGGAGCTCGCTCCCGACCGAGTGGCTATTAGGGATCTTATGACACAGCCTAAGATAAGTACAATCCCCTGGTTTTGCACCTTGAGGGAATTATTGAGAAATTGGGGTTGGAGAAATATTGGTCAAGACTGGAGAAGCTGTGTTCGTTTAGGAAGAGTAGGGTAAAAGCTATTTATTGGGAGTTTATCCTGGTGAAGGGTGTGCCAAATCTTATGGGCTCACTTACTCTAGAGCTCATGGATTTCAAACCCCTCCCGCTCTTTGAGGAAACTATCAATGAAATTGTTCCACCTCTTGCATGGAAACTGTTCCTCCAATTCAGATACGAGACCCTCCCAACCAAATTGTTTTATAGCAAGTGGCAAAGTAATGTATCCTCTGGTGGGAAATGTCAGGCCTGCAAAAGAAGTTCCGAATCCTTAGTCCATTTTTATTTTTGTGCCCGTTGCCCGTATTACAAGAATTTAAGGGATACGTGGATTATTCCCTTGTGTAGGCTCATTGGACCTGGTCACTATCTAGAGGTGCCTAGAATCCTTAGTACAGAAACCCATAGAGTAGAGGTCTTTGGCCTAGCAAAATTCCTGTTAGCTATATGGATCAGACGTTGAAAGTGTATTGTATAATAATTTTTATATTGCAGATTTTTTAATAATATATATTTTATATAGATGATCTGTACTTTGATTTGGGTTTTATTCTCACATGGCATTTTAAGTGTTTTATAGAATTCTTGATTATTATTTTATCTTTTCATAATCATCTTGGCATCTGTAACTATGGATGTATGTATTTGGCTGTGATGTACTTTTGAAGATCTTTGTGATCAAAATAAAGTTATAATGATAATGTATAATCTGTTTCCCAACAGAAATTAAAATTGCAGATTATATCCTGACAACATTTGCAAGGCATTTAAGATTGCTGTTAATTTCAGAGCTTGATCTGAATCTTGGAGAATCTATAGTCCAGATGTAAAAGAATTTGATTTTTCTCATCCCTTTCATGAGTTTTTAATCTATAATTGATTAAAATTGTTACCTGTAAATGGCTTACGGCAAACAAAATTAGAACTTAGATCCATTTTTATTTCTGATAATACTCTTGTGATAACAGCTGCAGATTTCAATATGTATGGGAACCCCAGTGGGAGACAGATTTAATAACTATATTTTTTCAGATATCTTTACAAAAGAAGTGATTGATTTTACAAATGATTTTGTTTTATTAAGTAACACTGTTGACACTTCTGTATCAGATAACTAGGATTTGCATAAGACTGCAATAAGAGTATTTATTACAACCTGAGTTGCTAGCAAAAGGGAGGGTTTTCATGCTTCTTGTACTGCTCTATTAAATCAGATTAATTGTTTAGATTACTTATATTACACATTCCCTGCATCTAGTATGTTACTTGATTTAATTGATGCAAGGATTGAACTAAATAAAATAACTACACAGAATGCAAATTATATTCTTCCTAATGTCCACTTTAAATATTATGGCAACCTTAATAAAGTTGGTAGATTGGTGGTAAATAAATTGAAAAATAAAAAAAAATAGTGGCTTAGTTTAAGATAATCAAACACAAGGAGATGATGGACGGAGTGCTGACAATGTTCAAACACTCACCCCCAGTCACAGATCTGGGTTGAATCTGTTATCATTCTTTAGCTCACTTTGCCACCCAAGTCCAGACTCAGCTATATGCTGTGTAGATTGCAGTTGAATAATTTGAAAAATAAAAATGAACAGTGGCTTAGTTTAAGATAAGGGCATATCAAAGACATTTGAGCAATATTAAATGTCCATGTATGCAGAATAAACTAATATCTCTTATAATGACCTTAATCGTTATTTTGATAATATTCCCCATCAACTAGGCATTGACCTAAAGTTAAAGTAATTGGAACGAAAGATTACTCGCATATAAATTAAAGATGCTTGTCTCCTCTCGTTAAAGCCTAAAGCCTCTGGTGCAGTTGAAATTTCTATTTACTTTTTGTCTCTTTTATAAATCTGTTATCTCCTGAGTTACTGCAACTTTTTAATAATTGAAATTGGATTGAAATGCTAACAGTTCTTTTTTAGCATTTATTACACTTATTCCTAAACAGGTCAACAATAACAATTTCTGTAAACATTATTGCTCTATACGCACAGCCAGATATCACTGCCTGAGTTCCTTTCAGTATATACCTGTTCGCAAAGCTCGAGATTGCAAGGCCTAATCCTATTTCTGAATTTTATTTGTATTGACAAACAGTCTTTTGCTAACATCTCCTGAAGGATTATGGCAAACCGCCTCTCAGAGGGATTACGGTGCTGTACCGCCACGCAGTGTCATAGATTTCCTTTACAGTAGCTCCTTTCTTGGTCCCCTAAGATCAGTCAGCCATGCTACAAAGTACCAATGCAGTGGCAGCTTCTCTCCTTCCTTTGAGATTTGTTACTTCCCTACATATGCTGCCTCTCCATCCTAGACCTCCTTCCATTGTTGATTAGGTTCAGTTAGGCTTTGCTTATTTTAGGCTGTGTATATTTTATTATTAAAATGTTATAAGTTCTGCAGTATATAGTCCTTCTTTGAGTAACCTATCGCCTATTGAACTGTGTTCTCAATGGAACCCTTACTCGTACAGAACACTCACGTGTTTTCTTATTCTGTACAGAAGCTTCTATATTCACAGCACAGCCGAATTCCACATGAAGACATACTTTGTCAGTGCTGGCAGCATAATTCATGTTATAAAATGAATATCTCTCACTTTTTCATCTGTCGCAGTAATAAGTGCTGCATCTAATTTCACGCTCCTTGCACCTCAGTGGTCATCACATACATGGAAACAGTTCCCACCTTGGTCCAAATAAAACCAACGCTCTGCTAGCCACACACCCAGAAAGTGTTGCGTGATATCCTCATGGACAAACACTTCAGTTCCCCACATAGGGAAGTAATTGTTATAAAGATAATATAGTACAATACAATACGGCAGAGGGCAGGTAGGGGCCGCAAACACCACTGAAGCAATTCTTATTTCATCATGTGCTAATTGAGCACCCAATGGGGTGGCTCTGAGACCAATAACGTGAAGCTCAATTTTCATGAAGAGTCAAATGAGAGGTATTCTATGTACATAACTAAGTATGAGAGTAAAGTTTGAGAGAACAACACTGTGGTTAGAATACAAGATGGAGGAGATTATTTTATACTTTATATCACATTGTTACATGAAATGCTTGTGCTTGAGAATGCCTCAATTAGCTGCACATCCTATGCAATCGGGCAAGCTGGATGTAATATAGTCAATGGAGAGGGGATATAGGAAACCAGGACACATCTCTAAAGCATATGACTTACCAGTGGATGTAATGAGGTAAGCAGAGGAGTAACAAAGGGGTGAGGGCCCCCTATCCTCCGACTGATGGTAAAAAGCATTGAATTTGATGAGGCAATTGGTGACAAGAGGGATTCAGGGCTCCTTCTCCAGGTCCTGCAACTAACTGTGAAATCACACTTTGATGTTTCCTTTAACACAGAGCAAGAGTTTACTATAGAGAGGACCTCTGGCAACGTCAAAGAAGAGACTGAAGCTAATCCCATGACTTACCAACACCAAGAGGGAACTCAAAACATTTACATCACTGCAGGTAAATCATCATTTTCTACCTAAAATCTCAGAAATTAATAGGATCGATGACATTCAGACTCAGTTTGCTCCTGCTGTGGTGGGATTAAGTATCCCTGCTGTGCTGGCATACAGTTTACAGAGGTAGCTTCAGGGTGCTCGTGCCTTATCGGTAAATAAAATATTGACATAGCATCATGTTAGAAATGTGGGTTTCTAGTTGTCAGTGTATGCACCCTGTCCAAGCAGGAACCACAATCCTAGTCGGTGTAAGTCAGAAACACACTAAAAGGTCATCTGTGCTCACCCTATTGTAGCTTGGCACATAGCAGTCAGGCTTATCTAAAGAGGCAATGTGTAAAGTATTTTTGCAGCACACATACGCACACAGAATAACACAATGAAAACCTCACAAAAGGCTCAAATGGCAGGTTAAAACACATAGACAATAATTTTATGAATAATTCAAGACCAAAACAACAAAAATCTAATAAGTGGAAGTTGAGATATGAATTTCTAAAGAATAAAAGGATTTCTAGTGCTTGGAAGCAATGAGCAGCAGTAGAGGTTATCTGGTAAAGCTGGACCAGGGCAAAGTCAACAGTTCAAGCAGCCCAAAATGGATCGCAGTCCGGGGACAGGAGCCACGCAGTCCTGGTCTCAACAGTGAGATGTGGGGTGCAGACGAGCTATGGGTCGATTTTCTCCATGCAGTGGTGGCGATGCGTTGGTTCTGTCGCATAAGCACCAAGCTGAGATGTGTTGATTCCAAAGTGCGATACGCCACGTTTCTCCACACAGTCCAGGAAATGCGTCAATCTCCACACGACTGTGGCGGCAATGCGGCAATGCGCGGTTACGATGCGCCGGGCTCTAGAGGCGATTCATAGGTTCGGGGAGTGATGCGCCAATTGTACTCCCGCAACAGGGCCGATGCGTCGGTTCTGCTACATGCAGAATGGAGATGCGTCGATTTCTCTGTTGCAAGTATCTGAGCAACAGGTGGCAATCCAACAAGCCCTTGGAGATCACTTCATTTGCAAGGCAGAGTCCCTCAGTGGAGTCAGAGAGCAGCAGGCTGCAGGAAAACACAACGGAATAGCAGGTCTTCCATATCAGCAGTTCAGCAGAGCATTAGTCTTCGATGCAGCACAGCAGTTCTTTTGATACAGTTAAGTTACAGGACCAGAAGTGTTTGATTTGGTGGGGTCACAGACCCAGTACTTATACCAAATTGGGTTTTTGAAGTGGGGGTGACTTTAAAGAAGGGTCTTTGAAGTGCACAGGAGCCCTTTCTTCCCCGCCCTGGCTCCAGACTAGCTGAAGGGGATAATCAGCACTTTGTGTGGGGTCAGGAAACTGTCTTTTCAGGTTTAAGTGTCAGCTCCTCCCTCCCTTGTTACCTAGGCACAGCCATCAGAATGCAGATGAGTACTCAGAAACACCTAACTTTCCTGTATTTCTGGCTGTCTAGTGGGAATGGACAAAGTGTAGCTGTCACTTATCTCAGATGTGTATTGGAGATAGGCTGCAGGAACACACAGCTGTAACAGCAGAGGAACATCTACTTTCTAAAAGTCATTTCTAAAATAGAATTGTCAAATCCTACTTTACTAGTAAAGAGGATTTGTCATTACCTTTCTAAAGATATAAAACATGACTCAGTTACTCCTTTCTAATCTGGAATTACCAATTAAAAGTGTATTGAGGAGTTCCCAGTGTTAACCTATGATAGGAGTAGATCTCACACTAGTGAAAAATGTATGTCGTTTTTTTTCACTAACTGGACATGCAAAACTTTAAAGTACACGTCCTACTTTTTACTTACACAGCACCATACCCTATGGGCTACCTAGGGCCTACCTTTGTGGTGACGTATGTGTAATAAAATGGGATTTAAAGGCCTGGCAAATGGTTTTAAATGCCAGGTTGAAGTGGAAGTAAAACTATACACACAGGCCCTGCAGTTGCAGGCCTGAGACATGTTTAAGAGGCTACTTGTGTGGGTGGCACAATCAGTACTGCAGGCCCACTAGTAGCATTTAATTTACTGACCCTGGGTATGTTGTGTACCACTTAACAAGGGACTTACAAGTAAAGTAAATATGCCAATTGCCTATACACTAATGTTACCATGTTTAGGGGAGAAGCACATGCACTTAGTACTGGTCAGCCGTGGTAAAGTGCTCTGAGCCTTAAGGTCAACCAAAGAATCTGCAAAAAGATGAGGTAAGCAGGAAAAGAGTCTGAGGGAAGGCAACCCTAAAGATGACAGGTCTAACACATCTCGTAATTGCTACTGGCTTCGAATATTGTTTCCCAAGATATTGCACTATTGCTGTGCTGGGATTGTGGATGTGTATGGCACTCTACTGTTACAATAGATGTTACATCACTAGTTATGGTGCTCCTGTTGTGCTGGCTACACCCTCTAGCTGAGGAGTGCAAGCAGTACACTACCTCTGTTTGGGGTGGGTGCACCTCAACCTCCATCTTTTACTATGTTTTTACCAGTGGCACAAAATTAACCCCACTGTTCTCAGCAGCCACATGCTCACAAACAATATGGAGTCCTGCTACCAGTCACCAGTCATACAACACGCACATGACATTGCACATAGGGGTGGCAATGCAGGGTCTGGGCAATACATTCTAGAGGGGCATTAAGGTGTGAAGTCATCAGACACCATACTTATCCCTGAACAGAAAAAAGTCTGTCCAGTTCTGTCAGTTGCTGTCACAGCTGTTTAATGTATGTAACCCTGGTGTGTCACCCAGAGAGCATGCTTAGTGCATCCTTCCAGACCACAGAGCGAGCTCTGGGTCTCAGGACCATGATGAAAAGCATAGACTTTAGCATGTACATTATTGTCATGTGTGCTTGATCAGTGAAATACCAGGACACCAGATAACCTATAAGTAGGATAGCCGAGGGCAGAGGTGCAAGCCTGTAATACCAGTCAGTCAAAATACACTTTATTCGATTTTTGTTAAAATCATAAAAGGACAAGATACAATACAATACAAATTTTTAAAACAGCAAAGGATTTGATTGCTAATTTATGACATGAATTATTAATTTCATTTGTCCTCATACTTACAATGGTTAAAATTACAAATAAAACCAGATTTAAAATTAGATTAAAATAAAGCTTTCCCAGATATTCTTTTCTTCCTTGATCTGAAGGCAGCTGTTAAGTAACATGCAACGCTAAAGATGGTTTGAGTGTCTGCCAGCAATTGAAGAAAAATTAAAGCTGGCCTTACTTGGATGAATCCAGCAGCCTTTAACACAGGAAGTAAATATTTTGCCCTCTCAGTAGTATACAAACCACAAAAAAAATATAAAATGGAGGGTATCCTGGATTGAAAACTGATCACAATCACAGGGTGGTCCATCTTCAGGTTTTGACCACACAGGGAAGTTGCCAAGTATGTATTGAATTAAATTCAACCTAAATTTTGTTAGCAGGAGTCTGTGGAGTGGGTTAGTGACAATTTTTAAATATGGTTCCAGAGAGGGAGTGGTGGTTAAAACTATGTGAGCCCGTACCGAGGGTTTCCTCAGTTCCAACTCCTCTCTCGCAAAACGAGCCCTCTCCAGAAACTCTTGCTTAATCCATCTAATGTCTTCCCTCCTGATGTTAGTTGGGTCATTAAAGAGCTCCGGTCTCCCAAGCGTGGCAAAAGCTGATCTAATGTATTTCAGCCAGGGTATTCTTATGGCATTATCCCTTGAAATGACATCCTTAAGGATTGCATGATTGAGTGTTAGCTCGGAGTTCAACCATGTTGTGGTCCAGAAAAGAAGTGGGGCTAATTTTAGTTTGTCAATAATATAAGGCAAACCCATTTCCTCATGGATCGTAAAGGTAGGCGTGGATTTGGGAACGGATAAAATTTTTCTGATGAGCCCATTTTCCACCCTCTGGATTTTATCCAGGTTTGCATAGCCCCACATAGCAGACCCATACATGGCAATGGGGATACACTTGCTGTTATATACCTTTATCACTGCCTCCATTGGTTTAGCCCCTAATCTTTTTGTGAACGCTAACAGGGCTGATGAACTTCGTGCTAAACTTATACTCTTTGCCTTAATCTGGGGGGCCCAGGAGCCTCTCTGGTCAAAAAGGACCCCCAGATAAGGAAAAACAGGAACCCTTGAAAGAACCTCACCCTTGCAGGTAAAAGTTTTGGCATGCAGCTTATTTCCTTTACGGCCTATGATCATAGTATGTGACTTTGTTACATTAATTTTTAAGTCAAGGTTCTCCATAAAGGAGCCAAAACGATCTAAAAGGGCCTGTAAACCAATGCCAGTACGGGCGATTAACACGGCATCATCTGCGTATAGGAGAGCTGGCACCTGTTCTCCTCCTATACGCGGCACATCAGCCATTCCTGCTTCTAAGTATTTCCCCAGCCCATTTATATAAATGGTGAAGAGAAGGGGGGCCAGGATACAACCCTGGCGCACCCCTTTCTCAGACCTAAAACTCTCCGTGCACCTTCCGTCCCTAGTGACCCTTATTTTAGCAGAGAGGTCCTGATGCAAACTAGCAATAAGAGCTAATACCAAGCATTCCTGCCCCAACAGGCCCATTCAAAATGCAATTAAGTTTTGACATTCCATTGTTTACTATTAACTTTGGAGTAAAGAATCTGAATGTTCTATTACGTTTCAAACAGTCTCTCTTCTGTTATCCCTTTCTTTCTGCACTGGCATGGCATCACATCACAGATGCTTTGTAGTAACATTGCTGTAACAAAGGGGTTCTGCAGGTGTAGTTTACCAGGATTGTTTGCTTTTGACTACCCAGAGTTTGGACTTTTACTGCGAATCAGTCCCTGATTCTCACTCATGGTAAATTAACAGTAATAAGACTGAACGTGCTGACCACCAGTGTCTGCCTTTTAAGATGAGGCCGCTGCTGCACAGCTTGGGTAAGAGGCACTGGGCCTGTGTGCGGGCCGCATGTGTGAGACAACTGATGTGCACAGCCCGGTATCTGCGCGCTGGCAGCCTGTCGCGGAAGGGACTCTGCAAAGATTGTTACGGACCTGGGCTAGGCATTATAGTATCAGTACGCATTCATAGTGTAGGCATATGGTGTTTTCACTGTGATATACATTAGAGTCAGCCTTAAGGGACAGTTTTGCTCCACTTCGTCTTACAAGTGTATAACACCTTATATTTAGACTTCCATAAAAAGTTACTCTGTGCATTGACAGTAGCAATGCTGGGGGGCAGCATCTCAGAAAATTCGTCTATGGGGAATGCTATGTTAAAGAAGATCAGCTGAAAAATCGAAGGGTTTGACAAAAAACCTGCCTAGTTTAAAAAGAATGATCTTAGTGTTTCTGTCTTCTTCACAAAGAAGCCAGAAAAAAGTAGTGTCCTGGCACTCCTGCCATGCTGGCATAGTGTTCACAGAAGTATCGTCATTGAACTCTTGCAGTGACAATTCTATAGTCGAAGTTCAGGTTTTGTTAGATTACATCCTTTTATATAAAAATCAAAGCATAATCTCCACAAAGAAGTGTTATTTCCACCTATGTCCATGAATGAAGCCATCAAACACTTGTCATCTTCGTTTTCGTTTAGTAATGAGTCAAGCTTAATTTGGAATACAACCTGAAATGTCACAGTTTTCCTATTGCAGGATTTCCTCCTCTCACGTCTGAGCCTGAGAAGACATTAGAAGCAGTTGATGGAGATAGAACAGGCAGCCGAAGCGCCAGCGTCAGTGCAGGTAAAGGACAGTTTTCTTGATGGAATGGGCTGTGAGTGTCCACATTTGAGGCCGGTGCATTAACGAAGCATCAGGGTAGTTTCATCACTCTGTTGGACAGAGACTTAACCCTTGTCCAGTATTCTGAATACAATGCAGGAGTAATACTTTACTCACAAATCATTGAGATTGTTTGATAAACGTATTTGAGGAGATCATGTCTCTTCTCTGTCCCTTTTTATTTCATACGAGTTCCTTAAATATTCTAGGATGTTCAGATTTCTTCCCAGTCTTCCTTTTATTTTCAAAGTATATTTAACCTGTTTTTACAGGTTTGGGTGGTATTGCGTCTCTAATTTCATCAGACCTCAAAGAAGAGGCCGAGACTTGTTCTGTGGACCACTGGGACTCTGAGATGAAAGGAGGCATCGCGAATCTTACAAGTAAGTTAATGTCACCCGCCTGAATACTTTTTTTTGTGCTGATTTAACATTTTACAAAAATACATAATCCTGTGTCAGTGTCCAGTTAGGTAAATAATAGGTCACCATGCTTCCTTGCTTGACTGGGATGTGAGTGTCCATGTTCTACGCCTAGTGCGGGTTATACACCAGAATTAATACATCACTGTCGGAGGGATGGGCGGAAATGGAAACTAGGAGGCCGGATTGAGGGTTGAATTGTGAATTTATTTAGAGTACAGCACAGAGAATAGGATGAATATGATGTCAGGAGTTAATAATTTGGTCCAGTGGTTGTGAGGATGTTCTATTCGCCTTGTCCCGATGTTCCTTCTTCCTTCCTGGTCCTGGTAGCAAAACCGCCGTCCCGGAAGACTCAGGCTCAAAGAGAAAGGAAAGAGCGGTCAGTGGATGCAGGTCTAATGGGTTTTCACCGTCACCACACCCGAAGTGAATGCAAATAGATTTAGAACGTGAGGGACTATGGAGAGATAGTATATAGGCTTTTCTTAATGTTGAAATAAGTCGGGGCTTTTGGGGAAAGTGATGGTTACAGGATTCCTCTCCTATAGCGCCGTTTAAACAAAAAAAACAGTAGTAACATTGAGGACTGTGTTCCTGAGGGCAAGGGATTCAGGGAGCGTTGCTCAGAGATCCGAATGTGCAGGGTACAACACAACACTGTGCCCGTATACCAGACTCACCCACTGTTCCCTCCCTCCCCTCCCTTCCTCTCGCGGACACTCACCGCGTCTGCCGTAACTCTCCTGAGTTACGGCGGCCTTTCAGCAACCTCCGGGGGCGTCCACCAGTCCTCGGACCAACACTCCGCGTCCTCCCCGTCGTTGTCTTCTTCCTTCGTCGTCCTTTGGAGCTTCTTCTCGTCCCGTGAATCCCACTCCGCGGCGTCTTCCGGGTTCGCGCTCCCCGTCTTCCTCGATGTCCACTCCCATAAAGGAGTTAGTCCCGCATCTTCCGACGACAGGTCGCTCTCCGACTGGATCCTGCTGCCTTCCGTCACCTCAGCTTCCTGTAGGGAGGAGGGAGGGCTTGTGGTTAACTCTGTGAGTCCCGTATTTTCATGCAGGAGAATCATGTTCGTCCGTGGTGGGTTCTCGACCTCCGTTGGCTCCGGTTCACAATCACTAATGTTGGACAGGGGGCAATCCCTTTCTGGTGGTCTCATGCCTCACAAATAATATTTTGCTCACAGTAAGTTTATTTGAGAAACCTGCTCATGAGATTATCTCTATTTCTCCTTTCTCTGCAGTTTACCCATGAGGCCCTTAAATAAACTATACTGATCATATTTCTTACCATCCTCCATGTGTTTTTGTCACAGGAACAGAATATATATTGCATCCCTTAGTTCATCAATCAGCCCATAGGAGTCTCAGATGAAAGTGATTTGGGCCACAATATTTTGGCCATGCCCAATAGATTTCTCATTCCCTGTGAAGGGAGCGTTAGAAGTGAGAATCCTTTTTTGGTAAGTTGATGAAGAGAGCCATAGGTAGGGTCATGTGGGTTGGGAAGAGGTGATGGTAAATGTGCAGATAACACTGCCTCTGTGGTGGATGGTGTGAAGGTTTATTCTAGTCTCCAGAGGGTAGGATTAAAAATCCATGGGGGTTAATTTTACCTAGATGAATGAATGAAAGAATGAATATTGGATTGGTAGAGCGCAAACTTAGCCCAAGGGCGTCAAGGCGCTGTAAGCGGAGCATAAGGGTGCTGACAGAAAAACATGCTTATACCGAGGACTGTGAAAAAAGCCAGGTCTTTAAGGCTTTACGGAAAAGAGAAAGAGACGCCTGGCTCGAGAGTTCTTCCGGGAGGGAGTTTCACAGCTTAGAAGCAACAGTCTAAAAAGCTCCACCTCCCCATTTGACCGTATTAAATCTCGGGACGGTTAGCAGATTCTTATCTGCAGACCGGAGCCGCCTGCTGGGAACGTAGCAATGGGCAATAGCCTTAATCGCCTCAGGGCCTGAGCCGTAGTAGGCATCGTGAGTCATGAGATAGAGATGGGAACATGTTTCTGTCCCACAGTCACCACCTTACAGAAACATTTCTTCTCACCTCTCGAGCTCCCATCTTCGAGGTTGTAGCTAGCACATTGTGGCAGGAGGGTCCGGATGAAGAATCTAGATAGATACAGGCTTTCCAGCCTGTTGACAACAAGTCCCAAGACACTGTACGCGACTTGTAGTCATTGAGGCTCTAGGTCAGGGATATCTTTTGTGTTTCTGATTATTTATGAAACATCTCCTGATACCTTTTCTTACCGCTGTTTTTACCCTTTTTTGTCGGTAGACATACATTGATGTAGCCACCTATTAAGGAAATATACAGTTGACACCAGATGTATTGACTATTCTGAGATCAGGTTGTTAAATCCTTAGATTGAAATTGGAATTAGCACACAAAACAAACGTATATAAATAATACTTGTAGATGGGTAACGTGTGGGATCCCCGCTCATGTCCCAAGTGTAGTATCCTCAAACTGTATATCTACCGACACTTGGCTCACTGCCCATTGGATGACACGAGGCTGCAGGTTTCAAGATTTAAGAATGGTTAGATTAGGAGCTTCGTCTCGTGATGGTTTTGGTCAAATCACCATAATCTCCTTCCCGTGAGCAATAGGTCTCTCCTTAATAATGGCAGTCTGAAAAGCTGTGAGAATTTTCTCAATGGGAATGAATAGCTCTATCGTTGCTGGGCGTATATATGATGTGTACGCTATGCGAGTAGTCTTTGTACAATGTATAAGTGTAGTCTAAAGTGCTGGAACAATTCCAGTGACCATATAAATATTGTTATGTCTGCAGGAATTTATTTTCTAAAATAATGGTTTGGACACCGTGTAAAATGGTGGTGTTGGTGTTCGTCCAATCCTTCTCTGAACATGTGAGCTTAACTAGGTCATAGCACAGTTTGCAGAAATCACAAGCCATCACTGGATTTGTCAAAATATTAAGGTGTTGGAAGGTGGCACCTTTCTCTGGAAATGCAGGCGCCAACCCCTACCCTCTGCTCTATACCTCATATTCTAGACAAATCACAGTTAGAAGTTTATTTTGTAACTGTGCTGTGGCAGAAATTATTCTAACAGCTCTATTTAGTTGCTCTTCTGAATTGTCATCTATAAAAATAAAATAAATGTAATTTATACCCTCTTCAGTGATTGTCATTGATCCATCTGTAAGCAGCAGCCCCGGTACATTCTTACTTCCCTGAGGCAGGCGAGAGTTGGAACATAGAATGCCACCAAAGTTAAAAATGGTAGATACTGCGACTCAGCCACTACTTTCAAGCTAAAGAAAGCAATCCTATCGAGTTGTTTTGGATTTCTTCTATTCCTGGTTTGTCATGAGCTCAAAAATAGTGGTGTTCTGCAAGGGATAGTAGTTTGTTTACAATTTGAGGATTATATAATCTACAATTCCGATAATTTGATAGGCTTCTGTATGGCCCATTGTGCTTAACCACAGAGAAAACAAACATTGGCATAGCCAGTTGTTCTCTAGTGTGGCTGCTGTTCATATGGTTAAAAACTATTGGCGTAAAGGGGCGTCGAGTGAAGTGTTCTAAAGTGTGGCACCTGAAATGTGGGGAATCCTATTAAATACAAGTGCATCTTCCTTCATTCACTGTTCAGTCCCACTGTAACTAACATCATGAAGTGTCTCCTGCTCCAAAGTGAGGATATGCATCCAATAATACCAGCAGGGAATCTGCATCTGTCTCAGGCAGTCCAAGGTACTTTAGGGTCTAATGCTTGGCTCAAGCTCTGACTGCAGGACTGACCTGACGAGAGAGGAGGATGTGCAGGCAGCAAATCCTTTTCAAGTTGAGATTGATAGACATGCCTCTGTCTACAGTATGTAAGGTGTTTGCTTCTTGTAAGACTCCGGCTGACACATCCAAAGTAGCATTTAAGAGTGTCAAGGAACACAGTTACCTAAAGGTCTATACTGTCTAACACCGCACCACACCTTCAAGAGAAACAGATCTAAACAGTGGCAAGAAGTGAGAGATAACATAAACCCTCAGTGTGCTAGCAGATGCCATGCAGCTCTCCTTTCCTCCAAGATATAAGGTCTCCCAGTAAGAATACAAGAATTTTCCAGAAAGGTCCAGTAAGCATCCTTTTCAACCTAAAGTGCAAGGCAAACATCTACCCCATGACTATCAAACCAAGTTGCCACTAATGATAAAAGAGAATTCACTTTTTGATGAATCCATTCATACCAGAGTCCAATACTCCATCGAGAGAGCAACTTGTACCAGAAATCGTATAGAGCACATATGCATCCAGCGACTCAAAATCTATCCAGTTTGCTGGACATGTTGAAATAAAGAGCAGGAAGCCGCAAAGTGATTGGCCCTCAAACATTTGCCCTTACACATGGCCCATAAAAACACTTGTTTTGCATACATAAATGTGTAACGCCAACTGTTAAAGGTCATTCCCCTTGCCAAAGGTTACAGAACTCCAAAAGGAGCAGACACACAGATCCAAAAACATCCCCAAGTTGGTGAGACAAATGTGCATTTGCAGTGGAAATTTCTACCACTGGTGAATTTTGTGCGAAAACGGTCAACAAACAGAAGTGTAAACGTATTCTATTGGCCAAGCTGGGGAAATTACCCCCAACAGAGATGTACAAACCTATCAGCAGTGCCTGCAAAGAAGTGCAGTTTTCTGCACGCTAATCACTTACTTGCTTATTGTGCTGAGCAGGACATTCTGAATTATGCACCAGGGAGGAATCCACTGGTTGCTGGCCAAATCCATGGAGCTCCAACATAACTTTTGGGGTGCTTTCAGGATTGATATAGTGGTGTGGGATCATAAATGAGTGGTAACCACCTGACCATGTTAGTCCTGCGATTGCCACCTAAACTGTGCTATGTTACATGTCAGACGTGCATACTGTGATCCTGTCGGGCATGTCTGTTACGACTGTTTAATAATGATTAGTAACTTTCTAACTATGCCCAGGCTTACCACCTACTGGATGGAGCCTGCACGGTTTCAATTCTTCAATGTTGCTTTTGAATATAAAATACCACATTCCTGCTGCCAACCATCAAAATCTTCGCAGTTCAATAGGCAGCTTGTCAGACCAGCATCTTACGACAAGGACACTTCCTCCCTGCAGGTTTGGCAGGATAAAAGCTTACAAAATCAGGACATGTTATAAGACTCTACTATTATATTCCACCTGACCAGCAGTACTCACACAGACCTGCCAACTTAAAAACAGAGGTCAGTCCCCAAAGTCCCACTGTATGAGTTTGCATGTAAGCCAGACCTAAAAATGGGAAAATATGCTTTGGCCAACAGAATACAAATAACACACATCTGCAATTGAGTAGAACCCAAATTTTGAACAACTCAACTCTTCACATCAAAAAGACTTTTGTGTGTGCCGCACCTCTCTACTGGCCAACCCGTCTCAATTATATGGTGGATAAGGAGCTGTTAGCTCTTATGGTGTGCACTACCACTGCCCCTGTTGTTCCCAATAGGCAATTGTTTGAAAAAACAACAAAAATTCCACCCACTGTGGGTTGCACCACCAAATGTCTTTAACACAAATATAAATGGAATCAATAAGAAGTGTCCATCAATAGTTGTTTTGCTTTATTAACTCTTCTTTATTCAATTTTCATCGGGCAGCCAACGCGTTTCGTTCAAAAGAACTTCGTCAGGGCGTGCTGGCTGTGTCCAATATGCACAGACATCACCTCTTGTTCTTCTACGTTCTGTGACGAATTATATGTAAACGGCTACTGTGCCAGGAAAAGTAGCGTGCTGCTTCGAAAAAAGGTATCCCTTTGAAGATTCACCTACGACAAGGACACTTCCTCCCTGCAGGTTTGGCAGGATAAAAGCTTACAAAATCAGGACATGTTTTAAGACTCTACTACTATATTCCACCTGACCAGCAGTACTCACACAGACCTGCCAACTTAAAAACAGAGGTCAGTCCCCAAAGTCCCACTGTATGAGTTTGCATGTCAGCCAGACCTAAAAATGGGAAAATATGCTTTGGCCAACAGAATACAAATAACACACATCTGCAATTGAGCAATTAATTAAAAAAAAACACAATAACTCAGTTCAAATAAATCAGGTTTTGTAATTTCCTGTCTTAGAAAGCATACTGTTCATAACCAAAAAGAAATTACGCACATTCTGCAGTTCTACATGAATGCTAACCATGTGCGTTCATAAGAATTGAGTTAAAACAGGCGTACATATTTGTTTTGTAAAAAAACATAGCTTTATACACGTCATACAAAAAAGCACACAACCTTATATCTTAGATTTATTTATCCAAATTGACCTGCAATCAAATAGTGTGACTTTTTTGTTCCTGTGCTGTTTGTAAAATTGCTGATAAAATAGCTGCGGCAGCCCCATAAGTTTTTTCACCATCACATGCCTAACCTTCAGATGAAGTGACCTGTTGTAAACAACGCGTGTTAATTTGCGGTTAATGTCATCGGCTTCAGCAATTATGTAGATAATGTTTGTGATGGAAAGTGTTCCAGGGCCTGTGTATTTCCTCTTCTAATGCAAACCTCCCATCAAACAAATAGAAAGTTGTATTAAACTGGACTGCTGTTATGTATTTTGAAAACCTTTACATTGTGATTTTACAGGGCAGGCCATTAAATCACTTTACCCTAAGAAGATACAAATAGGATTGTGAGTATGCAATGGTGCCTTTGCTCCATGCACTAGTTATGACGCACCGCCTTATTTACAAAGAATTCCACCATTGAAAACTGCCTGAGGCATGTTTTACCACTTACTAGAGTTGACTCTACAAGGGATCTTTAAAATAGTATAATATTTGAAAAATGTAATTAGATCCTGAGATGCAGCACATATTTTCAGTAAAAAGCAATTTTTACACGGATGCAGTGGCTTATGTTGAATAGGAAATTGGTTGTTATGTGTTTGTCACTTACAGTATCAATTAACAATGGTGCACAGCTCCAGCTGCCCAGGCCTATTTGAAAGTTTATATTATTCAACACTAACCACTCCTTTTCATTTAAATGCCGTTATTGTGCAAATCTAAAAGAAGACATAGACATTAAAGATGGCCTGCCAACCCCTGCAAAATAATACAATATTTTCATGTAATATCAATTCTCTATTCAAAACCCTTTTTTAAAAACAAGTATCAGTTCTCTGAACACTGAAGACGTAAACAGTCTGTTTTGTGAGAGTGCATCGAGGGCCTGGGCTGAGCATGGAGATTCATGAGAAACAAAGGACGCGCAAGAAAAATAGCACCAGGGGTCGGTTGATCAAAACGCAATGAATAATGGAAGAGTTTAGAAATTAGACTGATGAGCAGGTTGCCTGTCTTTTCCAGATCTCTGACTGCTTTTGAACTTATTTGTAAAGTGGACAGTTATTTCTGTGCTGCCCTAGTGAATGCTGAAGAGTTAGATAGCAGCCGGAAACTAAAGACAAGCCAATAATGGCTGAGAAGCCGAAAGCAGGTGTTTTTTTTTGTTGCATAGCACAAACTTGGCCGTAGGGCATTAAAGTGCTATAAATGAACACTTAATTACCCTATACAAGGTAATATTTTATTTTTGGCACAGGAGATTAAGTGATTTTGCTTACATTCATTGATAACTGATCCCCTCAAAAAGAATCACTTGGAAAGTGCACTTTGGGCCACTAATGTTGCGATCCACGGCAGGATCTGTTTTGTGACTTCAAATAGTCTGTCATTAGACATTTCAAAAACCTATTCATGTTCAATAGATTAGTCATGGACTTCTTATTAAGAGCTAAGTTTATGTAACTCCTTGGAGGAATAGAGCTCTGTTTTCCTACCAGAGGGAAGGACTTTTGCAAGATGACTGTGTATTTTTACAGTGTGTGGCTTTCTTGGGGTTTTGGCCAATTTTGGCCCTTACTAGGCCTTGAAGTCCCATGCTGGATGCTACTGGTGTATATTAGTGTGTTTTTTGGTTACACCAGGAGCAATTCACTTGGCCCCCACTTAAAAGATATCTGTCACAGGAAGCGGGTAAAATAGGCAGATGTCTCATGAACCTTTCACTTGCATTGTACTAAATTGGGGGCCCATTAGAGCCTACTAGCCTAATGAATTTGTTGTATAAACCTTAAATTGATAAAGGTAAGTAAGTTATATATCACTAATAACTCCATACATATTTGGCGTACACGACGTACAGGAAGGGTGCAAAGGGTGGAAACGTGAAAACAAATAATTGAGGATTTATATGTTCTTCAGATAGGAAGTGTTTGAGCTTGGATATATCAGATGATGGCTGGTGTCATTACAATTACATGAAAGTAAATGTACAGTAAATGTACAGACAAGGAAGTGAATACATCATGGACTTCTAGGGGGCTTCTTTGCTACAGTGAGGGCAAATGTACACTCCATGTATATCAAGGTTCAGTAGAGGGTCCAAGAAGAGTAGAACATGATTGATTGATTGAGTATAATATACATATCAAGGAAGTGAAGACCAATATCACATTTGATTTGTGAACTTTGTAACATGAGACAAAGGGTTGTGCCTCTGCTTAGAAAGAAAGAGTGATCTTGAGATGTTTTGACTCTAGTTTCAGTGATTGGTTTGATGAGACCCGAAGAGTGGACCAAATGTAACAAGTTTGTTATGAGTAGGGGCTTGAGAAGGAGTTGACTCTTTGACATGCACTAGTTGTAATTCTGTTGTTAATGTGTTCCAGACTTTGGGGGCTTTTCCTAAGAAAGCATGGTGTGAATGTTTCCTGAAATGTGGAACCTTGGATCCAAGGTTTTCTGCACTTAAGAGTGTTTTGGAACCAGCTGAGATAGTCAGTACTGGAGGAGGTTTATAGCTGTGTATGCCGGGCCGGCTGCTATAAAGCAGTGTTTTCCCATAGTAGTTATTTTAATGAGATGTGTTAATTAGACATGTGTTGGTTTTATTGTCTCATACACACAATTCTGTACGGAAATTTGTAATGAATCTCGGGACAAATAATCACATGAATCTTACTGAAGCAGTTCTAGATCATGATTATGCTACTTGTGCCAAATTCTCACACAGGCAGCATTCTAGAGCAATCATTACTGAAAGTTTCTTCCACCTCTTGGGCGGGGCACTGCTGAGATTTCAGGAGAATTTTTGAATATCTGTTCGTTTTTTTCAGGTGCCCCGGTTGCTTCTATCATTTCACAGAACTCTGCGGATGACAACACTGCACATTTCCAGCAGACGACAGATGACGAAGAAAGAAATACAGGTAAGTAGAGTTTATTATATGAGGTGCAATTGCCGGAAAGAGCATGAAGAAGAAAGCACAGGTGAGTGGTGTCTACATATAGTTCGTTGACTGACGAGCAAAGGAAGAGGGAGAGATGGATAAATGAGGGGATCCTGGTGAGTTGTGTCTATGGGCTGTGGCTATGGAGTCGAGTGCAGAAGAGGAAGACGAAGGAGAGAAACACATGTGCGTCTTGTGAATGGGTTGTCTGTAGGGTGCAGTGGACGTTTCTTTAGGAATTTGTGCATCAGATAAAGTTTATTGGCTGTTATGTAAGACATGTTTGAAAACCAGCAACAAATGTGATAAGCTTAAATTGTTTATGAATAAATAAAAACATATGGGAAAATATGAGTTAATCTTTTGAAATGCTACCCAAATATCTATGGATGGATGTAGTAGAACAAGAATCTCTAAAATTGTTAGGGTCTTCACATTTTAGAAATGTGCACATAATATAAACAAGCATGTCCATGCTGTAAAGTATACAGGTTGGTGTGTGGCCTGTCATTTTGTATTATTTCACATTCTAAAGAATCTACTGATATAGCGCTCAAACACGGTGTATGCCTCAGAAACAGAGAATGAACAGGGATGGATAGACACAAAGTCCAAGCTACTGTTTGAGAATAATATTATGTACCTCACTCTTCCACCATTTCGTTAGTGTCTGTGAATAAAATTCTCAATCAGCATGCTCCTCTGTTTCCAAAATATCTTCCAAGTTCCATATGCGGAGTAGTGCTTTAGATTCAGTACTACAACTCTGCTGCACTGCAACTACTGCACAGCTACAGCACTAGATGTACAGCATGGAAAATACACCATATTACATGTACACTTATTGTTCTTGCCCTGATTACAGTACTATAACTACACAAATTCCATATGACATCACTGGTAGGACACATATTTAAGGGCCCAATTAGGATGGCGGGTGAACTTGCATCGGCCCGTCGCTCTATCAGAAACAGAACCGACCGACTAGCCGTCGGCAGCCCCGTCATAGGGATTACGATACGAATGCCTGCAAGGCGGTCGCACCGTGTATTCTTTGCATGGTGGCTGCAGAACCCGCCGCAATGCAAAAAATGCACCCATGCAGTGCCTGCCACATGCTGCAGGAATATGTAGGTGCCCCCCAGTGCCCACAGCTTAGGGCAGGGTGGAAGGTGGGCCCACTACGGGCCCTTTAAGTCCCTTTCCGCCTGCCTGTTCCTGGCATATCCTGTACAAGCAAAATGAGGACCGAAAAAGCTGTAGAAGGAAGGTATTGTAAGAATGGTAAAATGTCAATAATGGGGGAGAAGCTAGAATGTATCTATTGTCAGCCAACCTGTGGCATGCTTACGGCAGGAAGAGATGCCTCAAGGTGAGAGAGGAATTGATTCACACCTGAAGCTGTTCCCTGCAAATGCTCTGCACCTCTGAACTGGAATCAGAAAATGCCCCTCTTGTGTTCTTCCGGACTGGGAGAGGATATATGCCATCCATGACTTCTGTATCTTAAGAGCAGTTTTATCTCTTGATTCAATGTGTCATAGAATTGATGATATACACCTCTTCAAATCAACCTTATCTGGTGCCGGAAAAAAATTGTTTTAGTTTAGTCACTAACACGTTTGCAAAAAGCTTGGGCTCAACATTAGGAAACAAAATAGACTTTAATATAAGCAAAGTCATTCCTTCCTGCCCACTACAAGGGCTGACCTCACCAAGTATAGCAAAAAACAAGCCTCATGCTCGTCCGAGCGCTGTACAACACGTATGAAATTACAGGAATTTACATATTTATGGTGATGAGAGGGAAAAAACATTTACATGACATGAAATGTGGCTAGGAAAACTACAATGTAGATTACAACATAAAGAAGAAGGGAAAGGGATTACAAAATATGCTTATCAAGCAGGATTGGATTCAGTATAAATATTTACCCCTGCCGCATTTCGGGCCATTGTAAGAATCGAAGGAAAAGTAAAAGGTACTAGATAAGATGGTCATTTTAACAATAAATTAACAAAAGTAGGAAGCAGATAAAGAGCAAATAATAAAAACAGATTAATCAGTGAATTTCAAGTAAACTGTAAAGTGTGCTTGGCTCTATCAGTCATTTCAATGATATTCTGTAATATGATACGTGGCCTTTTTTTCCTTGTTTCCTAGTTGGTTTCATAGTTCCTTTTTAAGTATATTTTCAGAATAGATTTCTTGATAGATAGCGATAGGGCACAGACTGAGGTCTGTTTTACAGAAGATTTGTTTGAGGGTCTGTGGTGACATGTATTACATCACTTGGAAAGCGGTGAGAAACAACACGCTTATGCCCTTAGCGCGGTAAATTATACTGTCAGGAAAGCACTTACTACAGACAACTGGTGATGACTGCAAGACTCGACATCACTTTCCTCGTAGTGGCAGCTTGAAATGGCTGCTTCAGGGAAGTTAAAGCGGCAGCTTCGGTTGATGTCGGTTGCTATGGAGACATCAACAAAGCAAGAAGATTAGAAAATGGCTTCCCAGAACAAACGAGACACGTCAATGCGCCACGACGTGAAGAAAAACTGTGATAGGTTGACGATGCGTAGCTGATGGTTACGTCACTTAGCTGAGGTTCGTCCACGTCATCATATGCAGGGACGCAGCACCAGCGGAGGATCTCTCCAATAACGAACGTTAAGGTGAGAGACAGATCGTAACCAGCAGATAGAACTTGAAAAGTATTTTTATGTGTGTTAGTAAACACCAAGGAATTCTTTGAAGAAAAATAGCGGATTTCTTCGGATTATTCCTTTTTTCTTCTTTAATGTATAAGAAGTGATGACAGGCAGAAATAAATTACGTAAAAAACTGCTGCTGAATGGGCACGGCTCTCCGATTGTGAATACTTTTAAAAATAGTAAAGAATAAAAACGTACTCACAGTTGTGCGCAGTAAAAAAAAAAACAAAAAAACGGCTGAGTAATTGTAGAAAGGCGAAAATCGGCACGTAGGCACAGGTAAAGCAGAGCAGGATGAAGGAGCATTATTTCAGGGTCCTTTCTGAGTTTTAGGGGTCACCAGACATATTGATTATTAGCTTCTAGAGTTTCTTTTGGCTGCCAGAGATCGTGAGCTCCCATGCTAAGTACGAAGGCATGTTTAAGTGGACTGTTTTATAGGTCATTGTGAAAAGGGACAATGTGGTGCCTATGACCAGTCTGGGTCCTCCTACCAGCCTTGCGGATGCATGAGGTCTATGATTGACTCCCACACTGGATTTAGGGAGAGCAATTAGAAAGTCATGCTCATTGTCGATCTTGTAGAACCAGGGCCTGAACCGGTAGCTCAACAGCACTCTTGGAGATGAAGACTTCAGTGCTCCTGTCATTTTCAAATTGCATTGTGCACCTCTTACAGTGCTTTCTATGTGCCTTTCTAGATTTAGTCACTGTTGAGAAGGCAACTCAGCAATTTAGCTTTTCTTGGCAACATCAGGAGAGATTCCTAGTAGTGAGAGGACCGTTTTGAGTTATCGAGTGATTCTTGGAGGGCAGCACTAATATTATTGGTTTACTCTTAAACCAAGCAATAATTTAATTAGAAATCTTTTTTTTTTTTTAAGAACTCTTTTTATTGAAAGATCACAATATAGCCGCAGTACTCCGAGCCCCGGAGGCACTGCAATCATGTCATACCATCATCAATCACGATCTGCAAAGCATATTGTTATACCCCAATCCCCCAACAACTCTCCACCCTACGATCCCCCCTCTCCCTTAGCACCCTCCCCCACTCCAAGTCCCTCCCCCCGCACAGTGTTGCCATGTACTCTTACAATGCTGAAACGGAAAACACATACGATAAACTCCGTGTACTATATCGCCCCTTGGCACCATCACACCGGACCCTCATTGTCTCTCGTTATTGGCGGCGGCTCCAGCCATATCCCCCGGTATTCTGCCCATGGTTTCCATATTTTGTAATGTTTCTTAGGGCATCCTCTGGCTTCATACACAGGTCGTTCCAATCCCATACAAAAGTCAAGTCCCTGTTTCCATACTGTCACTTTAGGGGCTCGGGGGTCTTTCCAGGCTTTAGCTATATCCTTCTTCGCAATCGTAAGGCCCAACAATAACAGATGCCTCTTATACATATTGCCCCCCACCCCCTCAAGGACATGTAGAAGCCCCAATTTGGGGGTGCGTGGGAGTTCCCCACTCAGCACCTCTGACAGGCAGTCCCATATTCCTGTCCACCATCGCGTCAACCTGTCACAGCTCCACACCGTGTGCAGGAACGTGCCAACTGCCTGACCACATCTCAGGCATTCGGGGGGGGCGCAATCAAACCAGCCTTCCACAGTCTCTCCCTGGTGTAATATGCCCTATGTAAATATTTAAATTGGATAAATCGCAAGCGCACAGCGATAGCCGCCCCCCGTGGGGCCTCAAGAGCTTCCCGCCAATCTTCTTTCTCCAGGTCCCCCACATCCCCTGCCCAGACTTCCCGCAGATGTTGTAGGGACGACGAACAGTGAACAACTAGGGTCTGATAGATAAGGGAAATCTTCCTGTCCTCCAGTTCTCCCATGAAGACCTTAGCTTCTAGTGGGCTGAATTCAGGCAGAGAGTCTAGACCCTCCAACGCCGGCGTGATAGCATGGCGAAACTGCAGGTACCGAAAAAACTGCGTCCGAGGCATGTTTTATTCTTGGCTAAGCTCCTGAAACGATTTAAGGGATGTGCCCCGCATAACGTGTCCCAAGTTCGAGATTCCAATAGAATCCCGCCCCCGGAAGCCCTGCAAGGACGCCAGCATCGGAAGTTGGCCATTGCGCCAGAGCGGGGTTTCTTCAGTAAGTCTGCCGCACCATCCCATTATGCGCAGTGCCTGACGCCAAATTTGAAAGACCACCCGTGTGGCATCAGGCAGTCCTTTCTTCATTTGCGCCGAGTACAGAATAGTATGAAGCGAGTACGGCTCCATCAAATAGCGCTCAAGGGCATATGCCGGGTCACCTCTGTCCCCGTACCACCACTCATTTAGGACAAGAAGGTGGGACGCCTTGCTAATATGATAGGATACCCGACGTGGCCAATCCTCCGCAGTATGTAGACAAAAAGAAGGTACGAAGTGCCACGCGCTCGGCACCCCCCGCCCACAAAAACCGGCCCAGAGCAGAGTTCACTTGTTGGAACCAATGCGGCGAAACTGAAAATGGGTGATTTTGCAACTGGTATAAAAGCCTTGGGAGGGCAACCATTTTAAAGATCGCCGACCTACCATAAATATTAAGAGGCATTCGGGCCCAGGACTTCATTTTGGACTGAACTCGGTCCCACACTGGCACCACGTTGCGTTCCCAGGAGATGTCAGGCGAAGCCGTCAGAAACACCCCTAGGTACTTCAGGCCTCCAACTGCTATTTGCAAGGGCGATGCCCACTGACCAAATTCTATTCGATCTCCCAAAGTCCATATAGTAGATTTCCGCGGGTTTAGATACAGCCCCGATACTTCCCCGAAGATTTTCATAATCTCTAAGACTCTAGGCCCGACCTATTCACATCCGTGAGGAAGAACAGGACATCGTCTGCATAAAGGGCAATCCTATCCGAGGGCCCAGCTTCCCACTCAATTCCACGCATTTGAGCGTCTATCCTGACCCATGCTGCCAGCCGTTCCATGTCCAGCGCAAATAGGTAAGGTGAGAGGCGGCACCCCTACCTAGTGCCCCTCCCGATGGGGAAGGTCACTGACGTGGCACCAGCCACCCTCACCGAAGCCGTCAGACTTGTATATAGGAGCTTCACATACGACAGGAAGTGCGGCCCCAAGTTTAGCCGTGGAAGCAGAGCAAAGAGGTAGGACCAGCTAAGGGAGTCGAATGCTCTATCATTATCCGCCAAGAGCAGTGCCGCTGGGGTTCTAATGCCTCTAATCGCCGCCACCCCCATATGGGCGCGTCTGATGTTATGTCTTGTAGCCCTATGGGGCATAAACCCCGCCTGATCTGGGTGTACTAACTCGGTTATGTAAGGGAGAAGCCGGTTCGCTAGCGCCTTGGCCAATATCTTAGCCTCGATATTCAGCAGTGAGATCGGGCGGTACGACTCATGTTTGTCTGGCGGCCGGCACGGTTTACAGAACACCACAATCTCTGCATGTCTCCAGTCCGCGGGCAGGAGCCCATGCTCTCTCGCTGCCTCGAGGGCTCTCTTGTAGTGCGGTCCCAATTGAAGAGGATATTTCTTAAAGAACTCGCTCGGGAACCCATTGGGTCCCGGGGCCTTACCCGTGTTAAGTTCCCCCAGAGCTGTACCAAGTTCTTCAGCCGACAGTGGTACTTCAAGGCTGTCTTTCGCGGCCTCCGACAGTGCACGCAGTGGGAGGTCTGCAAGGAATTTGTATATATCTAGTGGGGAAAGACATTCTCGCGGGGCATATTGGATCGCATAGTATTTGGCAAAACTGTCAGCTAGAGACTTGGGGGCCGAAAGCGGCTCCCCAGCGTCATCTTTGAGGCCCGGCAGCACCTGCGGGTGATATGCATTTTGACAAAGTCTGTGCAGAATCGTACTCAATTTGTCTCCCCACTGATAGATCCTGCTCCTAGTCGCCAGCCAAACCTGGCGCGCCTCATCCCGTAATATAGATGCATAGGATTGCTATGCTAGGAGTTGCTGTTGCACTCCTCTATCGTCACTTGCTGCGCCACAGCGTGACTCCAGGTCTTTTACTTTCGCTGCAGCCTGTTCCAACCCTTCCCTACGTTTCTTACGGGCCGCCGAGCACCAGGCGATGTCCACCCCACGCATTGTGGGCTTGAGGGCCTCCCAGGCTGTCCATGCATCAGTCACCGAGTCCAGGTTCTCCTCCCAGTAGTGGGCTATGGCCGTCCCCATGTGCTCCTGGTAGTCCTCCTGCTGTAGGTGCTAAGCTGAAAGACGCCATCTAAACGGCTGTCTCTGTTTCCCCAACATTAAGGTGGATTGGAAGCCGAGCCCACCCTCCCTACCACAGCCGCCGGAACAAACATATAATCCAGCCTGCAGAAGGATGTATGCACTGCTGAGACGTAGGTGTATTCCCGACCATGTGTGTGTAAAATAGCGCCATGTGTCCACCCAACCCATTCCTCGAACCACATCACTTAATTTGGTGGGTGCGTCGACCAACTGACCCCGCCAGGCTTACATCTGTCCATTCGGCACTGCATGACGTCGTTCCAATCACCTCCTATCTCCGCCAGGCTCTCCGGAATTTCAGACCACACCATATAAAGCTTCTCGATCAATGCCCATTGTAGCGGAGGGGGAGCATATACGCTTCCAATCACCCATGATTCAGCCCCAATCATACCCTTAATAAATATGTACCTACCCTGCGGATCAACCCACTGTGATTCATGGACATAGGACAACCTTCCATGCACTAGGATGGCCACTCCCTGGGAGCCTCGCGCAAACCCAGCGCGGTAGACCTGGTCATACCCATACCTTCTCAAGCTAAGCACCTTGGTACCCAACAAGTGTGTCTTCTGCAGCAAAAAATATCCGCACCCTCCCTTTTCCCAAAGCGCAACACAGCTCCTCTCTTAATTTTATCCAACATGCCACGCACATTCCAGCTCACTACACACATGTTGGCCATAGACCCCCTAGATTCCCCACCCTCAACCGCCATATAGCCGCAAACATACATTTTGACCAAGTGACGTGCCCAGCTGGCAAGTACACGCTTGAGTAGACAATATCACCAACACTGTGCATGGCAACTGGCCGCCCCCCCCTAACCCCAGGATGTCGTGTCCCATCCCCATCAAGCCCTCCCCCCAAACTCCCAACCTCCAACTCCCCCGTCCACCCCCCACCCCGTACCTCCCAAACATGGAAGCACCTGTCGCGGTCGGAACTCGGCTAGGTCTCCAACGGAAGAACCCGAGCCACGTCCTCCAATGAACCCCTTCATGACAACCCATAGGAAACTAGGCCGTCACTCCCTCCCACCCATTCTGTCTGGGGCAAGGTCCCCGCCCCTCATAACAGAGCACCTGAGCATCCATACATGGCAGCTGCGTAAAATTGTAACCCATGTCCCACAGCAATCAGGGGGCATCAGTCTGCTATTCCTGTGCGGAGCCCTCTTGCCGGGCAGCCGATCCCTCCTGCGAGCCCCTGTTCGAGCGCGATCCTCTGCGGCGCCGGCTCTGACTCCGGAGGCCTACCCGGGCCAAGCTGCTGGCGGAGGAGTCCGATTCCCCATCTCTTGCTACGTTGACCCGAACCTTCACCGTTTCATCTGTCCACCGGAACACCTCCTCGGTGGTGTCGAAGAACATGGTACGGGACTGAAAGATAACCCGCAACCGCGCCGGGTAGAGCAGAGCAAATTGGAGTTTGAGGCCCCGGAGTCTGGCCTTGGTCGCCTGAAACGACTGGCGCTGTTGCTGCACCATCTTCGTGTAGTCCGGGAAGATGAGGATATTGGAATTGTCATACGTGAGTGTGCCTTTGAGTCGTGCCTGCTTCAAGATAGTGTCCCTATCAGAATAATTCAAGAATTTGGCTATGATCGGCCTCGGGCGTGCTCCCACCGGAGGTTTCTGCACCAGCGCCCTGTGGGCCTTTTCCACCACAAAGCAGCGAGATAGTGTGTCTGTCGGGATTCAGTCTTCCAGCCACCGGGTTAGGAAGGTTTCCATCCTGTCCCCCTCGCACCCCTCCAAAATCCAACAAAGTGAAGGTTATTCCTTCGAGCTCGCCCTTCTGCGTCTTCCACCCTCAGAGCCAGGCCCTTGTGAATCTTTTCCATGGCCACGACTTTCTTTTTCAAGACCGCGACATCCTCCTCTACCTCAGAAGTGCGGGCCTCCACTCCCGCGATGCGTTCAACGGCGTTCCGCAGGTCTTGTCTGAGAAGGGTAACATTGGCCCCAACGGCGCCTATTTTGGCGTCCAACATGTCCCTCGACTGCGTGATTGCAGCCAGCAGCGTAGCGTTGTCGGGCGCCGATGATTGGGAGCCGCCAGCGCCCGCCGAGCCCGTATATTTGTCCATTGGCCCCTGTTTGCCCTGGCTCCCCCTCTCGTCATGGCCCACTGAGGTGCTTCAAGACTCAAGGTCCCCGTGTGCAGATATGCGGCCCACTTCTAGACTAAAGGTGGAGGATCAGGATATAGTAGTCCAGAAAGCACGGCGGCCCATCAGCAGCAGGGGCCACACACCATGTCGCCGGCGCCCTCACTCCCTACTGCACAAGGCGACGGGATGTCGGGTTATAACACACACTGCGGGGCACAGCAACCGATGTCACCTCAAGGGCCCCCTCTGCCTGTATTTGCGAGCTGTTGTGGGCACCACCTGCCCTCCCCACCGGGGCCCGATCTAGCCCCCGAGCACACCCGATTGCCACCACGCTCTGTGGAGCTCACCTCACGCTTCGCTGGGGGCCCCGTCTCATCAGCCGGTACCCCCTCGGAGGCCCCCCGGTCTTGCGGCCAAGAACTGATCTGGGCACCACTAGACCTCCCCACCGGGGCCCGATCCAGCCCCCGAGTACTCACCACCACCACTCGGATCTGCACCGCTCACGTCGTGCACCACGGGGGACCCTGCAGCTCCACAATAGGGATCGCCTACACACGACACAGGTCGGGCCACCAACTCCCGGCAACCAAGATGGGCCTGCCGCTCTCTCCGCTTCGAACAATGCCTCCTGCAGCCCGCAGCCGTCGCCCGGCCAAGCGCCACGCCCGCAGGCTCAGGAGGACGCAAGATGTCAGCCGTCCTTCACAGCGGCCGCCTCCGGTATTCGCCCAAGGGTCTCCCAGCAGGGCGCCGGGTCCACACCCAAGGACAGGGGTGCAATGAGGTGCGGGGGGTCACCAACCACTCAGGTCCCCCCAAGAGGTATGAGTTCCGAGTTTCCGTCCCCGCCGACCCCTGCAGGTTCGCCCGGTCAGGGCCGCACCAAAATCGAGGTCCCGGCGTCATTGGCCCCGCCGGTCCCGCAGGATCAATCGCGTTGCCCAGCCGGACCACCACCACTGGAACTGCCGCCCGGCCTGCACCGCCGTATAATTACAGCCCAACCAGAAATGTGGGCGCCGCACTCCGCTCCCCGCTGACCCTGACATGCAGATCCGGTCTGGGCTGCCTCAGAACTCGAGGTCCCGGCTGACTAGGCCCCGCCGGACCCTCTCGGCCGTGTATCGTCTTCGGGTCACAGCACCGTCTCAGGAGCTGCCACCGGGATGTAACTTGCACCAATCATTGCCTAGTGTTTCGGCTGCCAAATCCACCGGCAGGGAGCCCCCTCGGATGCCCAGGGCCAGGATAATCGAACAGGATGATTTCAGGCTGGCCGGAGCTCACGCTCTAAACGACCGCCATGATTGCCGGCTAAGCCACGCCCCCAAACAATACTTTAGACCAGATACTTTGTTATGTTTTTAGTTCTCCATTTGCCAGTGCCACTTTGTGATGTATGATAGGCCCTCCAATTGTTGAATACACTGTAGGCATCAAATTAGTTTCTTTAAAATGTTGAAGAAAGTCTATCAGCTAGATTCATCAAGCTTAATTGCGCTCGCAAAGGGCCAGATTCTGAGAATCTGGCCCTTTGCGAGTGCAATTTTTGCATTTGGGATTCATCATCCCAAATGCAAAATTCGCTAATAAAGAATTCGCACATTTGCGAGGAATTGCATTTAAGGAATCTCTATTTGAGATTCCTTAAATGCAATTCATGAACCATTTTAAAATTGCGAAATCGCAATTTAGGACCGCTATTTACCACGAAGTCAAACCTCGTGGTAAATAGCTAAAACTTAGAAAAATGCATTTAAATGCATTTTTCTAAGTTGCATGTTACACACACACATGTCCTTTGGACATGTGTGTGCACAACATCAGTGTAAATTCACATTTCAGGGGTGCTACAGGGTGTCCTTTGGACACCCCTGCACCCTTGAAATCGCATCCTTATTTGCGATTAGCAAATTGCTAATCGCAAATAAGGAATAACTCCCCATTCATTCCTATGGGCCTTTAGGCCCATAGGAATGAATGGGGAGTTATTCCTTATTTGCGATTAGCAATTTGCTAATCGCAAATAAGGAATGTGTAGGAATCGCAATTTATTTAGCAATTCCTACATGAATCCCGTTTTGCAAGTCCTTAATAGCGATTCCTTATGAATCGCTATTAAAGACTCGCAAAACGGCCCTTTCATGAATCTAGCTCCATTACCATTGCTACTTTTTTTTCAGTCAAGAATGTCACACTTTCTTCACCCTCAAGTCTTTTTTGGGACCTTTCCTCCTGAATAGAAGGTATCTTGAATATATGCCTTTCCATCTTTGGGGATGAGGAATTGGTAGTATTGCTTTCTTTTTCAGAGAAAGAAGTTGCCTTCTTGCGAAGGTCAACCAAATGGTATTTTACTGCAGACGCTGTTAAAATAGAATAGAAGACACATGTGCTTGCAAAGAAAAAGATTATCAATCTCAATAGTGAGCACCCACAGGTTGTACTGATGTTTTACCACTCTTAGATGGTTAGAGATACAGCCCACACCAAAGAAAGTGGTGCTGAAAGGGGGGGCTTTAAGGGTTGGAGGTGAGGGGGAAGATGCCATTGTCTGCACCTGAATGGTGAACGTCCATAAGACTTGTTATGGTTGGTTGGAGGATTTTGATCTACAACCACAGCTCTGGTAATAGATGTGCCTTTTATGTTTTTGATATTGCTGCTTGGGCTGGTATAACCATCAAAGGGAGGGGCGGAGTCCTCTGACTTTTGTTGCATCTGCAGTCTTTGAAACAGTACTATAATTTGAAATTATGTTTTGTGTTCTTCTAGCCTATTCACTTTCAGGGTCTCTGCTTCATTTTTCATTTGTACCATCTTTTCTGCCATATGTTGTCCAAACAAAAAAGATTCTGAGAATGATATGTTTAAGATTTTTAGCTGGACATCCAGTTTTAGAGATCTAAGAAGCAGCTACATTGAACATCTCAAATATGCTGTGGCACTAAAAAGTTACTGCCAGATCTTCATAATCAATGGATACACTTATCACCTGATTTGATATCAGGAAACCATATTGCTGACATCTTGTCTTCACTCCCTGGGAAGCTACTGTGAATTATTGCATTGTCTCTAAAAGGGACCATTCGTAACTACCTCAGAGGGTCATAGTGCTGGGAGTGGTAGAGATAGTGGCAGCTATTCCACACATGGTGTTTCCTTCTACATCCATCCTTTTGCTCTCCCTGCTTGGGGAGAGCAGATGCTTTTTGGAGAGCTGACACTATCACTAATTCAGATTGCGTATCTAAACAAAGGGCCTTGCTCTGGGGGCCTGTACTTCTTTAGAAGGCGAGGTGAGTTTTTTTTCATCACAGTAGTGAGAAAGTTCTCTACTAATTCTAATGAATCTAGAACTAGCTACATCAGGGGTTTAGGTACAGATATTGGTTCTTTTGTCCAATATTACAGAGTTTACTGTAATTACGGAGACTGTAGTATGGTTGGGTTCCTGCTGAATATTAACTTTAATCGTACCTCTCGCAAGGAAATTCTGAAAGATGGAGATGACATCTAAAAATGACGTGCTTGATGGTGAACCGCTGATGGATGTAGGGGTATCTCATGAAGAAGTGTCCAAATCACAGCCAGAGGATCTAGCTGGGGATCTTGAATGTGACCTCTTACATTTGTGCTTTCTCATAGGAAGATTGAAAGGTGAAGGTGGTAACTGTGTCTCCAATGCAACATGCTGTTCAAGGAATGTCTAGAGAGAAGGTGGTCTCTTATCAATGGATGACCTAAAAGTCCGCTTAGAAATCGAAAGCTTTAGTGAGCCTTTTTGTGGGTGTAGCAACCTCTCCAACTGAAAAGTATGTTACTGTTAATCGTCTTGACGCTGATCTGTGCAGCATTGAATCCTTCAATGTTTAACCGTATGACGTAGAGCGGGTTACAGACATTGGGAGACAAAAGTGTCTTGGCACAGTGCTTGCTTACTATATGAGGATGGGGCGCGTTGTGTCTGTGTGTTCTAGGATGTCAGCGTTGTAATTGGGGAAGCCGCCCAGCGTGCATGCGTGTGACCCCTGAACTCGTGACTAGTCGCCAAGGTTGGCTCACAAGGAAGGGCCTCCCCTGAGTAGTGTACACACGAGCTGGGTTCTCGCTTTGTCAATAAAAATACTTTCTCAAACTGCAAGCAAAGGTGGTCCGTTGTCCTGCTGCCAAGCAGTCCGTCTTGAGATTAAGTTGCCCTTGGAGCCGTGAGATCGAAAATGTAGTACATTTTTGTGTTTCTTTTTTGTTGACCAACGTATGTTTAACATGAAGTTTTTTGCTAGGTACAATGACGTCACCCGTTTGCCCCTGTCGACTGGTCAGCCAGATTTCAGCCGCTCTGGAAGCTTTTGTTCGGGGAGGAGAAGCGGTGTGGGCACTGCTTGAACATTGGAGAGAGGTGCCACTGGAAGTGGGTGGGGCCTTATCCCCTCGTGAACATGTCCTCGTGGGTGGCTTAAAAGCACGGAGGCGGGGCTTGGGCCACCCGGTACTGGTTGGGGCAGGGACCACAAGGAGCGGAGGTCAAAGGGGTTGACGGCGGGATGGGTAAAATGAGCTGCAAGTCTGAAACTGCATCTTTCGGTACCATAATTAGTAAACTAAAGCGAAAAAGGGAAATAATACATATTACAATTCCGGAGTTATTTAAAAAAAAAAATCATAGCTGGCCACACCTTCCCCCCAGCTGCTCCGTCCTAAACCCCCACCCATGGTTAGCATCCCCGCGGCCCCGTGCAGGTGTGAACCGGGGTCACGGAGGCCCGGCTGTCAGTACCTTTCACAGCGCTCTATTTTTATGTCCCGCGCCAGGCACTTTGCTGCCGCTCCCATCAGATTAAATTCATTGTGCGGCGCTGACCTCCCGCCGCCGCAGGGTTTTTACTTAGGCCAGCCTGTCCATCAGTTTGTAAATGCTGTGTGCACGAACTTTCTGTTCTAGGGGAAATGCATATTTGTTTCTTCTCCACACAGGCCTTATCAGCAAATGAATGCTGTGTGCAAGCCCTCCTCCGCCGAGGATTTATCAGGCGACACCGGGCTTGGGTCATCAGCGCTCGCTCAGCTTTGAGAACCCGCAGTGAAGTGTCGTCTTCAGAGGACGAGCGGCTGGGAAAAGTCGGGCACATGCAGTGGTCGAAGTGGGGAAAAAAAAGTAGTGGAACTGTGTGCGGAGAATCAGAGGGCGGGAAATGGAATAACCCGTGGATTGGGTCAGTGGGCAGAGTCAGAGGTGTGGCAGAAAGAGCAAAATATCACAATTTTTTGTATTTGTTTCCCATTTCACTAACCGGATACAGCTTATTACGTTATTTAATGTAACCAATAGATGCATTTGTTTATTTAAGGTTTAATATGAGTTATTGACATTAAAATACATTCACATAGTGAGATGCGTTTTCAATCACAGAATGACCCAAATATCCTTAACAGTGGAATCGCAAGCCATTTGTCTCCCAGCCATGGAGTTTCTGTCATCAGCACTTCTCCTTTTTTCCACAAGAGCAGTTCAAACATGAATGGCAAAGTATCTTAGTTTGCAAATGTTTTCCCCATAACTATGGCTTTTGCCATATTTGCCACATAATACATCATCAGCTGCATAATCTGACAATTTTAACAAATAGGTTATTGAACAAACAAATCAACAGTTACTAAAAAAAATAGATTTGTGCTGCTGTGAAGTGGAGGGCCCTTTGCAAAGGTTGACTGGCTACCTTTCTCACTGCTGCAGTTGTATGTTCCACTGGTACTAATAAGGAAAAATCTTTGCAGAGACTGTTAGCATGTGTAAACATTTTAAAATAATAAAGTATCAGAACATTTACAGCATCACTAATACCAGTGTGGGGTGTCAGAGCACTTAGCATCACACATATTACACGGAGACAATCATTCATACGTGTGTAAATCACTGTATTGGAAATGTTACATAAGACAAAGGACTACAAGGTGTAGGAGCCACACGACAACCATACTAGTAGGCAGCATACTTTAATAGTGATTGGTCTGGAGAAACACAAACTCAGAATTTAAAACGTAATACCATGGTTGGGGGTTCTCTTTAATATTCAGAATTGATTTCTACCCAAATGAGCCCTTTTTTTGTGCAAAATTAGGATAATCTAAGACTGGGGAAAAACCATAACACTCTAATTTATACCTTGGAGTTTGCACGCAGCTCTTACATGACAGTTAATAGCTCACTGTTCTATGTTAGGATTTAAACTTATTAACTACAAGTTACAATAGGGTCTCTCTGACCAAATCAGAGCCCCACTGACCTATTCACATTTTGTGCACTTTGTGATCTGCATGGCACATGTTCTTAGCAGCATGCACATTGAACCTCTGCCATTCCTTTTCATGAGTCAAACCTTTCACTAGACAAAACACCATCTCTCTCTACTAAGAAGATTAGTCACTGGAGTTATCATGACATTTGTATTGTTGCTGAAAATTGTTAGTGGCCAGGCAGGAGGCAGCAAGTGCTTTTAAAACCATATTATACTTATAAACACGATGCCCCCACCCGAAGTTAGCGCCCGGTGCGGTTGCACTGCCCTAGAGCCACTCTGCTCAAGGGGCCTGTGACCTCAGTGACAGATTCACTGTCACTCTACGGTGTACTGTTTTATAGGTCTGTCCCCAAGACTGGAGGTGAACTTCATGGTTTGTGGTGGACAGGCCTTTAAGATTAATCCACACTTGCCACTGCTAGGGTCCACCTGCTGATGTAAGACACCAGGGCTTTTAAGATCTTGCGGCGCCTTCTAAGGTCTAGCACAGGAATGTGCTCCCTCAGGAGAGTGGTCTGGGAGCCTGGTAATTGAGGCAAAACCTGGTTCCCCAGTTCCAAATTCAGTAGCTCAAACCATAGCGCCACATCCTCTCCCCCACTGAATACCATACTTCTCCATTAAGAGAAACTTGCACTGCACTGACTAGCTATAAACACCTGAATGTGATTCAATTCAAATTACGCACTAGACACGAGCAACATGCTGCCTAAAAAAAATTAACAACATCCTAGAAAAAGCAAACACTCATATGGAATGCAAGATCAAGTAAAGTATGTGAAATGTAAGCAGGAACAACATGGTTACCTTTTTCCTTTTGCACTCATTACTCTGAAATTAGTGAGTGCTTTTGCATGAAAAGGTAAGGACATGACTACAGGGCCCCGAAGGGACCCGTTTCAGTGCCCATTGCTTATATCCTTGCAAAACATAGGCAGTATGGTTAAAAAAGACCACATTCGTGAACACACACCCGCTGTACACATTTTGTTTTCCAATCCACCCATCAACCACGTTTTGCAATACCTCCAGGAAAGGTGCACTTTCCCACCCAGGGAAAATAATGTTGTTCAAAGAGTGAGGAGAAAACAAAAGCAGCGCTTCACTGGCAAACACTGTAAAGTGGCGCTAATGTGTTTAGGTGTGAATAAATCAGTCTGGCCACCTTGCAACCACTCTGTCTTGCTTTAATTAGTTAATTATTTAATTTTCATATTTTGAATGTTTTATTTCTCTCCACCCTGAGGCTGCACTTAGAATTTGAAAAATGTCAGAAAAAGACAACATTTCCAGCGCAAATGTTTTTCTTTTTTGGATCCATTTCACAGGGGAGCAAATAAACAAAAGGAGGAAAGAAAGGCTAATACCTGTTTCTTGAAGTCTTGGTTTCACTAAATGAGGTGTAGCGAGACAGAAAGAGAGGGAAGAGGGGAAACAAAGGGGGGGGGCAGCTGCCAGCAGCAGGGGAACTGGACACTGTCCTTGTCTTCTGTGGACAAAAAGGAAAAGACAGAGTTTTTTCCCTTCTCTGCCCGCTCACAAAAGTCAAGGCTTAAGTATCGGCCTGGTGATTTCTGCCATCCGGGAGGCATGTTTAAAATTAGAAAGTAGGAGAACGGAATCTGTGAAATTAGAGAAGATGGGGCACGCCGTGCCCTACCGATCCCGCCCACTTCGACCACTGGGCACATGTCAGATTTTATTGTAGTCAACATTGCCAGCTTTTAGTATGTTTTAAGAGCTAACGATTTTTTAAATAGAATTAAGTAAGGCACACACACTGCCATTTGCCTACGATCACACCGCTCATTTATCAACATGTGGGTAGCTGTGGTTAGAACTCTGGTCTTCAACTACGTTGCGAGGCATCACAGTCGGTTAACCACCTGCTGCTGAGATCAATATGTGACCTCGACTGGAAGAGATGCGGTTTAGTGCCTAAATTGCTGAAGCCACTAAACTTGGGTTTTAATGATGGCCTTGCGCCTGACAAAGTTTGTTATTTTTTCGCACATCATCCTGTCTTTTACTATAATCTGTATCATGTTTGGCAAAACTGAGAAAGCAAACCAACAGGCTGGACTAAGCACCGAGGAAAAAAACATTGGGCCTCGCTGTTGAGCCAGGAAGCGCCTCATAACGATTGTTTAGAACTTTGCATTAAAATAATTTATTCTGTCAGTCAATCCAATGCGACACCTGAGGGGCTAACTCTGCCTTTTATCCCCCAAGCTAGACAATATGAGTACATCAATTTAAGAGTCTGCGACTTCTCTGCTTCAGTGGAGGTTGTAAGCGCAGCTATGAAAGCCGGGCAGTGCCCCCAGGGCTCTGAGGGTCCCTTCAGGGGCGGCCTTAGGCATGCGCAAGCTGTGCACCTGCACAGGGCCACCAAACCCCAGGGGCCACCAAACCCCAGGGGCCGCCATGCCAATATATATCCGTAATATAATAATCCTCTGAGGATGGATACATATTAGCGTGGCGGCCCCTGGCAGGGATTTGGTGGCCTCCGGCTCTGTTCCACTTCCAAACATCCGGACCCCCTCTTCGGGAGCCCCCTACCTACGCTCCCTGCCTAGGGCCGCCATGAGCCTAGAGCCGTCCCTGGTCCCTTAGACAGAGCACCCGTTGCAAGAGAAAAAGTTAGGGGCATGCTGTGCCATAGAATGGATTAATCTATTTTTTTTTCGTTCCGTGGAGTGAAGAGTGTTGTAATAGTAGATTTAATGAGTTCTTACATTTTCTTGCTAACTATGGGTCCTATGTTTTAGGTGGGAAAATCAGATTGGCAGAATACCTAAAGGATTAATAAACAAGTATGCGACACAGACACCCTCTCACCCTCACACACCCTCTCACCCTCACACCTTCACACCCCCTCACCCTCACACACCCTCACACCCTCACACACCCTCACACCCCCTCACCCTCACACCCCTCACCCTCACACCCTCATACCCCCTCACCCTCACACCCTCACACCCCCTCACCCTCACACCCCCTCATCCTCACACACACCCTCACACACCCTCACCAGCATAGCATAACAAAACATAGCATAGCATAACAAAACACAGCATAGCATAACAAAAAAGCATAGGATAGCAAAACATAGCAAAGCATAACAAAACAAAGCATAGGATAGCAAAACAAAACATTGCGTAACAAAACAAAGCATACATCAAAACACAACAAAGCATAGCATAACAAAACAGCACAGCATAACAAAACATAGCAAAACATAGCAGAACAAAACATAGCATAAGATAACAAAACATAGCATAACAAAACAAAGCATAGCATAACATAACAAAGCATAGCAAAACAAAACATAGCATAGCATAACAAAACATAGCATAGCATAACAAAACACAACAAAACATAGCAGAACAAAACATAGCATAAGATAGCAAAACATAGCATAACATTACAAAACAAAGCATAGCATAACTAAACATAGCAAAACACAATAAAACGTAGCATAGCATAACACAACACAACACAACATAGCCTAGCAAAACATAGCATAACAAAACACAACAAAACATAGCATAGCATAACACAACATAGCATAGCATAACAAAACATAGCATAGCATAACAAAACATAGCATAGCATAACAACCTAGCATAGCAAAACAAAGCATAGCATAATAAAACACTACAAAACATAGCATAACAAAACATAGCATCGCATAACAAATCAAACCATAGGATAGCAAAACTAAACATAGCATAGCATAACAAAACAAAGCATAGGATAGCAAAACATAGCATAACAAAACATAGCAAAACACAAACAAAGCATAGCATTGCCTAACAAAACACAACAATGCATAGCATAGCATAACAAAACACAACAAAACATAGCATAGTATAACAAAACAAAGCATAGGATAGTAAAACTAAACATAGCATAGCATAACATAACAAAACAAGCATAGGATAGCAAAACAAAACATAGCATAACAAAACAGCATAACAAAACACAACGACACATAGCATAACAAAACATAGCAAAACACAACATAGCATAGCTTAACATAATAGCAGAACAAAACATAGCATAGCAAAACAAAACATATAATAGCATAACAAAACATAGCATAGCAAAACAAAGCATAGCATAATAAAACACAAGACATAGCATATCATAACATACATAGCATAGCATAACATACATAGCATAGCATAGCAAAGCATAGACATAGCATAGCATAACAAAATATAACATAGCATAACAAAACGCAACATAGCATAGCATAACAAATCAAAACCTAGGATAGCAAAACAAAACATATCATAGCATACAGCATCACTCAGCACCACCATAGCATCACTCCCGGGCACCACAACATCACTATGTGCTACCACAGCATCACTGAACGCCACAGCATCACTCGTCGCCACCACAACATCACTCAGCGCCACCACAGCATCAATCTGTGCAACCATTCAACAACAACTGGTTCAAATATGTTCTCTCAGTGTTTCAAGCTTTATTACAAATGTAACAAAAAGATGTTAATATTTCACTTCTGTTCTTGGATTTTCATCACAATAAAATACACTGAACATAATCTTCACAAAAGTTATTTACAAAAGTTTAAGCTATTGCCATTATAAATTACAATAACTTTTATTTAAGTATTAATTATTTTAAAAAATTAAAAGCCATTGTTATTTGTAATATCAATATATGTAAGTCACGTAAATACAACACATATTTCATTACAAATGCTATAGGTGTCACATTTGCGAAAGTTATAACTAATGGCATTGTAAATGACAAAGCTATTAATTTCACTATTTTTTCTAAAACAAAACATAAATAAAAAATGTGTCATTTACAATACCAATAGCTCAAACTTTCCTAATGCGAGACCTATTGCATTGCAAATGCTTGTTCTTCCTATCTTCAACCCTGTGGTGTTCCAGTTTTATTCTATCTTTATGGACATTTATACGCATTTTGGAACAAATATCCAACTCCTTTGTGAATATCAACTGCAACCTTCATCCTTCCACAAGAATGATGCGTGACATATTTTTAAGCCATTATGACAAGGTAATTTGGACTTTAAAATTCAAAGGATGCTTAAAAACATTTTCTAGTGCTGAAAGATTTCTGACAGAAACACTGAAGATAAGAATGGGTGACAGACACTGTTGCAGGGGCCCACTGTCAGAAGCTGGGAAAAAACAGTCTAGAGGAGGCAGCTGTCAGTTCAAGTACTCACAGTATTAGAAGCCTCTTAATTCTTACAGACGTTGAGTGCCTTTTTAATTTGCCTAATAATAAGCCAATCGGTTTTCTTTTCCCCTCATTTGTAGGCAGGCTTAGGCAGCAGTCTAGAGGTAAAAGGTGATGCAATTTAGTTTTGAGAAAATGGTTTTATTTTGGATCAGTGTAAATTCTAAAAATAGTAGGCCTTTGATAGACTATGGAGAGTGTTTAGCAGCGTTGTCTAAAATATATTTGCTCGTAACAGGTGTTGCTATAGATGTAGATGCTCATAATACTCCTGCCAGTTACTGTTAGGCCTGGATGTCTGCAACATGTATTTCTTAATAGACGTTTTGAGTCAAAAGACTTGCTGTGATTCCTCCTTTGGATCACAAAGAAGTTTCGAGTCACAAGACTTGCTATGATTCCTCCCTTTGATCACAAAGCACCAGGACAATGGCTTCCCTTCCAATTCTTATTATTCTTTTTATTTATTCAGATGTTGCCTTTCAAATCATAAAAAACTACCGCAGATTGAGGGTCTATGGGGGAAATTATTTAAGACCACTGAATGTGCGTTCCCCAATTAACATAACACACAAAATGCACAACTGTGGTCAAGGTCATGTGTATATGGTAAATGAGTAAGTTATATGTATATGGTAAATGAGTAAGTTATCCTCTCTAACACCCCTGTGATGTCATGCACCTAGCTTGGGGAGACATCCCTTAAGGATAAGAACCCTCACTCACCCAAAGGTGACATGCTTCATCATATGGGTCCCCCTTACCAGTGTAGAAAACCTAGTCCACACTGGGAGCTACTACTCCGGGATCTTAAAGGAGGAGCTCAGAGATGTTTTATGGGCAAAGGGATGATAATCCCATATGTGAGCAAGATAGGTGTAGTGAGAATAGCAGCGCTGTGTACAACATTAACAAGTGAGTTTAAAACTATCTAAGGGAATACACTAACTATTTTATTGATGTGCTCCGCTTGACAGGGTTAAAAAAGGAACAGCACAGTGGTATAGAGGTAGAACCACTGTCACTAAATGGTCGACATGTTTCAGCCTCTTGATCACAAGGTATCATCGGCTTTCTTCAGGACCAGTTGGAAAAAATGTGATATTGCTGCTGCCAATATGTGACAAAAACAGAATTAAATTGAAATAATACTCCACCGGTATTCCTGTCTTATATTCTGGTGATCAGGTCATACCCAGGTATCTGCAGGGTGAAATAGCAAAACGAAAAGAGAGAAACATATACACATTTGGTCAAAATCACACATGTACCTTAGATATGTATCATCTGTTTTAATGGTGTAATATATTTAGGATTGTTACACTCATAAGGACTTACCCTCAATAAGTAGGAAATCCTGCCTCACCTCTACCTGGCAGGCTGCTCTGGGAGGAGGCCCCGCACTAAGGGGAAAATGTAATACATATTCATGTATCTATACTTTTTAACTGCAAAAGGCAGACTGTCCAACAGGTACATAATACAAATTCCAAATTTAAGGCTCAACTAAAAAGGAGCTTGAAGGCACTCAAAGGGTATTACAAAGCACTGACCCATACAAACACATGAAGGAGCATAGAGGGAGGAAATTCTTATAACTAGGTCTCTTCCCTCAGTCTCGCCTCCCAAATCAGAGTTTAAGTCATAGTCCTAACCCCTCAGTCTTACCTGTCCGTCGGTACCTCGTGGCTCGGATAGAGCTAGCCCCGGGAGGTACCGAACGGCAGGAAGGCTCGCTGTTTATGTAGGGTGCCGGATTGTTTGATTGCCCGCAGCTGCTGCAGCAGGGCCCTTTTTGTTACCATCAAATCGCTGCTGCAAATCCAGGACTGGAATAGCATCACACCGATTAATTTTGTGATGTTCTGTGCGAGGAAGGTGCTGAAAGAAAATGTCTTTAAGTTTGAGGAACAGCTGTATTTACAAGTTTCGGGGACATGTATGGGGAGTGTTTGTGCCCCCAGCTTGGCTAATCTATATGTCGATAAGGTTGAGCAAGAGACCATCCTCGCTCCATCGAACCCTTTTCTGCATCATCTATGTACCTGGAAAAGGTACATAGATGACATTTTTGTCATCTGGCGAGGCAATGAAGACACGCTCAAACTATTCCATGAATGGCTGAATCAGCAGGACGACTTTCTAAGATTCACATTGGAATGTTCTAAAACCAGTCTTCCATTCCTAGATCTGCTGATCAAACCCAGCAACGGTGGATTAATAACTGAGTTATATAAAAAACCCACCTCTTGTAACTCTTTATTACCATTTTACAGCTACCACCCCAGAGCCCTTCGCGAAAATCTACCATTCGGGCAATTTTTACGCATTAGACGTAATTGTACAGGAATGACAGAATATGAAAAGCACGCAAGGGCTTTGTCACTTGATCTTCAAGTGAAAAACTATCCCAAACGTCTCATTATGACCGCTAAGAAAAGGGCTGGAAATAACAACAGAGATGCTCTTTTGGAGAAAAGCATTCCTAAGGAACCCAACAAGCGTATCACGTTTGTCAACACTTTCTCCAGCTTCTCCAACTCGGTGAAGAAGAGTATCAATAAACACTGGAATATTTTGAACTTGACACATAATACTCTTCCTCGCCCCTTGTTCGCTTACAAACGCAGTTCTAACCTGCGTGATAAGCTGGTTCATACCCGTCCTCAAAAAATGAAGAGTGATCACCAACAAAGTACCCTCTGGAATCTGCCTCCGGTAGTGGGCCATTTCCCATGTGGCTCATGCTCTGTATGCCCACAGACCGAAAAAACCCTAGAGATCGATATAGGCACTTCTAGACCATGGTTGATACAAAAACACACCAACTGCAACAGTGATCACTTAGTCTACTTAATCTGGTGTCCATGCCAACTCAAGTATGTTGGCATGACCACCAGAAAAGTTAAAACACGTAACCAAGAACATATGAGCACCATTAGATGTGGGAAGCGCTCAACCAAACTAACTAACCATTTCTTGGACAAAGGACATCGTGACACTGATTTGCATTGGGTGGTCTTGGATAAACCTTTTATACCTCCCCATCTGACAGACTCTACTAATTATTTACTACGTAGAGAACAAAAATGGGTTTACACACTTAAAACTGATACTGGAGGGCTGAATGATGATATTCCATGGGTGGCTTTATGAATTTGTGCATATATCTAAATGTGAACTTCAATCATTATTCATGTATAACACTTACGCTTCTTACATAGAATACAGTTCTTAGAGGAGCTATTGTTATATTTGTGCACATGACATAAAGAGCTGAGTCTATCACAAATGGACAGCGGTTCACACTGAGTATATGTCTTGAACATAGGCTTACAGTATATACTTGACACAAGATACAGTTTTCCCCGTGGTTGTTTCCTCTTGGGACATTTCCTGTTCTCTCTGCCGCCCTTTTTTTGCACCCCACTGGTGTAAAGGGGCTGATTTCCTTTAATTACTATACGTGGGCTAACTGGAGCATAATCTTTCTATGCTCCTAATCGCTTAAACGGGGTATGTATTGTAGTTCTGCATGATAGACGCAAGCGTCGTCTAGGATATCCCGGCTTCAGGGCAGGTATGGTCATTGCGCGCATGCGCGGGACCAAGATACTGCTTTCGAAGCTCAATCGCGCTACACACAGTGAAGTCATTTCGCGCATGCGCAGGACCAGGATACTGCTTTGGAAGCTCGATCGCGCTACACACAGTGAAGTGTGCACAATGCGCATGCGTGGTTTTGTGACAGCGATCTTTACCGCATGCGCGTTTTGAAAAACAGGCGATTAGATCAGACGCCCTCGTAACATTAGGCCCCCGCTGCAGCAGCTGCGGGCAATCAAACAATCCGGCACCCTACATAAACAGCGAGCCTTCCTGCCGTTCGGTACCTCCCGGGGCTAGCTCTATCCGAGCCACGAGGTACCGACGGACAGGTAAGACTGAGGGGTTAGGACTATGACTTAAACTCTGATTTGGGAGGCGAGACTGAGGGAAGAGACCTAGTTATAAGAATTTCCTCCCTCTATGCTCCTTCATGTGTTTGTATGGATCAGTGCTTTGTAATACCCTTTGAGTGCCTTCAAGCTCCTTTTTAGTTGAGCCTTAAATTTGGAATTTGTATTATGTACCTGTTGGACAGTCTGCCTTTTGCAGTTATAAAGTATAGATACATGAATATGTATTACATTTTCCCCTTAGTGCGGGGCCTCCTCCCAGAGCAGCCTGCCAGGTAGAGGTGAGGCAGGATTTCCTACTTATTGAGGGTAAGTCCTTATGAGTGTAACAATCCTAAATATATTACACCATTAAAACAGATGATACATATCTAAGGTACATGTGTGATTTTGACCAAATGTGTATATGTTTCTCTCTTTTCGTTTTGCTATTTCACCCTGCAGATACCTGGGTATGACCTGATCACCAGAATATAAGACAGGAATACCGGTGGAGTATTATTTCAATTTAATTCTGTTTTTGTCACATATTGGCAGCAGCAATATCACATTTTTTCCAACTGGTCCTGAAGAAAGCTGATGATACCTTGTGATCAAGAGGCTGAAACATGTCGACCATTTAGTGACAGTGGTTCTACCTCTATACCACTGTGCTGTTCCTTTTTTAACCCTGTCAAGCGGAGCACATCAATAAAATAGTTAGTGTATCCCCTTAGATAGTTTTAAACTCACTTGTTAATGTTGTACACAGCGCTGCTATTCTCACTACACCTATCTTGCTCACATATGGGATTATCATCCCTTTGCCCATAAAACATCTCTGAGCTCCTCCTTTAAGATCCCGGAGTAGTAGCTCCCAGTGTGGACTAGGTTTTCTACACTGGTAAGGGGGACCCATATGATGAAGCATGTCACCTTCGGGTGAGTGAGGGTTCTTATCCTTAAGGGATGTCTCCCCAAGCTAGGTGCATGACATCACAGGGGTGTTAGAGAGGATAACTTACTCATTTACCATATACACATAACTTACTCATTTACCATATACACATGACCTTGACCACAGTTGTGCATTTTGTGTGTTATGTTGCCTTTCAAATGCCAGCTCCAGGAAGGATAAATTCTTGGACGGTTTCTTCTGGACCAGCCTTCAACTTCTGAACGTTTTGGCATCAAAATCAATTGCTGCTTATCCTTCGCACGATCAGAGGATTTTCACCAGTGCACAAGCATCTTGGATGGAATCCTTGCATCGACCACTCTTCGATGTACTGCAATTGACACCCCCACCTACTGGAATCAACAGGACTTCAATACTTTCAAGTCGTATTCCAGAGAATGACTATATGGGGTGTTATGGAATGGACATCTTTCCAGTTTTGCTCTGGATGCATTGACGAGTACACCTGTTCCGAACATCACAGCGCATGCAACCTCTGTTGCTTGAGCACGACAAGGAGGTCTGCCGAGCCTTTTGCTTTTTTGGGTATGACTGCCAGAAGACACCATTCGACCCTGAGAGCCTCCCTTGATTCCAAGCAAGCCTCCACCAAGTGGTGTTTAACCACTCCACCTCTTAACGGAACTGAGGCGCCAAACATCAAGATTTGGAGCCAAATTCAATGGCAAAAAACCCATTCAGTCTGGCCTTGAGGGAGACCGAATCCTCAACGCCAAGATCCGACAACATAGAAGGCTCTATCCAGCTGCTGCTGCTAGAGGTCCCTGAAAAGGCGGCAAAATAAAATTTTCAAACACCCGTACATGGGTAATAATCTTGTGTAGCCGTCTGCTTCCGAACTCGCACTCCCTTCCACATCCTCAAAAAGCAGAAGCTGACCTTTGAGGAAGAAGATTCACACTTTCAGCCTTGTACGCTTCCAAGGCCCAAAAGGGTTGGGGACAAGCCTGCCATCTCTTACCTTTCTCATAGGCGTGCCCCTTCACCACTGCCACTTCAATGCCCCCACACAACACTTTCCACAGTCCCTCCCTCCTCTCTCTACTATGATTCACACCCTGGTTGTCCTTATCACCATAACGACCGGTACTTGGAGCCTTTAGTGCCCAGAGAAGGGAATGACCCATCGGAGGACCACAATGAGGATCTCACAGATGAACCTGATCTCGACAGATACTCTACCAAACATCCCTACTGCATGACATCTCTACTTATCTGCAAATGTAATTCAGAGGACAGCCCACAATTACAAGCTGAAGATGCATTCCTAGTGGAGATCCTTTCAAAGACATTGGCATTACCCCTTTGCTCAAGGGCATGTTTTAGTCTGCAAAGAATTTCTGAGAGCCAGCTAAAACCAGGGTCTAACCCCAAAAGGTTGAAAACCAGCTCAAACCGGGTTCAGGTGATCTGGTGTATCCGTCAAGTATATGGTCAAGTCCCACAGACTCAATGGTTGTACATACAACACACAAACGTGCTTCAGCACAGGCAACAGATGATGTCCCTCTATCTGACAAAGAGAGCAGGTGGATAGATGCTGCTGACAAGTTGACGTACACAAAACACAAAAATGGTGGCTGGAATGCTTGAATTAAACTCAGCAACTGGTAAGTACTCGGGCCGCATCCCAGTCCATCGTTAATTTGCACTTTATGCTACATCAGTTTGGACCCAGCCATAAACAAATCAGTCTTAATCCTGCTTCAGTAAGAGCAGTCCAGACAGTGTTGGGTTGGTTGTGTTGCAGTTCAGGAAGGATCTGGCCTGGCAGTTTGGGCTGGACTGTTCCTATTAGAATAGGCTCAAGACTGATTTTCATATGACTGGGTCCAAACAGAGGTGGCATGGTGTGCAAAATAGCAATAAACTGAGATGCTGCTTTGAGATGAACTGAGATGCTGCTTTGAGTAATTACCAGTGTCTGAGATTAATTCAAGTATTCCACCCATCACTGTTTTTATACTCAATGTGATGCCCTATGTGTGTCGGGTATGCCCGGACATGGATCCCGTGCTCACTGCGCCACTGGAACAAAGCTGCACCCGACGGATGAGCCCAATCATGGCAATACTGGTCTTATGTTGCTTGTGCTCTGATTCAGGGACAACCTTGCCTGAAGTTTGAGCTGGACTGTTCCGATTGGAGCACGGTCGGGACTGATTTGCCTATGGCTGGGTCCAAACTGAGATGGCATTATGTACAAAATAACATTGGACGGGACGCAGCCTCCAGTAATTCCCAGAGGCTGACATTTATTCAAGCATTCTATCCATATCATTTTTTGTATACTTCTCCGACACGTGAGCGATAGTGAGGGCTGACACATACTAGCTTATCACAATTTCAGTAGACCTACTCTCTCACTGTGATGGGCATAAATGGGAGGAAATGCAAGATATCATCACGCACCTCCCTAAGGCACAGAGGAAGAGGGGAGAAATGCGGGTTGCAAAGTGCAAAATAATTTCTACTGAGAACATCAGATGGGCCTTGGATGATGTAGACAGCGCTTCTAGACTCATTTAACCAGAATCTTACTCGCCACCATCCCTGGATCCAGATCGCTGGTTTCCTGCCTACGGTGAAACAGCACCTTCCCAACATCTCGTTCAATGGTGAGCATGTCTTCAGCCTTCAGGTTGACGTGATGCAAAAAAAAAAAACCAATCAAAAACACAGACATTGCCAAACCCTGGGATGCCCTTCAGTCCTCCACACAAAGGTCAACATTTCAGAAATACCATGTGTTGAATCCAAGGTGCCTGCATTCACCCAAAGGCAGGACTACGAGGAGCTTTTGGATGTCTGACTTGTCTGAAAGTAGCCCACTGTGCATATCCGTCTTAATGCATGCAAACTGGCTGGTTGACTTTTTACGTGTAAATTGATATCTTATTATTCCTAGATCAGCCCAACTCCTACTGACTCCTCCAACTGTCTCCTGATGAGTATTCAAATCATAAATAGTTTTGCCCAGTGTAGCAGCTTCTACATTCAAGTACCACAAAAAGGCTTGCTGTAACTCAGGACTATCAGACGGTGTAGAACACCCTGCAGCTGTTTGTGCCTTCCTGCTCCTTTCACACCTCTTCTTATTCAGTGATTTACTTCAGGTAGGCAGAAGGCTCGCACATTTGCGCACACCGCTGAAGTAATTACTACTTCCTCATGCACTTATGTAGAAGCTAGTGGGAGGGTACCGACTATGATAACATTATCTCCTTAAAGCATCAGGTTAGGATAGGATAGGATAGGATAGGAGTTTATAAAGCGCTCGATTGCCGTGGCGTCTTGGCGCTGATGTGTGTAAGCAAAGCTGAAACTACAACTTCAACAGTTTAATTGACAAAAAGAAACGTCTTAAGATTCTTCCTAAACAACTTCCTATCAGCTTGGAATCTCATGGCCAGAGGTAGTCTATTCCAGAGATGCGCTTCCCCGTTGGAAAGTGTCCTACCTCCCCATCTGGCCCGCTTAACCCTAGTCGTTTTAAGTAGACCTAGGTTAGTAGATCTTAGAAGGCGTGTGGGGGTATAGGACGTGAAATATTTGGAGATTGCGTCGGCGCCACCTCCATAGAGCACCTTATGAACCAGACACAAGGCCTTGAATCAACACATTGCTGCACTGGAAGCCAATGCAGTGATTTGATGCCCGCTGAGGTTGAACAGCCCCTGGGAATGTTCAGAAGCAGCCTTGCTGCTGCATTCTGAAGGGACTGGAGCTTTCCCATCTGCGTTTTGTCTATACCCAAAAAAAGGGCATTACAGTAATCTAATTTGGATAGAAAAAGACTCACCATTACTGTCTTCTAAAGCTCATGCAAAATAAATGGGAAAATCTTTCTCAGAGTTTTTAGTAGAAAAAAACAGGAGGATGTCAAGCTATTGACCTGGGCGGAAAAATTTAACTTGTCATCAAAGATGACCCCCAGGTTCCTAACCTTAGAGACGGGAAACGGGCACTTCCTAGCCTCTACTGGCCACCATGAGTCATTCCATACGGGGGATCCCCCTCCAATTCTATCACTTCTGTTTTGTCTGTGTTGATCTTCAAAAAATTGTGGTTGAGGTTAGAGGAATTCCCATCACAAAGTGTGAAAACAAAGTGACAGCATTGGATCAATGCTGCCATCAGGATGGAAGTTGAAAGAAGTTCCTGTTTTACATCTCCATTCAGATTGGTGTCTGGAACGCTTGGGTCTCTGAATGCCTGAATTAGCTGTATACTGTATGAAATCAATGCAGAGATGAATGTAATTAGTGGAATGGGAGCAGCAGAAAAGGGAGAGGTGTATCCTGTGGTTGAAAAGAATCTGACGCAAATTAGAAGTCCAGCCTTGTAGGCAATTTTTTGTTGTTGTTAAGAATCCTAATACTGTGCACTCAGTCACAGGAATCAACAGCATGGAGCTTCCATTTGTGTGTTGCAATAAGACATCACACCTATTACTTGAATAGCAGTCGAATTATGTCTGCTATTTAGGATATTTTATATGATCCCACAACCAAACTCCCACTAACGCAAAGATCATTAACATCTTTGAGTAGGGTCTTTTCTCAAATCCAAAGTAAGCCTGGTCTTAGTTTTTCATCCCTGCATACTGCCTCCCACAGCTCAAAGATCTTTATTAATATTTTGGATGTTGTGGATATTATTTAATAGTGTTGTTATCTCACAGCTATTTTTCACAGTTGGTAAGGAACCAGAAGGTTGAAGTTAATGTTAGCATATTTTGATTTATTGTGTTACTCGTTTTGTCTAATGATAATACCCTAAGCTTTTAAGAGTCTGACCGCATTTGCCGTGTGGAGTTCCTCAAGGCTCATCCCTAAGTCCGACACTATTTAATATCTATGTGTCGGACCTTGCTAGTGTCATCAAAAGCCATGGGATGAGCCTAACTTCATATGCAGATGACACGCAACTGGTATTAGTCATTAAAGGCGATGGTCTGGAGGTGGCCCAACGATTTCAAGATGGAATGCTGGCCATAGAAGAGTGGATGGCGATAAACAGCCTAAAACTCAACTCGGTAAAAACCGAGGTGGTCATTTTCGGACCACTCCAACCACCTTGGTCCTCAGTCTGGTGGCCATCTACTCTCGGAGCATCCCCGACACGAGTGGCTAAGGTCAGAAATTTAGGAGTCACTTTTGACGATGGTCTAATTTTTATGGACCATGCGAATAAAGTGGCATCAACAGCCCACTATAAGCTACGCATGATCAGGAAAATAAGTCAGTTTCTACCAGCAGCTGCCACTAAAACTCTGGTTAGCTCCCTGGTCCTTTCGGCACTTGATTACTGCAATGGTTTATTTTTAAACACTCAGGTCAGGGTTCTAAAAAAGCTGCAGTCGATACAAAATGCTGCAGCACGTCTACTTTCGGGACTTCCAAAATTTACGGCCATATCAGGAACAATAAAAGAACTACATTGGTTGACAATCCAGAATAGGATTAAATTCAAATCCTTATGTTTAGTCTACAAGTCCTTAAACAATAAAGGTCCCCAATTTTTAAAGGACCAGTTGGTTCGATATCTCCCCCCTAGACAGCTCCGGTCCTCTAATCTCAACCAACTAACGATCCCTCGGTCCAAAACAGTATCTTGGGGCGACCGTCGTTTTTTGACAGCTGCACCTAAACTATGGAACACCTTGCCGCAAGATATTAGACTAAGCCCGTCCCTCCTGCAGTTTCGCAAAGACCTGGTTGTTTAACCAATAGTTGTTTCTCTAAATTACTTTGGACACCGCAAGCCGTACTGAACAACAATCATGCAAATATTCCAGCGCCAAGACGCCCGCGGGTATAAGATGCGCTTTATAAATGCCAAACATAAACATAAACATAAACATTTGGGTTTTGGCTTGCATGCTTTTAAGAACTGACACCTCCATTGGCCTCTGTCCTTTCCCATCCTCCTCCTTAAGTAATGTCTCAGATCATCTTGGATATCCTTATCATCAGTAACAATCTCTCTAATGCCAGTAAATCTTTTTTTCTCCCCCAGTCAGAGGGCCCTCCTTAGGGATTTCCTGTGGGAGCAGCCTTTCTCCCTTGCAGGAGTTCTTTTCACATTTCCCTTACAGTACTTTTTAGCTATTAGCCTAACATCTGTATTTAGTCTGTGTTGAAGGTGGCCAAGCACGGGAGGCTTCTCTCTGAAACAACCCAACTCTGAGAAGACTGAATCCTGAGGGAGCGCTATCGGCCTGAGACTGTCCACAAGGCTGCTGATGGGATCCCACCTCAGCCAGCACATGACAAACTGACATTAATTATGCTACATGGCTTCGGTCAGCCATATGAATCGCAAGGTAATGAAATCCTTGGCCCATATTTGAAGACAGGTTGGGTGTAAAACTGTCATCGCTGCAGATCCCTGTTACCCAGGGTAGGCTTCCCTGCTCAATGGGCCAATACATTTGGAGTGCACTGTCCAAATGGGACCCCATGCCCTGATGCCACAGTTTTGGCTTCAGAGATGTGCCCGGTATTTGCCAGAGGAGGGTGAAAAGAACTTAAATATCATTTTGATCACTAAAAAGAACCGGTATTGTCATTGACATTGATAATTTGTAATCTCAAGTGTATATACAAAACGGAATACGATCAATTAAGATAAAAAGTGAGCAGAAAATTCTTTAACACGCAATTCTGGCTTTTGAAGCATACTTTATTTTCGTGATACCCATATGTTTTGACCTCCCAGCAACATTTGGAAGTCATCACCAAGGAAATTGTTAAGTTAAAGACCTAACACAGGGCCTGAAAAATTCAAATTCAAAATAACATCAAAAATGTTTAAATATTCAAGTAAAATGTGCCTGTTGTATAGGTGGTAAAGATCCTGGTTTTATTAATTCATGTGTTTTAAGATGATATCAATATCGTGTTTGATTAATTCATGGTTTTGAGATTATACAGAATTTGTATCATAAACTTCAATGTCATTCCCGCTAATACTTCTATTAGCCACTCTTATACATACAGGGGAGAATTTTACAGTGGCCTAGTTTTAGTAATGATGCAGCTGGGGAACAATTTTTAAAAGATACAGAGTAGTTGATTTGGAAAGTTGGGTGCATTGCAGACACTGCTTGATTGCTTTCCACTTACTGTTGATGATCCAACTCTTGCATACTGTATGTTTCTATGATATTGTCTATCTCTAGATTCCTGTTATTTTCCTGCGATGACACATCATTTTCGGCAACTGCCCATCATTTGTTTATCAAGGCAGAGCTTGACATGTTCCCTTCTGTTACAGTAATGCATTTCTTCCTTTAACAATCATTTGCCGAATTAAAATGTTCTTGTTCTCTTCATTCTGCAGCCAACCAATCAGAAAATAGAAGCTTGAATGAAAACGAGTCCGTCATTTGCTTACATGGAAAACATCAAAGAATCCACAAGAGTGAGAAGCGCTTCATGAGCAGTGAGTGTGAGAAGATACTAAACCAGAAGGTGCTTCTTGTAGATCATCAAAGAATCGACGCAGTACAGAAACGTTTTCCCTGCACAGAGTGTGAGAAGAGCTTTACCAAAATATCAAGCCTTCTTGAGCATCAAAGGTTGCATACTGGAGAGAGGCCCTTTCACTGCACAGTGTGCGAAAAGAGCTTTACTCGAAAGCAACATCTTCTAAACCACCAAATGTTACATACGGGAACGAGACCCTTTCATTGCACCATGTGCGAGAAGACATTTAATCGAAAAGAACATCTTCTGGTGCATCAAAGAACACACATGGGAGAGAGGCCGTATCACTGCACTGTATGTGATAAAAGCTTTGCTGTGAAGCAAAATCTTTTAACTCACCAAAATATCCATACAGGTGTCAGGCCATATCAATGCACTGAATGTGAGAAGAGTTTTACTCAAAAGCAACATCTTTTAATTCACTATAGAGTCCATTCTGGGGTCAAACCCTACCACTGTACCATGTGTGAGAAACGCTTTAATCACAAGTCAAATCTTCAAAAGCACCTAAACACTCATACTGGCAAAAGGCCCTATAAGTGCAGTGAGTGTGACAAAAGCTTTACTCAAACATCAACTCTCCTGTACCATCAAAGAACACACACAGGAGAGAGGCCGTTTCACTGCACACAGTGTGACAAAAGATTTACTAGCAAGTCAAGTCTTCTGATGCATGAAAGAATCCACACCGGCGAGAAGCCCTTTCATTGCACTGTGTGTATGAAGAGCTTTACTCAAAAGATAAACCTTCTAAATCACCAAAAAATCCACACAGGGAAAAGACCCTTTCACTGCACTGAATGTGAGAAGAGTTTCTGTCAAAAGTCAACTCTTCGAAAGCACCAATTGATACATAACAGAGCTGTACTGACGTGAGTGGGACCATGTTGCTGCACTGATTGTGAGGAAGGATTCAGTCACTTGTCACACTTTCTCCAGCAGCTTTGTAGCTACATGCTACATGCTGTGAGGCTTTTTCCAGGCATTAAGCAAGAAATTAAATGTATCCACAAGATCCATTTCCTTACACCAGCTAGTCTACAAAGGAAAGAAAGGCAAAATGCACAAATACATATGTGCTCAGTCGAAACCAACATGGCCGTAAATAGTAAGAGTTCCGTGCTAAAACAGAGCCTGCCACTTTCCCTTAATATATAGAAACTGGTTATTTTCAAACCTATGTCTACTAGTTGTGCACAAGGATGGAGGAAGGCCAGATGCACAGGTGTATATTCTGTGACAACACCAGTGCCACAAAAGACTGTACACAAAATAAAGGGTTCCTTAAGCCATAATCAATAAAGCCATTGTAGACCACTCCATAAAAGGTCAAAACATAAATGGATTGATTGTGAAAACAACTTCATTGGTATTGTTCATTCAGGAATTTCTAAAAACTACAATTGACATTAACCTGATTCATTATGCCCAGAATAAGCCAACTAAAAATAACATATATGGGCACCACAAAACAGACCCTATTAGAATTTTAGTTATGAAGACCTTCAAGGAATATTTTGGAGAAATATCAATGTTTCTGAGTGTGTCATCATTATCTGCCTAACATTGAATATTTAGTCAAAGATCTCTTTCATTGTAAGCTTTCAAGGTGACATAAGGTTCTTGAAGACTAATAATGAAATTACTTGCTCAAAGTTGCAAGTTATGTCTGTCTTGAATTTCCAAACTCTGTCTCAAATTATTGCTACCAGTGGTACAATGTGGCCTGGGTGGTGTTGAAACTGTTATAAAGGGTCAAACTTGGCTTCTAACATGGGGGTGGGGCCGTCGTGGAGCTGCCTCGAAAAAGTTAAGGCTCTAATAAATAACTAACAATAAGTGCTGCTCATTCAATAAGAAATAGGGCAAAAGGGATTTTCTTCAAAGATCTATTTTTCACATTTGAAAAGTAGAGGAAGGTGTATTTTTGCATTTCCTATTATGAAAACTCATTGTTTTAAAATTGCTGTGTTCCTTGTTGTCTAACAGTTTTATTTGCTTCATATCCCATTGCTCAGGTAACAGGAATGCTGCAAAGTGAACCTGTTCTATTTTGTCAAGTATGAAAAGCTATATGTTGTCTGTTCCCCACCCAGGACACTGTTTTTAATTTGCCCCTTGTTTTTGCCTCCGAAGACACAGTTTTGAAACCTTGTTGTTTTTTGTTCTTTTTACTGTACGCTCAAGGTAGGATCCAGTTATCCTGGTCCAAAAATAGATACCATTGTGATTGCTTTTACAAGGTGTCCTGTTAAACTAGGCTATACCAATATTGGCAAGTTTTTTCCTGAGTGTTTTTAATGTTTTGATTTGTATGTTTGATGGGCCCTGCCTAAATAAACTTGGCTTACTAACTTACTAAATAGTTATAAACAATTTAAAAAGTGTATAGTGAGCTGAAGACACCGTTCAAAACTATGAAAGGCCCTTCAGTGATAATAAAATAAAACATATGTCAGGAGGAAGAATGGAACATGAAATAAGCCTGCAGAGGGATATGCAAACACATTGCAGTAGATTGTGTTAAATAATGCAAGAATGGGAAAAATAAAAGCTACAGAAATAAAAATAATAAGAATAAATTAATATATACCTCTGATGGGCTGCCTATTGATTTGATTAAGTATAAACCTGAGTTCTGGATGCCCCTTTTATAAAATATTTGTATTAACCTAATTAATGTCTCACTCCCAAGCACTTGGTCTACAAGCATTATTGTACCAGTTTTTAAAAAGGGCGATCAATCCCAACCTAACTGTTATAGGCCAATCTCCCTAATAGACAACACAATGAAAATTTTAGGGAGGATTTTGTATAACAGAGTAAGGACATGGGCCGAGGATGACTGTATTTTACAACCGTGCCAATTGGGATTTCGAAGTAAAGTGGGCACTATTGAACAATGTTTGAACCTTAATTTAATCATTGGGAAATATACCGTAGCCCAGCAAACCCATGTATATTTGGCTTTTATGGGTCTTACTTCGGCTTTTGATTTTGTTCATAGGTCCCGGTTATGGTCAATCCTTTTAGAATACAGCTTAGATGATGTTTTAGTCCATTTTTTAGCATACTTGCACAGGTACCTGCGAGCTCGTGCAAGAATGGGGAAGTTTCAGGGCACATCAGAATCGACAGAGGTGTAAGGCAGGGGTGTATTTTGCCCCCCCTGCTCTTTATTTTATATAATAATAATTTGCATAAATCTCTGATCGCACTTACTAATGATGTCCCCCCAATTCTTTTTTTTTTTTTAAACTTTTTATTTGCAGAGTAACAGTAACAAATTTAGGCCAGTACATTTTGTGTAGTCGGGTCAATCACAGCATCAGTACAAAACATTGACAGTGTTTATGTGGAACGTGTATCGATTCAGCTTTGATGAGCAACATGTCACACCATATCTGCCACCCCAGATCGGCGGGCCTGTGGAGGCTCACAGATGCCACCTCTGTATTCGTTCCAGCATGACCACACCTCCCCCCACTTTCGGGGGCATCCCCGCACAATATATACAGTTTTCTCCTGCAGCATGCACCAATCCATGTCTTTTTGCCATTCAGCTTGTTTCGGCGGTGCTGGTGCACCCCAGAGGCGGGCGATGTTCCTCTTTGCCACCATCTGCCCCAGAGTTTCCCTTTCGCGGGCAAGTCTGTGGGCTCCCAAATGTTCAAGAGGCATCTCTTCGCCTCCAGGCGTATGTCCACCTCCCACACGATGTCCCCAAAATTAACGGCAAATTAGTCCCCACCTTATTGTATGCTGATGACTCTGATGAACACCGAATGCTCTACGAATTTTTGTACGGGGTTTTGTGGATTTTATGGGTAGTCTAGATCCCTGTATCATTTTCAAAAAATCATTTAGTATGTCCTGTGGGCCAAAATAGTATCTTAGAAACTCTATTATCGTAGATGATCAAAAACTTTATTGCACAAGCACTTTTCCCTACCTTGGGCTTGTTTTCTCCACCAATGTTTCTTGGGTAGACCATGTGACATACAGCAGGGACAAGTTTCCCAAAGTTATTAATTCAATCATTAGTTTACCGCAGCCTAAAAAGATAAGGATAATACTAGCACTCTTGAAAATCTACAAAACACAGTGCATTCCAACAGAGACATATGGCGCAGAAATATGGGGACCCACAAAGTGCAATAGTATTCAACTTGAAGAAAACAGATTTTGTCGGAAAGTACTGGGAGCCCAGATTTTCCATCTCACAGTATATTTGCCATGCTGAACTAAAATGACAGATTACATAAAGGCACAACCCTTTTTTGACTTGCGATCTGGAAGAATCCTGCAGCGTCACTGATCTGAGAGATTATTGGAGACTACCTTAAGTGTGCTTACTGGACTTTGGACGTTTCTTTGACTCGTCTTCCGGTTTGTGTCCCCGTCGCCCTTCCCCTCCTCCTTCCATGTCCTTCACCCTCCTTATCTCTTTCCTGCCTTCATTACCTGTCTACTTCCCCAGCGCCCACCCCCCTCCCCTGAATCTTTCCTCTTGCCTGCTTTTCCCCTTACGTATTTGTGCTTATTGTTTATCTCGACCTTACAAGTAACTATGTTGCAATGCTCTAATAACTGTGTAACCTTTGTAACGATGTAACCTGTAACTTTGATCTGATGTTCATGTAAAGCGCTCTGATACCTCCCCGTCTAGCCAGTGCTATATAAAACCTTTAAAATAAATAAATAAATAAGGGACAAGAAATACCATGGCTTGCTGCAGTAAGGGATCGTTTGTGTAGTATCAACCATGCATTGATTTTTACAAATCCGGATGAATCTGTTGATACGAATAAAAAAGTGATTCGGGGGGCTTTATATGATCACTACAGGGAGGTCCAGAAAAAGTATGTAGAATGTTATTTGCCCATTGCGGAGGAATTAAATACCCCATCTAGTTACCTCTTAAAGCCAATTGGACGTTGGAAGAGAGGATTATTGTTTTATTTAAGGGCTGGCACAGTTACATTTTTACTGTGTTTTCCTTTAGGGTACATTGTTAATTTGGATCAATTAACTTGCCCATGTGACGATAGGAGTGGGCAGACAACACTCCACTTTTAATTTTTTTGTACATTTTATAGCCTATACACTAACCAGTTTTTGATTCCATTTTTTAAGCGTACTCGACCTATACACCTAGAGGAAGCTTACTTAACAATCCGTAAGTTAGAAGATGATGAACTAAATGCTCGTGTAGGCACCTTTCTAAAATTGACGGTGTGCACTAGAAATTCAATGTGCACCTTATGATATTCTGTTTTTATTGATTTACTAGTAGATGTTGTGGTTAGGCTCAATCTGAATTTAATGGAATCTGTTTTTATATAGTTAATTGACTTATAATATTTAATTGGCTTATGGGGTCTTCTGCAAATATTTGTTTTTATGCTAAATGTATTGTCATATATGATTTTGTTTTATTGTTTCTATGTTAATGGACTGTTATATTCCCCTGTTATTATGATATGATCTGTGCTTTTATGGATATTTTATATCCGAATAAAGATTTTTGATTTGATTTGATTTGAATAAAATATATAAAGCAGGAGAAAAATGCAACATTAAAAGAACTAAACGAGGGATGTACAAATACATTGCAGGAGATTGTGTTAAATCCTGACAAGAATAGAAAAACAATAACTACAAAATTAAAAAGAACGTCAGTGGTCATAAGGATGAATAATGACCTCCATTATTGAATGCTACAGTTGTCAGTGTTAGTATCACTAACTAAATGTGCCAGGTTTTCCCCATTCTGAGTGTTTCGTTCCCTACCTGCACTGAGGTTCAAGTATTCACCTGAATCGCTGGCCATAGATTTCTGAAACAGATAAAGACCCAGCTTCTGTATCTGGGCCCTAACCTATGGTGTACTCAAGAAACTTCTAATGGACCTGGTCATACTCCTTTTAGGCGTCTATTACCGCCAACAGTTTGACCTTCTGCAACCTGGGAATGTTGTCTGTAAGATATAGCAAGTTCTTTATATTGTCACTGCTGTGCCTGTTAGGGACAATGCCTGATTGGTCTTATTCTACTAAGTTGTACAGTGTCTTCCACAGTCTACCTGCCAAAATGATTGTGAAGAGCTTAAAATATAGATTCCATAGTGAATTTGGCCTGTATGATGAGCATGTAATGTTTTACCTTTGCCCACATGTAGGACATAGTGATTGTACTACTATGGTCGAGTATAGTGACAGTGGGAAATCTATTTTCAAAGCCTCACGTCATTCTTATTTTGTTTGTGGTCAGACCGCATATGTTCGTCTGCCCCTCGATTGGGATGGAACATGTTATATTGCTTTCCTACTGCCACCAGTTTTTCTAGCCCCATCTGATTATCACAGAAACACACATCTAGTACACGTTAGACATAAAAGGGAGACCGAGTCCCCAATTGTCGATCAAACTGAAACTGCTCTAGAACAATATCAAGACTTCAATAAAGGTTTCTTTTTCTTTTTAGGTCCTGTCCAGAATAGTAAGTTAATACGTAGGCTAACCAGAACCCTTGAAGCAGTAGTGAATGAGACTACTTCCGCTCTAGGTAACTTAACTGAAGAACAATCTGCTATGCGTTTTGTCGTGCTCCAAAATCGTCTCGTTCTTGACGTCATACTGGCCGATAGAGGAGGAGCTTGTAGAGTCATCGGATCTAGTTGCTGCATTTTCATTCCTAATAACGCGCCGTCTGTTTATTCAGCTATAACCAGACTTCATAAAATTGCCCATCAGTTACACCAGAATCCAGGCACCTGGACATGGTCCGGTTGGCTCTGGAGTATAATATCTGCCTGGGGATGGAAAGTATTGTCATTCCTAGGTATAGCAGTAATGATCATATTCAGTTGCTGCCTCTGTTTACAATGTGGCCCTGCGATTTGCGGCATGTGTGCTACCTCTTGTATTCCTAGTCCTAAATCCCGTTCCAAGACAATTCGAGACGAGCAAATGATGCTATATGAACAGATAGATGGTATCATGAATATTGATGTTTCCTGATGGAAACGTAGGGCACAAGGAGGGAATGTGGAAAAGTGAATTTTGCCTTGCCATATGTGCCTACGTGTTCCCCATCCTATGTTATATGTGCATGATCGATATGCATATATCCCCTTATGATCGATTAAAGACACAATTGTGGTTGTGTCCAGCTCTAGTATGCCAGTTTCCAGTTCTCGTGAAAGCAACGAGTATTAGGCCTGTGTTGCCACGTTTCACAGTGTGCACGTTAATTCATTGAATTGTCCCCGTTTCTAGGCCTCAAAAGGGCCCGGACACCAGATTCAAGCTCCAGTCTCCTGAACCCTCTCAGAGGAGCGATACAGCCCCCACCTGCATCCCTGACCCTTCACTTACTTCCTGCCTCGCAGCGCGGTGCCCGGCCTGGCTCTGCCTGCCTGTCTGCCAAGAATATGTTATGTTTCTAGTTATCAGTTCAGCTTTCCTTCTCCGCATTCCTAAGCTACTGAACCGTATCAACAGTTTCAGCTATAGTCTAGTCTTTCTGTCTCCATGTAAGAGAAATACTGTATTAATATTCATAGAATATTCATAGCACACGCAATACATGTAGAATAAATGCATGCACCAGCCTTAGTGTCAAGTAGCCTTTGCCCTGATAACTTTTAGATTCTATCCACATGTACTCCAAACACCAGATACCAGATATGATATAGGTACATGTCGTCCTGACACCGCAGACTTTAGTCTCCTCTTCTAGTGCAGAAGTCATAGCCCCAGTTCTCCCTGGTAACACGTCATTGCCCGTTTGCGCGCACCACTAGGTTAAAGGTCCCAGCTGCTCTCAGGTAGCCCCCTCCATGTTTCCGCCCATTCATGACACTTCTATGACGTTTCTCATCACATGTCCACGTGCACGCCTTGTGCACGCCTTCTCCTTCCACCCATGTGTTCTTATCTTACGTTTGTCACAAGTTACGCCTACTGTATGTAATGTAATGTAATGTTTTACTATATATATGCTGCACTGTCGATGAAATGGTGCAGCTGCCTTCCTTCCTTCCTATTTTATTTCAGGCTGTCCCGTTCCAGTCCCTTCCCTTTTGCCTGAATAAAACCTGTTCAACTCGGACACATCGGATCCTGCCTCTTATTTATTGAGCTATCTGTTATTGTTAATATAGTCAAAAATAGTCCGTGTATTATTTATTTATATACCACAACCTTTTTGGATGACCAAGATTATTGCCTGCATTATTGAAGTTGTAACACCTGATTATGCAGCGAAGATGTAGAAAGGTTTTAGGAAGAGTGTGATGAAATCATCTGGCTTCAGTGCACTCAGGAATTTCAGTTTTTCTATATTGTTTTGGTCTAATTGAGACAACCTCTTGTAATGTGCTTATCAAGTTCTTGTTTCTGATCTTCCAGGAGAGCGTGCACTGAAACACCCACTGGATCTTGCGTCTGTGATCAAGATACACTCCGTGTCCGGGATAAAAGGCTTCATATTAGGTACATTTCCCAAACTCTTTGACTGCTGATGTAAAATGCCCAAGGCAAGACTCCTTGAGCAGGCTGAGACTCCATTTTCTCTTATTTTTGCCTAATCATCATGTCTGCCTTTGACGTAGATGCAGTCTGTCCTTATCTTTCCAAGTACCTGTCAAAGTGTCAAGTCCTTCAGACAATGACATTCATAAGACACCTGATGCGACATCAGTCTGGGACAAGTGCCTTGTTCTCTCTAACTCAAGGTCAGGCCAAAATAATAACAAAAACTGTGTAGTCTGATTGATGCATTCTTGTTTATAAGAATGCATCTAAGACTAGCATATTGATGCACACAGGTTAAGTCAGACATTCCTAAGGTTGTCAGACATTCCCCATATCAGATAAGTCACAGTAGAGAAAGGCCCGTGACATTTCCACTTTAGAGAGGGGAGGTCCTTCGCGCCAGATTATTTTGCAAGATAATGCCAGAAGATCTTGGCAGAGACTGCCAGACTGCTGTAGCATCCAGTTCCGTGCTGAAGGCTGAGTCCGAGCCAAGCCTGAGAGAGAGAAGAGGAGCAGATGCAGGTTTTCCTTTTGAGGGAAAACTCTCTTCCATCTGCTGCTAATTACAGCCTCTTGTAAACAGGTATGAAGTGTGTTAATTCTCTATAACTAACTCTAAATGCAAGCTACACTATTCCATGCTCTGCATATGTGAGGATAGGCCGTTAGTCATGCAGCCTGCCCAAGTAAAGGGTCCACATTCACCCTCCGCCAGGAACCAAACACTTCATTGTAGCTCTGGACTCTGACAGGGAAGGGAAGCAGAGCAGTCCAAGACCTACTCGAGGGAGGTGGTGTGGGCTAGTAATCACCATTCACTGGCATGCAATAGTAACACTCAATAAATTATTGTAAAGTCTGAGCTTTTACTTTAGAAAATTAAAAGTACATTTATTACACACACACTACTCAATACTGCGCATTAATTTACAAATATACATAAGGCGGGTAGAAATACCTTTGGCAACATTACATTTGACCCCCTAAAGGGTCATGACCCCAAAATTTACAGAACATTTGTTTCATTTATAATACTGCACTTAACCTATATCAGGGAGTTGGTTTGCATTAGGTAAATTTAGTCCCCTTTCAAGTTTGGATCACATGTTTTAGTAATACTTTATTCCATCACTGACCTCAATAACCATAATCCTTATGCATTTATTAAGAATAGTCAAACATTGCAATCATGTTTACACGTTATCGATAACAAGGCAAGACATCCCTGCATTATCAATAATAAAGCATGAGATCCCTTTCTACACTTATGAGTAATTAGGCATTGCAATAAGGTACTCACATCATCATTAATAAAACATTGCAGCCCGTGGGAATATGAATTGCAACCAGCACTGACAACTCTTAAAATAATGCATTGTAAAAAGATGGCCGGATTACCTGGGGTTGTGGCTGGAGCCGCCAACTGCAATGGAGGCTCACCCATTTGGATAAGTCCTGATGTACGCTGGGATGTGGGGGCGCAGGGGGGGATGGGGGGAGGTGTGATTTATTTACTTATTTATAACAACATTTGTAAAGCGCGAACGACGGCCCTAGGGCATCTCGGCGCTAAATAACTGCAGTGTTTAACCCACAAAGGTGCTGAAGTACAGAGATTAAAAGGGATCAAAGGTTAAAAAGCCAGGTTTTAAGTTTTTTTCGGAAAGACCAGAGGGAGGTGCTGGTCTTAATTGAGTGAGGGAGTGTGTTCCACAGTTTCGGTGCGGCTACCAGAAATCTTCTGTCACCCCAGTTGACAGTTTTGGTTCGGGGGACCACCAGATCAGAGGAATTGGAGGAATGCAGTGTTCTGGAAGGGCAGTAGGGGGTTAGATTCTGAGTGAAGAACACTGGTCCGGCATTATGTAAGGCCTTGTATATCAAACACAATGACTTGAACTTAATCCTCTTCTTCACCGGGAGCCAGTGAAGTTGTCTTATGGTGGGTGAGACCGGTTGGTATTTAGGGATTCGCCCTAGAAGCCTGGCGGCCACATTCTGGATAGCCTGCATTTTCGATAGCACTCTCTCCTGGGCACCTAGAAAGAAGGCGTTGCAGTAATCTAGGGTAGAGAGAACCAGGGCGCTCACCAAAGTTTTGGCGGCATTTTCAGGTAGAAAGGGCAGAATTTTCTTAATAAGCCGTAGTTTGTAAAAGGCTGAGGAGGAGATCTGGTTGGCATGTGGTAAAAAGTTCAGACGATTGTCGAACAGGACACCCAGGTTCCTAACCTTGTCGACCGGGTCTGGAGGCTGGCCCATAGATGAAGGCCACCATAGGGAGGACCAGTCCGGGGAAAGATTGCCAAAAATTACAACTTCTGATTTATCAGAGTTTAATTTCAGGCAATTGTGGGCCATCCAGCTCCCAATTGCCTGCATGCCCTGATTGAGCATGTTGGCTTTTTGTGGCCCATCGTTCTTGACAGCCAGGACCAATTGGGTGTCATCTGCGTAGGACGTTAGGCTCATCCCGTGTGCTCTGATGACTTTGGCAAGGTCCGACACATAAATGTTAAAGAGTGTCGGACTAAGGGATGAGCCTTGGGGAACTCCGCATGGCAGTGACAGGGGGGAGGATTCGAAAGGTCCCACAGTAACAACCTGGGTCCTGTTAGCCAGGAAGGAGGCAAGAAGATTTTTAGCGTTGCCTCGGATGCCTATACTCTCGACACGGTCGACCAAGGTGGTATGGTCGACCGTGTCGAAGGCCGCCGATAGATCCAGTAGGATCAGGATAGCTGAGCCTCCCGCATCCCGGATGGATCTAATGTCATCCGCCGCTTTGACCAGGTCTCAGTTCCATGATATCGACGGAAGCCAAACTGCGATTCGTCCAAACATTTGTTCTCCTCAATAAAGAGAGACAGTTGGGTGTTTGATTGTGCTGAGACTGTTGCTATGTATCGAGGCTGTGACATGGACTATGCAGACATTGTGCGACTTCGGGGGGGGGTGAGGGAGGGGGAGTTGGGGGGGTTTGGTTATATTGTGTTTTGCATTTTTATCATTTTCTTGGAGGATTTATTTATAACAAGAACACCTACGTAAGTCACTTGCTCCCGTTACAATGTGCAGTATGATTCGGCAGATACCTCTGGTGTGCAGAGCTCTGTGATATGTATGCAATTGACAAATAAATGCATTGTACATTGCATCTTGGTATGAAACATTGCTTGAGACCACAGTAAAGAACACCTACCAATAAAGCCTGGTGAAACCATCGGGAACAATTATTTTAAATAAAGCATTTTCAAAATGTGTCTGTGTATTTTTGAATTATGATTAGGACACAACTTGTAGCCGTAAACGTAGCCCATAGAGGACTTACCACTCCCAGCTGTAGGAGACATGCTCCAGCCTGGGGAGTGCTTGATGTTTGAGGAAATCCAAGCTTGGTCCTTCTTTCGGAGACCGTGCAAATTTAGGGTCAAGTACTTTGAAGACCCCACCCTCCCCCCTCCACAAATTCCTTCATCCGTTGGTGGAGACCCTGCCACCCTGGGGCCACCACATTTGCCAAAACGTAGGGTTTAGAACGAGCTCCACATGGCATTATAGCGCACTCCTTCCCTGGAGATTGTGCATTTTAATTAGCTGCTTGTTTTTGATGCACCACATATCCTCTTTTCTTTCTAGGGGGTACCTGGTCCCCCCGGGGCACCCCGCATGCCTCCAGCCATTGGGGAAGACAATGGAGCCCACCCCTGACTGCCCTTCTGGCTCTTCACACCGCCAGCAGCAGTCCCATGTGCGGTCGCAGGAGCTGGCAATTTTGATTTCTTTGTTAGTGGTGATCGCCCACTCCCCCCATACACGGGGAGTGGGGCAGGGTCACCCCCTCCTCTAAGGAGTCTGGGGATCCGGCGTTGGGATCCCAAGACCCTCCCTTTACTTCAAGCACAATGGCTCTTCCGCCTTCCTCTTGGTGGTGGGGGCCTGGTTTTGAGGGTACTAGGGCCCCCAATGATTAAATCTTGCAAGGAGGTTGGGATCCCGTGTCCTTCTTAGCTCTGGGGAGGGGGCCCCACGCACACCCCTTCCTAGGAAAACAATTACAATGCACTCCTTGCGGTGACCACCGGGCCCTGGCCCACCCCAGAGAGTTTTAGTAGTCTGGCAGCAGACCTCCATGCACTTCATGATCATGCTGGGGGTTCAGAGGTCAAATCCTTCTGTTGATATCACAGGCATGCTTTTGGGCTCATGTTGCTCCTGGCAGCAAGCCCCAGCCACCTGGAGTACTTTCCTCTGGCCTCTCAGGTGGCGATCTTTACAGGGAGCTGGTTGCACTGGCTCCCTGCTCCAGGCTGCTATTACCCCTCTGGTGCGTCTCTCCTCCTTGAATCAGAATTCCAGCACATCACCCAAATAGGTAAGGGGACCAGCCTCCCTGGTCCTGGGGACATCCCCACGGCACCTGGTGGTAACTGTAGTCAGAGTCCAGATGGATATCAGTGGGTTCCTCATTCCAGTTGTCCACGGCTGACACCTCCTGTCCCAGTCTACAGAGAAAGCACAACCAAGAGAGCTGTCCCCTCTCATGCAAGACCTTTTAAGGGGTACAAAAAGGGGGTGGTGATGGACGGAGCATCTGAACCAATCAAACACTCACACCCAGTCAACAGATCTGGGTTTAATCCATCACCGTTCTTTAGCCCACTCTGCCACCCCAGTTCAGACATGGCCATATGCAAATCAGCCTTGACCCTGTGTCTCATGGGAACAGTCCAGCCCGAACTGCCAAGCCATGCCATGCCTTCCCTGGACCGGAAACAAGCTTCCTAGGACCGGTTTCTGGCATTTCAGCCGTCTTCAGCCAGGCTTGCTTGAATCCAGTGGCAAAGCGAGCAAGGGACTCACGTCTGAGCATACCCTGCCAACTTATGGCAAACAAAGCGGTACAAAAAGGGGGTTTCCGGTCCAGGGAAGGCATGGCTTGGCAGTTCGGCAATTCCTCCCCATTCATTTCTATGAGCCTCTTGGCCCATAGGAATCAATGAGATGTCATTCCTTATTTGTGAATCGCACTCTGCGAGTCGCAGATAAGGAATATTTAGGAATTGCTAATATTTTAGCAAATCCTACATGCATCTGATTTTGCGAGTCCCTAAATGCGAATTCTTAAACTTTGCAATTAAGGACTCGCAAAATCGAACGTTGATGCATCTGGCAGTTTGACTCTAATAAAGTGTTAGGACTTTCTGAGAATCATGCCAATATAGCAACGGATACCCTCTGCAAAACAAAACCTGGACGAGAGTGCTTCTAGACAGCACAGCAGAAGTCACGAAAGTGCATCATACTCTCCACGGGTTTCTAGTGGCAAGTCCATCTGAAGAGTTCATATGGGTTGAGACTCCAAATAAACATTTAAATGCTCCTGGTAGGGTTTATGATCAAGGGATATAGATTGACAGGAATATACCGCGCATCATTGGAGCAGTTTTCTGGCCGCATTTATCTGAAGAGAATAACATCATACTAGCTGAAGATGACTATCCTCCAGTCTTTTTCAGTGTAGCACCCGGAGGAGAGGCGGTAATAAGACTAGCCTTGTCTCCCATGGTACCTGAAATATCTAGGAAATTTACACCAGTGTGTGTGCTGTTAAACAGGCTACAGCCTTCTAAAGAAACCAAGCGAGGGACTTTCTTCCACGTGTTCCACTATACGTAGTGAAACTCTTCAGGCTCAATACCCTTAAAAGCCAGAAGCAAAGCACTATATAAAGTAAATATTAGATCGACTGCAATACTAAGGCATAATAGAGCCTTGTCTTTTAAAAATGAACCCGACCCTTTTTCCCATCTCTAAACTAGACAGATTCTCTAGGATAGTTTCTGACTATAAGTTAAACACACACACAGGTTTAATGACAAACCTGGTATGGAAAAAATACAAAACAACCCTGGGCATCTCAAATTGCTATGTTAGTTAAAACAAAGTGCCTTAAAGCGACTATCTAACTGCCTTTGGTTTCGACAGGGTGCAGTTTTCTTTTTAACAACTTTCTATGGGGTATAAGAACAGCCATGACTTATTTTCAACATACATTGATGATATCTATCTCACTGATGATGATCTAGATGTACACCTAACTAGAGTGGACAGGATTGTGCCAATATTGACATCACATGGTTACAAGAGTAACTTTAAAAACTCTAAAATCACCTACTTTTAGGTGACCCTACTTGGATACGAGTTATCCAGTGAGGGCAAGAGTTTGGCTTCTGATTTCCTTCAGAGGCTTGCTACCTTGCAGCCTGCTGACACACTGAAGAAGTTACAATCCTTGTTGGGATTCCTTAACTTTGGATGAACTTACTTGCCATACTATGCTAAGCAAGTGAAGGCCTTGTATGACTTGATTTCTCCCAAATTTGTAGCAAAATTGTGGATGAACAAACACACATATCTTGCATTCGCTGCAAGCAGACATGTTAGAGACAAAATATTTATAAACTTGGGATAGTAAAAGCAACCTAGTATTTTGTGTCAAACCAGGCATGTCTGGTTATATACTGTGATATACGAGGGACAGTCAGTTCACATAGCATACACGTCACTTGTATTCTCCAGCCGAAGCACTTTTTGCTTCCACTGAGAATCTTTCTGCAGCTGTGCACAGCTATTCTGAAAGTGCACCTGTTAGTGCAGAGAGAACCGATAATTGTGGTTTCTTCCATGCCAGCACTAGAGGCAGCCACTTAGGCAAGCATTGCTAATGCTAGAGCTCCACACCCGAAATGGGTGCAGTGGGCCTCTTCCTAAAGTCCAGTGGATGTGACGTTTCAATATGATCCTACTCTTGGTACACAAACTTTCCTCCTATGCTAACAGAATGTCACTCCAACTCCAAAGCCTTACCCATTGAGTCATATCAGAGTGTGGTCATTACAAAGGCTTTGCTCAACCACCGGTAGGAACAAAAAATAAGTACTCCGCAGCCTGTGCAGCAGTGCAAGGAGTAGTGAAAGATGGTGATTTCCATCCGTAGTGTACCCACACAAACATTGTTGGTGATAGCTCTGCTCAACTGGCAGAAATTCATGCCTTGGTACTTACATTACAGAAGGCTGACCAGTCAGCTGCCACACTAATAGTGTTCAAGTTATTATTCTGTGTGCCAGGGTACAATGTTGATTTGAAACTTGGCACCTGAATGGATTAAAGGATTCAAAGCTGAAACCTTTTAAGAATGAGCCACTTTTACAATATAAGTTTCTTTTGGTCCCTGAGACACACACACTAAGTCATTAGAGTGATAAGTTTCATGTCAGAGGGAACTGTGCGGCTGAGTTAGCTGCATAAGCTGCAGTACAGACTGAAGATTGACACAGATATATTAGTAGCAATACAAGCAACCACGAAAAGTAGAACCCCTCAAGCAAACTTTCCTCCTGAGTACTCTTAGTCCTGTAATTCAGAAAACACTCCTGGGGTATCAGAATCAGAAGTGAGAGACAGGATAATGCCTAATAAACTATCCTGATTACTTTTAATCATTGAAGCACGTAAGGGATTGGGATCTACCCATGCTAGGAATAATGCAACCGTATAAATTCGACAGCAAAGCTACTGGTGGCCCTTTTTAAATAGACAGATTAGAGATTATATTAGAGGATGCGAAAATGTCAACAAATCAAAGCTTCTATTATTAGAAGACTCCCCTCACCGTCTCCAATATACCATTCAGGGTTATATATTTGGACCATATTGGCCCAATAAACAGTATATTGATAGCAATTGATTCATGTTCTCAATTCGTATGGGTGGGGCCACAGAGAAATTCAAGTGCTCCAGCAGTCGTAGAGGATTTGCAGTGTCCATGGGAGCAGGTCATTCATTTCATTCAGACAATGGTCATGTGTTCACCTCCAAGACTTCCAGGGATGTCATGTCTGCTCTGGGAGTTTGCCTGCAATTGAGCAATCTGTGGCAAGCAGAGTCCAACGGATTAGTTGAGTGTGCTAACGACATGATTAAACAAACCTCGACTTCTAGGGTACTAAATTCAGGTCTTTGTGCCATAATCTGTATGGAGTCCAGAGAGCATTAATTAACTTCTTATGAGTTGCTCTTTGATGTGCCCATGTGCGTACCTGGCCTAGATAATCCTGGGAAGGTGGGGGACGAGAAACTTTCTGACCTAGAACAACGTTTGAATGTCTTACATAGTGTCCAAGAGATAAGAGACAAGCTGTCTAATGTGAAGCATTTTGAAGCTGCCACCAGCGAAGAGAAGGTTTTAACAGCTGCAGAATGGTTGGTTCTTAAACTAGGGGATCTAATTGGAGAAAATATCTGCAACAAGCAAGACTTTTTTTATAACCAACTTTATTGACATTTTGAAACAAGACATAGCATCACACTGTGAAAAACATGGTAGATATACATATATGGCATAGCAGCATGCATAAACACCAATAATGTATAACTTTGCGTCATCAGATAGTCGGACCATAATAGCCACACCATTTCCCTCATATACGTTCATGCTTCTTAGGACAGCCACGAGCCTCAAAGATTGACCTATCCTGGTGAGCGCACCAGTCCATCCCTGCACACCAGCTCCTAACAGTCAGCGGCTTCTGTTGTTTCCATGCACAGGCCACATCCCGTTTGGCAACCAAGCAAGCCATCCCCACAAAAACATATTCAACTCTAGGGCCCACTACCTCCTCCATCAAGTAACGCAGTACAAGGCATTGACTCCAGGGAGCAGCTTAAGACAGCGGAAAGTATCTGACCCTCTTCCCACATTAGGTCCTCAGCACTGGACATTCCCAGGCCACATGGTAGAAATCCACCGCGGGAAGCAACTCACCACTTGCACATCAGGGAGCAATTATAAGCACCTCAGAGTGAGGGATGTTGCATGCAAGTAGTTGAAGTGTATAATTTGCGGATGCGTTGAAATCGCCTGCTCTCTAGGCACCATGCAAGCCTCCCTACAATTATCCCTGTCCAAGTCCCCCACCCAGGACGCCCATGTCAGCCAGACCTTTTGAAGGCCGTCCGGGGTGTGGATCACTAATGATCGATAAATCGATGAGGTTGCCCTTTTACCTAGCTTCCCATGGAAAATATTCACCGCCAATGGTCTGTGTTCAGGCAGAGCATCCATCTGGAAGTCGTGGGCTCATAAGGTGTGGCGCAATTGGAGGTACCGAAAGAACTGCAAGTTAGACAGTGAGTACTTGTCTTTTAACTCCTGAGATGACATAATGCCTTATAAACATCTCCCAGGTACGAGATCCCAAGGTGAACCCAAGGCATGACACCTTCCAGGGCCGAGAGCTGACCAAGTCATGTTTCCCGGCATAGAGAGGTCATCTCGGTTAGGCAGCAGTTCCAACCAGTGAGATAAAGGGTCGCCCTCCAGCTGGACTGTTCCCATGAGGCACAGGGTCAGACTGATTTGCATATAGCCATGTCTGAAATGGGGTGGCTGAGTGGGCTAAAGAATGGTAATGGATTAAACCCAGATCAGTTGACTGGGGGTGAGTGTTTGATTTGCTCAAACGCTCCGTCAATCATCCCCTTTTGTATCGCTTTGTTCGCCCTAAGTGTGGCAGGGTATGCTCAGACGTGTGAGTCCCTTGCTCACTTGCCCACTGGATTCAAGATAGCCTGGCTGATGAGGATTATGAATCCGAAACCGGTCCCAGGATGCTTGTTTCCGGTCCATGGAAGACATGGCTTGGCAGTTCGGGCTGGACTGTTCCCATGAGGCACAGGGTCAGACTGATTTGCATATAGCCATGTCTGAAATGGGGTGGCTGAGTGGGCTAAAGAATGGTGATGGATTAAACCCAGATCAGTTGACTGGGGGTGAGTGTTTGATTTGCTCAAACGCTCCGTCCATCATCCCCTTTTGTATCGCTTTGTTCGCCCTAAGTGTGGCAGGGTATGCTCAGACGTGAGTCCCTTGCTCACTTGGCCACTGGATTCAAGATAGCCTGGCTGATGAGGATTATGAATCCAAAACCGGTCCCGGGATGCTTGTTTCCGGTCCATGGAAGACATGGCTTGGCAGTTCGGGCTGGACTGTTCCCATGAGGCACAGGGCCAGACTGATTTGCATATAGCCATGTCTGAACTGGGGTGGCAGAGTGGGCTAAAGAACGGTGATGGATTAAACCCAGATCTTTTGACTGGGTGTGAGTGTTTGATTGGTTCAGATGCTCCGTCCATCACCACCCCCTTTTGTACCGCTTTTGGCCGCCATAAGTGTGGCAGGGTATGCTCAGACGTGAGTCCCTTGCTCACTTTGCCACTGGATTCAAGCAAGCCGGGCTGAAGACGGCTGTAATGCCAGAAACCGGTCCTCGGAAGCTTGTTTCCGGTCCAGGGAAGGCATGGCTTGGCAGTTCGGGCTGGACTGTTCCAATGAGGCACAGGGTCAGACTGATTTGCATATAGCCATGTCTGAACTGGGGTGGCAGAGTGGGCTAAAGAACGGTGATGGATTAAACCCAGATCTTTTGACTGGGTGTGAGTGTTTGATTGGTTCAGATGCTCCGTCCATCACCACCCCCTTTTGTACCGCTTTTGGCCGCCATAAGTGTGGCAGGGTATGCTCAGACGTGAGTCCCTTGCTCACTTTGCCACTGGATTCAAGCAAGCCGGGCTGAAGACGGCTGTAATGCCAGAAACCGGTCCTCGGAAGCTTGTTTCCGGTCCAGGGAAGGCATGGCTTGGCAGTTCGGGCTGGACTGTTCCAATGAGGCACAGGGTCAGACTGATTTGCATATAGCCATGTCTGAACTGGGGTGGCAGAGTGGGCTAAAGAACGGTGATGGATTAAACCCAGATCTTTTGACTGGGTGTGAGTGTTTGATTGGTTCAGATGCTCCGTCCATCACCACCCCCTTTTGTACCGCAAGATAGTATAAGTAGATTTCCAATAAACCCAGGCCTCCATCAAAAGGAGACTTGCGCAGTGACTGAAACGCCATTCTGTGCCAGCTTCCAGCTCACACAAAGTTGGTAATCTTCGAGGTCAAGGAGTGGAACCACTTGCGGGGGATGGGATAGGGATAGTTACTCAGCACTTACAAATAGGGCGGCAGGAACACAATTTTAAAAAGGGCTGTACGCTCCCTAGGATTCTGTGGACCAACGACGGAGGTCACGATCAAGCTGCAGGTCCAGATCCCAAATATTAAGTGCCCAGGCCAAATCCGGGAGGGGGGACACATGTACCTCTAGATAGTTAAAAGAGTTATGCTGAGTAGGAATGTTAGGCACCAAACCCGCCCTAGAACGTCTCTCTGTACCTTCGACTAAGCAGGACTTACCTTCACTAACCTGAAGCCCAGACGTCTCATCGTACAGTCAACAAGCAAGACTTTGAATAAACCTGCAGACCACCTGTTCCAGTTCTTGGGGCAAAAGTCAAGCAAACTGCTATCCTGCCTCCTTTGTTTCAAGGAGAAACAGACAGTTGTCTATTAATGATATGAAGAAGTACTATGTGGCCAATTCTGTACAGCAGACCATGCTGGACACCAAGGAGGATTCAGAGTAGAACCTCTCAGCCTCTCCCTACCCTGAATGCAGTATCCTTAGAAGGGAGCAGTAACTACAGTAGCTTGAGTACCCAGACAGAAATATGTGAGCATACTGCGTCTCGATCTTCGTACAGAAGCAACGGATTCCATTGATGAATCTGATGTTGCCACCATTACAGTTTCATAGGTTCAATGCAACACCATAGCTTATTATGAACCAGCACATTGGTCAACATCAATTGCAATGATGCGTATTGAAAAACAATCGATAAAAACAAATCTGAATTCAACACAGGGGACTTTTAATCACGTTCCACAGTCACTTTACACTATTGATTTCTTGTTGCTCATCATTGGTTTCATGACAGGTACTTGATACCACCTTGGCCCCATGTTTGGATCACAGTAAGGGCGTTTCTTTTTATCATGTGGCGGACAACGATGATCGTCTTTCTACTGCTATTGAATGGACATTATCTTCCTAAAAGGACAGTTCCACAACATATGGTACACAAACTTCAACCCTATTTCTCATCCCACAGAGCTCCAAGAGGTCTTTACCCTGCAAACATCACAGCTTATCTTCTGCCTGGGGGCATAGCTTGGGAAAAGGCCCCTTGTCAAATTATGGGACCGACTGAGAGATTGCAGTTACCATATGTGTTAAATGTTTCAATGAATGATTTGATTATTATTTTTGTATTTCAGATGCGTGGGTTACAGGGGCTGTAAAACGTGTTATGTCTGATTTACCGGCATATACCACTTTGAACAATGAAGATCCTTATTTGAATGCAATGAATTATAAAGAAATGTATTGTTTCATTATGCACACTAATACATAGAACTAGTTATCCTAGGGGAGCACACAGTTACAAATACTGGGATCAATGTGAACCTCTACCTCTTGATAATCATCCAAATATGTTGGATAAATGTCCCTTTTAAGACTGCGGACGGGTCACATCCCTCAGCTTGTTATTTTTCAGAACAACTCCAGAACAATTTAATCACCACCAGCAAACTGATTTATTCAGATTAATTTAATTAGAATTTAGAAATACAATGACATGAGTATTAGAAAATGCAGATGAGAAGCGTAGTTGGGGAACAAAAGCTTGTCTTAGATTTTCTTGAATAACCCCATCCAGCAGACTACCAGTCTGGGATTTGGAACCATGAAAGCCCTTAAGAAACACTCTACACCAAAAGTTAATTAACCTTGTTCATGAATGGCAATCACAGATGAACATTTCAGATTCTGAAATAAATTATATGACTCAGAATAGAACTTATAATTCCTCTCAGTTCCCTCCTGAAGGTTTCGCGTTATGGCCCTGTGATCCTAATACCTGCAAGCGTTGTTTTCCTTCCAACACCCCTGGCCCTAAACCTAATTGCCCATATCCGATATATACGACCCACAAACCTATAGTTGTTACCACGTATAGTGTGGGCAAGCTATGTTGTCGTTGGTTAGGACAGTCCAGTCTTTCGACTTTGATTGTCCTTGACTAAAGAAACATTGATTTTTCAGATTTTTTCTTAGGACCACACCCCACTAGTAATTAGTGATTTTATAGCGACAGGAATGTATGCCATTTATAATTAGTGGAATAAATACTCAGAAAAAGAAGCTGCAGAAAGAATTCAACAGATGGATAAAGAAAGCCAGCAAACAGTTTTTAAAGTAATCGATAATGGTATGCACACACTTTCTAAAAGAGTGTATACATTTAACAATATCCTATCTTCAGACTTCGATATTAAAGAAGACTTAGGTCTGATACAACATGGTCATGCTCAGTTAAGCGCTATAATCACCGCAACTGGAATTATGCGGCAGGAGAGGACCAAATTATGCGGCAAGAAAAGGCAAATTATGCAACGTAAAGCGGCACATTTTGTAAGGTGTTACTTCATTATTTAGTCATTTTTAAACTTAGTAACACTGGGCATTGGTTGCACCTCATAGGTACCAGTTGAACACCCAATATAGCAATATGCTACAGAAAGGTGACCAGTCCAGTTTGGAAAGGGCCTTTAAGCCTGTGGCAACACTTGTAACTACATTTTTAGCAACTGTGAAGTAGAAACAAATTTTAGGTCTTACTGAGCCAGCGCATGCGCTGCTCTGCGAGACATTTAGTAAGAGCGGCTTTTGAAAGTGCCACCACAGGGTTTTGGTGGCCTCAAGCTTGCTTGCACGCGCGCAGCTGCCATCTGCTTCTTGCGGCCACTCGCTCGCCACAGAATATACAGGGTACTCAAACCTGGCTACTGACTTTGACTAAATCCAACCTTGACAGTCTACCCCTTGACTACACCTCTACCCCTCTTCTACCCTTCTACCCCATTACCCCTCTTCTATCCCTCTTCTACCCCTATACTACCCCTCTACCTCTCTTCTACCCTCTACCCCTCTACCTCTCTTCTACCACTCTACCGCTCTTCTACCACTCTACCGCTCTTCTACCCCTCTACCCTTCTTCTACCCCTCTACCCCTCTACCTCTCTATTACAGCTCTACTACCTCTACCCCTCTACTACCCCTGTAACTCTCTTCTACCCCTACCTCTACTCTACCTCTTCTACCCCTCTACCCATTTTCTACCCCTCATACCCCTCTACCTCTCTTCTACCCCTCCTCTACCCCTCTAACGCTCTACTACCCCTCTTCCCCTCTTCTACCCCACTACTACTCTACACCCCTTCTACCACTCTACCCCTCTACACAGCTACCCCATTTCTACCCCTCTACTACCTCTCTACCCCTCTACTACCCCTCTACATCCCTTCTACATCTCTACATCCCCTCTACCCCTCTACTGTGCTTCTACCCCTCTTCTATCCCCCTTCTACCCCTCTTATACTCCTCTATCCCTCTTCTACCCCTCTATCCCTCTTCTACCCCTCTACCCCTCTTTCCCTCTTCTACCCCCTTCTACCCCTCTTCTACCCCTTTTCTACCTCTCATCTACCCCCTTCTACCCCTCTACTACCCACTGTAACTAGCAAAGACACTGTGTCACAGCAGCATCACTCAGCACCACCACAGCATCACTCTGCACCACAACAGCGTCACTCTGCACCACCTCAGCGTCACTCTGCACCACCTCAGCGTCACTCTGCACCACCTCAGTATCACTCAGCGCCACCCCGGCATCACTCAGCGCCACCCCGGCATCACTCAGCGCCACCCCGGCATCACTCAGCGCCACCCCGGCATCACTCAGCGTCACCAAAGCATCACTCAGGTCCAACACAGCATCACTCAACACCACCACAGCATCACTCAGGCCCCACCACAGCCTCACTCAGCACCACCACAGCATCACTCAGCGCCACCACAGCATCACTCAGCCCCACCACAGCCTCACTCAGCGTCACCAAAGCATCACTCAGCGCCACCACAGCATCACTCAGCGCCACCACAGCATCACTCAGCGCCACCACAGCATCACTCAGCCCCACCACAGCCTCACTCAGCATCACCACAGCATCACTCAGCCCCACCACAGCCTCACTCAGCGTCACCAAAGCATCACTCAGGTCCAACACAGCATCACTCAACACCACCACAGCATCACTCAGGCCCCACCACAGCATCACTCAGCGTCACCAAAGCATCACTCAGGTCCAACACAGCATCACTCAACACCACCATAGCATCACTCAGGCCCCACCACAGCATCACTCAGCACCACCACAGCATCACTCTGCGCCAGCACAGCATCACTCAGGGCCAGCACATCATCACTCAGGGCCAGCACATCATCACTCAGGGCCAGCACAGCATCACTCTGGGCCAGCACAGCAACACTCAGGGCCACCACAGCAACACTCAGCACCACCACAGCATCACTCAGTACCACCACAGCATCACTCAGCAACACCACAGCATCACTCACGGCCAACACAATATCACTCACGGCCAACACAGCATCACTCAACACCAACACAGCATCACTCAGCACTACCACAGCATCACTCAGCACCACCACAGCATCATTCAGGACCACAACAATATCATTCAATGCCACCACAGCATCGCTCAGCATCACCACAACATCACTCAGGGCCACAACAATATCACTCAGCGCCACCACAGCATCACTCAGCACCACAACAATATCATTCAGCGCCACCACAGCATCACTCAGCACCACCACAACATCACTAACACCACATCAGTATCACTCATCATCGCCTTTGCAACAGTACACCTCCACATCATCATCACTCAGCAAGACCTAAGTATTATTCAGCATCGTCTGAGCATCGTCTCAGCACCACCTCAGCACCGTCTCAGCACCAGTCACCACCACCACCTCTGCCACCTCAACCTCACTCAACACCACCTCAGCCTGCTGTCGGAATCTGCCATCTGTTGTTTCTCCCCTAGCGTCTGGCCGCTGCCAGTGTTATAATACAAGTACTAGTTCACAACCTTCAACCTCCAATTGTTTATGCCCCCTCAAAAATAACTTTAACAAACAACCATTGAAATAGGCAAAAAGAAGTTGCCAGCATTGCAAGAACAAAAGAAAAATTATGATTTTTTTTATTGTACATACATTTTTTAATATGGTCGTTGTGTTGGACATAATGCCTTCTTGGTCATTTATAAGGTAAAAAAATGCTTCTGGCACTTTTTTATTAAAACTTTTCAGCATGCTGCACAGCAGCCACACTTCTCATCAGCACAGCTTAAACACATTGGCAAAGTCAATAGCTCTGGCTAAACACTTATAAAGCCCTAAAGGAGAGACCTATTGGCTATGCCAATGTTTGTTTTTTTAATATTCAGATTATGCAGAAGATGATGGATTATGTGGCAAATTAGGCAAATCTATAATTATGCGAAAATATCCGCACAATCGCAAAATTCCAGTGACCCCTGCTACAATACAATTAAACTGGGCCTTACAAGCTCATAGATCAAGTTACGTGCCTTGGCAAATTCTGAACAAAACAGCTATTTTTGATTCTAACAATATATAACATTGAAAAAAACAGAATGGCTGAAAAAGAATGAACATACTCTTTTTGAGTATCAAACAAATGGAAGAAACACCATTTTCAATTAGTGAAAATTCACTTGTTACGTGTCTAACGTAAGGCATTATTTCCCTGCTGTAAGGACATGCCTTTTTTTTGTGGTCACCCCCAGAATTTTGGACTGCTGGTCCTGAATTTTGTCTCTGAGAGTGTAAAAAGAGCAGCTAACCAAATCTCAGTTCCAGTGCTCTGACCTTAAAATACATATGTTTGATTTGGTTATACCCAATTGGAATAAACTAACTTACTTGTAAGTCCCTAAGGCCTCATTTATGAGGTTTTGGCGCAGGGCAGTGCCGCAAGGAATCTTGTGGCGCTTCACTGCGTCAAAAGAAGAGGACAGGAATGTGCTCTATTTATGAGATAAGGCGCATTCCTGTCAATTTCCCCTGTGCTGGCACACAATGGGCTGCCATGGGCCAGTGCTGGCACCCTTGCGCCATCGTGCAAGGGTGTCTGCGTTGTAGGGGTGATTAGTTTTGTGCAGGAAGGGACACCTTCCTGTACAAAAATAATCATGAGAGATGTTTTACTCTTTCTGTGTATGCTACAAAATGCAGCAGACATAGAAAGAGGAAAAAACAAAGAGAAATAAGGATATTTATCTCCGTTGCGCCTCCCTAACGCCACCCCTGGGGTGGCGTTAGAATCTGACACATTTCTAGGTTTACGATTCCTTGTAAATCTGGGAATGCTACAGATTCCATGGGTGTTGCGTGGGAACACCCACAGCAACATCCATGGGACGCCTTTCAGGCAGTGTTCTGTGTAAAAGGGGGCCATATTTACAAGGCCATGAAGAGCCATGCAAAGTCGCTTTGCGTAGCCTTGAAAATATACTGCAGCAAATTGCGCCACAGGAGCATCAAAAAAGTGGCGCTCTGGCGGCGCTAAAGTGCCGATAGGGGCCTTGCAAATGAGGCCCTTAGTATATAGTACCCAGGGCTTGTAAGTTAGAGGGTCACCTTAGGTACTACAGCCCTGGTTGTAACTCCCTGGTTGTGATAATCTGCAGGGTTGTGATATATGTTAACACCCAGATAAGTCAAGCATCTGTTTTCCCACAGCACGCCTTCTGTTTCTAGCGGACCAACCCTCTCTGCGAAAGCAGGGGAAACGCGCGTCTTGGCCCAGTTTACCCTAAGTCCTACAACTCTTTCCAGTATATCCAACAAATCCCTGGCTCCTTGTAAAGCATCCCCAGAGTTAGCTAAAAACATCAAGAGATCGTCCGCATATAAGGCTATAAATGGAGCTGTCCCATCACTTCTAAACCCTGATAGTGATGTCCTGATCTAGCATACATGGCCAAAGGTTCCACTGCCAGCGCTAACAAAAGGGGAGACAACGGGCAACCTTGTCTCGTTCCCCTGCCCACCGAGCAGGGCTCCGAAATCAGCCCTCCTGTTCTAACTCTGGCAGTGGAATTCTTGTATAGGATTTCCGTCCAGGCTAGGAAACCTTCTCCCAACTCAAACGCTCTCAGGACTTTAAAAAGATACTGCCACTCGAGGCTATCAAAAGCCTTCTCAATATCGATTCATAGAATGCATGCCTCCTCTTTATTGTGTATGCTCGCGTCCACTATTCCTAGTCTACATATATTCATTGCTGTATTCCTGGATGGGATAAATCCCGCTTGGTCCTCATTTACGAGCGTCGACATGTAGACCAGCAGTCGGCTTGCTAATATGCGACTTAAGATCTTATAGTCCAGGTTGAGCATAGCAAGGGACCGATACGCAGTACAGTCCCAAGCCGGTTTGCCAGGCCTTAAAGCGGAATTATCACGGTTTCACTTGTTGAAGCGGAAAGATGGCCGTCATGTTTCGCTCTATTATACACGGCCATCAATTGGGGAGCCAATATGTCTACATATGTGGAAAAAATCTCAATTAGGAGCCCATCATTTCCCGGTGTCTTCTTCCTGGCCATGTGCTTTATGGCGCCCCGCACCTCCCCAATTTCGACGTCTCTACCTAGGGCCTCTGCAGTTTCAGCATCAATCTGAGGAAGTTCTATATCCTCTAGAGATCCCACCACCTCTGTACTACTGGGTCGAGCCTACTCTGGCACAGGGCAGTATAATATTCCAAAAACTGGAGATTAATTTCCTCCTAGGTATTATAGACCTCGTCGTCTCGCCCCCACAGCTCCAGGATCGTTGTCCCTCTGCGTGCATGCCATGTACTTATGAATCTTTATATTTAGTACTTTAATCCTAATTCCGCATCTCCAATGCACAACCTTATATCTCACCCCATACCTCTCTAAATATATCCTTTATCTCTACTCTCTGACTACTACGATCTCCAAAATAACCCTTTCTAGACTCTTCCCTCCTCTACCCCTCCCGTGCATTATCTCAAACCTCTTTTACTATTCATATCTCCCAAATAAGCCTTTTTAAACCCTTCAATCTGACTCTTTCCCCTTACTCATCCCAAACTTCCTGCTGCTGCTGGGGTCTCCAAATAAACATTTTCTAGACCCCTCCCTCCTCTATGCCTCCACTATCCTTTTCAAGCTGACTAACAGGCTCACAGGTTCACCGCTCAAATTAATTTCATATTTCCATATACTAATCCATCACTAATCCTGTTTGAGTTCCGGAGTCCTGTGCTACTCGTCGATAAGTGCTTTGATGCCTCGTAAGGGGTACCAAGCGCTATATAAATGCAAACCACTCCCTCTTCTTTCCCTCCACTATCCTTTTCAACACAAATAACTGACTCACATGTCTACAGCTCAAATGTATTTAATATTTCCCTATACTAATTTACTACTAATCCTTTTTGTGTTCTGGAGTAGCCTGCTACTTGCCGAAAAACTTTTAGACACCTCATCAGGGGTAGTAAGCGCTAGATAAATGCAATTTTCTATTTTTTTCAACATATGTGTAAAGGTTTCTATGCGATAGAAGACACATGCAGCACGAGCAGTGTCGGAAGCTGTCAGGTGATTGTGCAACCTGTCTTCTCTGAGCATGCCCAGTCACTGAGTCAATATTTGTACATGCGTAACATGTCCGAATCGATTTTTGTAGCATAAGAGGCCTGTATTTGCATCTTGTTTCTGGTCTTCATTACTTGAAGCGTTTCTAAAGAAGATAGCGGGGTTCTGCGTTGTGCCTCTTCATTCCTTCTCCAATTGCAGCTCAGACTCCTTGTTTTCATCGGGGAAGAACAAGTTACCCACCTTCGGTACCACATTATCTGGTAGAGACTCTGTCTAACTGTAGAATCCTTACCTTTGAATTTCCCAGGCATCAGGCTGGATCTGGAAACGTTTGCTGGGCAATACCCCCTACTCGCGCGGCGTTAGGTGGCTTTATTCGGTTCCACGTGGCATCGTCGGCATAGATAATGACGTTGTGGTACCTATATAGGCACCACGTAGGTATGTGGACGTCTGTACTTTTCGTTTTTTCCACACCGGAAGCGCAGAGCCACGAAGTAACTGACACAGATTTTTGCAAAACTAGATCCCTGAAAGGGGGAGTAACCCTAGCCCTACAATATAGTCTGCAAAGCTGGGAGGCAAGGGTGGGCTGTAAGGAATCTGCAGCTAGACAGTCTCAACCAGATGATGTGTTATTGAAGGTAAAGTAACTTGTTTATCTAATAGAGACATCTAGCTGCAGATTCCTTACCTTTGAATTAGATACCCAAGCCGTACCATCCTGGCGGTGGGCTGCAGATCAATACCTTAAACTAGAAAGTACAACAGGACCGAGCGGGAAAAGTGCCTGTCTCTGCGGACCTGACCATCCAGGCAGTAGTGTTTTGCAAACGTGTGCAATGATGCCCACATTGCTGCCTGACAGATGTCTTGGACTGAGACACCCCACGCCAAAGCTGTGGTTGCTGCCTTTCCCCTGGTGGAATGGGCCCTTAATCCCACAGGGGGCTGCTTCTTTGCCAGGACATAACAGACCTTATTGCATAGAACGACCCAGCGAAAAATGGTTCTTTTCTGCACCGCCCTCCCCTTCTTTGCTCCCAAGTACCCCACAACGAGTTGGTCGCCCACCTGGAACTCTATTGTGCGGTGAAGGTAGAACGACATAGCTCTTTTTGCGTCCAGTCGGTGGAGAGGCTCCTCTTTCTTAGAGGGATGCAGGGGAGCAAAGAAGGTGGCAATGCGATGGATTGGCCCAGATGGAATGGGGTCCAGACTTTTGGCAAAAAAGAAGCCTGGGTACAAAGAACCACTTTGATTAATTTGATAACCACATTAGATAGGGAGGCGAGCAAGATAACGCCTACAACTCACTCACCCTCCAGGTCGATGTAATGGCCACTAAGAAGGCGGTTTTGATGGGCAACAGCCGGAGGGGACAATTGTGTAGAGGCTAAAATGGAGCACACATCAGGTAGGTGAGGACCAAATTAAGGTCCCACAGTGGCATAACGAAGGGCATGAGTGGAAACAAGGGAGCCAGCCCTTTTAGAAATCTATGCACAATAGGAGACTTGAAGAAAGAGTGATGGTCTGGCAGCCACAAAAAAGCAGACAGAGCAGAATAGTAACCCTTGAGGGTTCCCAAAGCAGAGCCCTGTTAGGCAAGGGCTAGAATGAATAGAAGGACTGTAGAAAGAGGGTAAATAGACCTTTCTGTACAGTATCATACACATTTCTGCCAACAACAGGTGTATACCGTCTTAGTGGAGGTCAGTCTGACCGCCAGAATAACATTACAAACCCCGGGAGGAAGGTCAAAAGCCATGAACTGCTGCAGCCCAATCGCCACTCATGGAGGCCGGAAACAACCATTACAACGCAGTCCTTACAATGTTTTATTTATTTATTTTATGCACTACCTTTCAACGCAGCTGTTACAACGCAACTGCCTTTACATTGCATGTCATTACAATGCAGTCACTACAACGCATGTCACTACAACGCATACCATTACAATGCATTCAATTACAACACATTATAAGGCAAGTAATGGGGATTTTTTTGTTTTAGGGTGGGTATGGGTTTTGGGGTACGTGGGAATAGTAATTTTCACCCCTACACTATGAAACACTTCCCCTACTGTTGCACTCACTGGAGTAGGAATAGTAATTTTTACCCCTACACTATCCAACACTTACCCTACTGTTGTACTCACTGGAGTGGGAATAGTAATTTATACCCCTACACTATCCAATACTTACCCCACTGTTATCCTAAAAGTATTATGCGCTGTAATGGTATGCTTTGTAATGGTATGCGTTGTAATAGTAGTTTCTAAAAATGTGTTGTAATGGCATGCGTTGTAAAATCATGCGATATAATGGTAGTTGCGGTGTAAAAACCCTGTTGTAAAGGCATGCGATGTAATTGTTTGTATCATATATTCATGGAGGCGCAGAGTTGGCAGGTTCAGGTGGAGGACCCTCCCCTGTTGCTGCAACAGAAGATCCTCCTAAAAGGGCAAGCCTGACCGCAGGATCGATGCTCATCTTCAGAAGCTCTGGATACCAGACTCTCCTCGCCCAATCCTGAGCCACAAAAATGACTTGGGCCCGGTCGCTCCTGATCTTCCTCAGAACCCTCGGCAGGAGTGGTATGGGTGGAAAGGGGTACAGCAGGCCTGAGCACCACTCGCAACTCCAGCCCACAGTATTGCTGACACTACACGTTCTCTTTGGAGGCGAACAAATCTAACCAAGGTTCTCCCCACTGTTGAAAGAGAACTTGCGCCACATCCGACTGGAGATGTCATTCGTGATCCGCTAGGCATCAATGGCTGAGTGTGCCCGCCCTGGTGTTCAAAGAACCTGCCAGGTGTTGAACCATTAGGATCATACCCTGCTGTTCCAGCCAAGTCCAGAGACGTAGGGCCTCCTGACAAACGGTCAACGACCCCACCCCGCCCTGCTTGTTGCAGTACCACATGGCGGTGGTGCTGTCCATAAACACCTGCACTAGCTTCCCGTAGACAGAGGGTAGAAATGCTTTGAATGCCAATCGAATCGCTCGGAGCTCCAACAAATTTATGTGGAGCCCTGACTCTGCCAGATACCAGTGTCCCCTGATCTCCACCTCTCCCAGATAGCCACCCCTTCCCAGAAATGAAGCATCTGTCACCGCTGTGAATTCTGGTTGGGGAAAGGAGAGGGGTCTGCTGTTAACCCAATCGCGGTTCATCAACCACCACTGCAGATCTCTTGCAGTTCCTTCTGAGATCTGGACCACGTCGGTGAGATTTCCTCAATGCTGTGCCCACTGGAACTTCAGGTCCCAAAGCAGAGCCTGCATATGCCACCTAGCATGCTTTACCAACAGAATGCAAGAGGCCATGAGGCCCAACAGCCTCAGTCAATCTCATCGAAATCCAGGATAGAGGCCGAAACCTCAGAATCATAGCCTGAATATCCTAGACTCGCTGCTCAGGAGGATAGGCCCGAAACTGCACTGTGTCCATAACTGCTCCGATGAAAGGGAGCGTCTGAGAAGAAGTCAGGTGTGACTTCGGCACATTTATAGAGAACCCCAGGGAATGCAGGAGGTCCGCTGTAGTCGAAAGGTGGGAGATGACTGCCTGGGGTGAGGACGCCTTCAACAGCCGTCGAGGTACCCCTTACTTGCGCAGATGAGCCGCGACCACTGCCATCACCTTAGTGAACACCTGATGGGCACTGGTAAGGCCGAAGGGGAGCACGATAAACTGAAAGTGCTCGCAGCCTACATTGAACCGCAAGTAACACCTGTGGCACGGCAGGATATGGATTTGAAAATTCGCATCCTGCAGGTCTAATGCTTCCATCCAGTCTAATTGGTATAGACCAGACAAGACATGAGCTACAGTGAGCATCTTGAACTTCTCCTTCTCGAGGAAGAGATTGACGGTCCGAAGATCTAAAATGGGCCACAACTCTTTGTTCTACTTCAGAATGGGAAAGTAGCAGGAATAACAACCACTGTCTACTTCTGAAACCGGGACCCTTTCTATAGAGCTGTAACTTCCTCCTGGAGCAATTTGAGATGATTCTCCGACAGCCGTTCCTGATTTGGCAGAATAGGAGGAAGAAAATAAAGGAAATGCAGAGAATAGCCCTCCTGAATGATCTTCAACACCCACTTGTCCGTTGTTATGGATCTCCAGTGGGGAAGATGGTGACAAATTCTCCTGCCAACTGGAGTGGCCTGGTCTTGCAGACTCAGACTAGGAGTGCTTGGAGGCTGCGGCTGCTGGGGACAGGGTGGCCGATGACTTCTGCCCTCCATTCCTGGATTGGAATGCACCACATCCATGTCCGCGCACTGATGGGCAGTCTGAGCAGAACAGTGGCTGGAATAGGGCTGACGTGGCTGGAAACCCCTTCCGTTGCCGCGAAAGGAAGACTGGCCACGAGGAGTAAAGGAGAGGGCCAAGGATCTGGTAGTAGCTTGAGTGTCCTTGAACCTAACCAGTGCCGAATCTCCCTTTCCCCCAAAAAGACGGGTTCCATCAAAGGGCTTGTCCATCAGATTGGCCTGGACATTGCCAGAGAAGTCAGTTGTCCTAAGCGAGGAGTGGCGCCTGAAGGCTACTGTCGTTGAAATCGATCTGCCCAGCGAATCCGTCCTATCTAGGCCACACCGAATGGTGAATTTTGTTGCATCTCTCCCATCCTTGACTGATTGGGAGAGAACAGCCAGGGCCTCCTCTGGGACTTGTGGCAGCACTTGCGCAACCATCTCCCAAAGGGAGTGGGAGTAATGGCCCAATAAGCATGCACTATTCACCAACCGCAATGCCAGGCTGGAGAAAGAAAACAACTTATTCCCAAATGCATCTAACCTGTTGGATTCCCTGTCCGAAGGGGCGGACTGGAACGTGCCCTGGGAAGTGGAGGTGTGCACCACCAAATTCTCTGGTGTGGGATGTTTGCCGAGGAACTTCGCATCACCCGGGGCTGGGCGATGGTGACGTGCAACCGTCCTATTCACAGGGGCCCGTGTGCCAGCCTTGGACCACATGCCTAAAAGGACATCTGTAAGTGCCTCATTAAAGGGCAAAAGGGGTTCGGAAGTGGTAGCCCCAGGTTAAAGTACTTCGGCCAGGAGATTAGCCCTGACCTGCACTAAGGTTAGTTCTAGTCCAAGGAACTTACTATGGGAGACATGAAGACAACGACATCGAAAAAGGAAAGGGCAAAGGGCCATAGAAACAAAAAAAGGGAAGCAGAAAACAAACCCATCCCCCAACCCCCCACCCTGCACCCCTGCAAAAGGCTACGGCCTACCCCCCCAGCAGCGTGCCTGTCGCCCTAAATAAGAGACCCGAAATACAGAAAAGAAAAGAGAAAAGGAAGAAAAAAATATATGAGGAGAAGGGCCGGCGATTCGGTCACCCAGTCCCTCCCACCCCCGCATACTAAAATCGTATGAACAGAAGCAGTAGAAAAATACAAATACCAGCAAGCACATAAAACACAATCAATTACAGCCCCACTAAACGTGCCCTTGAATCACATTAACCAGCAAGAAGTCCCTCCAAGTCCCAAGCGAGGTCACCCCTGGCCACTTCTGTCAATAGTAGCAATGTTAAACAGCCTTGCAGTCGGGAGACAATTCGATACAAAAGGTTCAATCGTTCCAGGCAGACCAGGTAGCGCCGCCGCCCAACATGGTCCTATCCACAGAGAAACAACTGACGAGGCATGGCGGAGGCCTGAATGCAACAATACCCAGACCACCAACAGTTCCAAGTCCAAAAACAGGTCCGCCAAGCACGGAAAGGAAAGCACAGGATGTGGGAAGCACCGCAGCACAGTCTGGGCCTCATGTACCATGGAGCGATGTAGTTTCTCCACTTGCTGGTCAGAAAAAGGCCCCGATGAGACAACCACTTGCGGAACAGGTGTGACGACAATAAGCTCAGGAACCAAATCTATTCGCGCCTCCAAGATTATAGACTCATCCGGGGAACATGACACTGCGGCAGAAGGAGACGCATCGGCACCGACTCGGGGGCAAACCACTACGCTACAAAATGGCGGGTCAGCAATGGCGGCGATCCTTCCATCCAAGTCCCGGGAACTCCGAAGCAGATCAGTCTGCAGGGTTATCAGTGCAGCCAGTACGTGGCGATGCGTAAGCGCTTCCCCATGTAGCCGAACTCCGGGGGTCTCAAGTTCAGCGGTCTCTCTGTCTCTGGGAGGGGTGCACTCCGAGGCGCCGTCCGCCATTTCAGCCATCTCGTTCTCCTTCACTTCCCCTCCACCATCGAGCCTCGTCCGAACACCAGAGTCCGCAGGTCCCACGGCTGGATCTCGACAGTCGGCGCTTGGTGCAGAAAGGAGAGTCAACAAAAGTCCGGTTGTGCTCCCCGCAGCTCGCCGGGAGCCAACCGCTGGTTCCCGGACGGGACTATTAACATGGCCGGGCGTCACACCCGAGGGAAACCGGGCGACACGGGCTCTCTCCGGCTCGGCGATATCTCGGATTCACGGGGCAACCCACTATTGGGGGTGGGTTGGCACCAACTCTCCCGGCTCGCGGCTCTCAGGCTCCCACTGACCGGCTTCTCATCCCGACCAGGGCCGCCAACACTATGAACACTGCCGGGCAACCTCTGCACTCGAGGCCCCGGCTTCAGCGCCGTGAAGGCCGGCAAGCAGACGGGGGACAGCCGGAGGGGACAATTGTGTAGAGGCTAAAATGGAGCACACATCAGGTACCAAGCGCTATATAAATGCAAACCACTCCCTCTTCTTTCCCTCCACTATCCTTTTCAACACAAATAACAGACTCACATGTCTACAGCTCAAATGTATTTAATATTTCCCTATACTAATTTACTACTAAACAGTTCTTCGGATCTACTGCACGGCGGAGCCCCAGAAACAGATGGTACGTGATTGCTTTCGTTCAACAACTTAGATCCGCAAGCCACGCTTAGGATTCTCTTCAGGATAGACGTGCGGGGAGAAAGGGTCCTCGGAGCTAAGCGTTTATGCGACTGTTCCGATCGCCATCTTGGCTCCTCCCCGGCAGACATTTCTAAAGCATTGCTAGGAACCATGCTTTTCACAGTTTTGGGGTCTATCAAAATGACGGGCCCTATATCAAACTGTTTTCTTTTCAAATAAAAAAGATAATGGCCCCCTCGCCATGGGAGGGAGGTATAGTTTGTTTTTTACTGTCCCTTACTGTCAGGGTGTGCCTGGCGCAGACGGACAGTAAAAAATAGTGATATCCAAATTTGCCGAACACACATAATGCTATTTCTCTGACGGCCCTTACTTCGTTGGGCCATCGGAAAAGTTTGAGTACGGTGGCGAAGGAGTACTCACTGCCGAAGCCAAAAGTATGGCCCCCCCCCGCATTTAAATGCCAGTGCTGCAGAGTTCCTTCTCCACCAACATATAAAGCGGCCCTTAATTCTTCGGGCCTGGTTGCTAGCCTTTTCTAGGAGGATTTAACTTGTGGGTCACTCCGCAGTACATGCATTATAGGCCCACAAGAATCTAGATGTGCTGGCCCTCATGAGCTAATTAGTGGGCTGTCAATCCTGTAGTTCTCATGATAATTATCACGTGTCAGGATATGGAAATAGTAGCAGCTCAAGTAAAAGGTCACAGATAAAAAGTCACAGACTAAAATCAAGAATTCAATAATAAATATTCAATAATAACTCAGGCTATGCCTAGTATCAGTAGCAGACAAGGGGAGGGAGAGAGTGTAAAGAATAGAACAAAAAGCAGAGTTTAGAGCAAAGGAAGGTATATCTTCCGTGCTCAGTTAGCTCAATCTATGCACCCTGCCACACTATCTATTTTCCACTTAAGGTGGTTTAAAGCCCTATTAGTACGGGTATTAAAATAATGACAATGTTGTTATTATTAATATTATACCACCACAGCTTGGCCGCTACTGCCTCAGCCATACGCCTTAAATCTTTGTCACCACTGTCTCGTTTCTGCCTCAAACCTCCTCACAATTCCACCAAACCATTGGTGTGCGAAGATATGTAGAAGATGGCATCTTGAGATGAAGGAACTTTGGCAACTTGAGGGTATCTTTAGCTCATCTCTGGCTCTGAAGTAAATTGCCCCAACCTTCCAACACAGCCGCTGTCGGGCATTGTGAGCATCACTCAGCTACTGAACCTCATTCGACGGTTCACAGTCAGGAGCAGGAGGGCTGGCACGAAGGCTCAGTAGCTTCAAATAAGGAAGAAAACAGGCCACCACATGACATGTTTGGGACTTGGAGCCCCAAGGAGGCATGAGTACACCCAGCGCCACAGCGGTCCACATGGTGCCAACGCTAGGAATAGTCAATTGATGTATAGTACAGAGTAGTGTGTGTTTGCAATAATGTACATTTCATTTTCTAAGTCAAAGTACAGGCAGAAAACTGAGTGGTGTACGTTACATTCCTAAGGGGTGTGATACTAGGCTATGGGGCGTTGTAGGCCAGAGGAAATAAATATGATCCAATAACAGGTTATTTAGAGCAACTATTAGATGCACAGACACATTTAATAAAAACAATGCAAAGATCAAATACCAAATTATTACCACATACTGCATAACTAACATAAGAAAAAAACTGTTTAAGGCCTCACAAATTGCATATTACAGTGACTTTACGCATGGAAACAATTCTGCTAATTGTCATTAGGCCACATACATTTATTTCTACCAGTATTTATTTGTATTCAGTTTAGGTTGAAGTTATTCTTTTAAAAAAGAAATATATTTTTTTTAAATGCACTATGATTCATCTATATACTCAACAAAGATAAATCAGCAAAGAAAGTGAAGTGATGTCCATGCCCAATTCTTGGTGTGCACAACGGAGGTATGGATACATATATATATATATATATATATATATATATATATATATATATGAAAGCTCCTCGTGCCCCTCAGCAACAAGAACGCACTCCGCACCAGCTGACAGCCAGGTCTTTAATGGGTAAGGGCGAGAACAGGCAAAGCAATGTTCTTTGCAGTTTTCAGCAAGTCGATATAGCCTGACGCGTTTCAGCGCTAGATGCGCTTCCTCAGAGGCTCGACAAAGTTGAATATCCATATTGCCACGCACTTAAATTCCACTCGAAGGCCCGCCCTGTATAGGGCCGCATTGATTCTTGGGTTATGTAGTGCGTAGGCTGCTGCAAAGTTTAAAGATTTACAAACCCTGGATGGGCCTCGCAGAGTCTGTCCGCCCATGATCCCGCAAGCTGGTGTCCCATAATCACGGCTCTATGAATATCCAGTCGCATGGCCCCCAGTGATCGAGGGATGGTGCGCTCTTCACGGCAGGGACCGCCGTGTATAAATGAAAGCTCCTCGTGCCCCTCAGCAACAAGAACGCACTCCGCACCAGCTGACAGCCAGGTCTTTAATGGGTAAGGGCGAGAACAGGCAAAGCAATGTTCTTTGCAGTTTTCAGCAAGTCGATATAGCCTGACGCGTTTCAGCGCTAGATGCGCTTCCTCAGAGGCTCGACAAAGTTGAATATCCATATTGCCACGCACTTAAATTCCACTCGAAGGCCCGCCCTGTATAGGGCCGCATTGATTCTTGGGTTATGTAGTGCGTAGGCTGCTGCAAAGTTTAAAGATTTACAAACCCTGGATGGGCCTCGCAGAGTCTGTCCGCCCATGATCCCGCAAGCTGGTGTCCCATAATCACGGCTCTATGAATATCCAGTCGCATGGCCCCCAGTGATCGAGGGATGGTGCGCTCTTCACGGCAGGGACCGCCGTGTATAAATGAAAGCTCCTCGTGCCCCTCAGCAACAAGAACGCACTCCGCACCAGCTGACAGCCAGGTCTTTAATGGGTAAGGGCGAGAACAGGCAAAGCAATGTTCTTTGCAGTTTTCAGCAAGTCGATATAGCCTGACGCGTTTCAGCGCTAGATGCGCTTCCTCGGAGGCTCGACAAAGTTGAATATCCATATTGCCACGCACTTAAATTCCACTCGAAGGCCCGCCCTGTATAGGGCTGCATTGATTCTTGGGTTATGTAGTGCGTAGGCTGCTGCAAAGTTTAAAGATTTACAAACCCTGGATGGGCCTCGCAGAGTCTGTCCGCCCATGATCCCGCAAGCTGGTGTCCCATAATCACGGCTCTATGAATATCCAGTCGCATGGCCCCCAGTGATCGAGGGATGGTGCGCTCTTCACGGCAGGGACCGCCGTGTATAAATGAAAGCTCCTCGTGCCCCTCAGCAACAAGAACGCACTCCGCACCAGCTGACAGCCAGGTCTTTAATGGGTAAGGGCGAGAACAGGCAAAGCAATGTTCTTTGCAGTTTTCAGCAAGTCGATATAGCCTGACGCGTTTCAGCGCTAGATGCGCTTCCTCAGAGGCTCGACAAAGTTGAATATCCATATTGCCACGCACTTAAATTCCACTCGAAGGCCCGCCCTGTATAGGGCCGCATTGATTCTTGGGTTATGTAGTGCGTAGGCTGCTGCAAAGTTTAAAGATTTACAAACCCTGGATGGGCCTCGCAGAGTCTGTCCGCCCATGATCCCGCAAGCTGGTGTCCCATAATCACGGCTCTATGAATATCCAGTCGCATGGCCCCCAGTGATCGAGGGATGGTGCGCTCTTCACGGCAGGGACCGCCGTGTATAAATGAAAGCTCCTCGTGCCCCTCAGCAACAAGAACGCACTCCGCACCAGCTGACAGCCAGGTCTTTAATGGGTAAGGGCGAGAACAGGCAAAGCAATGTTCTTTGCAGTTTTCAGCAAGTCGATATAGCCTGACGCGTTTCAGCGCTAGATGCGCTTCCTCAGAGGCTCGACAAAGTTGAATATCCATATTGCCACGCACTTAAATTCCACTCGAAGGCCCGCCCTGTATAGGGCCGCATTGATTCTTGGGTTATGTAGTGCGTAGGCTGCTGCAAAGTTTAAAGATTTACAAACCCTGGATGGGCCTCGCAGAGTCTGTCCGCCCATGATCCCGCAAGCTGGTGTCCCATAATCACGGCTCTATGAATATCCAGTCGCATGGCCCCCAGTGATCGAGGGATGGTGCGCTCTTCACGGCAGGGACCGCCGTGTATAAATGAAAGCTCCTCGTGCCCCTCAGCAACAAGAACGCACTCCGCACCAGCTGACAGCCAGGTCTTTAATGGGTAAGGGCGAGAACAGGCGAGAACAGGCAAAGCAATGTTCTTTGCAGTTTTCAGCAAGTCGATATAGCCTGACGCGTTTCAGCGCTAGATGCGCTTCCTCAGAGGCTCGACAAAGTTGAATATCCATATTGCCACGCACTTAAATTCCACTCGAAGGCCCGCCCTGTATAGGGCCGCATTGATTCTTGGGTTATGTAGTGCGTAGGCTGCTGCAAAGTTTAAAGATTTACAAACCCTGGATGGGCCTCGCAGAGTCTGTCCGCACATTGCTTTGCCTGTTCTCGCCCTCTCCCACGAGGAGCTTTCATTTATACACGGCGGTCCCTGCCGTGAAGAGCGCACCATCCCTCGATCACTGGGGGCCATGCGACTGGATATTCATAGAGCCGTGATTATGGGACACCAGCTTGCGGGATCATGGGCGGACAGACTCTGCGAGGCCCATCCAGGGTTTGTAAATCTTTAAACTTTGCAGCAGCCTACGCACTACATAACCCAAGAATCAATGCGGCCCTATACAGGGCGGGCCTTCGAGTGGAATTTAAGTGCGTGGCAATATGGATATTCAACTTTGTCGAGCCTCTGAGGAAGCGCATCTAGCGCTGAAACGCGTCAGGCTATATCGACTTGCTGAAAACTGCAAAGAACATTGCTTTGCCTGTTCTCGCCCTTACCCATTAAAGACCTGGCTGTCAGCTGGTGCGGAGTGCGTTCTTGTTGCTGAGGGGCACGAGGAGCTTTCATTTATACACGGCGGTCCCTGCCGTGAAGAGCGCACCATCCCTCGATCACTGGGGGCCATGCGACTGGATATTCATAGAGCCGTGATTATGGGACACCAGCTTGCGGGATCATGGGCGGACAGACTCTGCGAGGCCCATCCAGGGTTTGTAAATCTTTAAACTTTGCAGCAGCCTACGCACTACATAACCCAAGAATCAATGCGGCCCTATACAGGGCGGGCCTTCGAGTGGAATTTAAGTGCGTGGCAATATGGATATTCAACTTTGTCGAGCCTCTGAGGAAGCGCATCTAGCGCTGAAACGCGTCAGGCTATATCGACTTGCTGAAAACTGCAAAGAACATTGCTTTGCCTGTTCTCGCCTGTTCTCGCCCTTACCCATTAAAGACCTGGCTGTCAGCTGGTGCGGAGTGCGTTCTTGTTGCTGAGGGGCACGAGGAGCTTTCATTTATACACGGCGGTCCCTGCCGTGAAGAGCGCACCATCCCTCGATCACTGGGGGCCATGCGACTGGATATTCATAGAGCCGTGATTATGGGACACCAGCTTGCGGGATCATGGGCGGACAGACTCTGCGAGGCCCATCCAGGGTTTGTAAATCTTTAAACTTTGCAGCAGCCTACGCACTACATAACCCAAGAATCAATGCGGCCCTATACAGGGCGGGCCTTCGAGTGGAATTTAAGTGCGTGGCAATATGGATATTCAACTTTGTCGAGCCTCTGAGGAAGCGCATCTAGCGCTGAAACGCGTCAGGCTATATCGACTTGCTGAAAACTGCAAAGAACATTGCTTTGCCTGTTCTCGCCCTTACCCATTAAAGACCTGGCTGTCAGCTGGTGCGGAGTGCGTTCTTGTTGCTGAGGGGCACGAGGAGCTTTCATTTATACACGGCGGTCCCTGCCGTGAAGAGCGCACCATCCCTCGATCACTGGGGGCCATGCGACTGGATATTCATAGAGCCGTGATTATGGGACACCAGCTTGCGGGATCATGGGCGGACAGACTCTGCGAGGCCCATCCAGGGTTTGTAAATCTTTAAACTTTGCAGCAGCCTACGCACTACATAACCCAAGAATCAATGCGGCCCTATACAGGGCGGGCCTTCGAGTGGAATTTAAGTGCGTGGCAATATGGATATTCAACTTTGTCGAGCCTCTGAGGAAGCGCATCTAGCGCTGAAACGCGTCAGGCTATATCGACTTGCTGAAAACTGCAAAGAACATTGCTTTGCCTGTTCTCGCCCTTACCCATTAAAGACCTGGCTGTCAGCTGGTGCGGAGTGCGTTCTTGTTGCTGAGGGGCACGAGGAGCTTTCATTTATACACGGCGGTCCCTGCCGTGAAGAGCGCACCATCCCTCGATCACTGGGGGCCATGCGACTGGATATTCATAGAGCCGTGATTATGGGACACCAGCTTGCGGGATCATGGGCGGACAGACTCTGCGAGGCCCATCCAGGGTTTGTAAATCTTTAAACTTTGCAGCAGCCTACGCACTACATAACCCAAGAATCAATGCGGCCCTATACAGGGCGGGCCTTCGAGTGGAATTTAAGTGCGTGGCAATATGGATATTCAACTTTGTCGAGCCTCTGAGGAAGCGCATCTAGCGCTGAAACGCGTCAGGCTATATCGACTTGCTGAAAACTGCAAAGAACATTGCTTTGCCTGTTCTCGCCCTTACCCATTAAAGACCTGGCTGTCAGCTGGTGCGGAGTGCGTTCTTGTTGCTGAGGGGCACGAGGAGCTTTCATTTATACACGGCGGTCCCTGCCGTGAAGAGCGCACCATCCCTCGATCACTGGGGGCCATGCGACTGGATATTCATAGAGCCGTGATTATGGGACACCAGCTTGCGGGATCATGGGCGGACAGACTCTGCGAGGCCCATCCAGGGTTTGTAAATCTTTAAACTTTGCAGCAGCCTACGCACTACATAACCCAAGAATCAATGCGGCCCTATACAGGGCGGGCCTTCGAGTGGAATTTAAGTGCGTGGCAATATGGATATTCAACTTTGTCGAGCCTCTGAGGAAGCGCATCTAGCGCTGAAACGCGTCAGGCTATATCGACTTGCTGAAAACTGCAAAGAACATTGCTTTGCCTGTTCTCGCCCTTACCCATTAAAGACCTGGCTGTCAGCTGGTGCGGAGTGCGTTCTTGTTGCTGAGGGGCACGAGGAGCTTTCATTTATACACGGCGGTCCCTGCCGTGAAGAGCGTACCATCCCTCGATCACTGGGGGCCATGCGACTGGATATTCATAGAGCCGTGATTATGGGACACCAGCTTGCGGGATCATGGGCGGACAGACTCTGCGAGGCCCATCCAGGGTTTGTAAATCTTTAAACTTTGCAGCAGCCTACGCACTACATAACCCAAGAATCAATGCGGCCCTATACAGGGCGGGCCTTCGAGTGGAATTTAAGTGCGTGGCAATATGGATATTCAACTTTGTCGAGCCTCTGAGGAAGCGCATCTAGCGCTGAAACGCGTCAGGCTATATCGACTTGCTGAAAACTGCAAAGAACATTGCTTTGCCTGTTCTCGCCCTTACCCATTAAAGACCTGGCTGTCAGCTGGTGCGGAGTGCGTTCTTGTTGCTGAGGGGCACGAGGAGCTTTCATTTATACACGGCGGTCCCTGCCGTGAAGAGCGCACCATCCCTCGATCACTGGGGGCCATGCGACTGGATATTCATAGAGCCGTGATTATGGGACACCAGCTTGCGGGATCATGGGCGGACAGACTCTGCGAGGCCCATCCAGGGTTTGTAAATCTTTAAACTTTGCAGCAGCCTACGCACTACATAACCCAAGAATCAATGCGGCCCTATACAGGGCGGGCCTTCGAGTGGAATTTAAGTGCGTGGCAATATGGATATTCAACTTTGTCGAGCCTCTGAGGAAGCGCATCTAGCGCTGAAACGCGTCAGGCTATATCGACTTGCTGAAAACTGCTAAGAACATTGCTTTGCCTGTTCTCGCCCTTACCCATTAAAGACCTGGCTGTCAGCTGGTGCGGAGTGCGTTCTTGTTGCTGAGGGGCACGAGGAGCTTTCATTTATACACGGCGGTCCCTGCCGTGAAGAGCGCACCATCCCTCGATCACTGGGGGCCATGCGACTGGATATTCATAGAGCCGTGATTATGGGACACCAGCTTGCGGGATCATGGGCGGACAGACTCTGCGAGGCCCATCCAGGGTTTGTAAATCTTTAAACTTTGCAGCAGCCTACGCGCTACATAACCCAAGAATCAATGCGGCCCTATACAGGGCGGGCCTTCGAGTGGAATTTAAGTGCGTGGCAATATGGATATTCAACTTTGTCGAGCCTCTGAGGAAGCGCATCTAGCGCTGAAACGCGTCAGGCTATATCGACTTGCTGAAAACTGCAAAGAACATTGCTTTGCCTGTTCTCGCCCTTACCCATTAAAGACCTGGCTGTCAGCTGGTGCGGAGTGCGTTCTTGTTGCTGAGGGGCACGAGGAGCTTTCATTTATACACGGCGGTCCCTGCCGTGAAGAGCGCACCATCCCTCGATCACTGGGGGCCATGCGACTGGATATTCATAGAGCCGTGATTATGGGACACCAGCTTGCGGGATCATGGGCGGACAGACTCTGCGAGGCCCATCCAGGGTTTGTAAATCTTTAAACTTTGCAGCAGCCTACGCACTACATAACCCAAGAATCAATGCGGCCCTATACAGGGCGGGCCTTCGAGTGGAATTTAAGTGCGTGGCAATATGGATATTCAACTTTGTCGAGCCTCTGAGGAAGCGCATCTAGCGCTGAAACGCGTCAGGCTATATCGACTTGCTGAAAACTGCTAAGAACATTGCTTTGCCTGTTCTCGCCCTTACCCATTAAAGACCTGGCTGTCAGCTGGTGCGGAGTGCGTTCTTGTTGCTGAGGGGCACGAGGAGCTTTCATTTATACACGGCGGTCCCTGCCGTGAAGAGCGCACCATCCCTCGATCACTGGGGGCCATGCGACTGGATATTCATAGAGCCGTGATTATGGGACACCAGCTTGCGGGATCATGGGCGGACAGACTCTGCGAGGCCCATCCAGGGTTTGTAAATCTTTAAACTTTGCAGCAGCCTACGCACTACATAACCCAAGAATCAATGCGGCCCTATACAGGGCGGGCCTTCGAGTGGAATTTAAGTGCGTGGCAATATGGATATTCAACTTTGTCGAGCCTCTGAGGAAGCGCATCTAGCGCTGAAACGCGTCAGGCTATATCGACTTGCTGAAAACTGCAAAGAACATTGCTTTGCCTGTTCTCGCCCTTACCCATTAAAGACCTGGCTGTCAGCTGGTGCGGAGTGCGTTCTTGTTGCTGAGGGGCACGAGGAGCTTTCATTTATACACGGCGGTCCCTGCCGTGAAGAGCGCACCATCCCTCGATCACTGGGGGCCATGCGACTGGATATTCATAGAGCCGTGATTATGGGACACCAGCTTGCGGGATCATGGGCGGACAGACTCTGCGAGGCCCATCCAGGGTTTGTAAATCTTTAAACTTTGCAGCAGCCTACGCACTACATAACCCAAGAATCAATGCGGCCCTATACAGGGCGGGCCTTCGAGTGGAATTTAAGTGCGTGGCAATATGGATATTCAACTTTGTCGAGCCTCTGAGGAAGCGCATCTAGCGCTGAAACGCGTCAGGCTATATCGACTTGCTGAAAACTGCTAAGAACATTGCTTTGCCTGTTCTCGCCCTTACCCATTAAAGACCTGGCTGTCAGCTGGTGCGGAGTGCGTTCTTGTTGCTGAGGGGCACGAGGAGCTTTCATATATATATATATATATATATCAAAACAAAACCCTTTCAGGCAAAAGATTTTGTCCTTTTCTATCTCGGCGTGGATGCCACTGTGCTAATCCTATGCTTAAAAACTTTGATAGAAAAACAGACATTTGAGGTGAGCAGATCTAGAGTGTCGCTGGTGTTGAGAGTGCTCTAACAGGAGCTGCTTTCCACCTAAACTTGAGAACTACCCAGAGTTCTCTCCTTCTTTTTTGCATATATATATATATATATATATATATATATATATATATATATATATATAAGTGCATTTCAGCTCTACATCTGCTCATTTGAAAATTAGTAACACATGATAGTGCTTCACATGCTGCAGAGTATTAGTAAATCACAATACTTTGTTTTGAACACAGCAGTCATAATAATCGTTCATATAATTTCAAAGTGCAAAGTTAATTTCCAGCTTCAAAGGAAGCGAGCATACCAACTCCTCTCCGTCTCACATTGCGTTTAGATCTTATTAAAATCCTTGGGACTTTGGAGTCGACTTGCTTCCTTTATAAGGAGTGAATGTTTGTACATATTGCGGGATCTTCCTTACCTTCAAAGCCGTCCTGCAGGGGTCTGGGCTCCCTGAACGAAGGATGTGGCTGTTTGATGGTATTCAATGGGAGCCTAACTCACTTGCTTTGACTGGAAAAGACAGGATGCTTCCCAAAGGAATCGCAATTGGAAGCAAGTAAGGGAGCGAGGGGAATATGTACATTTCCTACTTGCGGACTGATTGGATAAAAACGCAATGTGAGACGTTGAGCTGATGGTATGCTCACTTCCTTTGAGGCTGGAAATCTATAATCTATCTCAAAAGCTAGGTGCTGAGCCACTATTGAATACTTTAAACAATACTTCTTCAGAAGTCATTGGCTGGGTTACCTAAGCTGTAGTAAAACTCAAAGGATGCAATCACAGATGAAACTAGAAGAAAGGGATGGTTTACAGATGAGCTTTGCTGACTCAAGGATAAGTTAAGAGTGATCACAGCCAAGTGGCAAATGTCAAATGCTCAATGTGATACAGTAAACCATGTCATTATGCTCGACTGTGGGGCAGTGCATGTATATTTGTCATTACCTTGAGTTACTTCAGGTTCTTACTAGCCAAGAGTATATCCTGGCAGCACCGTTACGATCTCATAGCTGTGCTTGTTCTCAACTTGTACGTGAAACTACTGCATGATTTATTGCAAGAGAAAGTGGTAGGACTGATTTTCACATATATGCCAATCATACCCAGCTACCACTCCCCTCAGTGGTAACATCAAAAAGGACATGGATGCCCTTATACAAACCTGAACATGATGTAACTGCCTGGCTTGAAATGCTGGAAAATCAGTGTTTATGTAGATCAATTCTATTACAGGACTGGAGGCTTCGGATTATGCTTTCTCTTTCTTTACTGAAAATTACAGCAGCCAATAAAAAGCATTTAACATACACAATAAACTACATCTCCCACAATGCCATGGTGCAACACCAATAACCATAACCATAGAGACTATCCCCATATAAATGAAGGCCCAAACATGAGCACTTCCTCTTTCTTTGCTGTTCAGAGCCGAGTTAAGTGCTCCTTGGTTTTTCCTCATTACCTTATACTTAATTGCATTATTGTAATACTTGGTATAATAATTATGCTGTTCGTTGATTTTAGGAGATTCGTATAGTGTTTACGTTGCTTGATCGTGCAGATGAGATCCGCGGATGCCCCCACGTACAAGCAGGCTATTATTCTTCCGTTGCTATCACCCAGTGTCGGCTTGTGGCGTGAGCGGTTACTGCGTTTTTTGCTCTCCGGCTCGCACGACTGATATTTTCCTACATTTCTGCCTGTACACTTGAGCGCCTCTGGCGCAATATAGTGGTGCCCCGCGCACACAAGAGAGCCAGACGTGTGGGCTGTTTTTGGCCGACACAACGTCCAAAAAGTGAAGAACATTCGCTTTATTCCACCGCGGACCGGTCCAGGCAGTGTTCTTTGTCTGGATTCTTACGCCATTCCTTGGCTGCAACAATTGGAGAACCCAGGCTGGGTGCAGGCCAATTTATCCATTTCTTTCTATCTTTGGTTCTCGTTTTACTGGGCTGCAATAACTTAGAGTATAGCTGGGCAGACGAGCTTGATTAATCTGTGCACTGTGGGTGTATCTCCCCTTATGAATTCCTCTGGAATTGGTGACTTGACAATTTTTTTACGAGTAATTTAGCTGCAAAACTTTTTTTTACAAAAACTCCATTATGGAAGACTCGGGCACATTTGAAGGAGATGAGTACAATTATTATGAGGAGCAGCAGGGGGCCCTCCTGGAGGACAAATTGGTAGATGCACTGTATGCATCAGTGCAACAATCGGTGAACCGAGTAACTGAAACCGCCTATCACTGCCCAACTTGAAAATTTTGGAAGCAACATGGGTTGCAAGCCTTTGATAATGCAGGTTCTGCGCCTAACTCATCAGAAGGGAAAGGCAAGAGCAAAGCCAAGTCCTCCTCATGGAAGCATGCGCAGGCCTTAACTAATCTACCCCAGGCCTCCATTGAGGATCACCAGTATTCGGTCCCGGCTATGGGGCTGCCTGCGCCTAGTAACCCCCAAGATACTGACACCGGTACGGACACGGATTACACTTCTCACAACTCCCCACCTAGGAAGAAGAAGGCCAGGAAGGCGCATATAAATCCTCCCACTCCCACCAATTTCCAAATTGCAAATCCTTTCGACAATAATCCCCAGGACATTCTCCACCTGAGGTCTTCTGACTGGGCTCCAGCTCCTGAAGTTTATTTATTTATTTGTAAAGCACCAGAATCGACCCCCGAAGGGGTATCTCTGTGCTTGGATGGGCAAGGTGTGGAGAACTGTCTACTGAGAATCAGAAACAAAAGAGAGAGGTTTTGAGCCGTTTCCTAAAATGGAAATAATCTGTACACTGTCTTAGTTGCAAAGGAAGCTTATTCCAGTAGCGGGAGCCCAGGTAGGATAGGGACTTCACGCCCTGTCTGGCCCTTTTAATTCCAGGTTCCTCGAGTAAGGATTTAGATCCTGAGCGGAGAGACCTCCGAGGTGTATAGGGGTGAATTTATCAGCAAGGTAAGTGGGGCCAGATTTAAACAAGGCCTTATATATAGTACAACAGACCTTGAACTGCACTCGTCCCCGTATAGGGAGCCAGTGGAGCTGGTAAAACAAAGGTCGGGAGGCAGTCCTGGGGGGCATTAAGGATCAGGCGTGCCATCGTGTTCTGGACAACCTGTAGTCTGTCGAGGGCCATTACAATAATCCAGGCGACTTAAGATAAGTGCCTGGGTCAATGTCTTCTGGGTCAAATCAGGGACAAAGGGAGGATGCGGCGCAGCAGACCCAGCACATGGAAACAGGAGCCGGCCGTCTGAGCGGCATGCTCCTTCATAGTAAGAGCCTGTTCAAGGCGAACACCTAGATTTTTGACACAGGTTTTCGGAACGGGAGGAGTACCCAAATCAATTGGCCACCAGTTAGGGGTCCATAATAATTGGGCCTCACCGAAAAGCATGATCTCCTTCTTTCCCACGTTGCACTGAAGAAAATTACTCCTCATCCATTGTGAGATGCTTCTCATTCCTGAGGAGAAGGTAGCCTGCACTGATGGAGTAAACTTTGCAAATGGAAAGAGCAACTGGGTATTGTCAGCGTAGGAGATGGGGGTAAACCCACAACTCTTTAACAGATTGGCCAAGGGAACCACATAGATATTAAACAAAGTAGGGCTCAAACAGGAGCCTTGTGGTACTCCCTTGGTCAATTCTGTTGGGGCAGAACGATATGGACCGAGGTTGACCGCCTGCGAATGAGAAGATAGAAAAATCGCCAGCCACTGAAGAGCCAGATCTCTAAATCCAATCTCCTCCAATCTCCTGAGCAGTATCTGATGGGAAACTGTGTCGAACATGGCGGATAAGTCCAACGGCACCAGAATCGTGGAGTGGCCTCTGTCTAGGGTCATCCTCATGTTATCGGTGACCGCTAGTAGGGCTGATTCTGTGCTGTATTTAGGCCCAAAGCCTGATTGAGAAGGGTCAAGACTACCCATCCGTTCGACATGATTGGAGAGGTATGTGTTTATGTGCTTCTCCAATAACTTGCTCAGGAAAGGAAGGAGAGAGATAGGACGGAAATTAGAAAGCTCAGTCAGCGGGGCCTTGGTGTTCTTACGGATAGGCATAACCTGAGCTGTTTTCCATTCCAAAGGGACAAGGCCCTCTTTCAGGGAGAGATTAAGAAGATGAACAATGGAGGGGGACAGATGACAAGCAAGGGAAGTAGTGATCTTAGCCGGGATGCTGTCCAGAGGTGACCATGATTTTACAGTAGGAATCAGTGACTCTACCTCTAAATGTGTGACCGGGGGGAAACTTCCCAATAGTTGGGTGGCTGTCTGTGCAAGCACATTGGGAGGCATGATGGTTGTCAAAAGCCTCTCTGACAAAACTATTTTGTCATAAATGAGCTCTATTTTTGTGTAAAGAAAGTTCCGATGTCATCACACAATTTTTATATAGGAGCCACTGGGTTCTCACAGGCATTTAGGTTGTAAAGGACTATAGAACATGGTATAGCACTTTAGGGTCTTTTTGAGCCTGATCTAATTGTAGTGCTATATGGGCTTTACGTGCTGCCCTAATTTTCCCATGGCAGTCGGCCAGAGATGCATAAAACCTATCTCTGTCTTCCTCATCAAGGGTGAGACGCCACCGTTTTTCATGCTTCCTGCAAATTTGTTTCTGGGCATGAAGTAGGGGGGAATACCAGGCATTCTGGGGGCGCTTGGGAGTGATAGGGAAATATTTCAGTGGTGCTAACTGATCAGTAGCACTAGAAACTGCCAGATTGTACTCGACGAGCGCCCCCTTTATATTGTCTGATTCAGAAATCCGTGGTTCTACAAAAGAGGCTTGAAAGCCCTCCGAGGTAACTCTCTTCCATTGTCTACAAAGATGGTGGGTGACTTGGTTAAGGTTGATTATCTTCCTAGGGGCCAGGATAGAGAATTCAATTGATGCATGGTCAGGCCATGGCAATGGCTGTGGGGATTTACAAGAGACATTGGGAGAATTTGAGAAAATAATATCCAATGTGTGACCGGCTATGTTTGTGGAGCCCTCGTTGAGTTTAGTTAACCCCAATGTGGCTAAATCCGTCAAGAGTGTCCCTCCATCCACATTGGAAGCACACTCACTGTGTATAGTAAAATCGCCCAGCAGCAAAAAGTTGCTGCTCGCGATCACATAAGGACCGATTAATTTAGTGAGTTGAAGAGAGAATTCAGTTAAAGGGCCAGGGGGTCGGTAGACAAGAGCCCCTTTCCAGCTCATTTGGGACGAGAAGTCTATGCAGAAAATCATAACTTCCATGATCGAGTCACTACGTTGTTCTAATGTGGTGATCTTGATGCTGTCTCTATGTACTATGGCAATTCCACCCCCTATTTTTTGGTCTGTCCATTCGAGCAAGCCTATATCCCTCAGGCAATGCGAGGGCTATGGAGAGGACAGAATGGGGCTACAGCCAAGTTTCGGTCAGGAACCTAAGATCAGGCTGCGCCGAGGAAAGGAGATCTCAAACCTCGGCAGAGTGCGTGGGAAGAGATCTTACATTGCATAATAGACCTCCACCCCGCTGGAAATTAGTGGGAGGTTTGCCTGTATTGGTTAGGGGGAATCCTGTGTCAGATCATTCAGAAATAGCAGGTTGAGGGGCATAGGGTTGAGTGTTAGCAGAGGCATAATTAGTTGGTGCCTTCTCGCCAAGAGTGCCATGAAAAAGGAAAGTCAGGAATCAAACCGGCCCGCGAGGCAGGTATTAGACCTCATCTTTAGCATCTCTGTCAGAGGGGACACAGAGGGGACTCTGTGATGACGGACCCCTTACCTGTACACACGGAGGGAGTCACATGGGCCAGGGATCCACCAGGCAACAACCCGGGTAACTCTTGGTCCGGGTCCTCTCTGTTACAGGAAGTAGAAGGCGGGACCTACAGGAAGAACCAATCACGTCCTGCGTGGCGAGGAGAAAAGGAGGATCCAGACGTAGAGCGCGGTGACGTAATCGAGTCTGGCATGTTACATCGACCTGAAATCTGCTTTCGATAGGGTGCCACGCGACTGCCTGTGGAAGAAACTGAAAGCTTGGGGACTCCCACAACCACTGATTGATGCAATAACATCATTATACAGAAAAACATGGGCTACGATAAAGTTAGGAGACGGAAGAAGAGTATCGTCAAAAATAAATATTACAAACGGATTAAAGCAAGGCTGCGTACTCTCACCATGTCTATTTAACCTATACTTGGCAGATCTATATAAGTACCTGCAACAAGTAAACGGACACCCGCCAAAATTGGCAAATGAGCCAATCGAATTTCTGCAAATGCAGATGATATCGTGGTGGTGAGCCAAACCCCGATAGGGCTGCAAAGGACCATAAATAAACTAACAGACTACCTGGATGCACAAGGCCTGGAACTAAATAAATCAAAAACAAAGGTGGTAAGACTGGCGGGCCCGAGGTCAAGAAAAAACAAATAGTACGCAAATACCTCACAAATAGAGGAAATAAGCGCTTATAAATACTTGGGCATCAAACTGGCAAGAAATCTGTCCCGGGTGGAACAGAAAATGGAGATCACAGCAAAAGCTCAGTGATTAACCTTTGCCTATAAACAACTGTACAAGAAATTGGAATGCCCTTCTTATGGACACCTCCTAAAAATAATGGCAGCACAATTGCTCCCAAGCTTATCGTATGGATTGGAAACATGGCATGGCCAAGAAACCGAGATTTTAAACAAACTACAAATCAAGGTTTATAAATCAGTATTCAATCTTTTTAAGGGTTCCTCGCCTGCACAAATACGCTTGGAATTTGGGCTCCAGAACCAAGTATTCCAAAGGAAAGCAATCTTGGTAAAATTATGCTGGAAACTCAGAGCGATACAGAAAAGGGGGTGGTGATGAACAGAGTGTCTGAATTAAGCAGACCACTCTTACCCAGTACAAAGATCAGGGCTTGATCCATCACCGTTATTTATCTCACTGCCCCATCCCAGCTCAGAACCTGGCTATATGCAAATTAGTCTGTCCCTGGCCCAGTGCATCATGGGAACAGGGCAGACCAAACTACCGAGCCAATTCTTCACCAGAAAGGAGACAAGCTACCGGGGACCGGTTTCTGGCATGTAAGCCTCTTCGGCCCGGCTTGCTTGAATCCTGATGGAGCAGTGAGAAAGGGACTAATGTCTGAGTATACCCTGCCACACCTATAGTGGCCAAAAACGATACAGAAAAGGGGGTGGTGATGAACAGAGTGTCTGAATTAAGCAGACCACTCTTACCCAGGCCAAAGATCAGGGCTTGATCCATCACCGTTATTTATCTCACTGCCCCATCCCAGCTCAGAACCTGGCTATATGCAAATTAGTCTGTCCCTGGCCCAGTGCATCATGGGAACAGGGCAGACCAAACTACCAAGCCAATTCTTCACCAGAAAGGAGACAAGCTACCGGGGACCGGTTTCTGGCATTTCAGCCTCTTCGGCCCGGCTTGCTTGAATCCTGATGGAGCAGTGAGAAAGGGACTCATGTCTGAGTATACCCTGCTCAGAGCAGCAGAAATTGGAACTTTGAATAATCTATGCTGGACTGAAATAAAATTACAATATGAGCAAAGAAACCCAAACACCTGGGGTGATCACTTGCGAATCGCCCTGGAGGAACTAGAGTTGGAAGAAGCATGGAACAGCAAGCTGGAAAGATCTTCATTCAACAAAGTCTGTAACAACAGGGCAAAGGTATTATCATTTGTGGAAGACAAAAGGAGATTAGCGAAACGTCGCCATGCATGGGTCGTAATAAAGTCATATCTAAGTTTAAAACCACAACCCTACCTAGTAGCACACTTCCGTCTGTCATTAAAAAGGAGATTTATGGCATTTAGATTTGGTGATCACAACTCAAAGGATTTGGTCCCCTCCTGGAAAAACAAACTGCACTCAAAGGCATGTCGTTTATGTGGGTATCACACAGAGTCGTTAAGTCACCTACTGTGCGTTTGTACATCAGTAAAAGTAGAAAGAAGGACCTTGTTGAAATCTTTCTTTACTGACTTAAACATTCGCACATGTAGACATGCTGTAACAAATTGGATGGGCGCCTCATCAAATATTTTAACATGTCGGGGGTAAAATTCATGTTAATAGTAAAAAATGTACTCACCAAAGCCGGGAAAAACTAAAGGCATAGGGAAAGAAAATACCCCCTTTTTTATAGAAAGTTGTAAATATTGTAAACTGACTTGAAATACGCTTCGCTTTTAATCGTTTCATGTAATAAATTGTGATTTATATGCTTTATGGTTATGACAAACCAAATTAAGTAAATTTTTGACTGACTGACTGAGTTCGGAAGAAGACGCCGAGAGGAGCAGCACGGACCTGAGGAGACCGAGCCAGAGGAGACGCAAGACGCCGCAATGGAGGAGCCCACTGAAGAGGTCGGAGACGCCGAGGAGTGGTCCGAAGACTGGTGGATCCTGTCTCCCCCCCCAGGAGGGCGCAACCGCCGCCGTATCTCAGGAGAGTTACGGCTTGGACGGTGAGTGACTCTGCACACGGGGCACAGCTGGAGAGCACAGGGAAGCAGGAGGGACATCGTGGGAGGAGGGAGGAAGGGTAAACAGGGGCACTGTACATAGAGTTCCTCCAGCCATTCCCGTTTAGCTCCGTCTGCACAATTCCCCTGATCACTCCTTCCCAAGACCCTTACTTGTCTTCATACGACTTAGTAAACCGAGGCCACAAGAACCTGACATAAATATCTACTGTTGTTTCCATTAAAAAGGGAGTTCAGATATTCAGTGAGCCTTCCTTACCTTTTGAGACCCCACGTTATTGTACCGGGTGTGGTGAAGGGCTGCCAGCTTAATCCACATAGCCTGAAAATAGAGTACTTACCGTCCTCTTTATCTCCGTCTTCGAGCATCCTGGGGGTCGGAAGACCCTGGACAAACCAAGCTACCTGAAGAAGGAAGAAGGCTCTGCGTGCACCATCCCAAGAACCCTAAAAACCCATCAGAAGAAACATCCCAACCATCCTGCTTTTCTTTAATAAATCTCACAATTGACAAACTATTAAAGCCTCCTAGCTTCTATTTCCACCCATTCCTCCCACAGGTTGTGTCAGAAGTGGGATCGGGGGAAATGGAGGCCGTTATGAAGATAATGGCGGACAATCAGGAACAGTTAGGAAAAATCATGGAAAAGTTCCTAGCTGTAGCAGAAGAGGACCGCGAAAAATTACACCGAACCCTCACGGAACAAAGCACAGCACAGGAAACAGTAATAGGCAACCTAGCACAGACGCTAGGGCAATCAAGACCACATACCAGCCTTCCCTCAGTGGTAATGCAAAGGTATGTTGCCGGGGAGGACCCAGACTTCTACTTCGCAAATTTTGAGCAAATGGCCAGAGCGGCAGCATGGCCCCAGGACAAGTGGGGACAGTACCTAGATTCATTGCTTTCAGGAGACCTACAGTCAGCCTACCAAGCAGCCAATCCCTTAGGTCTCACTCCTTATGAGAACGTAAAGCGGAGCATTTTAGAACGCATGGGAATCGACACTGAAACATACAGGATCAGGTTCCGACAGATCAGAGAAGGGCCCCAAGAAACTCCAAGGGCTTTATACTATAGAGTAAGAGATTTGGCAGATCGATGGCTACAGCCAGTAACTGCTACCAAAGAGGAAATCATGCCAAAAGTATATCTAGAACAATACCTGACTTCCCTACACCCTCCCATACAGAAATGGGTCCGCCAACACACCCACCTCACCTTGGAAAATGCTGTAGAGCTAGCCAGCGCTTTTAGCCGTACTCAAGAGTGCCAGAGAGGAAGGGAAGACCTTCCATAGAAAACAGCCCGAGCGGGGCAACGCCACTCGGACAGCCAGACCCCCACCCACCAAGAAGCCAGAACCCATAACCCTCTTACCTGGTTCCTTACCCGTTGTACCCAGACCACCAATTCCACAAGGACCCCAGTGTTTCCACTGTGGAGGATATGGGCATTTAGCTAGGCAATGCCCCCAGAAGGAAGAGCCAATGGAGATTGGACAAACCCGGTCCTATCTCTGCACAAAAGATGGAAAAACTCTTCCCTACCATCAACAGGTATCTGTTAACGGAGAACCCAGAGATGCCCTAAAAGATACTGGTTGTCTACACACTATTATGCAACCCCAGAACCTTCCTGGAGGTATACCTGATGCCCAAGGGACTGTAAACATTATAAGTGTACACAGAGATCAAAAACAGTACCCTACCACAAAAGTCACAGTACAGCATGATCCAGAGATTGAACCCGTGAAACTTGATGTGGGACTTATCCCTAAATTACCCGAACATTTTATCCTTGGGAGAGATTATCCTTATCTGGAGGACATCCTGAAAGAAACCCAGACAACTGAAGATGAATGGAGAAAAACAGCTCCATTTGCATTCCTCACAGATCAAGAGTGGCCACCTTCCTAACAAAAGAAAAGTAAAAACCAGACAAGGAAGGATAAACTAGACTGGGCTCATGTAGCTTTAACCCAGACTACTGATAGCTGTCTCTGGGAACATGATCAGCAGTTCCATACGGCTCAAAGAGAGGATCCACACTAAGAGAAGCCTGGAACAAGGCGGTGGAAAACGAAGATCCCCAAAATGTAGGTCCCCAGTTTTTAAAGGTAAAAGGTTTGTTGTACCGGAAGGGGGAAAGAGATCAGAAACTGCAGCTGTTAGTTCCACAAGCATTCAGGGAAAAAGTTTTGTTTCTAGCCCACTTTTAGGGGGCCACTTTGAAGGGGATAAAACAGAGAGTATTATACTTGCCCAGTTTTATTGGCCAGGGATATACCATCAAGTTAGAAAATACTGTCAGGAGTGTCCCATATGCCAGAAAAACAGCAGGTATAAACCCTGCCCCATTCCCCCCCAGCTGTCAAGGATCCCCCTCGAGAGAGGAGGTAGTTCGTCCACAGGAGCAAAGATGAATGTCCCACACACTTCCCAACAACAACTACCAAAGCGAGAAGGTATAACTTCGCTAACAGGCAGCTGCTACCAAAAAGTGTGGGGGGAATTTCCCAGGGAGTATACCACTCTCCCCCAGCAAGGTGACGTAGCTGCAGTCTTTATGGCAGGAGACTGGAAAATAAATAGACAACAATACTAACCTCACCAGTACTTTACAGGGCTGATACACAAGTGTTCAACATAACAGTCCACTTACCACACAGGTGAGAATCAGGGCTTTAAGCTAGAAGTCCAGACAAGAACCAGGAGATACAGCAGAGAACCTGGGGGACGACTAGCAAGGATATCTCCAAGGTAGAATGCACCAATTCCAGTTCTACTCATAAACTGAAGACAGAGCAGGACTGTGCGCCACAGGTGCAGTTGATGACCCTAGTATCACTTATGAAGCTAAAGACAAAGTGATACAGAAATTCCCACTCCAGCGCATAAACTTAAGACAGCGTGGAGCGAGTAACAAACATATAACACAGACAATCCCTTCTTCCGACTCATAAGCTTAAGACAAAGTGGAGAAAGGGAACACGCAACATGAAACGCGGACAATAGACACACCCCGTCTGAATAGTGACTGAAAAGCAGAACGGAGTGGGCGTACCTACAACAAGACGCGATAGACAAGACACGCTTCACTCGTAACCTAAAGACGGAGTGGAGCGCAAACAATAAACATACATGAAACCCCTACGATCACAAGAATGACCGCGGAGTCTAAACTGAGAAGGATTGTCAGCTAGGAATTGACACCACAGAGGAGAGAAGGGCAGGCGGGGAATCCAGGCGGAAGGGGACACTAGGCACCGGGGAAGGGCGTGTCGAGACGAGGAAGGGTAATGGAACAGGGCGGGAGAAAACACAAACAGGCAGGACACAGATCAGATACAGAAAATACCGTAACCCAAAGGCGGAAATCTCAGGAGCTGGAAAAGAGCACAAACGGGATCAATAGAATTCAGCAGGAGCTCAGAACACTACGGGAACCTCACGGAGCAGAACGCTGAGTAGAGGGGGCGTGGTCACTAACCAAACAGTAAGCCAAGCAATGATTCGCGGGTGAGTTCCTCCTTTCAACTGCTTAGGGAGCGTCTCAAAACACCATGATGTATTCAGTAAGAGGTTTTAGGGAAAGGTACAAAAGTCTCGCAGGGACACAAGAGGGTTTAAAGAACTGAGCATTCTACGCCCTGTGGAATCTATATTGAACACTTATGATTGGGGTCTAATTCGACCACCCCTAACACCAGCTCCCTTACGGCCTCTCCCCGTGATCGAAGAACCTTTTTCCCGAGTTGGGATGGACCTAATAGGTCCCCTTGTTGCCCTCTCGCACTGGGTTTCGCTATGTATTGGTCATTGTTGACTATGCTACACGTTTCCCAGAAGCCATCGCCTTGCGCCAACCCAACACGACACAAATAGCCAAAGCTATGATCTCTTTTTTCTTGAGAGTCAGGTTTTCCAAAGAAATAATTACAGACCAGGGAACACCCTTCGTCTCTAGAGTAATGAAACAGGTATGCCAACAGCTCAAGATAAAACAAATACGTACAGCAGCCTACCATCCGCAAACAGATGGCCTTGTTGAGAGGTATAATGCCACCCTTAAAATCACCCTGAAAAAGCTCCTAGAGTTGGAATCCCTCAAATGGGAGGATATGTTGCCTCTAGCACTTTTCGCCATAAGGTGTTAACAGCAGAAGAGTACGGGGTATTCACCTTTTGAACTACTCTACGGAAGGCAAACCCGTACTCTCCTGGATATGGCCAGAGAGGAATGGGAAGAAGTGAGTAGTGGGGCCAAACCTCTTCCTGAATATGTATGGAGCCTATAAACACATTTAGCCCAAATCAGAAGCATAGTGAAAACCCATTTGGAAAAAGCCCAAGAAAATCAGAAAAAAGAGTATGACAAAAAGGCTGCTGAAAGGGTCTTCAACGTAGATGACATGGTCTTGCTAATGATGCCAAGTTCAGACCACAAACGAATATTTAGCCGAAACCGCCACTCCCCTGTTCCAACAGAGTATAGATAGCCTACCTAATGTACCTCAGACAAGACCTCTATACTAGATTATCTCCCCTACAAGACGTATTCTCTACGAATCCTGGGAGAACCACCCTGGTACAACATGAGATACATACCATTCCCGAGAAAAAGGTACGAATACGCCCATACCGTCTACCTGAATCCCGAAGAGAGGCCAAAGAGAAGGAAGTACAACAAATGCTCCATATGGGGATCATAGAACCCTCGCATAGCGAATGGAACTCCCCAATAGTCATTGTGACTAAGCCTGACGGATCGATTCGCTTTTGCATCGAATTCTGCGAAGTTAATAAAATATCATGGTTTGATGCGTACCCTATACCTATGAAATGGTGGAGAAATTGGGCAGAGCACAGTATATCAGTACCTTAGACTTATGCAAAGGCTATTGGCAGGTCCCCCTCTGAGAACAAGATAGAGAGAAGACTGCATTTTCCACTCCTGGAGGCCTGTACCACTTTTTAGTGTTGCCCTTTGGTTTACATGGGGTTCTGGCCACTTTTCAGCGGTTAATGAATCACGTATTTAGACCATGTAGTGACTTCGCAGCCGCGTACCTTGATGATATCATCATCTACAGTAACTCATGGGAGGAACACATGGTACAACTCAACCAAGTTGTACAGGCCCTAAAATCTGGTGGGTTAACCATAAATCCTGCTAAAAGCCATCTAGCCGGAAGATCAGTTAAATACCTCAGGTATTTATTAGGAGAAGGTTACATTAGACCCCAAGACGAAAGGGTAGCTGCCATAGCCAAATTAGAGTTTCCCCTTTCAAAGAAAAATCTAAGAGCCTTTCTCGGGATTCCTGGGTACTAACGAAGGTTTATTCCCTCCTTTTCACAAATAGCAGCGCCCCTCACTTATCTCCTTAGGAAAGAGAGGAAAACCGAGGCAGAGCTCCACAATCCTTCAACTTCTATGCTACAAACCTTTCATAGTTTAAAACAGGCCTTGATAACCAAACTGGTATTACTCAGCCCACATTAGACCAAGCCCTTCATCTTACAAACGGATGCTTCAGAGGACGGATTGCGAGCTGTGTTATCCCAACAGGACACACAGGGACAAGAGAGACCGGTCATGAATATCAGCCGAAAGTTGTATCCCCGAGAAAGGAACTATGCAGTGATTGAAAAAGAAGCATTGGCTATATTGTTGATACCCTTGCATGTATTAAAGATACTGTTAACATTCTCTTTCAAATGTTGCATATGAAATTGCTGGTGCACAAATGGTACATGAAGCACATATATTATGCACAGATTCAGCAACCCTGGCCAGCTTATAGAAGAAAAGTAGACAACCAACCAATACTAGTTGACAGATTATTGAATAGGTAGTCATCAGGTTTTCCTTTTTATCAGAGGAATTGGTCTAATGAAAGTACAGTCTGGAATTCAGTCCACCAAGATCAATTGCAAAAAAAAAGTTTATTAATCTAACAGGACACAGTTTAGTTAAAGCCTGACATATTCAGCAAATACGAGCTAAAGTACTGGATAAATACAAAAAAACTAAAATGTTGTGATAATGCATTTGGAAGCTTGGAAATTGCAATTAAATTTTATAAAAAGATCAGCAGTGTTTCTTGTCATTCATCAAAAAAGCGTCCACATAGCTTCAAAAGGGGACTTTTCTACCCCCTGGTTGCGTGAACGACAAGCTGTCTCGTCAGCTGATCTCCTTCCTAGTTGCAACCATGTTTTAACATATGGTAGTGGTTCAAACTTTTGAATAGGTGGGCCTACACATTTCAAGAACAGAAGGGACGGCAGACGATTTGTGGAAAGACAATTTCTTTTTGGTGTAAGCAGATCATTCATAGAGCAAAAGCTTCTTTCACATGCACTTGTGGATGCAGCAATAGTTTCAACAGCTTTCATCAATGGCATACATTCTAGAGGCATGTAGACAGCTTTTACTTCCTTGTACTCTCTAAATCCCCTGATACTATCAACCACATTTACTCTCAAAAATTGACAGAGCTGCCTCACATCCTTGTCACCATATTGTATATCCATGCTGTCTTCTGGCCAGTTTTCAGGATAAAGCAGTTTTATGTGCTACGTAAACAATTTCAAGGTGTCTGCTTTGGGAGTGTCTGTCATTTTAGTGCTGACATGGGACGATTTTGTAGTGGAAAATCTTGTTTTTAGGTTTTCAGCTAAGCTCCTGTAGAATTGGCCTGCATTTATCATTGGAAATGTACTCTTTCATGAAGTTCTACACCCCTGAATTTGAGGCTGATGCAGGATTCCAGGGCTTCCTCAGTGTATGGACCAGAAGTGTTAACCATTGATTCAAAGACCATGACTGCCCTGGTCAGCAATTTGTCAGCATCAAGAAGAGTTGTATCATTGCGCTGAAGCTGGCGTGAAAAGTCACTCAATTCTGCTAGAGCGTCTAACATGACACCAACATTCTTTACAAATGAGCAAGGGGTCAGAATGTTGTTAAGACCAGCATATTTTGCTCTATCTCTGGCATCACGTTTTTGGTCAGCAGCAGCTTATGTGAAATGCTGGTGTAGTAATGGAAAGCTCTGCCAAACAGCCTTTACGCTCCTTTCAATGGAAGCAACCCAGTGAATGGAAAGAATCCGTCCAATTACAAGAAAACGCTGCTCAATTTCCTTTGCACACTGCCTCAGTTCCCTTTGATTTTTAGGTGAAGCATGGTACAAAGAATACAGTTTGTCAAAGAAAATCTGACAGTGATTTATGCCTGAAATTTCTTTCATAACATCTCCCACAGCTAGCTCCAACCGATGATTGCTACAGTGCCACACAAATAATCCTGGATAGCGAATCTGAAGCTGTGTTGCAACTCCGGCCTGCTTCCCAAGCATAAATGATGCACCATCACAGGCAAAGGCGATCAAACATTCTCGAAGAAAGTCCTCATGAAAGCCATGCTTGTGTAGACACTCAGTCACAGCAGTGTTAATATCATTAACTGTGGTGTCATCAAGTTCAAGTAAAAAAAAAAGAAGTACACACATCAGAATCATTTGCGACCGCAGCACGCAAGTAAAGGACAAGCACAGATTTTCCACTAAATGTGGTGGATTCGTCAATTAACAAGCATATTTTACATTTGTTTTCCAATATGTCCTGTACAAGTTTTTTCCTCATGCCTGAAGCTATATGGTCTAAAATGTCAGCACATGAATTGTTACTGTGTAGAACACGGCCCATATTTAATCCATTCAGCTGTTGCACATCAACATCAAGTGACATATCTAGAAATGGCCGCCCATGTTTCCCTATTTTATATGCTGTACGAAACATGCGGCATGTTGTTTCCTGTTCTGCAATGTACATTAAATGTGCATGAGTTTCCATGCTCTGTCTCAGGGACTCCTGTGCAATTTTTTTTGCAGTGACATGAGCTGTTGAAAATGTATGATCTCTGATTTTTTTTACGTAGGGACATCTGCTGCTTACATTTCTCTTTTCCATAATGATTTACTTTGCTATCGGACCATTCGTGTGCAAATCTTAAGCCTTGGGTTTTATTTGCACCCAGTGTTGTTAGCGATCTACATGTTGAGCAGCCTAATTTTTTACTTTCAACAATTAGCAAGCTATATTCTTTACAGAAATATTGCATTTGCTCAATATTCCAGCAGTCCCGTATGTCCCCCTCTTTGAGCTCCTTCATAGTGGATGTGGTAAAAAGCTAAGTTTTGTCAGGCAAACAGGACAAATTCTCACTGGATTGAGGCACAGCAGTGTCCACAGTAATATAATCATCTGCATTATGATTAGTATTACCACCATAAGATACAACACATTCAATATCGTCAGCATACTCCGGCTCCATTTGCTTCCTTTTAGTGCCTTGAGGGGCATTATCCTTTTGCAACCACTTCAGCAAACTCATTTTCACCACGTCGATTGAACTTGGATATGCATCAACCTAACGTCTGACACCGACAACCTCTCCCTGTTCGCAATGTCTCACGAAGCCTGACGCAGTTAAACTGAAAGAAAAAAAGAATTGCTTTGATCTGCAATGACAATACACAAATGTGGCACGGATGATGTAAACTGACTTGTCAGGATAAAATCTTGCATGAATTGATATTGATTTGATAAACTGCGTACAAGGTGAATTCTGAAATTCCAGCAAGCAGTCCCATCCATAAGTCAAGTGAGTTAAAGAGATGAGGAAACTTGCTCAGGATCACACAATTGAGTCCTAGCAGAAGCCTCACTTTGAAGGAAGATGTAGGTTCCCATAACCAAGTCTTGATTTGCATTGTGTAGAGAGATCTATTTCACTTACAATGAGCATGCTGTTGTAACTTGCATAGCACCAGCACATTAAAAGCTGCATAGATTGGTTTTACTGAAAGATGAATGATCCTGTTCCTACATTATGGCACTGCATTAGCAAGAATGTTCAAGGTTGCTTACAGGTGTGAGGGTCTTTATGAGAACCAGTAGAGTTCTGAGGCATGGGAGGACAAAATTACACGCCAGTTTTTGCATCAAGAAAAGACAATAATGCATCAAAAAGACAATTATGCATCAAGAAAGGATAATTGCAGTGTAATGCAGCGCACAGTCTGTGGCAGTATCACTTCACTATTGTGCGCTTTTCATACTGCAACTCTGGGTAGCATGATCACACTACTGTTGCACATCAACTAGTAAAGTACATTGGGTCTGTGTGGCACACGGTAAGTATATTTCATTAATCCTCTTTGTAAATATAAAGGTGAACTCAATTTGGGTGCTGGCGGGTTACCCCCTCTGACCACTGGGAGCTGAGCATAAATGATAATGTGAGTTACATTGGCAAAGACTGACAACGCAGCCCGTCGCACTCCTTCGTGGAACTGATGGTTTCCAATATAGTAATCCTGGGTATTCCCAATAAATCAATGTAGTCAATAGTACTCTCAAGTAGTTATTTAATTTTTATTCATTAAGCTTTAGTTTTTTCGACTGGAGTGCGACGGGCTGCGTTGTCAGTTTTTGCCAATGTAACTCACATTAGCACATCAACTAGTGCAATTATGCGGGGTCACTGTGCCCTATTCATTCATTCCAGTTCGCTGTTCATGTACCTAGTTTATCATGCCACCTCCGCATGATATTAGCTAGAGTGGCCATAATTAATATTCATATCATGGGCTAGTGTTTAAGCACTATGGCAATATGTTTATGAAAACTGCTCCGATTTTGCTAATAGGATGATAATCTTGCTCACATCATGATAACCCTGCACTTTCTATTCTGTTTTAGGATAAGATTTTGCAGTGCAATAGGTCTCACAGTGACATTATTTTGAGCTATTGACATTGTAAATGGATATGCCTTTGAAAAAATTAAAAGGCATTGTTATTTACAACACCAAAAGCAACACCTTTTGCATTGCATAACGCAGTGTCAGTGAAGACGGCGCTGCGCTTACTAAAGTTTAAAAAAAAAGTGTGTTGGGGCAGAGAACATTGGCATAGCCATTGGGTCTCGCTTTTGGGAACGTATACGTTTTTACTTATGCAGCACAATATCCTTGGTGTAACAACATCAACTGTTGCATGGCTAAACACTTATAAGGACCCAAAGGCGAGACCTATTGGCTATGCCAATGCTTGTTTTACTTTCTTTTCACACCCACACAGGAGCTCTTCTGCGGTCCTCCCCACACATCCTTCTTTGCACTACGCTGTGCACTCCAGTACTCACCCCTGCCTCCCAGTCCATCCTGTCTTCCTGTGTATTCACTGTGACCACTGTCAAGCTCCCTAACCCACCTCTGGCTATATCCGTGGACACGGTTGTCTACTTCACCGGGAAATTGGCAGCGGATTCATCCCTTCACTGCTATCCTTCCATCATCACCTGTTTATACTTCACTGAGCTGGAAAAGTATTTAGGGAAACCACAGGGAAGAGCCGACTCGACTTAAGGACCAGTTGTTGCTTTCATAGGTGTATGGTTTGATAGGAAAATAAGCGGTTTCTGCTGAAAGAAAGCAATGCCACTGTATACGTAATGCTGGAATATCCCATAAGCTGCTCTTCCAAGCTGCATGTTTGTACAACATATGGCTCAACGAGTAGCCAACATATTTATTTAAATAGTTGTGCATTAAATGCATTGTTTAACTTTATTTAAAAAGAGTGAACCACGTATGTGGGTTTACAGAGAAATTACATTCATTAGTACAGTTGACAAGTGAGCCACTTTACAAACTGAGGCGAGAAAGGTGTTTGCACTAAACAGGCTGTGTGTGCAGGACACAGACATCATAAGGATCTTTTGGAGGCTGAGAGAACCTCCAAGGATTTAAAGCTGAGGTCAAACGCACATTTTTTTAAGTGGATGCATGAGGCCACTGAGTAACCACAACACTAACCCCCACCCTACTCCTTGAACAGCTAGCAAGTACCAGCTAAACCTGGGGCAGGCCTGCTTTCATTGCTCTGCCTTGCTTCTAACAGTGCTGCTCTAATAGCCACAGTTGCCCATTCCGGTGGTAGGAGCGGGTAGAGGAGAATCAGTGTAGCTACAAAGCACATCTAACCTAACTGGTTTGACACCGACTATCTCTGCCTGCATCAGTGTCTTTCCTGAGCCCCGACACGGGAACCACCACTGTGAAAAGAGTCTGCTGCCTGCACAGCTCTCACAGTGTGAGAGAGAGGCATGGGCCTACGGCACATGACTGACCCACAAAAGAGCTTGCCATAGGCTAAACATTCCATGTTTCGGGCCACCAGTGTCAAATTCTTTAGTATGCTTTATCTTTCTGGTTATGGACTGCTATACAGCACTGACCTGGACGTGCGGCCCCTGATCAACAGCAGCACTAGGCTGCAGCCTACTCAACTAAGAACTGACATCAAAAAGATTTTAAATAAACATGCAAGCATGTATTTAAAGGTTAAGTGACGATATTTCTTCTGTTGTGTTGGAAAAACATTAAACCAGCATAATCCGAAGCCTCAGGTCCAGTAATAGAATAAAAAAAGTTTCTAGCATTCGCGCATAGAATTTTCAATTCTAGTAAGGCCACAGAGGCGAGGATTATCCCACCCACTGTACATGACTGTTATTTTACCCACCCTGATACAATTAGTTATCACGATTCTTACGATTTGATAGCTCTGCTTCAGGAGCTGAGCAAAAAGGTGAATAAGTGGTCGCTTATTTGGATGTCTCGGAAGGCGTGCAATACATCCTTCATCGATATGGACTTCTGTTGAGTCTGTCATGTTAAAATGGTTTGCGTTTTTTTTCTACAAAGTTTCTGCCATCATTGGACAAGCTGCGAATTTACATGGACAATGCTTGTTCGAAGCAAAGAAAGAGGAAGTGCTCGTGTTTGGGACTTGATTTATAGATGGTTAATCTCTATGGTTATTGGAGTTGGACCATGCATTGTGGAAAATGTAGTTTATTGTGTGTGTTAAACGATTGTCGTTGGCTGCTGTGATTTTCAGTAAAGAAAGATAAAGCATAATCCGCGCCTCCATGTCCTCAATAGAATTGAAAATTCTTGGCAGGAATGCTAACAATTTTTTTATTCTGCACACACTGTCAACAAGAGGAGAGCAGCTGTAAAAGAATATGGGTATCAGTTTAGTAGCGAACAAACTATTTCCAAAAGTGAAGAACTTTAGGTTTTTGTTTGACTCTTGAGTTACCATGGAAACTTAATTAAAAATGAAGGGTTCTGTTCACACCCCTTTGCCACAATGTGCTCCTTCTGGGATAGCAGAAGAGGGTCACCTAAACTAAAATCATTGTCAAGCTAGGAAGGTGACACCACAAGGAAAGAACTTCCGCTTTCTATGTGGCGGGGCAACACTCGGTATCAATTTTGGCCAGAAATAAGCTGTATAAATTCTGAGAAATTGCTAATTTGTAATACCATAATCCACAATATATCAGGAGTGAACAGCACACTGGAGAACAAGATTCATACGGTATTCCTCAAAGAGAACTTTGAGATCTATGTAAATGGGACTACTAATAATCTTAAAGTAGAAAATTGGTTCAGGGCGCAGGGGCACAGTATGCAATAAACTTACCAATGGCAATAATATGTCTAAAGTGATGAGGTGTTTTAAGAAAAGGCAAAAAACCTCTCATTGTAAACGTTTTGGTTGTTGCATGCACCTTGAAAGTAAATGTTTTGGATGAAAAGTGAAGGTGTTGTATTTGGGTATATTTTTTGGCCACGGGTCAGATGTATCTTTTGAGTATTTCTGTTCTTGTTCTCTGTCCAGTGCACGAGCGTCACTCTAGTCAAGATTTTTGGATCCTTTAAAAGACTTTTGTGTTGATCAAAACTCAACCTGCGTGCTGCAGTGTGATGGAGTAGTGTTAACAGTTGCCCATATTGGCAATCAAAATGTCACTCTGCACAATAGCATCAGTGGTGAATGCATCAATGAGTGCTAAGCAGTACACATCGTGATAACATCCTAGTGACTCTGTACTCACATGAAGCACCCATTGATAATGAGACGAGACATTACCCATTCCCCTTCCGCTTCTTTTGTCATTGTTTTCTGTTCCTGTCTTTAAACTGCCAATACAGATATTTCTTTTAAAACCTACTTGTTGCAGTTAATGTCCTCCTTTTCTGCATCTAATCTTTTGGCACTTTTAAGTCATTTACCAAAATGTCTCCTTCATTTGGTGCAGTCAACAAGCCTCGGCTATGTGTGGATTCTCTGGTGCTTCACAAGACTTTTCTTTTGAGTAAATCTTTTGTCGCACTCAGAACAGTGAAAAGGCTTCAACCCTGTGTGGGTTCTTTGATGACTCAGAAGATCACGTTTTTGAATAAAGCTCTTCTTACAATTGGTGCAGTGGAAGGGCCGCTCTCCTGTGTGTATTCGTATGTGAGCTAGAAGGTTTTGCTTAAAATTAAAGCTCTTCTCACACTTTGTGCAGTGAAAGGGCCTCAACCCTGTGTGGATTCTCTGATGACTGAGAAGATCACGCTTTTGAAAAAAGCGCTTCTCACAGACTGTGCAGTGGAAGGGTCTCTCTCCTGTGTGTATTTGTAAGTGAGTTAGAAGGTTTTGCTTCCAATTAAAGCTCTTTTCACACTTAGTACACTGATATGGCCGCACCCCTGTATGTGTTTTTTGGTGATCTAAAAGATGACGCTTTTGATTAAAGCTCTTCTCACACTCGGTGCACTGGAAAGGCCTCACCCCTGTGTGGACCTTTTGGTGTGATTGAAGATTTCCCTTTTGAGTGAAGCTCTTCTCACACTCTGTGCAGTGAAAAGGCTTCTCCCCGGTGTGGATTCGTAGATGAGTAAGAAGATTTTGTTTGTTCTTAAAGCTCTTCTGACACTCGGTGCAAGGAAAAGGATTCACCCCTGTGTGGATTCGTAGATGAGTTAGAAGATTTTGCTTCCGGTTAAAGCTCTTCTTACACTCTGTGCAGTGAAAAGGCTTCACCCCGGTGTGAATTCTTGAATGAGTTAGAAGATTTTGCTTCCGAGTAAAGCTCTTTCCACAATCAATGCAGTCAAAAGGCTTCTCCCCGGTGTGGATTCTTAGATGAACTAGAAGATTGTGCTTCAGATTAAAGGTCCTATCACAGTCAGTACAATGGAAGGGCCTCGCCTGTTTGGGGCTTATTTGGTGCCTTAGAAGATTGTTCTTTTGAGTAAAGGTATTCTCACCCTCAGTACGTTGGAAGGGTCGAGCCTGTGTGTGGAGTCTCTGGTGCCTCAGACGATTAGACTTGTTAGTAAAGCTCTTTTCACACTCTGTGCAGCAAAATGGCCCCGCCCTTGTGACTGTGCTCTGATGCTGCAGAAGAAGCATCTTTCCACAGACACTGCAGTAAAAGGGTCTCCCAAATGTATGTGATCCTGGATGATCTAGAATGCATGACATCTTAGTGAATATATTCTCACACTCCTTGCAGGTGAGGCTTCTCTTACTCTTAGATGTTCCTTGCTGTCTCTTCAGTGGGCATATACAGGACGGATTCTCATTCACACTTCTGGTCTTGGATCGATGCACTGCAGAACAAAATTTAAAGTCAAAAATCTTATAAGGAGAATGATTTATAAAAGGAAGTGGGGGTAATGTTGTTCATTAAAGGATCACAGACCTTTTACAGTATGTCATTTAGGAGGAATATTGTAAGCTGTCCCTGACTAGACAAATGTTAGGCACTTCAATAATATTAAGTGCCATCACTACAAGAGAATGTCACGAAATCCAACGACAGGCAAGAGTTATTCAGTATAGAACCTACTATCAAAGCCCTAGCAATATAAGAGTTAAGAATAACATTGCCATATCATGCATGAATTTGTCAAAAAGAAGAACTCTACTTCATCTAGGCAATACTCTGCCCAACTGGCGTAGCGCACAATCCCATCACTTCCAACCCCCCTGTGATCAATTAGTTACAAATCTCCTCATAATAAGCAAACTCAGGTTTGATCTTTTGTCAGCAGTAATGTTAATATTACACATTGTACCCATATGATGCTTCTCTGGATTCTGCTCTCTGGGGTCTCGTAGTTGTTAACTGACACTTTTCTGATGTATTAAATCAATGTACTTTCTGGGGGAGAGGATTAATACCTGTACGTACTCTAACATACCTTAAAAAAGTGGGGTAGTTTATGAACTTTCCTTTACAATTGTTTAAAAACAGTGTGAAAATTTAAGAGCCATTGTCCATCTAGACAGAATCTAGGACACTTGACATTCAAGATGTGCAACACTGGCTCTAAAAAAAGGATCTATTTTATGTTGCACTATTTTGGTCAGTATAGAGCACTTCGCAAGTAATGGAGTTACTACACAGATTAGGAATAACTGCTGAGAGAACAATGGAGGCAGCAAAAATCTGCGGCCAGAAAAGTCAACTGCCTCATAGGTGAAAAACCTGCCCGAATAGGTGCATCTTTAGGGAGTTCGGAATTGTTAGAAAACTGTATTTAGAAGGAAGAGGAAGCAAGTTCCATAGGGAAGAACCCTGTGCATGAAATTCACTACCCCCAAACATTAGAACATTCATCGGGTGAGATAAGGTTTTGAGTGGCTAATTTTAGGCATGTGGTCTGCCAACATGGTACCAATACTTCTGTACGACCACAGGATACTTATCCGAGAGAAGCCTTGTGCACAAGACAAAAGATCTTGAATTCTGCCCATTATCTAGCTGAGAGACTGTGCAGAGACCTACGAGTGGGGAAATCTAGACAGTCAAATACTAATCAAGGATGAGAAGTGTTGGATAATTTCAAACTTTGGAGATTGTGCATAGTTTTCCCAGTATGGGTGATCCTTTGAGGCAGAAGCAATAAAGACAGAACACCCTGATGTGCTGATGGAAAAATGCATTTTGTTAGGCTGTTCACATGTGGAATCACCAAAAAACAGGTGCGACGTCCAGTTTGCAGATATTTTCACAGGGCCATTGTTTGGTTGCAGGCCACATTTTTCAACTGCAGCAAGTCAATATTTGCGATAGAAGTATGAGACATACATGTAAGTTTTTGTTTTGGCTAGACAAAAGGTATGAAAAGTGAGGGAGTACTGGGAGGGAATAAAATGTGTGAATGAATCTGTTCTTTGTACTTTAAATATTTTCAGTATACTTGGCAAGCGTTTTGATGCCAGATGATGCTATATTTATAATTAGAGTTCTCCTCATTTATTGAGGCTAAAATGAAGTAATAATGTACTTGAAGAAGCAGCAATGAAAGTACTCATTACCTTGACAATGAGATTTATAACTCAATTATCTGCAGGGGTTTGGAATTTAAAAAACTATCTACTTGTCCATAGGGCAGGCTGCTTCATAACTCTACTTGCCCTGTAACAAAATCCACTTGTCTCTTTAGTGTAGTGACAAACTAAGGCAGCAATTCAATTATATAGGAGCTCTGATATAGTCTCGCTGATTATGCCAGGGCTAATACCATAGTAGGGTTTGAATGCTAGCAATTCTCTTCATTTGCCACCTTTCCTCGGGTCTACACAATAGGGTTGAAGGTAGTGGTAAGCAATAGTTCCAGGATTGCAATGCCCTTTTGATTCTGTGCAAACCTACTAACTTGCATGTTTTAAGGGTTTCCACCAGCTCTTCTCTAGTCTTTTCCCATACTAGGAAAGGTTAGAAATTTACTGCTGACAATGTTAGACGTAAAACTTCTTCGAGTGTGGGAAAAAAGTGGTTGGAGGTAATGTGAACTTGCAAACGCCCAACAGATTTTCGCATGAGCAAATCTACACATACATGTTTGATCGTGCTAAAATTGAGTTCAGAAATATTTTCTAGGGCTACGATTTCTTGACCAACTTCTGTAAATTCTTGTGAATTCATGAAAGCCGTAAATCTGCACTAACGCAAGGACATATACCATGGGTGCACATTTGGGATTTCTTTAAAAATGGGGCCCCTAATTAGGTCTGCCGTTAACCAAGACCATGTGTGTTTGTTAAAATTCTATCTCTCGCTCTCTATCAGCTGGCTTCACTATGAGCGACAGCATTCTGCTCTTTCACAAAGAGCATACTGGCACACAAAGTAGTTTTGTTCAGTGCCAGGAATGAATGTGGCAATGTGTGCTTTTTAAGGCCAATTTTTGGGGGAATTTTTGCCAATGCTTGCTATAATGGTGAGGGCCTGGCTCCTCCCAGGCCAGTAAGGTTTTATAAAAACCATGCGAAAACAAGCCACACATTGACAAAACCAAAAGGCTGACCACCAATTTCAGACTTACTGACTTTACGAATACTTGTTCATTTTCATGTTTCCCATAATCTTGTTGAAACGGATTCCACCAATTTTCCATTAGGAATATTTTTGGGAACTACTAGTATGCATCAACACATTTTATAAACAATGCTACAAAGACATGGTACCTAAAATGTTACAGTAGTTTAGCAAAATGTTTTTTCCCCTTTATTTCCTTTTTGTTTGTGAACATTTTATTTTGAAAGCAAAGAATCATCCATATTGCTTTCATCTGATCGGAGAGCGTTCTGGGAGCATTCTACATAGCCTCATATTGCTAAACTTTGAAAACCTGTGTACACATGTTTATGCTGGAACCGCTGTCAGTAGTGCAGTGCAAGAGTACAAAATGTCCTTAGAAGGCTTTGCAGTAATGAACCCCGAACAGCATTAATATAGGATCACAAAAATTGCCTTGACTGCAGACAATGCCCTTTCCTGATCCATAATGTGGTACTGTAAACTGGCAGCCAAAGTATTTGCACTGCAGGGGGTTTGGACAAAATACTCATGAATACTTGTAGCCCTTGACCCCAAACAATATGTCCTGGGTGTCGGGCTATAGGAATTCCACACCCCTGATTTGTTTACTGTGTCTGGAACATACATGACATGGATGTATATGATGGGTTTTGTATCATGGGTGTTTCACAGCCTGACAGCACAGCTCACAATATGTGTTGATGTGTTTAACATGTTAACAACATATTTTACAAAAAAAGGGGTCTTTGCTCTAGACCAGGTGAATTTCTGCCACACTGCAAAACTAGAGTTCAGCTGCTCCTCTAGTAAGCTCGCAAAGGCATGCTTTCTTTCCTTCCAAAGGCCACAACTTCAGTGAGCAGCAAAAGAAGATGACATGGAACAGCGATTAAAATTTTGTTTTTCCAACTATCACTTGAATGGAAGAGGGAAAAACAATGGCCTCCGCTCGCTCAGTCATGTGATCTTTTCTTGCTCTTAGAAGTCCAGCAGTGGGGGGAGGAGGAGCATATATCCTTGTAGTCTGATGTCCCATTCATGTTGGGTGGAACGTCCAGCTGCAGGGATTAAATAGAGGACGTTAACTATGCTATCCTTGGCTACAGTCAAGAAATTTCATATTTATTTGGGTACAAAATTCTCCTGACTATGCGGTGTAATTAAAAATGTGCTCACTGTTAATTTTATATGTAGCGCTATTTAAATGTTTTCATGGTTTTAGTGAAACCACAAACTATAGACTTTAACTATTAAAAACATGCTGTAGTGTTGCACATGAAATGAGAGCTGTAGTATTTGTGTTATCGTAATATGGTGAGGATGTAGGGTAGTACTAACTTTATAGTGATGTACACAGACTATTGATTTTAAAGATGTGCTTACGCCTGTGCTTGCTACAGATAAAGGATAAAGAGGGGTTAGCATGGTCAGGAGTTCAGCAAGTATCACCAACGAATGACAGATCCTTCCCTTCCCACCACAATCCTTAACACTACAGCAGGTGTACACCAAGGTACACAGAGGGAACTTACAACTCGTACATACACCAATATAATAATTTTAGCTGAATCCTAAATAGGCCTTTGTGTTCATCTGTCTACTGCTCACCCTCACATTTTGTGGCCTTGAGTCAACATATGATGACATAACATGACCGGTAACAAACAAGACTATATTTCAAATTATGTATTCCACCTGCAGTCACATTACACTTTATGTGGAATACTGAATGGAGGGTCACTCTATAAAATGTATGTTTCTCATTAAGGGTATGCTTATCTTCTTTAGCTGTTGGATTCTAAAATGTGAAAACTTTATTCGTGATGATGTTATGGATTCTGCGTTCCTCCACAAATCCATATAGCACTTCTGGTTGTTTCGCTCAAATGCACAGCTAATGATTCACTAAACATTTGCGGTTGCATTTAGAAGTGATGCGCAAACAAATGATGGATGGAATGCTGAATAAATCACACATTCATCCCCAGTCAAAAGATCTTGGTTAAATCCATCGTTCTTCTGCTCACTACGCCACCCCAGTTTAGACCCAGCTATATGCAAATCAGTCTTGATCCTGTGCCTCATGGGAACAGTCCAGCCCGAACTGCCAAGCCAGGTCCTCCCTGGACTGGAAACAAGCATCCTGGGACTGGTTTCTGGGTATTACCCTTCATCAGCCAGACTAGCTTGAATGTAGCGGCAAAATGAGCAAGGGACCCACGTCTGGGCATACCCATCCCACTTAGGGTGAGAAGTGATACGCAAACAAATGATGGACGGATTGATGAATAAATCATACATTCACCCCCAGTCAAAAGATCTGAGTTAAATCCATAGTTCTTCTGCTCACTAAGCCACCCCAGTTTGGACTCAGATATATGTAAATCAGTCTTGACCCTGTGCCTCATGGGAACAGTCCAGCCCGAACTGCCAAGCCAGGTCCTCCCTGAACTGGAAACAAGCATCCTAGGACCGGTTTCTGGGTACTACTCTTCATCAGCCAGGCTAGCTTGAATCTAGCGGCAAAGTGAGCAAGGGACCCACGTCTGGGCATAACCATCCCACTTAGGGCGAAAAGTGATATACAAACAAATGATGGATGGAATGCTGAATGATTCAGTTCAGGCTAGACTGTTCCCATGAGGCAAAGGGTCAAGACTGATTTGCATATGGCTGGGTTAAAACTGGAATGACATGGCGAGCAAAAAAACGATGGATTTAGGCCCAGATCTCTCTACTGGGGTGAATGTATGACATTGTTCTGCATTCTGTCCATCAACAGTTCTTTTTGCATATGCATTTAGAAATGATCAGAGTTTAAAGTTTGTTTGCATAGGTTTTTCAGTGCTGGGCTATTTCCTGGCTAGGATTGTCCTTTTACATCTTGAACAAATTATGAGTTGATCACCCCAGCTGCCCACCTCCACTCAGCCTACGACTAACAAAAGCAACTCACCTGGGTTTCCTCCTTCATCCTCCACCTCCTGCTGGAAAGGTGTTCTGTTGTCTGTAGTGTTTTGTTTCATCCCAGAAACAGCAACTGGATCCCCTGTACGATAGACAGAATAATATGAACAATCTTATGGAGATATGGCAGCAGAAAATCTTCCTGAAATGGAAAAGATATTGAATTTAGACTGTTGGGCATGTTTTTCTGCTAGATAAAAATAGAAACTAACTTGTATAAAATTGCTTTATTCATATCCCACATGCCTCAGACCAAAGTGTAAAATTACTTGACAATAGTGTCTCATTTCAGAAGATAAATGTGTCCAAGATACTAAAACCACAATCTCCAATTGACAGGAATTATCAAGCTTCCCACCACTATTAGAAAAAAGACCAATGACTGAAAAAACATAAACACTGTAGCAGACTTAGACACCTTCAGTTTGTCCAGTCCAGCAGGAATGAGACCTACATCTGAAGATTGTAAGAAGGACTAGATTGTGAGAGCCCGTGCAGTACATAAGGTATCACAAAGGGCCCAATTTAATTGTTGGCAGTCGGGCCGTCCTCCGCCAAGGCGACAAAGTATTTTACTCCGTTGCCCTGGCGGTGGTCAGGACATGCCAAATTTAAAAATGTCTGTCGGGCCAGCGGACATTTAATGCACCAACAGGAACCGCTGACAAGGCAGTTCCTATCATGCATTGTAACTGACTTACGGTTAGGTCAAACATTAAGGACATGTACAACAAAGTTAAAAAACTTTTTTTTCAATTTTCAAAAACGAACTCCAAAGGGAGATTTTGTTTTTGAAAATGAGAACAACAATGCCCCCCTCTCTACTGGAGTAGTCTCCTATGGAGAGGGGAATTTACAGTTTTTACTCCCCCTTACTGTAAGGGTTTTCCTGGTGGTGACTGGCAGTGAAAACTGACCTGACTTTCCACCCATCTAAAATAGATGGACGGACACACGTCAACCTCTGACAGCCCTTACACAGTCAGGCCGTTGGAGGGGTCTAATAGTCGTTAGAGACGGACCATTATGTTGACGGGACGTGTACTCCGTCATCATTGTAGCAGAGTACCCATACCACCGGCAAATAAATCAGGCCCTAAGTCTGGAGTTTCCAGGTCTGAAAATCTAGCACCTTTGTAATACAGGCCCCAGTTCACAAATGTGAGCAATAGAAATGTGTGTGTTTACACAGAACCTTTAAGTTATGGAGCAATCTACCTTTGTCATGAACCTAGCCACTGTTAACCCCTTCGCTGCTGCCGTCGGCCGTCGCGCGAGCTACCCCCCCTGGTGCTGCGCACGTCCAACGGCCGACGCGCCCCCGCCCACCCTTTAGAACACCCGCACCGCGGTTAAGGCGTTAAGTGAGAGAGGATTGGGCCAGGTCACCACCGCTAAAAACATGTTAGGAAATAGAGATAACTGATGCAGAAAAAAGATCATACTTTTGGAAATATTTTTGGTACAAAACAGAAGGTTTTAAAGGCAATTGTAAAAGGACGTTGACAATCACAAAATAACAATAGTTTGAGGTCTACCACAGTACCTACAACATTACTTCTCTGCAGCAGGTAATGAGTTCTGTGGCCATTACAAAATTGCATGCCCTGTATAAACTTGGCGTAATAAGGTCTTCTACTGTGCAAGGTCAGCGGTCTAGTGCTGCCCTTATGCCGACCCATCGCAATTCTGAGATGCATTTCAGGAAACATGGAATGCACTGTGGAGGTTCTGGGGAGTCGGAGGCCGATGAAGATGTTGAACCCTTCTATACTCAAGTTTGCTGTTAATAAATGAGAGTGCTTTGCACTCTTGACACAGGCTCAAGGTTTTGCAGTAGAGCAGATACCTTAATTGTAGAAACACCAATCACAGACACTTGGTAATGCCAAACCTCAGGTAAGGATGGTGTAACCTGTGGTTCTCAAAATCTGGACCCCGTTGTTTTCCCGATATCGAGGTCCAATACCCGTGTCACAAAATCTCCACGTACCAAGACGATTTTGGTGTCTATGAACCGATAATGATTAGGACATCAGTCCTATGTATTTGCGTTACAATCGAGGGTTGCCAACACCCCTAAATCACGGTTTCCGTCCCATCCCTTAAACTCCATTTTGTGAACGGCATCCATCTTGCATCTTGCCCTCATGATAAGTCAATTAAAGGTCGAGCTTGATCCAAATAGACACGTCCACCTTTCGTGACTTTCCCCTGACCTGTCCCAACTGACCCCACTGTCTTCGGCCAAACCTGTTTAGGCAGCTCCTCGCCCAGTGGCCGAATACGATAGCATCTACGCATAACATTCCACGAACCATTCACTACATACAGACCATGCTTTCTGCAAACATGCACCTGTCCACGTTCCTTGTTTATGGCCAGTTTTATGACTGGGTTGTACCTTTCTTTATTGAGGTTTCATCGATATCTGATGGGAGTTCCAGGCCTAACTGGGTAATCTATCAACGAACTGGACATCTAAAATATGGGCTTGCTTACATGACTTCGCTCTTTGTATTATTGTAGAAATATGTATATTGCCATACCATAAACTCAAGAATTCTTGCTTGAAGCCATGTATCGTGTATATAAGGAGAAGGCTGGTTCTGTAAAAACGAACAGTCTCCCTAGAACCTACTCTCCGTGTGGTGTACTTCTGGGACACATGTTACTTGGTAGCTACCAATAAAACTTGATCTTTGACTGCGACTAGAAGACTCCGTGTTTCTGTGGTCCGGAACAAGGGAGAACTCAGAGGTCTTCGGGTGTTATCCCCAGACACCAGCGGGTTCCTAAAAACCCGTTACCTCAGTTGGCGCCCAACCGGGGCGATATCAAGCGGTGACGGTCCAAGCCAGATGTTCGTGAGGAGCTTCGTGTGAAAATTCCGGAGGACGGCCAGCCACTTCAGCGACCCCTGTATGTCGATGTGGTTCCGAAGGTCTCTGCTGCGAGGTTCCCCGCGTCCCGACGGCTACGAAGGACTGCTGCCCTGACTATCGCCTTGTTTTGGACCCAGTGATCCTTGGTAGAGCGAAACGATAGACGAGTCTTCTAGCGACGTCACAGATCTTCAAATACTTCAGTTAAGTATAAGTGGAGCGTCTCCTAGTCCTTAGTTTGTCCTTAGTTTTTGGTATCCTTGAGATGCGACTTGATTTGGTACTTGCAAGCCCCAAAGCCGAAGGACTCGTGTATTCACGAGAAATATCGTAATAGATAATCCTTTGAAGTTTGAAGCTAGACTAGTGAGCGAAGATGCCTGGTTTTAGCAAACTTGGAAACTTGTTTTGTCTTGGTTGTAGTAAGGACTGCCGATTAGAGGATTCCTGTCCGGTTCCTCCAATTGGAACTCCAACGTATGAGCTCTATGTAAGGCACGGCGTAGGTCCTATAACGTATAACCAAGTATGGATAAAATACACCCGCAAGGATGGTGTTTTAAAATGGCCCCAATATGGTAGTTTCGACTCAGAAGTTTTAGATAACCTAGAGGTCAAACTGTTCAAGAAGAAAGCCCGGCCGGCGATGTTTGACTCTTTCCGCCTATGGCGCAAAGAAGCCAAACAGAAAGAAATAAAATTAGCAAAAAGAAATAAAAGAAGTATGTCGATGGTACAAGCTGCCGTTGCATACAGAGATAACGAGGAAGAGCAGGAAAGCGAACAGATGCTTAGGAGCAAGAAATTAGCGATAGATAAATGTTACCCGATGCTGCCAAATAAGGGACAAGGTCAAAAGGAAGGATCCGAGAAAGATCCATTAATGTCCCACTTATTAAATTCTCCACCACCCTATGCACAAAATGCCACAGCACCTCCGCAACCTTTAGTTGCACCTCTGGTAGCTGTTATACAGGCTCCTTTACAGCACTCACCAGCTGTTCTTCAGCTGGCTCCTGTTTCTCTGGTACAGCCTCCTCAAGGCTCACCGATCACATCTATTTCTCCTACTGTTCCTTCTAAAATTTCGCCTAGCGCACCTTCTAGTCTCTCTGATACTCGTTCTACGAACATTTCTGTTTCTGCTTTGCGCGACTCTGTTCTACCACCAGTTATTCCCCCACTTTCACCTTCCGTCTGGCATAAAATGGCCAGCATTGTTACTAACTTTCCTTCACCACTTTTTTGGTCGCCTAAAACGACCCCTAACACGGAACGAAGGCAATTACGAAGCCAAATGCCCGATTATCAGGAAAGAGAATCTTTGAATAAGTTAGCCCGAAATTGGGCTATTGACACAGCAAGATATGATGTAGAGTCTGTCATGAACGTTTTCTGTCAATGGGATGAACCAACACAGAGATACGTCTTTGAGCAGATGTGCGTTTTTCTGTGTGAGGATTTGGAAGATAATGGTCAGAAGAGCAACCAGCAAGAGTTGTGTAGTATACGATTTAAATTTGGGGAGGGTATGATAGTTGGTCCCGACGTTGAAAAAGCAGTTGAGATATTATTATCACATCGAAGTACGGGTGGTAATTCTGGGTCATCCTCTGACAGTGGTACATCTAGTAGGAAAAGAGCGAGACAGTACCCCATGAGAGAGGTTCCTCCGGTTTGGAGGGAAGGCGATGCAAACGCAGTTCCACCGGTTCTGCCTCATTTCCAGCGTATATGGGTACATGTCCCCTGGAAAAGATCCGAAGTTTTAGCACTCAAACAGACACTACCCGATCCCCGTAAAAACCCGACTGGGTATTATAAGGAGTTGTCCCAAACTGCAAGCTCATGTATAAGGAATTTAGCGGATATAGACATGTTGTTTGGGAACGTTGTTCCACATCCTTTATGGAGTAAGATACGTCATACAGATCATGACCAAGAATTAGGTGACTCGTGGGCGAACATTGCGACTACAGATGCTAGACAAGTCGGTGGTTTCAAGCCTGAGCCGTTAATAGCTGAACTTCCTGGTAGAATTATTGCGTACATGAAGACCATTATGCCTGAAGTACGCGTGAACTGGGACAAGCTATCCGCGTGCAAGCAGAAGAAAGACGAGAATGTGTCTGACTTCTTCACGAGATTTGAGGAAACTTTCACTGACCATAGTGGTCAGGATATGGCTACCGAGGGTGGCCAAAGATTGTTTGTAGACAAGTTTGTACACAATTTGCTTCCTGAATTGTGTGCTAAACTAAAAGACTCAGAAAGTGCTTGGGCTGTCTCTACGTCAGCGCAGATTTTAGCAACAGCCCAGTATTATGAAAATAGGCGTAAAGACGAGCTAGACAAAGCAGACAAAAAGACGAAAGATTTAAAAACTAAAGTTCTTCTCCAACAGGCCTATCCGCCCCGTATGGCTAACCAGCCCAATTATCAACAGAATAAGCAGTATTCTAGAGACGCGCAAGGAAACGAGCTTTCCCATCAGCGTCCTACATATGGCCCGAATCAATGTGCGTATTGCAAAGAAGAAGGTCATTTTAAAAGTAATTGTCCGGCTCTTGCGCGACGTTTAAACGGTGCTCAAGGTGTAAGGGGAAGAGGTGTTCAACATGCCCCCAGAGGTAGGGGACGTGGAAATTTCTCCCAGAACATAGTATCTGTTCCGCCTCAGAATTCCATGAATAGCTTTGACCAACAGAATAACGCATCGTCTAGGTCAGCTCAGTACTATGCTGACGACTACTACACCGAACACGACAATGAGGGTAATGATTGCTAGGACAGCCATGGACAAAGAGAGGGAGTTGTTTCAGTTCCAGTAGATCAGGATGGACCTTATGTCGAGGTAATTACCTCAGGAGTGTCAGAGCCATTTCTGCTGGATACTAGTGCTACAAAAAGTTCTATTATGCACTCAAACCTTCCTGGCGCACCTTTGTCTGGTGAAATAAATGTCTCAGTAGGCTTCTCTGGCGCCCCTGTTAGAAACCCGATCTATAGTCCTGTTTCCCTTTCTGTTGGCCCCTGTGAATTAGAAGCACCCCTCATTCTTACAACAGGTTGCGGTGAAAATTTGTTAGGATTGGATTTGCTAAAGAGGTTGTATGCGACTTTGTACTGTTCTCCCTCGGGAGTACAACTTACTTTAGGAAAAAAAGTCATTTCTCCAATGTACTTGTCAAAAGAAGGTATTCCAACTGAATTGTCATCACTTCCCGATATACTGTGGGCTAATGGTTCCAACGACGTAGGTCGTTTGGAGATAGCACCGTATGTCATAACTTTGAAAGCCAACGTCGGATTGCCACGTATTCCCCAATACAAAATATCTAACGAATGCGAGAAGGCATTATTAACGATCATTTATGATTTGATCGATAAAGATGTTATCGAAGAAACAACAGGAAACGTTTGTAACAGTCCAGTTTTACCGGTCTTAAAACGTACTGATCCTTCACAGCCCCCTGTGTATAGGTTTGTTATTGACCTCCGAGAAGTAAATAAGGTAGTTATCCCGCAGTTTCCAGTGGTCCCCGACATTACCGCTTTATTGACAATGGTTCCAGCTTCAGCAGACTGGTTCTCGGTGATTGACCTGAAGAACGCTTTCTTCAGCATCCCGATCGCCGAAGAGAGTAGAGACCTTTTCGGCTTCAATTTAAGAGGACGAAGCTTCCGCTTCAAATGCGCTCCTCAAGGCTACTGCGAAAGCCCATCGATATTCAGTCAGGCTCTGAAAACACAACTAGACACAATTGTACTGCCAGATGGGTCAACCTTAATCCAGTACGTAGACGATCTACTGATCACTGCAGACACTAAAGAGATTTGCAAGGAAGCTACGTTGTCGCTATTGCGTCACTTATGTGACATGAAGCACAAAGTCTCCCTTTCAAAACTGCAATTTTGTCGACAAGAAGTAACCTACCTCGGTCACATCTTATCGAAGGAGGGAAGGAGACTAACACCAGAAAGAATACAGGCAATTACAGAACTAAGTGCCCCAAGGACACAGAGAGAGATTCGAGCCTTCTTGGGCATTACATCGTACTGTAGACAATGGATACCGAATTTCTCACTACTAGCCAAGCCCTTGCTAGCACTACTCCGCAAAGACACGCCTAATCCTATGCCTTGATCTGAAGATTGTCAGACGAGTTTCCACGAGTTGCGTGATGCATTGTGTTCGGCTCCTGTGTTGGGAAACCCCAACTACGGTAAGCCTTTTACATTGTATGTCCACGAAAAAGAAGGTTGTGCATTATCAGTCTTAACGCAACTCTTTGGGGACAAACAGTGCCCATGCGCGTATTTTTCGGCAACTCTGGATCCTGTGGCTAAGGCACTGCCAAGTTGTCTGAGAGCAACTTCCGCAGCAGCTGTCTGCATTCGACAGTCTGCTGGATTAGTCATGAATAACACTTTGATCGTTATGGTTCCGCATGCAGTAGACATTTTGCTAAATAGGACAAAGACACAACACCTTACTAGCGCTCGACTATCCAGTTACGAACTTACCCTGCTAGCAAGTCACATCCATATAAAGAGGTGTGATACACTCAACCCTGCTACGTTATTACCCATCCCGACAGAGACAGACAAGATTGACAAACATGACTGCTGTTTCAGGACAGAGGAAGAGACAAAAGGGAGAGTAGACTTACAGGACACTCCCCTTCCCGAATGCAATGATACTCTATGGGTTGATGGTTCATGTTTCAAGTTGCCGAATGTTGATACGACTACAGCATATGCCGTAACGACATTACACACCATTGTAGAGACTGCACGCGTTTCCCACAATTCTGCGCAAGCTGCAGAGTTGATTGCGCTTACTAGAGCATGTGTGTTGGCGAAAGGAAAGCGAGTGAATGTGTACACTGACAGCCAATATGCCTTTGGTGTGGCTCACAGTTTTGGGAGATTGTGGCGTGAACGTGGGTTCCTTACGTCCCATGGTGCAAAGATACAACATGGCCAGTTAGTTAATGAGCTCCTTGAGTCACTTACCTTACCCCTACAAGTCGCCATTATAAAATGCAGTGCACACAAAAAGATTCAGGATGATGTTGGCCGTGGGAATGCCTTTGCAGATGAGGTTGCGAAAGAAACTGCAAGGAACACAATGAGTCGGATGTATGTTATGGGTCCCGCCAGATGGATTGCTGATGTGGGAATGTGTGAGGACACCATTGAAAGCGTAAAATCGATACAAGCCGAGGCCACTGAGAACGAGATGAATGAATGGAGAGAAAGCACAGGTAGATTGGATGCGAATGGTTGTTGGGTCGAACTATCGGAACACCAGCGATGGCTATTACCTAATGCATACGTACTTGCAGTAGTAACAATGGCTCACGGAATGGCACACATCAGTTCGAGAGGAATATGTAAACTATTGGCCCCAGTATGGCAGAATAGCAACATCCCAAAATGTGCAAAGAATGTGGTCGAAAAGTGTATGGTGTGTTTGAAGTACAATCCCGGGAGGGGAACCCCAACTCCAGCTGGTCATTTTGCGCCTCCAACGTATCCGTTCGAGGTTTTGCAGCTCGACTTCATCCACATGGAGAGGTGCAACAATCTAAAGTACGTGCTCGTTGTTGTTTGCGCCTTTTCAAGGTGGGTGGAAGCGTACCCCCTTAAGGACAATACCGCTTTATCAACTGCCAAAGCACTTGTCAAAGAGTTCTTCCCTAGGTTTGGTATGCCTAGAATCGTCTGGAGTGATAACGGAAGTGAATTTGTAGGATGCGTGATGAAGAGAGTGTGTGAGTGTTTAGGCATCCACCAGAAATTCCACGCTGCAAACCACCCCCAATCAGCTGGATTAGTAGAGTGCTACAATGGCACTCTAAAACTCAAACTAGCCAAGATCCAAGCCAGTACAGGTCTTAAATGGCATGACGCTTTGCCTCTAGCACTTTTGTCAACCAGGACGACTGTCCACTCCAGGTTAGGACTTAGCCCCCATGAGATCGTGTTTGGCCGCCCAACCAACGTCTGGGGCGTGCCAAGACCCAAGAAACTAAGCGAGATAGAACACCCCGTACTGCTTGACTATTTGTGCGAATTGACAACTAAATTACGTGTTTTACACCAACAGGTTCACAGTTCCTCTCCACCAGCCTCTGACGATCCAGGTCACCTCATCGAACCCGGCTCGTGGGTTTTGGTGCGGAATTTCCAGCGCACCAACAACGGACAGCCGAGGTGGACCGGACCGCACCTAGTGTTGCTTTCAACGAGATCTGCTGTTCGAGTGGAAGGCAAGAAGAACTGGGTACATGGGACCCACTGCAAACGGGTCCCTCTACCCCTTCCATACGACCGGTGGGTCAACAAAGGACTTGCCGACTCTGAGACAGAATCCGTACCTCGCTTCATCCCTTTCAGCGATGCCCGTTTGAAAGAAACTAGTACCGAAAAGGAGAGTGATCATATTTTGCAAGGACTTGTGTCACCGTCTATGCAATTGGACATTCCTGAACCTGAGACGTTGTTTGAAGATCACACCGCACCTGGGAAACGACGATACAACCTACGGTCTAAAGAAATAAAAAGAGGACTAATAAAAACTTGATCTAATGTAATTTCCCTTTTCCCCCTAAGAACTATTTTTTGGATTTTCAGCTCTCTCGTCCCAAGGGAACTAGCTCATTTTTGATTTTTCGAACCGCCATCCGGTTCTGCTGCTAGGGTCGCGGTTGAAGTCTGGGGAGTGCAACTGGGAAGTTCTAGGTCCACGGTTCTGATTGGTCCACGGGAGTTACCCCGGACTGAGCAGAGCGCGCTCCCTGGGAGAATCAATCAACCACCGCGGGCAGCAACTAGAGGATGGAGTTTCCAAGGGTAGAGAGACCTATCAGACTTACGAACTTCAGAAAACAGTTATGCACGATACTGTCCAGAAGAAGATTCCTGATACTATGTGTTTTGATGTTATGTAGCATACTTGTGTTTTTTACTGGTTATATTCTATTCGTATTTAAAGTTACCTTTTCGAATGACACCCAGCCACCACCTCCTCCCACTATTTCTCCACACTACTTTCACCCTCTACCTGAACACGAGTCTGCCTGAAGACTCGAATTTGCAAACAACTCTTTCATTCAGCTTCTACACCAACACCAGTCCATAATGAACACGTCAAACTGTTGGATATGCGGACTTATGCCACACACAACCGATAAGGGGATCCTATACTTCATTTTGCCATTCAGCTACTATGGTTCTCTGTGGGCTTTCCAGACCATGTTCTTATTCGCCCTAGAACCATACCCGACCAGTTCCGCTGCGAGCGATTCCAGTAACAAGGCACTGATTGCAGGGATAAGAAATATGAGTAGGGATATCGACACATATCTGACAATCCCCAAAGATGAACTGAGTCCCTACACCCGTCGGAACGTGACTAAACATGGGGTTTACCTGATCAAGAGCCAGGCAGCAAGGAAATCCCGCCCAGTTTGGATAGTGCCCCACCGAGGTCACTTATGCTTACAGGGTATTGGTAGGAACCCCACAGCACAGTTAGGAAAGAGCATTTGCACGGAAACATATGCATTTGCTTCCCGAACTTCCCCTATACTCTTGGCAGCCAAAGGCACGTATTTCGTTTGCCACGACCAAGCCTACACGTGGTTGCCCCCTGATTTCTCAGGTACATGTTTTATTTCATTTCTGCTGCCTCCCACCTATACGGCCCAAGCAGATTACCATCGGACAAGGACAGCTAGAGGTGTCGTGAGTAAAGACGACACCGCGGGTCAGGAATTCGCTGACTTCGCAAAGGGTTTTCTGCCATTTTGGGGGCCTATGGTGAACAGCAGGAATATTTGCCAGTTAGCAAGGATAGTTGAATCCGCCGTGACTACGACGGCCGGAGCCCTTGGCAATTTGACAACAGAGCTTCAGTCGGATCGACTTATGACCCTTCAGAACCGAATTGCCTTAGACATCATACTCGCCGATCGTGGTGGTGTGTGTAGAGTCATCCAATCCAGTTGTTGCATTTTCATCCCTGATAACGCACCGACAGTATACCAGGCCATCTCCAAACTACACGAAATATCTGGTTCCCTTCACGTTGAGAAAGGGGATTGGTCCCTGCTGGGGTGGTTCTGGGAGCTGATCACTGCCTGGGGATGGAAAACATTGATCTTCATTGGGATGATCTTGGCACTTCTGTTCATGTTTTGCTTGTGTATACAGTGTGCTCCTACACTATGTGGCCTCTGTGCTACTTCGTGTGTACGGAAGCCTGTGTCGCAGGACGAGCTGAGTAACAGAATGATGCTACAGCAACATCTCCACGAATTTCTTCATACCGATTTGGACTCAGATTAGCATGAGTTATTGCCTTATATGAGGGCAAAAGGAGGGTCTGTGGTTCTCAAAATCCGGACCCCGTTGTTTTCCCGATATCGAGGTCCAATACCCGTGTCACAAAATCTCCACGTACCAAGACGATTTTGGTGTCTATGAACCGATAATGATTAGGACATCAGTCCTATGTATTTGCGTTACAATCGAGGGTTGCCAACACCCCTAAATTACGGTTTCCGTCCCATCCCTTAAACTCCATTTTGTGAACGGCATCCATCTTGCATCTTGCCCTCATGATAAGTCAATTAAAGGTCGAGCTTGATCCAAATAGACACGTCCACCTTTCGTGACTTTCCCCTGACCTGTCCCAACTGACTCCACTGTCTTCGGCCAAACCTGTTTAGGCAGCTCCTCGCCCAGTGGCCGAATACGATAGCATCTACGCATAACATTCCACGAACCATTCACTACATACAGACCATGCTTTCTGCAAACATGCACCTGTCCACGTTCCTTGTTTATGGCCAGTTTTATGACTGGGTTGTACCTTTCTTTATTGAGGTTTCATCGATATCTGATGGGAGTTCCAGGCCTAACTGGGTAATCTATCAACGAACTGGACATCTAAAATATGGGCTTGCTTACATGACTTCGCTCTTTGTATTATTGTAGAAATATGTATATTGCCATACCATAAACTCAAGAATTCTTGCTTGAAGCCATGTATCGTGTATATAAGGAGAAGGCTGGTTCTGTAAAAATGAACAGTCTCCCTAGAATCTACTCTCCGTGTGGTGTACTTCTGGGACACGTGTTACTTGGTAGCTACCAATAAAACTTGATCTTTGACTGTGACTAGAAGACTCCGTGTTTCTGTGGTCCGGAACAAGGGAGAACTCAGAGGTCTTCGGGTGTTATCCCCTGACACCAGCGGGTTCCTAAAAACCCGTTACCTCAAACCTGACATATATATGCAGTAAGTCCCAGCATGAGCAGCGCAGGAGCAGTGTAAGCACCTAGGAGCGCCTGCGAAAGACTGTGTGAGCTGCATCTGTGCAAGAGGGGTGTAGACATCATGAAGTACATGGAGGAGGCAGCACGTGAAGATGTGCTTGCGAAGCATACACAGCCACCTTGCCTGCCAGTGTGTCACAGAACCAGTGCATGTGGCAGAGTAGAGCGAGAGAACTCAGAGTCCTGCTGCACTTGGAGCAGGAGCGAGTAGCCACTCATGTCCCAGGTAACAGTTACAGTCAGCTAGATGCAAACACTGGAGCAGTGTACAAGAAATGCAATGACATCATGCTAGGGGAAAGGCCATTAGCAAAGGCCGAAGTAGAGTCATGCAAAGACTGAGCACAGTGATCTGGAAAATGAAGGAGATTGTCAAAGCTTCAGGCTGCAGAGTATCTAATTATAAGCACTGTTGGTCTGTGGTGAAGTACACATGGTCACACACATCTGAACAGTGTGTCATAATCAGCAACAACAAAAGACTAAGTAATAGAATGTAGAAGGGGGGAGGCCACAGGGCAGACAGGGGTTACTGGGCTCCAACTGTGGTGGTTCAGGTCATTTGCTTTCGGTGTCCTGATTCTAGAAAGGGTAACCCAATCAACCCTTGTAGGCTTGGGCAATGTTCAATACAAGGTAAAGGAATTATTGTTCTTTACCTGACGGGAGCTTCTTCTGCTGCTCCCATTGTTGGAAAGTGCCCCTTTTTACATGGTTACCCCCATGGTTTTGCCAGATATCAGATGCCAACTTTACTGTGTGCCCTGGGTCCCTGCCAATTAGGATCCCAGGACCTGTGTTCTTTCCCAAAACTGTACTTTTGTCTCCACAATTGCCCCACCTCTGGGTCACATGTAAGTCCCTTGTAAAAGGTACCCCTGCACCAAGGGCCTTGTGACAAGAGAGGGCCTCGGAGGGCTGCAGCATGTATTATGCCACCCTCTGGGACCCCTCACCCGAACACCCAGACACTGCCACTGCAGGCTGTGTGTTTTGGTGCAGACCAAACTGAAGAGTCGATATGGCACCCATCCCTGGGTGCCATGCCCACCATCACTGCCTGTGGCATGGGTAAGTCACCCCTCTAGCAGGCCTTACAACCCTAAAGGAAGGGTGCACCATACAACCGTTGAGGGCATAGCTGCATGAGTACTTATAGGCACCTTAAAGATGCCCCTGAAAAACGACCAGCCCTGGTGTGGTTCCTGACTGGCTACCAGCCATCTGCCACCACCAGAGAGATTTCTGGACCCCTGGGTAGAGAGCCTCCGTTCTCTGGGTCCTGAAACAAGGTCCATCCTGGTCAGAGGGTGTAATGCCTCCTCTCCCAGGATGGGCAGGGTCCTCGAAGGGGAAGCTTCAATGGCCTGCCGCCTTTGTTAGCTACACCCAGCCTTTTGCTGCTATCAGCAACTTGTCCCCACCGTTTATGCTCCCCACTTTGGGCAGGAGAATCAGTGGCACAACCTAGCCAGGAAGGGAGGTATGCCTACCTTTGCCAACCCCACCCCTCAGGTGGGGGAAGCAAGTGAAGCACACATCTCAGTCCTCTCCATATTGAAGATGAGGATACTCACCCAATCAGGAAAAGGCCTATGCCCCCCTCCCACTGGAGGGTGGCATAATAGGTGGTGTAGACATCCCAGGGAAGGGACCCATTCGTCCTGATCTGTTCACCCCTGTATCACCCCTAAATCTAGTATGTAGGGGCACTCCTGAACCTTGCCTCATCAGATTCGATGACCTAAGAAGAAGAAAGACCTAAGGGCTGTGCAGCAGTGGAGAAGACGACGACATCTGACTTGGCCCCAGTCTTACCGGCCTGTCTCCTCCTCCAGCGACCCTGCTTCCAGAAATCAGCGAAGCCTGCAGCCAGCAACCTCAAGAACCACAGAGGACCTGTGCTGTCTTTGACGAAGACTTCAGTTTCCTGTGTACACCGGATTTGTCCAGCAAAGAAACCAACACCAGTCTCCGGATCCAGGCAGATACGCGACACTGCACCACTCTGCACAACTCTGTACCCGACGCCCACGGCCCGAGTGAACCATCTACCCTGAGACGTCCCTGGTGATCCTGACCTCATTTGCACTGGTGGCTGACCTCTCCAAGACTCCTCCTTGATGCCTGCAGACTCTGTTTGAAGGGTCCCCCCGACTGCGACTGGGCCCAGCTAAGGAAACCCGACACCAATAGGCACCCCTGCATTATCCACCCTGACTTTGGAGAGCCCGGCTGATGGTGCCCTGGTGTCCCCCAGCTATCCAACTTACCTGTCCAAACGTTGGTCGCCCTCGTCCAGCCTCCTGGTCCAAGCCTGCAGGATTTCTTCCCGACCAACATCCTCCATTTGTTTGCATTGGGAGCCTGATGCCAAACTTGCACCGTGCACGCTGCCACCTGAGTGCCGCTGGAGGTGCACTTTTGGGTCGTACTTGTGGCCCCCTTTGTTCCTACCTTTGATCCCTGAGCCCTGACCCAGAAACCAGAGGTACCTACCTGTGACCGGTGCTCTTCCAAGTACAGCCTGTCTCCATAGCGTTACATTGGGCCCAACCATCCTTTGACCTCTGCAACCCCCAGCCCCTGTGCCGCAGAGGGTGCACTCTCTTTACCAACCTGATACCTGCCCTGTGTAAGTGCTACCAGCCTGAGACTGAACTGCAAAATAGGTATTTACCTGTAAGTCACTAACCTAGTTTTCCTCCATAGAAATACATTTAACTGAAATATTACATTGCATTGCCTACCTTTAACATTGCAACCTCTAAAAACTGTAACTGTTTGACATTTACAGAACGCTTTCTTAAAACTGTAAAGTATTTACTGCCTTTACAAAACCATATATCGTATTTGAAAAGTATTGCCAGACTTTCAAACTGTATGACTTACCTGCACTAAGTGATTCTTGGTTCTAGTAATAAAAATAACAAAGTAACAACTTTTTATGCAAACAATTGGTCTGGATTCAGTCTTTGAGCGTGTGACATAATTTCTTGCCTGAGTGTGCACAACAAATGCATTCACACAACCCTTTGATAAGCCTGACTGCTCAACCCAGCTACCACTAACTTGAGTGTAAAGTAATGTCTACTTTATCCTCCGCTATACCTCTGAGGATCCACTGGACTTTGTGCACATTATACCTCACTTTTGTATAGTATATACAGAGCCAGCTTCCTACACCCATTCTTACATTTGCGAGCAGGTAGGGATCGTGCACAGCAGCTCTGCTGATTTTTACGGGGCTGCGGTCTCCCGGCCTGTAATGATTGGGTTCTGGGTTTGGATACCCAATAATTCTGGGCCCAGAGATACCGCAAAACTTGTAGTTATCCAGCAGTATACCCAGTGGAATACCGCTCTGAGCAACTCATGATAGGTCCCTTAGAGTTGTTAGGGACAAGGAGGCAGAAGAGGATCGGGGGTGGCTCCTCTCAGTGCTGAGAGTCAAGGGGCTATACATGTAAGAAGAAGTAATGAAACCAGAGGGGGGAAAGCGGGTGGTGTTGCGGTTGTGATCCCTGAAAAAATACCCCTGAGTTTTATCAGCATGACAAACAGGTTATACTTTGTAACACTGTCTCCCAATACAGGGGCAGAATGCTTTACAAAACCTCAAATTATAAATGTAAATAATTAGTATGTGATGCATATTATGGTTTTGCATTTGTTATTGCAAATACTATTAATGCACAGGACTTGCACATTTTTAAATAAAAGAACATGGTCAGGAATTAGTGCTGTGGGACAAAGGTGAGGGGAATTAGGGTAATTGACAACACAGGTTATTGCCTTGAATAATCCCATACAAACAGAGCTATAAGGAGATAAAGAACATCAGAGGTAGTTTATCAACAACAAACTCTTGACTATTTAGAAAGAAGACCCAATGAGTACCTGATTGCAATAGAAATATCATTGGGAAATACTATCAAGCGTCATTTACTTGCCTATGAGATTATCAGTGCTTTGCTGTGTCTGAGGGTCTTGATGATTGGTCAAACACTCTTCGGCCTCTTCTTTGAAATCTGATATAATAAAAGATCTGATATCTGCCATTCCTGCAAAAAACACAAATAATTATTAAACACAAAAATAGAGAATGGGGAAAAGGTGTTTTTCAATAAAGTCATAAAAGCACAGAGTTATGATAAAATACAGTTCAATTCATAACATTTACAACATTATACATACTCATAGATACTAGGACCGTCACTGACAAGTGTGATATTACACAAGCTGACGAATCTTCCCGAATTTGGGAGGTCAACAAGATACTTGAATTTGTTTGGTTTATGGACATTTACTTAGTCCAGGATCTATACAGATCTTTTTTTGAGCGCCCGGCATTCAACCTTGGCCTTCGAAATAAGTGGGAGTGGCAATCGAGAATTCTCACCCAGGCTTTACTTGAAGTCGTGACTGATCCAGACATCCTTGCCGGGAAATATTTGGGCAGAGCTCAGGACATCATATAGATACAAGGACCCTTTACTCATTCAAGTTTCCCACTGATCAGTGTGAAAACTCATAGGAACCCTGATGAAGTTCTCCCATGGAGAACGAAACGCGTTGGCTGGAATCTAAAGCTTTGATACTGATTGAACAATAAAGGAATTTTTGTAAATCTTCCTTTTGCTATCTGGACTTTATCATTCCGCGCATACCCATCAAATTGTAATCTTGGACAATCAGGACTAACTGCACAAACATACAGATGATATAAGTGGGTCCATCAAAACAAGGAATTCTAGGCAGCAATAGGGAGGTAACAGAACTCTAGGACTTCTAGGGGCAACACCAAACAGTCAGGAAGTGTAGTGGCAACTGCTTCTGAACGTCATTCATAGAAAATGGCCATGGACTGGTGTATGCTGGCGGAGAAACAGATATATGTAGGATGAGGCAGCCCAAAAAAGAGGGACAAGATAAGGACACCATGGAAAACCTAAGAGGGCCTGGATTGACCGTTTGGAGAACAAAAGTGGTAGGGCCGATAATCATGAGCAGTAACATTGGTGCTATCGGGGAATGTGCTGATGAATCCATTTCACTGATGATATCCCCTCTATTATCAATCAAGTGTTCTGCTGAATTGATGTGTCTACAGTTGATGCTTCTGTATTTTTCAATAAAACATGGTTTAAAAAAAAGAAAAGAAATTGAGAAGATGGTTAATTTCTGATCGTAGGGACCTATTACTAGTTCCCCTTACCTCCACAAAGAGATACTGGGCCAGGGTGTACGATACGGGATGATATCTCCCCATAAGAAAATTTTATTTATTTATTTATTTATTGCATTTGTAGCGAGCAGCAGCTACCCACAAAGGGTTTCCCGGCGCGAAAAGTGGAGCAAATGTAAGTAAGGTTAAGCGGACAATGCTACTACAAATTAAATATTATGGTTTTTAGGATTTTACGAAAACTCATGTAGTTCGTTTCATTGCGTGCTGCTGATGGGAGAGCATTCCATAGCGATGGCCCAAGATAGGAAAAGGACCGGCCGCCCATACGTGTGAGCTTGATTTTTGGAATTACAAACTTTTTAGATGAGGAGGAACGGAGGGTGGTGCCGTGCCTGTGTGGATTTTGTGCAGAAAGCAAAGTGTCTTAAATTTGATTCGACAGTCGACTCTCAGCCAATGAAGGTCTCGAAGATATCGGGTAGTTGGGATAGATCTGGGGATTTTGCATATTAGCCTGGCAGCTGAATTTTGAATGACCTGTAATTTACGAATCGATGCTTTATTTGCCCCCAAATAAAGCACATTTCCATAGTCAAGCCTGGAAGTAATTAAGGCATTGACTACTGTTTTCTTGGTAGAGTCAGGCAGCATCCAGCAGATTTTCTTTAGCCATCTAAGGATTGCAGAACACGTGGCTGCGGTTTTTACCACCTGCTGGTGCATGTTGAGTGAGTCGTCGATAATGATACCGAGGTTACGTTCTTGTGTGACTGGAACGGGAAGTGCACCCATTTCTTGAGGCCAATGGTTGGGGCCCCACAAGAGCTTGTTTTTTCCGAAAATGATAACCTCGGTTTTTTCCCCATTTAATTTGAGAAAGTTATCTTGCATCCATCCAGATATTTTAACAAGACCTTCCTTAAGTGTGGAGGGGGTGGCAGTGTTCTCAGAGGACAGTGAAAAAAATCAGCTGCGAATCATCTGCGTATGAATACATCAACAATCCGGCGTCCTCAACTACTTTAGCCAAAGGGCTCATATAAAGATTAAAAAGAAGAGGGCTGAGTATCGATCCCTGTGGGACTCCATGTTTGAAGACATGGGTGTCAGAGCAAGCCGAGCGGGAGAAAACTTGAAAGGTGCGATCTGTTAAAAAGGAAATAAGCCATCTAAGTGCCGAATCACAAATGCCTAAAGAGCCAAGTGTTTTTATTAATACGGTATGTGACACCGAATCAAAGGCGGCACTTAGGTCTAATAGTATAAGGGCCACAGTCCCGCCCTTGTCCAATTGGCCGCGGATGTTCTCTTTAACCCCAAGCAGAGTGGTTTCAGTCGAGAAGCCAGCTCTGAATCCAGATTGGCCAGGAGGCAACAGATCTTGTGAAGCAACAAATTCAGTAAGAGTTTGATGTACATGTTTTTCCAAAATCTTGGAAAACGTAGGAAGCAAAGAAATGGGCCGAAAGTTCGAAGGTTGATCAGGATCAGATCCAGCTTTCTTTAGCAAGGGGTGGATCATTGCGTGCTTCCAAGTGACAGGGACAATATCCTCACGAAGGGAGGTATTAAGAAGGTCCATGACAATGCTCAAAGACAGGGGGTCAAGTTTTTTCAATATTGCACAAGGAAGGGGATCCAGAGGAGATCCTGATTTTATAGTGTTAAGAAGTTTGATTAGAGTCTCGATAGTAATCATGGGCCAACTAACCAGAGTACTACTTAAATGTGGAACGGTAGGCCCATCCAAGTGATTGGTGTCATTGCTCAGGCTAGGGCAGGGCAAAGTTTCTACCTTTGACGAGCTATTGTTTTGGGCAGTAGTAATACATTGATGGATTTTGTCTACTTTGTGCATGAAAAAGGTAGCCAAGGTGTCACATTGGTGTTTATTTAACTCAGGTGGCATGGCTGATGTTTTTGACCCTGCCAGCTCTTTTACCATTTTAAATAATTACAATTTTTTCCCCTTGAATGGGAAATAACGTGCAATTCGGAATGACAGGTCCAATTCTGCATGGTTTTCTCTTTCCGGGGAAAACTAAGAGCCCAAATATGTGGAACATTTTGCCCTTAGCAGGTGGAAGTGGGCCTCAGGCCAGCAGGAAGGAAGGTATTCTTTTTCTTCACCTGGGGGAGCTTCTACTGCTCCCCTATACTTACATATGTAGGGGGGCAGGAAACATGCATGGCATCTGCTTGCAGCCCCACAACCTGCCGATTTTCCAGGGATGGTGTTTCCAGGACAGTAAAGATCAGGTCCGGAGTTTGAGGACCAGATAATTTCGGGCCCAGAGACACACCAAAACTTAAAGTTACTGTTGAGGCTGGCTTACTATTTGGTGCACACTTAAAGGGGTGATGCACCTTGCACTAATCTAGGCAACCCTTATGGTGATTTTAGTGGTCTTTGTTAACCTTAGGCTCTCAAAGTGGTAGCTCTGGAGGGCAGCCTTCAGGCTTATCTTGAAGGAGTCTAAAGCAGCTTGTTTCACCACTTTAAATCAATAGTGTAGATTAGATGAGAAAGAACCACACAGTGCTTATGAAAAATAAGTCTATTTATTACACAATCACTATCACATTGGTATATCTCTTAGCCGGAGATATTAACCATACACATGAAAATACTTCAAAGGAATCAGGTAAGTAGCACAAATATACACTGGTCTCCAGCGGGAGACCTAACCATATACTGAAGTGGAATGTGAACAGAAAGGAGGAATGGGACTTGGACCAAAGAACTCAGATGGTCGGTGAGAACCAGGAACCACCCAAGGTAAGTACTCAGGAACCCCACGGAGGCTGTGTGCAGAGAGGAAACACATCTGAGTGCCCAATCGAAGTCAACGGAGGAGTCGCTGTTCGCAGAGGACTCAGAAGAAACCCTTTGGAAGATGGAAGGTTAGAAGCCACCCCACCCGTGGATGTTCCAGGAACCAAGTTACTTGCATCGGGGAAGCGGGGTGCACAGGGGAGAAGTGACATTGGAATCTCCTGTAAACGACAATGGAAGAAAGGCCTCTGGCGAAGTCTCTAAAGATGTCAGGTGGAATCCAAGGGAGGATTCTAAGAGAAGAACCTGCAAGCAGAGGGGACAGAGTCAATGCCACTCAGAGGTGACCAGGAGGCACGGAGATACAATGCCCACCCTTGTCGGGAAGTTCCGGAGTGTTGACGAGGACCTTGTCACTGCAGCTACGGGGGCCAGGCGACACTGGAAGACCAGGAGCCGTGCACGAGCTGCCCCATATCGGATGTCGATGTAAAGGTGGTCAGTGTCCAGCAGGAGCACCAACAAACCTTGGTAGCTGCAACAGGCGTGCAAGACGACAAGATGAAATTGTTGGAACCAGCAAGGTCCAAGGGACTCACCAAGTGCAGGACAGTCAGAGCAGGCATTGAGTAAGCAGTGGACCCACCAAAGCATGAGAAGACCCTCGAAAGGACCCCAGGCCAAAGACACAGGAGTTGTAAGAGGATCTCAGGCAGCTCACCAAAGATGGAGGCCCACGGTGAAAGGGATGCAGTGAGGACGCTGATCTTTGTGGAATGAGATGCTGGAGGCTGGAGCTTCTTGTAGCCCCAAGATCTCTGGAGTGCCGAGCCAACAAGCCTTGGCAACAGGGTTTGGTCACAGCGGCTTCGACGAGGGATACTGTCCTCCAAATTACAGGGAAGGCAGGTCAGGAGTCTGGAGACCCTCAGGAAGTCTGTAGGACGACAGGGGCAGCAGACCAGTGCCTGCAGATGCAGGGGAGTGACTCCTTCACTCCGAGGGAGATTTCGTTGGATGTCCTTGATGCCCACAGGTCTTTTGGAGAACCTGAGCAAAGCACGTACACAGGTGAGGCAGAAGACTTGAAGAACAGTGATTCCAGGAGCAGCAAGAGTCTTCCTTGATGCAGTCTCGGTTCCAGACAAAGAGTCCAAACGACTCATAAATGTACATTATATATATGTGATGCATATTATCATTTTGCATTTGCTTTTGCAACTGCCGTTAATGCACAGGACTTGCATCTTTTAAAATATAAGAACATGATCAGAAATTGGTGCTGTGGTATAAAGGTGAGGGGGATTGGAGTCATGGACAGCACTGGTGATTGCCAAGAATAATCCAATACAAAGAGAGCAAAAAGGAGCTATCAAAGAACTTCAGAGAAAGTTTATCCCCCACAAACTCTTGACCAAACAAAAAAAAGCCCCAATAAGCACCCGATTGCAATAGAAATATCATTGCAAATACTATCAGGCGGCATTTACTTGCCTATAAGATTATCGATGCTTTGCTGTGCCCGAGGGTCTTGATGATTGATCAAACACTCTTCTGCCTCTTCTTTGACATCTGATATAATAAAAGATATGATATCTGCCATTCCTGCAAAAAACACAATAATTATTTTAAAAAAATTAAAAAAAGAGAATAGGAAAAAGTGAAACATGAGTGTATGAAAGAGCCTCAAATAAAATAGAAAACACAGAGGGGAGGCAGGAACTCCTTGTAGAAGACTGACAAGTGACTCTCACTCAGGATCACTTGACGTGAACACTGTTGATGGAGCGAGTTTCAGAAATATATTTTGTTTCGACTCGCAAAGTTAAACTTCCATAATAAAATAATCATATTAATTAGCATGAAGTGAAATATACTAATCAACCTAGATTAAAATGCATACACAACACAAGGGACTAACATATGTCCTCTATGTTGCAACTGCAAGTTTGTAAAAATAATGAATTAACTTTGTCTATTGTCTTTGTCAGTATTAAATGCGGCTGTTTAAATAATGGCATGTGCTTATTTTGTGTGCTTATGTTAAGTCTTTTTGTCTTATATGTGGCATGAGTTTGTAAACTCTACGTGCTTCAGCTTTTGCTAGGTAACTTTGATTAATGGGTTAATGATTAGGTTAAGGGGGTGGGTAACAGAAGGGTTATCAATTCTCTAATTAATTGATGTCTTGTGTTTCTTTGAATACTAGTTTTCCATGAGAGAGGCCTGAGGCCTAGTGTTTTGAAAATGGGTGTTTGGAATCCTGTCGTGAAGAGCTGAGCACAGTGAAACAAATAAATAAATTGGTTGTGCAAGATGAGCTCTGCAAGTGACAAAATCAAGGACACACAGGATGTGGCAGACCTGCCAAGCCAAGGAAGCAACGGACTGTTTCAAATATTGTTGCATTTCCGAGGAAGCTAATGTCTCGTGAGAAAGTGGACAATGGTGTCTTAGAAAAGTTTAACTTTGGATTGAAAAGGAGGTGACCTCATATGGACTGACATTTGTCAGCCAATCCGAACTCTGGATGGTTGAGAAAGAAATACTTTTCGGTGAGATTAGCTAGTTAGAAAGGTATAAAAACTTAGCCCCAAAACGGGAAGGGGCTGCTTGTTTCCCGAATCTTGAAGGGCGAGACGTGCTGACGGACATTTGGCGCACGTAAGGATAATAGGCCTTAATGACTTTAACTTTTAGATGAAGTGAGTTTTAGACAGGGAAATAGAACTTAGGTTTTGGGAAAACTGATTATTTGCTTATATACATGCTAATTGATGATTCTTTGAAATGTCAGTCTAATATGCCTTTCCTCAATAAAATGTTGCTAATTTGCTAATAAAATAAAGATTCATATTTTAAGATGCTCTTTCTTTGAATAATAAAGCTAATAAATTAGATTTTGAAATTACAAGCTGGTCTTGTTTATTCATGGTCTAGTTGCCATCAGTTGATCCATTTACCTTAGTGACTTAATTAAAATGTATTATGCTAGAAATCCATGGTAAAATTGATAAACTGCAGTTGTATATAAATGTGTAAATAGTTTTAAAATAGTTCTGATTAATTAGGTCACATGATTTAGCTGCCCAAAATTTGTCTCAGTAGTTTATGGGCCTTGTGAGAGATTTATGATTAATGGTGAGTATCATGGTGTTGGGTAGCGTTGTTGAGACAGATTTTCTATAGGGGCGCGGCATCACTCTCAATGCCAGGATACTGGCGAACCGCTGTGCTGGAGCCTTTTTTTAAGGCAACAGGTTGTTCAAGAACACATCCCTCTTTGGGCCCCCAAACAAACTAAATGTTTTTGGCATATTCCAGGCTTTGTATTGGAGCAAAAGCTGCATCAATATCTCAGTGCAACAGGAAGACATATGACAAATGTGGAGCTATTTTCGATGTATAAAAATACGCTTCATATTTTATTTATTCTTTTTCCCACATGGAAAAGCATAAATCCTTGCACATTAACTATGCAAATGTAGCCCTAAATGTCTGGAGTCCAGCAGTGCCAGATATGCGTGGGTTTTGTTAGGGAGCATAGTCTGCACAGCAATCAATTGTGAAACATTAGCACAGATAATGAAATTGCACCATGGTGCGCGGCTCACTTGATGACAGATACCGAAAGCAGGTCTATATGGAAGGTATAAAACCTCTATCTTTTGCAATTCTGAATGACCTGGTGCAAGCCACAACTCTCTTGCCATGAACGGATACCAGCATAAAATTTTTAATATGATACTTGACTGATTTTTAGAAATTTGTTTTTACAAACCACATCAATTCTGTCCAGTATCCCTTGCACAGAACATATCCCTGCCAAGACTTGACCCCCCGCTTTGTTTCTCTGCGCGATATAGGAATGTTGCAACTAGGGACGATAAGCAGTGTGAGCAGCCAAGCTGTTTGCCTGGCTTTATGTCGGAATTTGTAACCAGCAATTATGAATAGAACAATCTTGATTTCATTTGGATCAGTGATATGCGCTTTATTTACTCTTACTAGTAAAACTTGTGGTTTGGTTTTGTGTGCTTATATGGCCTCTGGCCGAATAAAGTTTATCTTGACTTGACATCTCCACTGTTTCTGCTCTCCTCACATGCCCCTACTTGGAAAGGCCCTGCTGGCGTCTTTAAGTTGTCCCTCTTATGAGGTTGTCTCATAACTGGGTAATGGAAAGAGGGTGACGGTAGCAGCATTTGATTAAAAGCATTAAAGATGTGCAGGCTACTGTAGAATCGGGCCTAATAGGTTAAGGTTGTGGGTGTGTTGTGTGACGTCACACTACCCAAACTAATATGGACATTAAACTAACTTCTTGTAAGCAGGCCTTTTTCAGTCTTGCCAACACTCAGCATGCAAGTGCTTCACAACTTCAGACCTGCTTGTCACCAAACTACATGATTTCCTCATGCCTGTGGTATCCTGTATTATATTCTATCCGGTTGTGGAATGTTGAGTCTTGTGGAATGTGTGATGCCATAAGCATAAGGGATCCTGTCAGCTAGAATTTCTGTTTGTAGCTGAGGGGGACGGGAGTGTTAAGTTTGTTATATCCGAGCTCCTGGTGTGGTCAACTTACCTATAACTTGTTCCTTAATTAAGTGCCTGTTCCGATCTGCCTCCTGGGTTTTCCTACTAGCATGCAGCTTTGAAATGCAACATTGCAATTCCTATAAATATTGCACAAGTTCAAAATTGCTGCACAAAAAACACAATGTAATTTAAAAACAGTATTGGGGCAATGGCCTAGCTGTTCGAGAAAATGACCACTCTGGCACCGCTGGTCTGATGATAACTCAACACTGTATTTGAGTCGCTTGCAGATATTTTGTTGGTTTTTCCCGACGGCCTCCACACTAAGAGTCTGAGTTGTAATTTCCGTAACTGTTAATTGCAAGGCCTTACCCACATTGGTCTTGCAATCTGATTTTAGGACAACGAGTACGACCACAATTCAAGTGGATATAAATGATCAACGTTCATGAGCCTTTTTACCGCTGACAGGCTCGAAATTACACTGCTAAATTAAGGGATGGCGTCCATAGGTCCGAAATAACAATGATAACTGATGTCTTGTTCCCCTTCTAAGCAGTGCTTGAAGTAGAAATATAGAAGTGCATGTATTCACTATTTAGAGCAGAGTTTTTCAATCACCCCTTCAAATGGGAACTTGTTTGTTGGCGAGCTCCGGTAACTGAGGGCTGGAGGGGGAGGGAGGGGAAATAGATAAGGCACTGACTTGTACTTTTGTGATGTAGAGAGCTAACAGTTAACCTTCCCAGGAGGGGGTGAATTGGTAGAGCTGGGATGCTTCAGCTGCAGTGAGAGGCAGGGTCTCCTCTGCTAAAAACGAAAGCAAACTAACAGACAGTCCTGTTCCTTTGTGTTCGATTTCATCGCAGAGGAGTCTTCTTGCATCCCACTGCAGCTGAAATGTCGGTCTGTTCCATGCTTTCAGTTTTAGCAAAGGATATATCCTACCTCCCAAAGCAGCTGAAGCATTTCAGCTCTACCAGTTTAACCCCGTCCTGTGAGGAAGCTCTTTGCAGAACGGAGACAAAGTGTATTTTAAATGTACACAGGAATGCGCCACAACACCCACAGGGCTTCAAGTTACCAAAAGAAAAATGCAAGCCAGCCATGTGTTTTTTAAACAGTCTGCAAATTGCTTGTCTTGACACCAAATATGCTTATAAATAAATAGGTGTGTATACATTTGTAATATGACTTTTCTGTCTTTGTTCCATTTTATATTTTATTATCAGTCATGGACCATTCAGGCAGTCCTAAAACACAATTAAAAATGCTACTATTTATATTTGCTGTTCAAAGTATGCACAGACAATTGCTGACAATACAGCTTTAGGTGACTGTTTATTTATGTACCAACTGGGACATCAAAATAATGCGCTGGCAACCCTAACCAAATTCATATGGTCACCTCACACACCCTGCAGTCACTCCTCTTACCGTACTCCCACACTGTTGCATCGCTCAACGTGCACTCACATGGGTAATCCTGACAACCGCACAGCGCAGAGGTTTAATGTGCCTGCTACAAAGAATGTGTACCATGCAGATCAAAGAGTGTGGGTACACTATGATTAGCGCTATAAAAAAATTAAATGTTTGCCAGAAAGGTGCTATAGAGAGATGGGGTGCAATGTTGGTGAGTGGTAGTGAGGAAATTCATGGAGAAGGAGGATATGGGGAGGGGCACCAAAACAGACCGTTGCACTATGTGCGACCAGTGCTACGGCCAGCTCTGGATGGGAGTGTTAGCCCCCCCGAAGTTCGGGTGTAGTTGCGCCCCTGTACACAAGTATGGGCATGTCGTGCCCCATCAAGGTTTTCGTCCTAAATTACAAAAGGACATATTTAAATGTCCTGCAATCCAGCCTTTCAGGTGTTCCCTTGATAGAGGCAGCTCTGTTTTTGCCCTGATGGCCTGGAATAATTCCTAAACAGATTCTTGTAAATACTGTTTTGTTTAATTTCTTTTTTATGTGATTGATGTGTGAGAGTCTATTACTATTTGCACAGAAATGTTTTTGTTTCATGCAATTTTAGATCAAAACGGGTCCACAATTTTATTGTTGGTGGTGTTATTATTAATCTAGGTCATGTGTAAAACAAAGCATCCTAGTAAAAAGAATTTGCGCATATTTTCTCTTGGAAAATTGTGTTTTGAGCAGTGTAATAAGCCTTTGTCATTTCACCACACCCATTCACAAACCTGCAGTTTACTAAACACTCTTATTGTGTTAAACATTATTTGCCGAATATGGCCCGTGATATGCATGTGGCAGTCGATTATGTAGTGTACCAGATTCCAGAAATTTCTGTCAGGTGGCCCAACATCTAAAGAAATTCAGCTGGGGGGTCTCAACCTACAAAAGTTTGAAGACCTCTGATTTAGAGGTTGGCTCCTAACTCTGGTCTCAGAAACGTCCTCAAGCAACAGCTGCCAGAATCATTATTTCGAGTTTGAAAAAAAGTCGAAAATAGTGTTACACAAAGCACCAAAGCGGTTAAACGCCTCCACCAATTGCTGTTATTTTTAGCCCACGAGTTTTTATCCTGGTAAACTCAAATCTGCCCTTGATCTTCCCAGAGTGGTGCACCGAGTACTGATACATTTTATAACAACCCCCTCTGCTGGTTACAGCGCTTAGAAACGGGAAAAATAGTGATATGGAGCAAGACAAAAATATCACAATTAAATAATCCTATCATAAAATTATATATTTTTAGGAGACTGTATTTGACGTCGTGACTGTCAGGTGAAAAATTCACCGCGTCTTCACATAACATTACTCACTTCTCCTGTTTACACAGCTGTCACTGCTCTTCTTTAGAGTCACGGGTGGAAGTGAAGAATAGGAGCTCTACTTGGGGCGGGGCCCTTAAAAGGAAAGACGGCCGCGTCGCCCCCGCCCGCCCGTCCTGTAAACACCGAAAACACTTTGCATCCAGCTCCTACTTCGGCAACAAGGGAAAGGAGCCGCCGGAAGTCAGGCAGGACAGGCAGAATAATGTGCTGTTAGTACGCATGCGTAGAAGTGTGTATACAGCAGACGGCTGTGCATGCTCAGGGAAAAGAAAGGCTCTTCCGCGCATGCGCAAACCAGCGTACTAACGCCCCGAGCATTCTTAAAGCCCATGCGTACACCAATGGTACTGCTTAAGCTGCGAAACAAAGATTTTTAGCGTGTTTTAAAACCACGCCCCTAATTACATTGGCCACGCCTTTTTGAAAGACCCCTTCCCCCCAGTTTTTTCAGCCCACTTACAGCCCTGGTAGTATCGGTTGTGTGCACGTGTGGGGAAGAGGCACATAGCTCTTATGGCACTCATGGAGTAATATCCGTGGAGTGCGCGCGCGCTGAGGGGCGTGCAGCACGTGGCGAACAGTATCATCAAGGTACGCATGCGCGAAGAAAGGTCTTTGGTTTGCACATGCGCTATTGAAGCGTAGCCTTAGCGTGATCAAGAAGAAACACTTTGCTATGAGCATGCGCACCTTGAATGTTGTTCTGCGCAAGCGCAGTAACCGCTCCGCGGTTCTACTTCCCCGGCGTGACTTCCGCCTGTCCCTTCCCCTCATTATTCGAGGCGGAGCCGGTCTGATGCCTCAGACTGCGGCACTGCAGGGAGGGCGAGGCGGCGTCTCTCACCTCCACGGGCCGCGCCCTGCTGCAGCCCCGAGGCTTCGACTCCACCCGTGACTCCGGGCAGCAGAGCTGCAAAAACTGTGGAAACAGGAGAAGTGAGTGATGTTCTGTGAAGACTGTGAATTTTCATATTAAGAGAGTCATTTCATAGGAGCAATATTTTTGTCTTGCTCCATATCACAGCTTTTCCCCGTTTCTAGGCGCTGTAACCAGCAGCGGGGGTTGTTGTCAAAGTTACCGGTGCACCACTCTGGGAAGAGCAAGGGCTGATTTTACTTTCCCAGAATTAAAACTCGTGGGCTGAAAATTACAGCAATTGGTGGAGGCGATTAACCCCTTTGGTGCTTTGTGTAGAACGTTTTGACTTTCCTTCCAGCTCTAAATAATGTTTAATAATGGCAGACCATAGTTACGTTACTTGTATTTTTATAGCGCTGACAGTGCTTGATCCCCCCCCCCCCCCCAAAAAAAAATAAAGTGCCAGGGCCCTCGTCAGAAAAAACAGAAAGCTTATGTAGTACAAATGCAAAAAACACTAAGCACTGACAAGCTCATGACTTTGTTTCAGGATTTGGGACATTTTGTTCAAAGAAGACTCCAGCCAAAGTATATTAAGTTGTGAAGAAAACATATTTTTTTGAAAGGAGCAAAGGACTTAAGATAGGTCTAAAAAACGATATAGACTTGTTATACACCTTGTTTATATGTCTGGTTGATCTTACTTGAGAAGGAATGCTGAGTCTTTACATGTAGCAAGCATCCTTTAGAAAGAAATTGGGCTACAACATTTGAAAAAGAAATGCCAATGGATCAATGTATGTATATTTGTTTGTATATGCCTCAAAAACTGAGATTTTAATCTGGAATGATGACCACTGTGAAATTGGCATCCAGCCAGGGTCTTCTTTGCGCTATCTTGACTTAACTATCACAAAGGATATAAATCAACTAGTAGCCTCTAACTTCTCTGCAGTTGCAAAGCACTGTCGGCAGTTAATGTGATCTTGGGCTCATCTACCGTTATCCCTTTTGGGGAGAGTAAATTTGATAAAAATGACCATTTTGCCCAAAGTCTCCTTTTTATTTAACACGATTCCTCTTTATTTTGATCCTTCCGTGATAGCAAAGCTGCAGGCGGATATCTCTTCCTTTATTTGGAACAGGCACCTTCTGAGAATTGCCTGGAAGAAACTTTAGATGCGTAGAGAGAAGGGAGGGCTGGCTGCTCCAGACCTACAGATGTACGCCTGGGCGTTTCAACTATCTCATGCCCGAATGCTTTTAAAGATGCCTGTTGACTCTGGAGTGGGTTCTCTGCTTTCGGCTTTGCTAGATGGGGAAGGTCTTAGCCAGTCAGGTTTTTTGTTTAAATTTGGTAGCCAAAAGTTAAAAAAAAAATTTAAATTCTGCAGAGCTTTATAAAAACTTGGGCAAAACTAATGGTTAACTTAAAAATTAGCTACTATGGCAGTAGGACACCTCTTTGGGGTCTTCCAGAGAGTAACGTGTGGTTGTGTGATAGTCTGGTGGCCCTGCTTAAAGAAGCGGGGTTGGTGGTTTGGGGGGACCTATTCTCGGAGGGTAGTCTACCCCAGAGGGAGTGCCTGAGAAGTAGAATTGGTCCTAACCTTTCAAGGTTTAAATACATGCAAATGGCTTGTTGGACTCATTCCTTCCTTGCTCGACCATCTCGGGCAAATAGGTTCCCTATTGGAGGCTATAGTCACCTAGTATCCCAGATGGTAGATAATCCACCGGCCAAAAAAGAAGTCTCCCTTTGGTATAATTTGATCCTGGAGGAACTTGATGGAGACTTCTTACTTCCAGACCAGCTTTGGGGACCTATCATGTTAGGACGCAACATAGAAGAACTGTGGAGCACCTCATGTAAAGTTTTGTGGGATCTTGTTAAGCTGGCATGGTTGCGCAGGAATTACCTGTTTACGCTCCACAGGGCATACTATTCTCCTCTCAGACTCTCAAAATTTTCACAAGGGAACCCTGTGGCTTGTCCTAAATGTGGACTGCCTGCGGCTTCGGATGCCCATATGTTCTTCGAAAGCCCCCGTCTAGCTCTCTTTTGGGATACTATGTGCCACACTCTTTCAGAATCACTAGGAAAGCAATTAAACCTGGATCTTTCTACTGTCATTTTTGGGATCTCGGCAGATGTTCAAGGGCAAGCAAAAAGTCTCTTGTTTTATTCTATCCTCCTTGCCCGCAGAGAGATTTGCAGAAAGTGGAAAGATCCTATACCTCCTTCATTCATTGACTGGCAGATATCAGTTCTGCAAGTCTCCAGAGTAGATCTAGCAAGATCTGGTAACCCAGTTAAGAAAGCATTTTGGCACCAACTGGTATGGAATCGTTGAGTTGACGGGGGTTTTTCCCCGGTCCGATGATTATACACCTGTGGTGCTATCAAACCTGCAGAGCCTGGATTCATCATCTGGGATACATTGGTTATACTTGCACCTTTAGCTGGCCAAGCTTGTGTTTTTTGCACTTCTCTGGTTTCTTACTTGTTTGCCCCTAAGAGTACAACACCTCTGAGGGTATTTGGTTCCTTGATAGTCTAGTGCAACCATGCCCTGCCAGGTTCTTAACCTGTGACAGATTGTTGTATTCCAGACGGTGGCTTCATTCGAAACCAAGGTGGTAAATGAGGACAAAAAAAAAAGTATATGTGTTTGTATATATGTATGTAAAAAGTGATGTGTACATATATATGTGTTTGTTTGTTTACACGTACGAAATGGGCTTAAAAATAAGATTAGCCTAAATCTAATTCTTTTTCAATGAAATTGAAAAGCAAATAAGAAAAAAAGAGTATATTGTGTGCTCTTTGTGGAGGTGGGAAGCCTTACAAAAAGAAATACAAGAAGTCATTCTGTATAAGATAATATATTTGTCATAGGATGGGACAATTTAGCTATCTCACCTAATACTAAAAGTGTGCTATTGGTGTCCTAGGCATCATTTGTTTTTTTATATATAACTTTATTTACCCAGATGCCAAAGGTTTACCGGGTTCTCCCCTATTTTTGAAGAAGTCAGTTGTTCAGGTAGGCAGGTTCTGTGTTGTGAAGTTCTTTTTTTCGTGTAGGAGATGAGTTTGATGTGTGCAAGATTGTATCTGGAGCCAGTGAAGTTCCCTACTTCAAGATGTGATGTTGTCCAGCGTGGAAGATTGAGGACCAGCCTGGCTGTTGCGTTCTGGATGGTCTGAAGTCTTTTTGTGAGTTGGTTACTCCTGCTGGTGATTAGAGGCTAGGTTACTGTTTCCCTGATGTTGTTCAGTAGCCACTTAAATCTTAGAATGTTACAAGACCACAGGTGCCATTGTTATTGAGGACCATCGGGTCCAACACATCATTTAGCAGTGCAATTCCGAACCAGTCACAGGTAAAAATGTTAATGAAAGTAGCTCTTAAATATCCACTTGAATTGTGGTCAGCAAAGGTTGTCCAAAAAGCAAAACCAACGTAGATAGGTCATGGGAATTACAGTGTAGGAAACCTTCAACTCCCTGTGTGAGTCTGATGGAATAAAAACAACAAATTATCTGCAAATGACCACAGCATGGTGTTCAGGTTATCATCAGACCAGTGGTGCCAGATTGGTCATTTTCTTGGACAGCTGGGCTATTGCTCTAATAGTGATCTTTGTTGTAAATTATATTATATTCAGGGCTCACAAAATCATAAAAATGTTACTAAACCTGTAGGTCTTGTAACATTCATAATCTACTCAGCCTAACTGTAATGTACTTAACCTATGAGCTGGTCTTAAATTGTGTGATCCTAGGAAAATATTTTGTCTTATGAAGCCGATTTTTCTTTATTATCACATAAGAGAGCACCTTCAAATATTCAAGTTGACTATTTCTGCTGTACAAAAAACACTTTTTATTTACTAGATTAAATGTTTGCTCCATGTATAGCAAGAATCAAGCCCATATATAGGGTACAAATGATTTCTGGCTTGCCTCTTAGCTCTCCAATAGCATTGTCATCTGGGCAGGAGCAGTAGTAATTCCCAGTTCATGGTTAAGAACTAATTTTTCTTAAATATATTACCAAAGCATGATGTGGTAGTGCACTCTCATTTACAGATAACATATTTTCCATTGCAATATCCACAGAACTTTCCCACTGACATGTCGTTTTACTGATAATAGCACATAAACAATGTGTGGAAATTGGCTTTCAGCAAAAAAAGATTACATTTGCACATCACCAAGTAAAGTGTTCTAATTTGTTTTGATCTTATAAACATATTTTTTTTTCACCACAGAATTACAAAAATGGGTCTTCGTAACTAGTGAAATATATTTGAAATGTTCACTTAGCTATTTCAGTGTTGTTAGAAGAATGCCTGACATCTTTAGCCTTTCATTTCACGTGCTTTACACAGTTCAATTGTCCCAGTTCTCTTGACAAAATTCTCTAACTTCAGTCACAGAAAGAAAATTGAATGTAGGAATAGAAACTGACTTTTGACCTCTGTCTCTGAAAGCCAGCAAATGTCATAACATAACAAGATTTAAATGCCTTTTGATTGCTCTTTCACTTTGTGAGCAATACAGATGACTTTAATTCTTGTTATCACAGTTCCTCCACTTTCATAGACGGAGGTCAAAAGCCAGTTTGTCCTCCTACATTTACTTTTTGTTCTGTAACTGAAGCTAGTATATTTTCAGCTCGCCAGAAAGGGTTAGTAGTCCCTAAAATAGCTTGTCCTGAATAAATCTTGCTAGACAATTCGAGTGGATTTTTCGAGCCCTGATATATATATGTTTAATGCTTCAGTTTTGCACTTGTGCGATACTTATGGGAATGGGCTGTATTGCATTTTGAAAGCGTATGCTGGTAGCAAGAATAAGGAACAAGATATAAGTAATGAGACCCCGCCAGGAGCTGGGATGTAACCAGCTCAGCTCCTTGATCGAAATAGAAGCTCCAACTGACAGGGATCACTTATACTAATGAGATCACACATTCCACAAGAATCAAAATTCCACACGAGGCTAGAATAGAACACACACCAGGCTAGAACAGAAGACAGGATATCACCGGTGATCTCTTGAGTCACGTAGGTTGTTAGCAGGCTTGTCAGGAGTTGTGAAAGCAGCTAGTAGGCTGAGTGTTGATAAGACAAAAAAATGCCTGTCAAAAAGAATGTATGATGTCCATGTTGTTTTAGGTTGAGCGACATATCATACCCAGAACGTTTACCTATTAGACACATTCCTACTGTAGCCTGCACCTCTTTACTGTTTGTCATCAAATGCTGCTGTCACCCCTTTCCGTTGCCCAGTTGAACCCCAATATTAGAAGAGGCACAATTTAAAGAAGCCAGCAAGGTCCCGTGACTTTACAAGGTTTAGGAATGTGAGGATAGCCAGAACAGTGGAACTTTAAGCTAGGGTCAAGTTGCAGTCTTTAGTGTGAAGAGGCCCACGTTTGAATTCTGACTTTGCCACTTAATCAAACTGTGTGCTACTCAACAGTCTGCCATGTCTCCTGCTTCAGTTTCCTCATCTTATGTAAAGTGCCTGGGGTCATTCAGACGGAAACATACCACATAACCCTTCTTAAGAATGCTACACTTAGCACATTAGTTTAGAAAGTTTCAGTTTTCAGGAGAGTAGGAATCGCATATATGTCATGTTTCATAACCATCGTTTTTCCTTGTCACATGCCAATATAGAGTTCATAGAGCATCCTATTTGAGTATGGATTTTTACATTTCGCATTGGAGTTGCAATGAAATTAGGGAGATGGTTGTACTATTTAATTTTTCTTTGCAACTCACACAAAACTGACTAACCGCTATCTATCCACCAATAAGAAGTCTAGAAAACAAAAATTGAATCTGGAAAAGCAAGCAAAGTAACAAAATAACAAGACATTTAATGCTTTGTGGAAACAGAGCAGTGATCTGTCCCTGTAAATGTAGAATGGAAGTCCATTTCATATTGTAGGCCCCGTTACTGTAAACCTGCTCTCTCCCATGGTTTACATTATGTTTGGAAGTAATAAAAGAAGCAAATGATCTGCATAATGTAGGTGCTTCTCAGGCACATATTTTCTGACTTTACAACTCAAATACCTAGGTACCTGTCCATGAAGAAATGTATTCCTTATAGGTTATTGCAGGTGTGTTTTTCACAAACAATGGTTCATGTTTTTTGAGTTTTGCAAAGAAGCACTTTTTAGTTGATGCTGTTGGTGTTGCTGCATATAATGACTTGGGTATTACTTACCAGTATTTACACCCACTCCCGTACACACTCGCACTCCTGATTGGTATTTATCAATCCACACTCTCACATACCCTCCCCTTAAAAGCTTCACTCGCACACTCATTTACTTCAGGAATATGCTATGTTTTCCCCCATGATTGTTAAATGCTGCTACTTGATCCTGTATTATAGTTGGAGATAGTTCTGACGCTTTAGCTAATATGATATTTTCACTATAGGGTCAGACTTTTCTTTTTTCCAAAGATAATTATCTGACAAAATTGCCCACCATGCAAAGTGCTGTTGTAGGTAAAGCCAGGACTAGTTGAAAGTACTTGGAACAGCATGTTTAAAAACACCGGTATTGCTAAAGCTTGCTTGGGTGTACGTTGTTTCTTTCGCATTTGTAGCAGAAAACATTTATGCTTTAAGGAAAGGTACTCATTCTCACTGTAAACTTATGGCCCTCAAAAGATGTCAACATCTTCTTAACATCTACAACACCACTCTGAAGACTCGCGTGGAATGGTATGCTTCTCTTAAATCTCATACCTCCAAGCCTAAACCATCAGCACCCTGGTTCTCAAGAATGCACCAAAAACCAAGCATGCCATACAAAGGCAGGAGAAGAAAAGGAGAAGATCAAAATGCCAGGAAGACCTTATCCATCTGAAGTCCCTCCATCCAAGCCCTCATTCCATCATCACCACAGCTACCACGTACTCCAAGAGCACCATTAGTGGAGCAATCACCGGAAACAAAGTTCTTAACCAATCTCATAACCCACTATCTGCTGTATAATGCATTTCTATCAACCTCTTTCTATGACCATCAATAATATGTGATCAAATATTACTCATGGTAACCATCATCTACCCATCACCTATAGCCAGACGCTACACCACTAACTGGCCATCCTTCAACATTATCTCCAATACATACTTTTCCAACATTCCAAACTCACTCAGAGTTCTCTCTTAATGAGATGACCTGCTTCTGCCCTCCATTATCAATTCTTTGCAAGGAGAAGCTCTCACACCCCTCCCCACTTTTTCAATGCTTTGCCAACTCAGTGCACTTTTCCAGATAGCCTCAATATCGGACAAATACTCACTCAGCTAAAAAAGCTCACACTAGATCCAACAGACCTTGCCACCTCCTGTTTGCTGGACAAATAATTGAGAATGCGGTCCCCATCCAGTTGTGGAAGCATATCAGAGGAATAACCTACTTTAAGACTATGAGTCGAGATTCAGGCCATGCTGCAGTATTTAACAGCTACACACCAAGTACTTGCCACCCTCTCCCTCGGAAGTAAAACATCCTTTGCCTCCTGATCCTGCTTGACCTTTCTACAGCTCTCAACGCTGTGAACATCCAGCATTAATTGCTATGCTACAATCTGGAATGGCCTTCACTGGCATAGCCCTACAATGGTTCACATCCTACCTCACTAACCAACAGCAAGTTGTTCAGATAAGAGCTACTAGCTTCTGGTCTCCCACCTTCCCCAAGTGCTCAAGTGCTCCATCAGTATGTTGACAACACCAACGTCTATCTCAAATTCTGCTCAACCAATGACATACTGAGACTCAAAGTCTGCCTCAAACACATACAAATCTGGAGGTCAACAAACTAGCTGATGTAAACAGCTTGGTTCTAATTTATCTTCAGAAATGTTTTTCTTTTTTTCCTCAGGAGACTTCTTAAGAGTGACAGTTCAAGCCTTGGTCTTATCTCACCTAGATGGAGGCTTGCCCTGTCGGCACTATCCAAGAGTCCACCCTCATTCACCTGAAATGCATACTGCAGCAAGGTATACTGAAGCACGGCTCTTCACGGAGTTGACGAAATTAGACCACATTACCCTATGTTAAAGTATCAACATTGTCGCCCTTGTAAGCCTGAACTATCTTCAAGCTCATCTGAATCTCTTACAAGGTTCTCTTCACCAATACCTCTACCTAATTGGCTAAAAAACTAACTAACAATATCTGGAGTTCTGCAGTAAGGAGAAAACCAGCCTTCTCAACATGTGCTTCAGTATCTGGAATCACATCCCTTCCAGCATAACAATCGCACCAACCCTCCCACATTCCAGGAAGAAGCTGGAAACCCATTTCTTTAAAGAACACTACCTGACATAGGCTGACATCCTACCCTTTCCTTTAGCTCTTCTCCCTCCCTCTGCCCAATCCCCCACTAACCACTGCTACTGCGCTTATCCCTTGTAAGGCTCTCTGTTCCCTAGATAGGTTCACACTGTAGAAATCCAAAAACATACATGCTTACGTACAGACTTCTCTGTATTTGGGTTCTATTTACTTTTTTAGCATTTTATGGTCAATACAATCTTGATAGAAGAATATGAAGGTATTTTAATATTCTTCAGATGAATATTTAATTCCATGAATTTGGTTGGTATTTTGTGCATTCCTTCTAAGTAAAACTTAAAAGCTTATGAAATCTTGAACTGCTTCAACCTGGAGTTAAGATCATGAAGTAATAACTTGACATGTTTAAAGCATTCCTCTATCACCAAGACTTGGATTTATTCCGTCTCACACAGTGTTAGCAGAACCTGTTTGAGCGCCACTCAGTTCTGGCCTTTTACTGCTGATGTTCTGGGGTCTAATTTATTATGCCTCTACGAACTTGGGGCAGAGTACAACTTTTCACAATTGACTCTCGGGGTATGGAGTTTAAGCAGTTAAAGGCTTCCAAGGGAAGTGGGTGGGCTAGTGATTCTGCACTCAATCACATGGTATAATAAGTACAGTCCAGCCCAGAGTCTTTTCTTTGTCAATAGAGAAATACTTTAAACTAATACCACAACATAATGCTACACATAAGTAATGCTAATCAGCTATATTGGTACTATATTGGTATACTGGTACTATAGGGGTCTAAGCACACAGGAATATTGATACGTAACTCTTACACAGGTGCAAGCTCATCATAATATGGTTCAATCAGCTTTCCTGTTTTTGTCACGCAAAGGCGGGCTGTATATGTCGCACTACTAAAGGTTCTTTTTGGTGTTTCAGCCCCACCTGGTTATATAACCTGCTGGAGTTAATCAGAAGGAGACAGTCAGTGAGGGTTCAAGTGGCTCAATTTACTTTGTGGATTGGGCACGTGCTACGCACAAGTCCTTAGCATGTCAGGGTCGTCCTGTTCACTGCTCCCAATAGTGCAGGTTGTTGGGTGTCCCTTTGTTGACTCTTACCTCTGGTGCTTGTGTGCAGTGGCTCTGAGCAGGGAAAGCACAGGTCTGAAAGCCCCTCCAAGTTCCTCCTCAACAGGAGTTCTCCCACTGGGGCAGAAAGTTTCAATGTCTTAGCAGAGTCAGCCCAGTTCTCTAGCCTGGAGCAGAAGAGAGGCACATTGTGGCCATACTTGTTGACCCCTAACTGAGTTCCGTTCACTTGCCTTATTCTGGAAGCTCATTGGGAAGTCTGGAGATCCTCTTCAGACTTGGGTTGTCAACAGTTGCACTTCCAGTACTGTCTACTTCTGGGCTGCTCCAAACTCCAGATACTACAGCTGGTCTTCTCATAATTGGACAGTATCTTCTTTCATGGTCAGGTATTTCTTCCCCTCATTGGCAGGTCAGGCTACAGGCAGACCCACAACTCTCCAGCAAGATGCATAGATTTCAGGTGAAGTCTCTTTAACTCTGAAGATGCCAGTCCTTTGTATCAATGGCAGTGCCTTTGAAAGAGGCAGTCCTCAAACTCTTACCAACTGATCACAATTGATTGATTAACGCAGCACTGCCTCAGCCCCCGCTATTTCATTGTCTAAGGTTCTAGTCTACAGCGCAGGGTGGCAAGCAATACATTTTGACTGTCTGGTTACCTAAATTATTTTACCATGTTTTTTATGGGGTATCCCACATGGATCCCACTGGTCTCTGCAGCCACCCACTCACAAACAGTATGCTAGCTGGTGCAGGTATACAGAAAGCACAGGGAGATGTCATTGAAGGGTCTGAGCACTAAGTTCAAATAGAACATGTGTGAAGTATGTAGGCACACCACAAACCTCTCAATATAAAATCGGTTTTGTCAGTACTCTCAGTCACAAAACTGGTATGCTGCCACCGCCTCGTCCTATATTTAACACAGAACATGAACATTGACTAGACCGCACAGGAGCTCTCCCCTATAGAACTTACACATTCAAATTTCCTATGCCCCACACCCCACTCAAGGCAGTGGGGCAACAATACCACTCAACGTATGATTAGCCCTGATGAAGTCTGCTGCTACTGAATCAGCCAAGGACATAACACGTGTTGGCGTCGGCAAGGAAAACATGTTAAGACCAGGACCTCAGCTGTTGATTTCCTGAGTGCTCGGAGAATCCTTTCTTACATTTGGACTCTTTCCAGCTGAGGAAGATTGGGTGGCCCTTCTTCCTCTTAGCAGCACTGGACACTCTTGAAACATTGATATGTATATAATTATCTGACTCTGATTGTTTGTAAATAGTGTGCTGTGTCCAACGACATCGCCCAGCCACCACACATTTTCCTATGATTGTTTTGTTATATGCTTAAGACTTCTGCAGCAGTTCTAGATAGCATTTGTACTGTGTTTAATGCCTGGCAGTATGCACACCTTCAGACAGGTGAGAGACCACCTCATTGAGACTGTGCAGGCTCTGAAGTAGCACCCACTTGTTTCTTGTCATCAAAGGAGTCTTGTGGCATCTCCTGTACTTCTAGTGTACAGTTATTGAATTCAAAGTGCAAAGAGTGTTGTAGGAGCTATAATGACTTGGAGCCATTGTCCAGGCAGGAAGTTAGATTTTATGCTAAAGATTAAAGTCTAAACTCTTCCCTTTAGTTACACTTAAAACCTGTCAGGAATACGAACCAGGAGAGGTATTACATCAATACCTTGTTTAAAGAATAGTTATATATATGTTCTTTTCAATTGCATGAAGGTTTTTTCCCTAAAACTCTTGGCCTTTTTTGTCTGTAAAATATAAGCTTTCCATACCAACTATTTACTATTCATATGGGGTGATATTGTGTTCTAATGATATTTTCTTTTCGTACAGGTGCATGAATTTCTAAATTGGGTGTGTTCACAAAAATCATGGTGGATACCCAGTGTCCGAAGTATCCTGTAAACCCAGGTCAAAGGGAGAACTGCAATACACTCAGCACAGGCAGAAAAGACTTCCTTGAGCCCTGCAGCGCAGACCGAAGTCAGCACCCTGTTGCACTCATCACAGATGGAAGAGAGCGCCCTGACCACCCGAGTGCAGATGGAAGTGTGTGCCCTCTTACGCTCCGCCCAGACAGACGAGATTCCACTGATATGTTCAGCACAGACATGGAGAGCCATCATATGGCCGGCAGTGGTCAGTTTTTCAATCTGCTATTTTCACTGTAACAAATCACCCTCAAGCCTGTATCGGTAAACATGATGTGTATTTGTTTTTGAATTAACTAAATGCTGCATGAGCAATGTGCCATCCTGCTCTTCATGTCATCATTCTGTCTTGCTCTATCTATGTCCTTGAAAAGGTGAATCCTGTCACGAGTGCCCCTGCAGGTGCTCTACATGATTTCCCTGCAGTGGGAGAGGTGTACATGAGCGGTGCTTGGATACACGATGGTCGTGATACTTCAATAAGGGGTACCCGTTGTGCATATGTATTCGAAGCTCTGTATCATGCTCACCAGGGTTGATGTTACAAAGTATGCTGTCTCTCCTTTCCTTTATGCCTCTTTGCAGTTCTCTGTTCCCCCCTCCCCCCTCAGTGCAACCGACATTGAAGCTAGGTTTTTGTGTTCGGTTCAGAATTCACATTAATGGCATCGGAATATTTGTGTGAGCAATATGGTGCCATTGGCCAAGATGCCACTCTTTTAAGGAGGCTGCGTGGCTCAGCCAGGTAACTGTATATTAATCCTGCATAATTATACTTTTAAATTAAAAGTACAATGCTGTACTAACATCCTGTAGGCTTCATTTCAAATTGCTCTCACTGAGGATCACTATCTGGACTGCTGGTAATCCGTGGACTGTCTTTTGCGTTTATTCTTTGTGTGTTTGCATATCAGGTGTAGGAAGTCTGCTGGACTTTCCTGACACTTAGTACTGTTGGATGTGCACCATGGATAGATCTTACGTAGCTTAAGTGACATTAAGTATGTCATATGAAGATAATTGTACTGTACCACGGGCAGTACTAGGTAATTCTCTAACCTATTGGCATGCTTTAATTCCACTCCCATTCAGTAAGTGGGTCTTTTATTCATATCGCCCATCTTTTGTGTGCTGCTGAGGTGTTTCCACCTTTGTCCTCTCTTAAGGCTCCTTATATGTTGGCCACCAATCTCATACACCTGTCCATTAAAAGTTATTTTATCATGGTTTGTGTGTTTACTACCGCTTCTGAAAAGGGCTGTCGGAGCTTTTGGTGTTCCGCAGGGAAGCGAACACTACGATTAATGAATTATTCCTTCTTTGTATCGCAGCACACTTGTTCTTAAAGTAGCCTCTGGAGTCAATTATCACCCCCTAGTATCAATACTCTTGTACTGACTCTAATCCTATCCCTTCTATGCACAAGTTTGGACAAGATACTATTCCTCGTGAGACTAACATGGTGTTGGTTTTATTTAAGTTGACTTTTAACCAGTGGTCCACAGCGTACTGTACAGTTTTATTAATGTCCTGCTGAAGCCCTACCATTAAAGCTGGCCACAGTCTGGGAATGCCAATTAATCCTATTCAAAGTGGGGGAAATGACAGCAAGGTACAAATTGAACAAGAGAGGGGCCAGGACACAACCTTTTTTTAGGCCATTCATTGTTGGTATTTTTAAAGATTGTTGTCCCTTGGCCCGATCTAACTCTCGTCAGTGTATCTGTGTACAATAATTGGATTGCTCTGAGCAGAATAGGAGAAATACCCCAGTTGGTTAATTTTACCCATAGAACATTTTTCTGCACAGCGTTGAATGCTGAACAAAAGTCAATGTAACCGAGGGAAAGGTTGATTGAGCGATGTCTTGCTTGTTCTATTGTGAGGGCCAGCATCTTAATATTAGAGAATGTACCAATGCCTTTTATAAACCTAGTCTGGTTTCTTGGCAGCAACGTTTTGGATTCCACCCAGGCTGTTAAATCAGTCTGAAGGAATTTAGCAAAAAAACCTGGCCTCACAGTCCAAAAGAGCTATCAACCGATAATTGGAGAGGTCGGAGGTTTGTTTGACCAGCTTTGTGTATCAGGGATTTCTTGACTGAGAAGAATGTGATTAAATAAAGTGACCAACTTCTCCACCCAGAATTGCGGGTTCTGTTTGTAAAACACTTGGGGATGCCGTTCGGTCCAGGGCCCCATCTCGTCTTCTGTTACTGATGATTATTTTCACCATGCCAGGGGGGAACCCCGTAGGCGGGACTTCCCAGTGATTTGTTTTGATGGCAACTTTTGAGAATGCGGTTGTGGTGGCTGTGCCCCATACATTTCTTCCAGGTGGTTTCTCCATGCTACTTCTGAGATATTTGATGTGGGACAGTGGAATTTCCAGCTAATTGGTTGATTGACTAATTTCCAGAGTTCTCTTGTGTCTTTGTGCTTGGATCATGAAGGATTTTGCACCAATACTGGTCACTTTCTGATTTTGTTTTGATCCATACCACTTTTTTATATAGCCTTCTTAGTTTTGGTAAGACCTCACTCATACAATAGAATTAGGGTTGCTTTTTAGTACCCTCAGAGCACGACTCCTTTTTTTCCTATTATAAGTTGGGCTGATGTTTTCCTTGGGAAGGTTGTTGCCATTGTTGTTCTGGCTATTTGACGGCCGGCATTCTTCTCAATTAAGAGCTATGAGAATTGTGCCCAGTGATCCAACGGGTTTGGATATGATTCATATAATTTTTCCCATAAGACTCTAGCTTGTTGTTCTACTTTGTTGCTACCAACCACTGTAGTTATTTGTAATTGGATGTTATAGCATGGCCGATTTCCTGTGTGGTATGTTCGTGGGATGGGATTTTTTAAGTTGAAACTGACCATTTGAGGTTGATGATCAGTTTCCAACCTTTTGCTCAGGCCGTAGCGTGTGACCATATGAAATAAGGGCAGAGATACTGAGGTTGTCTAGGACTGCATAGGAGTTTGCAGAGTGGTGTGTTGCCTGTGCCAGAATGTCTGGGGCCTCCCGGCCGTTCAGTACCCTTAGGCCCAAATGCTCCAAATTGCTCACCATTTGCTTCCCATGTGCATCTGATCACTGTTTAAAAGTGTACCTAGGTGGAATATGTCAAGTCTAATCAGTTATTTACGTTATTTCATCCCTGGGCATGACCTAAAATAAGTTCATGTTAAAATCGCCTGTCTTGAAAATTACAGGCACAGGGTTAGAAGAACATTGGGTAGTTATGAAGCCCAGTTAGGTTTTGATCATATCTTCTTTTCTGATTGGGTGTGGGTTAATATAAACATTTATGATCAGCAAGAGGAGCACATTTAGTGAGTAATTGGCCCAAACATTTACCGCTTGTAAATTAGGATGGTCCATGATCACTTCTTCTATTCTGATGTTGAGGTGTACTGATGCGTGCAGAGCCAAACCTCCTACAGCGCTTCCAGTTATATTTGTTTTAGTTGCTGGTTTACTGAAACATAAGTAAGCTCGAAGGTCTATCGCTTCTTGGGCCCAGGTCTCTTGTAAAAGCACAATGTGAAATGTTCCAATAAAGTTTAAAAAAAAGTAACTGTCATCCTTTTTACCAGAGAGGCCCTCTATGTTCCTGACAAAAACCAATAAGAGGTCCTGTGTATGGCACATGGGCGAGCAATTTTTCTGTCATTTGTGTATTTTTCTATTTGACCATAAAAACAGAGCATCCGGAAGCCAAGAACACTCCGAATTTTGATTAGAGACTTGATTTACTATTCGTTCATCAGTGCTTTTTTCTGTCGAGGTAACCTCAGCGCAACTAGTTGATGTATTCGATTGGCTTCTGGCACCCTTTAAAATTGAGGTTGCGGCTGTTTGAAGATAATTTGTAGATTTTGTGAACTTTGTTTCTCACCTGTAAGCCCCAGCCCCTCTTCACCATCTACCGGGCCGCCGACCCATAGACCTTTCGGTTGAAGAAACTAAGGATAAGCTTCATCCTTTTCACGTGTCATTTCTATTCCCCAGTTTAAAGATATCTCATTTTCTGCCCACACTTGTTCTGCTAGCGAAGCCATTACCCAGGTGATCGTAGTTGGTTCTTCCTCTCCTGAAATTGGTGCGTTTAAAAAGGTGACTGTATGGATGTCAGATGACTCAAAATGGCATAGAGACTGTATTTCTGTGGCCGTACGTAGCATTGACCCTCTGTTAATTTTACAGAAATGTCCCCTTGACTTGTATTTTGGTAAACAAAAAGTCACAATGGGGAGGTTATCAGGTGGACAATTAGAGAATGGGGTTGCTTTCGGACTTGGCTGGGCTTTAAAATGTTCGACTGCCTGTTGAGCCATGAGCCCCTGTAGGAATGGCTGTAAGACTTTTTTGGGAATACAATTTCTGGCTGGAGAATCCGTACTTTGATTTCTTTCCACTGAGAGAAATAGTCCTTTCGAAGGTAAAGGGGTATGTTCCGCTTTTACGGGGGTAGACACATTAATTACTTTAACTATGTGCCAAGCTGACTACTGTAGTAGCCTGTTTCTTTAGGAAGATGAATTACCCACTTCTGTTCCTTTTTAGTCCGGTTTTTTGGTGTTGATCTTACCAGCCCTGGTGCGTCAGGAGCCTTCTTCCCTTGTGGGGATAGGGTTTGCAACAGCAGGTATTCAACCAATTGTTGTGGAAGATTATTTACATTCCTTATTGTGTCCGCTTTTACTTGAGTGGTGACCAAGTTAACTGTCTTATCAATGATTGCCTCCTCTGCAAGACCCCTATTTCTCCCAGTGTTACAACTGTCTCTGTTGTGTTTACTGATGTTTAAAAAATAGAGAAAACATTGTCTGATTGTCTGGAGTATAATTCACTTGGACACAGGTTAGATCTTTTTTTTATTGAGGGTTTTCCTAGGCCTCTTACGCTGTCTTTTAGATGACTTGGTTGGTTTCACTAGTGGAGCACACCTTGACGCTTTGTATGATGCTCGTTCTCCCCTTCCTAGGATGACCAATTCCGATGGGTGAAGTGAAAGACTAGCGCTGCTGCCTGGGTTAATGATTTGATTGCTTGTTGGGAACCTCTCTACTCCTATTCTCTACTGTTGCGGCTTTAAATGATGTAACTCCTCTGTGGACTTTCCAACTAAAGATGTCTTTCTGAAGAGAACTTTATTGATGGAGTTCCCGTTATCAGAGTTAGATAGCATTGGAGAAACCATTCTGTTTTTAGCTACCACTTGATTTCTGCAAGAACGGATTCTAAAACTCCTGGGAGGGATGCCAATTTGTCTAGAATTGGGCTGCATGCACAAAAAGAATCACTTTGAATGTCGGATTGTGCCCTCTGGACAAGCAAGTATAATGTGCTGTTTTTTTTGTTAATTGCAGTTATATAAAGTATTGACTGTATTGTGAGCCTGCTTGTAGTGAGATGTGTGGGGTCACGGATAGGGTGGAGCCGGCCATGGATAGTCCTTGATCCACTGTGGCCTCTTCCACCACCTGAGGTGGTAAGAAGACCTTATCTGACTGGGCCTCTTTCACCAAGGTTGTAATACTGGCCTGTGAAGATGGTGCCCATAGCTATTTGCGGGTCAGTTCCCTTGGTTGAGTCGCTTCCGGCAGAGCCAGTTATTTGAGTCTTGGGGCTATTAATGATGGTGTACTGAAGTCCTAATTTCCTGGTCTTCCCGACTGTTAGTTCTCCCCCGTGGCTCCTCGCTGCTCAGGGACCACGTTTGACGTCACTCGTCCAGCTCGCATTCAGACTTGATCAATCAGCTAGTGCTGTTTATCGATTAGTGGAGAAGTTGGCGTAAATGGTTTTGCAAGTGCAGGTTTCTCCATCATACGTGTGGAATAATCTGCACTTGTAAAATCACACTGAAGGGGTGGATTATGGATGTTCCAAGGACTGGTTTTTCTTGGAAGTTTGGGAACTGGCACTTGCAATGCCATTTGTTGGCATTCCATAACTCCGATCTTTCCCTTTGCCACTATGGAAATGGTTGGAGTTTTTATTCAGTCAAGAGCTGGAGTAACTCTTTTAGCAGGATGGGAAGGGAAACTGATCGCCTACACATTTTGAAGGAATGTAGACGAAGGAGATTCTGCATGGGGTGTAAATGTTTTCTCCTGGAACCCGCGTTACATTCGTACCATGGGAAAAATTGGTGATTAGCAAAAGTAATAAATTTCCCAATTCTAGCCTATGAGCGGGGTTTGCCTTACAGCAGTACAAAACTAATCTAGCTGTGTGTACCAGGACATGTAAAACATAGAAGAACATGTCCTGCCTGTCACTTACATAGTGTCCCGCCCTTCACTTACATAGCGTCAGGGATAAATTTGGGGAAAGACCATCACAGCATTAGGGTGGTCTTTCCCCAAATATATCCCTGTCCCCCTCCCTTTTTCTGGCTTTAGGACTCTGCACACTTTACCACTGCTAATCCGTGCTACAGTGCTTGTGCTCTCAGCACTGACTGACACCCATATGCTGCTGGGTCTAATGTCCCCCCCCCCGTTCCCCCAGCTGAGAGTGGGGAGAACTACCACACTCCTTGGGAGCTCTCTTCACTAAGGCGGGAGACTCTGGGGAGACATCGGCATTGGCGTGGTCATTCCCCAGGGGATGCTTCACCGTAAAGTTCTTTCCCTGTAGGGAGATGGACCACCTCAAGAGTTTAGAATTTTCACCGCCTGATCTGCATGAGCCATCTGAAGGGCCTATCTGAACCCGAAAGTGAGTCCCAAACAGATATGGTCTCAGCTTCTTCAGTGCCCAGACCACAGCAAAAACTTCTCTTTCAATGACACTCCACCTCTGTTCCTCCTACTAAGGAAGGCTACTGCTCAGTCGAAGCCCTCCCCATTCAGCTGTGCTAAGACGGGCATGCTCTGAAGCGTATGTCTGCACAATGCATTATTTGGAGAAATCAGGGGCCCTGAACATAGGTGCTGTGTACATCGTTTTCTTACTTGAGAGAATCAGAGGCTTTCTGGCAACTCTCTGTCCAGGTCACCAATCCAAGCTGCTTTTTAGTAGTCAGCTCAGTTAGAGAGGCAGTAATGGTACTGTACCCCTTAATAAATCGTCAGTAAAAGCCAGTGAGGCCTAGGAAGGCTCTCACTTCTGTTTGGGTCTTAAGTGGTTTCCAGACCATGATGGTTTCAACTTTGGCCTGGAGGGGCTGCACCTTGCCCCTCCTACTAGGTGTCCCAAATACACCACGGAACTCTGCCTAACCTGGCACTTACTAGCCTTGATGGTCGGGTCTACCTGTTTCAGGGCCTGAAGCACCTCCTGAAGGTGATGCAGGTGGCCTCCCAACTAGAACTGTAGACAGCGGTGTCGTCCAAGTAGGTGGGGTCACAACACCTCCTTGCCAGCCAGGACCCTGTTGACCAACTGTTGGAAGGCCGCAGGGGCATTCTTCAATCCAAAGGGCATCACCCGGAATTGGTAGTGTCCCTCAGGGGTTGAGAAATGCTTAACTCTCTTTTGCCCCCTTAGTCAAGGTGTTCTGCCAGTACCCAGAGGTCTGATCAAGAGTACTGAGTAATTTAGCAGCACCCAGCCTGTCTGTGAGCTTGTCAGCTCTGGGGATGGGGTGGGCCTTGCTGACTAAGTTGAGTCCTTGGTAGTCCACGCAGAACCAGAGTTCTGATTGGGAGCCCGGTGGGGCAGCCTTTGGTACCAACGCCACAGGGCTGAGCCAGAGACTGCTAGAGGGCTCAATCATCCCTGAGGATTACATCTTGAAGACTTACTCCTTGAGGCTGTCTCTCACCCAATTGGACTCTCCTCTTCCACTCCCGCATCTATCACCAGGAGTATGCTCATTTCGGATCGCTCGAAGTAAGGCTTCAGCTTGTACCCATGGAGTACGCTTAGAGGGATCCTAGGGGGACCGGAGGTCGACCAGGTAGCTGTCCGTCCGCTTTTACTCCTCAATATTTGGGCTAGTTCATCGGTCCTGGGGAACCCCTGGCTCCATGACCCATACCTTTTGACCAGGTTTAGCCTCTACCGGTGTGGCATTCTGTTCAAACCAGAGTTTCATCACCTCTTGGCTTGCCTCAAGGTTACTTTTCGCCTGCTTCCAGAAGCGGTTCATCTGGTTCTGGAGGGCCAGCATGTAGCTGACCACCTCAGGGATGGGGGTGGAGGGGGGTCCTGGAAGCTTGCTCCCGCCCCTCCTTGACAAGGCTTAGTGGTCCCCAACAGGGTGTCCATAGAGGAGTTCAATGGGGCTAAACCCTACTCCTTTCTGCAGCACCTCCCTGTAGGCAAAGAGAAGGCATGGCAAGACGATGTGCCACCTATGTCTCATGGGCTCTGGTAAAGCCATAATTTTGCCTTTCAAGGTCTTGTTGAATCTCTCAGCCAAACCATTGTTTTGGATGGTGAACTTGTATGTCACGCCTCATGCCTCCCACAGATACTTCATGTGCGTGGACATGCCATCCGTACCTCTGTTAGACATGACCTCCTTTGGGAACCCCACTCAGGTAAAGCTGTATCAGAGCTCTGGCCACAGTGGGTGCAGTCACCGTCCTCAAAGGCATGCTCTATGGGTAGCGGGTGGCATGGTCCACCTAGACCAGGATAAACCTGTTGCCCATGGCTGTCTTGGGGTCCAGAGGTCCAATAACGTCTATGCCCACCCGCTCTATGCCAATAATAGAAAGTGGAATCAAGGAGCCTTGCGCCTCCGCCCTGATTTCCCGCAAGCCTGGAAGGTGGAACAGGACCTGCAGAATGTATCCAAGGCTTTCTTCATCCGGGGCCAATAAAAGTGGGAGACAAACCTGGCAAATGTCTTGTATTGCCACAAATGTTTTGCCTAGGGGATATCTTGATCCAGTCCCAAAAGGAAGGCCCGGTAACACTGGGGGGGACCACCAGCACATGGAATCTTAGGCTCATTGTAAAGGAGATTGTTCTACCAGTAGATAAGGTGGTCCGCAGAGGCTTAATATGCTGCATGGGTTGAGGCCTTCCCGCTCAAGCCCTCAAAAATGGGGCACTATCTCTATCCTTGGCAGAATTCTTCCCTGGTGGACCCACCCTCAACTTGCCAGCCAGCAAGCTTGGTCAGGTAGCCCAGGGCAGCAATAGTCTACTCGGTTGGCTCACGCTTCCTGGCAGACTGGGCCAATACTTAAGCAGCATGGGCTCAGTGCTCCTTTTACACTGCTGTGAAACAGACGCGTGTTCATTAAAGAGAGTTAAGGAGCATCAGATTTTTCAAGCCACCTGAATATTGACAAATAAGAAATCACCCTGACACAGGATATCTTTGCATTAACCTGTTACCACGATTACGTCCCTTTCTGACTTTGGAGCCTGAGGGCCTTTTATATTCATCTTCTCACCGCCAGCAAAAGTGACCCAAGGACGCCCCCCACTTGGTCCTGATGAAGACCCTACAGTAAGGACCCTATTTGCCTACATACAATCCCTGGGTCAAAGCGTCGACTGATTTATTGTGTGTTTACCTTCGTGGACAATAGTGATAGATTCACTGTGTCCCCTCCTTATTATAGTTTTGTAAATAGGTTAGCCTTGGATAAGGCTGGACTGGTTACTGACGATTTGGATGTGTATATTGTTCACTGCCCTCCCTTTCTCACTTACCTTCACACTTGCACATGGCAGCACTTTCCCTCCCCTCTGGGGCACCGCTTCATGATTGTATCTAACAATTGGGATGTTTTTGAACATGAGAATCCAATGTTCAAATATGAATACATAAGTTTAAAATAACATTATCGTTTATAATTGATTTAACAGGTGTTTGTGTTTATGTAATTTCCAAGTTTGTGTCCACTGGGGCCATTTTTTTCTTGTACCAACACTTGACAGTAGTCATGATGGCTCCTTTGTCACGCAGAACCTCCACCCTGTGCCCATTAGTGGTGACCAACTGCCTATACTTGGAAATATTAGAAGGCACATGGCCCCTGGGGAAACTAGTGTCATCTTAGTCTGTTCCTCAAAACTGACTAGGTCCTTCTCCTCTCCAACCGCTACTCTAGCCAACCCGGGTGTCTGCGCCCCAGTGGGGGGCTGTGCCATCTTAAGACATTTGGAGTCGCTCTTTAGGTGCCCATATTTGTAGCACTCAGTGCATTGGGGTACACACCTCCCTGTCTTCTGGTCCAATAAACCATTCTTTTTCTTTTTGGGATCAGACTGGGACTGATTAGCACTACCCTCTTGGTAATTATTGTGGAGCCTTTCGCGAACTCCCTTTTGTTAGGCCTTTCTCCCCCTCTTTCATCTGTTGGGAACCCTGACCACCTTTGTGAGTATCCACTTTCCACCTTGGCTAGTTCAAACTCCCTGGCTCCACTTGCGGAATTTGCCAAAGACATGATGAAGAGGACGGATCAAAAATGCAAAGCAGGGAGGCGTGGCCAAGCGGTCCAACATGGCGGACGCGCTTTAGACGAGCTCCGGAGGCCCGCTCTAAATCCTTCTATTATCCTGTGCCATCAGCCCATATTTTCCCCCCAGTTTCTCATGCACCATGCCTCTAAGTGCCAGCCATATCGTGGAGGTAATTAACGGCCGAATCAAAGCCGGAACGACCGGCTGGTGACACCCCTTGCCAGCCCGGTGCTTGAAGTTCGGGCCCTTATTACGCAGTATCCCGGCTCCTCTGACGCACTGCCGCCAGATTGCACCTGGGAGCCGCTGAAGTGCGTGCGGAGAATTCTTGAAGACGACATGACTGGGGATTGTGCTGCATCCGTTCCGAGGATCACGGGGTGAGTGCACCGGAGCTGCAGCACTATACCGCCTGCCCCGGGTGGCGAGAGGATCAGTGCCAGGGGCCTGTGCTCGGATGTTCCCCACCGCTGGCCCTGCACGTTGCCTGCCTGTCTGGTGGATCCGGTACGGCGGCGGCCACTGCCTACTTCTCCTTTAGCTGTGAGCTGACCCCTGGGTTGGAAGCAAAGTTATTGCCCTGGGCTGTGGCCGCGCGACCGAGCCGAGCTCTGCCAGGGAGGTTATGGCCGGCGGGCTTAGTGACCGGTGGAACTGGGCCCAGCTGCCTAGATGCGAGGTGGCTTTCACTGTGCTGCGCAGCTTCTCGTGGAGGAACTCTACTGAGGTCAGTGTGTGGCCCCCTTGACACGGCTACGCCCCGGAGGTCCCTGATGCTTCCCCGGCATGCCGCACTCCCACCTGGGCCTCCTGACTACACCCGCTGGGGTTCTTTTGGAGAGCCTTCCTTTGCGCCCCTTGATGCTGGTGGGCGGTGGTGTTGCAACGGTAATCACGCTGGGTCCGCACGGGGCTGCTCATACAGGCCTCCCAACCCCCCCTCGCCCCTAAGTGCTACTACCACCACGACCGCCGACTTGGGTGAGATCGCCCTGCTTATTGGCTTTTACAGAACTGTGCTGGCGCTGTGAGGGCCTACCTGCTGTCACAAAGCATGACTAATTGGAGAGCACCAAACAAAGCATGCTAGACAGCTATGCCGGCCCTGGGGAGCAAACAGAGGATCCGGCGAGACAGGGCTCTACTGGTCCAGACAACGCTGCATTGATAGCGGCAATAATACAGTCACGAGATGCGCTGGAGGCCAAGATCAGGGCAGTGGGGTTGGATGTGATGCTGATCCGCTAGGACCTCCGCAAGGCGGTTGACAGGATAACAGAAGCCAAAACCCGGATATCAACCATGGAAGACACAGTTGCATCCCTCCACAAGAAGGTGAACTCTCTGGAATCAATCACCAAAGGTCTCACGATCAGGGCGGAGGACGCCGAAGGCAGGGCCCGGAGGAACAATCTTCGCTTTGTGGGCTTTCCAGAGGGCTGCGAAGATAACAATGTGGAACAATTCCTCACTGCGTGGATAGTGGAATGGATCCCTCAGACTTCTCTGTCTAAGTGTTTCATCATTACAGCTAGGTTCTTAAATTTTCATGACCGTGATGCTATCTTCACACAGGCCACATTGGCGGGCAAACTTCAGTATGACTCCCATCACATTCTAATCTTTCCAGACTACATGAGACTGGTGCAGCAACGTCGGCAGTTGTTCACGGCTGTTAAAGCCCGACTGCGAGATTTCAAACTCCAATATGCACCGATCTTTCCGGCCCGGCTGGGAGTCCTCTACAAATCACGTATGCTTTTCTTTGATACTCCCAAGGAGGTGTTCGCCTGGACGGACGAAAGGCAGAAGCTCAAGCCGCACACCCCGCCGCGCTTTGACTCTGAGTTGCCCTCTGGGGAGGCCACGCGGTGGCCTACCAAACCTAAAGGGAAAATAATTCTCAGATCATGTTCGAGGCGCCTCTCAAATTCTCAAGGGGCTTTCAGCTCCCGGGTGGATAGAGGTCCACAAGACTCGCCGCTGTCGCATTATGACGATTGAGGGTCACTGTGCGGACCAGACTGGCTGGTGAACCCCAACTCACTGTCCTCATTTTATATACCTTTCCGGATTGTACGGAACTGGTATTGGGGCCTAAGAACTGGGACTTGAATGCTCATTATGTTGATGTCACTATGCATGGGCCTAGGTGAGGATTCCCCCCACTCCCCTCCTCCCCCCTTCACCCTTTTCTCAGTATCTGAGAACATAGTATTTGTTTGGGGACAGTTCTATGGGGAACCTTTGGTGTTGGGCTGTGCTTCTAATGTTTAGAGGTATTTGGTGGGGTGGGTGGGGAGGGGTTGGGTGTAATGAAATCTTTGATGTTATCTATTACTGCCACTAGGTCTTCTGTCGTGTGCTGCTGGGATTGCCACTATCACTCACTTTGCTACTTTCCTATATCCATACCACAACCGTCTATGCCGCAGGATTTAGCGGGGGCCGAGAGTAAAGAGCTCCGAGTCCTTAGTTGGAATGTAAACGTCCTACTTGACAAGATCAAACGGGGAACTGTGCTGCACCAAGTTAAGCAACACAGGGCGGGCATCCTCCTTCTGCAAGAGACCCAGTTAGCGGGCACCAAGACACCTTGTTTGGGCAGGTTTGGCTTTGCACATGGCTGAAATTCTTCCCAGGGGTTTATCTGACCTTCACCGGGGTGTATTCTCCTGTCTCTGGATCCCAGGCGCTCCCAATTTTGGTGGCGTTTGTCGCCGTGGCTGCTGCTGGATGATAACTATAGGACACATATTCATAAATCTTTAGCAGACTATCTATTACTCAACACAGGCACGGTGGAGTCTCCAAAGAAAAACCAAAGTTGGTGATAGACGGAGCGTTGACAATACAAACACTCACCCCCAGTCAACTGATCTGGGTTTAATCCATTACCGTTCTTTAGCTCTCTCCGCCACCCCAGTTCAGACATGGCCATATGCAAATCAGTCTGACCCTGTGCCTCATGGGAAAGTCCAGCCCGAACTGCCAAGCCATGTCTTCCCTGGACCAGAATCAAGCTTCCCAGGACCGGTTTCTGGCATTACAGCCGTCTTGAGCCGGGCTTGCTTGACTCCAGTGGCAAAGTGAGCAAGGGACTCACGTCTGAGCATACCCTGCCAACTTAGGGCGAACCAAGAAAAACCAAAGGTGGTGATGGACGGAGCTTTGACAATACAAACACTCACCCCCAGTCAACTGATCTGGGTTTAATCCATCACCGTTCTTTAGCTCACTTGCCACCCCAGTTCAGACATGGCCAAATGCAAATCAGTCTGACCCTGTACCTCATGGGAACAGTCCAGCCCGAACTGCCAATCCATGTTATCCCTGGACCTGAATCAAGCTTCCCAGGACCGGTTTCTGGCATTACAGCTGTCTTCAGCCGGGCTTGCTTGACTCCAGTGGCAAAGTGAGCAAGAGACTCACGTCGAGCATACCCTGCCAACTTAGGACGAACAAAGAAAAACCAAAGGTGGTGATGGACGGAGCGTTGACAATACAAACACTCACCCCCAGTCAACTGATCGGTGGAGTCTCCAGTCATCCTGTGGTAAGCAATGAAGCCCACTCTCGGGGGAGCTCGGATATTGCCTTCTGTACCGCGCAATGCAGACAGCGACGCAATTAGCTATTAAAAATTGAGGCCCAGTTACTTGATCTGGAGCGTGCGTGTAGGGACACAGTGGGACTTCACCAGAACGTACAACAGAAGTACGCCAGAAAACTCCTGTATGAAGCTCACACCCATAGCCAGATATACCAATCTAGTTCCCTGTTGCATCGCCTGTGTCAGCAGACACTGCGCCCCCAGACCCTCCAGAGTATGCGCGGCCCTGATGGGACTGCTCCTACTGACCCGTCCGTCATTGCTGATGGCTTTGCCTACAATTTTGAAGATCTGTATGTCCCCCATGAAGTACTGCCTGCTGCCCTAGTACAAAAATGTATCGATGACTTTCCTCCGGACTTTATCAGATACAACACAGGATACGCTGGACGCTCTCCTGTCGGTGGACAAACTGCTGACCACGCTGCTTGGTATGTGGGCAGGAAAGGCACCAGGCCCGAATGGCTACCCTAGTGAGTTTTTCCAGAAATATCACCTGCATCTATTAAAACCCTACCTAGCAGCGCTGGAGACTTCTTTGGAGAGTGGTGATCTCCCGCCAGATTGGCGGCATGCTGAGATTGTTGTGTTCTTGAAACGGGGTCGTCCGCCGTAACTATACTCGTCATATCGCCCGATTTCTCTACTCAATGTGGAAGCTAAGCTCTGGCTAAGGTGATTGCAAACCGCCTAGTCCCGTATATTATGTAGCTGGTTCACCCAGATCAGGCAGGTTTTATGCTGAACCGTGTACAATATCAGACGTGCTCATAATGCTATTGCCACGGTCGGTGAGCTTGATACCCCTGCCGCGCTCCTTTTGGCGGACATGAACAAGGCTTTTGATTCCCTATCTCTTTGCCTTGCTCGATCCCCTCAATATCGGCCCCCGGTTACTAAGTCTTATTCGCCTGCTGTACATAGACATAACCGCCTCAGTCCAGGTGGCCGACTCGGTTTCCAGAAGCTTCCCTATCAAGCGGGGGACACGCCAGGGCTGGCCACACTCCCCTTATCTTTTCGCTCTTGCTATGGAGCCGCTCCCGGCACTTCTGACAGCATAGCGCTGTATGCTGATGTTTTGTTTTTCTTCCCAGCCCTTGACCGGACTGGTGCGCGCCTTCTTCGTATTATGCAGATCTTTGGCAAAACCACTGGCCTTTAAATGAATCAGGGGTGGGGGAGAATCCTTGTTGTGGCCGCTGCGGGCGGAGATCGGCTGGGCGACTGGTCGCGTGAGGTAGTAGTGGTCTCGGACGGCTTCAAGTATCTGAGAGTATATCTCTCAATGTCTCAGGCACTGGCGTGGAACAAGAACCTCGCCCCCCCAACCTCCCCCCCCCCCCCGTATGGACACAGGTGAGCGACCAGACGCGAGTGTGGTCCCACCTGCCTCTATCTCTCTTTGGTAGGGCCGCTATTTTTTCTCTACCTGGTCTCCTTTATCAATTGCAGAATCATCCCTATCCGATAAAACGGACACAGTATCGCCAATTGAATGCTATTTTAGCACGCTTCCTCTTGGGGGCCGGTGGATCGTGAGTGGCCTGAGGACCTGCTTCCAGTCTACCTTCTCTGGTGGAGAGGCCACCCCGGCCGTTCAGGCGTATTACATGGCCTAACAACAAAAGAACCGGGGGTCTATAACGGAGCTTCAAGTACTCCGAGCTGCTGCAAAACTCCTACATAAGTGAGTTAGGCGCTAATAGAGCTACATAAGCCATGGGATCTTGTCCCTACCGGCTGAAACATGTTGGCCTTGTAAATGCAGTTATATGTTTAGACTGCTTCCTCTGCATTGTTCTTGTTTGTTTGAGGGAAAGGACAAATTACATTAGAGTTTTTCGCCTATTGATCCTTTTGCCCCTTGTTTTTAACTCACACATCTTTTGATTTTTGCACTGCACTCGATCCCATCTTTATCATTTGTTCATGGGTACCTTAGCGATTGATGGTGCGACCCAATTGAGTAAGGGCGATGGATGGGTCTCATTGATCAAGAGACATACCACCCCATTTTTAGATGACCAAATGAGAACACTTGATCTACATACCTATTTGATGGGAATCCAACACATCTCTGTACGGGTCTTACCAACAATCTCAGTAGGTCCTTCGACAGGTTTGTCCTGGCACACATTCTGATATAGAGACTTATGTAGCTCTATTAGCGCCTAACTCACTTATGTAGGAGTTTTGCAGCAGCTCGGAGTACTTGAAGCTCTGTTATAGACCCCCGGTTCTTTTGTTGTTAGGATTGCAGTTAGGGGGATACGAACCAGGCAGGTCTTTAAATTTCCCTCAGACCCTTCTTCAATTGTTTGTGTTTTACTGTTTAGAGCAGCTGCCAGCTACGGGTCTTTCTCTTAGACTACACTTTATGGAGGTAGTTCTTTCGCTAGGGACACTGTGTGCTCTAGCCTGCACCACTGAATCTTCTGGGGAGGTATTAGGTTCAGTTTCCTTTGAGTCTAGGGTCACCCACCTTCACTTTGGTCCTTTAGGGCTCTCTACAGATGTACCCTTGGCACACTGTTTGCCTATATGTGAGTTTGAACTAACAAGCAACATCATTATTCTGATATGGCAGGCACAGCACGATATTGTACTGTTTTGACAGCCCTCTACCACTTCAGTTTTTGAAGTGAGGGGCGGATGATTCAGCCCCCCTCTTCCTCCTCCCCCCTTCCCACCATTGGCTACCTTTCTTTGGGTACATTTGGGGATCATTATCAGAGACCACTTTGATGGATCTTTATAAATAGACATCAGCTCGGTCGACTATTTCGCGCTTGCAAACACTTGCGCTATGGTTAAATAAAGCACGTTTATTTTTGAACTAGTTCAAACTACAAAGATGGCCGTAATGATGTCATCTTGTAGTTCTTGGGTGAACTACAACACAGTGAATTGTGACATCACTCTGTAGTTCAATCGAATCCCGCGAGAGTACGTGATACTCCGCCCCTATCTCCTTTATAAGCTTCCTGTGGGCATTTATTTTTTGCCTTCCACCAAGCTCGGGTCCTGCGATGAGACGACGCCGGACAGGTTAGTGGCTCATTAGGATTTATTCTTGGCCTTTTTTCTTTTGGGGTGGCATAGACTGGTTCACCTATGTTTCTGGGATATGAGACCAGGCTTGGTCTGTCAAACTTTTGCTAGCCTAGATCTAAACCTGCCACAGTTTAGCTCCATCCTATTTAGGACACTCATATTTAGAGGAAAGCTTTTTACATTAAGTGATGGATCTTGGGAACCTGGGACTTTTATGGGCTCTGTGACTTATTCCACCCTTAGGATTTTTTGTGGCTCTGTGAAGCTTGACTATTATAGGGGCTATATTATGTATTGGAGGGAGAGATAGAGTAGTACTGTCCACCCTTCCGTTCATTACCCCTTCCTTGCCTTCACAGAGCGGGGCCTCCTTCTTCCTGAGCTGGGTTCCAGGAGAGGTGAGGTACACTCCCTGTACTATTCAGGTGAGTAACATTAGTAAAATAAATTGGCTTAATTTTTTGAAGCCAGTGCCAGGTCTTTCCTGTTTTGATAGGACTTACTACAATTTATTTTTTGTTTCTTGTTAACAGATGTAAGAGACACCGTTTGGTACAGAGGAACACGATTTTGGACTATTTATGTATATCCTTTACAGATTGTCGTTACGTTCACTTTATGTATGCAGTAGCTAATGCTTAGAACTCTGGCCCTGAAGAAAGCCATGGGATCTTGTCCCTACCGTCTGAAACATGTTGGCCTTGTAAATGCAGTTATATGTTTAGACTGCTTCCTCTGCATTGTTCTTGTTTGTTTGAGGGAAAGGACAAATTACATTAGAGTTTTTCGCCTATTGATCCTTTTACCCCTTGTTTTTAACTCACACATCTTTTGATTTTTGCACTGCACTCGATCCCATCTTTATCATTTGTTCATGGGTACCTTAGCGATTGATGGTGCGACCCAATTGAGTAAGGGCGATGGATGGGTCTCATTGATCAAGAGACATACCACCCCATTTTTGGATGACCAAATGAGAACACTTGATCTACATACCTATTTGATGGGAATCCAACACATCTCTGTACGGGTCTTACCAACAATCTCAGTAGGTCCTTCGACAGGTTTGTCCTGGCACACATTCTGATATAGAGACTTATGTAGCTCTATTAGCGCCTAACTCACTTATGTAGGAGTTTTGCAGCAGCTCGGAGTACTTGAAGCTCCGTTATAGGCCCCCGGTTCTTTTGTTGTTAGGATTACAGTTAGGGGGATACGAACCGGGCAGGTCTTTAAATTTCCCTCAGACCCTTCTTCAATTGTTTGTGTTTTATAGTATTACATGGCCTCACACCTGCTCGTCCTCAGTGATTGGTGGTATGGCGACCGTGGACTGTGGGGACCCGGCATATGCTGTGGAACGCTGGCTGCTGGGAGACCATGCCCTCCACATTATTCTCTATTCAGTGGCACTGCTTCAAGAGCTACCACCTGCTACAGCCACAATTTTCAAGATTTGGAAGTCGGCGCTCCATCTGATGGGTTGGTGGAGGGAGACGCACTAGGGAAACTCCATTGTGGAACAACAGACCATTACCACAGCTGGCTCCTCTGTCCGGCTTTTGGAGCTAGGGGGCCATTGGTATAGACCCGGTGGGGGCAGTTGTACGCGGATGCACTCTCAAGTCCTTTCTTGATATACAAAACGGAATATGATATGCCCCACACGCAATTCTACAGCTATCTCCGGTTCCGACAAGCCTTTACCCCATATTATCTCACCTAACAGAGATTCCTGAATTTAACCCCATCAAGGCTAAGGTTTTTATGGGTGACTTGGGGGACCATAAGATAACTAAAATATACTGCACACTTCTCAACAATACCCCTACCACATTACACAAAACTAGAGAGGCATGGCAGCAGAACTTAGGTCCCTTAGAGGAAGATGACTGGGTAGAGGCTTTGGAATCACTGCGCAGTGCAGCAATCGTGGCCTGTCTGTGTCTAATCCAGTTTAAGTACCTACACAAAGCCTATTATAGACAGGCACAGGCTGTGGCGAGCTGGGCTCATTGTGTCCCCTCCTTGCTTACGCTGTAGATCTATGGAGGGTACCTTCCTGCACACTGTGTGGTCCTGCTCAACACGGTCAAGGTTCTGGAATGGGGTGTTTGCATGGCTGTCTGAGGTTTTGGGGTGGGACATTGCATCCTCACGAGGCTGGCCATGCTGCATGTTACGGAAGACATAGGTGGAAATGGGTATAAGCGCCACTTCCTATTTCTGGGTCTCACGCTGGCAAAAAGAGATATTACCCGGGTCTGGAAAGATGAATCCCCACCGTCGCTTGTGGTATGGAAGAGGGGTCTAGACTTTTGTATGGGCCTGGAACTCCTGGTCTTCAGAGCGAGGGGATGCCCTCATAAACACTACAACATTTGGAAAAGATGGGCTTATTACAGGGGACTATATCTAGAGCATCCATCCATCCCCATATGCCCCCGTCTGTCATTGAAGAACTGTTTCTATGACACTAGTAGACTGGCATTTGTGTAGTGATTTTATTCGATATGACTATGGGTGGCAAAAACGTTCCCTATATTCAGGACGGTTTTACTTGTTAAACTGAGGCAATGTGGCACAGTTGTTTCTTCTTTTTGGTTCTTTTCTTTCTTTGCAATGTATTATATGTATAATCAATCCTCTAATATTGTTGAAAATGTTGACTTAGGTATTGGTCATCCTGTTTACGTACCTTGGGTGCCCTGCAAGGCCCTCGTATTGTATTAGCAGTCAACAATAAAATTATGTTGTGGAAAACAAAAATGCGAAGCAGGAAAAAATAAAGAAAAATCAAAATGTTCTTCGATGTGGGAGGGTAGTGTACACGTAGCTATTGTATGGCACTACACAAACACAAATCCTATCCTCACCACTGCTTACCAACGTTAGAAATCTGGTCTGTAGTTGGCAGAGGTATGCACCTGGTTCTAGTAGGGACCTCCATCCTAGTCAGGGTAAGTATCAACACAATCCCAAATTATCCTGTGCTCACACCCTGGTAGCTTGGCACAGAGCAAGAAGGCTTAACTTAGAATACATTGTGTTAAGTATTTGTGCAATAGCTCATACCACAACACTGTAAACACACCACTAAAAGACTCCACACCAGTTTGGAATATTAGAGAATATTTATCAGAGCAAAACTAGACCAAAACGATCAAAATCCATCAAGTAGAAGTCGAGATATTGAATTGTGAAGAAATAATGCAATAAAGCGCATAGGATGCAGGTATCTCTTACAAAATGACTTCAGGTCTCTGGGGGCAGGTGCAAATCCAAAGTTCAAGCCGACTGTGATGGGGTGCGGGCCGGCTACAGGAACCCACTTGGGCCCGCCGAACACAGGGGCGCAGTCTGCAAGGCTTTGTTTTGTCGATCTTGAGAGACTGCGGCGGGGCTTTCCGGGGCTTTGTGCTGAGTCGAATCGGATTTGGCAGAAACACAGCTACAGAACCCACTTCTGAGGTCTAGAACTTGAAGGGGTTACCTCGGGCAAAGGTAGAACTCACACAAGGCAGGGACCCAATACTTACACCCAAATGTAGCTTTGATGTATTGGGAAACTTCAAAAGAGTGGTTTTGAAGTGCACCAGTATCCCTTTTAATCCCAGCCATCACTCCAGACGACCAGGGGTAGGGGGTTATCAGTCCTTTGTATGGGGCCAGGCCACTACCCTTTGAAGGGTACAGGAGACCCCCTTCCTACGAAATGCTCAGGAAGACCCATTGGAATGCCGATGGGTGCTAAATCATACCCAGCCCTTTCCTGTGTCTGTGGCTGTCTAGAAGGAATGCACAAAGGGGTCTTTCGCCTAGCCCAGACATATATTCGAGACAGGCTTTAAGGCACATATAGCAGTACGAGCAGAGAAATGTCCATTTTCTAAAAGGGGCGTTTCTAAAATAGTAATGTTAAATCTGACTTTACCAGTAAAGAAGATTTATCATTACCATTCTAAAGATCTGAAATATGAAAAAGCTAGTCATTTCTGACCAGGAATTACGGCTTAAAGTTATTTTAAGGAATTCCTAATCATAGCATATGAGAGGAGTTGGCTTTACAGCAGTGAAATATGGATCCGTTTGTCACTACCAGGACATGTAAAACATAGAAGTGCATGGCCTGCCTTTTACGTACATAGTGCCCTGCCCTTGGACTTACCAAGGGCCTAACTTAGGCGTGACCTATATGTAGTAAAGTGGGAGTTTAAGGCTTGGCAAGTAGTTTTAAATGCCAAATCGAAGTGGAAGTAAACTGCACACATGCATGCACTGCAGTGGCAGGCCTGAGACATGGTTAAGGGGCAACATGTGTGGGAGGCACAATCAGTGCTGCAGGCCAACTAGTAGCATTTAATTTACACACCCTGGGCACATGTAGTGCACTTTCCTACGGACTTATAAGCAAATTAAATATACCAGTTGGTTATGATCCAATGTTACCATGTTTTGGGGAGAGAGCACAGACCCACTATTACCGATTAGCAGTGGTAAACTGCACAGAGTCCGAAAGCCAGAAAAAACGAGTACAGATAAATGTAGGAAGTCAGGCAAAAAGTTGACGGAAGACCACAGTAATTTTGTCAGGTCTAACACTAAGCTTATGCTCCCGGCCCCCCAATGGCAGGCCCACAATGGCCTTGTTACGGTGATTGGTAAAGGCTAGAGGTTCTGCTGCAAAGGTGAACAGGGGTGACAGTGGGCACCCCTGTCATGTGCCCATAAGGAGAGCGATGGGTTCAGTAGGTCATCCATTGATTCTATTGGTAGCTGTTGGAGCAGCATTCGAGGCCATAATCTTAGCTATCATACCTGGTCCCAAGCCCCACCTTAACCAACACTGCGCTGCGAAAGGGACAATTTACTCTATCAAAGGCCTTCTCCACATCAAGCGAGAGAAGGCACACAGGGATATTGTAGCGATGAGACATTTCAACCAGGTGGGCTATCCGGTGTACATTTTCTGCCCCCTGACAATTATGAATAACCCCACCTGATCAGGATCAGGATCAGTGAGTCCTGGGAGCTATTGTTCCAGCCTGGTAGCAAATATTTTCATGAAGAGTTTTGATTCAGTATTGAGGAGGGCTATTGGGCGATAAGCGGAGCAGAGAGTGGGGTCTTTCCCTGTCTTGGGTTTAAGGGATATCTCTCCAGCGGCCATAGTGGGTGTGCGGCCTGTAATCTGTGTGAAGGAGGTAAACAGCTTAAGAAAATTATCCTGCAGATTAGATATAAATAATTGATAGAAGATGACAGGGAGCCCACTTGGGCATGGTGCCTTACCAATTGGAAGAGTTCAGACGGCCGGTGATAGGGTCTTCAAGGAGCATGAAGGGGCTCCCATTCAGAGGCATTCAGATATTTCTCTATCAACGGAGAGAGCACATCCTCACAAGCATAGTTCTGGTAATACTCATAAAATGCCAGCTGCTTGTCCCGTTCAGAGACCGGCAACCTCCCACCCACCTCCTGCACTTGAAATCTGGAAATGTATGCGCTGACCTGCGTTTGTCTGAGTCTCAGCACTAACATCCTGCCCACCTTGTTTCCTTCATCATAATATTTCTGCTTTAAAGCTAATAGGGAACGTTCTGCTCTGTTGGTTCTTTTAGCGGAGCATGGCTAGTTGTGGCTTGTTACGCCGATTGGGATCGATCTGATCCTGCCTTTCCAGGGCTTTTATCTCCGCTGTCAGGTTCTCTTCTACCAAATGTGCTCCCTCTTGAGATGGCTATCGTGAAGATCGTCCCCCGATGGTAGCCTTAAAGCCATCCTAAAGTGTGTGCAGTGGGGTTTGATGCAGGACGTTCAGTTCAAAATATTCATTAATGCCTCTACAGATGTCATCCACATCTACTGGATCCCAGAGGAGCCTCTGGGGTAATCGCCAAAGCAGCAGACTCCTGCGGGATAAGGGGGAAGCAGACTAGGGCAATTCTACATGTGCATGATCAGAGAGGGAGATAGCAGAGATAGACGCTGCTTCAACATCGTAAAGGAGGGAGGAAGGGAGAAAGTGTGAAAGACCTGATCAATGCGCGAGTAGAATGCTTGGACATAAGAGTAGACTGAGTAGTCCTGAGTATCAGGGTGTTTGTAATGCCAAGCATCAGACCCAGTTCCCTGATATCTCTCTTCAGTTGAGCAGACATATCACCCTCATATGTGACTGTGCTACGGTCCAAATCAGGATCGCATACCAAATTGAAGTAGCCCCCTATGATAATATCTCCCTCCACTCCCACGTCGCATGATTGGGGGCATAGATGTTGAAGAGTGTAAGGGGCACCTTATTGTGGTGTTCTGAACCTTCATGCCAACCTTCATGTCATCCACAAGCTCCATGGTCTGGAATGTGGGAAGGTTGCTAGGCAGTGGGATTGGAACCAGGAGTTTTGTCAGTAAGCCTCGGCCTGTTACTGGATGGGGTGTCTGTATTTCTGTGTCTCAAATAAATCCCTGCCCCTCGTAAATCACGAAAGAATTCTGGGGCACTTGTAGGAGGAGGGCTGCAAAAAAAGTACAATAATCTTGGCAATAATAGTATTTTAGAGATGGCAATACAACTTATGGGTGAGAGCAGTAGCTCTGTCCAAAACGATATGGAGAATCAATAACCGGTCAGTGTTGTTCCTAGATTCCCGTCTAATAAGTCTGTGGACGAGTGGTAAATTTGGAATCTCAAATATTTAAAAGAATTACAAGACCAGGGGAGCGGTGTAATGAGATGTACCCTCCTCTGTTCGGGAATTGGTTGCGTCATTGGGAATAAAAGGGACTTGTCCCAATTAACCTTCAGACATGATACATTCTCAAATTGTTCCAGTAACCTCATCAGGTCAAGCAAGTCTGTTGTATTTCCGACAAAGTATATCAACGCGTCATCGGCATAGTGAAACTACATGCCATCGATCATACGCCCTTATTCCACAATCCAGGGCTCGCGGGCGGAATGCACATGCTAGCTGTTCCATTGTCAGTGCAAATATGATCTGTGACATGGGGCATCCTTGACGGGTGCCCCGTTCAATTTTAAACAGATCAGATGTAACGTAACCAGGCCTTACTCTTGCAGTTGGGGAATTGTACAGCAAGGATACCCACTTCAAAAAGTGAGGTCCTAGTCCACAGAGTAAGAGCCCTTCTTGCAAGTGGCCCCAGCCCAGGGTGTCAAAAGCCTTCTCTATGTCTAGAAGACACCCCGCCATGTTCCTCACTTGTCTTTGACCAGCCCATCAACATAAACAGCCTACGCAAGTTTAAGAAAGTGCTCCTATTTGGTATGAAGCCATTCTAATCTTGATGCACTAATAATTAAGACATCTCAGTCACTTTGTTTGCTAAGATTCTACCTTGGATCTTATAGTTGGCATTTTGCCCAGTTTAGGAAGCACTACCAACACCTCCACCCAAAGTGAAGCGGGCAACATGCCTCTGTCATACGCTCCGTGTACACTCTGTGTAGATGGGGAGAAAATTAGGGCCGAAGGTTGCGTAAAACTACAGGGAACCATCCATCTGCTCCTGGCGTTTTCTCTCTCGCCTTCTGTTGGATGGCATCCTCTATTTCAGCTACAGTGATGGGGGATTCTACCTCCGCAAGCAACGCTGGTGGAACCAGAGGGAGTGTGATGTCCTCCAAGAAGGACTGAAACTCAGAGGCATCATGGGCCTGCGGAGCACTGTACAAAGTGGCATAGCACGAGAAAAAGGCATTATGTCGTGCTGTGTATTGACTACACGTCTCATTTTTTTGTTGTTGTAAATTCTGTTTTTATTGCAGATTCATAAAATATACAGTTGTGTGGTCCGACTTTCCCACCTCCTACAGACATCTTACACTAGTCGTAGCTTAAGCATCACACAGCCATTTAGCCCACATCCCTGAGGCTGGGCGGCGATAGCAGGAAGCACCAAAAAAAAAGGAATCAAAGGAAACAATGACATCCGCTCGGCAAGACGATCTAGGATCTGCATTTCTATATCTACCCAATCCCTAGCCCCAACATATAACCTGTCCCACAACGCAAATGGTAATAGCGGATAAACATTGTCAGTGTATTTCAGTGGCCCTCCCCAACCAACCAACATCCTCGTGTAGGTGTCTCCAAGAGGGTCAAACTCAGCGTGCCGATGCCTGAATAGGGAAACACCTCGAGCAGATATACAACTCAAATGACCTCACATTAGGCACTTATTAATCTGTCATCCCTTGTACCATCAGCAGGACCCCTAGCTACCCCTCTCTCACCCTCCCCCCCCCCCCCAACTACTGCTGGCGTGGGCCTGGTTCCTACTTATTCCTAATCGGACGAGACCTGAAGGAGCAACACTCATCCATCAATGTATCACACGGAGTTCTAGGCAAAGTTCTCACTCCCTAGTCCCTTTCGCTAGCCTGGCAGTTACACAGCGTGCGCACTAGTCCCTCCCATGCCCTCGCCATTTCCAAACTCTTCTCATTAGCTGTGCGGGAAGCCTGCCTAAGTACCTTCACTATGGGCCCATTTAAGAAGTTCGGCAGCCCACCGCCTGCTAGATGGACCCTCTGCCAATTTCCAATGCCAGGTGTTCTCCCTCTGGGCTAAGATAAGACCTAGATCTATGAATCTACTAGTGATTTTCGTTTTCTTCGTGTGAGGGCACCAGAGTAACAGACAGGTCGCTATGTCATATTTCACCTGCCTATCAGTAACTTCGGTGAGAAGCGCCCCCACCTTGGACCAATATGGCCCCAATTTCGGACAGTCCCACAACATATGATCTAGTTCCACCTCAGGCATCGAGCACCTAGGACATGCTGCGTCCGCCACCTGGAAGTATCTCTGAATCCTCCCTGGGGTAAGGTAAGCTCTATGTACTACAAAATAGTGCACTTGCTGAAATCTAGCATTCCTACATCCCTTCCACGTCCGTCTCAGGATATGCCCCCAAGTCGTATCCGGTATGGGCTTCCCCACACTCTCCTCCCACTGTTGTTTGAGGGCTGTGAGGGGTTCTAGTCCCTCGTGTAACATTCGAGAATGCAGGCAAGTGACCGCCTTAAACGTCCCTGCTGCCATCACCACATATTGACAGGCCATCGTGGTTTGTGGTTCCGACTGCCCAGTCTTCCAGTGTTTCTTTATCGCCGACGTTACAGCCATGTGCAAGAGGAAACTTCCATCAGGAAGACCGAATTGATCCTGCACTGCTCGAAATGGCAACAACTTGCCATCAGCATATAGGTCATCTATCATGTGGAGCCCCATATCTTCCCATTCCATGAGGGGGGACCAATCTCGCCCGTGCGGCAATGCAGTCAGCATGCCCAAAGGTATTTCGGGTGCATAGGGGTGCGCTATTCCTGCCCTCCTTTGACTTTTATTCCAGCATAGCCTCAGGGTCTTTTCCTCCATGGTTAAATCTCTCAGAACGCCATGCAGCTCCTCAGAGCTCGTATGCAACGTCCTATGTTCCCTTCTAACATGTCATCAGCATCATGATAGATGCTTACTCCCAGATAGGTGAAGCACGATCGCTCCCACATCATATCCGCGGCTAGATGCGGCTGGGGCATATCCGCGCGCAGCGGGAAAAAGCACGTTTTATTCCAGTCAACTCTAAGGCCCGACAGCGTCCCAAACTCTGTCATCAGGTCTACTGCTCCTCGTAGCGCTACTGTCGCGTCCTCTAAGAACAGCAACAGATCGTCCGCATATAATGAGATATACTGCTGAGTACCGCCGCACAGGGCGCCTCCGTACGCTACTCCCGACCTAGCCAGAATCGCCAGAGGCTCAATCGCCAACGCGAATAATAGGGGTGAGAGTGAGCACCCCTGTCTCGTTCCCCTCTTCACCGGGTATTCGGTAGATATTACTGAACGCAACCGCACCCTGGCAGTAGCTGAGGAATACAGGACTTTCGTCCAGCGTCGTAATTGAACCCCGAGGCCGAATTTCTCCAGCACCCTATCTAGGTACTCCCATTCCAGACTGTCAAATGCCTTTTCCATGTCTACGGACAACACAACTGGCATCATATCCACACTCAAGTCGCCCCCCAGCACTCGTATGAGGCGGCGGATATTAGTCGAGGTATTCCTAGTGGGAATAAACCCTGCCTGATCTTCATGGACTAGTGCCGTCATGTGCGGCAGCAGTCTTGTGGCTAGTATGCGGCTCAGGATTTTGTAATCCACTGTCAGCATGGACAGCGGTCTATAGGAGGTCACATCACTTGCCTCTCTCCCAGGTTTCAACAGGGGGACGACCAGCGCCTCCCTCATGGATCCGGGTAGTTGGCCCCGCTCCATCGCTTCATTATAAACCTCCAGCAATTGGGGCGCCAATATGTCAATATATTGGACATAAAATTCTACCGGGAGTCCGTCCACACCCGGTGTCTTATTCCTCGCCATCTGCTTTATCGCTCCCCTAATCTCGGCCAAGGTGATCGCTTGACCTAGATTGTCAGCATCTTCCTCCTCTAGCTGTGGGAACTGAATCCCCACCAGGTAGTCCTCTATGTCCTGGGCGTCCGCTATCAAGTGACTTTGATAAAGGGTCGTGTAGTAGCTCAAGAAGCGCGATATGATCGCGGTTTGGGAATAGACCATCCCTCCCGCCTCCGTCGTATACTCAAAACCAGGCATCCACTTTGCTCCGGATTCGCCAGCCTTGCTAGTAGCGTGCCTACCTTGTCCCCCTCAGCATGAACCTTCGCTGTGTACTGCTTATAATCATAGCACCTCAATCTCTCTGTCTCCGCCGCCACTAGTTCCTTAGCCTCTGAGAGCTGCTCCTGCAGTGCCCTCTGTTCTGGTCTCTGCCTCTCCATGTCCCTCCGTGCCTCCTCTGCCTTCTTGACATCTGCCAGAACCACTGTCCTTTCTCCTGAGTGTTTACTAATGCACAACCCTCTCACCACCACCTTGAAAGCGTCCCATTCTATAGCCCTAGTAGACGCCATCACTCTATTTATAATAAAATAGCGTTCGATACCCTCCCGAATTTCGGAGTCAAAAACCTGATCCTCTAGAGTTTACGGGTTCGACCTCCAAGTGGGGATCGCTGACCTCACCCGCTGCCACTGAAGGGATATCAACTGGGGATTATGATCAGAAATGGTCCTAGCTAGGTACTCAGAATGTGTAGCCAGGGGAGCGATCGTGCTGCCGCATAGGATCGTATCAATTCTAACGTGCAGTTCATGGAGTGCAGAAAAGAAAGAATAGTTCCTATCCTCAGGATGGTGCCCGTGCCATATGTCAAGCAGCCCCCATCTGTCCTGCCAATCCGCCCTCTGCCTTGCTATCCTGCGCACCTGGGACTCAACCAATGGCGGGTGTGATATATCCAAAGTGTTGTCAGTGATCGAATTGAAATCTCCTCCCAGTATAACCGGGCCCGCTAGATAATGTGCTAATGTGCCTGAGATTTTGTCAAAAAACCTGGGCTGATCCGTGTTCGGGGCATACAGACTGCATAGCACCACATCGCGGCCATATAGTCTCCCCTCAACCGCCACATACCTGCCCTCTGGGTCAATAGTATGACTCGTGACCTGGAAGGGAATCCCCGCTCTCACCCATATCAGGACCCCCCTGGCAAATGCGGAGTAGGTTGTACCAAACACCTGGCCCCTCCATCGCTTCTGCAGTGCAGTACATTCCCGTTTGGTAAGATGGGCCTCCTGGAGCAACGCTATCTGAATCCCACGAAGCACCAAATATGCATGCACCCTATGACGCCTGGACATGGTATGCAGCCCACGAACGTTCCGTGATATATTTCAATTCAGGTAATGTCCCCATTGTCGATGTCCCGTATTAGCTCCCCTATCAAACCCCGCCAGCCCACACCAGAACCAATGAGCCCCACCCTCTGAACACCCCGTAACACACCCACGAACCTCCCCCCCAGAACAGGACCCAATAATAAATTATCAGTCCCCATCCAAACTACCACAACAATGCACACTGTACTATCCTGTAGTAACCACTACAGGTTGCCTTAAGGGCAATGGGAGCGTGGTTCGGCCCCGACAGGTGGCAGCTTTCGCCCCCCCTCCGGCCCCATAATCCCGCTCAGTAGCATGATATAGTCATAATGTTCATACAGATTATCAGGTACTCCAGCCCCTCCATTTAAGCGGGGGTCCGCACAGAAGGTTATACAGGCTACAGATCGTCCGCCGACCTAGGTGTCACTTCCGGCCCCTGAATGCTGTCTACATCCGATAATTCAGTGCCCGAGTGTCTTTTACCTTCATCTGACTCCGAACCCCCGACCGAGTCCTCCTTCTGTGATCCCGTTATCGCCGCCAAAGCGCCTTGCTTGTCAGCTGCCAGTTGTGAGAGCTGTAGGGCCTGTTGGATTCTGTTTTTCTTGCGGATCCGTTGCGATTTGCGCGTCCTTGGCGGTTTGGGCTGTCCTCTGTTTCCCTTGCCTCTACGATCCGTTCCCGCCCTGTAGGATTCGAGCCAGGACCAAGCTTCCTCGGGTGTCTGGAAGAACTGTGTTGAACCGTCCATGATAATTCTGAGCTTGGCCGGGAATAACAGCGAATATTGGATCCCCTCATCTCTGAGCTCTTTTTTGACAGACAAGTACGAAGCCCTGCGCCTTTGTATCTCCTGTGCATAGTCCGGGAAGATCGCGACCGTTCCGTTTTCTACTTTAAAAGGCCCTGTCGCACGTGCATTCTGTATCAATAGATCCCTATCTTTGTAGTGAAGCACTCTAGCCACTACAGGCCGGGGCGGATGGCCCTGCAAGGGCGGTCTGGCTGGGACCCTGTGCGCCCTTTCGAGCGTGAAGAAGGAGGAGAGACTCTCCTCTGGGGCAACCTGCGTCTTGAACCAGTTCTCCAGGTAAGCTACCATGTCCGTTCCCTCTATTTTTTCCGGCAGGCCATCCACCCTTACATTGTTGCGCCGATTTCGACTTTTGGCATCCTCGGCCTTTTTCTCTAGAGTCGCCAGCCGTTGTAACGCATCCTCCAGCTTACGCTCCACTGTCACCACCGCTGGTTTCAGGTCTTGAACAACCAGCTCAGTTTCCTTTACCCTGTCCACCAGTTTCGAGTGGTCTGCCTTCAGGAGTCCCAGCCCCGTCGCAACCTGCGTGATGTCTTGGTGCAAGGATTCCTTTGTTGCTGTGATGGCCTCCAGGATTTGATCCAGGCGTTTGTTCAACCTCCTTTCCGACGCCATGCTCTCATTATCATCTCCGTCATTTTGGGTGTCGTCCTGGTCCGCCGCATCCTCCTTCTTATTTTTGGGCTTCATTTGGAATGTTGGGGTGGACAGTGTTCCACAGGGTAATACCAGCTCGCTGAGAGTCACCGCTCTCAGTGCGTCACAGGCTGTCACGTGTGCAATATGCCACCTATTGAAGTCCGCACCCTCTTAGTCGTGCACTCCAGAAGCCCTCCGTCCCATATGGGCCGCCCCCACAGCAAGCCGCTCTGTTTACGTCTCCCCCACAGTCCACCTCCAGGTGCAAGGGATCTCCTAGTGCACGTGTGCACCCCCGCTCGTTGCGCTATGCTCGCGGGCCACCAAAAAACGTCTCTTAGACTGGTTTCTGTACAGTCGACACTCCGCACTCACTGCTCCCTTATTAGTGCCCCAATTTCACAGTGCCAAAGTGCTCGCATTCTTCATAGGCTCAGGGCGCGAGCAGATCGACAGAGAGAGGCACCTCCAGTTAATATCAAACTGCGGTGTCTTATCGGTCCCCGCAATGGCCAAGTTCAAGACGGCCTATCGGGTCAACATTCACCTCAATTCCGGGCATGTCTGTCCCCATGCCGGCAGCTGCATCCCCGCATTCCCCGCTCGTGCAGCACCGCAGGCCTGCCCCGCCCCCACCTCCGCAGCGCCAGGCGCAGGCCCGAAACCAGGCACTTACCAGGGCTTTAGAAGCTACACGCCCACCAGCCGTCCGTCGTCCTCGGCGCTCCCCTCTCGCACTCCGTATGCCTTCAGCGTCCGGGAGACGCCGGGGTCCTCCAAGCGTCCCACCAACGGCGGTCTCCTGCCTCTGCTCCGACGACCGTGTCGGCAACCCACGGGTTCTAGGCTCCGCAGCACAGCCGTTGGCCAGGCGCACCACCCTGCTGCCCAGCTTCTACGGGCGCCGTGAGCCAGCCGATAATACTCTGGCTGCAGTCTCGGGAACGCAGATCTCTTCAGGGAATGCTCCCAGCGGCCGCCATATTAGTTCAGTCTCCGTCCGGCCAGTCCGAGTCCGCTTCCACCCGCTTGCCACTCCAGTTCCGTCGATCCCAAGAGCACAGCCGCCAGCCGTTGTCCGCTCCGCGCTCTCGTCACTTGCCAGCTCCGGCCCCCTAATGACTCGGCAGCAGGCTTACCTTACCTGCGTTGGTCAGACCCGGCAGACGATATCCATTTTGCTGGTCCCACCTCCGCTCCACCGGTACTTCAAGCGGCTCCTACGGCACAGCGGAGCCCCCGACAGCCGCGACTCTGGGCTCGGAATATGCCCCTGGCATTCTGATATAAGCTCCGTTAACTTGAGATACAAACAGGATGCCTCCAGAGGATAAATATCGGGATCGGGCACGGAGCTATCGGCTCACGCCGCCGTCTCCATCGGCGCCCAAGCCACACCCCCGCCCGACTACACGTCTCATGCTATCCTTTATGGCCATGATTGGGCTCCTTGGTGCATCTGAGCATAGCAGTCATGCCAACACCCTGCCAGCCTTATCGCCCTCCACATCCCATCTGGCCATATGTTCCCTATTGACATTGGCTCCCAGGCTGTCTAGTTTCTCCCTATAGTTTAATCTGGCCTCTGCCACTGACCGATTCTAGTCGCGCTATTTCATTGTGCCGGATTGTGTGGTACCATAGATTGCCTTGATCATAAGTCCCCTTAAAACAAACTAAATGCATCCCAATCGATCCCTGGTCCTGATGCAGAACCATTGTTGTTTTGGAAATAAGAAACAATATTTTAGGTGATAGAGGTACATAGTGGTGTATCTCTGGGCGCCTCTACAGGTAACCGCCACGTCTGGATTTTGTGTCTGCTCCTACCCAGTACCAACCACAACTGCAGTGGATCGTGGTCCAACAGCGTGCACCTGAAATACTTTGCCTGGAACACCTTGGCAAGGGCATCTTGGGAACCCTCTATCCTGCCAGGATTCAATTTCCCAGCTGGAAGTCAGACCAGGCCCACGTGCTCCACATCTAACGCCTTCCCATCACCTTTGCCACCACTCCGGCGTGCTCCAGCTGCGTTTCAGCTGCCATACTGGTACAGAGCAGCCAAGTGAGGTGGGCAGTTCTACCCACCCCGCATTGCCGGTATTTCACAGGGTCGTCCACTCTGGTGGCTGTGTGTCACATTAGCGCTGTCGGTTGCGAGGTTCTGCAGTCACATGCCGCACCGAAGGGCCGGTGCAACCGCCTGCGGAAACCCAGGAGTCGGAGGGCAGCAGATTCCAATGGGCTCCTGAAGCAGCCAATCACAGGATCACCAGGTGAGCTGAAAGGGAGCCCTGTCCTCTCAGCCACACCTCCCGCTCCGCGGGCCACAAAGTGCATGTTCATGCAGTAGGTCTTGCTACAGAGAAATGGTGGCTCCATGGCAGAGCACAAAAGTGGGTAGTGACGATCGCGGGAGCCCCATTGCCAACGTGAGGCAAGGCGCTCCGGGCTCCCACCTCAACACCTCGCAGCTTTCCCGGGGCTATACCAGAAGGCTCCTACAAGGTGGTCTCAAAGCTTTGACTCCTGCTCTGCCGCACCTGCGGTCCAGCTCCTCGAAATAGGGGCTCCGGGCTGGTGTGGCCTCGCTTCTAAAGCTGCAGTGCTGGTGCCGGGGTGCCAATTGTTTACCTGGACAGTGCCCCACAATGCAGGAGGAGTTCACCAGTGCCCCTCCAACCCCGCAGTAGGGCTGAAAGACCGCCACCCTAGTCCCGAATAAGCTGCAGGAAGGTTGACGAGGACTTAGAGAGCAGACAGAGCACATCTCACTCCATTCCCAGCTAGGCCATGTCCCAGAGGGATGTATTCATGAACACCTTGTTTCCTGTTAAATTATTATTATTTTTTTAAAAGCACAGCGGTTTGCAGGTATCCTGGCAGTGAGAGTGTTAAAGTCAACTGATCCTGATGGTAAGGCACTTCTCAGTCTTCTTCAAGGAGTTCCAGTTTACCCTCTGTGTTTTTATTTGAGGCTCTTCATTAACTCGTGTTTCATTTTCCCCCATTCTCCTTTTTATTTTTAAATACTTTTTTTTGTGTTTTCTACAGGAATGGCAGCTATCAAATCACATATGTTGTCAAATGTCAAAGAAGAGGCAGAAGACTATATGATCTATCAGCAAGACTCACTGACACAGCAAAGCATCGATAATCTTATAGGCAAGTAAATGACACCTGATAGTATTTCCCAATTGTATTTCTGTTGCAATCGGGCTCTTATTAGGACTTCTTTTGCATGGCCAAGAGTGTGAGGTAGATAAACTATCTCTGAAGTTCTTGTATCCGATTTGCTTTGTTTGTATTTGATTAGTCATGCCAACCTCCTGTGCTGTCTATGTTCCCAATTACACTCGCCTTTATACCATAGTACCTATTGCTGATCATGTTGTTATATTTAAAAATATGCAAGTCCTGTGCATTAACAGCAATTGCAAAAAATAAATGCAAAGCCATAATATGTATTACATATTCATAATTTACGTTTATAATTCCAGGTTTTGTAAAGCACTCTCCCTCTGGAGTGGGAGACTGTTTAACAAAGTATAACCTGCGTGTCATGTTTGGGGTTTCATGGTTCTGATAAAATTCCAAAGCATTTTTAGGGGTCATGACTGCAACACCACCCACTCAACAGCCTTCGGGTTCTCTCACTTCGTCCTACATGTGTGGCCCCTTTTCTCAGCACTGACAGGAACCACCCCCTGATCCTCTTCTGCCTCTTTGTCCCTAAGAATTCTAATGGACCTATTACAAGTTGCCAAGAGCGGTATCTCGTTAGGGATACCAATCTAGTTAAGAACAAGTTTTGCTGTGAAGCGGCCTGTAACTATCTGGTCCTCAAACTCCAGGCCTGGAGAGAATGGATTCGGAACTGCGTCAATGTGGTGCTGCAAGCTGTCTCTGTGCATGGCCCCTGCCCGCCCACATATGTAATCACAGAGGGAGCAGAAACAGCTCCCATCCGATGAAGAAAAAGAATGTCTTCCCTTTGATTTGCTTTTGACCCCTTCCAACCGCCCATGGGCAAAAAAAAGATGAAAAATAAAAAAAGCATTTACCACCTGCTCCAAGCAGGCTCTAAATGTTGACCGATTTGAACATGTTTTCTCCAGAAGACCATACATAATTGGACCTGATATTCCAAATTGCACATCTTATTCCCCGTGTAAGGGAAAACGTGTAATCCCCATTATCTCATGGGGTGATACCAACTGATAAGTAAATTCTGGGCCGGTCTCTCTGTGTAGATATGGGGAGTTCCAAATAGGTCCCTAAGAGCAGACATGAGCCATCTCCCCAATATCTTTTCTTTTTTTAGCCTCTTTTTATTGAAAAGTACAGAAGCATCAGCAGCAGACAAATCAATACTGCAGCACACTACAGCAACCTACACTTTGAGCGTAACCCACATATACGCACCACCGGCACCTAGAGCCACCTTCGGCAACAACATAGCTGACTTCATCTTCACCAGCGACTTCAGCAATTGCATCTCACTTAAAGACTTCAACTTCAAACTTGAAGACTAAAGTGATACCAACACTACCGGACTCCTCAAGAGCCTACAAAACCTGGAACTTACACAATATGTCACTAGACCCCCATATTCCACCAGTCACTCCAGCGACCCTTTCTTCACATTTTCAAAAACATTGAAATCACCTCAACCACGTCACTCACCTGGACCGACCCCACCAACTTCAGCATCCCCGACCTAGTGAGACCCCCCCAACCACAAACTTGGGCAAGCAAAGTAGGAGCAGCATCCAGGAGTCCATCTGGGTGGACATCCTGCACCTGAATCAATCAACCCCTACCAATAACTTACACTAAAACATCAACAGTCGGACGAGTGGATCTCAAAAAGGGACAACTCCCTGGCACTCCTCAAACACAATACACAGAGAAGAATAGAAGAAACATAACAGCTGGTATACTACAAAGTCAGGATCTCCAGTAGACAGATGCCCACCATCTATCGTCCAGCTTGTTCCAGATATCATTGCAGAACATCTAACAACAATCTTAAGAATATGTTTTTAACATGTGTATTGCCAATGCTTTGAAAAAAGGCCTCAGTCTTACCACTCATAAAAAAAGTCCAACCTTGATCCTCCAGATGTTACCAATTATCGCCCTACATCAAGACTTCCCTTTCTGCTCAAATTGGCCAAAAAAGGTATGAATAAACAGCTGACAGCATTTATTAAGTCAAATAATCTTTTAGTAAAGACCCAGTTTGGGTTCCGAAGTGGTCACAGTCCAGAAACAGTTCTTATTGTGGCCACTTAGGAAATCAGATCCATACTCGATGGGGACGGTAGAGCGGCCCTTATCCTGTTGTACCTATCCACGGCCTTCAACACTGTCTATCATACTTGTTTGATTGACTGGTTGAGGAAGATGGGGATTAAGGACACAGCCTTGACCTTGTTTTGTTCTTTTCTGGCTAACAGGACACAGTCTGTTAATCTTGGCGATTTTCACATCTGAACCATATACACTGCCCTGTAGTGTAACACAGGGCTCATCGCTAAGTCCTACACTTTTCAATGTATACCTTACTCCTCTGGCTGCTCTAATTAAATCATTTGGGTTTTAGTTGGTGTCCCACGCTGACTATACCCAAACAGTGGTATCATTTTCTAAATCATACCATAACACAGATGAGACTTTTTCGAGACTGCATGTCTGCAGTTAGTGATTGGCTGGGCAGTCACTGCCTTACATTAAGCTCCTTCAGGACAGAGGTAATGTTGTTCGGGCATGACACTTACTTTTGGTCCTCATCTTGGTGGCCACAAGAGTTAGTGCCAAGACACCTCCAGGCATATGATCGCTTTACAAAATTTCAAATCATTCACTCTGGGGCTCCTTCAGCCCACCTGCCCCCATCCCATCTACAGCATTGGAGTTACCCCTGTCAGAGAAGGTCTCACCTACATCATGACACCTCCATCACTTCTGAGATGTTCCCGGATGTCTGGAAACATGCTAAAGAGACCCTCGGTAGGCCCAGCACAACATACAAATTGTCGCTTCATCTTTCATTATCTCAACACACACCAGCTTCTGGACACCATGCAGTCAGGTTCTGGCTAAACTACAGCACAGAGACTGCCCTCGTCACAGCAACGGATGATATCAGGCTGATCCTCGAAAGTGGAGACATAGTAACCCCGCAGCTTTTGATGCGGTCTCCCACTCCACTCTGATCAAAAGACTACACAAAACAGGCCGACAAGGACCCGCCGTCAACTGGATTGTTGACCTGGTGGCCAACTAACCTCAGACCCTCACCCATCCGCACCACCCACGCAAGAAATCTTTGAATCATCCTGGACTAGAAGTTCGACATGACAGTCCAAGTTAACGTAGTGACCTCCACCTGATTCCACATCCTTCGGATGCAATAAAAGATCTATAAATGGCTCCTATGCAGCAACAACAACAAAAAGGTTGATCACCAGCAGACTCTATTACGGCAACACACTCTATGCAGGAATAATAAAAAACCTCATGAACAGGTTCCAGACCATTAAAAACACAGTAGCAAGACTCATCCTCAACCTCCGTCGCCGCACCCACATCACCCCACACTTATAGAACTGCACTGGCTCCCATTCCACAGAAACAAGACCGTCCGGGCTTGGGGCCAGGAACCCTGAATGCATATATGTATGTATTTTGCACTTATAAAGCGCATTGTAACCCTACGGGCATCCTGGCGCTGAGACACAGTAAAAAAGTTAAAAACGCAGCTGGTTATACTCTGGGGAAAAAGCCAAGTCTTGACTTTCTTTCGGAACAGCAGCAGATCCTGTTTTTGCCTCAATTCCGGGGGGAGGCTATTCCATAAGCGTGCTGCTGCTACGCCGAATGCAAAAAACAACAAGTGATGGACTGAATGTGGATCAATGTCACACACTCCCCCAGTCAAAAGATCTGGGCCCAAATCCATCGTTTTTTTGCACTCCACACCACCCTGGGTCAGATAATGGCTTTATGCAAATCAGCTCTGACCCTGTTGCCCCATGGGAACAGTCCAGTCCGAACTACAACAGCCATACCTTTCCCAGACCGGAATCAAGCATCCGAGGACCGGACCGGTTTCGAGGTAACACCGAAAGCTCGTCCTCCCATTGTAGATCTCATACTCCTCGGAATGATTGCCAGATTAGCTGCTGAAGAGCGCAACCTACGTGCAGGTACATATCATCCAAACCTAGCCTGAAGCGGTTTGGGTCCAAGTCCGTGAAGCGCTCTAAAGGCAATGCACAAGGACTTGAACAATATCCTTTGTCTCACCGGGAGCCAATGCAGCTTAGCCAAGGCCTGAGATGTGGAAGACCCGCGCGTTCTCATAAGAACAAGTTTTGCTGCTGCCGCCTGGATACTCTGGAGCCGTGAGGTCAATTAACTCGGGGACTCCAGTAGCAAAGCATTACAATAATCCAGGCGGCTAAGAACAACACTCCTAACCACTAAGCCTCTGACCTGGGGCGGCAATAGTGGTAATACCTTACGGAGTCCTCTGAGCATGTAACCGTGTCTAACTACTTTATTTACATGCGATTCCAGGTTAAGCTTCTCATTGAAGCTAACCCCCAGATTGCGTACCATGCTCACAGGAACCGGAGGTGTGTCTGTAGGAATGGGCCAGAAGTCAGATGGCAAGACTGTTGGCACTCTGCCCACACTATTGAACTGCAAAGCGTTCTTTCTCAACCAAGACGCCATTTCACGCATGCACCTATGGAATGTTCCTTGGCAGTCTACATGGTCACCAGCCAAGGACACAATCAATTGAGTGTTGTCAGCGTAATTAAACACACTTATATTATTGGCTTTAATAACATCCAGCAATGGCCGCATATAAACATTGAATAAAATGGGACCGAATGAGGACCCCTGAGGGACCCCATGCTTATTGGCAAAAAAATCTTATCGAAAATGGGGCAAAGCGACGGCCTGCCGTCTACCTGCCAGATAAGACTGAAACCATCGCAGATCCACGTTTGTCACCCCCACTTCTTCCAGTCTTGCCAGTAAGACAGCATGGTTCACTGTGTCGAATGCGGCGGACCGGTCCAACAAGATCAATGTCGCAGATTGCCCCCTGTCCGCACGCATTCGAAGATTGTCCAGCAGAGTAACCAACGCTGTCTGTCCCATGACCTGGCCGGAAGCCAAATTGATCTTCCCCCAGCTTATTATTACCTTCCAAAAAGCCAGAGAGAGCTCGGCTGACCATGCGCTCCACTATCTTTACAGGAAACGGTAAGAGTGAAATGTGTCTATAATTCCCGAGGCAGCCGGGGTCCAATCAGGGTTTCTTAAGCAGGGGGTTACTATTGCCTCCTTCCAACACGATGGAACCACCCCACTGCTGAGTGATTGATTACACAGCTGGTGAAGCAATGGAAAGATCTCAGAGCCCAGCTCTTTCCAATTTTTGGGGGGGATGGGAACCAGTGGAGAGCCAGACAAGACCCCCATTGCCACCCTGACAAACTCATCCTCCGTAGGCAGATCCCAGCAGTCAAGGGTAATCCCTTGCCTCCCTGGCTCCAGCCCAACATTCGCAACACCCACTAAGTTAGCTAGTCCTGTTTCCCCCCTTTCCCAGGTGCCTAGTGGTGTGTCTGGTTTCAGACCCTCAATGATCCTGTTGGTTTTATCCTGAAAAAAAGCTGCCAGGCCATTACAAAGCTCTTGTGACGGAGTAATCTTATTACTCGTACAATCAGGATTGGCCATATCTCTCAGTATATTAAAAACACATTTGGCACTGTTTGGAGATTTTAGAATAAGATCTGCAAAGTATGCTGCCTTGGTGTTTACTATCTCTTTTTAATATATTGCTAAGCATTCCTTCCAAATGGCTTTGTCATCATTAGCATAATGCAATCTCCACTGTCTTTCAGCCCGTTTGCAGTGTAACTTATAGGATCTCAATTCCTACAGTACCACGAGGCAGAGGGTTTCCCCCGTTTCCTGATCTTCTTCAGGGGAGTGAGCTGATTGATTATGCTGGTTAGTCGCCCACAGAGAGCTATATAATTCTCACCCACCACCTTCCCCGGGTCGAAAAGAGACTCTATGTGGAATAGCAGGGCCAATTTAGCTTTCCTCACTAGGGCCTTCCAGTCCCTACCCAGAACACCCCTTTTCTCTATAGGGGTGGACCTGGTCCTTCTACCATGATTCACTCGAAATTGAACCCGGTGATCGGACCATCCAACTGGTAAAATATTACCCATTATGACCAAGTTATCCTCCGAGAATACCAGATCCAAAACACGTCCTGCTATGTAGGTTGCTTCTTGGACCCGTTGTACCAAATTCAAGTTGGCAGAGGACTGAATAAAATTATTAGATAGTATCCATCTTCCCATTAGGCCAAAGATTAAAATCTCCTAATAGCAGCAGTCTACGATGGGTAAGAGTCAGATTACTTATCACGTCCACTAGCTGCTGCTGGTGTTGAGCATTCACCGCCCCCGGGGGTCTATAACAAACCATGCCCGTCAGGATACACCCAGTCCTGTCAACAAAAAAACAATAATTTCCACATGTGCAACCTCATCCATGTCCAGAGGAGCGAAATCCCAGGAGTCTTTAAATATGATCCCGGTACCACCCCCTCTGCCACTGGGTGTCGGTTTATGGAATGCTTTATACCCTGCAGGGCATGCTAACCCCAGCTCGAGATCCAGCCCTGCATCAGTCCATGTCTCAGTCATAAACAGGACGTCCAACTTATGCATTTCGATCAGGAGTTGGATTTCTGTGGAGTGTTTAGGGAGTGACCTCACATTAAGAAGGCCACAAATCAATTTACCCATTTGTGACAAATCAAGATCACTCCCCTCTAAGTGGTCCAAAGCAAATGCTCTGCATTTGCTGCTAGACCGCCGGATCTATTCCAGTGACACCTTGAGGAAATTGGGCCAACTAGGGGGCACAGCATGCTGTCCCAGATTTCTGCCTTATGTTAAACCTGCGGCCATAGCGAAATACTGTATTGACTGCCACTGTTCACTCCCCCACATCCTGGCGCTTCCCTGTAAATGTCCCTTTAGTGTCAAAATGGGATCAGGGAAGCCGATGGTTGAGCCGGAGTTCAAATGTCTTCTTTTAAATGCCAGATCATTGGTTAAACTCAGCTTGGAATGCTGCCTGCTCATCGAGGAACACAACATCAAGATGGCTTTCATTATGGAGGCCTGGACGGATAGTGCCACTGGGCCTGATATTGTTAAAGCCTCTCCCCCAGACTTCCTTTGTCACACGCTGGACAGACCTTTAAGGAAAGGAGGGGGCCTGGCTGTTATCTATCAAAAGAGCCTAGTGCCCTCATTCGAGGCTGCCTCCAAAACAGCCTGTGAGGCATTGTCAGTCAGCGTGCGGTATGCGCCGCAAGATATGTTTAAATTTATGCTCATTTACCGACCCCCAGGCCCTAGAGGTGGTTTCCTGGAATCCTTCGGCTCACTGCTGGAGGAGGGGCTTTGTGCCAAAGCTCTTACTATTCTTGGGGATTTTAACTTCCACCTTGAGGACTCCACCGACCCAGATACCTCAAGACTGATGCAAATTATGGTGGGAGTGGACCTCATGCAGCGGGTAGAAGGCCTGACTCATGACACTGGTCATACCCTAGACGGAATCTTTACAAATTCCTCCAGCCGTTCCGTTTTGGATATACTGCCACTTCCCTGGACAGATCACGCTGCCATCATTTTCGCTCACGCTCTGTCACTCATCAAAGTATCCAACTCTAAGCCCAGGAAAAAGATAGCTACACGGGCCTGGAAGAATATTAACAGTGCCAATTTTGATAAAGCCCTGATAGACTCGGTACCAAATCTTCCCGCTAACCTAGAGGAAGCCACAGCGGCCTATGAGGATTGGATCAATGCCGCTTGTCACAGACTGGCCCCTGTCAAACGGTGTTCCCCCAGACATGGCCTTCCCTCCGACCCCTGGTTTACTCAGCACCTACAGGAGCATAAATCAGATTGTAAGAGGCTGGAGCGGCTCGGGAGAAAGGGGTACAGTTTGACCAACAAGGAAGTTTATAAAGCTAGTCTTAAAACTTATAAAAAATCACTTTAGGAAGCAAAAAAGGCCGATTTCTCCGAACAGATCACCGGAGCTAAATCCTCTGCGAAGGAACACTGTAGAACAGTGACCAACCTGATGAACCCCCCAAACCTATTACTCATAGCAGTCCAGAATTCTGTGATACCCTAGGCTCTTTTTTTCTGAACAAAGTTGAGGTCATTTTCTCCTCCATCAACAATCGACAGGGTGAGGCCAGTGATCTGGCAACCGGGTCAATGGTAACCACCAGCTCTCCCACGTTTAATAATTTCACCCCATTGGTGAAGGAGGAGGTTACCAATCTGCTTATGGGGTGCAGAACTGTTTCCTCTAAGGAGCCTTGTCCGGCTGCGGTAATTAAAATCTCCTTGAATGTCATTTCTAACACCCTAACTCCTTACTTAACCTCATAATGGGGCAGGTCACTACCCTATAGCTTGGAAAACTACCTCAATTCTGCCACTTAGTAAACAACCTAATCTAGATCCCAGTGATCCTGACGGCTATAGACCCAGCTCCCGTCTCCCCTTATCTGCTAAAATTATGGAGAAGGCCATGAACATACAATTAAGTTTGTTCTTGGAGAAAAAGAACACGTTGGACCCTTCTCAGTATGGCTTCCTCGCGGGACATAGTACGGAGTCAGCGTTGATCAAAGCCACAGGGGAGGTTTGTGAGGTGGTGGACCAGGGAGGCTCAGCCATTTTGATCATGCTGGATCTGTGGGCAGCCTTCGATACGGTCCATCACGATGTAATGATGGGTCGTTTATCGAAGGCTGGGTCCAGGTTGTGGCCTGGAATCTACTGAAATCTTTCCTGGCCGACAGAGTACAAACAGTAGATCTAGGAAGGGACAGATCTAAACCGTTCTCCCTCCCCTGTGGAGTCCCACAGGGGTCCTCCCTTAGCCCAACGCTTTTCAATATATATGTGTAACCACTGGCTGACCTCGTAAGATCTTTTGGGCTATTTTTAACCTCCTACGCAGACGATACTCAAATCGTGCTATCCCTGCTGAGAGGCAAAGAAGCGGAAAAGACCCCCAGCTTCCATGACTGCATGGTAGCAATAACTGGCTGGATGTCTGCCAACTGCCTGAAGTTGAACGAAGGCAAAACAGAGTTGATTTTTTGGGGAATAATCCCAACCTCTGGTCTCCAGCTTGGTGGCCTAGTGAGAGGGCCCTGTGCGTAAAGTTAATTTGGGGATGATCGTGGATAACACCCTCATCAGCGGAGTGGTGTCAACAAGTTTTTTTATCCTGAGAACTCAGCGGAAAATAAAACCCTTCCTCACGGAAGAAAGTGTCAGAACAGTTGTCTCATTCCTCATTCTGTCCCGTCTGGATTACTGTAACAGCCTGTATCTGCCCATTAATAATAAACATCTTAACAGGCACTGGGGGTAATGTGAGTCTCGGTCGGCAGGTGATGGCAGTCTAAAAGCCACGTTTTGAGCTGCTTCCTGAAGTCCTTCAAGTCTATGGTGGTATGCAGGTGGAGGTCGGTTGTTCCAGGACTTGGCGGTGAGGTAGGAAAAAGAGCGGGCTCCCCAGCGGCTACGACGAGTGTGGGGATGTGGGCCAGGGCCAGGCTGGAGGATCAGAGCTCTCTGGTCAGTTGGTGGAATGTCAGCCGGGTGTTGATGTAGGCGCGTCCTACATCTTATATAGTTAGCAAAACAAATTGATCAGTAGCTTTCCCCATAGCACCGATGTTGCATATCATGATGATTGGTTCTACAACAACTTTTGTTCTCCAAGCGGCCAGCCCAGTCCCAATTTGTCATTAGTTCTTCAGGAAAGCTTTCTTGTATAGCCAAGGATGTTATTCCTGTTAGTCAATATGTGTAATGGGCTATGACAAAAGTATCCATGATACAAAGATCTATAAGAAAGAATGTTCATTCCAGTTACTTTTGTCTTATTGTGAATTGTAGTTTGTACCCTTTTATATAACAGACATTTTTATATATTTTGACTCTTTGAAGTATACACTGTGTAGTATTGTTTTCCTTACTGAGTGTATCTCAATTTTGGGTGTGATCGTCGTTTAAGCAAATAATTTATTTTTGACATTTGTTTGTACTAAGCCACCAATTCGGGGCTTAAAGATAATTCATTTTGTATATTTGCACTATTACCTAATCGTTTAGATTAACCAAGCCTCCAAGGGTCTATTGGGTTGCCCATTTTTGTTCTGCATTAACAGCAATGGCGCAATTACATTATCCGTGCTAATACTTCACAATTGATTGTTCTCTAGACTACGCTCCCCGCAAAACCCACGCACATCTGGAATCGCTGGACTCCATACATTCAGGGCCTCATTTACTTGGATAGCTTGCCAGGATTTATGCTTTTCCATTGAGAAAAACAATAAAATGTTATGCATATTTTTTTTACTGAAAATAGCTCCACATTTATCATACGTCTTCCTGATGCACTGATATTGTTTTTCTCCAATACATAGCCTGAAATGTGCCCATATAGTTTGTATGGGGCCCAAAGAGAGATGTGTTGAACAACCTGTTGCCTATTTTATTAAAAAAAAGCTCCAGCAAAGAGGTTCGCATGCATCCTGGCAGTGAGAGGGTTAACGTTTACTGACCCTGACGGTGAGTTACTTGTCAGTCTTCTACAAGGAGTGTCTGCCTCCCCTCTTTGTCTTCTATTTTATTTGACTCTCTTTCAAACACTGCAGTTTCATTTTTCCCCATTCTCTATTAAAAAAATATATATATTTGTGTTTTCTGCAGGAATGACAGATATCAGATCTTTTATTTTATCAGATGTCAAAGACGAGGCAGAAGAGTGTTTGATCAATCATCATGACTCTCAGGCACCGCTGAGCATCGATCATCTTTTAGGCAAGTAAATGGCGCCCTATAGTATTTCCCAATGGTATTTCAATTGCAATCGGACACTTATTGGGGCTTATTTTTGCGTGGTGTAGAGTTTGTGGTTGATAAACTATCTCTGAAGTTCTTTGCCCTCTTATTGCAATGGTTGTATTGGATTAGTCTTGACCCCCCCCGGTAATGTCCATGTCCCCAATCTCCCCTCACCTTTGTGCCACTGCACCTATTTCTGCCCATGTTCTTTTATTTGAAAATATGTAAGTCCTGTACATTAAAAAGAAATGCAACACCATCATAAGCATTATGCATTTAATATTTACATTTCTAATTACAGATTTTGTGAAGCATTTTGCCCCTGTGTTGGGAGACTGTTACACAAAGTATTACCTCTGTGTCATAATTGAGTTTTCACAGATCTGATAAAATTTATAATATCTGATAACATTTAGGGATCACGACTACAACACCACCCTCTCGCCCCCCTCTGGTCTCCATCACTTCTTCCTGCATGTGCCCCCCTTTGACTCTCAGCACTGAAAGGAGCACCTCTGATCCTCGTCTGCCTTCTTGTTCCTAACACCACTTAGAGACCTTTTGCTAGTTGCTCGGAGCAGTATCCCGATGGGGATACTGCTCTGGGTAACTACAAGTTTTGGTGTTTCTCCAAGACCTTAATTACCATTGGACCTGATCATTACAGGCCCAGAGACACTGAACCAAGAACAATCACTGGAGATACGCTGCTGTAGGCAGCTGCTGTGCACTGCCCCTCCTAGCCCTCCTATGTAAGCATGGGGGTAGCAGAAGAAGCTCTCCCCAGGTGAAGAAAAAGAATGCCTTACCCCTCCACCCGTCCACTGGAAAGTGAAATAGGCCTCGGAGCATCTACATCTGCTCCAAGTAGGCTGTTAATGTTCAGATTTGAGACTGTTATCTTCAGAAGGGGGATACTATGCAGAATTTGGCCCAGTTTCCAAGTTGCACATGTTTCCTTTTCCAAGGAAAACAACTTGTAATCCATGTTATCTCATAGGGAGAAACTGTCTAGTATCGTAATTTCCATCCCAATGTCTCCCCGTGGAGATAAGGGAAACTCTTAAAAGGCCCTTAAGAGCAGAAAAGAGCCATCATTATGTCTCTCTTTCGCTAGACCTGTCAAAACAGCAGCACACTTGCCTGGTAGTATTAAGTTATCATCAGCGAAACCGATTCATCCACACATTTTCCCCAAAGCAACGCATGGTTATCGGCCCTACAATAACTTTTGATCTCCATGAGGTCAATCCAGGACCCTGTAGGTCTTCCATGGTGTCTATATCTTATCCCACTTTTTTTGGGCAGCCTCGTCTTGATATATCTGTTTACTCCAGTATTGGAACTTTCATAGATTCACATGCTTGAATCATTCCCCGTCATCGAGATGGGAGCCCCCAATATATAAAAAAGCAATGCTTAGATAAATACAAAACAGAAAGAAGGCCTAGGCCCATTTCCATTTTGTAGCCCTTAACAGTCATTATGTAAAAGAGGCTAAACTTTTCCCTGAACCAATCTGGACCTCTCACCCTCTCGAACACTCCTGAGAGAACCTTAGCCCCTCAGATTTTCTACCGCACGTTGTGCTAGAGAGTCTCTTTTGCGCTCTGCTCAAACTTTCTCTTGCTACTTCAGATTTGGAGATTTTTCCTGTGAATTTCATCTGCTGATCTCATCTTCATTGCTGACTAATAATTAATTCTACCTGAGAATGTCTGGAAAAGAGGAAAAGGGTTTGTTTAGAGCCTGTGTCACTTGTTCCAAGAAGAGGATCTACACCGATGACCCTCATTCCGACTTCATTTATTGTCTTTACCCGGACCATCAAGCTGAAGACAGTAAGGTATGTTGTACCTGTTCGAGTAAAACCCTAAGGTATGGCTTCAAAAGCTTAAGGCCAGAAAGGAGGTTATCTCCAGTGATAGCGATGAGGCATCCTCTTCTTCATAGAGGAAGAAATCATCTCATACTCATTCCTCAGAGGAGCGTCCTGAGAAGGCCCTCAACAAAGGTCACTCATAGGTCTTCTGGGCGCAGTCCCTCAAAATCTCCTCAAGATAGAGAAAAGGAGAGTAAGGGACATGCTTCGGGGGATAAGGCTGCAAATAAGACTGGTTCTAAGCCGTCTAAATCACCCGCTCAGGTCAAAAAATCCTTCAAGAAGCCTTCCTCAATGCCTCCTGAGGTAAAATCAACAAAATCTGTTTCGTCGACGGGATCATCGACGAAGAAAACTTCACGATCTGTGACTGATGACTCTCCGTTGACGATGTCAGTATCAATGCCGGTTTTCGACGCTGGTATCGCCGATGATGACGACTGCTCCGTTGACTGGATCGTCGACGAAAACAACGATGTCGGTGACTACGTCGTCGACGTTGGATAAGGCACTACTGTTGGTGTCGATGACGACGGTGACGTCAGCGATCTCGTTGACTGGCTCGTCGTCGAGGGGAAAAACACAGGAGAAGTTGGAAGTGGCCAGGAATAGGAGAATTACACCAGAATTCACCTCCCCGAGCAAGACTACACCTCTTGTATCATCATACCTGCTGGAGGAGCAGGATTCAGAGGAGGAGGATCAAGGCCCTTTAGGCTATGCGAGTAGCCATTCACAATTACATGTAAAATGTCAGGGCGATGGCTTTGAGGAGGAATACGGGGAGTATCAATACCCTCCCCAACAACAATACCGTCGGGGTTACCAGGAAGAGATGGTTGGCATGCCGTCTTTTTTTTTTTTTTTTTTTTTTTTAACTTTATTGAGAGATCATACCAGTAAATTACAAATTCATAAATACATACATAGATACATACATAGATACATAGAAATATACCATCAATAAAAAGAATAATAGACAAGTTAAATAACTACAATACCAATGAGTCATTGATTTTACACTCTAGCTGTCCTCCAGGCAGCTACTGGGGCCCAAAGTCGCATACCCATTTCCCTTGTCTTGGCTCCCTTTAATTCATATAGTGCTTCCTCGATGTTATGGATACCCAACATTCTACACATCCACATTTGAAACGTAGGTGCTTCTATATCCTTCCAAGCTGCACTAATTAAGATCCTAAGGATTGCTACAGAGATGAAAACTAAAGCTTCGGCCTCAATGCGCATATTTAGTTTCACATCACATCCAATTATTATCAGGGTTGGGGATAGATTAATTTTGACATCTAGCAGCCCCTCTAGAAACCGCTCTATTTCAGTTTTAATGCTTTTTAGTTTTTCGCAGCCATAGAACATATGTATGATGTCAGCTGGACCATTTCCACATCTGGGACAATTGCTATCTGCCGCTTTCCCCCAAGAGAATAATTTTTCCGGCGTATAGTATAGATTGAATAAAGTTTTATAGTGTTGGGCCCTAAGATTCGAGGAGCGCAGAAACCTTTTATCCATAGCTAGAGCCTTATCAAGATCAACTTCTGGATCCCCCAATTTTTTGGACCAGGCAGCTTCCATTTTACCCATATCGTCCATTGATGCTTCAATAAATATTTTATATATCTCCCTAATTCTATGACCCCCCGACTTCAGATACTCGAATAATTCATATCTCCTTGACAAAGTGATACGTGGCCTAATTGATTTAATTCTGTTGACAATCTGCAAGTATTTAAACTCTTGATAACCTTGTAATGAATAGTGTTGCCTAAGTTCTTCAAGTGTTCTACATTGATCTCTAATCATTATTTGCCCCAGCTCCACAATACCCTGACTCTCCCAGTGTCGCCACGCTCCATCCCTGCTAAGGTTTGGAACAAGTGTTGAGTTCCAGGATGGTGTACTATGATGAAAAGTGGGTATATCTAGGATTTGTTTAACAGTTTTCCACATATACCATACATCTTCAAGCGTCTTATACCCAAATTTCTTGTAATAACTCCTCTGGGTTCTCCTTAATAAGAGCCCTACTGCTTCACTTCCCACCAGTAGCTGAAAAATTGATGCCGTCTTCTTTATTGATGGACCTGCAGTTTATATTGGCGGACTACAGAAAGAGGTTCCCACCAACTCCAGAATCTCAAGAGGTACCGTTAGCTGCTCCGCACCCATGCCCCATTCCGAGTACTCCAGTTAGAAATAGGGAGTTACTGCCAGAGCCCTTGCCAAGATCACCTCAACCAATGCCTCAACAGGATCCAGTCACCATTGATGATGACCAAGAGGAGGGAGAGATAACGGACCCCAACAAGGAACGGGAATACTACCTTATTCCTTCGTCTTCTTCACTCCCTCCAGTGCGATTGATACACCTCCGGAGGACATCGACGGATTCCATAATTTGATGGAAAGAGCAGCAAAAAGATTTGAACTTCCAATGTCAACTACCCAAACTGAGTTTCTTATATGATTTCAAGGAGCCACACCGGAAATCAGTTAGAGCTATCCCGATCATTAGCCATGTTTGGGAGGAAGGCCTTAAGGTCATGAGGACACCAGCGACGATCACAGCGGTACTCGCCAGACTGGAGAAGAAGTATAAAGCTCCAGGGGACGATCCAACTTGTTTAGTGGGCCATCCCAAACCGGACTCTCTCATTTCCCAGGCTGCTCATCAGAAATCCAAAAATCCATCAGCTCCTATTACAATGCCTCCTGACAGAGAGGGTAGATGCTTGGATAATGCAGGAAAAAGGTTTTCTTCCTGGTCAGCTCTTCTGGTCAAAACTGCGAATGCCCTTGCCATTCTGGGCAGATATGATAGGCAGATGTGGTGTGACCTGACGCCTTACATAGACCTGATTCCAGAGGATAGTAGGCAGGAGATCAGAAAGATCCTTCATGAGGGAGAAAGGGCTTCGGCTGAAGTCATTGATTGTGCGATGGACATCACGACCACGGCGTTCAGATCGCTTGGAGGGGCGTCAGTGTTGCGCCATCAAGGATGGCTGAGAGCAACAGCTTTTAGACCGCAGGTCCAGAATAAGATCTTGGATCTTCCCTTCGATGGGGAAGCCTTATTTGGGAACCATGTTGACGATGTTGTGCTACAGAGTATCAAAAAAGATACAGATACCGCGAAGGCCCTGGGGACACTGCACTACCAGAAGGTGCCCTTTCGAGGAGCTGGAGGAAGAGGCCAAACTTCATATAGAGGGGATACCAACAGAAAAGATACCCCTCCTACTCTACATCTTCCCAGCCATACTGACAACAGTATGTCAATGACAGGCAGGGGGCTTTTCAAAATCCGCCCCTAGAGGAAGAGGAGGTCTTCAAGGAAAGGACAAATCGCGAAGACAATGACAACCTTCATGCTCCGCCTACATTTATCCCTCCCCCTCCAGAAGTTCCACTGGGTGGAAGAATTTCCTATCATCTTCATCATTGGCAAAATATAACTACGGACTGATGGTTCCTCAATCTAATACAATTTGGACATACTTTAGAGTTCCTTCAAATTCCCCTTTGTACTCCTCCAACATGTCAAGAGGTCCAACATCTGCATCCCATGCACTTGGAGATTCCGGCAATGCTCTGAAAGGGAGCAATAGAACCAGCGGCAATCTCCCAGAGAGGAAGGGGATTTTATTCCTGTTTTTTCATAGTCAGAATTTTTTTTCATCAATGGCCTCCTATTCTGGATCTGAGAACTCTAAATACTTATCTCAAAAAGCAGTCCTTCCGGATGGTTTCCCTCCAAGACATTCTGCTGCTCTTAAACCCAGGGGATCATATGACCACCTTAGACTTGCAGGATGTGCATTTCCACATCCCAATTCATCCTTCCCACAGGCACTATCTGGTTTGCTGTAGCCTAAGACCATTACCAGTTCAAGGTACAGCCATTCGGCCTCAAATCGCCCCCAAGAATTTTCACAAAATGTCTGGCTCCAGAGGCGGCTGGTCTAAGGAAACAAAGACACCAGGTGTTCCCGTACCTGGACGACTGGTAAATCAAAGCGCCTTCACGAGCATCGGCTCAGTTGTCAACAGTGGCATGTGTAGAATTGTTTGCCGAGCTGGGCCTGACTCTGAACACGGAAAAGCCATCCCTCCATCCTGCGATGAACTTCACGTTCTTGGGAGCGATTCTGGACACCACAGTAAACAAGGCATTTCCTTCCATGGATAGACAACAAAGACTAATCTCTCTATCCAAGACATTTGCAAAAAGAGAGTGTCTTTCAGTACGCCGTTACAAGTCGCTACTAGGAACAATGTCCTGTTGCATCCCTCTCGTTCCTTTCTGTCGATTGAGAATGCGTCTGTTGCAGGAACAACTGGATCGACACTGGGGTCATGCAGTGGGATCCTTCGACATTGTAAAAATCACACCGGCAATGGTTCAAGCAGTAGAGTGGTGGACCCAACAACGAAATATCTCAGTCAGCCTTTCTTTCCTTACCGAACCAGCTATGCTGGTTATTACCACTGATGCATCCCTAGAAGGTTGGGGGGCTTTACTTCAGGGCCTCCAGGTCAGTGGTCGTTGGAAGCTACAGGAACAGCAACTTTACATCAATCTACTAGAACTCATGGCAGTGGGATTAGCATTGCTGGCTTTCCTGCAGAGACTAGGATCGGCTGTACCAATCAGGACAGACAACACAACAGCAATGCACTATCTCAACAAATAGGGCGGTACAAGATTGCTCTCCCTGTCTCAGGAAGCCCAGAATATATGGGAATGGGCAGTTCGAAATGGAATATCTCTCAAAGCGGAACATTTTCTGGGAGATCAGAATGTCAAGGCGGACACTCTGAGCAGGCTCAAATCAACCTACCACGAGTGGGAGATCAATCAGGAAATACTATAAGACGTCTTCAGAAGGTGGGGAAAACCAACAGTGGATCTCTTCGCGACAGCCTGCAACAAAAAATGCTGGTTCATCGCAAGCTGGCTTCACCAACGGGGGTCTTGGGGGAATGCGTTTTTGATGGCATGGTCGGGCGTCTTTGCCTACGCCTTTGCTCCGATTCCCCTCCTGCCACGCATTCTGACGAAGATCTAGAGAGAACCGTGCAGAATGATCCTGATAGCCCCAATGGTGGCCCAGACAACACTGGTTCACAGAGCTTCTTCTGCTGTCGGAGGCTCATCAATTCACCTTCAGCCAATACCTACACTTATGACGATGTCACAGGGACAAGTACTTCATCCAGATCCGAAATCACTATGTCTAGCACTCTGAATTTCGACATTTTAAATATTTCATCTGAATGCAAAGATATCTTGTCAAATGCTAGGGCTGAAATTACAAACAAAACATACAGGATGAAATGTAGAAGGTTCTGTATATGGTGCCAGGAGTTTAATATTCATCCTTCGGCAGCTCATGAGATCATCCCATATATTCTGCTCTTAGCAAAATCTGGTTTAGTGCATGCATCGATAAGAGTGCATCTGGTCTCTATATCGCGTTACAGAAGAACTTCATCGTTGTGGTCTGAGAGACTCATCAAACAATTCATGAAGGGATTATTTCATACTTTTCCTCCTCCACCACCTCTCTGGCAGCTAAATACTGTATTATCTCAACTAATGAAGCTGCCCTTCGAACCCATTTACAGAGCGGATCTCAATTTCTTATCGTGGAAAGTAGCTCTACTACTAGCACTCATTTCGGCCAGAAGAGTTGGGGAGATACAAGCTCTCACCATACAGGAACCTTTCTTGCAGTTTAAAGATGACCGGATAGTCCTCAGAACTAATCCGAAAATTATACCCAAGGTGCCATCAGACTTTCATTTGAATGAGCCTCTAATTCTTAAGTTTTTTTCCTGAACCAACTACTGCGGCGGAAAGAGCTCTGCACTTGCTGGATGTCCAGCGCTGTCTCAAATTCTATTTGCAAAGAACGAAACCTTTCCACAAGTCATCGCAACTCTTTATGTCTTTTAGTGCACCCAGGAAGGGTTGTCTTCTATCCATAAGGGGACTTGCCTGTTGGATTTCCAGTGCAATTCAATATTGTCATCAGGCGTCTGGGAAGCCATTGAATGCACAAGTTTGTGCTCATTCTACGAGAGCAGTGTCTACTTCCACTGCTTTGTTTGCTGGGGTACCTGTCTAGGATATCTGCAGGGCAGCCACCTGGAAGAGTACCCGCACCTTCACCAGACATTACTGCCTGGATGCAGCCGCGGATAAGGATGTGGCAGTGGGACAAGCGGTGCTGAGAAACCTTTTCCCGTGACGGTTAGCCCTCTTTACCATCCCTCCTTCCTTTATTCATTGCATGTTCACATTTTAATGTAACTGTCTGTTTCTTGTCATATTTTAAAATTAATAGATGTTGTTGTTACCAAAGAATATGTCTAGGCTATGCAATACCTGCGAGTTTTAAGACAAAACATATACGTGGTGCAGTTTAAAGTCGCATTCTGGCTTATGTCCGTTTCAGGCACAATAAAATGTGCTACTTACTGCTAGCTACTCTGATTCAAGCATGTGAATCTATCAAAGTTCCAATACTGGAGTAAGAAAACAAGTTACTTACCTAGAGTGAAATGGATTAAATCAAGTGGTGAATGAAAATAAAAAATAACTATCTTCACTCAAATCAACCTGTATCGCTGTGTGAAAATAAGGAATCGCCCAACTGACCATAACGGGTCTTTTGGAAGGGAGGAACATATGCTCACACCCCCACTTTTACCTGTTAATATGAGGCTGGAAAGGTCCAGAGCCTTGAGCCAAGTTCCTCCAACATCCTAAGGGAATAATATCCTGAAGGAATATCTCTGGACCATTTGCTTTTTCCTTTAATTGCAAGGTACTTACCTGTAACTGTTGTTCTCCAGTATTGGTAACTTTCATAGATTCACAAGAATCTTTTAGTACGATTGTAATTTTCATCTAGTATGACCAATTTAGTGGAGGGCAGCCCCTAAAAGGAGGTAAGGTCAGCAAGGAGAATTTCCATACCTCTCCAAAACTCCCTCTGCCCAGGGCATTCCCATAGTTTAGGAAGGAAGTTTTCTCTCTTTATAGATCCTGCCCTACTTGTCTTAAGTAAGAGAGCTCTGGCGAGGCATGCTCTATGTTGAACCAATTGAAAGCCAGAGCGTACAGCTACCTTTCGTGGGGATATTAGTGTCTTCTCTCATTCCCCCTCCAAATCTTCCTCCCTCTTTTCTTTCAAGGACTCTAAAGGGTCTAGTGGATTGTTGATTATCTTTTTACATATTAGGGATAGTGCACTGTGTGTAAGGGGTTCTATTAGCACCATTTCCTCTATTAGATTAGCATCTTCATCTATCCATCCCGTGGATTTGTGCTGCCAGGTCATGTGTTAATTGTAGATATTTATAGATTTCAGGTTTTGATAAATCATAGTCTTTCTGAAAGACCTTCCATGGTATAAGCCCATCACTTCTTACTAATTCCTATTGTTTCCTATCCTATCTTCCCGACTTCTTGACTGATTAGAAGAAAAGTCATGACATTTCTGTTCACTTTCCTTGTCCTGTCAAACCCAGTAAAGAACTGTTTGCAATTTAGAGACCGATTTCTCATTCATGGAAAATGGTACTCACACTCTCCATACATGGTGAATCTTGCCAATGAGTACAGGAGGGCCAGTCATGCAATATGACATCTCCACCCGCCTCTTTCCCCAGGTTCCCTATTATGCATTCCATGGAATGCATCTCGCAATGTGATGGTCCTACTGATGGACAGCTTTACGGCTGACCTTGCAGTCAGACAAGAACATTGCAATTTCTCCTTCCTCAAGGTAACTAAAAATACAACAATTATTTTTTAAACTATAAATAAGCAGCATCTCTCCCTATTGACTACATGTACACAATGTATTGCTTGTATACAAAACACCCATTACCTTTAAATGACTATGATAATTAACAGCTATAACCAGTAACATCAGAAGGTAATGTATAGACAGGGCATGTGTTGATGGTGACCTTCATTCAATTTCACATCTTCCTGATTGTTTTCTCAAAACCACAGCCACTATTCCTAACCTTCCCTTCTTCCAATGACTTCTTGTCTGCACAATCTCCACCAGGAACTTGCACCACCTTCTCCTCATTCCAGACAGAGCACTCCACTACACATTTCCCACTAAATACCCGCATAGGCTTAACGAGCATTGGCATAGCCAATAGGTCTTGCCTTTTAGACCGTATAAGTATTTTGCCATGCAGCACACGTATATAATTAATATATTGTAATTGTATTGTAATTGCATTTATATAGCTCTTACTACCCCTGATGAGGCGTCGAAGCGCTTTTTCGGCGAGCAGCACACTATTCCGGGACCCAGAGAGGACTAGTGTTGAATTAGTATAGTGAAAGATGCAAGTACATTTTAAGTGGTGTATAGGTTAGTCAGTTATTTGGATTTGGAATGATAGCAGAAGGATAGAGGAGGAAAAAAGGTTTGTATTTATATAGCGCTTGTTACCCCTGATGGGGTGTTGAAGCACGCTACTCCGGAAGCCCATAAAGGATTAGTGGTGAATTAGTATGGTGAAATATGAAAGTAATTTCAGTGGTGGATATTAGTCAGTTATTTGGAGTGAGAAGGATAGCGGAGGAATAAAAGGGGAAGAAAGGTTTGTATTCATATAGCACTAGTTACCCCTGATGGATGTTGAAGCGCTTTTCTGGCGAGTAGCACGCCACTCCGGAACCCATAAAGGATTTGTGTTGAAAATTAGTATAGTAAAATATGAAGTAATTTGAGTAGTGGATATGTTATTCAGTTATTTGGGTAGAGAAGGGTAGGTGGCAGGATAGGGAAAGGAAAGAGGTTTGTGTTTATATAGCGCTTGCTACCCCTGATGGGGTTTTGAAGCGCAAGTAGCACGCTACTCTGGAACCCATCAGGATTAGTGTTGAATTAGTATGATGAAACATGAAAGTAATTTTAGTGGTGGATATGTTAGTCAGTTATTTGGATTGAGAAGGGTTGGGGAGGGGTAGAAAAGAGGGAAGCGGTTAGAAAAGTTTGTTTTTGGGGATCGGTATAGTAAAAGAGGGGTCAGATGATGCAAGGAGGGTTAGTGTAGGAGAGAGTCTAGAATGGGTTATTTTGGGGATCATAGTAGTGGTATGGGGTTTGGGATAAATGAGTGCATGCAGAGGATATATTGATAGATGTATAGGCTAGAAGATATATTGAGCGAAGTATAGGCTGAGAAATAGGGAAGTGCATTGGAAATGCTAAATTAGAAGAAAGTGATAAATATATTGATCCATGAGTACATTGAAAGTATATAGATACTCGAACAGGCTGGCACATTAATCTGTGCATAGTGTTGTGCGTGGTGTACATTTGGTGTGAGTGTGTTGCTCTGTTTGTGGATGTGAATGGTGTGGGCTGGGTATTGCTAAATGAGAAAAAGGGCAGCATTTCTGGCTCTAGTCCCGGCCAGTCTCGGACAGGCTCAAACAGGAAACTGACCTTGTCCTCTCTGCATTTAACCTCGACGCCCGGGCTGAGACGCCCTCAGCCTTGCCTTTTTTATAGCCCTAGTAATCAAGTGACCCCTTCAGCCAATGGGAACCCTAGCCCTAACACTATCTAATCACAACACTAGCCCTAAAATCTAGAACCAATAGGAGACCAGGACCTTACAGCCAAAATTAGCCCTAGTCCAAGCACCCAATCAGTTCAAAAACCCTGTTCTCTACGTCCAATAAAGGCCCTAGCCCTACCAGTAGTCCCAAAACAAGTCCATGCAACCAATGGCACAGGTAGCCCTAGTCCCTACTTCCAATAGAAAGCCTAACCCTACTCTAAGCCCACACCTAGTCCAGCAACCAATCCCACCAGAAGCCCTAATCGCTACTTCCAATTAAAGGTCTAACCCTAGCCCTAGTCCCACCCTACTCCCAACAACCAATAACATAGGAAGCCCTAGTCCTTACTTCCATAGAAATCCTAACAACAGCCCTAGTCCCAACCCTACAATGATTTAGTCACAGACCCAGAAACCAATCAGAACCCTCAAATACCCAATCAATGAGGACATTAACCCTAATCCATCAGAAACACCAGATACAACCACCAATAAGTGTAGACATGTACCAACCACTAGCAGACCATATACGGTCCCAGCGACCTCAGACAAGGTTTGCTGGCCAGGGAGTTGGAAGCTGCTTCTCCTGTTCGGAATTTCCTAGGAGACAAGCAGGCTCAATCCACACTTTGGACTTCAGCAGGTAAGGACCTCACTAACTTGAAATCTAACAATACTGTTTGAAAAAAGCTTTTCTCCCCCTGATGGCCAAAAAAACGAAGTGAACAGGCCCTAGTAAAACACAGTTTAAACAGCTCACAGAAGCACCCTCTGATGTAGAAAAATCCCTGTTGCTGGGGGGGGGAGAGGCAGGGGGGCTGGTTTCACTGGCTTGTGAACACAAAATGGTGGCTGGGAGTGCACTGTTTTAACATACAGGTCTTAGCACAGAGCAAATGAAAAATTGGAGGGAAAACAGATTTGTCACCAAGGAATGAGAGGGACAAACTACAGAGGTTGAACTGCAAATCCCACAATTCAACACACTAAATGGAGGCAATCATGGGCAGGGAAAACCATAAATTTAGAACACAACACAGGTGATAAAATATGCAATTACAGGCAGGCTAAAACTACAAGTTTTAACTGTATCAACCACAGGCATAGACAGTAAACACAGAAAGTTAAAATCGTTTTTTAAACAACTTTTGGAGGGTGGGACTCCTAACATGAAGTGGAAGGGGGAACGCCAAACATAAAAAGAAGCAGCGACGGAATGGAAACGCTGCATTTTTACTCTTAGCTTGCAACAATATTAAAATTATTTACATACCCTCAATGCTCATGAAGCAGAAGATTAGAGCCCGCACCCGCCAGTAAACTACCTAGCTAGCTGCTGAGGGTGCCTGGGGCTTGTGCTGCCTCACTTGATGCACATGGAATGGTTGGGGAGAGAGAAACACTGTGGGTGTGCTTAGAGGTTGGGGGGGGAGTGCTCCTAATGCAAAGCGGGAAATTAAGAAGGAGGCACTGCAGCTGCCACCCTGCGCGCCACTGCTTGCTCCCGCAGCAAAATACCGCAGGAGTGAACTTTTCAGAAGAGGTGGGAAATGCACCCACTTTTAGCCATCTGCAGGCTTTGATTCGAAAAATACACACGCAAAAGCCAAACCACTGCGTGGGAGGAGTCAGACCCACACAGAGTAGATACAAGTAGCCTCGCAGAACCGCGCATGCTATCGCCAATAACTGATTTCTTAGGAAAAGTGGTCCTTGGTGAAAAACTAATATAAATAAGCAATCAATATAGACTAGAATCAGTGCTATATTAGTACTGTCCAGCTGGACAGTGAAATTTAATGAATAACAAGGTTAAAGATTGACAAGAACAAAATAAAGTGGGACACAATCCTGCATCCTACACATTACAAAGCACATGCAGTAAACAAAACATTGAGGCAGGACAAGAAAGGCTTGTTTGCAATGTGAACAATTAAACAAGCAAAATTAAAATGACAACCGTTACACTAGAATATCAATTAAGATTGTGTTCATGGTGTTGAAGCAAGTGGCAAGTCCCGACTATTGACACCGGAAACATTTATTCTCCACCTCGGGATCCATCTTTTGGAGTGCTTTGGGAATGTAGTAAGCCATCCAGTGAGATAAAAGCGCCATTCTTTTAAAGTTTGCCGCTCTCAATGCCTTACTACCAAATTGCGAAATCCCATCTGAAAAATTACATTGTGTTTCCTGTTTTATCTTTTCAAGAAAATTGGTAACCAAAAGGGGCTCCCCTTGATTTAGAAGGAATCCATACCAATTTCCTATACCACTTAATTTAGTTCTAAAAAAAAGCGGCTAAAACCAGAGCGGTACCTGTATTGCCTGGAAGTGTATATTTATTTAATAGTTGTCTAACCTGAAGATAGCTAAAACAGAGAAGCTTGTTCCGATTTCCACATCTAGCTTGAATCTCCTGCCAATTAATACATCTACCTCCAATTAAAAAAGGGGCCCAGTTCTTTAAATCCCTATGTTTCCCAGAAACATTAAATGGCTATTCTGGATTCGAAGACCCAAACTTCTGCAGTCTATAAGCTGCAGATCTTCATACCCTGCAGAATGAGCCTTTAAAGAATACAATGTCTGAAGTCTACTACTAACACCAGGAGCATCTTATATCTCGTTTTTTTTTAAGTTTTGCTGTTTTTGCTGAAAACCGAAAGCTGTGACCTGGCTTCCTGTAACCATCATATCCTAAGGATCCCTTCCTGTCTGTTAAGAAAACAATTGTATCCAAGAATGCTGCTTCATACCAAGTACGAATATGAGGAAGTGCAAGCCCACCCCAACTAGTATCAAGTTGAAGTATTGACAATTTTAGCCTTGGTGCTTTTTTATTCCAAATAAACTAATGCCATTTTTTTTCAACTCTTTTAAATATATTGTGTTGATTTTAATCGGAATATTAGAAAAAAGAAAAATTAGCAATCGTAAAATCGGCATCTTAATAAGTGCGATGCGACCAATCTATGTGAGGGGAAGGAGTATCCATTTATCCAATAGATTAATTTTTCTCAACATGGCTTCAAAATTTAATCTGTAGATATCCGCATATTGATTTGACATGTATATCCCCAGATAGTGTATCTGTTCAGGAGAAAGCGCTTGTTGTTTTACATTATCTGGAAGAAAATTGCTACCAGCATTTAGGACCAGGACTTCAGTTTTTTGTGATTGATTTTGTATCCACTGATTGCCTCGAACTTTGCTAATTCTTTTAAGATCGTTCTGATTGTGAGAAGTTGGCCTGGTATATGCTGTCCACTAATTAAAGTGGGCACCTTGCACCAGTCCAAACAACCCTTATTGATGATTAGGTTAAAGACAACCTTTATTGAAAGCTATCCTAGTGGTAGCTATGGAGAGCAGCCTTCAGGCTAAGTTTCGAAGGAATGTAAAGCAGCTTGTTTTACCAGATCATAACCTCCTGAATCACCAAATGAAAGGAGAACCACAGAAGTGTTATTATAAAAATATGTATTTATTACTAAACACTCTCTATTAACCTCTTTATGAGATTAGAGAACAAAGCACACCATATTAAATCACTAGAACAACAGTAAATAGCACAATACACAGCCGGCTCCAGTGGGAGACTGAACCATATACTAAGGGTGGTATAACAACCATGACTTGACTAAACACAGTGCCTAGAGCACGTAGAATCGCTGGGACCCCAAGAAACCACCCAAGGTAGTGACACAGGGGACCCACGGGGGAACGATGCAGTGTGAGAACACAGATGCGAGCTCCGTACAACTCTATGGGAAAGTCGTGGTTGGAAATGTAAAGATTAAGGACACTTAGTAGAGGAATTCAAGCAAACCCTTTGGAATATAGAAGGTTTTAAGGCCAGCACCCTTGAGAGTACCGAGGTACCCGTATTACCTATCCCAGAGTAGCCGGGTGCATAGGGGTCAAGTGGTGTTGGAAACGCTTGTTAATTTCAATGGCGTGATTCGAAGAAGTGCTGTTGCCGGGAAGATGAAAAGTGTCCGGTGTGATCCAAGCCTGGATCGTAGCTGAGAAGAGCCTGAAAGCAGAGGGAACAGAGTCTGGGTCACTTCACAATGACCAGGGAGGTGCACGATAGATGAATGCCCACTGATGTCTGGTGGTTCAGGTGAGAAGAGGTGAAACTTGACTATGCAGCCACGGGGACCAGGGGACGTCGACGATGACCAAAGTCCGGAGCTGTCTCGCGAAGGATGTCGCGTGGGGGGGGGGGGGGAGGGGGGGGGTTTGGGGGCAGAGGGGGGGGGGGGGCAGTGTCCGGATTGAACGCCAACAAGCCTTGGCAACTGCAACCCATGCGATCAGAGGAAAGATGCTTCTGTGAGGACCAGCAAGGTCCTGGGGACTCCAAGCAATGCAGAGTCTGGGCACATCTGAAGCAACCAGGAAAGCCCACTGAAAGTTAAAAGTTGCCTTCTCAGGGACCCACAGGCCAACGAACCAGGGATTGCGAAGGGACCTCGAGCTGAATCACAAAATACCAGCCCAAGCAACACTCGTGGAGTGTAGGCCCAGAAATCTTCGGTGGAATTACTGCTCGGGGTCAACCCAAAACACAGCCTCAGGGATAGCCGAAAAGCATCTGCTGCTGCAAATGGACACGGTGCACAAGGGTATGGGTTGCACGGTCCCCACAAGGGTTGCGGGTCTCAGGATTGCTGAGAGCACTAGTCGACCTCAGGGACACTTGGGAACCCACCTCCTGTGTTGCAGAAATCTTAGGAGTCCTCCGGAGCTCGAGAGATGCAAATCGGTCAGATGCGTTTAAGGTGCCTGCCTTGCAAGGGAGTAACTCCTTTACTCCAAGGGAGATTCTTCAGTCATCCAGCGTAGTGCAGATAGTCGAAGTACTTGGTTTCTATAACAGAGTTTTGCCCAGGTAAATCCAAAGTCCTGTAGTCAGAGGTTCCTATTTTATGCCCAAGGAAGGGGTGGGACAAACTCCGGGGACCCACCTATGGGAAGGTCCGGACAGAGGGGTGGCTACACCCATGTCCTTTGTCCAGTTTGCGCCTGAGCAGGAGCAAATGTGCCCCCAGTGCAGACTTTCTGGCACTCTCAGAGTGCACCCATCCAACCCCAGTACACTAAAGCCTGTCTGGGAGGTGGTCACACCTCCCTGTGACCAGAAACCTATTGTCCAGCCTTCCCCTGCCAGAGTTTCGTCCAACAGCAGGTGGGCATACTAGTGTCTGTGTTTAGCTGCATCCATTTTGTGATGCCAGGGTCTGTAAAGCTGGTACCGGGTGTACCGGTGTTGTCATATTTCTCCCTCTAGTAGGGTGGAATCATGCCTGCCACACCAGTGTTACTGGTGTGGAGGTATGATTCCAAGGTGTTTGACACCAAACACGACATGTTTCCATGCAGACGTTTTAAAGTTAGCATTTACAGCGAGGTTATAGTGCACTTAAGTATATATGGTTCGTTGCATCACAAACAACCCCGGAATATGGGTTTCGAAGGCTGCAGAGGGGTTCTGCTCATGCAGGAGCACCCTCTCACATAAAACCCAGCACCCTGCCTTCAGGATTGATAAGGCCTCCTATTGGGGTGACTGATGGGTTTATATGTGCGGTGTTCTAGGATAGATATCGTGAACCTATGTCTAAGTAAGGTGTGCATGCACCACCTTACATAGGCTGGAATTCGGCCCTTTTGCGACTGCAAAATTGGCCAGCCCCATGTACAAACCATATTTTGCAACTCGCTAACCTATTAGCGACTCGCAAAATATGGTTTGCGACTCGCTATTAGGAAGGGGCGTGCCAAGGGCATCCCTTCCTAATAGAGAGTTTGACTGCAATGTATGTTTATTATGTGACCGCATTTGCGGTCGCAAAACACTTGCCGTTAACCACAGATTTCAAAAGTGTGGTACGCCACTCGCAAATGGGACCCCTTCCCCTTTGTGAATGGTTGTGAAAATATTTTTTTTAACCTGGGACCACTGCCTGCCCTTAAAAAATTAAACTGAAAAGTTTATTTTTTCCTTTTTTTAAATGCATCCCGTTTTTCTTTAAGGGAAAACGCGCTGCATTAAAAAAAAAAATTAAAACTGCTTCATTGAAAAAGCAGTTACAGACATGGCGGTCTGCTCACCCCAGCAGGCCACCATCCCTGTGAGTGCTAGCCATTCCTAATGGGGTCACAAATTGCGCCCGCCTCATGAATACTAATGAGGCAGGCAATTTGTGACCCCATTGGGAATCTCAAACAGTGTTGTACTTCAGAGCCTTCTTTTAGCCTTCATATCTAGGTCTCATTCCTGCTGGACTGGACAAACTGAAGATGTCCAAGTCTGCTACAGTGTTTGTGTCTGTTCACTCGTTGGTCTCTTTTCTAACAGTGGAGAGAAGCTTGATCATTCCTGTCCATTGGAGGTTGTGGTTTTAGTATCTTGAATACATGATCTTTTGAAATGAGACAATGAAGAGGAAGAGGATTCTTTTTAAGACCCTACTGCCAGTAAATAGGGCTCTCCATCATTCTGGTGCTGCTTGTCTTCGGGCAAAGATAGGGTTTCATGTTCCCTCCAGACGCCTGCACTCAAACAATCTCTTTTTGGCCAAAGATCCAGCGGTCCAGGATGGGAGGTAGGTCATTTTCAATTTTAGGACCTTCATTCTGAAACGAACTCCCTTACGCCACATCCCAGTCACATAAGAAATTGAAAACTTGGCTGTTTAATCAAAACTAAGAGTGAGGTCCCTCCGTTAACTTCACACCTCGGATGCATAGCGCCAGGACACTCACCGGAGTAACAGAGTGCTATATGAGTGGCGTTTAAATACATTACATTACATATTATTCAATCTGTCTTACAGGTGATCCAGTTTCTGTTTCTGGGATGAGACAAAATAATATAGACAACAGAACACCTTTCCAGCAGGAGACTGGGGATGAAGGAACCAGTCTGGGTGAGTTGTCTTTGTTAATTGTTGGTTGAGGGAGGAGAGAGCAGTAGATTTCTTGTAATTTGTTTGTGTTTAAAAGGGAGAATCCTAGCTAGGAAACAACCCAGCACTGAAAAACCTGTGCAAACAAACATTTCACTTCTAACTGCAACTACAAAACTAATGTGAACTGTGCACTTGAGCTAAAACACTAGAAGTGATTTATGGATTCTTGGAGGGACACATCATCCTCAACATATAAAGTTTTCACATTTTATAATAACAAAACCCAAAGAAGATAAATATATCCCTAATGAGAAATATGCATTTTGATAGTGTGAGGGTTCCTTCTATATTTCACATGAAGTGTAATGTGACTGTAGGGCACCATCTCTAGTATCCATATTTTAAATGTACACTTGTGTGTGACGTGTCATGCTATGTCATTTCTTCTTTTTAACATGAATCCTACGTTGACTCAAGGCCACAGAATGTGAGGCTGTGCAGTAGACAGATGAACACAAAGGCCAGTTTAGGGCTGAGGGCTCAAACTGTTGTAATGGTGCATGTGTTCAAGCTGAACCACCTGCTGTGCTTGGCTGTTGCTGAGCGTACAAATTGGAAATTTCCTTCTGTTTACCTTGACGTGCATCTCCTGTAGCGTTAAGGATTGTGGTGGGAGTATCAGTCATTCGTTGGTGATACTTGCTGAACTCCTGACAATGCTAACCACTCTTTATCCTTTATCTTTATTCTTTATCTGTAGCAAGTACAGTCAAAACCACAGCTTTAAAATCAATTCTCTGTGTAGCACTGTAAAGTTAGTACTGCCCTACATTTCCAAAGCCCCACCAAATAACAATAACACAAATACTACAGCTCTTATTTCATGTGCTACACCACAAAATATATTATTAATAGTTAAAATCTATTTCATTCAAAGTATGTAAACGTTATGTTCGAGGCATGTGAGCTGCAGATCACATGTTTTGCATACTCCTGCCATCTAGTGTTTGGGTCTGGATGGTGGCAAGTTTTTTTTCTTCGAAGAAGTCTTTCCAGTCACGGGGTAGGTGACTCCTCCTTTCGGTGATAGTGCACATTCCGCGATTGTGTTCGGACCTGAATTGCGGCGCTCCAGGCCGACACCGTTTCCCTGGTTCCCCAAAGTGCGCAATCCACTACACTCTTCGGTATTGTTATTCGATCGCGTTTCCCATTCTCCGCGTATAGTTTCAGAAATCTTCAATCCGGATCTTCGTGGAAGGCCAATGGGCCTAACCGAGTCGGTTCAGCTTGCAGTCGATGGAACGGACTCAATTTAAATTCTGTCCCAGGTGCCGCGTCAAATATCTATGCACCGACTTGCAGGAAGTGTGCAACTTGCGTCTGTCCCCGGAACAGGACTGCAACGTGTGCCGATCTTTTCTATCCAAGAAGACGCTCCGTGACCCTGGGCTCGACGTCACGAAACGCACCAACAACATAGTGGCTCAGCCCTGGATCTTTTCTGCGAAGATTCCGACCTCCAGGTCTCCGACGCACAAGGAGCTGAGGACGAAGAGGAACACATTTCAGAGTCCGAAGCCGATTCCGGCATGGTAGAATAAGTTTCGCACGATGAGGGTATTGTTAGTACTGATACTCGCCTGCACCAAACTTTGCCCCAGAAAAAGACTCCGGTCCCTCTGCCTTCTGGCCAAGGTCGGCACCGAGAACTGGTTTTGGGCCCTGCACCGAAACATATACCAAATCCTTCTGGCTCTGGATCGAGTCGTCCCCATTCGGGTACCGAACCGAAACCTTTGGCACCGAAATCCAAGCTTGTCATCGTGACTATCCCTTCGGCGCCGAAACCCAGATCTTCGAATCCGACCGAACCAATCGGCACCAAAAATTCTGGCACTGAGAGACAAAACAGCTCCTCCTCCATCCAAGGTCCCTTATTTCGACGTCCCGCCTTCCAACCTGGACCCGAAACAAAAGGAACTAGCTATGAATCCAAAAACTGGGCATATTCATGTAAAACTGCCAGTTAAACACAAGTCAGAAACGGAGGACACTTGCCACATTCCCCTTAAAGAAAAATGTTGGTACTAATCCTTCTCCTCCTCCTTTTTCACCTACTTGACCCACATTTGCTTATTACACCTACAAATTCACCACACCCACAATCACCTGACCACCAGGATGATGATGTGGATGCACCAGATGACATTAGTCCTGATCAATGGACCGATTACAATACGTGTCCTAACAATGATAATGACCCAGATTTATACCCTTCAAAACCCTCTCTGCCGAATGATAATTTAAGGTACATAGAATTGATAAATAGGGCTGCTCACTATCATTTTTTTTTTTTGAATGTTTATTGCATTTTGTCATTATACAACAGTACACATAGGCAGCGATAGCAAATAAAAGGCGCTGTTACTTGAGGTATGGAGTCCCAGGCTATGTGGACCATCTCACCCTCGTGGAGGTATGGCAGGAGAGAGCAAGCTAAACAAGTGCACAGTTAAACAGCATTACAAATTTGTATAGCACCAGCTGTTGTGTGATACATTCATGTTCAGTAGTGGTAGTGCCCAATGTTGGTGCAAATAACTTCTATATTGCGACTGCATATCCTAGAATCATTCCCTATAGCGCTCCAAGTATACCATGACCGGAGAAACAGATCAGTTGTTCACATGGGCAATATAGTACACATTCAATTTACATTGTTAAACCAAAAAAACTACTACTACTAACTATAAAGAACAATTCCCGATATATGGAAAACCATAAACCAGGTGGCGTCTAATCGTGTTCATGTGTGTATGTGTGGAGCCGGTGGTGCGGTGGGGAGCATGATCCGAATGTGACATGTCGTCGGCAATGCAGTGATCGTAGGAGCCTTCACGTGTGCAGTAGGGTGTAGGGGAAGCGCCGCTGAGGGGGGAGGGGGAGGGGGGGTTAATGGAAGGAGGAGAGAAGGGGGGGAGAGAGGGGGGAGGAAGGGGGGGGAGGTTGGGAGCGAGAAGAATGCTAGGGGTGTCGTTAGAGAGTATGGAGTAAACGCTCACGTAATTAGGGCTGCTCACTATCATGGAGTTCAGCTTCACAAAGAGGCTCTTGAAGTGGATTTTTTGTTTGAGACATTAAGCTCTTCACAAAGGTCAACGCGTACACTGCCCATGCTTAAGGGTATGCTTAAACACGCAGACCACGTCATTAAAGACCCGGTGCATGCAAGAATTCTCACACCATATATAAAAATATAAACCTGCACCTACAGAGCCACTTTACATCAAGGGTCAGGTACCATTAGATTCACTAGTGGTTTCTAAGGCTCGGAAGCGGGCAGACTCAGACAACAGGAGATGCCCGTCCTCCTGAAAATCTAAACTGATAGCAATCACTGGTGTATTGCCAACACCCAGGCTCTTTTAGCAAGAATTTGCAGAGCACTATGATGAATTGGAACAATTGCTCCAATTCTTACCAGATGAACACAAGGCTAAGGCTTATGACTTAATTCAGGAAGGTAAACTCCTTTCCAATACTTCCATTAAGTGTGCTTTAGAGGCAGCTGACACTGCCACTCGCACTGTTAACAACCGTGTTCTACTAAGGAGGCACACCGGGCTCAGAATTTCAGGGTTTGAACCCGAAGTCCAGGCCTCTATTTTAAACCTACCATTTGACAAGGAACACCTATTTGGACCTATGTTAGACGCTTCTTTAGAGAAGATGAAAAAAGACACAGACATTGCTAAATCCATGGGAGCTTTGTAATCCCCTTCCATAGGAGTACCCTTCGCCGCTCCTTTTACAGGGGGCCTCCAAGAGCATATCAACAGACAACACCTCGACTTCGTATAGAGACAACAATCAATCGCCCTCTTCAAGAGGTTACTTTCGAGTAGGATTTCGAGCCAATAATGGCAAGGGTAACACACCCCATACTTCCCCCGCAACAAACAAACCGTGACTTGCCTCCTCTCCCCCACCCTATCCACCCCCCCACCCCACCCCACCCCACCCCGATCATTCCACACCTGTCGGGGGACGTCTCTCACAATTTCTTCCCGACTGGAATACAATAACTTCAGACAGAAGGGTCCTAGAAATTATCCAATTTTGTTATTGCCTGGAGCTTACCGACAAACCCCCAAACATTCCTCTGCGTTCACACAAATTGTCACCCGAACATCTACACCTCCTCAAACAAGAGGTTCAATCCCTTCTGCAAAAGTGAACTATAGAGCCTCAGAGTTTAACCTATATGTTCACTCCGATCTCTTTTACATGGTTACACTTCAACAAGTGCTCCTACTCCTACAGCAAAGTGACTTCATGTCTACTCTAGACTTGAAGGAAGCATACTTTCATATTTCAAGACATCCCGCGCATTGAAAATATCTCGCACATATTCATGTCTTCCCACACTTGGACGACTGGCTCATCAAGGCCGGTTCTCACACAGTGTCTTCAGCACACTCAGATAAGACTTCAGTTACTGCACGATCTGGGGTTCACAATAAAACTGTTGGAGTCCCATCTCCAACCCTCCAACACGCAAACGTACTTAGGAGCCACTCTCGATGAAAGCTCTAGCCTGTCCCAATGCAGCCAGGATCTGGAATATTCAGGCTCTAATTTCACACTTTCAACCCAACCAGTCATTACGAGCTCGGGTATTTATGCAGCTACTGGGAATCATGGCGTCCTGCATTATCATAGTTCCCTTTGTGAGACTTCAAATACTTCAGGAATGCTTAGCACGTCAGTGGGATCAGTCTCCGGGTCAATTGTCAGATCTAGTGTTGGTGGATGGGCGCACCCATCGACTCTGCAGTGGTGGAATCCAGAAAAAACCTATCCAGAGGGCAGCCCTTCATCGACCCAGTTCCACAGACAGTGTAACAGCAGACGCATCGTTCACTGAATGGGGAGCTCATCTCCAAACTCGCACAATTCAAGGCCTGTGGAGTCAAACGCAAAAGTGACTTCACATAAATCATCTAGAGCTGCTAGCAGTATTTCTAGGGCTGAAAGCCCTCCAGGTTCACCTTGTAGGCAAAGCTGTCCTCATACGCACCGACAACATGACAGCCATGTTTTACATACAGAAACAGGGGGGGACACACTCCAACTGTCAAGCCTTGCACATACCATTTGGAGGTGGGCCATCTATCACAAGATTGATCTCCTAGCGGAACACCTCCCAGGAGGAAACAATCTGATCGCAGATCTGCTCAGCAGGCAATAACAACAGATTTACGAGTGGGAACTTCATCCTCAAGTTCTCCTCCTGTTCTTTCAAATGTGGGGCATCCCAGAGATGGATTTGTTCGCCACACATCAAAACGCAAAATACCCAAACTTCGCTTTCAGTTTTCCACACCCACTATCCAAAGGCAGTGCACTATCGATGAACTGGTCGGGGATATTTGCCTATGCTGAGGACAGTGGGTGAGCTACAGGCACTAACCATTGAAGAACCATCCTTCCAAGTACATCCCAACAAGTGGTTCTTCTCACTAACCCCAAATTCCTACCTAAAGTGGTATCTGCCTTAGATGTTAAACGAGCATTGCTCTATTACATAGGAAGGACAAAATCATTTAGTAAAACTAAACAACTCTTTGTGGCTTGCTCCACCACACAAAGGCAATCCCATTTCTAAATCGGGTATTCTCTGTGGATAGTTAAATGTATTCAAACATGCTCTGCAAAAGCAAAGATGACTTTACCAGTTCCCCCTAGAGCGCATTCTACCTGCAAACTAAGGGATTCTATGGCTTTGTTAGGAAACATTCCCATAGCTGATATCTGTAAGGTTGCAACTTGGTCTACACAACACAAATTTACAAAACACTATTGTGTAGATGTGTTAGCCGGAACACAAGCGAATGTAGGCCAGGCAGTTCTTCAAGCACTTTTTCAAACAACTGCAACAAATACAGGTTAGCCACCGCTTTGGGAGAATACTGCTGTGTAGTCTATGCAAAGCATTTTACACCTCACATGCCTCAAACGGAAAATGCTACTTACCCAGTAAGCATCTGTTCTTGGTATGTAGAGCTGTAGATTCACATGCACCCACCTGCCTCCCCCAGACACCTGTACCTGTTGCAGTAATATCTTACTTAGATACATACGCATGGACATCTCTATTCTACTCTTACTAACTCTATTCTCGCCCTCTGCGGGAAAAGAATCTAACCATGGAGTCGATGCCCATGTGCACTATCAGCGAAAGGAGGAGTCACCTACCTCATGACTGGAAAGACTTCTTTGAAGAAAAACAACTTGCAAATATCGGAACCCAACACTAAATGACAGGAGTATGCAAAAGATGTGAATCGAACGCTCCACATGCAAAGAACAGATGCTTACTGGGTAAGTAGCATTTTCCTTTCATTTCATAAAACTAGCAGTGAGCAGATTTTTAAAGTCCCCATCTTAGTCAGGAGAATATTGTACCAAAAGAAATATAAAGTTTCTGCACTTTGGCCAAGACTGACTTATTAATGTCATCAATTTAATCCCTGCGGTTGGACGTAAAAACTCAACCTGAATGGGACATCAGGCTGCAATGATTTATGCTCCTTCTCCCACTGAAAACAAGAAAAGATCTTTTGGCTGAGCAAAGACCATTGTTTTCCCCTCTTTCATTCAAGTGATAGCTAGAAGACTCAATTTTTGTTATTGTGACATGTCTTCTTTTCCTGTTCACTGATGTTGTGGCCTTTTGAAGGAAAAAAGCCTAGCTTTGTGAGCTTACAACGGATGCAGCTGCACTCTAGTCTTGCAGTAAGGCAGGAATATTTCTGGTGTGCAGAGCAACAACCCCTTTTTGTTGGCTAGTTAATTGAATCCACATGTATTGTGAGCTGTACAGTCAGGTTTTGCTACACCTAAAATAAAAATTCTTCATATACTTCCATGTCATGTTCATCCAAAACACGATAAACTGAAAAATAAGTTACACATATCATTAGACCAAGCTACTTTCTTTGCTGCTTCTCCTTATAATACATTATTACTTAATTTTAGCCTCGTTAAATGAGAGAACTCTAATTCTAGATACAGCATCAGCCGGCATCAAAACAATGAAAATATGTGAAGCAGAAACAACATATTAATTCACAGCTTTTTATTCCTATTAAGACTCCCTCACATTTCCTACTTTTGTCTAACCAAAACTTAAATTTAGGCCTTTAGCTCATTTCACAAACATTTAATTGCTGCAGTTGAAAAATCTACTTTCAGATATTTCCTATTTAGTTCCTTAGTTAGCCAACATATAGTTAAGACCTTAATTGAAAGTTTGGATTTAGATTGATTTATGTCGATTACATTCCACATTCATAAATCCCCCTTTGCTTAGTAATTTTACGTAGCTATCCTTGCAGTCCTCTGTTGCATAATTCTTACAACCAACCCTGGTCTCTTTCACCAGATACAACAGAGACCCTTTTAGAAAAAGTGTTTCATAGTACAACACTTGTAGACCTTGAACCATGTGTAAACGAAAGGCCTACCCACTAAAAAATAGTATCAAAGGCTTTCTAGTGTGATAGCCTTATATTCCTAGCTGGGACCTCTAAATAAGAGTTTATTTTATGTCACAATTTATTTTTGCATTCCGAAGCCACTGAACACATATGTAAGTAAGACTGGATGTTATCTTGCCATTAGGTACTGTAATGGGGGGGTTACAGAACTGTCCCCATATATTCTGTTAAAGGAGTATAAATCTTTCTATATGCATAGTAGACTTTAAAAAGTCAAACCTAGCAATAGTGTAACTGAGTGCTCTACCATGGTGGGAGCAATACAAACTAGGAGGAAGGAGATTTAGAGTGGAGAGTAGTTTTTTAATTTAGCTATAATGATTTCCCATCAAGTTCCGTAACCCCCTGGCACATACAACTCCCTGCTCTCGCTCCAGGTCAATGCAGGTTTTTTAAATAAGGATCTTATTTAGAATTTGCCAGATGGGGTACTCCATCAAATGTGGCGGATCTTTCCTCCATAGGCTATACGACATGTGCAATACAGCGAACAAGAAATCTGTCACATTTGTGCCAGAATACCCCAACGTCTAATCTCCATATACGATCCTATGTCTTGAGAGAGAGGACATTACCCACTAATCTTCACCTGTAAGTCTCATTGAATATTGTTGATTTATTGAGACAGGTGCTATCAATTTTATTTTTGCGTTCTTACAAAGCGCGTTTTATTTAATAGTATCTGATGCTCTTTACATCCATTTTGGTGAAGTTCAGTAACGTAAACAATACATAGAATAAGAGAAAGTCGTTCAAATATTTGATGAAAGAAGATAAAGACAAGTACAAGCTCTGTACCAAGAAGCGTCATTAGAAACAAATCATGGATGTTGGTGGGTTTAACGATAGAGGGCAGGTGTTGTTTTAGGTGCCTGAAATGGAAGCCATGCTCTAAGTGTGCAAGGGGGCCAAGAGGAGTACTTCACCAGGGCCACAGCATGTCTGATAAGAGGTCTACATGATAGAGAGATAATAGATGGTTACTATTAACTGAAACCTAATTGGGTGAGAATACAGCACCTGAATTAAAGTACTACCTGCGGAAAGCTATAGGATTCTAAACCAAAACCTCCAAAATCAAAGAGTTGGGAAAGAGTAGAAGTTATACTTAAAAAAATAGTTAACGGTGACATGTTCAATAAAGTCTTCTTATAAAATCAGTTGACAATCTACTATTTTATGTAGTCACGCGTAATTGTATTATTTAATTTTATTTATTTATCACCCTCCTGTTCAAGAGGGCATATTTATTAAAGTGCTTTTTGAGGTGGTAAGTGTGAACCCCCCCTCCTTATGCCTACTTTCTAGGATTAGGTGATATTAACTTGTGGATAGCTTGCCTAAATGAGGACCATGGGGTGGCGCAATATCATGGGCGTTTAAACGCTCTTAATTTACAACAACATATTACATCGCCCACTCATAGAGAAGGCCAAGCTATATATCACCCCTGTTTCTTAGAGGTCCTTATACAAAACCATAAGGTCATTGTCAATGGACAGAGTATCTTTTTTATTAATTGATTGGTTCCAGTTTAGCAAGATGGGGATTTCCCCCATGCCCTCAAGAACTTATAAAAGATGGCTGGTCTAAGCTAAATTCTCTAGATATTACAGACTCTCTTCCTGAAACTACATTTACACCTCCTGACTCGATGGACAATTCACCACCACTTTTAATGCTTAAGTTCAGTGCATCATTATACATTTCTGTCCACAGCATTCTTCCCGCCAATTGATACTGGAGGATCTAATTCATGCTAGACGATGGTGGAGATTCTTTTGATCTAGTTAAGATAAGGATACTTATATATTGAACTGCTTACATATAAACAACTGATTTTCAAATGCAAAAAACATTTTTTCTTGGATATGATTCATTCAACAACTAACACTCAAAGCAATTTTCCAGACAATTAGTCTGCTTTAATGCTTCCAATTTATCTGCAAATAGGATATTCTCACAACAGACTTTACGATCAATTCATTTTGCATTATTGAGATAAAATCAGGTGTTTGATGGAGGATAATACGTTTTGCATTTCCCATCATCTTGTCCCATAACACTGATCCACAGCTAAAGGAATTTCATGTCTGCCTTAGAAACGTCTAATCCAGGCATTCTTATTGCTATGTGCCTGTAACAACTTTTAAAACAATTACAAGATGCAGTAGGATTCCCAGTGGCTTCATGTATAGATTAAACAGCCCCAGAGCTAGGATCGAGCCTTGAGGGCACCACACATCACCAACGTAGTTTTATATGTATGGTTCCTAGTCCTAGTCAATTGCTTTTGAATAGTTAAAAATTAAACACACCACTTCAGTACGACCCATTCAATGAACATGTGTGGCCCACTCTCTAGTGATCAGTCATGTCCTATTCAGCCGATAGATCCAAAAGGATGAACTGATGGGCTGCGCCTTCATCAGGCATGCAGTTGACGTCATTGAGTATTTTAAGAGCAGATCCATGCGGTTACTTGAGTGACAAACTGCTCCATGTGAATTACCCGAGTTGGGGAAGAATCTCTTAACCAGAGTGCCTTCTTCTACTTGAGACTTTCAGCTAGTCTCAGACAAATTGCCCACATGTTCCACTCAACTTGTGGTCCGTAGCATAACAGTGGCCAAATGTATGCACGAAAGGCTGTTATTGTAAGTGCCAACATAGACCACCATATATAGTATTAAAGCTGAAGATTCCTTTCTTCATGCTCATGATTTTGTTTCCTGTAGAATTGTAATGAGTTTTCTAACTCAAACTATACGAAAAACTAACTTCATTTCTAAAATATCAACCATTCATGTTACTCTCACCTCCTCTAACTCGCCATCGGATTCTCTGATATTGCTTTGTTCCAATCAGGTAATCTTCTCTTCTTTCTCACCTCTTACCATCAACATTGCTAAATCCACTATGCTATCAATAAAAACGGGTTCTCTTCTTTGCCAGCATTTTGGATGCTGTAGATAGGATTGCTCCAACCTTGAGCAACGTTATGATCCTCTCTTGTCAGCAAGATTGCACTTCTCACATCTTGGAACTATCATTAGTTAGCCCACTGCCAAAGAAACTAGATGATCCACCTAGACCTATTAACTACCATCTCAGTTCACTGCTTCTATTTGTGGCTGAACTACCTGAAAGGATAGTCCAGTGCAAGATCACTGAATTCATCCAGATTGACCCAGGACGATGTAGTTAGCACCAATGATCCAGGTTGATAATATTCAAAGTGGCCTACTTTTGCTTGATCTGTTTCGCCCCTTTTGATATTGTCTCATGCGACTCCAGCTGTCAGATTGCATAAAGCCATTGTTAGGCATAAAGCCTTCAAACAGCCTACTTCATGTTTAGCAAAAGGAACAAATGATGGCAGGAATGTTGAACAATGCAAACATTCTCCCTCAGTCACAAAGATCTGGGTATAACCCATTGTTCTTTTGCTCACCACGCCACCCCAGTTTGGACCCAGCCAAATGAAACCCTTAAACCGGTCCTAGGAAGCTTGGTTCAAGTCCGAGGAGGACCGGCCCTCGCAGTTCGGGCTGGACTGGTCCAATTGGGCACAGGGTCAAGAATGATTTGCATATGGCTGGGTTCAAACTGGAATGGCATGGGTAGCAAAAATCAATGGATTTTGACCCAGACCTCTGTACTGGGGTGAATGTATGACCTTGTTCTGCATTATGTTCATTAATTATTGTTTTTAGTTCATGTTTAGACAACTGCTGTCAAACACTCTCTGCCACATGTTCTGTCCTCATTTTAGTTTATGCCATGTGGAGTCCTCCAGCCATGTTTAATTTTTAATTTCACCGCTTGTCAATCTTATTAGATGATTCGGCTTAAGAATTCATGACTTGCAATGACGAGACACAGACTATTCTTCCTACAACCCTAGAGCCTGCTCACATGTAATCCAACTTCTGTGCTTGCGGATTAAAACCGGTAAATGGATTAACTCAATCTGGCTAAAGCTTAAATTGGGTAGAACAGAAATTTTGATCATTGAATGCAATTCAACAATAGTCCGAAATTGTCAAGAAACTCTTCATAAGGTACCATTCTACACTGACTCCTTGCCCATTTTCCGTTCTTTTTCTAAAAGTGTGCTTTATTCAGAGGCTCCGCCAAGGCGGCAGATATTATTCATATGTTACTGCTATACTCTGGCATTCACTCACTTGATACTCAGAGCTACAGCCAATCACGTGTCCTTTAGGGAACTAATCAAAGCCTAGCTTTTTAGGCACTAGCTGGTTTATTCTGTTTTCCCCTATCCCATAGCACCAGCATACAGTAACTGGAAATTTCACACTCTACAAGTCCTAAAAAACATTTTAAATAATAAGTGTTTGTCAATAAAGAAACTGAGTAGTGATATCTTTTCACAATTCAAGTAACCCAACTACTTCACCATAGATCATGTTTTTTTTTATTTGTTTCTGTTTCTTTTTAGGCATTCTTGTTTAACATACAGACCGTGTGCCATAATGTGGGCCTTACACTGTATTCCATATGGCACATGAAGCAGCTCCATTGTCTGGTAAACTACCATAAAAATAATATATAATCAATACTTAAATCCATACTAATATTATAAAGAGAGAGCCCAAACCTTTGAGGCGGGTAATCTCAGTAACCACAGCACAGTTTTATATAGCGCGAACTTGACCCGAACTGAATCAGGTATCAGAGCGCTTTACATAGCACCAGTTACGTTACATGAGGACACACATTCATTTTTGTTAGGCACGGGGAGATTAAGTGATTTGCCCAGAATCACAGGATGTTTGGCGTCGTTACCAAGACTCGAACCCAGATCCCTAGGTCCGAGGTCGAGCGCCTTAGCCGTTAGGCCAATTCCTCTATACATTTAAATGGTAAAAGAACCGTGCCAGCAAAGTAGGCCCTTGTGGGCGTGTCTGCGTTGTGCTGTGGGCGTGGGCTAGGGGCGTGACAAATGCTGGGGGCGTGACAAACGCTGGGGGCCTGTGTCCGGCCTTCATGCCATGTGAACGCAATTGCGCCGCATCAAGGGGCACGCTGGGGCATGAGAAACGCTGGGGGCGTGTGCTACGTTCCGCCCTTCATGCCATGTGGGTCGTACATTAATCAGAAGATCGTCTGCTGTGGCCGTGTGCTGGGTGCGTGACAAACGCGTTCACCTGGAGGCCTCGTAAGTAACGTTACTGCAGCCTCTCCTACGCGCTGTTACTGAACTCTCTCATTCAACGAAATTACACGCGCCTGCTACCATCAACCAGGGCTCTAGCCGGGCTCAGGCGGCGAATCAGTACACTAATTACACGCGCCTGATAACATCAACCAGGGCTGCAGCTGGGCCTCAAGCGGGGGAACACGCGCCTGCTATCATCAAACAGGCCTGCATCTGGGCCTCAAGCGGGGGAACACGCAAATGAGCGTGTCTGCGGGGACAATTACTGCAGCCTCTCCTACTCGCTGTCACTCAACTCTCACATTAAACGGATTTACCCACGGCTGATAACTCTCTCATTCAATGACATTACACGTGCCTGCTAACATCAACCAGGGCTGTAGCCGGGCTCAGGCGGCGGATCACTACACCAATTACACGCGCCTGCTAACATCAACCAGGGCTGCAGCTGGGCCTTCTCCATCCATATTCTAATGAAATAAAAAATGTTGTCTACCGCGAGATTTTAAAATAAATTGCCCTTGCCAAATTCACACATTACACACATTCTATTTCATACCCGGACAACGTCGGGACGGGCTGCTAGTTGTAGATAAAACCACTATACTATAAAGATTCATATTTAATACAAAATGTAAGTGTTTCAGCCCAATTAACAGGATTTTAATCTATGCCTGTTTGCATGCAGTTGTTTGCAGCAGGCACATTACCCACTGACCTAGCTCTGGGTAGCAGGTTGGGGAACGTCTTAGCCACAGATTGCTCAAGAATGCCCAAAAATTGCTGCATTCACTGCATTTATATCAGGACATAAGTGGCTTGTAGGATACATGCAGAGCTGCCCCACAGGCATAAGCCCTCCAAAAGGTTTCGTCTGAAGCTTCTTATTCTCAAATCATGTCTCCAGTTAAAATGCATTCACATGTTTTAGTATTGGTATTTATTGCTCAGCACCATGCACTGATATGCCGTTCCTGAGACACTGATAGGACTCTCACAGTATTTACACACCAAGGAGCCCGACAAATGTAAAATCTTCACTAGACATGTACTGATAACCCACGATTGAAACATTTGTAGACCTTTTAATAAAACACACATCTTTGTTTGCAATGCACACAGCAACCTAGCTATCAGAAACTGGATTTCTGAACATATGTAGCTCTAAATACTGTACTTCTGCCATTTCTAAGCACTGTAAATAGCAGATATTTCTGTTACCCATTTTATGTTACCCCGTTTACCATCTTGGAAGGATGATAGGAAGAGTCTTCCTTGCTGGGATTCTAATTTACAAACTACTGCTTTTTGTCTTCTGTGATTGTGAAGCTCCCTGAGCTATCCTTTCCTGGCAACAGAAACTAAGAGATGCAGAGTTCTAACAACTAACAATTCACTTACAGTCGGCGTTTAATATTGCTATCTCTGTCACTTGCAGTGTGTCCGTTCAGCAATGTTACTAGTAGAATCTTTTTAGGAGTCTTGGGGCAGACCGGGGACACTGGGGTCAGGTTTTGACACTTTGAGCCTTTCATCACTGGTGTTCTGCGCCGTCATCTTAGTACTGAGCACAAACCTGAGCACCAAGCCCATCCCTGTAGCACTTGATGCTACAGGTGGTGAAGTCGAGCAGTCCAAGGATTACCCAGGGAATTGGCACTGGGTTAGAGACCCAGAACTCAATAAGACGACAAACCCATGCCAATACATCAATTTCCTACAAAAGCTTATTCTTGAGAAAGGAACCTCTACTCAATTCATGCACAATGTTATACAGTACAAACTATCATATATCAACAATTGTTTACAGGTTCTTGTATGGCTCTACAATGACTCTAGTAGAATAGGTCTTGTTGGTACTCTGTCGCAACTAATAGGGTCTTTTGAGGGATTTTCCCTGCAGTTTTTTTTATTCAATTTTATCCATGGGGCAACCCAACCGTAATTGTTTGCTGGTTCGCATAGCCTCCCCAGTTCCTCTTCTTTGACTCACCCCGCCCTCCTTGACCTCTAGTTATCCGGTCCCAACCCCCTCAGTTTTTTCAGTGGAAGGCAGCACCTGTCATTGTAACTGGTCAGTGGTGGCAGCACTGCCCTCGTGCTGTGTGTCCTGAGCAGACTACCAAGGAACGATGTTTACAGTCTCACCTTGGCCTAGCTGATGTGGTCGGACTTCCTGACCAGGGCACTAACGCTCACTGACTCCGGTAAGCAGCAGCATCACTTGAGCGAATTTTGCATCTGGGTCACTGTGTGCATGGTCTTTCTGGATATTGCTGCTTCGTTTCCTCCGTGGCCTTAGTCACAAAAACCCACCATCTAAAAGTCACCGGCTCGGTTAAGCAGCTGCATTAGTTGAGCGAATGTTGCACCAGGGTCACCGTGCTATAAAGTCTTTCTGAATGTTGCTGCTTCTTTTCTGCTTCCTGCTCAGACATAAAACCCCACTAGTTGGAAGAAAAACTAGGTGCTTACCTAGGGTCACAGCAGTAAATGCCTTTTGCTGGTGGAGTGTCCTCTATTGATTTTGATCTCCTCTCAGCATACTTGTCGCTTTCTTTACAGTATTAACCTAGTCTGCGGTTGGAATTTTAGAACTGGGCTTCTGAGCACTAGGTGGTTGCACCACATCACAACCTGTTGAGTTTCACAACACCTTCAATCTTAGTTGTTGCTGCGGCCACCTCCTCTGCTTAGACTTGTTAGGGCCCTTGCACCTCTCCCTTGACACAGTTATCAAGGGAGCTCCTCCCTGTCCTGTAGTGGTTGACTCATCTTGTCTCCTTTTACCGCTATTCTCCTTTAGGGCTTGCTTCAGCCTGAAGCAGTAAGTCAGCGCTCTCCCTTATTGCACGGTACAGATAGATGTTGCTGGCAGATTGGTTGAATTTGCCCAGGTTATTGTTCCCAAAACTAGTAAGGGGGGTTGTGATAGTCTCCTGTTACTGACAGTTCAAAGAGGTTCTAAGTCAATACTTGTGTGAAAACTACAGTCAGGACAAGAAATTCTAGCACACTGTCTAGAAGTTTCTGCCCCATCTTTATACTAATGTTTAAGACAATAGTTCTGTATTTTAGCAATCCTTTCGGAGCAGCTCTGCCCGTTGCTTACTACACTCAGACTGATTCAGAGTATTACTTTCTCAGGGAATCTGAGCAGAACAGTGGAGTGGAGCTGAGAGTCTCCATGCAGGAGAAACCCAAAACAAGGTTACGAAGGCAAGGGAAGCTGCCCCACTTAGCTACTTGTTACTCTGTGGGGAGGAGCAGAGGTGAGCTGTCAGAGAACAGTGGCCTGGGAAAAGGCAGTGTGGAACTCCCTTGCTTAAAGGGGACCCTCAGTCTGTTTTCATCAACACTCCCCCGTCTGACCCACTTGAAGGTATCCCTGGAATGTTTTGTGAAATCCCTGTACATCTGTCTGCGGTCTCCTGCCAACCCTCCATCTTGGGTACGACTACCATGTGGGAGATACTAAGAGGATCCCGGTGTGGGTAATTAGACGCAACATTCATGTCCTACATTGATGGGCGAAGGGCCACTTTTCAGGCAGCTACTAGATCAACTAAAAAACTCAGTAATTACCATTAGGTCAGTCTCCCTGTAGGTAAAAAGTAAAAAGGCATGTGGGCTGCTGAATTCATATCTGTGCATAGATCGCCGCCTAGTGTTGGGTCCGGATGATTGCACATTTTTGTTCTCGAAGAGTCTTCGAAGTATCACGAGATAGGTGGCTCCTCCCTTGGACTACAGTGCGCATGGGCATCCTCTCCATCCCCACATTGTTCTTTTCCGCCATTGGGTTCGGATGTACCTTCCAGCACTCCAAGTTCGGAATCAAAGAAAACTTTTCTAAAAGACCAAAAGGCCTTCGCTTTCGTCGGTATTGTTTGCGATCGGTACCGAAAGACTTTCTTCAACTTTTGTTGCACTTCGGTCGTCGAATCGGGCCGTTAGGCCTTCTCGACGCCACGTGGACCGACGGTCGATGGAACGAAGTCCATTCAAATACTGCCCGCAGTGCAACTCCAAGTTCCCGCACACAGATAAGCATCCAGTGTGCAACAAATGTTTATCTCCAGACCATAACGAAGATAACTGTATAGCCTGTGCCCAGTTCCGATCCAAAAAGACAATACGGAATCGGCGGGCGGCGAGGCAAGAAATGCAGAGGTCGGCACCGGAGCCCGAGGATATCTTCGACGATGAGGATGAACTAGGCTTCGCCGAAGACTCGGATCAAGACAAACAATACTCCGACAACGACTCTGAATACTATATCGACGATATGGAAGGCTATGAACAAGACATCGTAGCTGTCGAAGACGACTCCGATGACAACAAGGGGCGAACCGTGAGTACACCGCCCCATATAGATACTACACCTATATCAGAGGCTCAGGTCGAGGCATCGCCATTAGGCCTCAGCCAAGATCAAAAAACTGGTTCTATAGCCCCGCCATACCGCCCGGCTAAGAACATACCAAAAGAGCCTTCTGAGACACGTACTCCAAGGCCGGCTCCATCAAAACCAAAAGTCATCGACACGACCGTCTTCGGACCGAACGTCGTCGAACCGAAGGTCACAAAACCAAAGGGCGCCGAGCCGAAGGCCACCATTCCTGACAAAACTTCGAGGCCCAAAACCGTTGAATCGACAAAATCGACTTCGATCGGCAAAAAAGGGAAAAGCCTGGCACCGAAGACAAAAGGGCTACGCCCAAGGCGGTCGTCGAACCGAAAGCTAAGGTTCCCCAGACCAAACCCGTCAAGCCGAAGCCCATCGATCCAAAAAAGGGCATCGAGCCGAAGCCGCAGGCTCTGAAGACACCTATAAAGCCTAAAGATGTTAACGAACCGACAAAACCCATCAGTCCGAAACAAGTGGCTAAACCCGCAAAGGAGATCGGACCGACAAAACCTGTCAGAAAACCTCAAAAACCGATACAGGCACCAAAACCGGTCCAAACAGCCAAAGGCATCGAACCGAAAAAGGTCAAGCCAAATACATCGCCACCAAAACACAACTCTGTGGAAGAGGAGCTCATCCATCCAGATCCCTCCACAGAGGATCAGTCAAAACTTCATATTGACCCAAACACTGGAAAAGTGACTGTTTATACCAAGAAGAAAAGGCCAGCTCCTGCTGAAGACTTTTCTACAATACCTCTGAAAAAGAAAAGGGACTGTGCTACCTCTCCTACTCTTTTCCAGCCTATCTCTCCAGCTATGCCTACTACTCCATATGCCCCACAATCACCTGCACGCTCTGACCATAACCCAGAAGAGGATCAGGATGCAGATGTGGGTTTCGGATATCCACAAGACCCACATATAGACCCCAATTCACAACCATGGGGTGGGGGGGGGGGGTGGAGTGAGCCAGACAATGAGGGGACTCTACCCATTACAGACCCTACGGTATACTCAGTTAAACCATCACCCACAGAAGACACAGTGGCATTTAACTCTCTAATAGATAGAGCAGCAAGCTACCATAACGTAGAAATGCACTCAGATGCTATAGAAGAGGATTTTCTATTCGATACACTAGCTACATCGGAAAAAAGTGTCAAAACACTCCCAATGTTAAAGGGCGTCTTAAAGCACGCACCCGACATCTTCAAGGACACTGCTAGGGCATGTGTCATCAATCCGAGGATAGAAAAAAAGTATAGGGCAGCACCAGTGGACCCTACTTACATCAAAGGGCAATTACCTCTAGATTCTTTAGTGGTATCCAACGCACGAAAGCGTGCAAACTCACAAACTACTGGAGAGGCTGCTCCTCCTGACAAGGAGTCCAAGATCTTAGAAGCATCAGGCAAGAGAGTAGCAGCTCAAGCAGCAAACTCATGGAGAATAGCCAATACAAAGACCAGGCAGATGAACTCATACAGGAGGGAAAGCTCATCACCAACGCCTCCATTAAATGTGCTCTAGATGCGGCAGATACAGCTGCCAGATCTATTAACACAAGCGTACTACTTAGGAGGCACGCATGGCTGCGAATATCTGGATTTAAAAATGAGGTACAGGCTACAATTCTTAACCAGCCTAAAAATCCAGATTTTCTGTTTGGTCCAGCAGTTGATTCAATTCTGGACAAAATGAAAAAGGACACAGAGACTGCAAAGTCCATGGGAGCTCTTCAATCCCAACAACACAGAGGCTCCTTTCGTCGCTCCAACTATAGAGGAGGAGTGCGAGGTAACACATCGCAGCAATCCTCCACATACAAGACTAATACACAATCCACATACAATAAAAACACTAATCGTGGTGAATACCGAGGAAATAATAAGGGCAGAGGTCGTGGAGGCAATGTCAATAGATCCTCCACTAACACCAAACAGTGACTTTTTGGCACTACCCCCAGACCATATAACACCGGTCGGGGGAAGACTACAACAGTTCCTGCCAGTCTGGTTAAACATCACTACAGACAAATGGGTTCGGCAAATTATCCAACATGGCTATTGCCTAGCACTCACATCAACACCACCCAACATTCCGCCCATACACCGGCCAATGTCACAGGAACATATAACATTACTGCAGCAAGAGATCATCAGTATGCTGCAAAAGGGGGCCATAGAACCAGTAAATGTAAATGTAAATGTACAGTCCCACTTCAACATCAAGGGACAGGAGTATACTCTCTATACTTCCTCATTCCCAAAAAGGACGGTTCGCTCAGACCAATATTGGACCTCAGGCCCCTCAACCTGTACATTCTATCAGAGCATTTCCACAAGCTCACTCTGCAACAAGTCTTGCCATTACTGCGTCAGGGAGACTTCCTAGCAACTCTAGACCTCAAAGACGCATACTTTCATATACCAATACACCCTGCTCACAGAAAGTATCTGAGGTTTACTATTCAAGGACAACACTACCAGTTCAAAGTCCTACCATTCGGTGTCACAACAGCTCCACGGGTGTTCACCAAATGCCTAGCAACAGTAGCGGCACATCTCAGGAGACAACACATTCATGTGTACCCATATCTGGACGATTGGCTAATACACGCGCCATCGGCCCAGCAATGTGCCAGCCACATGTCAAAAACCATTCATCTCCTGCACAGTCTATGATTCTCACTGAACTACCCAAAGTCACACCTGCAACCCTCCCACATACAACAGTACCTGGGAGCAACAATAGACACACTAGCAGAAAAGGCATACCCAAACGCAGCACGGATCAACAGTATGCAAATGTTAATCCAAAAGTTCACACCATAACACTCATTGCCAGCTCGGGTGTTTATGCAACTAATCGGCATGATGGCCTCGTGCATATTCATAGTCCCTCATGCCAGACTACACATGCGTCCGCTACAGGAGTGCCTAGCAAGGCAGTGGAACCAGGCTCAGGGACAATTAAAAGACCTAGTGTTGGTGACCAGTCGTGCATACAACTCTCTGCATTGGTGGAATCCACAAAACCTTTGCAACTGGCAACTGTTCCAAGAGCCTGTCCCACAAATAGTGATAACGGCGGACGCCTCCCTGCTAGGCTGGGGAGCCCATGTTCTGCATTACACAGTACAGGGCTTATGGACCATACAACAGAAAAAGATGCACATCAATCTTCTAGAGCTGATGTCAATCTTCCTAGCCCTAAAAGCGTTCAAGAAACAGTTGTGCAACAGAACCGTGTTGATCCGGACGGACAACATGACGGCCATGTATTACATTCAAAAACAGGGAGGGACACACTCCCCTCAGCTGTCGCACCTAGCTCAAAGAATATGGAAATGGGCCATTCAAAGGAACATGTTTCTCATGGCAGAACACCTCCCAGGCAAGGACAATCAAATAGCCGACCTGCTCAGCAGACACAGTCAACAAATGCACGAGTGGGAGATTCACCCCAATGTGCTCCAACCATTCTTCCGGAGGTGAGGACAACCGGAGATAGATCTGCTTGCCACAAGCGAAAACGCAAAATGCCAGTACTTTGCCGCCAGGTTCCCACATCCGCAGTCGCAGGGAAATGCGATATGGATGAACTGGTCCGGGAAATTTGCGTACGCTTTTTCCCCCAGCACCGCTAATACCGCTGGTGGCACGCAAACTGCACCAACATTCCCTAACGCTAATCCTAGTTGCCCCCACGTGGGCAAGGCAACCATGGTACACAACGTTCCTAGAACTATCAGTGGTGCCTCATCAGAGACTGCGACTCACACCCAGTCTTCTAACTCAGAACCGTGGAGAAATCCAACACCCAGATCCGCAACAGCTGAACCTGGCGATCTGGCTCCTGAGATCCTAGAATTTGGATACTTCAACTTGCCTCCAGACTCCAGACTGCATGAATATTATCAAAGAGGCAAGAAGACCCACTACCAGGGCATGTTATGCAGCAAAGTGGAAACGTTTCGTCATTTACTGCAGAAACAACGACATAAACCCATTAGATGCTTCTACACAAAACATCATTTGCTATCTTCTGCACCTACAACGTTGCAATTTAGCCTACTCATCCATCAGGATACATTTAGCTGCGATGGCAGCATACCTCCAAAACAGACAACACCTTTCACTGTTTACAGTGCCAGCTATAAAAGCATTCATGGAAGGACTCAAACGAGTAATTCCACCAAAACATCCACCTTCACCTGTCTGGAATCTGAACGTCGTTTTAACCAGACTTATGGGACCACCTTTTGAACCACTACACTCATGCGAACTACAATTTCTTACTTGGAAGGTGGCTTTCCTAGTTGCCATTACTTCACTTCGAAGAGTTAGCGAGCTACAAGCCCTAACTATTCAAGAGCCATTCATTCAAGTACATGCAAATAGAGTAGTTCTCAGAACAAACCCTAAATTCATGCCAAAGGTGATATCCTATTTTCATATAAATCAAACAATAGAACTGCCAGTGTTCTTTCAGAACCCACAGACAGTAGCTTGAAGGGCCTTGCATACTCTAGATGTTAAAAGAGCTCTGCTATACTATATAGATAGAACAAAGGCTTTTCGTAAGACAAAACAGCTGTTTGTTGCTTTCTCACCGCAACACAAAGGCAACCCTATCTCAAAATCAGGGATAGCTAGATGGATCTTTAAGTGCATTCAGATATGTTACTTAAAAGCAAAACGCACCTTAACAGTTCCCCCTAGGGCGCATTCTACACGCAAACTAGGGGCATCCATGGCTTTCCTAGGAAATATCCCTTTACACAAAATTTGTAAAGCAGCCACATGGTCAACCATACATACATTTACCAAACACTATTGCGTAGATGTAACTCCAAACATCAAGCTGCTGTAGGACAAACTGTTCTCAAAACTCTTTTTCAGACTGCTGCAGCTGGCACAGGCGGCCACCTCTAGGGGAGATACTGCTATACATTCTATGCACAGATATGAATTCAGCAGCCCACATGCCTCGAACGGAATATGCTACTTACCAGTATGCATCTGTTCTTGGCATGTAGGGCTGCTGATATTCATATCGCACACCCACCTCCCCGGTACCTGTCGCAGCTGCAGCACTCGCTCTTTGCATGGACATCTCTTACTGTACTATACTCCATCTCTGCCACAATGGCGAAAAACAATCTGGGGATGGAGAGGATGCCCATGCGCACTGTAGTTCAAGGGGGGAGCCACCTATCTCGTGATACTTCGAAGACTCTTCCAGGACAACAATGTGCAATCATCCGGACCCAACACTAGGCGGCGATCTATGCACAGATATGAATATCAGCAGCCCTACATGCCAAGAACAGATGCATACTGGTAAGTAGCATATTCCTTCCTGCTGCTACAATCACAGTGCTGCTACAATGTCAGTCCTGTACAGCCCACTAGTTGCATTAGATGACAAAGGTGCATATGGTTTGTCCCTGTAGACCTCGGTGCCATGCTTTGAGTCTAAGTCAAAACAGTGATTCTAGTGCATATATAAATGGTTGCCACAGTGATTTAGAAGCATGGATTTGTGCCCTTCTGAGCCATGCAGCAGACCGTTTTCTTTTCCAACACTACTAAAGCACGTATTCTTTCTCAACAGTACCAGAGGGAATTTTTTATGTTTTGCTCAATTTCTGACTAACAGGGCTGCCTAAAATGCCATTTGGCTGCACTTCCCAGGAAGATCGACTTCTCTCGCTACGTTTGAGTGTCCCACTGACTAACAAAAGCATTGTATTTCTGACTCTCCATTGAAAAAGTTTGACATCTCTGTTTTAAGGCAATCCCCACAGCAGTGACATTCCAGTCTTAGTAAGTAATCCATACAATCCCTTATCAGCATTGCTCTGTAGCCCTATATTTAGTAGAATAAAGCTGTCCTGTGTATCTTACTAACCTTCGAGGGAAAGATATTGATTAAAAGTCTTCACATAAATCACCCTAATCGATTTGAGAGTAATAGTGCCCAAAACAGTCCTGATTTATCCTATTGTGGCAGTTTTTTTTAAAGCCCTCCAGTATTGGATATTTCATAGATTCACATTCATGAATCATCCCCATGTGGGAGTCCACACTGTATCATTATATAAGCAGTAAATACTATAATCATAGGCTACAATGCAATGCACAGTCAGTACAATAACCTATCTATATTCTTTTGTAAAAAAAATAAAATAATAAAAGAACCAAACTTAAGCAATAACCAATCACGCGACAGCATCCCGTTGAACCCTCCCACGAGAGGCTGAGTTCCTCAGATTTTCTACCGCAGGTCGTGTGACAGGGTGTCTCCCTGAACCTACGCTCAGTTTTTTTCCTTCATTCTTCTGATATATATTCTCCAGTTTCCAGCAAACCATGTCAGATTCTTCTAAGAAGGGACTCTACAGATCATGTGGGTCTTGCGGTAAGAAGAGACTTAATGCTGAAGATCCCCATAAAGACTGTATATACTGTTTGTATCCTCAGCATCAAGGTATTGAATGCAAAATTTATAGAACCTTTTTAACCGAAACCCTAAAAGACAGAGGGGGTAGGTACATTTCACTCCTCTCTGTAAAAACATAAAATGAGAGAGAGAGGTCATAGGAATCTCCCGAAGGCCATAGAAATGCTTCCAAAAAGTCTTGTCATGACTCTGCTAGCTTCTCACAAAAAGGAATGCGTTTATTTCCTACTGAGAAAAAATTCCATCCTTCAACTCCATTGGCCTCAAAACATGCAAACCCTCTTCAGAACACTCTATAGTGAAGATTCAGATCACTAACAAACCCTCATTGCTGACGACACCGTCTTCAAGATCACCATTGATGCAAAAATCACCATCTGGGCATATTTTCCCTTCATAATGGTAAACGCTCTCTTTGTCGAAAAACCACCATCGGCTTTGGTTACTGATTCTGTACCGTCGACGGCTGTTCCACCGGCGATGCTTTTACGTCAACGAAGGTACCATCACCGCCAACCAGCTCCGTTGACTGTCCCTGAACCATCGACGACCACATCCTCGTCAACGACCACAACAGCTACGACAGTCAGTGCATTGACGGAAACAACCACATCGTCAGTTCCTATCATGAAATTTTCAACATCACCGCCACCGTCCGTGCAATTTACTCCCCTTTATCCATTGTCGATGTGCTTGTCGTCGACTAGGCGTTTTCTTCAGAACTCTTCAATGGTTTCACCTTTGCCTCCTGCTTCTTTCTTAGAAGAGTCAGATTATGAAGATGATGGTCTGTTTGGCCCCGCACAAAGTCCTTCACAACTTCTCGTAAAGTATCAAGAAGATAATGATAAATATGAGTACTATTATCCATAGCAGTTTTTGCATCAGCATTGTTCTGCCAAAACCTCACAGTATTTTGAACCTGCTAATGAGCCCATGCTTGACCTTCCTGTAGCATTAGTTCATGATTTACAAGCCATGTTGCAGGATTATCTCACTCGTTTTCCTTCACCTGAGGGTAGACCACCACCTCCACCGGCATCTCTGCCGCTCATGCCTCCTCCCATACCTAGAATGACACCGAGAACTGAGATATTGTTGTGCCTCCACAACCGGATGTATCCTCATGATGATGTGGAGGAAGGAGAAATTCAGAGCACTTGACCAGCTGGCAGTGAGTGGGAAGAACATATTTCCATACCTGCTTCTCCAACTCCTCAATCAGCAGACTCTCCGCCAGAAGACAGGCTGTTTCCATGCTTTAATGAAAGAACTGCGCCTCGGTTTCAACTGCCAATGACAATCAAGCAGTCTGGCTGCTTTCTTTATGATTTTAAAGATCAATCCCGAAAGACTGTAATGGCAATCCCTATAATTGGTCCTATTTGGGAGGAAGGAGTAAAAGTAATGAACGTTAGCGACTTATTGCAGTCCTACCTAGGATAGACAAAAAACACAATGCCCCTGATGACGCACTGGCTTATCTGGTAGGACATTGAAGCCAGATTATTGTGCGTGCAGTAAATGCTCTAGTGATACTGGGACGATATGACCGCCAGATGTGGTTCGATATCGCACCATATTTGAACCTTCTTCCAGAAGATAAAAATCTAGAGGCAAGGAGGATATTAGAGGGAGAAAGATCTACTTCCAAGATCTTCGATGCATCAATGAATGTAGCTTACCTTGCTTTTTAGGGCTCGGCTATAACGCGCTGAAAACGCGTTCTCGCCAGAGAACTATTGTCGGCGTCTCAGCAGTCTGAGACGCCGAAGGGAGACAAGACCTGGCCGCGCGCAGCGTTTTTCCATAGGATAACGTTGTGCGCGCGGCCAGGTCTTGTCTCCACGGCAGGCCGGATCGCGTCGCGCGCCTCTGTGGAATGCAGGGGGAGTCTGCAGAGAGGCGCGCGGCGCTGATAACACGCTCCATGTGTTAGTTATTACAGCCCGCCCACTCACAGCGCTGATGCTTTGCACTGAAGCCAGTCAATATCTGTGTACATGCCTGTCACGAAACATATTCTGTACTTAAAAGTGCAGTTCAGATTTCGAGATCTTCATCAATCACTTCCCATTCTACCTCTAATAAGGTAGCCTAGATTCCATGGAGAGTTTCCGGATTGCTCCTGCCTAACATCTGAAACAGGTCTGACAGACCTATATGTGAACAAAAAAACATTTATTGTGCTTGTAAACTAGCCAACACAGGTGAGAACCCTGCTTCTCTGAGATAGGCTCTGGTTTCTTTCTCCTGATCCCTGGCTGTGTTAGGACATTGTATTTCCTCCTGCGTCACACATCCGTCCATGCACCAGGAACTAAAGCCGTCATGAGGTGTGGTCATCAACGTGATGCTTGCATGTGCGGGAACAGAAGATCCCCACCGCCTCTTGCAGCTTCAAAAACAAAAAGACCATGATTTTTTTTTTTAAACGAAAAACAAACAATTGTTTATTTTTTTTTTTTAAATCATACACAAACTTCTCGTCAAAAAAAGCTAAGCATTGGAGTTACATGACACTGCAATGAAAAATTAACATATAAGCAGGACCCTAGCTGCGTGTTGGTGTTTACCCCCCAAAACGACGTGCAGCAGACTCGCAGTACACAAACAGAGCAGGCTGCATGCACAGACACGGACACCACCCGTGCTTAATTTGTAAAAAAAAGTGCCAGGGCTTTCATTTGTAAAAAATTAAGTGAAAGGGCACTCGTCAGGAGGCTTACTGTAGTTAGCCATACACATTACGCGACTTTGAGCTATTTGCATTGTAAATGACAATGACTTTTATTTATATTTTTGTTTTTAAAACATAAATAAAAGACCTTGTCATTTACAATGTGAAGACCTTAAACTCGCGTTCATTTACAATGCTAATAGCTCTAACTTTTGCAATGCCGAGACCGTTGCATTGTAAATGCTTGTTGTTATCTTGCTGGTGTGGCCATCCTCAGACAGGATGGGCCGTAGGCGACTATATCCACCCTGAAGTACAAAACAAAATTCTGGACATGCCTTTAGATGGCAATGCTTTTGTCAGGAAGCACATAGATTACATCTTACAGGCCATTAAGATGAACACCAACACCGCTAGATCCGTGGGACCGCTCCAGTATAGAAAGATTCCCTTTCATGGAGCTCATGGACAGGAAGAATATTACTTTCATGGAGGCCTTCCAAAGACACCAGCCTCGGTCTTACCAGTCATTTTGGCCCTCCTACCAACAGCACCAGGTTTATCGTGCACCACCACAAGCTGCATACTCCAGTGAACCTAGGCCTAAGCATCCCATACAATCTAGAGATGCTGTTAAAAAACAGTGACAGTCCGTATCGCCTGTTACTGTTCCCTCTACCCTACCTTCCAAAGAAGCACACATCTCTCGCTATTATGATCAATGGCAAAGAATTACCAGAGACAAATGAGTCCTGGATATAATAAGGTATGGCCATACCCTGGAGTTTGTTACAGTTCCACCTCCTCATCCACAACAAAAATCTCTTCCATCACATCTTCAGTTGCTCAGGAAGGAGACATTCATCATGCTGCAGAAAGGTGCCATAGAGGGAGTTTGACACTCTCAAAGGGGAATGGGTTTCTACACCTGCTTTTTTCTTGTGAGGAAAAAGTGGGGAGAACGGCGTCCCATTCTGGACCTCAGTAAGGTCAACAAATACCCAAGTCCTTCCTCATGGTCTCCAGAAGATATTGCAAATGCTCAACCATTCAGGGGCATATTTACAAGCCCCTTGCACCACCGGTGCTTCACTTTTTGTGACGCATCAGTGTTTTTTTTTATTTACACCATATTTATAAAGTGACTCATCTATGGAGATGCATCACGGAAGACAGCACTGTGTCGGAATGGAACTGCACGAGAACCTGCTGTACCACGTAAGTATTAAAATATGTAAGGTTATCTTAATAAATGTGTTAAGCGCGCGAATACCCAAGGGTGTCTTGGCGCTGGCGATCCAATGTAAAATGTCCCGCATTACATACACAAGGATATTTACAAACATTCCCCGCGACAACCCATGTCTTGGCGGCATCACGCATCTTGAAAACTGTTAGAATCCCTGCGCCTCACAAACCTACGCATAGGTACTGACGCATGTGCCATAGAAATTAAAGCAAAGCCTAGTAGAGCAATCTTGCTGCAGATTAGACCGCATGGACCTCCTAATCTTGCAGCTGGGAGTTCGTCTGGGAAGACGACAACCACCAGCAGACCAAATTCCACATCGGCACCCACCTCCACCACCACAAAGGCAGTACAGGAGAAGGAAGCGCATCTATCATCTCCGGACCACTCTCATTGGCCTCAGGGATGAAGAAGGCATCAAAATGTATCGCCTCAAGAGGGCATCCATGGTGACCTTGGTGACCCTGCTGCATCCGATCTCTCCACGGCTACAGCACCAACTGACAGGGTCTGCAACATTGCACCGCAGAGAAAGCTCCTGGCGTTCTTACACATGTTGGCCTCAGGGCCATTCCAAACCACAGCAGCACCAGTTGCAGCTATCTCCAAGGACTCTTTTCAGCCTTCCTTCCATCTGTCCTAGATGCCATCATTCAGCTCATACAACACTACCTCCATTTCCCCAACACACATCAGCAGATGGAAATTCAACAAGGCTTCTATGGCATAGCAGGCTTTCCACATGTTCTTGGGGCAATGTACTGCACGCATGTACAGCTGGTCCCTCCTGAAGCAAATGTCCATCTGTACCGTAACAGGACACACACACAATATCAATGTCCAGGCCATTGTGGACCATCGGGGAATCTTCACCAATGTAGTGACCAAATATCCTGGGAGTTGCATGATGCATATATATATTCTGAAACCACATCATCGACGAACGTTTCCAAAATGGACACTATGGAATGGGCTACTTGTAGGTAAGCAACAATTAAATAATTCCTATCCCAATAATCCGCACCAATAGCTGGGCTTCTAGCACTTCTCAGTGCCTCATTTAATACGGACGCAAAAGTTAATGTGCAAAGGATAATCCACATCAGCACTATACACACATAACATACAGTCAAAATGGCAGCCTAACAGTGTCCTCTGGGTGTCACGGTCCTATGTGCCCCCTAAGCTTGCCCCCAAGGCACTTTGTAATTAAATAGGTGGCCAGAGATGCATGTAACGCACCTCATGAAAGCTGAATACACATGTGTCCATAAGGCAAAGGTGCGGCCTGAAGGCGACGTATCCACTATTGCATCGTGTTGTGAACACATGCAAATGAAGAAATACCCTTGGCTATATGCCTGCACTGTACCACAGGCCCAAGAGCAGGCGTACCAGAAGCTCTCATCATGTGCACAAACACTGTCGTTGTGCCCACTAAGATCAGCCATACTGTGGCTTGAGAGGGTGTCCCATAGCTAACACAGGCATCACATTGCATGCGTCTGCACACAGTGACTGCACCCGCCTTCAAGGAAACATTAAACACCTGTTAAAATTGCATTTTAATTACTGAATGCCCAGTGAAACAGGAAGCAATTCATTGAAAGCTGATGTGCAGATCTATTGAATGTGCTGCTTTCAAGGCAGCATGAGTAAGTGTCTGCCATGGGTGCAGCACAATCTACGTAATTGGTCACACCTTCAATGCTTGTGTCCAGTGCACAGAAGACAAGTAGGATTTTGTACAAGCCCCTAGCGCCGCTGGTACCCCACATCGTGGGACGCCCAGGAGTCTCCACCAGCTGCCCTACATGTACAAGTGCAAAAACAACAGTTGATGGACAGAATGCAGAACAATGTGATACATTCACCCCAGTACAGCGATCAGGGCATAAATCCATCGTTTTTTTGCTCGCCATGCCATTCCAGTTTGAACCCAGCCATAGGCAAATCAGTCTTGACCCTGTGCCTCATGGGAACAGTCCAGCCCGAACTGCCAAGCCAGGTCCTCCCTGGACTGGAAACAAGCATCCTAGGACCTGTTTCAGGCTTTCAGCCCATATCAGCCAGGATAGCTTGATTCCAGTGGCATGGAGAGCACGGGACTCACGTCTGAGCATACCCGTCCCACTCAGGGTGACAAATGCAAAAACAACAGTTGATGGACAGAATGCAGAACAAGCTCATACATTCTCCCCAGTACAGAGATCTGGGCCTAAATCCATCGTTTTTTTGCTCACCAGACCATTCCAGTTTGAACCCAGGACACAGAAAGCCACCCTGCATGGCTTTATGTGTGCTTGTAAATATCACCCCTTCTCACACAACACTTTGCATGTAAGGGGTGTGACATGAGTGTGGCTGTGGGTGTTTCCATGCAACAACCACGTACTCTGATGTTTTTCCTGATGTACAAAAAATGGTAAACCTGGAAATGCATCAGAATGCTCTACCCCCACCAGGAGTTGTGTAGCGAGGCACAATGACGATATATGGTAACATCTCTCCTCCTTAAATTTCCCTCTTTCAATGTGCACTGCATTCTACAGCATGCATAGAAGGAGGAAATCACTTCAAATTATTGTTTTTGTGCAGGAAGGTATCCCTTCCTGCACAAAACCAATCTTAAGACGACACAGGCATCTGAGAACCATTGTACAGGGTTAGAAGCGCTGGACCATGGCAGCCGATTTTTTGCAGAGCAGGGAAAAGCACAGGGAAAAACAATGAATGTAAATATGTTGCATCTCTGTGCTTTCAAAGTGATTTAGTGCAGTCACTTTCATAGTAAATATTTGCCAAGGTGTGCCATGTGCATATAGGGAAAGTGTGTACCATACAAAATCTGTACCAAGGTATCACTTACACAGTCGAAGACATTACACATTTCAGTAAAAAAATCATGCTCTGCAATACACCTCCCCTATCATGCCTATCACATGATACACAGTAAGTTAAGTGAAACATTACAAACAATGTGCAACTCTATCTTAAACACTCCATCTAATCTTTTCAGTCAGTAATATTACTTAAAATGTTGGCATACATGACATACACCACATGTCCTGCATAATCACATATGAACAACAGTTAATACAGTACTCTTACTTTCCACTTACAGCTGATCAAGGATATGGCCTACAGACGTGGCTGATGACACCATTTGAACATCCCCAGACTAACCCGCAAAAGGGCTACAACCATGCACATTTCCGAACCAGAAATAACAGAGAGAGAAGCTTTGGCCTGCTGAAGACCAGGTTTCGTTGTCTGGATTTAACAGGTGGCTTGCTTCTGTATTCACCAGAACTGCTTTGAAAGATGATCATGGATTTTGCAGTACTAAACAATATATGTGTTAAAACTAATGTGCCCTGGGATGAAGAACAGCCCCTTGAGCCAATGGATGATGATGATGCTGAAGCAGAACGAAGCGACATCCTCAACACTGCTGTAGGGATAAGACACCACACACACATTGTCAACCAATTTCTTCCAGATTTGGAGATTTTACATTTGTACAAATTAGCTCTAAAGTTCACAGGAAATTCACAAATACACATAAATGACTTGCCTGTGTGTTCCTTTTGTACACCGGCCATTAGAGACCAACATCATCAAATGTGCAATGCTTGTGTGTCTGTTAAAATATAATCTTCTACATCATCCAGCTGCCCTGTGTCAGGAACATGTGTCTACAAACGCCTTTGCTTCACCCTTCAAGTTCAAGTTTGGGCATTTATATAGCGCACTACTCACCCAGAGGGTCTCAAGGCGCTAGAGGGAGGGGTTCACTGTTTGTCGAATAGCCAGGTTTTCAGTTCTTTTCTGAAGGAGAAGTGGTTCTGAGTAAGGCGGAGGTGGGTGGGGAGTGAATTCCAGGTCTTGGCAGCCAGGAAGGAGAAGGATCTGCCACCCATGGTGGTTTTTCGGATCCGCGGGACTGCGGCGAGGGCTTGATTGGATGATCTTAGTTGGCGGGTGGGATTGTAGAAGGACAGTCGGGTGTTGAGGCATTCGGGTCCTAGATTATAGAGGGCCTTGTGTGCGTGGGTAAGGAGGCGGAAAGTAATTCTTTTGTTGACGGGAAGCCAGTGGAGGTTTTTTAGGTGTCCGGTGATGTGCTCTTGGCGCGGGATGTCCAATATGAGTCTCGCTGACGCGTTTTGGATGCGCTGGAGCTTTTTCAGCAATTTTGTTGTAATTCCGGCGTAAAGTGTGTTGCCATAGTCCAGTCGACTCGTGACCAGTGCATGGGTGACAGTCTTTCTTGTGTCGAGGGGGATCCAGCGGAAGATCTTTTTGAGAATGCGAAGGACGTTGAAGCAGGAGGACGATACAGCGTTGACTTGTCTGGACATTGAGAGAGAGGAGTCTAGAATGAAGCCAAGGTTACGTGCATGGTCTGTGGGTGTGGGTGCTGATCCCAGAGCGGAAGGCCACCAAGAGTCGTCCCAGGCAGAGGGGGAGGATCCTAGGATGAGCACCTCCGTTTTGTCTGAGTTGAGTTTTAGGCGGCTCTGTTGCATCCATTCGGCTACCTCTTTCATACCTTCGTGAAGATTGGTTTTGGCGGTGTTGGGGTCTTTGGTGAGGGAAAGGATTAGCTGGGTGTCATCGGCGTAGGATATGATGTTGAGGTTGTGTTGACGTGCGATGGAGGCGAGAGGACTCATGTAGACGTTGAAGAGGGTGGGACTGAGTGAGGAACCTTGAGGTACGCCGCAGATGACTTCGGTGGGCTCTGAGTAGAATGGGGGGAGTCGGACTCTCTGGGTTCTCCCAGCTAGGAACGAGATGATCCAGTCCAAGGCTTTTCCTTGTATGCCGATGTTGTTGAGGCGTTGTATGAGGGTGCTGTGACAGACAGTGTCGAAGGCGGCGGAGAGGTCGAGTAGAATGAGGGCCACTGTTTCTCCGTTGTCCAGGAGTGCTCGGATGTCGTCGGTCGCCGCAATGAGGGCGGTTTCGGTGCTGTGTTTGGCTCGAAAGCCGTTCTGTGAGGGATCCAGGGAGTTGTTGGATTCAAGGAAGGCTGCGAGTTGGCTGTTGACGGCTTTCTCGATGACTTTGGCCGGGAAAGGTAGGAGGGATATGGGTCGGTAGTTTTTCAGTTCTGAGGGGTCTGCTGTGGGTTTTTTCAGAAGGGCGCTGAGTTCGGCGTGTTTCCAGATTTCTGGAAAGGTGGCAGAGTTGAAAGAGCAGTTGATGACATCGCGGAGTTGGGGAGCGATGATGGAGTCAGCTTTGTTGAAGATGTAGTGGGGACAGGGGTCAGAAGGCGAGCCAGAGTGGATTGAATTCATGAGGCGAATGGTGTCTTCAGTGGTGATTGGGTTCCAGGAGCAGAGGTAGTTAGTTGGAGGGGTGGGATCTGAAGGGGGTGGGGCGGGTTGGTCACTAGGAGTATTCTTGAAGCTATTGTGGATGTCGGCAATTTTGTTGTAGAAGAAGGAGGATAGCGCATCGCAGAGGTCTTGGGAGTTAGTGATGTCGTTGGATGCTGCGGAAGGGTTGGTGAATTCTTTGACGATATTGAAGAGTTCCTTGCTGTTATGAGAATTGTTGTCGAGACGGTCCTTGAATGCTGATTTCTTGGCGGATCGAATCAGTTGGTGGTGTTTGCGGGTGGCGGTCTTGAGGGAGGCCATGTTGTCTGAGGTTTGTTCTTTTCTCCAATTCTTCTCCAGGGTGCGGCAAGTCTTCTTGGATTTTTTAAGGTCATCATTGAACCAGGGAGCCTTTTTGCTGGATGATTTCAACTGGTGTTTTTTCAGGGGTGCTAGTTCGTCCGCACTGTGGGTAATCCATTGCCTGAGGTTGGTGGCCGCTTGGTCTGGGTCCATTGCTAGGGTGGGAGGGTTTTGGTTGAGTGATGTGAGGAGTTGGTCGGTGGTGATTTTGTTCCATTTTCTCCGGGGAATGGGTTGTGGACAGTTGTGGGTCAGTGTGGTTTTGTAGCTGAAGTGAACACAGCTGTGGTCCGTCCAGTGGAGAGCTGTAGTGTGATCGAAGGAGATGTGCTTGCTGGAGGTGAAGATCGGGTCGAACGTGTGTCCGGCTGTGTGAGTGGGGGTGTCAACAAGTTGTTTGAGTCCGAGATTGGACATGTTGTCCAGCAGGGTGGTGGAGTTGTTGTCGAGTATGTTTTCAAGGTGGTAGTTGAGGTCTCCTAGAAGAATGTAGTTCTCGGAGGTGAGGGCGTGCTGGCTGACGAAGTCTGTGATGTCGTCGCTGAATTGAGATCGGGTGCCTGGGGGCCTGTAAATGAGGGTGCCTCTAAGGGTTGTCCTGGGGTCGGTGTGGATCTGAAAGTGGAGATGTTCGGCGGTTGCAAGATTGTCGTCAGAGCTGGTTGTGATTTTGATGGTGCTTCTATGGACGATGGCGATGCCTCCTCCAGTTTGATTGGTGCGGTCTTTTCGAATGATCTTGTAAGTACCCTTAAAATATCATGAGACAGAAGGTGCTGCAGCCACGTGTTTGCACCCCATTGATCCCGATAGGCCATGTGCAGTCATAACGCTATCGACATGTGCCGTTGTGGCACACAGATTGGCATCTGTGCATGGCCCCATGAAAATGGGTATTTACCGTGGACTTTTCAAGCATGTGCACCTGCCTCAAGCAGTGACGGGCAAAATTTCATGAGAGGCATTTACATAACAATTATACATGTAGTGAAACCGTACGCCAATAGGCACTGTCTTGGCATAAGCAACAGTGCATAGTACGCATAGTATGGGATAGTCAGATCAGTACTATACACATCTCCCATGCAAAGTGTCAGTACTGAGCACAACAGGCCCTGTGGACAAGAAACTAACAGTGTGTTGCCGAAAGTTATTTTGGAATGCCGAGCTGCATTAGTTTTGAAGCACAGGCATGCAACATATTTGCAAAAATATGTTGCATTTCTGTGCTTTCCCCTGCGCTGTCGCACAAACTGCTGCCATGCGTCGGCGCAGGCACTCTTGCACTATGGTGCAAGGATGTGTGCGTTGTGAGGAGATTGTTTTTGTGCCGGAAGGCGCCCCTTTCTGCACAAAATCACAATCAATTAGTATCATTTCCTCTTCCAATGTGTGCTGTAGAATGCAGCATGCATTGAAAGAGGAAAAATGGTTGAGAAATGAAAACATTTCACCTCGTTGTGTCTCACTACGCCAACTCTGGGGTGGTAGTTGGTCTGACGCATTTCCCTTTGTATGAGTGCGCGTAAATCTGGAAATGCAACAGTGGACATGGGTGTTGCATGGAAACCCCCGCATCCACACCGATGTCACCTCCCTAACCTGCATAGTGTTGCATAAGGAGTAGCAATATTCACAAGCAGACGTAAAGCCATGCAGGGTGGCTTTCTGTATCATTGTAAAAATTGGGCAGCAGGGTGGGCAGCTAGTGTATCGCGCAGCGTGACACAACTGTGGTGCATGGTGCCTGTAAATGAGCCCCAACAATTGCACAATATTGATAAAAAATAAATGTTCGAGGCATGTGAGCTGTAGATCACATGCTTTGCAGAAGTCTGCCATCTAGTGTTGGGTCCAGGCGTTTACACTTTGTTTTTCTTCAAAAAGTATTTTCCAGTCACAAGGTAGGTGACTCCTCCTTTCGGTGATATTGCGCATGGGCATCAACTCCATTTTGAGATTGTTTTTTTCCGCTATCGGGTTCAAACGTGAATTGCTGCGCTCCTGTTCGACACCGTTTCTCAGGTTCCCCTTGGTGCGCAATCCACTACCCTTGACGGTATTGTTCCTTGATCATGTTTCCCATTCTCCGCCTATCGTATCGTTCAAGAAATCTTCGATTGCCGGGTCAGCTCGCAGTCGATGGAACGGACTCCATTTAAATTCTGTCCAGAGTGTTACGCAAAGTATCCACGCTCCGACTTTCACGAAGTGTGCAACTTGTGTCTGTCCCCTGAACACAACAAACAAGACTGCGACACGTGTCGATCAACGAATGTTCCAACAAGGCAGCTCCACTCCCAATCTCTTTGGAGAAGATTCCAAACACGAAATCTTTGACGCACAAGGACCTGAAGAAGAGGAGGAACACACTTCATTGTCCGAAGCTGACTCCAATATGGAAGAAGACGTTCCGCAGGGTCAGCGAATTGTGAGTACTGATACTCCCCTGCCCCAACTCATGCCCAAGAAAGTCTCTGGTCCCTCCTCTGCCTTCAAGCCAAGGTTGGCACAGAGATCATGTTTCCAATGCCCCGCCTCGGCACCGAAACACCAACCAACCGGGACCGAGTCTGCCTCATTCGGGCACCAAACCAAAACCTTCAGCACCGAAATCCAAACATGTCATCGTTAACAACACTCCGATACCGAAACCTAAATCTTCGGACCCGAAAACCTCTGCGCCAAAGCCTTCCGCACCGAAAGACAAAACCGCTCCTCCCCCATTGAAGAAGCCTAGTTTCGACGTCCTGCCTTCCAACACGGACCGAAACAGAAAGAACTGGTCATTAACCCTAAAACTGGTTATATTCATGTAAAATTGCCAGTTGAGCGGAAACCAGAGATGGGGGAAGCTTACCACATTCCCCTTAAAAAGAAATATTTTGGTACTAATCCTTCTCCTCCCCCCCCTTTCCCCACTTGATCCTAATTTAATCATTACTCCTTCAAATTCACCGCAACCACAGTCACCTGACCACCAGGATGATGGGAATGGGGATGAAGATGCACCGGAAGACAATGATCCTGATGCATGAGATGATTACAATAGAGATCCTAACATTGACTGACCCAGATCTATACCCTACAAAACCCTATCCACCAGACGGCAATGTAGGATACATAGAATTAATTGACAGGGCTGCTCAATATCACGGGGTTCAGCTTCACAAGGAGCCTCTTGAAGAGAATTTTCTTTTTGAGACATTAAGTTCTTCTCAAAGAGCAACTCATACTCTACCCATGCTTAAGGGCATGCTTAAGCACGCAGATGATATTTTTAAGGACTCGGTGCATGCAAGATTACGAACACCACAGGTAGATAAAAAATACAAACCTGCACCTACAGACCCGGTCTACATTAAAGGACAAGTTCCCTTAGACTCCCTAGTAGTTCCAAATCTTGCAAAAGAGCAAATTCTTAAACAGGAGATTCCCCTCCCCCTGACAAGGAGTCCAAGTTTATTGATGCCTCTGGCAAAAGAGTTGCAGCGCAGGCAGCCAATCCCTGGCGTATTGCCAACACCCAGGCTCTCTTAGCAAGATATGACAGGGCTCACTATGACAAATTGGAACAATTGCTCCAATTCTTCCCAGTCTAACATAAATCAAAGGCACATGATTTAATTCAGGAAGGGAAACTAATTTCCAACACTTCCATTAGGTGTGCTTTAAACGCAGCTGACATGGCAGCTCGCGCTGTCAATACTAGTGTTCTTCTAAGAATACACGCCTGGCTAAGGATTTCAGGGTTTAAACCCTGAAATCTATTTTAAATCTACCCTTTGATAAAGAACACCTCTTTGGTCCTGTGGTGGATACCTCTTCAGAAAAAATGACAAAGGACACGGGAGTCGCAAAATCCATGGGAGCTTTGGCATCCCCATCTAGTAGGGGTTCCTTTTGCCGCTACTTTAAAGGGGGGGGGGCTAAAAAATGTATCCACAGATCCCTCATCTTCCTATAAAAGCAACAATCGGTTATTCTCTTCCAGAGGTTACTTTAGAGGAGGTTTTCGAGGCAATAATGGCAAGTGTAGGGGCAAAGGTAACACATCCCGTACTTCCCTTGCAGCAAACAGTGACTTGCCTCCTCTTCCCCGGATCATTCCACACCTGTCTGGGTACGTCTCTCTCAATTTCTTCCTGTCTGGAAAACAATAACTTCAGACAGATAGGTCCTAGATAATATCCAATATGGTTATTGCCTGGAGCTTACCGACAATCCCCCAAACATTCCTCTGCGAACACACAACATGTCACTAGAACATCTGAAACATCTTCTCAAACAAGAAGTACACTCTCTATTGAATAAAGGAGCTATAGAGCAGACCCATTACAATATCAAGGACTCGGGGCATGCTCCCTATACTTTATCATGCCCAAAAAGGACAGAATGCCTGGCAGTAGTCGCCGCACGTATGCGAAGACAACATATTCACGTCTTTCTATATTTTGACGACTAGCTCATCAGGGCCACTACTCTCACAAAGTGCCTACAGCACACTCACAGAACAGTACACTTACTACACAACCTGGGATTCACAGTAAATCTGTTGAAGTCCCATCTCCAACCCCCCAATACGCAAACTTACTTAGGAGGCACTCTAGATAAACAAAAAGCTCTAGCCTGTCCCAACCCAGCCAGAATCCACAATATTCAGGCTTTAATTTCCAAGTTTCAACCCGACCACTCATTACCGGCTTGGGTATTCATTCAGCTACCAGGAAGGATGGCATCTTGTATCATGATAGTTCCCTATGCAAGACTTCAAATGTGTCCCCTTCAGGAATGTTTAGCACGTCAATGGAATACATCCCAGGGTCATTTGGCAGATCTAGTGTTTGTGGACTGCCGCACTCATCGCTCTGCAGTGGTGAAATTCACAGAACCTTCCCAAAGGGTGGCCTTTCATCGACCCAGTTCCACAGACCGTGCCAGCAGCAGACGCATCACTCAATGGTTGGAGAGCTCATCTCCAGACTCACACAATTCAGGGATTGTGGAGTCAAAAGCAACTCCACATAAATCATCTAGAGATGCTAGCAGTCGTTCTACCACTCAAAGCCTTCCAGACTCACCTTGTAGGCAAAGCTGTCCCAATACGCACAGACAACATGGCAGCCATGTATTACATACAGAAACGGGGGGGGGGGGGGAAGCACTCTCCCCAACTGTTACACCTTACACAAGCCATTTGAAGGTGGGCCATTCATCACAAAATCACCTCCCAGGAGTGAACAACCATATCGCAGATCTACTCAGCAGAAAAGACAACAGATCCAAGAGTGGGAACTTCGCCCTCCAGTTATCCTGCCGTTCTTCCAGATGTGGGGCTTCCCAGACCTAGATCTGTTCGCCACACACAAACACGAAAAAATGCCCAAACTTTGCCTCCAGGTATCCACAGACCCATTATCCAAAGGCAATGCTCTATGAATGAACTGGTCAGGTATTTTTGCCCACGCTTTTCCACCTCTCCCACTCATTCCACTAGTGGTTTGGAAGCTCAGGCAAACGTCCCTCACACTAATCCTGGTCGCTCCCACATGGGCCAGTCAACCCTGGTTCACTACCCTGTTGGAACTCTCAGTAGTTCCTCATCAAAAACTACATCCCAGATCCAGTCTCCTCGCGCAGAGCCATGGAGAGATGAGACATCCAGATCCCAAACCTCTCAACCTTGCGATTGTTATTTACTGCATTTGCAGCGCTCTAATCTAGCATATACATCTATACGCGTACATCTCGCTGCAATAGCTTCAGAATAGACAACATCTGTCTCTTTTCAGAGTGCCTGTTATCAAGGCTTTTATGGAGGGAATTAAGAGTAATTCCACCAAGACTTCCACCTGTCCCAGCATGGAATCTTAATATTGTCCTTCCAGACTAATGGGTGCACCCTTTGAACCATTGCATAAATGTGAGCTGCAATTTCTCACTTGGAAAGTTGGTTTCCTCATTGCTATTATTACATCACTGAGGAGAGTGGGTGAGCTTCAGGCACTAACCATAGAAGAACTATTTTTACAAGTACACCAGAGCAAAGTGAGTCTTTGCACTAACCCTAAATTTCTACCCAAAGTAGTATCTGCCTTCCGCACTAACCCTAAATTTCTACCCAAAGTAGTACCTGCCTTCCACATTAAACAATCTGTTGAATTGCCTATGTTCTTTCCTCAACCAGATTCAGTGGCAAAACAAGCTCTACACACCTTAGATGTTAAATAAGCTTTACTCTATTACACAGAAAGGACAAAACCTTTTCGAAAAACTAAACAACTTTGTTGCTTTTGCTCCACCACACACAGACAATCCCATTTCTAAATCAAGTATTTCTAGGTGGATAGTCAAATGCATTAAAACATGCTATGCACAAGCCAAGAACTTTACCAATTTCCCCTAGAGCGCATTCCTTTCACCATCTAGGGTCTTCTATGGCTTTCTTTGGAAACGTTCCCATATCTGACATCTGTAAAGCTGCAACATGGTCTACACCACACATATTTACAAAACACTAAGTGGATGTGTTAGCCAGACAAGCCTATGGAGGCATGCCCACCCACAATTTTACATATAGCTGCTGATAGCATAGCAGAACCCCTCTGTAAATTAATGAATATCATTATCCGTTCTGGAATCTATCCTCATTCTTGGAAACAAGCCATCATAAGACCTCTTTTGAAAAACCCAACCTGGATCCTAGGGACTGTAAACATGATTGTCCCATCTCCCTGCTCCAGTAAAAATCCTGGAAGTACATCTCAATAAGCAGCTTATGGAAACTGCAGAACAGCAATCTTGGCTTAACGAGTCGCAGTTCGGATTCAGAAGGTATCCTGGTACAGAAACGGCTTTAATTTCAGCCTCTGACTATATCAGGCGTACGGTGGATGAAGGACAGGGGGTAGTGCTAATGCTCTTGGATCTGTCAGCAGCATTTGACACCATCTCTCCTACATTGCTGCTGGACAGACTCCAGAGTCTTGGTATTTCTCATCAAGCACTTGCCCTCCTTGCCTCATTTCTGACAGGAAGATCCCAAAGGGTGAATTTAAAATCTTTTCACTCAGACTCCTATTCTCTACCTTGCGGAGTCCCGCAGGGGTCTTCCTTGAGTCCCACCCTCTTTAATCTGCATGTGGCACCCCTTGCAACTGTAGTCCATTCTTTTGAATTGGAGGTGTGTCATATGCGGACAATACACAAATTATGGTTACCATCCCCAAGGGGCTTGGCTCACTCTCAGAGAATATCCTTGGATGCATGATCAGAGCGGCAGACTGGATGTCCGCTAACTTCTTGAAACATAATGGGGAGAAAACGGAGGTGATGATATTTGGATCAGGGGCAAACAAATGGAATAGTAGCTGCTGGCCTCGTTCTCTGGGATGCTGCCCTGTCCCGAGCAAAAAGGCTAAGAACCTGGGAGTCCTGATGGATACTGAACTTAGTTTCAATGTCCAAGTGAATCGTACCATTTCGACATGCTGCTGGCTCATAAGGATGTTAAAAAAAATCTTCCCTTTCATCCAGCGTTCAGCTTGAATCCAGGTAGCACTGGCCCTGGTAATGTCCAGACCTGATAACTGCAATGCTCTGTACCTGGCTGCCAATAAGACCCTACAGCATAAACTCCAGGTACTGCAGAACGCATTGGCAAGACTCATTCTGGACATTCCCAAAAAACAATCTGCCAAGAATGGTCTCGAACATCTGCATTGGCTTCCCATCGAACAACGTATCGTTTTTAAATCTCTTTGTATGGTCCATTAATCACTGCACTCTCCCTACCCCTTAAGGCTGAAGACCATGTTCAAGTGGCATTCCCCCAGCAGATTACTATGCTACTCACTTCAAAAGCAACTATTGGTACTAAGAACCAAGAAGAGGAAGTGGGGGATAGGGCATTCTCAGCGGCAGCGAGAAAACTCTGGAACTCCCTACCCCTTGCTCTTAGATCTATCCCTCTTCTGCTCCCATTCAGAAAAGCCCTTAAAACCTGGCTGTTCACAGTCAAACGTTGAGATAGAGCTCTCTCGCTTTTTTTTCGATGACTGTGGTTTGTATGTATGTATGTATGTATGTATGTATGTATGGCCTCTCTCCAGCGCCTTGATGCCCTCGGTTGACTGCTGCGCTATACAAGTATCAGAATCAAATCAAAATCAAAGACAGCAGGCAGTTCTATGTACACTTTTTCAACTACTGCAACAGTTACAGGTTAACCACTGCTTTGGGAGATTGCTGTATATTCTATGCAAAGCATGTGATAATCAGCTCACATGCCTCGAACGGATAATGCGACTTGCCTAGTATGCATCTTTTCTTGGCATGTAGAGCTGTAGATTCACATGCGCCCACCCGCCTCCCCGGGTACCTGTACTACCTTAGTTGGATACATACGCATGTACAGCTATATTCTACTCTTACTAACTCCATTATCAACCTCTGCGGGGAAAAAAATCTAACAATGGAGTTTATGATCACCGAAAGGAGGAGTCACCTACCTCATGACTGGAAAAGGCTTCTTCAAAGAAAAACATCCGGACCTAACACTAGACGGCAAACTTATGCAAAGCATGTGAATCTACAGCTCTATATGCCAAGAACCGATGCATACTGGGCAAGTAACATTTTCCATTTGAGACATATCCCAGGACGTACGTGGATGTCTGTACCAAAAATGACTAACTCGTAGAAAATGTCATGCATCATGTTGTAAGGTAACCTTGCATGAGCATTATGTGATGCATCACATAAACCACGCATCACCTCCTATTTCAACGCTATTTTTAGTAGACATGCAAAACGCGTCACATCTTGCAGAAAAAGTACGCATCAAAGTGATCTTGCATTCCTGGTAAAAATGCCCGATTCCACATTAACCATAACGCAACATGTATGAAAACCACACATCGACTACAAACGTCACGCAGGCAGATAATGCGATCTAAAATAAAAATTGCGTCAAACAATGGCACATCAGCCAAAATATGTTGCATAATGTAAAAACGTGTTGCATTCATCCAGGAAATGATGCAGTGACTCTGCCATGCTGCAAATCCGGAAGTGCGTAGTTACTTTCTCGTTCACTTACTAGGCCTAAGAGTGTGCTCGGTGGAGGAGTCTGTTGTGTATTGCTGTGAGAGTGATAAAATTATCCTTTTTTCATGCGTGTTTTGTGTAATAATTGCATATTTTGTGTGCTAATTGTCCTCTCTAACAAATTGTCTTGTCAAAATTATTGTCTTTTTGGGGGGGGGGGGGAGGTTGGGGGTAGATAGTTGTAGGTTTGGTTTAAGGTTGGTTTTTAAGTTTGTATTTTTTTTTATTAACTCTTTCAGAATCAATCATGTCAGGCAGGTCCAAAAACTTGTCGCACAATGAGTTTGGGGGCCTACTTTGGCTTATTTACCATTTCTTGCCAAGGATGATTGGCACAGGGGGACGTGTAAGCAAAGGATACCCACCGAAGGAACGCAGGCAAAGGTGGGAGAGAGTTCAGCAGCAGATGTCGAGGATATATCATGTGGATCGGACGGTCCACCAGTTGAAACACCGCTGGCAGGATGTTGTCAGCAGAGAGGCGGACCTGCTGGACCATCTTGGATTAGAAGTCGGCGGCCCTATTGGTAAGTCAATACCTACCAAAACACACATGGGGCTTATTTACAAGTCCCTTGCGCCGCCGTATGCCACTTCCTCAAATTAAAAAATAGACGCACTGGCGGTGCAAGGGGCTTGTAAATAAGCCCCTATGTTTTTGAATGATTGCATGTCGGAAGGTCATTGTGCTATACTTATGCGTCACGGTTCGCCTAACAAAAGCCATTGTTTGTAAATTCCATGCTTGTGTAAAGTCTATGTACTGTGCTCAATGCATACACTGTAGACAAGTCCAGCATTCAAAGGTCATTGTACCTCTGTTTATGTCTCCTAGGTGGACCCCAGCCATACACACAAGGGGAGGTGGACTTGTTCGAGGACCCAAATGCTACCAGTGAGTAGGAATTTTCAATGATTTTGATCATGATGGCCAATAATGAAAGTTTTCTTGGACTGTTAACAATCCAACATGCCGCAATCGGCAGCAGTATGTGCCTTAAAATACTAAGATACATGTGCCTTGGTATGCAGCTTGCTAGATGTCACATAAACCTATCCATCTGTGCCAAATGTATCAATTGACAGTGCGTAACATTAATCCACTATGAAGTAAATTGCCCAGGGAGTCAATACCTCACTGTATCAAACCTTGTTCTGGCATTGACTATTTCACATGAGTCACAAGTTGGCAGAAAAGGCAGCCTACATGGCTACATACCACCCCCTACTCGTGCATCATTTAGCATAGTGTGTCTGTGCAATGACTGATGCAGATGAAAATCACATTGACACATATGTCAAAGTTTTCATGCACAACCATTTTCAAAGGTGCGGCTCATGTCCCAAAATGTACCCTGAGTAATCATGAAGTTCAGCAGACGTTACTTGAAGCTACCTTCATTTCACCTTGCATATTGCTATTAGCACATGTGCTGCATTGTGCAGCTCACATAGCAAGATTACAATGAAATCTGTTTTTTATGAGCTGGAGGGTGCACCTACCCACACTGTCACCAAGTTGAATACAATGCCGATATCATTCCAACATTGTGCATGCTTGTCAGCATTGACACATGCCAATATCTTGTTACACTGTAACGTGAAAATATTTCAGAATTAGTCGGCTCATGTGGCCCCCTGAAAAGGCACCATGTAGGACTGTCCAAGGTCAGAATATGTTTGGTTTAAATAGATGGGACGTTACATGATCTGTATGTGAGAACATGTATGTCGCTTGGGCATGGGCAGGAAGCTGTGTGAGTACCAAACCCAAAACTACTTTCAATTTTCAAACGGGGTCACCTGTAGCTGGGTGCCGAGCAAATTACTGTGCATCTTGCTGCCTGTGTGTGGACTGACTATCAAGGCAATGTCTTCTCAGTTAATATGTCCAACAGAAAATGTATAAGGATTTGGATTTGGAGCATTAGTTCTTCTATCAAGATGTTATGAACAATCTGAACATTCATCCTTTGTCATGATCTGTCCGTGCACTGTATGTGGGCATCCAGGGCAGCTTTGTTACAGTTTTTAGCAACATGACATGTGAGCAAGTTCACATAGTGATGATAATGATGAGTTACATCCTGCAAATTTCTAATATTTGGATGATGTGTCATTCATTCACAATAACAAAAACGAAGCCTAGTACGAATAGTACACCACAGATATCTGTGAATGCCAGTCAGCCATGTGGCATGTCATGATCTGATTATTGTGCATTTTGTGTACATCGGGGTCACCTGCACTGCCTTCAGAGCCCTGTGTGTGTAAATGGAATTGTTATTAGCAAGTGATTGGATGGGGCATCATCATGAGGCCTATTGTGCCTTCACCAAAAAAGTATTTTCACCGAGCAATCAAGTGTATGTACAGGATGCAGTAGTCGCAACAGATGAACAAATAAAATCTATTGAATGGTGATGATGTACACTATGTACAAGGCTATCGTATCCCTTTTACTGTGTTACTACATCCTTAATACATAGGTTGTTTACCCTTGCTGGTACATCCTGGCAAGCTACATGTCTTTCAACATTTAGGGTGGCAGTTACAAAAAATGTGCCTCACTGTAGCAGCACAAAGCCTTTTGGCTACGCAACGCCGCGCCTGGACCGCGCCCAGAGCCAGACCCCCTGGCCCCCTCAGCTGCCAGCCCACCCGCCGGACTTACGACACCGCCACCCTCAATGCACTCAACACCGACCGAATCCCCGGCTGCCACCGAGCCACCCCAGGACGCACCCACGGACCCTTCACCTGCCAATCCTGCAAGTTCTCCTGCATCCGGACCTGCACCGCACCCGCCAAGCCAAGCACCAGCAACAACCACCTGAAGTGCATCCTGCTCAACACCCGCTTCGTCCACAGACACGCCGTGGAACTCTGGAACCTCCTCGACTCCACATCTCCAGATGTCGCCTTCCTCACGGAAACATGGATGAACGCCTCCTCAGCGCCCGACATCGCCATCGCCATCCCGGACGGATACAAGATCACCCGGAGGGACAGCGTCAACCAGACGGGAGGAGACATCGCCATCATCCACAAGAACACCTTTTGCATCCCGACCAACTCCGACGACACCCTCACAACCGCCGAACACCTGCATTTCCAGATACACACCGACCCCAAGACCACCCTCAGAGGAACCCTCATCTACAGACCCCCGGGACCACACACCCAATTCAGCGAAGACATCGCAGACTTCATCAGCCCGCACGCCCTCCCCTCCGCTGACTACATCCTCCTGGGGGACCTCAACTTCAACCTGGAAACAACAACGACCGCAACACCACCACCCTGCTGGACAACCTCGCCAACCTCTGACTCAAGCAACTGGTGACCACCCCCACCCACTACGCCGGCCACACGCTTGACCCCGTCTTCTCCTCCAGCAAGGACATCTCCTTCAGCCACGCCACCGGACTCCACTGGACAGACCACAGCTGCGTCCACTTCAGCTTCAGAAGAACCACGACCCACCACCACCCGCAACAGGTTCCCCGCAGAAACTGGAACAAGATCACAGCTGACCAGCTCGCCACATCCCTGAGCCAGAACCCTCCCGCCAGCTCAGCGAACCCCAACCAAGCTGCCAACAACCTCACAAGGTGGATCAGCAACTGCGCAGACGACCTCGCTCCACTGAAGACCCCCCCCGTCAGACCCGGCAACAAGAAAGCATCCTGGTTCACCGACGAACTCAGGAGCTCCAAGAAGAACGGCCGAGCCCTAGAGAAAGCCTGGGGCAGAAACCCGACACCAGACAACATGACCACCCTCAAGCTCGCAACTCGAAAACACCACCAGCTGATCCACACCACCAAGAAAACCGCATTCAAGGAACGACTAGAAAACAATGCCCACAACAGCAAAGAACTCTTCATCATTGTGAAAGAGCTCTCGAACCCTAGCGCCGGAAACAACGACATCACCCCATCGCAAGAACTCTGCAACTCGCTCGCCTCGTTCTTCCACAGCAAGATTGCAGACATACACAACAGTTTCAGCTCACAGCCGACGCACCCCACGAACGCACCCACGCCCCCCACCTCCACCCTCCGCCTGGACACCGGTCAACACCGAAGACACCATCCGCACGATGAACTCCATCCACTCCGTATCACCAACCGACCCCTGCCCTCACCACGTCTTCAATAAGGCCGACTCCATCATCGCACCCCATCTCTGGGACATCATCAACGCCTCCTTCAACACCGCCACCTTCCCAGAGAGCTGGAAGCACGCCGAACTCAGCGCCCTACTGAAGAAACCATCAGTGGACCCCACCGACCTCAAGAACTACCGCCCCATCTCGCTCCTACCTTTTCCGGCCAGTCATCGAGAAGACAGTCAACAGACAGCTGGCCGCCTTCCTCGAGACTAATGGATCCCTCGATCACTCACAGTCCGGCTTCCGGGCCAACCACAGCACCGAGACCGCCCTCATCGCAGCCACCGACGACATCCGAGCCCTGCTCGACAACGGGGAAATGGCGGCCCTCATCCTCCTGGACCTCTCCGCGGCGTTCGACACGGTCTGCCACCGCACCCTAGTACAGCGCCTGCACAACATCGGAATCCAGGAGAAGGCACTGGAGTGGATCATCTCGTTCCTTGCCGAAAGAACCCAGAGAGTCCGCCTCCCCCCGTTCAGATCCAAGGCCACCGAAGTCATCTGCGGCGTACCACAAGGATCTTCACTCAGCCCCACGCTGTTCAAGATCTACATGAGCCCCCTTGCGGCCATCGCACGCCAACACAACCTCAACATCATCTCCTACGCCGACGACACCCAGCTGATCCTCTCCCTCACCAACGACCCCGCCACCGTCAGAACCAACCTACACGAAGGGATGAAAGACGTAGCCGAGTGGATGACGAACAGCCCCCTGAAACTGAACTCAGATAAGACGGAAGTCCTCATCCTGGGATCATCACCCTCCGCCTGGGCCGACTCCTGGTGGCCCCCTGCCCTCGGCAGCGCACCCAAACCAACGGACCACGCACGAAACCTGGGCTTCATCCTGGACTCCTCCCTCTCGATGACCAGACAAGTCCACGCCGTCTCCTCATCATGCTTCAACATCCTACGCATGCTCCGGAAGATCTTCCGGTGGATCCCCACCGAAACCAGGAAGACGGTCACCCAGGCCCTCGTCACCAGCCGACTGGACTACGGGAACACCCTCTACGCCGGAACCACAGCCAAACTCCAGAAAAGACTCCAGTGCATTCAGAACGCCTCAGCACGACTCATCATGGACATCCCCCGACACAGCCACATCTCCGGACACCTGAGAGACCTGCACTGGCTCCCCGTCAGCAAGAGGATCACGTTCCGACTCCTCACCCACGCACACAAAGCTCTCCACAACCAAGGCCCCAGATACCTCAACGACTGCCTGACCTTCTACACCCCCACTCGCCAACTCCGATCGACCACCCACGCCCTCGCCGCCGTTCCACGCATCCGAAGAGCCACAACGGGAGGAAGATCCTTCTCCTACCTGGCTGCCAAGACGTGGCACTCCCTCCCCATCCACCTCCGCCTGACCCAAGACAACCTCTCCTTCAGGAAGCAACTCAAGACCTGGCTATTCGAGCAGTAGAGGACCACCCAAGCGCCTTGAGACCCTTCGGGTGACTAGCGCGCTATATAAATGCTTGATTGATTGAACGCTGAGGCACTTTCAAAGCACAGCACAATTTGCTTGTAAAGTAACCCCTGAGTACCTAGATGTATCCTTGTGGGGCATTGTACGTACATGTTTGTGCAAAAGATTAATTAAAACAATTTAGGGTTACTAGTTTATCATGGCTCAGTGTGAGTTTAGAAAGTCACTTATATTTCGTCTTGTCACTATCTAAGAATTATGACGTTCAGGTGATGGCACAGGATGTGATGAACAACCTACATGTATACTGTTGTAGTGTGTTTCTCACACAGTGATCGGGGGGGTGTGGTAAGGTGGCTGAGACTTTAGAGCACTCGGTCTGTCTTTGTCCTGCAATTGCGCTACAGCACAGACGAAAATTGAAAGTCGAGTGGAATAGGCTGGGAATCCGGACCTGCAGGTTGGCAGTAATTGCAGCTCTGAACCCAGAGAACACAGTTTTAAATATAGGCCTCATAACTCTTATACGCTACACATACCGCAATTTTACTCAATAACGGGCAGTGCTGGTCAACGTTTTATTTTAAAGGTAGAAAGTCTTCTCTAAACCGCACTTTTATTAAATGCTGCTATAACTGGTTATACTTGACTGCATCTTCCTACAACCTGCTGCTAGTAGTTGTCTTCCAACTGTACCCATCAGCATAACACCGCTATTGTTAAGTCCTCAAACTTCTTTTTTGCCCAAATGCCATTGTGGTTACAGTTGCTGTGTATATTTTGCCTTTTTTTAACACATAATGTTACTGAAGTCCGCAAATGGAATTCAAAAGTTTTAATGTACCTACCGTATTCATGATTTGCTATTTTAATAATTTGTACTGTCGTTGGTATCTTCTGACCTGTACTTTTATAGATATTTTATATCTAAATAAAGTTATACTTACTCACACAGTGATCAGGTGCTTGGCACAAGGTTTGCAGTCAGCATCCACTATGTACTCATTCAATGACTTACACATGTCATTCTTCTCCAACAGACAACATGACTGCTGAGGAGGAACGTACTTTTAGAATACGCAAAACACGTTATAGCCACATCTGCCAGATTGCAAAGGGGTTCAGGAAAATAGCACGTCGGTATGACATGGAGAAGGCTGCAAAGACCTGGGGATGCTCTGTTCCTGCAAAACAGAGAGCTGATGCAAAGGACATGCGGGCCTCCAAGGGCATGGGCAATGGAGGTGGACATGAACAGCAAGCAGGCCCTTCATTGGCACCGGCACCAATACCGGTACCAATACCAGCACCAATACCGGCACCAATACTGGCACCAATACTGGCACCAACACTGGCACCAATACTGGCACCAACACTGGCACCAACACTGGCACCAACACTGGCACCAACACTGGCACCAACACTGGCACCAACACTGGCACCAACACTGGCACCAACACTGGCACCAATACCGGCACCAATACCGGCACCAATACCGGCACCAATACCGGCACCGGCACCGGCCCCAACACCAACACCAGCCGAAGGACCCTGTATGCACTCCAGTGCAGGACAATCTTTTGTACAGGAGATGGCCGACCAAGATGTGACTTTTTTCAAACTTAAGATTGCTGGATTGGAACTGCAAATGGCCACAATGTTACACAAGATGGACACACTGCAGCAGTCAGTGGACCGCATCCTGGCCCAACTGTAGTGGCCATTTCTTTTACATTCATTATTTTATGACCTTCTATTTTGTATTTAGTGTTAGTTATAGTGTAAGTGTAGTGTAGGTTAGAATAGGTAGGTTTAGGTAGGTTAACTTGTAGTTTTAACAGATACATGTTTTACTTTTTGTTTTTTCTTTTTATTTAGTTCTTTGGGGTTGGTGGGCGGGAGAGTCTGGGTACTTTTATAGGTTTCATACTTCATTAAAAAAAAAATAATAAAAAATCTATGTATAATATGTATAATATATATATATATATATATATATATATATATATATATATTATTGTGTATGCTAAATCTTTTACTTAGGTTGTGTATAGGTTAAGTATAGTATGTGCATGTCCATTGTGCATTGATGTCCTGTAGGGGTTAGGGGTAAATGTTTTAGTAGTCTTATGTGATACTTGTGTATTATAGGATGAGTTAAGTTAGGTACGTAAATGGTTATTAGGCTAGTTTAATTTTCAGATAGATTTTAGTGTTACAGTAATTTTATTTTGGCGAAGTAAGTTTTATACATTAGTTAGTAATTTTCTCTCCATATTGTTACTGTCGTTAAAAAAATAATTATTTCCATAAATACTCTTGTTCATTGTTGGCCAGCATTACATTTATAACATATATGCTTTTGGCTGATTTGGCCCATGCAATGTCATTTTGGTTGTGTGTATGTGTTGGTGTGTATGGCACATTTGGTATGGACCATCGTCACTTGTCTGACATTTAGCATGTGATTTCAACACTTGTGACACAACAGTTTGGAAAAGAAACTGGTGGGAGTTGCACTAAATTATACTATAATTTGGCACTTTGCAATTCTAAAGACGTATATGTGTTGGCAAAATAAAAAAAGAATGAAAGGAGCATCTGATTCACATAGAATCACTAATCAAATATTCCGTATCAGTTTTTTTCTTTTCAATTTCTTTATTCGCCAAAAATATTTCTCCACAATTCTAAGCAAGAAATTTCAGGGAGTCCAAGTCCAAATTCCAACAGAAATGTTCATTAATTCATAAATCCAATTCAACAATTACTTCATCCAGATCATTAGTTTAACACAAACAGTTAACACAGAACAGTCTTTGATTAAGCACAGCCTCTGCGTTTCGTCCTCCTCATGACCTCATCAGGGCTCATCATTTTATAGCTTATAGATGCTGGTACTGTATCCTACTTCTCCTTGTGCATTAACATGTTCTTCACACCAATATTAATCGAAACGGAGCAATTATGTATTTCACTCTTCAAACCACAATTGTTCTTATTCAGGGCTCCGTCATCTATAATCCTGAGCAGATGTAGCCCAACGTCAATCTATCTCGATGTAACATCTATAATCCTGAGCAGATATAGCCCAACATCAAGCTATCTCAATATCAGAATCCTTTTCGGCACTCAATTATAATCGTCAGCAGGTCCTGATAAATCTGCTGCCGATTTATCAGGACCTGCTGACGACGGTGACGATTATAATTGAGTGCCGAAAAGGATTCGGATATTGAGATAGATTGGGGTGAAGAACACGTTAATGCACAAGGAGAAGTAGGATACAGTACCAGCATCTATAAGCTTTAAAATGATGAGCCCTGATGATGTCCTTAGGAGGACGAAACGTGTAGGCTGTGTTAAACTAATGATCTGGATGAAATTGTCGTTGAATTGGATTTATAAATTAATTAACATTTCTATTGGAATTTGGACTTGTACTCCCTGATATTTCTTGCTTTGAATTGTGGAGAAATATTTTGGGCGAATGAAGAAATTGAAAAGAAAGAAACTGATACGCACTTCAATATTTGATTAGTGATTTTATGTGCATCAGGTGCTCCTTCCATTACTATTTTTGTTTTTTACACGTTATTGGTCTTAATGGTGGGCCATAGGAGGTGGAGCGCTTTAACTGATAAGGATTCGATTGGACGGATAAAGAAATATGTCATCGTTGTTAAATTTGTGTTGGCAAAATAATCAATGTTGAGAGCTATTGTTCTTACACGGATATACAGCACATACACACTCCACATGGGCAGGTTAGGTGTTGTTTGGCCTATTTTAGGGGCATGGTCAGCATGATGGTGTACAATGCCACTGCTCATCATAATGGCTGCAAACAGTACATGTTGACCAGCAGGGATGAAACCTGGTGTTCAAATGAACTACTTAGCATGCATCTTGGTTTGGAATATGACTTCTTGCTCTTGCTGTGGCTATGTTGATAGGTGAACATGGTAATATCTCTGCTTCCAATGGCAGTTGTTGTACATGGTGTTGCTGCTTGCACATTGTAGTCCTTTCAAGACCCATACCAAGTCATTCCACACACTGGCACAGGTGTTCAGATTTATTTACACATTTCACAAAAAGCAATAGGTAATTGGCAATACACAAAGGAATACGACTTTAATCTGGGAGCAAGACTTTGTATGCTGCAGCCATGTTTCCAGGGGTGAAATAAGTGACAAATCATATGGTCAATTAGTAGTCTAGTGACCATGTGAATGACAGTGACACAATGTGATTTTCAACGACTCAAAAGAAAAGCAATGGTGGAGTCTTTGATGTGTACAAAGCAAGAGGATGACAGCATCCCCTGTTTCACACCGCAACATTTGTGGACAAAGTTCTATTTGTCCACATCACATGTAACGGGGAAATGTTTGTGGCCACTGTTACGCTTTAATTGTCTCCGAGTATTCCTCTTCCTCAGATGAATCTGTTTGGTGATCTGGGGGCTCTGTAGTTGGTTACTGGGTTGGACGAGGGACACCAACAGCAGGACCCGAGGATGTTAGAGCCATGGCTGCAGCAGCATTTCCCTGTAACAGGTAAGCCACAGTGCATTTATGATTTTCTGCTGGTTGCTCAGGATAGCTCCTACATCCCTGTGGTAGACAGCCATTGTTGTGAGGGAGATCTCCTGCTCCTGCTGCATTGTCCTTGGGATGTCTACAATTTCCTGTAGATTTTTCCAACCTCCCTGCTAACGCTTTGGGCGGGCATTTGTTCATGCCTTTGCCTCATTACACCAGAGATGGTGGCCAGGGATTGAACAAAGCAAGGGTGTGGAGTGGAGTTGCCTTGTGCATCCTCAAGGGTGTCATCATCTGAGTTGAGGCATCTGGGGATAGCCTGTAGTATACCTCCCATGATATCCATCTCCACATGCACCTCTTTCACAAGCTTGCGATTAAGTCCAACTGTAGTCTTTTGGATATAAAGTTGTGTATCCTCAGAGTCTTGGGGAGGAGGGGGATGTGTGCTGACAGATGCAGTGGCTGTACTTGTTTGGGGTTCATCTTTCAGGAGCAACTACATTAGTGTCAGTCTCAGCAAGCGGAGAAGTTGACTGTACGCTGGACAGGATTTGGTGGAGGGTATCCTGATCAATGGTGGACAGGCTCTCGTCCTTGTCTTGGAAATCAGGTGCTTAATCAACTTGTTCAGATGTTGTAGGCGCATTCTCTGCAAAGAGATAGAAATGTGTTACTGCTGTCTGCATGTTAATTTCGGATAGAGTTTGCTCTACAGCTTGACATGGGTATTTCCAAATGTGATTAATGTAGGACAAGCCAGGAATCCTTATTGTTATGTTGACCTAGGGGCAAGACTTATGGCCTCTTGCACCGGCTGCGAACCACTTTTTGGGGTGCACCATTTTTTCCATATTTTCAAGGACACGTCGAGCCACACTATCTTGCTTTTAATGTGCTTGATGATATGGACCCTTTACAGGAAACACTATGGGGCACATTTACTAGGAAGTGGTGGAGCAAGGTGTTAGGCTCCTTGGCTTGACACCGCACTACACCACTTCTGAGACGCAGAGATGCAACATATTGACAACATTATGGTGCATCTCTGAGTTCCAACCTGCACTAGTACTAAATTTAGCTGCCAAGTGCTAATGCGGGTACCTTTGCACCGTAGTGCAAGGCTGTCTGCATTGAGGGGAATATTGTTTATGTGCAGGAAGGGACACAGGGATGTGGAATTCCTAGAGCCTGACACATAGGACATACTGTTTAGTGTCAAGGGCAACAAGTTTTCATGTGTATTTTGTCCTTGGGACAAGTGTGCCCACCCTCCTACAGCACTCACCCTTTGGCTGGCAGTTTACAGTACCACATTTTGGATTAAGGAAGGGCATTGTCTGTAGTTAAGGTAATATTTGTGTCCATGTGTTAATGCTGTTCAAACTTGTATTTATAGTTCATTAATGCAAAGCATTTATTATTTGGGTGAGCATGCCAAGTACATTTTGTAAGCTCGGACTGCACTACTGACAGTGGTTCCAGTATAAAAATGTGTGCACGTTTTCAAAGTTTAGCAATGTAAGGCTATGTATAATGCACCCAGAATGTTCTCTGATTAGATGCAAATATTTGCAGAAGCTTGAAAGCAAGATTGATGATTCGTTGCTTTTAAAATAAAAAATTCACAAAAAAATGCTAATAGGAAAAGCATTTAGCTAAACTACTATAAAATATTAAGTACCATTTCTTTGCAGTATCATTTAGCAAAATGTGTTGATGTATGGGAGTATTTCCTAAAAATCTTCATAATGGGAAATCAGTGTAACCAGTTTCAATAAGATTATGGGAAACATAAAAAGAAACAAGCACTGGTAAAGCCAGCAGGTCTGGAATTGGTGGTCAGCCTTTTGCCAATATGTGTCTTGTTTTGTCATGGTTTTTGTAAAACCTTATTCGTGTGAGAGCTGCCGGGCCCTCATGGTTTTGCCTTCTCAAATCACTTTTTGTATCGGATCTATACTTTATTTAATCATAGTGTAGCAGGTACACGAAACAGATATAGGCAGCCAGGAGTATTTGCGTCTCAGCCTGTGCCACAATGCATCTTCCTTGATTATGTCAATATTAAGTCCTAACCCGTTTGTTTAGTGAAACCACAGCTAATTAACTTTTAGATACATCTGTGGTGGTAAGCTTTTAATATCAGTCATTTTAGTCTGCCCCATGACACACCATTGAATAGGTGCATTAAGTAATTTACAGTTATCAGATTGACAATTGCTTCATCATGCTCTGCTACAACTCAGAATATCTATGGCATTCTGTTACAGATAACATTAAAATACACAGCATCCTATATATATTCAGACCGACCCTGGCTGAAGAACTCAACATAGGAAATTAATTTCCCTATGATGCAGGTATGCTTTTTTGCATTGAGGTACTAGGCAGCTGCCCACTTCTATGAGAAATTAAGTGGTACTTTTGCTACCACGTCAACACTAAAAGGTGGTGGCATCTGATTTCTTCTGGGTGGTGCATGAATTGGATACTTGCACTCTTTTTTGTTTTATACACGGGTTCCTTCGTTTTTTTGATGTTTTTAATGTACTTTGTTAATAAACTCAAAGTAACATGTTATATTATGTTTAAACAGGAGTCACTTTGTCAGCTACAAAACTTTTTGCTCGTCCTGAAGATGGTCTGAGGGACTACCGCCGAACAGACCGAAACGTCGACTTTTTCGTCTATTCCCAAGAAAATGTGTTACTCTGAAGCAATAGACATCCTCATTTAGAGATTTAAAGCTTATAATTGATTTGGAATAGATGTACAGTCATGTATTGTTCGAACAATTTGTTTTTTGCTTCTTTTCATGACTTCCTGCTGAATGTTCTATTTATATGTACTCTAATTTGTCAACCAAAAATATATAAAACAAAATATATTTTCTCAAATGATTAGGTCTCCCCGTGTTTTTTTAAGTTAAGATTACTTTCTTGAGTTTATTGTTGTCTTATGACACTTTGGCGTTTGTTCCATTAGGACTAACTCCCTGACTTATTTTTGAACAACTTGAAATCATTGTGAACTAAATTATTTACAAAGCAGCGTTAAGCCTTGTAAAGTGGCTTAACACTGCCTTGTAAATGAGCCAAAACCTGAATTGCCACCACAACGACTTTAAAAGTGATGTGGTGGTGGTGATGGGGCTTGTATATATGCCCCTTTGTGTGAATGGTCCATGCCATGAGTCTTGCTGTGTGTTTTCGCCACATGCAACAGCAAAGGCTTCTGCTGGATTTAAATATTTTCAAGAATTCCTAAAGCTGGGAATTCATCATTGGCCTACGCCTCCCCTTGGGAGGCGTATGGATGCACGAAGAGTAGATTTTATAGATTTGCTACTATAACTTTTCATCTTTCAATGCATTCTAAATTTTTGCTACACACATAGGGGAGGGAAACAGCTCTTGTGAGTTATCTTGTGCAGGAAGGGACACTGCCTGCACAAAATCAATCAGCCCCGCTGCACAGGCACCCTTCCACCATGGTGCAAGTGTACCTGAGTTGACGCATTATATCCAAATCTGCACAGATGCAGTGGAGAGGTCATGAAAACATCATATTATTGGGATGGTGGCCCATCACCTTGCTTTTGCAGTGACATAGCATAGTTCTGCGTTGTTTTCCTGGAAATGCATGGACTTATTTACAAGTCCCTTGCGCAGCCGGTGCGTAATTTCTAACATGGGAAGAAGTGACATACAAATGGCATAAGGGACTTGATTATGAGCCCCTCAGTATTTAGAATTTAAACATAGTGGATCTGGTCAACAGGTCTTATATTTTACGACAGGAGACAGTTGGAAAGTGTGACGTGGACTGGTGTACTGGTGTACTTTGTACATGGCAGTTAGGGGCATGACGGAGCTGGTCTGGCATGTGTAATGTGTAATTGGTCTATGTAATTTACTTTCATTCTGGATACGAGGGGGCAGATTTACAAGAAACTAACGCAGTGCCACAAGTCATTTTACTGCACTGCATTAGTTTTGAAGCATATGGATATGACATATTTACAACAATATGTCGCATCTGTGTGCTTCCCCCTGTGGGGCACACAAACTGCTGCCATGGACCGGCGCAGGCACCCTTGCACCAAGGTGCAAGGATGCCTGCGTCGTGGGGAGATTGTTTTTGTGGTGATTTCCTCTTCCAATGCCTGCTGTAGAATGCGATACAGAAAAGGGGGTGGTGATGAACAGAGTGTCTGAATTAAGCAGACCACTCTTACCCAGTCCAAAGATCAGGGCTTGATCCATCACCGTTATTTATCTCACTGCCCCATCCCAGCTCAGAACCTGGCTATATGCAAATTAGTCTGTCCCTGGCCCAGTGCATCATGGGAACAGGGCAGACCAAACTACCAAGCCAATTCTTCACCAGAAAGGAGACAAGCTACCGGGGACCTGTTTCTGGCATTTCAGCCTCTTCGGCCCGGCTTGCTTGAATCCTGATGGAGCAGTGAGAAAGGGACTCATGTCTGAGTATACCCTGCCACACCTATAGTGGCCAAAAACGATACAGAAAAGGGGGTGGTGATGAACAGAGTGTCTGAATTAAGCAGACCACTCTTACCCAGTCCAAAGATCAGGGCTTGATCCATCACCGTTATTTATCTCACTGCCCCATCCCAGCTCAGAACCTGGCTATATGCAAATTAGTCTGTCCCTGGCCCAGTGCATCATGGGAACAGGGCAGACCAAACTACCAAGCCAATTCTTCACCAGAAAGGAGACAAGCTACCGGGGACCGGTTTCTGGCATTTCAGCCTCTTCGGCCCGGCTTGCTTGAATCCTGATGGAGCAGTGAGAAAGGGACTCATGTCTGAGTATACCCTGCCACACCTATAGTGGCCAAAAACGATACAGAAAAGGGGGTGGTGATGAACAGAGTGTCTGAATTAAGCAGACCACTCTTACCCAGTCCAAAGATCAGGGCTTGATCCATCACCGTTATTTATCTCACTGCCCCATCCCAGCTCAGAACCTGGCTATATGCAAATTAGTCTGTCCCTGGCCCAGTGCATCATGGGAACAGGGCAGACCAAACTACCAAGCCAATTCTTCACCAGAAAGGAGACAAGCTACCGGGGACCGGTTTCTGGCATTTCAGCCTCTTCGGCCCGGCTTGCTTGAATCCTGATGGAGCAGTGAGAAAGGGACTCATGTCTGAGTATACCCTGCCACACCTATAGTGGCCAAAAACGATACAGAAAAGGGGGTGGTGATGAACAGAGTGTCTGAATTAAGCAGACCACTCTTACCCAGTCCAAAGATCAGGGCTTGATCCATCACCGTTATTTATCTCACTGCCCCATCCCAGCTCAGAACCTGGCTATATGCAAATTAGTCTGTCCCTGGCCCAGTGCATCATGGGAACAGGGCAGACCAAACTACCAAGCCAATTCTTCACCAGAAAGGAGACAAGCTACCGGGGACCGGTTTCTGGCATTTCAGCCTCTTCGGCCCGGCTTGCTTGAATCCTGATGGAGCAGCGAGAAAGGGACTCATGTCTGAGTATACCCTGCCACACCTATAGTGGCCAAAAACGATACAGAAAAGGGGGTGGTGATGAACAGAGTGTCTGAATTAAGCAGACCACTCTTACCCAGTCCAAAGATCAGGGCTTGATCCATCACCGTTATTTATCTCACTGCCCCATCCCAGCTCAGAACCTGGCTATATGCAAATTAGTCTGTCCCTGGCCCAGTGCATCATGGGAACAGGGCAGACCAAACTACCAAGCCAATTCTTCACCAGAAAGGAGACAAGCTACCGGGGACCGGTTTCTGGCATTTCAGCCTCTTCGGCCCGGCTTGCTTGAATCCATGTCCCCGGAAGCTTGTTTCTTTCCCAGTGTAAGAATTGGCTTTTGTAGTCTGGTCTGCCCTGTTCCCATGATGCACTGGGCCAGGGACAGACTAATTTGCATACAGCCAGGTTCTGAAACTGGGATGGTGCAATGAGCTAAAAAACGGTGTTGGATCTAGCCCTGATCTCTTGACTGGGTGAGAGTACTCTGCTTAATTCAGAGACTCTGTCCATCACCACCCCTTGTTGTAAATAATTTTGTCCACCCTAAGCGTGGAAGGGTATACTCAGATGTGAGTCCCTTGCTCATTGCACCATCAGGATTCAAGCAAGCCGGGCCGAAGACGGCTGAAATGCCAGAAACCGGTCCCCGGAAGCTTGTTTCTTTCCCAGTGTAAGAATTGGCTTTTGTAGTCTGGTCTGCCCTGTTCCCATGATGCACTGGGCCAGGGACAGACTAATTTACATACAGCCAGGTTCTGAAACTGGGATGGTGCAATGAGCTAAAAAACGGTGTTGGATCTAGCCCTGATCTCTTGACTGGGTGAGAGTACTCTGCTTAATTCAGAGACTCTGTCCATCACCACCCCTTGTTGTAAATAATTTTGTCCACCCTAAGCGTGGAAGGGTATACTCAGATGTGAGTCCCTTGCTCATTGCACCATCAGGATTCAAGCAAGCCGGGCCGAAGACGGCTGAAATGCCAGAAACCGGTCCCCGGAAGCTTGTTTCTTTCCCAGTGTAAGAATTGGCTTTTGTAGTCTGGTCTGCCCTGTTCCCATGATGCACTGGGCCAGGGACAGACTAATTTGCATACAGCCAGGTTCTGAAACTGGGATGGTGCAATGAGCTAAAAAACGGTGTTGGATCTAGCCCTGATCTCTTGACTGGGTGAGAGTACTCTGCTTAATTCAGAGACTCTGTCCATCACCACCCCTTGTTGTAAATAATGCTGTAGAATGCAGCACGCATTGAAAGAGGAAAAAAACAAACCGAAATAAAAACATTTTTCCTCTTTGCACCTCGCTAGAATTCTGATGCATTTCCAGATATACGATTGTTCATAAATCTGGAAATGCATCAGTGGACATGGGTGATGTGGGAACACCCAGAGCAACACCCATATCACGCCCGCTAACACCAAAGTGTTGTGTGAAAAGGGTCTATATCTGCAAACACAGGTATAGCCATGCAGGGTGGCTTTACGTGTGCTTGTAAATATCACGCAGAAGATTGATCCGCCGTTGCACCACGCAATGTGACGCACCGGTGGCGCAAGGGGCTTGTAAATCGGCCCCATGGAACTGGGGATTGAAACAAATACATAAAGATGCACACAGCACACTGGGGCACAGGTTCATATCTGGCTGTGATTACCACCATGGCCCATTACTCACATATTTGCACTTGTTGGGATTTACCCAATGACTCTTGTTGTTTTTCATGTTCTGCCCTGTCCTGTCCCAGGATTCCAGTCACCAACTCCTCTGGGATGACAGCTGCCACCAGCTCCTCCAAGGCAACCAACACCTGCTGGCCTTTCTCCTCCAGACTGCAATGCTGCGTTGAGGTTGAACACTAATTTGGTCTTTGTTCTGCACTTGTAGTCGTGCCAGCGTTTTTTTTTTGCAGTCGGCGACTGTTTATTTTCTGCTCTATTGACTCCCATGTCGCCTCCTTTTTGCATAGCGGCATCTTGGTACTTGGAAACAGCTGATGCTGATGATTGGTGACCTCAGTGACCAGTATCTCATTTTCCTCTTCTATGAAGTTAGACTTCCTCTTCACCTGGCAGTCTGCGTGTGCATCAGGACTCTTGGGGTTGGTTCAGTCTCTTGACTACTACAGTGTGCTCCCTGCTCCATTTCAGACTCCTCTATGGTCCCCAAAAAGGTTATTGTGGGAAGATGCGTCGTATTCATTGGGATTTTTTGTCGCTTCACGCAGTGGAAACTGTCGCAGGATGATCGTACTGGCGTTACGTGTCGTAATTCTGCCTTATGTCACTTTTTCGGCAGATGCATCAGGTTGACTTAAGACGCTTTTGTGGCACCTAAGTCGGTTTTTCTGACACAGGATGCCGCACTGTACCACGGTCCGCCAAGATGTAGATATGGCGCAACCGTGTATATCTGCGTTGTCACACAGCGGTACATTGGTTTTTGATGCATCGCTGCATTGCGGCAGCAATGTGTCACTTCTCGTAAATCTGCCCCTCAGATTTTATGGCCAGCCTTGATTAACAGGATGCATATTTCCATCTTCCTATGCATCCCAAACACTGAAGGTTTCTCTGCTTCACTGTGGCATGCACTCAATACCAGTTCAAAGTCCCCATCCCACCCCCTACCGCCCCTCCCCTTCCCGTCTCAGCTCAGCTCCTTGGGTTTTCAGTAAATTTCTCGCTCCTGTGGTGGCACAGCTAAGATTACGAGGTATGCAGATCTTCCCATATCTCGACGACTGGTTGGTGAAAGCTCCATCTCTTCACCAGACTGAAGCAGCCATATCTATCTATCTACCAACCACTGTTTCACTCTCTGGGGCTCTCAGCCAATTACTAGAAATCTGCTCTCCAGTCCTCTCAACGGATAACTTTTCTCAGAGTAACTTCGGACACCCTTCAAAACAAGGCATTCTTGCCCGTAGAAAGGCAAAACAGCAACAGGTTGCTGGCTCACAAACTATCCAGAAAAGAGTTAGCTTCTGTTTGTCTCCTCAAATCCTTTCTCAGCATGACGTCTTTTTATTCTCATGGTGCCTCACGCACGTCTCAGACTAAAACCTTTCCAAGAACGGTTAGACAAGCAATGGCTTCAAGTGACCGGATCATTCAATGACATTATTCAGATCACTCCGGCCATAAAAAAAAACACGTTCTTGGTGGCGGTCTGATTTTATCCTTTGAAGCTCAGAAAATCTGAAAATGGGCAATACTACACCACATCTCCATCAAGGCGGAACATCTTCCAGGCGTCAATAACAATCTATCAGACACCTTGAGCAGATCCAGTCAGACATGTCACGAGTAGGAACTCAATCAAATGATTTTCAACTTCAAATTCCAGAGGTGGGTCACACCCAACTTAGACCTCTTCGCATCTCAAGAGAACCGAAAATTCTGGTTCTTCGCCAGCTGGGAACCTCAGAGAGGGTCATGGGGTGGGGTGGGGGAGATGCGTTTTTTGATGGTAGATGGTCGGGAATCTTTGCTTATGCTTTTCCCCCATGCCCTCTCATTTCCCGGGTTCTCATGAAGATGAAGAGAGAACCGTGCCGCTGATCCTCATTTGTCTGTGTTGGCTCTGCCAACACTGATTCACGGAGTCCAAGCCTTATCGCCTTCCAGTGACCACAACCCTATTTACCATGAGCAAGGGACAAATCCTGCATCCGCATCCCCATTCAGCCCCTCTTCAGTTGCATGCATGGTGCCTGAATTCAATTAATTCAAGGATTTAGACATCCCTCAGGACTGCATGGATATTTTGTCTGAGTCAAAGCTGATTCCATCAACAAAACATATAGATTGAAATAGAAGCATTTTTGTTCTTGGTGCCTTCAAAACAAAATCCACCCTCTTCTCACATCACCAGAACAAATTTTGCCTCATCTTCTTTCCCTATCTAAATCAGGAGACTGGTGAATGCACTGGTGTATTGACCTTGCTGTCATCTCTCGATAGACATTCTTCCAATTCCTTATGCCTTTATTCTTCTTGTATCATCAAACAATTCATGAAAGGATTATGCAGGACTTTTCCACCCATTAAGACCTCCTCCGCCGGAATGGCGTCTCAACATAGTACTTTTGCTGCTGATGAAAACGCTGTTTAAGCCTGTTCACAAAGTAGCGCTCACATTTTTTACCTGAGAAGTGGCATTACCTCTGGCTCTTACCTCGCGAGGAGAGTGAGTGAAATTCATGCTTTCAATATAAAAGTACCCTTTCTGTGATTCACTGACGACTATGTTTTACTCAGAAGGAATCCTACATTTATTTTGAAAGTTCCAACAAAGTTTCGCCTTAGTTAACCTGTTGTCCTCTGCACATTATTTCCAAATCCATCCTCACCAGAGGAGAAATCACTTATTTCCCTAAATGTCAAAGGATGTCATAAGTTTTATTTGCAACATACTAAACAAATCCGGAAAACAAATCAGTTGCTGGTCTCATATGGGCCTCAAAATCTGGGTGCTTCAGTCACAAAGACAACTATTGCATGATGGATTGAAAAACTATTCAACTCTGCCATGCTAAACTGGGTAAACAGCTCACGATCAAGGCTAAAGCGCACTTCAAGAGGCCGCTAGCCTCTTCTGCTGCCCTGTTTGCTAGTATCCATTAGACATGATTTGCTGTACCGCAGCATGGAAGAACACATACTTTCATGCAGCATTTTTGTTTAGATCTGGCAACTTGCAGTGATGCAGTTGTAGGACAAGCGCTCTTACACCATCTGTTCCAATAAGATTAGCCTCTACTCTTAGAGATGGTTCATTTTCAGTTGATATGTGTTTTCCTTTATATAGATACGGGCCGCCCGTCCCGACCATGTCCGGGTATGAAATAGAATGTGTGTATTCAGATACGGTAATTCGCGTGTCCCCCCGCTTGAGGCCCAGCTGCAGCCCTAGTTCATGTTAGCAGACGCATGTAATTAGTGTAGTGATCCGCCGCCTGAACCCAGCTACAGCCCTGGCTGATGTTAGCAGGCACGTGTAATTTGGTTTAATGTGATAGTTCAGTAACAGCGCGCATGAGAGGCTGCAGTAATTGTCCCCGCAGACACGCTCAGTCGCGTGTGCCCCCGCTTGAGGGCCAGCGGCGACCGTCTAACAATTAGAATTGTGTGAGTCTTGAATGATTGTTTCCCACTGTACTTATTTTTTTGTGACCCACACCGTCGCTCTTCGGCCCGAGTGCTTTTTAGACGCACCCAGGCCAAGCCACACACTGCGTTCGGCCCTTTCAGATGCACCCAGGCCCAGGTACACACTGCATTCGGCACCCCCAATATGTGTGAGACAACGGGCAGTCCCCCAAGGGAGTCTTGCGAATGGTTACTTACCACGCTTCGAGGTGAACGCCTTTGTGACGCCCCCAGCACACGGCCACAGCAGACGATCTGATTAATGTACGACCCAGATGGCATGAAGTGCGGAACGTTGCACACGCCCCCAGTGTTTGACGTGCCCCTTGATGCACCGCAATTGGTAATTGGCGCTTCACATGGCATGAAGGGTAGACACACGCCCACATCGCGGACACACGCCCACAGCGTTTGTCACGGCCCCAGCGTGTCATGCCCCCAGCGTGCCCCTTGATGTGGCGCAATTACGACTCACATGGCATGAAGGGCGGAACGTACCACATGCCCCTAGCGTTTGTCACGCCCCCAGCACACGCCCACGGCAGAACGCAGACACACCCACAAGGGACTACTTTGCTGGCACGGTTCTTTTACCTTTTAAATGCATATGGTGGCTGTCTGCATAGCCTATGTCCTTCTGCTGCAACTGCCCTTTCCAACGCTGTATTGGGTGTTGTGATTGGTGCTGTGGTTACTGAGATTACCCGCCTCAAAGGTTTGGGCGCTCTCTTTATAATATTAGTATGGATATGGATATAATGCGTCTTGCTTTTACATGCTACACTGCTGATATGCAAATAATGGAAATGGTATATATGTGTATGTGTGTATATATATATATATATATATCAATCAAAAGAATCCCGACCGCCTCTCGCTGCGGTCATGAACGGGCGCAGACCTCCTCTCCTTTTCTCAGATGAACTTAATCAAATATCATAACGCCATCACACCAATGAAGTGTCAGCAGTGCAGAATTTTATTTTCTGTTAATATCAGAGCGAGTGCCCTCCCTGACGCGTTTTGCTCCGCGGACGGAGCTTGGTCACATATATATTTGTTACCATTATTCCACTAACTGTATTTTTATTCTCTACAATGATTAGCTTTACAACTGCAATCTGCTCTGATTCAAGCATGTGAATCAATGAAAGATCCAATACTGGGGAAGAAAATGAGTTACTTAATTGTAACTACGGTTCTCCAGTATTGGTATCTTTCATAGATCCATTTGCGACCCACCCCTCTCCCATGAGAGGCTTCCCTAATTTATTCATATAACTTCACACTTGTGCTTGAACATCTGATGAGCTCAGCCTCTTTGGAGTGTTCTACAGGGTGCTGTCTCCTGATTAGTTATTGTTTAAGTGTAGTTTATTTTTTATTTTTACAAAAGAATGTAGATCGACTATTTCAGTGACTATGCATTGCAGCCTATGATCATAGTATTTACTGCTTTTATAATGATACAGTGGGACTCCCACTCCGATGACTGGGATGATTCAAGCATGTGAATCTATGAATGAAAGACACTATCCTGGTGAACCGTAGTTACAGGTAAGTAACTCATTTTCATTCTCGAAAACTTACTCGTGTTCCATATTCCGTACACCTAGGTCTGTTGAATTCCTCTCAACAAGGTAGCTTCAATTAAATACTTTTGCTATTTCTACTGCAATACATTTGCTTTAACAAATTGGGATTTCTAATCAATGATTCCACAGCAATACTTCTTAACCATTTGACTTCTTAGGACTCCCCCGAGTCAGAACTGGAAGGCAGTGGCCACGGTTCCAACAGTATCTATGTTATGAACTTCAAAACACTACACAAAAATACAGAAACAAGTATACATCAGGTAAATACATGATTTATTTTTCTGAAACACAAAACAATATGCTAGCCTTTAGCATATCTAATAGTCTTTCTTTGCTCACTTCGCCACCCCAGTTCAGAGCCAGCCATATGCAAATCAATCTTGACCCAGGTGGTTTCTCCTAAATATATCAGATGAGGAGGCCAGGCCTGAATACGATAGAATGTGGCTGACCTTGGCGGCAATACGAAACATAGCCAGATGAGGGGGGGGGGCCCTCCCCCATCATGGGTAGCGGAATGGAAATCCAACCTAGACTGGTGTAGCCTAGCGGAGAAAACAATATACCTGAGTAGTGGCTGTCCAAGGAAATTAAAGAAAGGCTTGGGAACACTGGCAAAACTACAAAGGGTGGGAAATGACCAATGCTCGACCTAGACCGCCCACCACCGAGGGAATCCTCACCACACACAGAACCCATATAGGGAGATTACAGGACACTAAAAGCATAGACGTTCTTACCTGGGGCGAAGTAGGGCAATTATAACTGAAAAGAGGCCTAAAATATTCTTAAAATTTGTATGTAATGATGACAAGTACAATGCTCTTGGGTTTATAATCTCTGTATTTCCTCAAATTCTAAATGTAATGTGTATTGAGCACATTGTTAATAAAAAGATCAATAAAAAAAAAAGGTTTTGGCTGCAAGTTATGACATGAAATTCAAACCATCAGTGCAAGATTGTTGACACTAGAGTTAAATCTGTCTGAACACTTCTAAGCCAAAACACTCTTCTTAGAACCCTGAAACCCCACATAGTCTTCATGGGATTTAGCCCTCCATCCTTGGGGCCTGCAACAAAAACAATGGCCCTATGAAAATATCTGAACCTCGGGGGAAACCACCATTACAACGCAACTTTTACAACGCACTACCATTACAACGAAATTTTTACAACGCAAAAACCATTACAACGCATGTTTTTACAACGCAGGTACCTTTACAACGCATACCATTACAACGTAAGTATTGGTAAGTATATAATTATATTTTACATTTTATATGTTTGGGTTTTTAAGGGGTATTTTTAGGGTTAAGGGTCAGTTTTGGGTTTTTGGGTTAAGGGGTATTTTTAGGGTTCAGGGTCAGTTTGGGGTTTTTGGGTAAAAGGGTATTTTTAGGGTTCAGGGTCAGTTTTCAGTTTTTGGTAAAGTTTTATTTTTAGGGTTCAGGGTCAGTTTTCAGTTTTTGGGTAAAAGGGTATTTTTAGGGTTCAGGGTCAGTTTTCAGTTTTTGGGTAAAGGGGTATTTTTAGGGTTCAGGGTCAGTTTTTGGGTAAAGGGGTATTTTTAGGGTTCAGGGTCAGTTTTCAGTTTTTGGGTAAAGGGGTATTTTTAGGGTTCAGGGTCAGTTTTCAGTTTTTGGGTAAAAGGGTATTTTTAGGGTTCAGGGTCAGTTTTCAGTTTTTGGGTAAAGGTATTTTTAGGGTTCAGGGTCAGTTTTCAGTTTTTGGGTAAAAGGGTATTTTTAGGGTTCAGGGTCAGTTTTCAGTTTTTGGGTTAAGGCAGTGGTTCCCAAACTTTTTTGACCCGTGGCTCCCTTGACCTAATTGGCAGTTGGCCGTGGCTCCCCACCATTTTTTTACCCGCACACCGGGGTGCCGCGGCGCACCCTTTGGGAATCACTGGTCTACATGAAGAATCAAGCCTAGACGAGATGAAGGATTCAGAGAGTAGCCATCACTGTCATAAAACTTTATTTGCAATCACAAAGATCTTATAAAGTACATCTCAATGCATACATAGAGTAGTAAAAAGCACTCGCACTAAAAGTAACAAGGCTAGAGAAAGGCTCAAGGAGCTCTGTGGCGTTACAAGAAGTTTACGTGAGGTGGGCTCTGATCATGGGCATCCGCAGAAATGTTTTCGGAGGGGGGCACATTTTTAACTTCACCATCCCCCTTGCACCCTTCTCCCCTCTGCCTTGCACCCTTCTCCCCTCTGCCGTGCACACTTTCCCCCTCTGCCTTACACCCTTCTCCCCCTCCACCTTGCACCCTTCTCCCCCTTCCCCTTGTACCCTACTTCACCTCAACCTTGCACCCTTTTCTACCTTGCACCCTTCTCCCCTCTGCCTTGCAGCCTTCTCCCCTCTGCCTTGCACCCTTCTCCCCTCTGCCTTGCACCCTTCTCCCCTCTGCCTTGCACCCTTCTCCCCTCTGCCTTGCACCCTTCTCCCCTCTGCCTTGCACCCTTCTCCCCTCTGCCTTGCACCCTTCTCCCCCCTGCCTTGCACCCTTCTCCCCCCTGCCTTGCACCCTTCTCCTTTCTGCCTTGAACCCTTCTCCCCTCTACCTTGCACCCTTCTCCCCTCTGCCTTGCAGCCTTCTCCCCTCTGCCTTGCAGCCTTCTCCCCTCTGCCTTGCACCCTTCTCCCCTCTGCCTTGCACCCTTCTCCCCTCTGCCTTGCACCCTTCTCCCCTCTGCCGTGCACACTTTCCCCCTCTGCCTTACACCCTTCTCCCCTCTGCCTTCCACCCTTCTCCCCTCTGCCTTCCACCCTTCTCCCCTCTGCCTTGCACCCTTCTCCCTTCTGCCTTGCACCCTTCTCCCCTCTGCCTTGCACCCTTCTGCCCTCTGCCTTGCACCCTTCTGCCCTCTGCCTTGCACCCTTCTGCCCTCTGCCTTGCACCCTTCTGCCCTCTGCCTTGCACCCTTCTCCCCTCTGCCTTGCACCCTTCTCCCCTCTGCCTTGCACCCTTCTCCCCTCTGCCTTGCACCCTTCTCCCCTCTGCCTTGCACCCTTCTCCCCTCTGCCTTGCACCCTTCTCCCCTCTGCCTTGCACCATTCTCCCCTCTGCCTTGCACCCTTCTCCCCTCTGCCTTGCACCCTTCTCCCCTCTGCCTTGCACCCTTCTCCCCTCTGCCTTGCACCCTTCTCCCCTCTGCCTTGCACCCTTCTCCCCTCTGCCTTGCACCCTTCTCCCCTCTGCCTTGCACCCTTCTCCCCTCTGCCTTGCACCATTCTCCCCTCTGCCTTGCACCCTTCTCCCCTCTGCCTTGCACCCTTCTCCCCTCTGCCTTGCACCCTTCTCCCCTCTGCCGTGCACACTTTCCCCCTCTGCCTTACACCCTTCTCCCCCTCCACCTTGCACCCTTCTCCCCCTTCCCCTTGTACCCTACTTCACCTCAACCTTGCACCCTTTTCTACCTTGCACCCTTCTCCCCTCTGCCTTGCAGCCTTCTCCCCTCTGCCTTGCACCCTTCTCCTTTCTGCCTTGAACCCTTCTCCCCTCTACCTTGCACCCTTCTCCCCTCTGCCTTGCACCCTTCTCCCCTCTGCCTTGCACCCTTCTGCCCTCTGCCTTGCACCCTTCTGCCCTCTGCCTTGCACCCTTCTGCCCTCTGCCTTGCACCCTTCTGCCCTCTGCCTTGCACCCTTCTGCCCTCTGCCTTGCACCCTTCTCCCCTCTGCCTTGCACCCTTCTCCCCTCTGCCTTGCACCCTTCTCCCCTCTGCCTTGCACCCTTCTCCCCTCTGCCTTGCACCATTCTCCCCTCTGCTTTGCACCCTTCTCCCCTCTGCCTTGCACCCTTCTCCCCTCTGCCTTGCACCCTTCTCCCCTCTGCCTTGCACCCTTCTCCCCTCTGCCTTGCACCCTTCTCCCCTCTGCCTTGAACCCTTCTCCCCTCTGCCTTGCACCATTCTCCCCTCTGCCTTGCACCCTTCTCCCCTCTGCCTTGCACCCTTCTCCCCTCTGCCTTGCACCCTTCTCCCCTCTGCCTTGCACCCTTCTCCACTCACACTCTCCAACATGCAGCAGTCACGAGTGACGACCCCTCAACGAGGAGTGAGGCAAAGACAGAAGCTGGCAGAGTGCGGCTGCATCAGGGCATAAGGCGCCCACCCAACGCCCTCCAACAGGCCCCTGACCCTGCACCCACCCAACGCTCTCCACCAGGCCCCTGACCCTGCACCCACCCACCCAATGCTCCCTACCAGACCCCTGACCCTGCACCCACTCAACGCTCTCCACCAGGTCCTTCACCCTGCACCCAACCACCCAACGCTCTCTACCAGGTCCTTCACCCTGCACCCACCCACCCTACGCTCTCCACCAGACCCCTGACCCTGCACCCACCCAACGCTCTCCACCAGGCCCCTGACCCCACACCCACCCACCCAACGCTCTCCACCAGACCCCTGACCCTGCACCCGACCCGAAGAGCACCAGTCACATTACACAAGGATACATTCATGTATTCTGTTTTTGTAGGCGCTGGGAGATTAAGTGATTTGCCCAGAAGGACACCGGATTCTGAGCTGACGTCGAGGATCGAACCCAGTTCCCCAGCTCCAAAATTGGCAGCTCGCAGTTCCACTACATTTTGAGGATAATTATATATTTTTTTCAGACCCACATGCTGCACAGCGGCGCGGCGCCCCTGGCTTCCCTTCATGGCGCACCAGGGTACTGCAGCGCACACTTTGGGAACCACAGATGTATGACATAGATATTAAGAGTGTACTCCCTGGACAGGTCCTGAGCATGGGTAGAGGAGGGGAGAAGATGGAGCTTGAGGTCAGAGCTACCCACTTTGGAACTGAGGAATTAGGTTTGATTCTGGTTTTGGCTCAACATCCTGTGATCCTGGGCAAATCACTTAATCTCTCCGTATCTAAAAAAGGAACATGTCCTTATGAAATGTCATTGGTGCTCATGTAAAGTACTCCAATATGTTTGGTTTGGGTTTGCTCTATATAAAAATTGAGGGGGAAAAAAAATGAAAAAATTAGTTTAATTTACTATTTCAATGCTATTTGCATCTAAATAAACGAAGGTGCTCTCGACTCCACAAGGAGCATGACCCCCCTCCTGTGCTGCAACACCTTCCTTTCTGCCACTGACCAGCATCTCTTTCACAGCTCATCAGCAGCTGAAAGAGTTGATTGCCCCCCCCCCCACACCCACCCCGCCGGCCGTGTGATGCTCTGCTTCAGAAAGGCAGACTAGGGCAGAGCAACCTATTCATCACGGAGGCGAAAGTGACGGAGGAGGGCCTACTGTTTCTTACAGATAAATCGTTACAGAAGGTGAGTAACTTGTGCTTTGTAGCTTATTGAGCTGTACTGCAGACATGCACCAAAGCTATTCGTATGGTACACGGTGAACTGAAACATCTCAAAGTAGAAGCACTTGAGGGCAGCAGAGAGTACTTCAAATGTTGTATTGACATCTGATGCAACTTCCTATCGACCACCGAAAAAGTCCAGACGAGTCCAGCATATTATGCTGCCAAATATCAAATGTCCCATGCAAATAATCTTGTCGGAGCTGCTGGGCGGAAAATATCCGTATTTCATATCGGTTATAATGTCTGAGAAATATACTGTTCGAAGGTCACACCTAAATATGACCTTATGCCCCATATCAAATTGAAAACAGTAAAGCATCTTTTGAAAATAAAACCGTAAACAAGCACTTGGCAAACTGTGCTCGTCCGTCCGATGAAATAAATGTTTAACTTCCTTCCTATATTGCAACCATACATTATACAGCTGTTTTCAAAGGGGAAAAATATGTTTTTTAGCTAGCCAGAAGCAATCCCTTACTACTCCATACAAGCCCGTGTGGATCTGGAAGTACACAGGTGACATCCACTTGTGACACGCATGTTCAAGATGGGTGAAAAGGAATACCTCCAACATTTTCTATTGCTATGCTAGTTTCACCATTCGCTTAAGAGAGCAACTAACTGTTTGTGGAACCATTTAAGAGGCAGACTTGCCCCTATTCATCACGGAGGCGAAAGTGACACATTCCTAGTGTGACACTTCTTTTCCCAGATCGTGCGCGGCGCCCCTGGCTCCTGATAACGGCGCACCAGGGCGCCGCGGCGCACAGTTTGGGAACCACAGGGTTAAGGGATATTTTTAGGGTTCAGGGTCAGTTTGGGGTTTTTGGGTAAAGGGGTATTTTTAGAGTTCAGGGTCAGTTTTGGGTTTTTGGGTAAAGGGGTATTTTTAGGGTTCAGGGTCAGTTTTGGGTTTTTTGGGTAAAAGGGTATTTTTAGTGTTCAGGGTCAGTTTTGGGTTTTTGGGTTATGGGGTATTTTTAGGGTTCAGGGTCAGTTTTGGGTTTTTGGGGTAAAAGGGTATTTTTGGGGTTCAGGGTCAGTTTTGGGTTTTTGGGTAAAGGGGTATTTTTAGGGTTCAGGGTCAGTTTTGGGTTTTTGGGGTACAGGGGTATTTTTAGGGTTCAGGCTCAGTTTTGGGTTTTTGGAGTACAGGGGTACAGGGTAAAAATAAAATTAAATTAAATTTAAATTAAATAAAATTATATTATTTTCAATATATATACTTACCAATACTTACGTTGTAATGGTATGCGTTGTAAAGGTACCTGCGTTGTAAAAACATGCGTTGTAAAAACATGCGTTGTAAAAGTTTTTGCGTTGTAAAAAATTTGTTGTAATGGTATGCGTTGTAAAAGTATGAGTTGTAACGTCATACATCCGAACCTCGGACATCATGACACCAATTTTTCAGTGGTTCCACAGGTGAACATCATTTAAAAAAAAAAGACATTTTACCATCCTTTAGGAGTCCTTCCTTTATTGCTTCTGCCTCAAAGGTTCACACATCCTGGGAAGGTTTGTGCCAATCTCCAAAGTGCAAAACCATCCAGCATGTCTCATCCTTGACGTGCAGTGCAATGTTCACATTACCCCACACTTTTGTCTCGCCAATAGCTCTCAACCAGATGACCGGCGGAATCCAAGGCCATTTGTCTTGTTCTCAGGGCTCATCTAGAATAGGCATCCCACAGTCTTATTGATTTATTGACACCATGATAGATGACCAAGTGCCTAAAATCATCCACCCTAAACTGTACCTGTTGAATGGAGATTTTAATGTTTTGGAGATACTACATTCCATGTATAGTGTTTTTCCATCTGGAACTTGTTTCCGTCTGAATACTGTTTTGCATTGATTGCTAACTCCCTGGAGATGCACCTATTCAGACAGGTTTTTCACCTACAAGGCAGCCAACATTGTTCTCCCAACAGTTCTTCCTAGTCTGTGAAGTAACTCAATTACTTGGGAAGTGCTCTAAATTGATCAAAATAGATGAACATAAAAAAGATCCTTTCTTTAGAACAGGTTTTGCATACCTTGGATGTCAAAACTATCTTAGATTCGGTCTGGACTCGACAATGGCTCTTTGATTTTCAGACACATCTTTATAAAAATTGTAAGATAAAACTCATACAAAACCCCACTTCTTTAAGGTATGCTAGGGGATTCGCAGGTACTAATTCTCACTCGCACAAAGGACATTGATTTACTCTTCAGAAAGTATCTGTTAACAACTATGAGACTCAAGAGGGCAGAAGACCTAGAAGCATCACATGGGCACAATGCGGAATTAGCCTTACAGCCGACAAAAGATCAAACCTGATTTTCCTCATTTATGTTGAGATTTTAAACTAATTGATCACAGTGGGTTTTGAAAGTGATGAGATTGTGAGCTAAAGCAACCGGACACATAATGTCCTAGGTGATGCAGGGTGCTTGTCATGGACAGTTTCATGCATGAGATCACTGATCGATTGGTGTCCACGTCACATTGTTGTTATTCCTAGCACTTGCATATACTGAATGATTCTTGTCCCTTGATGGGTTTCGTGGCATTCTCCTGTTGCCTTGATGGCACTCACCATTATTGAAGTGCAAAACAGTTGTCTATCCAGGGAACGTTTACAATATTCTTTTTAGGTCGAGCCTAGAGGCAGCGTGCATGCGCCTCTTTGCGAGGCATGTTGTAATCCATCTGTATGTTTTAAACCCGCCCACCCTTTACGATTGGTTGCTTGATCAGCCTTTCCAAATTGCATTGCTTTGGTTGGTGAACAATGTACATTTGTCCCGCCTTGTGCCTGTTTAGTTACGCCCTGGCGACCAGCCCTGCTCCTTGAATCCTTTCCCTCGTGGCTGTAAGTTTTCTTTTACTTCACTACTTTTTTTTCTCAGCAGGAGCGGTCGGGATCTTTGGATCCTGACACATTTGTTGTTTTTGGTCTGCTGGGGTTGGTGACTAGTCCTCTGCAGGGGCATCTTCATTTGCTCCGCAGGGCTGCAGCAAACTCCTGTGTCCCTCCCAGTACCTGACACCCGATACTCTGCCCCTGATGCAGACGGCTCCATGCTGGCCACCCCAGAGTTCCCATGGGAGTCTTGTCCCATCACCCAGAGTTGCGACGCAGCACAAAGTAGTGGTCCTCCAACTGCGAAACAGACTACTCGAGCAGGCCACGGTGTCTCCTCTCTTCCGGCCGCCTCGGTCTTCCCGCTGGCTCTCTGCACCCACGGCAATTCCAGGTAAGTCACGCCAAAGAGGCAACCGTAGTCCCACAGCAGGGGAGCGTTGCAGCCTCAAATGTTGGCTGGAAACCGACAAAATAAAGAAAAATACAATCCAATTTAATGTAGTAGCTCAAAATATGCATAGTTGGTGACCCGCCTCCTCCAGTTTTTTCCCGGGTTCCCACCTCCACCCAAGATTTCTTCTGCCCCGTTTCCTCTCTCCCGCCCTCATATATTTGTCTCCCATCCCCTCTGAGAGTCCCGTGGTCCAACACGTGTGCCCAGGGCATGCAACAGTCCTGTGGCTGCTAACAGCTCCGCTGGAATGTTTGACCTTCATGTAAAAAATATAAATTTGTGTGAGGTGCACTGTGCTGCCCCGTACACCTATGTACACCTATTGGGTGCTGCCTGGCACGATGGCACTGCCAAACAGCGAGTGTCATGCACACCCTGCCAGCCGTCTATGATATGCACTGTTAAAACTGCCTCCTTATTCATTTTCATCTCAAGGAAACATTTTCAAAACGCCGCCCACCTCCACCCACTGCAAATGATTACAGTGTCAATACCTTCTTTAGCAATGGTTAAGGATCCCTTCCAGACCATTAGCGCTATCATTTTAGTTTGAATATTGAAACCAATGCACTTTTTGTTACATGGTAAGCGTCTATAGCAGTGTTTCCCAAACTGTGGTCCGCGGACCCCCAGGGGTCTGTGACACATTCCCAGGTGGTCCTCCGGCAGTAATTTTAAAAACACTACAAAGTTCCTTGTAGAATTAGCAGTTTTCCAGCAACAATAAAAGTGTCAAGATAACGTCAGTGATTAATGTACCTGCTGGAGAGGGATGAGAGTTTTGTCAAGTGGAAGCTTTGACTTATCTAATGTAGCACAGAGGGTTAATATGCCTACTGCAAAGAACGTGTACCATGCATTTTATATATGGATTGGTCATGTACCAGGTCAAAAATACTTCTCTGTAAATCCACAGTATCACAATGGTAAGCAAGGTATTAGGGTATTTGTGTTCTGAACATCATATGTAATAATTTAGAGACCTAATCACATCCATTGAAATGGAGGCTGGTAAGTTTATTGCACCTTGTAGGGTGAAAATATCATATTTTTGTATTAGTTTGTATTAGAAGGCTAGCGTCTCACATCCCTTGTACACGTAAAAGTGTTGAATGCTGCTCAGAATGTAAATGTTCATCAATGATAAAATTACATATTTTATTAGTCATGAGAACGTAACACATTGTTCACTTTATGTAAATAGCTCTCAATATGTAAAGTATTTCTCTTCAGTGAGCACTGGCTTGACTTTTACTATTGGACAATGTTCTAAGCAAATGCGCATACATTTAGAGACACCTGTTTCATTTATATATCTGTGCAAAGCACAGTGCATGCACATATTCATGTAGTGTGTTCACAATCCTCTGAAAAAAATACTATATATATATATATATTCGCACAAGAGAAGGTTTGAGCGCGGTCGCCGTCTTCCGGGGTGGGGGTCCGTTATCGGAAGCAAACCAACTTCCGCAGTTACATTCAACGAAATATTAATCCAAACGACCTCCAGCTGACAGGAACTGGCGAAGAAGGAGACGGACCACGAAGATTTGGTGAGATGGTATTTATTCACCCCAAGTTACAGCAGTGACGCATTTCGAACTCAAGAGCCCTTGTTCACACACCGGTCACAGCGAACATGATTCATTTTAAATGCTTAAAGGTGCACTCCCACAAACAACACGTGTTTGGTCATGTGACCATAAAAAGTGAGAAAATACTTCTGATTCTGTATCGTGAGCATCACACTCCGGGTAAATTCAAATTATAGCGAGTTAAATCTCAAATATAAATTAATGCTCTTATATGCAATAAAAAAAAGGGGGTTTAAGAATTATATAACAAATATGCAGGTATAAATACATGTCATCATTTGATACACATAATAATAGTGACTGGGCCTCTTAATGCAGGTTCGCTGTAGTTACTATGTCCGTATAAATACATATGTAATAGGTAGATCTTTTCATAAAATATATTAACAAGATTATATTATCTTTCTATAGATTTCACCTAGTACATGCTGAACCAATCTATTGTCATGTCATGTTGAAAAATGGCATATAGCTCAACCACTAAACAAATGTAACCCAATTTAATGCATCCATATCAACTGCATAAATCATACAGAATCCGTTGACTACTAAACAGTCATTAAGTGCAAATAACAAAGCAGCAATCAATCCAGTGTGCAAGATAGTGCAAATGTTCATTAATGTGCAAACCATATGATTGAATAAATATATATAAATATTGTTGACAATAAAATAACCCAATCCTACCCTAAAAACTCATAACACCTAACCTCTAACCATTAAGAACCTTAAAACCCTTGCCATCCCCAAACTCTACCCAACCATAAACCCTAAAATCTCTCGGCACCCCAACACTCCACCCATCATTGAGCCCTAAAGACACTTCTAAACTCCAATCATCTGTGAACCCTAAAGACCCCTCTCCACCCCTAAACTCCCCCATTACTGATACCTAAAATAGACCTCACCGCCTCTAAACTTCACCCATCGCTGAACCTTAAAAACACCTTTCTGTGCCTGAACTCCACCCATTCTTGATGCTTAACATCTGACCACACCTAAACATTAGCCATGCCTGAACCCAAAAAACCCTCACTAGTCCTAAACTCCACCCATGTTTAATGTACTTTTGGATTTTTACTTTAAATGATCTTTCATTTCAAACGTATTTGTATTTCCTTAAAATTGGTTTTCCATAATTTGGTTTCCTCCAATATGTTTTCTCAGTTTTGTTTTTCCATTAATTCACATACATCCGTCAAATTTGTCTTTAAGGTTCTTAAACTCCTCCAATGAGCTGGGGGAGTGCCAAATTCTAAAGGCCACCATGCAATAGACCAGATTTAGGGGAGCAGCAGAAGAGCAGTATTTCGGTTTTAAATAACTACTCTTCATCCAGTCAGCAACTCTCACAAGGCAAGATTGAAAGGAGTGTTGTTGTTGACTTGTAACCGCCAAGAAAGAGGACAGTAATTGAGTGTTGTCAGCATATGACACCAGCTTAAATCCGAAAGGCTGAATGATATCCGCTAAAGGGGCCATGCAGATGTTAAACAGTTTAGGGTGAACCCGTTGGTAGACCTTGTTTCAGTAGCTTAGGAGAAGATGTGAAAGCAGAATAAGATTTCACAAGCATTGTGCTTCCACACATCTCTAGTTTGAAGAGGTAGGGCACTAGCATACAGTGCTTACAGAAGGGGCGTGAGGGTGTACTGCCTCTCCATAGGACAAAAAACACACAGAGCATGCAAATTCTACATCTCCCTTACAATGGTGTCTGAGAAACTGATCATAGGGGTGTTTGCTTTAGGGAACAAAGGCAAGCCTCTAGTCAAACATAAATTGTATGTTTAGGCTTCGCTAAGCTGAGCTATCTCTCAGTGAGGTCATGCTTCAGACACCCGAGCTATCCCGCGGGCGACAATGCGTCATCCCCAAAGGAAAAGAGCCATGACCCATTGTTTCTGCTCACTTTCTTCTAAAACTGCCACTGGTCCTGTGTTTAGTGCATAAGGTTAATAAATATACTGAAAACCTAAGCAAGATGTGACTGACTTGTTATTTATACAGTACAAGACTCTTAACTGATTAACAAAATCAAAAAGGATATTGTTGTGATTCTATCTAGGACCCTAATTCGATATTCCCGATTTATGCCCTTATATGGTTATAACAAATAATATCCTTATAAAGGCATAAGAATCATATCCATATTTAGTAATAGCCCATGCGGTCCACATACGGCAAGGCTACTACCATAGACTCCTAGAAAGTACAACGCGTTCTTTAAACAAACCAAGCCTCCAGCAGCCCGGGAAATCACCCTGCTTTTGTTTTGATTTGAACAAGAACTCCTGGAGTCTAGAAAGAACTGTTAGTTCTTAGTGACGTCTTATGTCCAACCTTACGTCAAACCCGGCACCTTTCAGGTATAAATATACGAACGTTGCCTTAAGCAAACACACGGTTGGAGCAGAGCGGCTATCTACTTGCCTGGACGCCCAGCTGATGCGAGAGCCGAAGGAAGCCGCCCCTCCCTTTTGACGCACTGAGAGAGACGCTGTCTTTTCTCCTGCCGAGAAATCCAGCTCCGGTGTTTCCAGTCACCCTTGCGGGTTGCTGGGAGATCGAGTCCTGAGAGAGAGATACAAGACCTCCTTCATTCTAGAACCAAGGTACGGAGCTGACTAAACCTTTAAGAGAATTCTTGATTCAGATTCCTTGGCAAAAACCAACTTAAACTGCAACTTACTTACTCCTTCCCACGTATTAGGCTTAGGTCAGGTACACCGAGGTAGGCGTATCTTAGAAGCACCAGTTGAGTACGTTAGTCAATGTTTTTATGTATGTATATATTTTATCCATTTTAAAGTATCATATGGCTAAGAAACCAACTGAGTATTATTTCATAATACTCCTTTTACTGAACGCACTTTACTTTATGATAAGTATTGCAATTGTGGCAACTCATTTCTCTTGCATGAGAAAGAAGACTGCTCAATAAATAACGCCTTTTATTGAAAACGCCCGTCTCTCTATTTCTCTGCACTCTGGTGAAACTAAGTATGCACGATTGACTGAGTGAAATAACCGTCTATTGTTTTCACACGACTCTAGAGATACACTCTTTATTCTGAGGGAGCAAAGTTGTCATGTTTATGCGGTTGTCAGAAACTAATCCCTTCTTGTCTAAGTCAAGAGAGTTAACTCTTTCCTGAACAATCGAGAAAGTTTCTAGTGACCTCTGAGCTAGCTGGCAAAACGAATTAAGTCTAACATAGCCAGTAGAGACCTAGATGACCTCAGTCCTACGTCTATACTGCTGATTACATTATTCTAATGTGCAGAGCCTATTGGGAATATAGGAACTACACTACATTGCGCCCAACGTTTGGTAAGGCGATAATCTAACGCAAGACATTAGAGTAACTCCGTCGTGCTTTTTCACACAGACCCCTTTTCCCGTAAAAACTCCAAAAGACGTCTGGAGTGGGTAAAAGGTTAAATCCGCCGAAACTTAGTAGGAAGATATTCCTATGTATTAGTTTTTGGTTTAGTCAACGTTGAAGGATACAGTGTTCCAAAATATTGTGCACCTAATTTTTGTTTCCTTGAAACTTGCTCTGCAACAAAAAAACTTTCTGTCAGTAAAATGTCGGATAGTGAAGAGGAGAGGGAGAGAGCTAAATTAGCAGCTCAGCTCCTAGCGGATGACACAAGTCTCCAAGAAAATGACCCGAATGCTATAATCATTCTGGTCAATGTAAGAAAAACTATAACTAAAAAACTTATAGAAAATGGAGTATCATCACGAGGTGGTACAGTCATATTCGTGGTAAAGGCCTATGAATATCGGCAGACAGAGGTATTCTATTCATGGATACACTTTCCAGCAGCACACGCTATGACACACGAATTCCACTATTCCAAAATAGAGGAACCTCCGGATGAATACGCTCCTTTCGAGGACGTTGAAATCCCACTAAGTTACCAAGAGCACATGCTCTGGTTTAAAGGCGCCCTAAAACTCAAAATCACATCACCAGGCTCGGTCCACTAGGTAGACCAGGAGCCACGTGGCCGGTTCTAGCCAGCTACACACCACATCCCGACATAGAAAAAATGTCAGACCGAGAACTTTTAGCTCAGCTAAAACTACTAATTAAAATACATAGACAATTGGTCCAATATGTCATGCGGACTTCAACAGTCCAACCAGCAATAATAATTCCACAGACCACCCCTCACCAGGGGAACACAAATTAAATCACACCACAGAATATACAATCAGCCATTGGCAAAATACCCGCAAAACGGGAACAAATTCCACTCTGGTTAGCACAAAAAATCACTCAGATAGAGGCAGTGTTTCCTGATACTACACCTCATGAGAAACACAGAATTCTGACTATCTGTCTTCCAATGGGGATCGCACCACATGTGGAGGACTGTGACACTTGGGGCACAGTCTTTGCTTCAATATACACAAAAACACATGGTGTTCCGTCTATGGCGATAATACCAAATGTGCTACGACAGATGAATACGGTCCAGAACCTGCTTTAACTCTGGGTATGAAATTACTGAAAGACTTCAAGCAGGTCTCGGCTATATTATTAGCCAACATAAAAGGAGAAGCAGCATCTGTGGCGATCCGCCAAAAGTTGAAAGAAACAGATATAGCAGAACAACCATTTGAACTTGCCAGAATCATAGAAAAATCCTATGAAGAACTAGGAAGAGATAGTTTGGGTGGGAAACCAATAAAACCCCAACTAACTGAAAATCCTGAATAAACATTTATTAAAAATAATCTAAACACTCCATAAAAGAGTTGGGATGGTAATAAACAATCCACTCCCAGAGAAAAACATTTTCAGTCCAGAGGAAGGTCTCCTCAACGGAGAGATAGATCTCCAGAACGAGGAAGCAAGTCTCCCCACAGAGAACCCTCTGAGAAAAGATACAACCTTAGAGATAGGGATAAATTGAGAAAACCTAACAGATATCAAGATATTGATACACGTCCCTCTCGATCTTTTCAGACTTCCTCACAGAAATCGGAAAGAAGAGGACGGTCAGAACACAAGGAAGAGCATGTCAAGTCCAAAGACAAGGAACCTGCTCATCAAAGTAAAAAATTACAATTTCCAAGAAAGAAGGTAGCCAGTATTAAAATTAAACATGCCGAGGATTCTGAGGACACAACTGAAAAACGGAGAGTGGGCCCAGACAATGCTAGACAGCGCAGCAGAAGTAACCATAGCTCACAAGATCTTGATCTTGATTAATCTTCTGGAGACAGTGGACACGAATGAATACATTCAAGTGGAAACTGCAGACACCAGAGTTAGCAAACCCCATAAATTATACGAAATAACATTGCGTATAGAGGGGGACAAGACTAGGAAAGTAGGGGGTCTCTTTTGGATTAACTTATCTAAAGGCTATGACATCCTGTTAGCTGAGAAAGACTGGCCACCAGAGTTTGTCAGGGAGTGCCCACATGGCGAACAAATGATTATGCCTGCCTTCTCAAATCATATTCCAATTCATAAAAAATACACATTTGCAAGAAAATCGGCAGTGGCCCAAGCCCCTGCATTATATAAAAATCATGTAGGATGGGATGGGGATTCTCCTCACCACAAAATCCAGTTAAAAAATCAACCTACTGCACAAAGGCAGTACCCAGTTAAACAAGAAGCTAAAAAGCAAGTCAGGGAGATCTTAGATCAACTTGAATATCAGGGGCTGATTGAAACATGCACCTCACAAATGAACAATCCTTTGTTTCCTGTCTTCAAGCCAGACGACTCATATCGTCTAGTTTTGGACTACAGACACCTAAACTCCTGCTGCAGTACAAAATTCACATAGTGCAGCACTAATGAATAACATCGTGCGCAAAAAATATAAAACGACATTAGATATCTTTAATGGATTCTTTTGTCAAAACATTGCACCTGAAAGCAGGTATTTTACCGCCTTCTCAATAATGGGGTCGCAAAAACAATTCTGTCGACTCCCACAGGGATTCAAGAATAGCCCAGGATTATTCTCAGCAAGGGTAACAAAGTTACTACAAATATATGATGATGAGGCATTATCTTATGTCAATGACATCTATCTCACAGATGATGACCTGGAGACACACTTGAAAAGAGTGAACACCATAATACTTGGGTTCGCAGCTGAAGGGTATAAATTCAACTTTAAAAAGTCACGAATTGCTCATCTAACTGTCCTGTTTTTAGGATATGAATTATCAAGTGAAGGCAAAAGCCTAGCAGACAACTTCTTAGAGAAGTGTGCTGTACTCCAAGCACCAAAAACGCTGAAGAATTTACAATCAATACTAGGTTTCCTGAATTTTGGAAGAACATACATTCTAAATTATGCAAAACCTGATTTCAAACCAATAAATTGGACTCAGAAACACACAGAAATTTTAAGATCATTGCAAACAGACATGTTAGCTAAAACAAAATTGCAAACTCGCGAAAACGTACGCAACCTTGTAATCCGAGTCATCCCAGGAAGATGCGGATTCACGTACCTGACCTCTAATGAGGGAGAAACGGTGGGGGCGTGGCTTGGATGCCGAGGGGACAGGCGGCGTGAGCCCGGAGCTCCGCACCCGATCCCCGCTTATATCCTGAGAAACGGTACAGATTCCGTCGGAAAAAGCATTATCCGATCGGTGAAGGACACCGGACCGGCGGCGGACCCCCAGGCACGGAGATTCGGGCTTCTCCGGGGCCCGTTGGCTCGAAAAGAGAACAAAGCGCTGCTGAGAGCGCAGAGACAATATGGCGGCCGGAGCTCAGAGCCGGACTCGATAACGGCCGGGTGAGTGCGGCGCCCCTTCCCTGACGGCCCAGGACTGCGGCGATATCGCCTGGAATTGCCGGAGCCCCCTATATGCTGTGGACACTGGCGCCTATCGGTCCCGCGGCAGGGGAGGACCGGACCCGCCGCGGACGGAGGGCGCGCTGACCAAGATGGCGGCCGCTCTTGCAGGCACTGGCCGAGAGCGGCTCGCTGCGTGAGAGTGAAGCGGAAGGGCGGCAGCGGCACTGGGCGATTGAGCCTGGCATTGGGCACTGCTGAGGGCTGCGTGGAGAGTGGAAGGTCCGGGAGGCGCGTCCTCCGAAGCCGAGACCCAATAATAGCCCAACCAGCCGAGAGCGGTGAAGTGGAGAATAGCGGGTGGAAGCTGCTTGCGAGGAAGGTCTCCCCGGCGAGCTGCAGGGGTCGAAACCTGGGCTCGGATCGGCGCTGGGCTTGGCTGTGGGTCTGGTAGCGCTGAACCCCCGGTGTAGGCACGCGGGAACTACAAGGCTGACCACAGTGCCCAGTCCACAGTGAGCGACCAGACCCCAGAATACACAGAGCGACCTGCCCTGCTGTGACTAGATAGCACAGGGTAACGGCGGATGGTCCCCCGTGGGAGCGACCCCGGTCTTGGGTTAAGCCGCGGGTCGCGAAGCTGGTTGAGGGGCCCGGAAGAGACTCGGGATCGGGCCGAAGCCCCCCGGAACCGATTATCACCCTGAACTGAGCAGTGGATGTTCTAGAGACTTGGGCGATGGCAGCACGCTGGGAGGCAACCTGAGGCGAGGGCCTGACTGCTGCAAAGGCTCTGGTGAGACCGGACAGCTCTCGGGGAGTCGAGTAAATCCCGAGGCTGCAATTGCTAGCGGAAATCTGAGGAGGCGATACCAGCTAATCATAGCTGAATGACTCCGGAGGGGCTTACTGGGTTTGCAGTTACACTGACCTATCTCTGCTGGCGGCCCGAAATTGTATAGCGCAACCAAACTATTGGCATGAAAGCGATACCCGAAGCGACTGGACGCTGGTGAGCCGTAGCTGGAGGGGAGCTGGAAGCGCCCGGAGATCGAGCACGCACCGCCCACGATACGTGCAGAGCAAGCCCGCCTGCCCTTCTTGCCCGGACGACAGAGGGGACGAGTCCCCCCCCCTCCCAGCAGTTCAAATGGGGAAGCTTAAGGGGCGAGTGGAGGAGGCCGCGGGCTCGGGGGCGGCGGAAGGACCACCGCAAGCCCCTGCTGACCTGCAGCAGCTACAAACTTGCATCTTGGAAGCAATCCAGGCCACGAAAGAGGCGCTGCAGCAAGATATCGCCCAGGTGGCAACAGGGCTGGGGCTTCTACGGGCCGACCATGATAAACTAAAGGACAGAGTCAAAAGCACGGAACACACCCTTTAGGAGATACTGCCCGAGCACAAATCTATGAAAGGGCGGCTAGTGGACGCGCTTGACCGCATACAAGCCCTGGAGAGAAGAGCGGAGGACACGGAAAATCGCGGCAGACGCAACAATGTGCGCTTGGTGGGCCTTCCGGAGCAAAAGGAAGGGGACGACACGGTGGGATTCCTGGAGCAATGGCTGAAAACGGAAGTGGCGCCGGAGGGTCTCTCACCTTTCTTTACGCTGGAGCGAGCGCACAGGGTCCCGGCCCGACCCCCAAAGCCGGATCAGCAGCCCCGTCCGGTGGTGATAAAGCTGCTGCACTACAAGGATCGAGACTGGCTGCTGCAGAGGGCCAGGGAGGTGGGCCCCTTCCAGGTGGATAATAGTAAGGTGACGCTCTTCCCGGATTACACATTTGAGACTCAAAAGCTGCGAGCCTCTTATTTGTCACTTAAGAGAGAACTCCGGGCGGAAGGCATAAAATATTCGCTCCTCTTCCCGGCCAAGCTCAGAGTGGTGGTGGACGACCAAAGGCTGTTCTTCCCTACCTCGGCGGACGCCTGGGCGTGGTGGGACACGTACAAAGCTGGAACGGACGGAGCGAGGTATAGGGCTGAAGAAGAGCGAACCCTACAACTGACCCGGAAATCGCAACGACTCCGGAAGCGCCGGCAAAGGACACAAAATCCGACGGAATCGCAGACTGAAGGGGAGAGGAGAGCGGCGTTGCTAGCAGTAATTGACTTATCGGGCACTGTGAGAACTAGATCGTGCGGGAACTCGGACGTGGAGGGCCATATCACTGGTTCGGAAACGGACCAATCAGATCTCAGTGGTGCCAAGGGCCCTGAAGTAACGCCACAGACGTCAGGAGGGCTGATGGACGAATTATTCTGGATGCGACTGATGCTGACTTCGGACGGTGCCTGGAGAGGGCCGGAGCCGACGGATGGTGAAGGACACACTACAGTAGGATGGATGTCTAGCATTGCATAGAGGGGATTGCAGGGTGGGGGGATGGGTTTGAGTTAACTGCCTCCGGAACCGAGCTACGCCTTTTCGGCCCCTAAGGCCACCGTAGTGCAGACTGCGGAATAGTTGGGTTGGTGGGGGGTACAATAGCCCTCATTAGGTTTGGATGGGAGCTGCTCTCACAAAGCTGGGTCCTGTTCTGGGGGGGAGGGAGCCGAGAGTTTGCTGTGTTGGGGCTAGGGGGGGAGAGTGCGACCCTATGTGCCTGGATGGACACCACTATCGAATATTGCTGTACAACATGGGACTATGGCAAACATTGGAACTGTGAAATGTGTAACCTGGAATGTGAGAGGCTTGCACACGATGTCAAGGAGGCACAAAATACATGCATACTTAGTTAGAAGAGGGGTGCAGATTGCGCTGCTGCAGGAAACGCACTTAACAAGGCAGGAAGGAATTGCGCTGCAAAGGAGATGGAGGGGGCAACTGTTTAATATTACATACTCTGCGTTTGCCAGGGGCGCGCTAGTGTGGATACGGGCGGGAACCCCTTTCGAGGTGATCAGGCACACAGTAGACCTAGAAGGCAGGTTTGTGGCGGTGGAAGGAAAATTGAAGGGCAAGGATATAGTGCTATGCAGCGTGTATGCGCCTAACACCAACCAATCGTCATTCCTCACAAGACTGTCCGTTTTTTAGCGGACCCTGTCGTAATGGGGGGAGACTTTAACTCAGTGTCGGACACTGCATTGGATAGATCCCACCCTCCTCTGGGGATGTCCCCAGTGCACCGTCTGGCAAAGCGACGATTCAAATGGCAGGAGAGCTGGGGGTTGCAAGACGCCTGGCGCGTACAACACCCGATGGCGAGGGACTACTCCTATTACTCTAGCTTGCACGACCTCTATGTTCGGTTAGACACCTTTTTGTGCTCCCCATCGGTGCTACCGATGGTGGCAAACTCGGAATATTTATCTCGCACGATATCTGACCACAATCCCTTACTGCTCACCCTTAATTGGATGACCGAGACCTTGCGGGTCCCGATGTGGCAACTGAGACCAGAGACTCTGGATGACTTGTTATTTCGGGATGTGTTGGAGGAAAGGATAACACATTACTTTGAAGCGAACGAGGGCACTGCAACATCTAGAGCGAAGGAATGGGACGCCTTTAAAATAGTTATTAGAGGTCACTGTATTGGAAAATTCACTGGAGTGCGTAAGTCCCTGCTGGATGATCTAGAGAAAGCGGAGAGAACTCTGCGAGCAGCTGAAATAGCGCGCCCTACTCACCCAGAGCTGCAGGAGACGGTATGCGCAGCTAGAGAAGCGGTGGCTGTGGAAATGGAACGGCTCCGCTGCTTTGACCATAAGAACTATTTGACAAAGGCGCATGCGGAGGGAGACTAGGCGGGGAAACTACTTGCCTGGCTGGCTAACCCTACAAGACGCAGTCACCCGATCTTAGCCATTGAGGGGGGATGGTCTTGTGCACCACACGCAGACGGGAATACTAGAATGCTTCCGAGCGTACTACGAAACGCTTTATGAAAGCGCGCTAGAAGGGCGGGAGGAAGAGATAGATGTCTTCCTGGACGGCTTGCAGTTGCCACAATTAGAGCGGGAGCAGGCAGAGGCCCTGGGCGGGAATATAGCACTCGGAGAGATTAGGAGTGCAGTGAAGAAAATGGCACGCAATAAGACACCGGGTTTGGATGGATTTTACAGTAAATACATGGACCAATTGGCTCCTCGGCTCCAGGTGGTGTACAACGAGGCTAAGTCTCGGGGTGGACTGCCTGGATCCATGTGTGAAGCCTTAATGATACCATTGTTGAAACAAGGCAGAGAGAGTAAATACCCAGCATCCTACCGGCCGCTGTCCATGCTGACGACGGACTACAAAATTCTGAGCACCATACTGGCGACCAGGCTACTGCAACATATGTCGAGACTGGTCCACAGTGACCAATCTGGATTTATTCCCACCCGTAACATGACTATCAACATACGCCGATTGCTACACCTTCTGGGAGGGCCGTGGCCTGACACACAAACGCCTGTAGTCCTGTCAATTGATATAGAAAAAGCATTTGACAGCTTAGAGTGGGAATACCTGTACAGGGTTATGCAGTGTTTCGGCCTCGGAGAGGGTTATATACGCTGGACGAGAGTGTTGTATGCCTCTGCGATGGCGCGAGTACGGGTAGGCTCCCTCGTATCGCACCAGTACCCGGTGGGCCGCGGCACCAGACAGGGCTGTTCATTGTCCCCCTTGCTATTTGCACTGGCGATTGAACCGTTTGCGGCGGAAGTCAGGAAAGGACATTTCTTTAAAGGCCTCACTTATCGGGGAAGCCCACAAATTATATCATTGTATGCGGATGACCTCTTGTTATACCTAGAGGATACAAAGGAGGCGTTGGAGGGAGCAGAGAGACTCTTAGTGTTGTTTGGCAGGCTATCCGGGCTAAGGGTTAACTGGTCTAAGTCGTGCTTGTTTCCACTACGCCATGGAGAATCGAGACCTGCTACTCGTCTGATGCTGGCCTGGGAGCCTGACTGTTTCAAATATCTGGGGGTGTACGTCTATCATAAAGCTGCGGACCTGCTCGAGGGTAACGTGGCCCGCTGTATACGAGCGCTGCGGGGCAATATGGCCTTCTGGGCTACTCTCCCGCTATCGGTGACGGGACGTATATCCCTAGTAAAAATTATAGCCTTGCCGCGTCTCCTTTACTATTTCCGTACGTTGCCGATCTGGATACCTAGGTCAGTCTTCCATCAATTGAAGTCTCTACTGATCTCTTTCCTCTGGGGCACGGGCAGGCGCAGAATAGCTTTGACCACGCTGCTCCGACCGAAGGACGAGGGAGGTCTAGCGGTCCCTGATTTCGAGCTATACTATTTGGCGGCTCAACTGCAGACCTTCACGCAAGAGGTGGCGCGGGTATACCGAGGGCCGGAGCAAGAGAGAGAGGGCGGTATCCCACGGCATGTGTTGGCATTTATAACCCTGCAACAGAAGTTGATCCTTAGGGATCTATCGCTGGAGGAGCAGACGTATAGACTCTGCTGGAACCTAGCACAGAAGCGGGCGGGGGTGCGACGCATGTATGCTCCTGAAATACCTCTGGGCATGGTGACGGCACTCCCGCATGGCGGGGATTGGTCGAGGTTACAGGGATGGGAAGATGCGGGGCTGCAAATGTTGGGGGATCTATATGAGAATGGAGAACTACTCCCCTACCAGACTCTGCAGGATCGCTTTGACCTCCCGAGGGGGGACTTCTTAATGCATGCGGCTGTAACACGGGCAATGCAAGCACACTGGGGGGAAGGGATCCAAGAGCCCGCTACATCCATGGCTTGCCAATATGAAATGATGGCAGCCGGCACGTATAAGGCGGTAACATGCCTCTACTCACGGATGTCGCGCGAGACGCTGCAGCCCCTGGTAAAACTTAAGGATGCCTGGGAGCTAGACTTGCAGGTGGAGATCCCCGATACTACATGGGCACAGATAGTGAGGCGGGTGAGGAAAAGCACAAGGAACGCACGCTTTCAGCTCATACATTTCTATATACTGCATAGAGCTTATCTTACGCCAAGGAAGATTGGGACGTACTTTGGTGTGGAGAATGCAGCATGCCCCAGGTGCAACATGTTAGGAGCGGACCTGGGTCACATGCTCTGGGACTGCACACACCTACGGGATTATTGGAGGGAGATTTTTGACACATTGAACGCTGTGACCGAGCGAGAGTTACAATTCACCAAGGCGGTGGGCGTGCTGCATTGGTTTCCGCATACACCCAAAAACAGGATTTCGAGCAAATTTGTAGATATGGGCTTACTCTTAGCTAAAAGGGAACTGACTAGACACTGGAAATCGAAAAACTGCCCGACGCTCAAGAGATGGACTAACGAGATGCTTAAGTGGGCAGCGAGTGAAAGCACACTCAGATACCAATTAGCCCGCCGCAGGTCAGATGACGGAGCACTAGAGGCGGCTATGGAATGGGAGATACTGGTGCAATCCTTGCGAGATGGCATGGTGGAGGAGGAGGACAGCCTCTCGGAACCAACTGATGCAGCCCCCTAGACACACACCGGGAGCACATCTCCAAGAGGATGTTAAACACTCCTGATAGCACACACACACGTACACTACAGTAGAAGTTCAGGCGCAGGAGGTAGGCACTCGAAGGAGGTGGGTGGGACGATTTGGGGAGAGAGAGAGAAGTTGGGGGGGAGGGTGGTTGCGGGATAGTTGACAACAGGGGTGATAAGGGTAAAAATATTAAAAGCAGGATGTGTAATTCTACGTATACGGAAGTCACCATATGAATGATCTCAAAAAGAGGGACCTACTGAATGACGCCGCCCGACCTCCGGGTTGTGGGCTAAATGGCTGTGTATACAAAACGGGAGATGAGAGGGAAGCGCATTGGCGTCAGGGGACGAGACATATTGTACATATGTGAAGTGGACTGTATTTCCTGCAATAAAAATGGTTTAACAAAAAAAAAATGAGGGGGAAACGGTACCAATAGCTTACAAATCACACTTGTATGAAATGAAATTCAGTTCAACTAAAAAGATCCTAATAGCGGTTCAAACTGCTGTAGCAAAAGAAAGAGCCCAAGCCCAAGGCAAGAGAATATCTGTTTTAACAGCAGAATCAGCCCTTGAGGCATTAACAAGCCCACGCAATCTAAATGCAGTGGCATTAGATCCAAAATGGATACAATGGGAAAATTCTCTTGCTACAGAAGACGTGAAATACTATTTTGACCCGAAAATGAAAAAACTAGAAGATCTAGAATACGAACAAGAATATCCTCTGTCAATCGAAATTCTGCCTCTAGAACAATACACCTGTGTAATCTACATGGACAGATTTGCACAACATTACGATGTGGATAAAAAATCCTACAATGCAGCGTGCGCGATTGTTAAAGGTTGCTGGCGCTTTGGTAAATTCAGGCCAATAATCACCAAAACTGAATCACTCAGAAACTGCTCAGCTCAGCGAGCTGAAATAAGATATTTAAAGATGGCGCTTAAAAATGCCGATCGCGAATTCCCGACACTAATAGTGTGCGATTCGCATTACTGCGTCAGGTATTACAATAATGACATGCAGACATAGATCAAAAACGGTTATAAAGATGACATAGGTGCTACAATCAAGCATAAAACGCTTTGGGAACAAGTAGTTCTTTTACAGAAAGAACTACAAAAGACTCACGTGATACATACACTGAGTCATCAACGTGATGGCGTTCAAGTTGCAGGGAATTCATTGGCTGATGAGGCCGCGAAGGCAGCTGTGCAAACGGCTTCCGTAGCTGCTATCACCCGGTCAAAAACAAAAATAGACAGCGATATAATGCAAGCTGTCAGTGCTACAGTAATAAATGATAGCAAAACACTCCTGAAAGGCTTTCCCGTAAAGTACTCATACATAACTGATGCGAATAATGTTCCTTTTGCTCAAATCCCTGGAGTGGGGGATAGGGCAATTCCAAACATGGAACACAGGTTAGGACTAATTTTAGCGGCACACGAAGGGCTTGCCTCTGCACATGCTGGTGTTTCCGCCACAATATCATTATTAAAACAGAGATATTGGTGGCCACACATGAGAAAACAAACTAGGAACTATGTTCTAGAATGTGAAATATGCCAAAGAATGAAAGTATCAACAGTGAAACGAGCAGCACAGACGCCCCTTCTGATCTCAGATAAACCATTAGCATGTGTTTACCTGGACCACTGTGGTCCCTTACAAAGGGATGGCAACTATAAATATATCATGGTTGCAGTGGATTCCTGCACGAGATTCATTTGAATGTGGCCCCAGCGCTCGGCTGACGCCAGAACTGTTATAAACGATTTGCGAGTCTTTATCGGCACATACGCAATTGGCATGCTACATTCTGACCAGGGTCCTGCGTTTAGCTCTCGGGCTTAAAAGGAGGCCATAGCCAGCATGGGCATTGCATTGCGGTACTCTTCTCCCTTCCATCCTGAGGGAAATGCGGTAGTGGAAAGAAAAAACCGTGACATAAAGCAATCTATACCAGCGAGGGTATTAGGTTCGGGTGAGGGGTGTGTCAAACATTTAACAAGTGTCCAACGTAGTCTTAACAATCTGCCAAGAAATTCTCTAAAAGGTCTCACTCCCTACGAACTATTGTTCGGTACTAGAATGCGCATCCAGGACTTAGATTGTCATTGGTGAAAGAAAAAGCCTTTGATATCAAAGACCGTTTGGCTGTTTTACAGGACTTAAATGAAACAAGAAGAAGTCTAAGTAATATAAAGTTAAAGCCAACGACCACTGAAGAAAAACCACCTGTCTCAGCAAGACCTGTCTGGATTCCAAAGATTTGGGATCTAGTCAGAGAGAAGATCGCGGTGAAGAAGGAATTTGGGCCTTCTTACAGAAAAGCAGTACTTGTCTTAGCTGTCAGCGGAACAAGATCAGTAGTACTACCGCCCCTTGCTGGTAAAAAGGAGAACCGAGTTGTATCCATCGACCTGGTAAAACCACAATCATGTGGCCAATAATAAGTAGTAGGCCCAGTGGACTCCCAAGAAATAGCAGAAGACCCAATCTTGCTACAATCCAAGAGGTTCAAATGGAGAGACTAATCACATTTGATAAACCTGCAGTGAATAAAAAAGGACTATGCAACAAAGCCATGGAACTTGTGCCTCTTGAAACACAAATTGCAACAGTTCGTCAAGAAACACCAGCCTACAATAATGTAGCATCAAACTATGCTAATGAAACAAAGAAAAATGCAAAGACAAATGAAAATCCGGAAGCAATTCCAACAATTGACAGAACTGCATCTGGCTACTTCACCAATTTCGATGACTTTTCTGATGATCCAAGTGAACATGAAGAAACGCCAGCAACACAAACTTTCAAAGAAAAAATGACTGAACTTTTTCACCAATTAAAAGAAACATATCTGATTTCACCATGGATTGAATTTTGGATTGTGTTAGGTGTACTTTTCCTCCTGCTTTGGCTCATCATGGTTCTATGTTTGGGAAAATTCATTGAAGGAAAATATAGTACAATGGACACAGCAAGTCAGAACATCAACTTGGTCCTAAAGCCTCACAGATCCTCTCACATCGAGAAAAGAGAACTGTCATCAGTGAACATCACAGCCAATCAAATACCCGGTGGGGTAGCATGGGACAAAACGGATTATGAAATCAATGGCCCGATTGAGCTCTTGAAATATCTACACCAGTTTAAGGTTTCCTTAAGTGACTTTGTGACACCAAGTACTTTCTCTGATGATTGGGACTTTGAAAATATTAATAATATGATGTCAGATTTAGTAATGTCAGCTAAATTCACAGAACATGATTATTTACAGGGTTCATCAAATTATGAAGAGTTATATTGTTATAAACCAAGCCTCCAGCAGCCCCGGAAATCCCCCTGCTTTTGTTTTGATTTGAACAAGAACTCCTGGAATCCAGAAAGAACTGTTAGTTCTTAGTGACGTCTTATGTCCAACCTTACGTCAAACCCGGCACCTTTCAGGTATAAATATACCAACGTTGCCTTAAGCAAACACATGGTGGTTTGGAGCAGAGCGGCTATCTACTTGCCCGGATGCCCAGCTGATGCAAGAGCCGAAGGAAGCCGCCCCTCCCTTTTGACGCATTGAGAGAGACGCTGTCTTTTCTCCTGCCGAGAAATTCCAGCTCTGGTGTTTCCAGTCACCCTTGCGGGTTGCTGGGAGATCGAGTCCTGAGAGAGAGATACAAGACCTCCTTCATTCTAGAACCAAGGTACGGAGCTGACTAAACCCTTAAGAGAATTCTTGATTCAGATTCCTTGGCAAAAACCAACTTAACTTAAACTGCAACTTACTTACTCCTTCCCACGTATTAGGCTTAGGTCAGGTACACCGGGGTAGGCGTATCTTAGAAGCACCAGTTCAGTACGTTAGTCAATGTTTTTATGTATGTATATATTTTATTCATTTTAAAGTATCATATGGCTAAGAAACCATATCAATTCTTTTACAGTATTATTTCATAATACTCCTTTTACTGTATGCACTTTACTTTATGATAAGTATTGCAATTGTGGCAACTCATTTCTCTTGCATGAGAAAGAAGACTGCTCAATAAATAACACCTTTTATTGAAAACCCCCGTCTCTCTATTTCTCTGCACTCTGGTGAAACTAAGTATGCACGATTGACTGAGTGAAATAACCGTCTATTGTTTTCACACGACTCTAGAGATACACTCTTTATTCTGAGGGAGCAAAGTTGTCATGTTTATGCGGTTGTCAGAAACTAATCCCTTCTTGTCTAAGTCAAGAGAGTTAACTCTTTCCTGAACATTCGAGAAAGTTTCTAGTGACCTCTGAGCTAGCTGGCAAAACTAATTAAGTCTAATATAGCCAGTAGAGACCTAGATGACCTCAGTGCTACGTCTATACTGCTGATTATATTATTCCAATGCGCAGAGCCTATTGGGAATATAGGAACTACACTACAATATGAAGATAATCAATAAAATAGATTCATTTTATGAGCCTTCCACTATTTTGTGCAGGCCACGGTGGAGTGCATTCCAGATAGAGGACACAACAAAAGCGAAGGAATATGTCCCTCAAAACCACTCTTGTCCCCACCAACAAATTCTGAATCAGGGTTATCATAGCAGGAGGGAAGAGACAAAATGATGAGATGACCTACTTCGAAGAAAACACATAAGCAACATGAGGCCTGTTTCAAGAGGGCACCATATGTAATAGATTGATTTAAGACGATACAACGCATTCATTTAGATCGCTGTTCATTACATCGGTGTTTTTACAATACAAGTTGTTACAACAACTTACGCTGGAGGGTGCTGGACTTAGGAATAGTGTGATTTACTATTCCGACTCCAGTCTACGTACAGTAGGGAAGGTGTTGGAATAGTAAATCACACTATTCCTTAGTCTAGAGCGCCCTCCAGTGCAAGTCGTTGTAAGGACTTGCGTTGTAAAAACAGTGATGTAAATGTATTGCAGTTTTGACCGTGTTGTAAAGGTTGTTTTCCATAATAGATTCTTCTAGAAACAGGCAGCTTAGTACGAGCCTCCGCTGAGAACCTGAAATACATGTCAAATCATCCTGCTATATTCTGAACACCTGGAAGCTTGGAAATAGCTGTGTCAGGAAGGGCAATGTAGCAAGCACTGGCACACTTCAATCTAGCAATGATGGTAGCATTAACAACACAAGCTTTCAAGTGGCACAAAACAAAAAGGGTTTCATTCACAATCCTCATTTGGAGGTAGCAGGATGACACCACTTCAGCAGCAGGATTAGGCAGGTGCAAATGCAATCAGTATACTTTTCACCTGACGTCATTCCGTAGAGCCACAGGGGCAATCTCAGTTCCTAAATCCGGCCTTCAGTCACTTTGCATCTAGTAACCGGTGCTCGAGGGGTTTTAAATGCCAGTGAGACAGAGCTTCTTGCCAATTATATCGACTTCCAGAAAATGAAAGATGAGCCTATAGAAAGCTTCTGCCCTGTGGTCCAAGTCAGGCTTCTTTGAAAGGAGTTTGACAACCCTTCTCTTCCATCCACTAGCGGCAGTGCCAGATGAAATCAGGAATTAAGGGTGAAAGTTATAGCAGGTGTAACAATACAAAGATTTTAGGGACATATTATCAAGAACAGCGTTTAAATTATCACTGCTTTAGCTTTAGCGGCAGAAAACTGCAGTTTAAGCGGCGATAATGGGCTTGATAATATGCCCTTGTGAATTCCCATAGAAGCCCATGTTCTGGTGTGAACATGGAGGCCATAGAGTTACAACAGGTAAAAATAGCGGTGAACTAGTTTCACTTGATGACCACAAACTAAGATTATTATACTTTAAGCTATGTAGCTGTATGGATATCATCAGGACAGAACCGCATAGAAGTACTAAGACAGACTTGGAGACTAAGGCCACGAGTACATGTTATGTAGAATATGAGTGCTAATTAGTGTAATCGTTAGTTGCTGCTACCCTAGTGTGATGTACAGAATGTTTAACATGATTAGCCTCTCCCAAGCTCCCCACCTCAGAATGAAGCCTAACAGGCGGAATCAGTGTTTTCTACATCATTTATTGCATGCTTTGATTGTTGTTGTATCATTTTATCCTGATAGATTTCCTCAGTCATTTTCTGGTGAAATCTGTCAAGAGAAAACTGCAGAATGTGGCAATTGATGCAGAACCCACAGTTCAGATCTGTTTGGAAACATCTAGTTGCACCTGGATCAGAATTTAAAACACAACTTTGAATCGGGGTCTAAGAAAGTATGTACGTTTATAGAAGGCAGGAGTAGGTTATGTCAATAGGGATTTGCCTGTGTTGCCATTATTATGGCCTCACATTAGTGTAGGGTTTGAGTATGCTGTAATATACTGTCATTGTATTTATACAGTGCTTCATACTATTAACAAGGCACCAAATCAGATTTGCGGAGGGGTAGCATGCTACTACTAACCCTGGGCGCAAGACTACGCTCCGCCCACGGAGTGCACGTAGTGTTGCCTACTTTGCATTTTGCAAAGTAGGCGTAGTAGGCAACACTACGCACGCTCCGTTGACGGAGCGAAGTTGCCCACCACCCGCCTCCCTCCCTCCCTCTCGCGAGAAATGCGCTTGCGGGGGCAGCCGCGCATGCACATTTGGATGGGAGAAGTCGGCGCAAAATAGAAGAGGGAGCCCCGGGACGCCGTGGACCAGGTAAGTGCTTTAATTTACTTTTACTGTAGTTCTTACTTGAAATTAGGTATGTAGAAGAGGGCAGGAGGGAGGCGGGCGGTGCGTAGTGGGGCTACACGAAGTGTGTGAGTGGGCGTAGCTACATGCCCACTTCACGTAGCCCCACTACGCATACTACGCCCACCCTTAGCTACTACTTGAAGGGCCAGAGACGGAATACTGTGGGCCCAATTCACAAGGTAAACTTAGGGCCCTATTTACAAGCTGGTTTGAGCCGCTCTTGCACTAGGCAATTTGCTGTGTTGCCTTACTCTGACCTGGGCAGGCGTTCCATGTGCATTGCTTGGGTGTTCTCACGTAACTCCCATGGTGTTTCACACATTCCCAGATTAATCAAAACTGGTAAACCTGGAAATGCGCCAAAAAGATAGGCTTTCCCTGGAGAGACGTAACGAGGAGAAATATCTTTATTTCTTATTGTTACTTCCTCTTTCTATGCAGCACACATAGAGGAATATGCCTCTCAGGATTGTTTGTGAAAGGTGCCCCTTCCTGCACAAAAACAATCCTGCATGCAGCAGAGGCACCCTTGCACAATGGTGCAACGGTGCCTGCATTTGCGCTAGGCTGCCAAAAGGGCGCCAGTGCAGAGCAAAAGGCAGGAATGCGCCACATCGCCTTAAATACGGCGCATTCCTGCCCTTTCCCTGTCGCATTTATGTTTTTGTAGGGGACAAGTTAACTGTTTCCTTCCTTACTGGTGGTCCCGGAGTGAACACTGCACCACTGTACATGTTTACATATTTCAAAATGGCACCACCATCCCAGAAGAGGCAGTGTGTTCATTGTGTCTATACCCTGAGAAGCACACATGGTTTTACGTAGAAGGATATCCCTCCCAATCCCCTGACACAGTCTATTTACCAGCGGGTAAGGGTGGGTCGGTCTATCTACCCGTGCGTAAGGGTGGGTCGGTCTATCTACCCGCGGGTAAGGATGGGTCAGTCTATCTCCCTGCGGGTAAGGGTGAGTCAGTCTATCTACCAGCGGGTAAGGGTGGGTCGGTCTATCTACCTGTGGGTAAGGGTGGGTCGGTCTATCTACCCGCGGGAAAGGGTGGGTCGGTCTATCTACCCACGGGTAAGGGTGGGTCGGTCTATCTACACATGGGTTAGGGTGGGTCGGTCTATCTACCCACGGGTAAGGGTGGGTCGGACTATATACACATGGGTAAGGGTTGGTTGGTTTATCTACCCATGGGTAAGGGTGGGTCGGTCTATCTACCCGCGGGAAAGGGTGGGTCGGTCTATCTACCCACGGGTAAGGGTGGGTCGGTCTATCTACACATGGGTAAGGGTGGGTCGGTCTATCTACCCATGGGTAAGGGTGTGTCGAGACCACAGATGCACATGCCACATTAGTGAAACAACTCCCAGATGGTTAGGCACTGATTGCAGGACATGCATGGACCAGCCAGGCCTTTTCATATGCTGGCTCCTAGTGCAGCGAGGGTCCTGGATTTCAGTGAAATCTGCACTTGAAGTAAACAGCATTTATTGAACGAGGCTCCCTTTCCGTGTTGCTACCTGTGTCACATGTCTAAGTCATATGTACATGCCTCTTACCTGCGACATGTCTTAGTAACTGAGGCCATTCATTACAGAGCTGAGAGCTTACGGAGTCGTCCACTCTCTTCCTCACATTCTCCATGTGTCCCAGCCCAGAAACCAGCACACCGGGATTAGTAAGTACTTTATTATTACTAGAGTTAAATCACAGTACAGAACTATACACAAAAATAAAATACTGTCAATAAAACAACATGCAACAAAAATGGTGCAAAAAATGCAAATGTTTGCTGCCAAATTTAGATTTTAGTGCAGCACATTTTCCTATTCCAGCCCACAATATCCTGGGGGTCTGGATGGAGTTTGAGGACAAAGTCTGCCAGACAAGAAATGACAGAAAACTAGGGAAGCCTCTTTGTCTTTTTGAAGTGAGCCACCCTTCTATGGCTGGATGGTGGAGGCAGGAACGCATTTCTAGTGCAAGAATACTCGTCTACCCTTCACGATTCATTCTTCCCCACAGATGTACTACAGACCTTTTTGTGCAGTGGCCAGCCATGGGAGACCACCTCCTTTCTACCATTGGTATGCAGCAATACACACAGAGGAAGTGAGACAAATTTTTAATTGTCCCCTCTTATCCTCAAACACACGAAAGGTGATGCTTGCAATAAGTCTAACTACTTTCAATCACTTGGTACAACATTCCAACCCATCGTTCTTTTACACACTATACCACCTCTGTTTGGACCTTGCCATATGCAAATTAGTATTGGCCCTACTCTAATAGGATCTAGTCCAGGCCAAATTGTCAGGCCAGGTCTTCCCTGAACCAGAACACAGACAACCCAAGACAAGTTTCAAGATAATTGGGAGTTTTTAGTTGGGTGTTGCTTAGTTCCAGTGGCACAGTGAACACGGGTCCTGCGTCTTGATATACCCTTGCCCACTTAGCGAATTACATCAAACACACCAAAGGTCATGGGAGGATCACTTGCAATAAGTCTAACCACCAGCAATCGCTTGGGGTAGCATTCCAACCCATTGCTCTGTTACCCACCATGACACCTCAGTTTCGACCCAGCCGCATGCAAATCAGTTTTGAGCTTGCTCCAATAGTAACAGACAGGCCAGGTGCTTTCCAGACCAGAATGCAAGCAATCCAAGACAGGTTTCACTCTGACTGAGGCTCTTCAGTTGGGAGTTCCTTTTATTTCCTCCACAAAATATACAGAAAGAGAGGGAGACTGCCAGCTAGAATGAAATGTATCAAATTGAATGGTGATGAAAAAAGCTTCTTCAATGTAATTCAGTTGGAACGCCTGACCCTAGCATGCAATGCCCTCATCCACAAAGACGGCATGCTTCACCATCCGGTCTGCTCCTTGCACAACCAATGGGAAATATTGGCTAGGTGGACTCTTTGCAGAGAAATGATGATTTAATCTGGATCCTAAATGAAAGAATGAAAAAATTACAAATATGCTCTCAGCCGACTATTAGCTATTCTAAAAATCCCCAGCATTTCTTCCTGCAATGCTACCTCCAGATGTAGATGTCACTTGTGTTCGTCAAGAAGAGGTCTGCTGAGTTTGTTTGCTCGGATGTTAAGGAATCCCATCAGCTGAAAGACTATCAGAGAAATCTCATGAAATGCCAGTGAGCGCCATAGCCACAAGGCCTCCAAAGAGCATGTGATCCATCATCGCCCTGCTTGTTGCAGTACTTTGTGGCGGGCATGCGGTTTGTTAGCACCTGGATTGACCGGCCGTTGCGGTCAAACCCGATGATGCATACGTACAAAAACTGAATTTGATGTTACTGCTTCACTGGAGACCACCAACAGACATGACCTACATAAAGACAAGGGGCCATATGTATCAAAGGATACATTTGGATTCTCAAATAGCAATTTGTAGAGAATCGCTATTTGAGAATCGCAAAAGGCTATGTATGTAGGATTTGCAAATAATTTTGCGAATCATACATATTCCTTAATTGTGAATAGCAAATTACGATTCGCAATTAAGGAATACCTCACCATTCATTCCTATGGGCTTAGAGGCCCATAGGAATGACATTCTCAATTTGCGATTCTCAATTAGAGAATCGCAAATTGAGAATGCAATTTCAAGGGTGCCAAGGTGTCAAAAGGACACCCTGTTGCACCCTTGCAATGTGCATGTGTGCACATGTGGCACACATACATACCCTGAGGGCATGTATGTGCGCCACATGGCACTTTGAAAAATACAAAAAAGTGAATTTTTCAAAGAAATTGCAAATTACCACCAACTTGAAGTTGGTAGTAATTTGTGATTTCTTAGGGAGAAATCGCACAAATTGGGTGCTTTTTACACCGCCTTTAAGGAATCGCAAGCTGCAAAAGGAGGAATCACAAATTTTGCGATTCCCTATTGTGACGGGGTGGGTCGTCCCTGTGATGATGACATGGACAAGGGAAGGACTACGCCTGACTGGTGGTCTGCGGTACCTATGTTGCCCTTTTCTCACCCCCTCCAGCCACACGCCACGGTGCCTGAAGAGGAGTGGGCCAACCCGGAGTTTGCATACCCATGGGGCGAAGAGACAGTGCCGGGACTCTGTACCTTTAATGCCGACAGCTACACTGCAGAGTCTCCGCCCAGGGAGGAGCACGTCACGACAAAAGAAGGAGGAACCCGGAAGACGCCGGAGAACACTTCCCCGGAGATCGAGCGTGGTGAGGAGAGGCAGCCGGAGACGGGTTGGAGAAGAGACGAGACTACCGCAGACGACAAGCCAGGAGGCCAATGTTTTCACGTATCGCCCTGCCACGCACCCACTGGAGGGGCATGGCTGACAAAGGTACGGGGCAAGGTAGCGGGCTGGGCGGGTTGGAGCGGGTGAACCGCTCACTGTATTCCGCCTTACGTTTCCCTGCACCCCTTCCTCACGGGCACTCCGTCACCTCGACCTGTATATAGCACTGTGGCACGGAAACCCTCACTCCCTCTCCCTTTACGAGTGTGAATCAAACACTCCTCCTGAATCTTCTTTTTCTCCCTTCATTTTCCGGTGGCGCCTTCCTGACTCCCGGACTACGGCTGGAGGTCGACGCCTACCCCGACGTTCTGGCGGCCACAACACCTGCACGTCACAGAACCACCCTGGACATATCCGTGTTCCCCAAAGGTGTCAGGACGGACACCAATGAGTTTGCCCGTATAAGACAATCCAGCAGGCGAAAGAAAGCATACCTAAAAATAAAGCCTTCGTTAAAAGCACTTTTCCAGCATTCCGACTCACTTCCTTCCCCTGTGTCACCCACCCCGCTACAAGTGGTGTCAGAAGCGGGATCTCCACCGCAGTCCGTCTGTGATCCCAAGATGGACGCCGTTATCCAACACCTGATAAAGGGGCAGGAGAAGCTAGAGTGGGCTGTGGAAAGGCAATGGAACGCAGCACAGGCCGATAGAGACCTGTTTAAAAACACTGTCACGGCCCAACTAGACAGCATCCAGAGAGCGGGACCGCCAACAACCGGGGTCGTGCAGGTGGAACCCCGTGGACATACGCCACACCCCTCAGGCATAGCTCTACAAAAATATGTTCCAGGGGACGATCCCGACGCCTTCCTGATGAACTTTGAAAGGGCGGCGAGAGCCCTAGGGTGGCCCGAAGAGAAGTGGCCTTGTTTCCTCGCCCCCCTGTTGACCGGTGAGGCTCAGTTCGCGTACCAGGTGGCTAATCCTGCAGGGAACGCCCCCTACCCCCATGTCAAGGCTATCATACTGGACCATTTGGGGTTGGACCCCGAAGCGTACAGGGTTCGCTTCCGAAGGGAGCAGGGAACGCCAGGGGAGAACCCAAAGACCCTGTTCTTCCGGCTCAAAATGATGGCGGACAAGTGGCTGCAATCGGAGTCCAGTACCAAGGAAGAGATACTTGCACGAATATATCTCGAACAGTTTATGGAGGCTCTCCCCTATGGGTCCCAGCGGTGGTTAAGACAGCATTCGGGACTGACCATTGAACAAGCCATAGAGATGGCTGCCAACTACGCCAGAGCGCAACCCCGTGGGCTGGGTTGGGAACATGAGAGGCCCCACAAACAGTCAACACCCCTGAAGACTGAGAAGCCCATACCACCAAGTAAACCTGATAGGAAACCATTCGTCCCTGTGGAACATCACAAACCCAAACCATGGAGAACAGAAACACCTTTCGTCCCGGTAGAGCACCACAAACCCAAACCATGGAGAACTGAAGCACCGATGACCCGAGGACCGCAATGTTTCGAGTGCGGTGAATGGGGCCACATCGCCCGACTCTGTCCCAGGAAGCACCCAGCGGAGGAACCGATGGAAGTGGGCTATCTCCCGAGAACCGTTCTGTACTCCGCAGAGATGGGGCCCTCCTTCTATGTGAGTATACGACTGAATAACTTCATGGTAAGAGCGTTGCTAGACTCCGGGTGTAGGCAATCCGTGGTCCAAACCCGCCTGGTAAACCCTACTCAATATGTCCCTAAAACAAGGGTGCACATACGTTGCGTCCATGGAGACGTAAAGCCCTACCCCCTTGCCCAGGTCACGATCCGCCCTAAAGACAAACCCGCTTGTGTAGTGAGAGTAGGGGTGGTTGATACTCTCCCTGAGGACGTCATTTTGGGGGTCGACAACCCAGAGTTTCTCGCTTTGTTCCGAAAGGAGTTGTCCGTCAGGGCAGGGTCCGCTGATACCCCCCAGCATGCTCTGATAACATCTGACCCATGGATCATGGACCGCAACTTCAAATACGCCCAGACAGAAGACAGGTCGTTGTACAACGCCTGGGAGGCTGCTCACTCCGCTCACGAGAACGAGGACCCTCCGTTTCCTAGGTTTGTGATTCACAAGAACCTACTGTATCGAGAACCGAAGGCGGGAAGCGTGCCCAACTTCTTGTCCCTACTTCCTTCAGAGAACAGGTCATGTTCTTTGCCCATGCACACTTAACGGCAGGACACTCCGGTAAGGAAAAAACCACGGACTCCATCATTCGCCATTTCTATTGGCCTGGTATCTATAGGGACGTGGAAGAGTACTGCAAGAAGTGTGACGTCTGCCAGAGAAAGAACACACACCGCCCTCCCGCGGCGCCGCTACAGCCCATGCCCATTGTCGGGGTGCCCTTTGAGAGGGTGGGAATGGACCTAATAGGACCCCTACCAAAAACCCCTATGGGTCACCTGTATGCGCTGGTCCTCGTGGATTACGCCACCCGCTTCATCGAAGCGTTTCCCCTTCGATCCCCAACAACAGCCAACGTCTCTGAAAGACTGATCGAACTCTTTTCCCGGGTCGGATTCCCAAAAGAAATCCTGACCGACCAAGGGACTCCGTTTACTTCTCGCCTGATGAAGGAGGTCTGCAAAACTCTCGACATACAACACCTGAAGACATCGGTGTACCATCCACAGACCGAAGGTCTGGTGGAGCGCTACAACCAATCCCTGAAAGCAGCCCTGAAGAAAATGTTGACCACCGAAGGCCCCGCATGGGACCGGTTGCTTCCCCTAGCGCTCTATGTGTTGAGAGCGCAAAAACAGAGCAGTCTCGGGTGTTCCGCGTTCGAACTGGTGTACGGAAGGGTACCCAGATCCCTGTTAGACATCACAAAAGAAGCATGGGAATCACAGGAGACTGACGACCAGAGATCCCTCCTAGACTACACAACACAGCTAAAAGCCAGACTAGGGAAGCTGAGAGACTTGGCAGAAACTAACTTGGAAAAACAGCAAGGAAGACAAAAACAGGCGTACGACCGTGGTACTAAATTGAGGACTCTCAAGATCGGAGATTGGGCTCTTGTTCTTCTACCCACCCTGGCTCAAAAGAAAGAGTGGATGGGGCCCTATGAGGTAGTGGACACCATAGGCGCCACCTCTTACAGACTGAAACTCTCCCCGACAAAAAGACAGAGCTACCACATCAACCTGCTAAAAAAATGGATCGGACCCATACCAAGGACCAACTCTTTGACTCTCCCAGAAAGACCCGAAAGCCTTTCCTCCCTGAAGGACCTGGTGGTCAACCCGGAGCTGACTGAGGAACAAAAAGCGGACCTCGATAGGGTACTTCTTCCTTTGTCGTCCATCTTCTCAGACCTTCCCGGAAAAACCGACTTGGTGGAACATTGTATAGACACCCTACCCGGCAAGACGGTGAAGCAAAGACCCTATCGGATCCCCGCAGCCCGACGAAAGGACGTTAGAAAAGAAGTCCAAGACATGTTGGACTTAGGGGTAATACGACCGTCGAGAAGCGAATGGTCTTCCCCGATCGTAATGGTCCCGAAGCCAGACGGGTCAAAAAGATTTTGTATGGACTTCCGTGCCCTGAACTCCATCTCTTCCTTCGACGCCTACCCCATACAGAGGGTCGACGAGTTGGTCGAAAAGCTGGGCGACGCCACCTTCATCACCACCTTGGATCCCACCAAGGACTACTGGCAGGTACCCTTGCGTGAAGCCGATCGGAAGAAGACGGCCTTCAGCACAGAGGACGGACTGTTTGAGTTTACGGTTCTACCGTTTGGATTGCACGGAGCCCCTGCCACTTTTCAGCGGCTCATGAACCGGGTTCTGAAGCCGTATGGTTCATTTAGCTCAGCATACTTAGACGATATCGTGATCTTTAGTACAACGTGGGAGGATCACTTGCTACATGTACACACCATCCTGTCCGCACTGCAGACTGCGGGCTTACACGTCAACTCGAAGAAGTCGCGAATCGCTTTCACCAGAGTCAACTACCTGGGATACGTCCTGGGCAAGGGAACCATAGCCCCTCAATCCGAAAAGATCAAGGCCATCAAGCTAACCACCTTCCCAAAGGACAAAAGAGAGGTACGGGCCTTCCTCGGCTTAATCGGTTATTACCGACGTTTTATTCCCAACTTTGCCGCCGTCGCTGCGCCACTCACAGACCTGTTGAGGAAAAGCGTGAAACCGAAGGAAATCTTGTCCCCGTCCCAAGAGGCACAAGAGGCGTTTGTGAAGCTGAAGCAAATCATAACAGGGGCCCCGGTTTTGGAATCACCAGACTTCAACAAAACCTTCATCCTGGCTACAGACGCCTCGAGCATCGGCCTAGGAGCGGTACTCTCCCAGAAAGGGGTAGACGGAGTGGAACATCCCATTCTCTATGTTAGCCGTAAGCTGTTCCCCAGGGAGTGCCGCTATTCCACAGTCGAACGTGAGTGTTTAGCCATAAAGTGGGCCATCGAAAAGCTACGGTACTATCTAGAGGGGAAACCTTTTGTCTTACTGACTGATCATGCCCCCTTGAGATGGATGCATAGCAATAGAGCCACGAACGCCAGGGTGCTACGCTGGTTCCTATCCCTTCAGCCCTATTCCTTTAAGGTGCTGCACAAGAAGGGCACGGAGCATGGCAACGCGGACTACCTCTCCCGTGCTTTTCCCCTCCCCGAACGGGAGATGCCAGGGGGGGAGGTGTGTGACGGGGCGGGTCGTCCCTGTGATGATGACATGGACAAGGGAAGGACTACGCCTGACTGGTGGTCTGCGGTACCTATGTTGCCCTTTTCTCACCCCCTCCAGCCACACGCCACGGTGCCTGAAGAGGAGTGGGCCAACCCGGAGTTTGCATACCCATGGGGCGAAGAGACAGTGCCGGGACTCTGTACCTTTAATGCCGACAGCTACACTGCAGAGTCTCCGCCCAGGGAGGAGCACGTCACGACAAAAGAAGGAGGAACCCGGAAGACGCCGGAGAACACTTCCCCGGAGATCGAGCGTGGTGAGGAGAGGCAGCCGGAGACGGGTTGGAGAAGAGACGAGACTACCGCAGACGACAAGCCAGGAGGCCAACGTTTTCACGTATCGCCCTGCCACGCACCCACTGGAGGGGCGTGGCTGACAAAGGTACGGGGCAAGGTAGCGGGCTGGGCGGGTTGGAGCGGGTGAACCGCTCACTGTATTCCGCCTTACGTTTCCCTGCACCCCTTCCTCACGGGCACTCCGTCACCTCGACCTGTATATAGCACTGTGGCACGGAAACCCTCACTCCCTCTCCCTTTACGAGTGTGAATCAAACACTCCTCCTGAATCTTCTTTTTCTCCCTTCATTTTCCGGTGGCGCCTTCCTGACTCCCGGACTACGGCTGGAGGTCGACGCCTACCCCGACGTTCTGGCGGCCACAACACCTGCACGTCACAGAACCACCCTGGACATACCCGTGTTCCCCAAAGGTGTCAGGACGGACACCGATGAGTTTGCCCGTATAAGACAATCCAGCAGGCGAAAGAAAGCATACCTAAAAATAAAGCCTTCGTTAAAAGCACTTTTCCAGCATTCCGACTCACTTCCTTCCCCTGTGTCACCCACCCCGCTACACCTATTTTGCGAAGGCCTTTTGGGATGATACATCCCAAAAGGCTTTTTCCCGTTCGAAAAATGGGAAATGGGCTTCATATAAATGCCCCCAAGAGGCTTATATAAGGCTTAATGGCAGGATAGAGGATTGGAAGTATTCTAAACCCACTGCAAAGTGGAGATACTTTCTGTGGGACTGCACATGAACATATTCTGCAGCTCCATGGACACTGTCCATTACCAAAGGTCAAAAGCCACAAGGCCAGCAGAATTTGTGCAAGGGTCTTCATCTTCAACAAATTCTTGAGGAAATAATTCACCAAGCCTGAGGTCTAGAATTTGTGTCAGGTTCCTCTCTTTCATGGGGACTAGAATCCCAATCTTCTCTCTAACCCGGCAACGACCTTTTAGCAAGCAACATAAACACTCTCTAGGTGTGTTTCTTCATACTGGTGTGATCCACCGACCTCAGACTGTAAGTTGGGAAACTGTGGTGAGAAGTGTCAAGAAAAGGGCCAGTATATGTAGTTTGGATAATTTGCAAGACCTTTGGTCAGACGTGATTTAGGATGATTGATAAAGCTGCTGTTTTCACCCTGTGGCATCATCCCTTACCCACCACCACAAAGTCTGCACTGGCTGTTGAATGGGCAGAGAAGTTGGATGCTGATTGGCCAGCAAGGCTTCTAAAGTAGCCTCTGAACTTCCAGAAAATAGCAGGCACAGTGAATCCTGAAATTCTCCAGGGTCGCATTCGCCTTTTCACCAAAATGTCTGGTTCCATCAAAGGGAGAGTCCATCAATGTGACCGGACGTCTTAAAAATATCTGTTGTAGTACACTAATGACAACGATACGAGCAACTGAATAGTGGTATCTGGCCCAAAATGAAATTTTTGCTTATCTGCGTTTTTTAATCCATTTTGAACCATTTGGGTAGAAGCATTGTGCAGGTCCTCTGGAAGTACATGCAAAACCTGTTGCACCATATCCCAAAAGATGTGGCTTTAATAGTAGAGAAATCAAATTGAATTTGATTAAAACAGTCAGGCGTTCAAATGTTCTCGCCAATCAGATGTATTCTCTTAGATTGTCTGTCAGATGGAGTGATAGGAATGTAGTTTGATTTGCCTTTACAAGGTGACACCTGCACCGCCAGGTTCTCTGCATTAGGATGTTGTGTCCTAAATTTCAAGTCTTCTGGTGATGATCTGTGGTGGCTTGTGATAGAGTGACTGACTGCCGGAGCAGAAAAGGGTTCCAACCAAGCTACCATCATAGTTGTTTTTCCCTGATTCCTCACAGCCCCTTCCCACCGTATGTTTGCTTCTTACGCTGATTGTGAGTGTCTAAGGACTCACAATAGTTTATAATGTATAACTCCCATTTCATATATATGAATTTATAGTATGTTTTATTATCCTCTGATTGGGTATGTCTACCTTGTACTTAATATATCAATAAAGTCTGGTCTGACATTTAAAGTAAAACAGAGTACCTTTGGTGACTATGTAAAGGAGTTCACATGCTTCTGTTCTCATGTTCCATCAGAGACCACAGGTTAATTTTTCCTAAAAAATTGTTGAAAGATTAATTAAAGGGTATTGATAAGCCTCTTGCCCAGTGAGGATATTTGGAGATTCCAGAGAGAGCATCAATGACAACCAGTTTGCATCAGAAAACTGAAACCACACTGGCGCAGAAGTTGGGTGACCCTGATGTCGATTTAGATCTTGCCCTGCTCCTAAATAAGAAGATATTTCGGTCCTCAAATCTATGGGGCCCAACATTACAAGACCCTGTTTAATCTCTATTACACACTGTATGGATCGGGGGTAAGAGAAGATGATAGATGCACTAAGTGTAATAGCGGCCCCGCAGATCTATTACATATGTTTTATTATTGCCCCAATCTTGTCTTAATTCGTAGGGAGATTACTCTGTTTCTGGAGGGGCTGCTAGGTCACAACATCGATCTATCCCCTACCTTGGTTTTAATAGGGACAGACGACAAGCTAAAGGCGGGGAGGGACGCTCAAGCCTTTGTTTTTATCTCAGTCGCTGTATTACGAATCCTTATTTCTGCAGGTTGGAAGGACACCACCGCCCCCACCTTCCAGATGTGGCTCGCCAGGCTTCTGGGCGCGCACAATGTAGAGTCATGTCTATACGAACTTAAGGGCAAGAAATCCCAAGAAATGGGCAGAAACATCTGGGCACCACTGAAAGAATGGAGGGATTCGAAATGATAAGTCTTACGATACATATTTATTGTCGGGATTGGAAGCAGCGCAAGAACACGCAAGCGCCACTAACCTGATACAGATGCCCGCAGAGACGATAGACGATAGTCCTCCCCACTCCGTACTGCACAAAACTCAACAATGGAATAACTCCACTATCTGAACATGTACAGAAGGGGGCAGGGAGGTGGTTTAGTAGCAGGGGTCTGTCACTTCTGGTATCGTCTGGATGATAACCCACGAGGACACTGGTACTAGAACACTGCAGACAGAGGAGAGGACAGAGAACAATATCACTATCACTTCCTTTGTTGGCTGCACTAATACTTCCCCCCCTAGTACCTGCAACTCACCAGCTTCTCTCTCCCTGTATCCAAAATAGGACTCTGCACTTTTGCAGATAGGCTGCCAGAAAGTCGGAGAAGTTACCTTCACTTCTCGTCTTGCACACACTACTATGGTGTAGGCAAAAGATATGAGGGCTTGCAACATTCGGCGTTAATTGACACGCTTTTTGTATACCCTAATGCTCCTTAGGTACAGTTTTAGCCCAATGTATAAACAGCGTAGATAGAAGCTGATAGTACGTTGTAACCCCAATAGTATTGAAACAAAACGGCTTAACAAATAAAACAAACGTAGGAGGCGAGCCCGCTCTCCTTCAATATACTTGCGGGACAAAACACGGCTTGTTACGATGCTTCCTCTGGAACTCTGACCGCGCTGGCTCCTCGTCGGCGCTGGCCTCAGGCAGGGACTCTGACCGCGCTGGCTCTTCGTCGGCGCTGGCTTCAGGCATGCAACTCCGGCGAAACAAGGTCTCTGCTACGGTGAAAATACGGATCTAGATTGACAAGCCCCGTTATGTTCAGGAGGTGGAGCTTATATAAGGTCCTCCCATTGACTCAACCCCCAGCGCCGGATGGCCTTCTGGGACTTGTAGTTTCTCCCTACGGGGCGTTTCGCATGGTAATTGGTGCATGCAGCTGTGTGGGCGGTGGCGATCGTTACAGAACCCCCTCTCGAGGACCGCCGTCCCGGCGGTCGGCCGGGTTTACCGGGAAACAGCTCATGGAACTGCGTCACCAAGTCGGGACAATGTAAATTGGCCACAGGCTCCCACGTCCTATCCTCAGGGCCAAAACCTTTCCAATCAACCAGGTATTGAATCCTGCCGCGCACCAAGCGGGAATCCAGGATGGACTGCACCTCATACTCTTCCTGTCCTTCAACCTCCACCGGCCGGGGACGTTCAGGCAATCTCACGCTCGGAAGACAAGGACGCAAGAGCGACACGTGGAACACAGGATGGACTGTCCACGAAACAGGCAACGAGAGTCTCATGGACACCGGATTAATGACCTCACAAATCCCATAAGGACCCACATATTTAGGCTTCAATTTCGTAATGCCTTTCAGATGCAGATTGCGCGTAGAAAGCCAGACTTTGTCCCCTACCTTATACTCAGGTTCCGGGGATCGCTTTCTATCCGCGAAACACTTCTGGGCTATCTGTGCCTCTTTCAGATTGTTCCGAGCCTCGATCAGTATTGCCCTAAGATGTGCATGGTGTTCGTGGATCGCAGGCACCAAGGATTCCGCCGGCCACTCAAATGGGAGCATGTTCGGGTGAAAGCCGTAGAGGCAAAAGAACGGAGAACATCCCAGAGTGGAATGTACCGCGTTGTTATAGGCGAATTCCGCTAACCACAAAAGGACGGTCCAATCGGAAGTGTTCTGCAATGAAAAACAACGAAGGTATTGTTCAAGGGTCTGATTCAGACGTTCCGTTTTACCATCCGATTGCGGATGATAACTAGACGTAAGACGAGCATCTATCTGCAGCATAGTACATAGAGCTTTCCAAAAACGAGAAGTGAATTGCGTTCCCCGATCTGTGATTAACACACTCGGTACTCCATGTGGTCTCACTATGTGTTGCAGGAAGACTCTCGCTAATTCACTGGATGAAGGCAGACCTGGTAAAGAGATGAAATGTCCCATTTTTGTGAGATGATCTACCACCACCAGAATGACTGTCTGTTTCTCACAAGGGGGCATCTCCACTATAAAATCCATAGACAAGGTATGCCATGGTTTGGGAGGAATCGGTAATGGCTGCAACAGTCCTGGTGGTTTGATGTGACTGGCCTTTCCCTGCGCACAGATCGCACAGTTCTTGACATACTCCTTAATATCCGCTCGGACGCTAGGCCACCAAAAGGATCGTTCCACAGTAGCGGTGGTCTTGTGAAAGCCCATGTGTCCCCCTAACACAGAATCGTGAGCCCATTCCAATACTTTGCGTTGCAACACAGTTTGGGGGATATACAAGGCATGGTGATGATACGCTAACTGATCTTTCTCGCACCGGTTAGCAGGCTCTTCTTGTACCCAAGATGCAATATCCAAGTCTGCTAGGGAGACACGGACGTCTTCTAAGAAGTCATCGGATGTGACTAAGGCAATAGAATCGTCCGAATGAACAGTCCCCTGAAGAATGGAAGGAGGTTCAGAACGAACAGCTATGTCCTCATCCTCCAACCTGGATAGCGCATCAGCTTTCCCGTTGCGGGTCCCGGGTCTGTACCTGATCACAAAGTCAAAATCAGAGAAAAAGAGGGTCCACCTCAGTTGACGAGGCGTCAAGGCCTTTGCTGTTTTTAAGAACAACAGATTACGATGATCTGTGTAGATCTCAACGGTATGTAGTGCCCCTAGGAGGTAATGTCTCCATTCTTCACATGCTCTCTTGATGGCTAGGAGCTCTTTGTCGGTGATGGTATAATTTACTTCACAAGCTGTGAGCTTCTTGGAATAGTACGCCACGGGGTGAAGCTGACCTGTGGTAGGGTGCCGTTGTGACAGGATTCCACCGAGAGCGTACTGGGATGCGTCCGTTTCTAACACAAATGGCATCTTTGGGTCGGGATGCCGAAGGATGGGAGCCTGGGTAAACTTCTCTTTAAGGAGCTGGAATGAGTTCTCAGCTTCCTCTCCCCATGTGAAAGGGACATTTTTTCTCAAAAGGGCAGTGATAGGATGTATGATCTTTGAGAAACCTTGAATGAATCGTCGATAGTAGTTGGCAAAACCAAGAAAACTCTGTACCGACTTCACATTCCGTGGCGTTTTCCAAGTGAGGATAGCATTGACCTTACTCATGTCCATACGAAACCCCTGAGCATCGATTACGTATCCCAAAAAGGCAACTTGTTGAACATGAAACAGGCATTTCTCCAGCTTGGCACACAGAGAGTTTTGTTGTAGCCGCTCCAATACAGTTCTCACATGTGTGATGTGGTCTGACAGAGACGTAGAATATATCAATATATCGTCAATGTAAACCACACAAAAGGACTCCAAACACCCCCTTAACACTTCGTCCATAAAGAACTGGAAGGCGGCTGGGGCGTTGCAGAGGCCAAAGGGCATTACCCTATATTCGTAAAGGCCAAACTTAGTCCTGAATGCAGTCTTCCACTCGTCCCCCTTCTTCACGCGGACTAGATGGTAAGCCCCGCGGAGATCAAGTTTGGTGAAGTAGCGTGCTCCTTTCAACTGATCCATCAAAACAGGAATCAGGGGCAGAGGGTAACGGTTCTTGATGGTTACTCTGTTTATGGCTCGATAGTCGATGCAAGGCCGCAACTCATCGCAATCCTTCTTAGGTATAAAGAAAATGGGCGAAGAAGCAGGAGAGGTGGAGTGTCTTATGAACCCAGACGCCAGATTGTCCTCTATGTAGGTCTTTAGATGTTGTGTCTCTTTTTCCGTCAGGGCATACACCCGGCTGCAAGGGATATCCGCACCCGGAATGAGATCTATCCGACAGTCGTAGGTGCGATGCGGAGGCATTTGGGTGGCCTTTTGTTTGTCAAACAAGGCGTGGTATTCACGATACTCTTTAGGTAAGACTGTAGCACAGCAATAGGAATCAACGGAACATGCACCAGCTAGGTAAGCAGCGGGTGATGGAGTAAGTGGGAATTCCTGTGTTATTCCTTCCTGACAATGTTCTTTGCAATATTCTGAAGTCATATTGACAGTCCGAGATGACCAGCTTACCACAGGGTCATTTTTTTCCAGTAAGGGGATGGTCCAACTGGACGCATTCCCTCCCATATAGGACATCATGAAGGCGGTTTTAGAAGCCTCGTCCTGAAAGACCGCAGGCTTACACAGGAAATGAAGGCGACATTGATTCAAAAATGTCTCAAATTTTCGAGGGTCTCCATAAAACCTTTCGGGAGGAGCCAGAGGTATTCCCTGGTTCTGGATTATATGGACCGTAGGATTAGTTTCTGTGGAAGTGGAAGTGGAAGGGTTCGCAAACGAACCCCCTGGTTGATAGGAAGGCGGCGGTTGCAAGGTCGCTGGCCTAATCAATGGTTTCGCAACCGGTTCCTTATGCGCAAGATCAGACATCTCTCTACGTAAGTCGGAGACCTCTTTGTATAATGCCTGGTTCTCTGCACGAGAGGTCTGTACTTCTTGTTGAAGTTCAGAAAAGCTCTCCAACAAGGATGTTAGAATGGTATTGGTATCCATCGTCTAGGCTGGGCCGTATTCTTGGGCTTGTCAATCTGTCGGGATTGGAAGCAGCGCAAGAACACGCAAGCGCCACTAACCTGATACAGATGCCCGCAGAGACGATAGACGATAGTCCTCCCCACTCCGTACTGCACAAAACTCAACAATGGAATAACTCCACTATCTGAACATGTACAGAAGGGGGCAGGGAGGTGGTTTAGTAGCAGGGGTCTGTCACTTCTGGTATCGTCTGGATGATAACCCACGAGGACACTGGTACTAGAACACTGCAGACAGAGGAGAGGACAGAGAACAATATCACTATCACTTCCTTTGTTGGCTGCACTAATACTTCCCCCCCTAGTACCTGCAACTCACCAGCTTCTCTCTCCCTGTATCCAAAATAGGACTCTGCACTTTTGCAGATAGGCTGCCAGAAAGTCGGAGAAGTTACCTTCACTTCTCGTCTTGCACACACTACTATGGTGTAGGCAAAAGATATGAGGGCTTGCAACATTCGGCGTTAATTGACACGCTTTTTGTATACCCTAATGCTCCTTAGGTACAGTTTTAGCCCAATGTATAAACAGCGTAGATAGAAGCTGATAGTACGTTGTAACCCCAATAGTATTGAAACAAAACGGCTTAACAAATAAAACAAACGTAGGAGGCGAGCCCGCTCTCCTTCAATATACTTGCGGGACAAAACACGGCTTGTTACGATGCTTCCTCTGGAACTCTGACCGCGCTGGCTCCTCGTCGGCGCTGGCCTCAGGCAGGGACTCTGACCGCGCTGGCTCTTCGTCGGCGCTGGCTTCAGGCATGCAACTCCGGCGAAACAAGGTCTCTGCTACGGTGAAAATACGGATCTAGATTGACAAGCCCCGTTATGTTCAGGAGGTGGAGCTTATATAAGGTCCTCCCATTGACTCAACCCCCAGCGCCGGATGGCCTTCTGGGACTTGTAGTTTCTCCCTACGGGGCGTTTCGCATGGTAATTGGTGCATGCAGCTGTGTGGGCGGTGGCGATCGTTACATTTATTTGGGGGTATTGGGTTTTACCTATCTTTCTTTTCTTTTTGGGTCATCTTAGTATTTAAACTCGTTCAAATCGTATATGCCTTGACCGTTTTATAATATTGTTCAATGCCAACTAAATTAACTTCTATTAAGAATATTGTATTTTTTTTTGTATCAGGATTAATGAACTGTATCTGTATTGGTCTATTTCTGGATTACACCATGTTTTTCAATAAAAAATAATTTAAAAAAAGACAACCAGTTTGCACCAAAGTCGCCCCTCTTGCTTCCTACCTTGTTCTTTTGAGAATAGGAACAAAACGCAGATGAGACCTAGTCGTACCCAAGAGCAGGCAGTAGACTATAAATTTACAAGCACTGAACACTTGTGCGTGCCATCTAGAAACCTCTTGTTTATGGCATGATGTTAGTCCTAATGTAAACATTAGATAGGACTATTAAAGAAGGGCTTCAAAACAAAGAGTGGCAAATATTATGCTATCAAGTTTAACCGTCATAATCTGCAATTACGCTTTTAGATATATTCTGCATTAAACCTGGGCTCTCATATTTTAATAAAGCCTTTAAAAATAATGCTGTGGATTTCTTTTGAGGGAAAGAGTGCCGGCAATCTACTAAAAAATATAACTGTTTTTGTAAAAAAAAAAAAGGTTTATTATTGGATTGACGTAAGGCCACCATAAGGAGTTAGACCACACACTTGTTAGGGTAAAATAAAGTTCCAATGTAAACCTGAGCTCAACCCCCTAGTAGCTACGATACAAAACAGACAGGCTTAACCTAGGATAATGAATAAAGTGGCAACAAAACAGTTAAAAAGTCAAAACGCAACAGAATAAAAAAACTCACCACCATCAACATAGCGAAAAAGGTAATGAGCAAAACTGCACTTAAAGGACAATGATCTAATAAGTAGAATGCAATATATGGATTTTTAAAGATTTAAAGCAAAAAAGCGCCAATCAGTAGTGACTGTTTGCAGCTGAGAGGACCTAGACATGATTTCACGCCGACCGCAATGGAGCACGGGTTGAATACACCAAGCAGGGCCTTCCTAGCCATAGATTTTTTCCTTTTGACTCAAGACTGAAATGGCGTTGAAATTCTCTAGTGAGGAAGGTTGTAGTTACACCCGGATAGCCACTGAATGAGGTTGTCCCACTGAAGCCGTTGTTTTTGGCGGGAAAAGCTCAGAGCAGGAGAAATTCAAAGTTGTGCAGCTGCTGACATCCTTTTGTTAGGTGGATACTTTTGGTGCCTTTACCTGGTCAAGGTTTTTATCTTTGGACTTACCCCTGTCTTTATGGAGTTGCTGTAAAATCCTGCTGAAATTGCTGAGGTCTTGGATGTCCATACATTTTCCAAGTCCCAAATTTCTGAAGTAGCTTCTCTTCGTCACTTCTAAGGCTTCCAAGAACATGGGGAATACATTTATGGGCCATCACTCACTCCAGCAGGGTCCAGTTAAGGTTCAGTTGCTACTGATCAACTGGGTACTTTAGGAAAAAGGCCTCTTACAGCTTGTTGAGTCCCTGAGCCACACAAGAATTTAGCCAACAGCATCTACTTCTTAATCCTGACTACAAGTGGGAGCAGATTTAGCCCTTCAGGTCTCCACGCAGGTCTCAAACAGCAGGTCCAAAAAGTGTCCTGATTAGCTGTCAGCAAGATGCCACCTTTGTAGTATTTATTAGCCAGTGGGTGGGGGTGACTCCTGGAAAGTCCAAAACCAATGAAGAAAAAGATCCAAATGTCAAAGCTTCCCACTTTTGCAGCACAATCTGTTTGCCTTAGTGCAGACTATCCAGAAGTGCACAATTTTAAGTAAAATTCAAGATGGTACAATTCTTCCTCTCTTGGTCTTTGCCATGAGCTTGTTTAGAGAATGAGCATATACCAAACTGGTTGTGGGACAAGCTCCCCCTCCCACTGAGCACATGCCAAGCTGGCTACAGAGTCCAAGAAACAAAGGCTTCTTTTCCCCAGGTTTACTGGAATTAGACAGTGATGTGTGCAGATCTTTAGATTTGGCCTCTTAATAATTAACTGTATGAGTCCATTCCACAGAACAGGGAGGAGGGTGGGCCTGGGAGTAATCTGCAATTAGAGTCTCTACCAGAAAAGACATTACTGAAGGTAACATGTTCTTCTAATAGAGACTTCTGACCGCAGATTCATCACCTTCTGAATAGATACCAAAACAGTACACCTTCCCAGGCGGTGGCTTTGTGGAATGATTCAGAACAGGAAGACCTGCAGGATAGTACGGGTGAAGTGCCCAGGCTATCCAAGCAGTAATGCTTTCTTAAAGTGCCCATGTGGCAGCCCGGAAATATGCCCATGACTGGCACACCATTTGTAAGTGAAGTGATACCAGCCTTCACCCTGGTTGAGTGAGTGCGCAAACCTTATGGGGACTGCTTCTTTGCTGGTCCTTAGCAGATCTTAAAGCATAACACAATCCCTCTGGACATGGTTATCTTTTTGCATTGCTTTGCCTTTCCCAGCCCAGAAAAACCAACCAAACGTTGGTCATCTTGTTGGAAATTCTTGGTCTGGTCCTTGCAGAAGCTGAGAGCCTTTTTAGGGTCAAGTCAGTGGCACCTTTCTTCCTCCTTGAAGGGGTGAGGTGATGCATTAGAAAGCCGGCAAGGTGATGGAATTTCCTATGTGAAAGCGATTTACTACCTTGGGCAGAAATGTCGCTTTTATCCGGAAGACTAATCTGTCCTAGGAAAATGATGTATATTGTGGTATCATGGGCAACACCAAGAGTTCACTCACTCACCAGGCAGAAGTTATTGTGATGAGAAATACTGTCTTGATTGCAAGCTTAGAGGACAACTGTGCATTGGTTCGAAGGGAGTGCACATTAATTAGGGAGAACCAAATTAAGGTCCCACTGTGGCATTACAAAAGGTGTTGGGAGGGAAATTGGACCAGCCCTTTTAGAAAACACATCACAACCAGTGACTTGAAGATGGATGGCTGATCAGGTACACATAAAAGGGCTGAAAGATAACTGTTAACTGTTGCCAGACCAAGGCCTTACTGGGCTAAGGAAAATCCAATAACTGTGCATTCATGGGATAAATATTTTGGGAGAAACACAAAACTTTTCCCTGTGTCCTGTATGGACATATTTAGTGGATGAACGCCTGGCCAGCAAGATGACACTGACAACATCTGGAAAAGGTTCGAAAGCTTTCAACTGTTGCTGCTCAATCTCCACGGGTAGCTGGATTGGAGGACATGTGCTCATAGCTAGAACATCCGGGTACCACATTCTCCTCACTCAGTCTGAGCCTGGTCTTTCCGGATCTTTTTGATTAGTCTGGGCAGGAGACAGAGGGGCGGAAAGCCATAAAAGAGTCTTGATCACCAATGTAGTCAGGTGTCCCCAATCGAGGACTGCCTTAGGAACTCCAACTCACAACACCCTGGAAAATGCACGTTCCCTACGGAAGCACATCTATCCAGGATCCTCTCTATTGCTGAATGATGCCCTGTTCCACCTCCGAGTGTACCTGCCATTTGTGATCCGTGAAGCAACATTGGCTGAATTTGTCTGCCCCGGCATTTAAAGATCCTGCCAGGTGTTGGCCAATCATGGAGATGACCTGAGAGTTTTGCCACTTCCATAGGTGCAATCCTACTCCGCCTGGTTTGTGGCAATACAACATTACAGTTATGTTGTCAGTGAGAACCTGCACACATTCCCCCTTGATGGTCCGGAGGAATGCTTTCAGGGTCAAACAAATCGCTCACAACTTCAGCAAGTTGATGTGGAGATGAGCTTCACCCAAACACCAAATTCCTCTAATCTTCACCTTTCCCAAGGTGCCTCCTCCACCCAGAGATGATAAATCTGCCATGACTGTTAGGGTTGGGTGGTTTAGGGAGAGGGGTCTTCTGTTGGTCCAATTACTGTCGAGCAGCCACCACTGTGCAGGTCTTTCACAGTCTCCTTCGACACCTTAAGGAACTCTTATAGGTCCCCTTGATACTGAACCCACTCAGACTTCAGATCCCACTGCAGAGTGTGCATGGGCCACCTGGCATGGTTCACAAGCAGGATGTAGGTAGGAAGACAAGAGGCCGAGATGCCTTAGAGCTACTCACACTGAGATCCAGGTCAAGGGTTGAAACATTGAGATCATAGCCCGAATAACCTGGATTCATTGTGACTGAAAAAAAGCTTGGAAGAGCACCTTATCCCGAATGGCTCCAATTAAGGGGAGTTGGTGTTAGGGAGTCAGGTGTGACTTCAGAAGGTTGATGGAAAAGTCCAACAATGTCAACAGGTCGGCCATTGTCTGGAGGTGGTTTACGTCAAAGGCGACCACGTCTCCAGCAGCCAGTCATCTAAGTATGGGAAGACTGGTATTCCTAACCTGTGCAGGTGGCCTTCGACAACCACCACAGTTTTGGGGAATAACCAAGTTATGCTGGTGAGATCAAAGCGTAGTACAGAGAATTGAAAGTGTTTTTTGTCTACTTGAACCGCGGGTAAAATCTGTGTGACCGCAAAGAGGGGACTGGAAAATATGATTCATTCAAGTCTAGCGCTACCATCCAGTCTCCTGGTTCCAGGGCAGAAAGAACTTGAACAACAGTTTAGAGCACAAACATCAACGATAGGACAGGGCCTCCTTCCTTTTTGGACACCAGAAAATATTGTGAGTAACAGTCAATCCCCATCTCGGATGCCAACACCCTGTCTATGGTGCTCTTGGCCAAGAGAATCTGAACTTCTCCTCTGAGTATGAACTATTGGTCCTCCGGGTGGTGCTGCAGTGTGAGTGGCATGTTGGGAGATATTCCAGGAACCATGTTCTACAACCTGGAGCACTCGTTGTTCTGAAGTGATGTTCCTCCATTTGAAGAGGCGAAAGGTAACTCGAAGTCCCACCTTTTTCCTGCCATGGATAATTTAAAGTGATTTGCAGCGGCTGTGGAAGGCTGATCTGGAGATCAGGTAGTATTTTGCTCTTGGGGGCCTGTTGCCCCCGAGGGCCTGGACTCTGTAATCATCATAGGGGTGGTATGTTTCTTGGTTGGAATGGGCACAATGCTGCTTTCTGTAGGGTAGGGCCTGAGCTTCTGAATCCAACAAAATTATCGGATCTGTATACATAGTCAGTGATGTTGGTACCAGCACTGAGGCTTGGGCTTGGAACGTTGGTTGAGGTGCAGTAGACTTCGTCAGACGTTGCACCGGGGCTGGAGCCGATGGAGCCGGGCTCATAGAAGGAGCCAACTCCAAGTGGAGGTTGAGTGGTGAAGTCTGCATCTGCGACATTGGTTCAGCAGGCAGCCACCTTGGACCCTTGAAGTCCCAAGGTGCCCCAGCTGGATCCCGTGGGGTACCAAAGATCTTAGACACAGCCTCTCTCATATGACGCATTTTGCCTGCTTGAGAATAAGGTCGAGCAGAAGCAGTTCAGTGTTTGTTTCGTCGAATGGCTTCACTGCCTTGAGGTATCTGTATCGGGGTGCTGAAACTGTGCAGATGTGAAATGCAGTTCTAGACACATCCGCATTAAAGGTGCAACCAGGAGTGAGTACAGATTTAACTAATAGGAATTTAAATGTAATTACTCCAAGAAAACAATTTGGAGTTATTCCTCAAGATTTTTAGAAATGGCTTAGGGGATATAATACCCGCAATAAAGAAAATTCAGAGACAGTATCAGTTTCAGCTCCAGTTTCAGCATCAAATTTGGTTCCAGTTCAAGTTTCAGTTTCTATTTCAGCTCCAGCTTAAATTTCTGTGACCCGTTCAGATCCAGCTCAAATTCCAGTTCAGGAATGGGGAAAAAAACATTGACGTAAGCAATCGATACTTACCAGGGGAGGAACTACTGATCCTCTACAAAGACATTACTCGAAGGGCAAGGTTGACTCATGAGACTGACCGAAAAGGCTTAAAAAAATGACATGGATATACAGAGATCAAAGTTTCTACAAAAGTTGTACAGATTAGACTTTAGCAAGAAGCATATTTGAAACTTGAGGATTCCAAGAATTAAATTACAGATTAAGGAATTAATGTCATTGAATAGGAATGGGAGGGATAAATGAGAAGGTAAATGGTTTGAAAAAAGAATGAAACGAAGCGAGTCAAGGTACAGTCACCACCTGATGTCTTTGATGACAGTGTAGGAGAAATACAGATGCTCATGATGATAGAAGCACCTGGAGGAGGTTGTGTCCATGTGTCCCGTGGACAAGGCCTGATATTTTGTCATTTACCAATGATTTCCCAAAATTGAGAGAGAATCCAGTGGAATAGTACAGACAGATGGAAAGGTTTGTGAAAAATTCAAAGGTTTTGTGGATTGGATTGAATACCGTCTTTGACATTGTAGTTCCAGAAGATGTGTGGGCTAAATGTAAAATGCCCGCAGAAATGCCCGAGTCAGAACCTGCAAGAGATCCTATAACAGGAGCACCATCTCCAGTGGTATTCAAGAAATACCAACAGGTAATAAATCACTTGAAGACTAAGATCTTCCCTAAAGAGATTGATTGGATAGAGATTGATGACCCTGAACTGAAATAATCAGTACATGCTTATTATAAGAGATTGGTACAGGCTTTCAAGAAGTATAGTTGATAGAATAACGTAGCTGACACAGATATCGGACAGATTTGTGCATGGTTTGAGACCTGAGATTTCTAATATCATTCATCAGCACTTGCTTTGTTGGCAAAGTAAGCCATTGCGATGTGCAAAGTATTCTGAAAATGAAATTGAGATGAAGCAAAACAAGCTTAAGGAAAAGCTAATGATTTCCCAAATAAGAGTGATGCAGAAAGGGCAGAATAAGATGTGTTTTAAGAACACAGCTCCATTACCGGGAGGATATTACCATGCTCCAGTGATGCAGGGTGTTAATGGTTTCCAGCAACAAGGTAGAGTTTGAGGTAACTCAGCAGATTTTAGAACTGGTGTTGATATGTCAGTTTTGAAGTAAACAAACCCACGTCACGCTCGTGTAAAATTTGGACATTGGAAACGCGAGTGTAAATCGATTGTGAATAATGTAGAAAATCAGATGCAGAATGTAAAACATATACAGTCTCAGGAAAATAATATGGGTCAGACACAACAGGCACAAGGACAGAAAAGGCAGAATTCTAATGTATCCCAGTCAATGCAAATGCCCCAAGCTCCAATACAACAGCAGAATGTTCAAGTACAAAGATACAATTCAAATCAGGATCAGCAGTCAAATAGAAATTCTTTCCAAAATCAGAATGTTGCACAACAGTATTTGATTTAATAAGATTACGTTGACCAGGACCCATCAGCCTGACGGTGCCTGAGTGGGGAGGAGAACTGGGTGCTTGGCACAGCCTTTAGGGTAGACCAGAGGGGTCCCTATGTGGGTGTAAAAGTGGACATGGGAATGTATCCTCTCCTGAAGAGTGGGGACTTTTCGATTGAACCAATAGATGCTGAGTTACCTGAAGTCTGGGACTTTCTGATTGATCAAAAATTCCCAAGAATCCCACAATACAATTTGACTCCAGATATGATTGCAAGAATCACCTGTGATTGACTTAATAGTAAACCTGGGCGGAGAACTCGGCTCCGCTCGAGGAGTTTGCAGATTTTTCCACACTATGCGGAGTTTGCGGACTTCTGAAAAACTACACGGAGCAGAGTTTTTTTCCTCGCTCATGTTCGTCAACGTCAAGTTGGCGAGTGAGGAAAATTCACCTTCCGGGAAGATTTTTCCTTGGTTGCGATCGTCAACATCAAGTTGGCGAGCGTGGAAAATCAACCTCCCGGGGAGATTTCTCAATGCGGGCGGTTAGGTTTCTCAATGCGAGTGGTCGCGTATGCTCGCGACCGCTCGCATGAGAAACTGTCAGTTCGCGTTGAGAATACAGCAGCTCGAGTAAAAATCTAGTTAAGCGGCAGAAAGGAATCAGCGCCTGATTGCGCTGTGCATCGTGCCGTTCGCGATGATCGCACAGTGCGGACAAGCATCTGGCACTGAAAATCACTGTGAACTGCATTTATCTAACGCACTCTGCCACTTGCGGAGCTCAGCGTAGATCGGCAGAGTTTTTTTTGTTTTTGCACTTCATGGAGTTCCGCGTAGCAGAACTCTGCAAACTCCATCCCGGGTTACTCAAGAGTCGAGAAAGGGACCTGGAAGGAAATAATGGGGAGTCCATATAACTCTCCATTATGAGCTTAAGTACGCCGAATGGCAAGTTTTGTATTGTGCAAGATTTGCGGAGGGTTAATTCAATTGTTGTTCCATGCTGTCCTGTGGTACCGAATCCAGCTGCGATCTTATTCCAAATTCTATGTGAAGCTGACTGTTTTTCAGTCATCAGCTAATGCCAGGCATGTTTTCTACTCCATTGCATGAGGATAGTCAATTCCTTATTGCTTTCCGTTTCGGCAGTCATGTTTTGGAATGGTGCGGAGTCCCACCAAGGTATATGGAAAGCCCCTCGATTATTAATCAGATAATTAAAAAGAATCTTGATTCTCTGGTGATGAGAAATCACTCCGTGCTTGTGCAGTATATTGATGGTCTACAGGTGGCGTCAAATACAAAGGAAGCTTGCAGAATTTACACTATTGCTTTGTTCAACCATCTAGCAGAAAATGGACAAAGTATCCTTGACAAAGATACAATTTTGCTAAACTGAAGTACTATACTTAAGACATCACATTGAGAAAGGAGCAAGGAATGCGTCACAAGAGAGAATCTCAGCCATTCTTAACATGAATCCTCCAGTAACACAAAAGGAAGTTTGCATTTTCTTGGGAATGGTAGGTTATTGTCGGTAGTGAATTCCAAACTTTTCACTGACAGCAAAACCTCTCCAGAGGTTGACACACAAAGACGTATCAGATCTCTTACCTGGGATGACAGTTGCATGACTGCCTTCACTGAGCTGTGAGAATGCCTTTGCAGGGCACCAGCTCTGGGAATGTCGGATTACAATGCATGCTTTGTGTTATTTTGCATGCTTTGTGTTATTTTGCAGTGAAAGGGAAGGCTGCACTCTTTCAGTGTTGACACCTGGTGTTGACGCAAATGCATGAAGCAATCGCAGGCCTATTGCCTATTTTTCGGCGACTCTTGCTCCTGCTGCGTCAGTGTTGCCTGGATGTTTGAAAGCAGGTGCATCTGCATGAGCATGTGTGAGTATTGAGTGTGAGTATTGAGCAAAGAGAAAGTATAGTCATGGGTCACCCACTGACTTTATTTGTGCCTCATTCAGTGGAGATACTGTTGACATACTATTACACAGTATCTGACAATTAATCGATAGACGAAGTATGAACAAATCTCTTTGGGAGTGGAGAATGTGACTCTTGAAAGGTGATCAGTTTTGAATTGGCTACTTTATTGCCACTGCCTGTAAATGAAAACGTGACAGATGAGGTTGCGCATGGGTGTCTAGATATGACTGTGTACAAAGCCGCATCCTGATAGTTTGTCTGAATCGATCACGTGTTGTTTGTTGATGGTTCATGTTTGTTACAATGATGGAAATCTGAAAGCTGCTTACGCTGTGTGCACTGTTGGAGGAGTGGTGGAAGCGCCATGGATGCAAAGAGTGCTTTCTACTCAGGTTGCTGAGCTTGTAGCATTGACAAGGGCAACCTAGAGTGACAATTTATACTGATAGTCAGTATGGCTTTGGAGTCGTACATGACTTTGTGCAATTGTGGTCACAGTGTGGATTCATGATGTCCCCTGATTCACCCATAAGAAATGAGGAGTGCGTAAGGAACCTTTTGCAGTGCCTACAATTGCCTGACCAAATTGTAGTAGTGAAGTGCATTATTCCTAGCCAATGTACCGACTATGTAACAGTTAGGAATCATTGGACGATCTTCGGACGCGTGTCGACCAAGGTCGAGCAGCCTTTTTAGTGCTGCTCGACATGTCGGCCGCATTCGACACGGTCAGCCATACAATCTTGATCAGGAGATTGGAGGAAGTGGGGGTGTCTGGCTTGGCCCTGGATTGGCTAGTATCCTACCTTGGTAACAGACACCAGGTGGTGGCCTTGCCACCCTTCAAATCCAACATCAGAGGGATTGGGCAGGGCGTGCCCCAGGGGTCGGCCATCAGCCCTATTTTATTTCATCTTTACCTCCGCCCCCTGGTTAAGTTGATAAAATCCTTTGGCATAGCAGTTACCAATTATGCTGACGACACCCAACTTATCTTCTCGTTTGAGGGAAAGGAGGCTGTGTCACAAGAGATCTTTCACCGTTGTATGACAACTACGGCGGATTGGTTGAGTCACAATTCCTTGCAATTTAATAGCTCCAAAACCGAGGTGTTGCACTGCTCAATGGACCGCACCCCTAGGCCTCTTCCTCAGGATTTTTGGCCTTCCTCATTTCAGGGCACTATTTTCCCGGCTGACTCCGTTCGGAACCTGGGGGTGATGTTCGATTCCAACCTTCAGCTGGATGTGTCCGTGAATAAAACGGTGGCCACCTGTATGGCACTACTACGCACGCTGTGGAAAATTCTACCTCTTCTTCCTGTGCGGGCTAGGCCAGAGGTAGTGCGTAGTATCATCTTAAGTAGGTTGGACTACTGTAACGCACTACTTCTGGGGGCACCTGTCACCTTGGTGGGAAAACTGCAGCGAGTACAGAATTTCGCTGCTAAATTGGCCCTCTCGCGCCAGCGTTCTGACTCTTCCTCTTTGGCACTCACGGATCTTCACTGGTTGCCAGTTCTTCAGCGGATTGACTTTAAAGCCCTTTGTTTGGTGTTCAGGGCCCTACAGGGTCAGGGTCCGTCTCCATTGCAGGATTTGTTCTCCTGGTATACCCCGTCTAGATCTCTCCGCTCGGCCTCAGCATGCTTGGTAGTAGTTCCCAAGATTGTGAGGACTAGGATGGGAGGTCGCTCTTTCAGGTTTACCGCAGCTAGACTGTGGAACTCCCTACCGATATCCTTGAGAAGTATGGGAGACCTCCCTTCCTTTAAGAAAGCTTTAAAAACACATATTTTCCCTAGGACAGTGTAAGCATGGCAGTAGCTGGAAACATCGTTGTATGGATTACTGAAGTCTAAGCGCCAGGATACCCGTTGGGTGACAGTCATTGCGCTATACAAGTATGCCAATACATACATACATACATACATTATGCGGATGAGCTGGAAAAGTATAGTGCTTTAAATATAGACACTTTCAATGAAGAGATACTAAAAGAAACAACAAATGTCACAGATTGTAAATTGTTGTTGTCAGCATTAGATAGCTGGGAGGAAGTGAGGAAATTGCAGGCAGAAGTTCCAGAAGCTGAACAGCAAGATTGGGTATGAGTAGGTTGTACAAAAAGGGAGGATGATGTTTGGGTTCATACGGAAGGCATACTTGTGTCACCTAGCTTATTGTCACCAATGGCCAGACACTATCATGGTCCTGCACATGTGGAAAGAGATGCAATGATACACCTCTTTTAACAGGTGTGGTTTAATCATAGATTCGGAGTGACAGCAGAGACTCTTTGTCACTGATGTGTGGTGTGCCAACAACAGACTCCTGCAAGGAAAACACAGGTTGTCTAGAGACATATTGGAAAATCCGCAGGTCCTTTTAACCATATGCAAAAGGACTTCATTGAGATGCCCCTTTACAATAGTTTGAGATATATTCTGGTCATTGTGTGCATTTTCTCAAAATGGGTCAAAGCTTATCCGACACGCAGGAATAACAGTTTAACTGTGGCAAAATTATTGTTAAGGGAGCTGATTCCAAGTTTTGGATTTTCAACTTCTCTTGAGTCAGATCGAGGAACTCATGTTAATAATCAGGTCCTGAAAATGTTATGTGCAGCACTACATGTTGTGCAAAAGCTCCATTGCAATTTCCAGCCAGAGGCTTCTGGGTTGGTGGAGCAAGTAAATGGCTCATTGAAATACAGACCTGGGAAGGTGTACAAACCACAGACCGACCTACGGACCATCCGACAGCCTTCCTGGTTCACTTCTCGGACTATGCTGGTTTAGCCCGCTCTTTCGAGCGCCGCTCCAGGTCTGCCCGAGTGCTACCCAATCTCAGCTGTCAGCATTTCCGAGAGCAGTCCGGCCGGGTGTAAACTTCTTCCACAAGTTACACCAAGGCGTCTGGTCCCTATCTCTATTATTCCCAAATCAAGTCAAACAGGAGCGTCCGCCCTTGCAGTCTCAATACTGCCCCGTCAGACCTCCTTTCTGAGTTCTCTGTGGTACCAACCACCAAATTTCAAATTCAAATCCAAAGCATATCCAACACAAGACAGACAAATCACTCACCTGGTGCACTCAGGTTCGATTGCATGCTTCTCCACTGCCAACTCCTGCAGACCAACGTGGTCTGTATCCGGGTTACACCTGTAGGACTCCGGCGTGAGGTCACTAGCAGCTGGGGCTCTCTCGAACGGGAGAGCGGAGCAACCCTTACACTTTCGGTCGGCCCTTCTCCCCCGAACAAGAGCACCCTTCCCAATGTCCCGTTCCTTTCTGATTACAGAGGGACGAACCCAACGCGGAGTCCCCGCGGAGTCGCCAACTGATGTACTGAAAAATGATTACCACCCAAATAGAGCTATACTTACAAATAGCCCCAATACCAATTTACCAATAACCAGTCAGTTGGCAGTGTAGAAGGTTCAATCGTTTATTATACAAACAACTCTGCCAGAGGAGCCTCCCGCGACCCAACCCCTTCAGGTTCGCCGAGAAGACTGCTGGCACATTATCAACAGATCACATATATACTGTTACGTTTCGAAACCGTTACCTAAGAAGGAAAAATACAAGTTGATACAGGTTGGTGCAAAGGAAAGACCATATATGGAACACAAAGCCCCTCTCAGTTTAGCTCAGCTCGTTATAGCAAGGTCGAAGGGTTGACTCCCTTCTGCCAGTCCTAGGAGAGTCCGCACAGTACCTTGTGGAATGTGCTTATCCAGCCTACCCCCACCTACAACCGTGGCTGGACTAACAGGCAGAAGCAGCAGTTTGCAACATTTGTCAGACCCGAGCACAAGAGAATGGCTCACACTATATACAATGGTATATTTCCACTAACATTGCAAGCAGACTGGGCCACAAAATGGCGTCAGTCATGTTAATCTAAAGTTTGCGTAAGCGGACAAATAACTACATAAAACTTAAATCAACCTCGATCCAACTACTGGTGTGAGTTGCTGGTGTTCTATTGTCTTTTATCAAACTAATAGGTACATCACGCTAATTACTAATAACCAATTAGGGTTTTTCTAGGCCCGATTTGTTTCTGGTTCCTCACCTCTTCGTGATCTGGAAGAGCGAGAGTGGTGAGACCTAGATCGTCAGAGGTGTTCTTGTTCGAGAACTTCGTGTGGAAGGGGAGTAAGTTTGTGAGAAGTCTGACCCTGGACTTCTTCGTGGAACTATCCAATGTTTGACACTCTGTAACCACAGCGTAGACAGATTGATAGGAGCGCTTTGCTTTTCTGGAACCGGAGAGCTCTCCGGTGTGATCTGTACGATCCCGATGCCTCGGGAAGAGGATGTTTCTCTTGACATCGGCCGTCTGGATTTCGACATTGATCTTGGTCTTAACTGTGCCTCCGTCGACGGCCCGTTGCAGGATTTTCCGGTGGCAAAATCATCATTGGTCATTTCTTCGTTGGCGGTGAGAGGTGCCGAGACGTAAGCCTCGACGTCGGGCCTCTTGACTCCACACGTCGACCTGGAGTTTGGCGACACCAACTGTGACACTCTTGACGCTGATTGTTTATGTCCGCAGAGTTCTCGGCATCGACATGCGGCTGTACGACAGCAAGACCTTCGACACTGACCGTCTATGCTCTAATGACAGGGGAGTTCTGGACGCCAACCATTGCCGAGTAGTCACCGAATGGTTATGGCCATGGGGCGTCTGTGCCCATGTCGCTCCGTCATGCTCCTTGCTTCCAGGGGCCCGGCCAAGGTGACAGAAGCCTGGCCTAACACCAGTCAACCAGGCCCTGGACCTCGGGCTCACCTATCTGTGCTCCTGCCAGCCATTACAGCAGCAACTCAGGTCACCCAGGGTATTCAACGTCTTGCCTGAAGTGTTCAGAACTTTCAGGGGCCCCCTGCTGCTCATAAGCACTCAACAGCCGGTGTAGCACTGCTGCGTATCAGCCCGCCAGTTGCTGGTTTTCACACCCCTTTGTCATGTTTTTCTCACCCTCTCGCCGTTTGACAGGAGACAGCCCGTCTCTGAGGTCACACTCACTCCGCCTCAGTTGAGCCGCACACTTGTGTGCTAGGCCCACCCGGGGAGCTGGCCGCCGCAGTGTCTTGATCGTGGCTGCTGCCAACCCGGGCTGCTCCTTTCTTCCTTCACGCCAGATAAGCCAGCACTCACGTCGCTGTGGTCTCGCTGCTTTTCGACGGTCCCGGTCTGCGCCAGTTCGGGAGTCCGAGGCTCCACTCCTGCCATGGCCTCAATCTCTCCGACCGCTCTCCTGCATACGTGGTCTTTACTCTTCGATCCCACCTCTCTCCGGGCTTTTTATTAAATTCTCCGAATGACAGGGAGCAGCCCCTCCGCTCGGCCGCCGAGTATCAGGCCGGAGGGACGCCCCCTCCAGTTATTACAGGATTAGTAAGAGACCACGACGGTGCCTCTCCACTAAGCAAACGTCATGATCGCGCCCAAAGCCAAGCTCCCATGCATCAAACAAACTTAGTAAATAAAACAACACATAGCCTCTCGGTGACTACTCTCGACGTGGACCCAAGACCGCTTTTCGGGGGTCGACTTGCACTTTGTAGTTCTTACGTCTTCCGAGTCTGCTACAGTGAGGGGTCTCGACATTGACTTGCCTTTCATCGATGGAGGCGCCGATTGCCTGGATGACGATTTGCACTTCGACGTCACCGCATGCTTCTCTGACATTGAGACCGACGCAGAAGGAGAACAATCAAGTACTTGCCTTGATGGATATCTCTTTCTCCTCTTCTCTGTTCTGCCCCTGTGTTCTTGTTTGTCACGGGAGGAGGGCTCTTTGAAAGCATGGGTCCTTCCAAGGCCACTTGTTGATCCCTTTCCCCTCTACTGCAAGGCATGGAGCAAGTGTCCTCTTGGAGAAGTGTTTGCATTAGTAACACTTATCTGGATTGTGTGAAGATGGTAAACACACAATACACACAGAGTGCGGGAATTTATCGAATAATGCTGGCAATTCTGTCAAGAACATTTTCCAAAAAGTGTCAGAAAACAGCAAGAAAAGATAGCCAGCAGTCAAAGACGTCGAGTGAAATAGAGAAAAAACTTCTAGAAAACCAATTTTTGACAGGAAAGGCCAAAAACTGACCAGCTCAATGCTCCAGGATCCTCACAGAAGGTGCCGGAAAAAAGAACTGACCTAACCGTCCCCTGTGGGGCATGATGGCAGCAAGGAGATCTTAAAGGCACGGCACCAGTTTATTACCATGCAACTATCGACCAATGTCCCGCCTACCATTACCAGCGAAAATGGCGGAAACATTTCTGAACAAACAATTGGTTTCCTTTATTGAAACAAATAAACTTTTGGACAGTACACAATTTGGTTTCCGATCAGGCCATCGCACAGAGACAGCACTGCTCAAGGCAACGGAAGAGAGCAGGCAGGAATTAGATCATGGAAAAGGGGCTGCCCTGATCCTGCTTGATCCCTCTGTGGCTTTTGACACGGTCAACCACCAACTACTTCTAAACCGCCTAATGACATGTGGAATCACAGGTCAGGCATCGAATTTGCTGAAATCCTACCTAGCAGATCGGTAACAAGTAGTGAAGTTAGAGAATTTCTCCTCTCACTCGTTCTCCCTGTCTAGTGGAGTCCCACAGGGCTCGTCGCTTAGCCCTACTCTTTTTAACATTTATGTCTCCCCATTAACAGCCCTGATAAGAAAGTGTGGATTCTCTCTCACGTCCTATGCTGATGACACCCAAATTGTCGTCTCCATAGTGAAAAATTATGGTGGCACTGGAAACAGTTTTCAGAACTGCATGATAGCTGTCCAAAATTGGATGGATAGAAACTGCCTTAAATTGAAATCGGAAAAAACGGAGGTACCATTGTTTGGCCCTGAACTACATTTCTAGGGCCCTGCGGCATGGCCAACTACTATGGGTCAAATCCCCACTCCAGTGAAAAAAGCAAGAAATTTAGGAGTAATTATTGATACCAAACTTAATTTTACAGATCAAGGAAATACACTCCGCTCCTCCACTTTCAACACTTTCAGAGTAATTAAAAAGGTTGTGTCCTTCATACCAGCTAACCTGCAAAAAAACCTTTTTACAGCACTAATTCAGTCAAAAATAGATTACTGCAACAGCCTGCTTCTGACCACTCCAAAATATAATTTAAATAAACTTCAGGTTTTACAAAAAAACTGAGGCTAGACTCCTACTGAAAATCCCCAAATTTTGCTCAGTGGCTCAAAATCTAAAAGAACTACACTGGCTCCCCATTAAACAAAGAATAACTTTTAAGGTACTCTTCTTAACCTACAAAGCAATCCATAATCTGGGCCTGGTCGTCCTGAGCCACAGTTTCAAGCAGTATGTTCCAGCTAGGAAACTTCGCTCAGCTACTGGCAACCTTTTGATACAGCCCAGATTTATAAAAACACGATGGGGCGTAAAGAGCATTGTGATGGAAGCAACCAAAATCTGGAATACACTCCCTTTGGGGATAAAAAATGAACCCAGTCTTTTTTCTTTCAGAAAGGCTGTAAAGACCTGGTTGTTTAAATCAGGGAAACTCTTCCGGCAGTCTTTGTCTACACTCACAACTGAAACAAACAGCGATTAGACGCCTCAGGGCATTAATGCGCTATATAAATAAAACTAACATAACATATTACTGTTGTAGTTTTCTCTATGCTTTATAAACATATTTTTATTTTTCTTAGCCCGTAGAATGGTTTTAGGCTGCATGTTTATGTATGTGTGTATATATGTATGTATATATGTATATGTTAGTGAACAAGGGCACAGCCGGTGCCCGAAACGCGTTTGACGAGGCTTGCACCCTTTTATCACGAATGGAATAAATCACGTTAAATATTTCAAGACTGGCTCTGGCGTTTTGATTTTGTGGTCCACGTACCTGTCTGCGCTGCATGCGCATTTGGAGGCAAGTTGGAGTGTGTATATATATATATATATATATATATATATATATATCGCAACAAGCATACTCTCCAGGTTTCACTTCAGGCGAAAAAAGAGAGAGACGGACCCAAACGGCTCTGGCAGGTAGATGTTTATTTAACACTCCCCTTTGCGACGCGTTTCGAGCATGCTGTGCCCTTGATCACACAGAAAATACAGCGTCTGCCATTGATTTAAAGTAGCTTGGTGTCCAACCCCTTTTGTGAATCACATGGCCTCCCCCTATAGACATAGAAGAAACACATACATACATTTTGGAGAGTTTTCAGAAGTTGACATGGTAATTTACTTTGTAATTATAACTTTGTGTTGTGGTTGTTTGTTTTGGTTTTGTAAACAGCATAAATTCTTCAAAGTGCAAAAGCAGCAGATCAAAATAAATATATATATAAATATATAAATAATGATAAATACATGTCTTCATCTGCACAATATTACACAGTGGAATGCTTCATAGGACCCAAATAAATAATTATTTCATATATCAATAAATATGTAAACAACTAATTGTGCAAGATATCGCAACATGTGCAAATTCTGCAAATCTGGGTCACCGATAATCCTACAGTGGTGTAGGAGGAAAATCCTTATGCTTATTCCTCTAAGAACATAATAAAATTTAGTAGCAAAAAATCTTTTTTATCTGCATTAATCCATTACAAAATATTACCCAATAAAATCGTTACCAACTCAATTCTGAGGATTCAAGTTTTAAAAAATTGTCTTGATGGATGCCTCAATGCTAAAAAAGTGTTTTTTAAGTAAAGTGCTAAAGTGCTCCTAAAAACTACAAAATACACATATATATACTTAAATAAATATTGTATATGTACACACCTCACTAACACTTCTATAAAAATACCCTACTGTGCAAGTAATAACGGTAAAAAGTGCGGGAATAATTCACTTGTTCAGCTTACATACTAACATCTGTAATTCAATCATATAGTCTAAACAGTAGTGAATAATTTGTGTATACATATCCTATTTCAATTAATCTTAAAAGATGAACCATGTAACCTACGTTTGTTGTAGATATACAGTCTCATTGCCATTCAATTGTTCTAATGTAGATGAAACTCACTTAGTATAAAATGCTCATAAATAATTATACATATCTTCAGTAGTATTTAACCCATTAGGACTTTTACTATCCAGCTCTAGAATCATGTGTGTCTCTAATTTTCTTAGGAGCTTTTCTCTATTCCCTCCCCTTCTCAGGAGGGCCACTGCATTGATGACATAATATGTGAGGCATTTCAGCTCATTATTGTGTTCAGACCTGAAATGCCTAGCGAGTGGATAGGCATTGTCGTTATTCACGATCGCTCTGAGATGCTGTAAAATTCTGACGTGCACCTGCAGCTTGGTACTGCCAACATACCGCAAGCCACAGGTGCACGTCAGAACATACACCACATACTCAGTTCTGCAGCTATAGTTTCCTTTGATCGCCACACTTGTATCAGAGAAAGGGGTATTATAATGGGTCGTATTAATGCCGAACTTACAAGCTCGGCATGATGAGCATTTGTGGAAGCCTGATTTGGGTTTGAGCCAGGTGCTAGCCATGCCGAGTTCAGGGCTCATTTTCACCAATTGGCTCCTCATCGATCTAGGTTTTCTATATGTGATGGTAGGTGTCTCTGGCAATCTACTTCCCAGAACTCCATCCGTAAGCACAATAGGCCAATTCTTTTTAATAATTGACTTTATTTTTCTCTCTTGCTTACTGAACGTAGTAATGAGTCAGGGGCTCTCTTCCTCCCTGTTGTTAATTGTTTCTTTTGGGGCTAGCAGAGATTATCTGGGCCTTTCATTTGCCTTACTCAATGCCCCAGAAAGGACTGATTTGCTATACCCTCTCTCTCTTTAAATCTCCCTACCATTTCTTTGGAGAACTTTTCAAATTCATGCGGTGAGCTGCATATACGTTTGAGTCTTAATAGCTCGCCAAACGGAATGCTCTCAATGAGATGTCGTGGATGCCTGCTACTAGCGTGCAGTATGCTATTGCCCGCTGTGGCTTTCCTGAACAGGATTGTTTCTAAAGTGTGGTTGTTGACTGAAACTTGTACATCCAGAAAGTCTACTCTCACTTTACTTATATTGGATGTAAAGTTTAGGTTGCTAGAATTATTGTTCAAGGTATTTACAAATTCTTTTGCACCAGCCTCATCTCCATCCCATACACAAAAAACATCATCTATAAACCTTAACCAATGACGTGCATGATGTATATTTGGTGTTTTACTTAGGACCTGTTCCTCCCAACAGCCAAAGTGCAAGCATGTGTAGCTGGGGGAGAAACAGAATCCCATAGCCACGCCCCTCTCTTGCTTCCAGGTCTCTTTGCCAAACATGAAGAAATTGTTATTTAAACACCAGGCAGTCAATTCAGAAAACATTTTGTTATGGCCATAGTCACATACTCTTTGGTCAAAAAAATGTGTGACAGCTTTTAATCCTGCTTCATGGTTGATGCTGGTGTATAATGACTCAATGTTTAATGTAAGTAAACACCAGCCTTCTTCCCATTTGATAGTATTTAGCTTATTCAAAACATCTCCAGTGTCTTTCACATAGCTAGGAAGGCTCTTGACAAAGTCTTGTAAGTAGTAATCAATATATTGGGAGATATGTTCATCAACGCTATTAATCGCAGAAATAATCGGTCTACCAGGTGTCGGGGAAACCAATTTATGCACCTTGGTGATAAAATACAAGACGGGAATAACTGGATTTTCAATGTGAAGGTAATTAAATTCTGTAGATGAAATCAATACTTCCCTTTTATATTGATACAGTCATTTTTTTAAACCTTTTTTGGCTTTCTTGTACTCAGTTCCATTTGATCTTATATAGCATTGTTCATTGCTCAATTGTCTCACTGCTTCCTTGATGTAATCTTTTTTGGGCCACAAGACAATATTTCCTCCCTTGTTCGATTTCTTGATTATCACATCTTGGTTATTGGCCAGTTTCTTCATCAAGTTCACATATTGCGTTAGATTATGGGTTTTCTTAGGATTATGCAGTTTGTTCACTGTCCGATTCAGTTTCTTCATGTCCTCTACTACTCATTCATGAAAAATGTCTATGGCGTCTTTCGGCATAATTGGAATAAAAGTACTTTTTGATTTAAAAGGACTCTCTCCTGCTCCCTTTTGTGGTATATTTATTTTTAGGTCTCGGCTAGCCGCGCGAAGCGCGTCTCCGCCGAGAACCTTTTGTCGGCATGTGTGCTTCCCAGGAGACAATCCTGGCCGCGCGCATCGCCTTGGAGGCGATTTCAAACTGACACGCGCACGCGAACGAGCGCTGTGGTCAGGCGCTGTCCCCTGGGAAGCACACACGCATGCGCATACACACACACAAGCGCCCACGCACGCACATACATACAGCGACACCCACCCCCCCGCTCACATACACACACGCGTGCGCACACACACACGAGTGCACCCCCCCTCTCCCCCGCCGTCGCACACATGCATACACACACACACACACACACACGCAACAAGGGAACCGAGCCCCCCCCCCCAGCCCTTTGCAACTTACCAGGTGAATTCTGAGGGACTCCGCTCTCCTTCTGGCGTCGCGAGACGCTTTCACTCCGCCTTCTCTTCCGGTCCGGACGCAGCCCCGCCCCCGTCACAGGCGACTTTGCCTGACTTCCGGTGAGGCTGTTGGGCTCGTGAGTAACAGTGACTTCCTTGTTTTTCAAGTTCGCGGACGCTTGTTGTACTTTCCGCTTTGCATAAGATGCCCCCTCCTTCCAATCTTTCATTCGATCCTTCCTTGTTCCCGCGCTTTTGTTTCTAGTTTGCATCACCCTCTTTCGCGACCCCTCCCTGCTTCTCTAGTTCTTGCATCCCGCTCCAGCGTGTCTCGTATTTTTTTTCTTTCACCTATCGCCAGAATACATATGACTGCCCGGTCTCCAAAGTGACACCTTGTCACCAGGGATGCCGTGTCGAGCCCAGAGTTTTCCATTTCACAATCGATATTTTCAGGTATTTAGTGACAGTGTAACTGGTTACGCTGACGTGACCCAGGGATACAAGTCACATCATTTAATAGATTTATGTACGAATAAAAGGAGGGCACGCAGCCATACGCTTGGAAGTTAAGTAGTAAATAATGAATGCACAGGACTGAAAAATGTTCCCTACGGCGTGCAGTAGTCTTGCAGCATTTCATTAACCCCATATTTCAGTCACACGCCCCTCCCTTCCTCTCTGCCCCTCTCTCTCTCTCTTCATATGGCCTCTTTTGACCGTTGCCGCCTTCCTCCTTACATTCGGTCCCAACACTTCCACCACTCCGCCGCCACCTTTTATCTCCTCAGGTTCACCATCCCCACTATCGCTTAAAAGACTTATTTTTTTCGAGCCTTGTTCTTCCCGCTGTTGTAAGAGTGACCCTCACCGGCGTGTCTGTCATCTATCAACACGTCGACCCACCCCCGCCTTTCACACACCTGAACGAAAGGGCACACACGGGTATTTAGAGAAAGATAAGAAAGGCATTTTAAGTGGTGCAATCGGAAATCCAGGTGTCCTTGGGCGCAGTCCTACTGATCGGAAGGGGGTCTGGCATTCCAGAATGAATGAGGGATGGGGGTCGAATCCCAAGGCACGCATCCGGTAAACACTAGGAATTTCCCCTGGCCACATCTGTTAAGTTATTTAAAACACTGATTTGCAACGTTTTTTATGAAACCATGATGGGAAAATTTCACATTATTTTCTCGGGCAGTTGTTTCGACAGTTAAATATACCTTTACACGGTTATAAATTGTGTTCTGTTTTATTTAGCAGTCTTTTTACACCTGTAGAAGAGTTTGGAGAAGTTAATAAGTGAAATAACTTATCATTGTTTATATTTCCCCATTGCTAATTACATTATTGGCCTTGGCCAACTTCCCGGAATAGTTGTCTCCACCGGGAATTTCCGAGGAGCATGCGAGTGTCTGCACCATTGAACGGGGTGTCACTGGCATCCTACTAACCCATTGGTGTTACATTTTTTTGTAATGAGGCCTTCTTGAGTAAAGAAATGTATGCTAACCTCCCAAATGACTGGCCTGAAACAGATACTGTGTGAAATGTCATATAGCCTCGTTTCAGATTTCGCCTAGGGCAGAACATGAGCTGTCTGTTGCGAGACCTTTTGTTACCTTACAGGGGGCTTAGATGCCACCCATTCCTTACTATTGGTTGGTTTCATTGACACTCATTTGCTTCCTTCTAATTTGTCCGCATCTGTAGTCTTCAGTCCTCTTTGTGTGTTTGACCCTCCCCTGCAGCATTGATGCATTACTTGTGTTCTTCCGCTACTTGCTTTTTCAGGCAATACTTTTTAGGTCTCGGCTATAACGCAATGAAAAGCGCGTTCTCGCCAGAGAACTATTGTCGGCGTCTCAGCAGTCTGAGAACACCGAAGTGAGACAAGACATGGCCGCGCGCAGCGTTTCCCCATAGGATAACGTTGTGCGCACGGCCAGGTCTTGTCTCTACAGCATTGCATGCAGAGCGGATCGCGTCACGCGCCTCTCTGGAATGCAGGGGGAGTCTGCAGAGAGGCGCGCAGCGCTGATAATCAGCCATGCTTTTTTTCCCGTGCCGTCTCTGAGCGTGGAATGCGGCTGGATTCAACGCCAGTGCTCTTAATCGTCCTTGTTAAAAACGCGGGGAAGCAACTCAGTTGAAAGCATGCAGTTTACAAGAGTTATATGCTACAGGAAGAACAAAAAACACCCTGAAAATACTTAACACACATTGATAATGCAAGATTAAGCAAAACGTGCACTATAAACAAGAAGTAAATTGGTGGCATGGATTATTTTAATGCGTTGTACTTAAAGCCTTGTCTCTGTGAGCAATCTTGTGCGCCACAAAGCAAAACATGCTCTGACTAAAAGATACAAATTAACAGATTTAAACTGTACCATATATCGAAGTTTATTTCTAAAATGCAGCATGCATGATACAGAGAATGTCGATCGCCATCAGCCTCAGAGCAAGAAGCCCATTTCCTAAATGTTACAACAACTAGATCACAGTACCACGCAAGGAGCAGTGATGTAAGTGACAGGAGTGAATCTCATATTTCAGATCTGAAACGGCTGGACTTATAAAGTGAATTTAATCCTAGCATCAGGATCTCGTAAACACAGATCCTTTGGTTAATTTGCTTAGAGCGGTGGGATTAGAAAATTATTTGTGTCAGAATGGTGAAGAGCCGGCACCCCACAGGCTTGCACCTGCAGTACCTGGCCGGTCTGTCCACTTGTTTCTTTTGCTGTTATCTTTCCCTTTTTTTGCTTCCTGGACAACAATAAGATGAAAAGCTCTTACTTTAAAAAACCTTTAAAAGTTCATGTCATTTCTTTATGGTGATGTGCTTTGAACGGAGGGACACGGGTCGTATATTTAAAAACGATTGCACCAAAAACTACCAGACAAGTGTACACACAGACACCACCACTGCCATACACACACGGATACCACCACTGCCATACACACACGGATACCACCACTGCCATGCACACACAGACACCAACACTGCCATACACACATGGACACCACCACTGCCATGCACACACAGACACCACCACTCCCATGCACACACGGACACCACCACTGTCATACACACACGGATACCACCACTGCCATGCACACACAGACACCACCACTGCCATACACACATGGACACCACCACTGCCATGCACACACAGACACCACCACTCCCATGCAAACACGGACCCCACCACTGCCATGCACACACGCACACCACCACTGCCATGCACACACAGACACCACCACTGCCATACACACACGGACACCACCACTGCCATGCACACACAGACACCACCACTCCCATGCACACACGGACACCACCACTGCCATGCACACACGGACACCACCACTGCCATGCACACACGGACACCACCACTGCCATACACACACGGACACCACCACTGCCATACACACACGGATACCACCACTGCCATGCACACACAGACACCACCACTGCCGTACACACACGGACACCACCACTGCCGTGCACACACGGACACCACCACTGCCATGCACACACGGACACCGCCACTGCCATGCACACACGGACACCACCACTGCCATACACACACGGACACCACCACTGCCATGCACACACGGACACCACCACTCCCATGCACACACGGACACCACCACTCCCATGCACACACGGACACCACCACTCCCATGCACACACGGACACCACCCGTGCTTAATTTGTAAAAAAAAAGTGCCAGGGCTTTCATTTGTAAAAAATTCAGTGAAAGGGCACTCGTCAGGAGCCTACTGTAGTTTTCCATACACATTACGCGACTTTGAGCTATTGGCATTGTAAATGACAATGACTTTTATTTATGTTTTGGTTTTTAAAACATAAATAAAAGACCTTGTCATTTACAATGTCAAGACCTTAAACTCTCGTTCATTTACAATGCTAATAGCTCTAACTTTTGCAATGCCGAGACCGTTGCATTGTAAATGCTTGTTTGAAGTTGGTTCTGAGTGTTGGTTCCATCTTCATCATTTGATTGTGATAGGTCTGTGGATGGTGTTCCAAGATCATGAAGAGTTAAAAAGATTTCTGCATCTGATGCTGGAATGACTGGAGGTACAGTGCCTCTGCTATGATCTGCAGTCGGTGTAATGGCACTAGCGCCCCCCGTTTTGATGGTAAAAAACTTCTTTAGTTTTAATTTCCTCATGAAGCAAAAAATGTCTACCCTGGTGCTGGAATAATTGAATGAACTTTCGGGGCAAAAATTAAGACCTAGAGAAAGGAGCTGCTTCTCTGCTGCCGTTAACGTAATGTCAGACAGGTTCGTGATGGTCAAATCCACTACCGCCTCTTTCTGAACCATTGCTCTTTTTTCTTTGGCTGTGTTTTTTTGCTTTGTTCTCCTTGCTCTCCTCTCCGCCTTACATTTCTTCTTTTCGTGTTTGATTGTTCTGGTTTCTCGGACGGAGCGTTTGTCTCCGGTCTTCTACTGAAAAATCAATTTGTTCGCCCAACTTTAACACCATTTTTGTACTGAGCCCTTCAAAACTGCTGTAGTCTGAGCCTGATGCACTGGATAGGGACACTGTGTCTCCTTCAGTTTCTGATGTAAGCTTAGTATGACTTTGTTGTTGCATTGGTTGATTAGTGGAATTTTTGCTGTTAAATTTTTGCTTTTTTGCATGTTCAAATTTGCGCAAAAAAGTGTAAATTTGCCCCTGTTCATAGTCCGTTTGATCCCGGGCAAACTTATGCGCTTTGCGGATTTTGATTCTGTCTTCGTGTTTACGCAGCCGTTCACTTCTTTCTTTTTCAATGATTTGATTATTAGTTCCTTTTGTTCAATTTGGACTATTTTATCTAGTTCTTCATTGATTTTGATGATATCTTTCAGAAGAGCTTGGCGATCAATTACTGCGTATTTTATCAGAATCTTTACTAAGTTCATAGATTCCACCAGGTTGCTTTCCCCCCATTCTCGCAACATGGCGGGTTTAGGTTCCTCAAAGCTTGGCGCCAAAAGAATCCTCAGCCCCCGGGGGACTCGTCCCACTTCCTCGTATTTTGTGAGAGACTGGTGCTCCCACCATTTGGTGATTTCACTCTTCATTTTCTTTTCTAATACTTTCAATTACTGTTTCACATCCTGATTGATGACATTTTGACTGCCTTCTGCACCTTTTGCACTGGTATTAATTTTGGGCAGATTGCCAAACAATTCCTCAGCTGATGCTTCCCGCTCTCTCTCTAAACTGGCTGACACTTTCTTCAGAGTGTAGTTGATTTGTATACTGGAGTCGGCATCCGTCGTTCCCCACCACTCGCTGCTTACGAGCCGTTGCCTCCCCACCTACACGCAGCAAAATTATTTTCACTCACCGCCGGTCTGCGTCTTCGACGGGTCCTCCGACCCAGTCATCCTCGTGTTCCGCTCGGTTTCCACGATAAATCACGCTGCTGTAGGGGGCCACCGCTTCACTACTCCTCTCTGGAATCGTCTTTGATTTAGTTGTAGGCGGAGGCCAACGTCTGGGCGGGGGGTACCGTCATCGGAGACAACCCACTTCCGTCGTTACTTCGCAAAAAGCATACTCCAGGTTTCACTCCAGGCAAAAGAAGAGAGAGACGGACCCTAACGGCTCTGGCAGGTAGATGTTTATTTGACACTCCCCTCTGCAACGCATTTCGAGCAAGCTGTGCCCTTGATCACACAGAAAATACAGCGTCTGCCATTGATTTAAAGTAGCTTGGTGTCCAACCCCTTTTGTGAATCACATGACCTCCACATATAGACATAGAAGAAACACTCCGAAACTCCGGAACTTTATACATACATTTTGGAGAGTTTTCAGAAGTTGACATGGTAATTTACTTTGTAATTATATCTTTGTGTTGTGGTTGTTTGTTGTAGTTTTGTAATTTATATATATATATATATATATATATATTCACTGAAAAAAACATAGGTTTCAGGGGCGTTATAGTTAGTTGGACATTTCACGCGTACAAAACCAGTGAAATTCCCGTTATAGTTAGTTCATCTAACTATAACTCGCGCCCCCGCAATGCACTGCTGAGGACGTCACATATTACATCACTCATGACATGGTGTAGTGTTCTTATCAAAAGCTGTGTCTCCTTCTCACATAGTGTTCTATGATTCATGTCTTTTCATTGCTCATGCACTTCCTTCATGTTCTAGTGTGGAATGTAGTTATGATAGATTATTTAGCCTTAAACTGTTGGTCAGTTGTTCCTGTGCTTTGAAGGATGAGGTCTCTTACATTGAAGATACAATAAACAGCTTCTATGAACTGTAACTCTACTTGCCTGCTGTTCATTTCATCGACCCCTCTTCACATGGTCAGTGACATCACTGATGACATCTGGTAACAGACTCTGCCTAACCAGGCCTAGAGCCAGTGCTATGCTAAACGATACTTAGAATACAGTGAAAACACCTACATACACTAGGGAACAATATGCGTTGGGGTACCCCTGTGATTGGCATGACCTCCTCTGTAAGGCCCTAGTTCGTAATAGGGCAGGGGATTAAAACTACCTCTAAGTCAGAGGTACAGAAAGATGCTACTTTACCTAATAGTCACGTTTGCAGAGTGGTGGAGAATGGGTGCTGGGCGTCCAACAAACGCTCAGAAATTCTGCTGCGTAGGACTTACAGGAGGTACAAGGAGGGATTCTTAGCCCCCAAACTCCCTCAGGACTAAATTGGACTTCATCCCCCATCCCGTAGTCTGCCACGAGGCACGTTTGCAGAGTGATAGAGAAAGGGGCCCATGGCCTCCGAAGACGTTTTAGCAATCCCACTGTGTGGGACTTACTGGAGGTAACAAGAGGGGTAGTTGGCCCTCAAGGACGTCCTTGGGGCCCAACTTCCCAAACTATTACCTCCAGTCAGTCCCACAAAGCAGCATTGGTAAATACTCGTACCAGGCCACGCCCACTTTGCCCACCACTCTACAAACGCGCTCCCTGGCACGCTCTTGGATAGGGTTTGAAGTCCCCTTCACTGCTGGGGGTCCTTTAGGGGCCAACTAGCCTACCTTTTACCTCCAGTAAGCCCCACGCAGTGGGATTGGTGAGAGGTAGACAAAGGCCATGCCCCCTTTCTCCACCACTCTGCAAACGCGCCCCCTGGGGCATTGTAAGTTGGGGGATTAAGTCTCCTTGAATCCTGAGGATCCCTGGGGTCCAACTAGCCCACCAGGTACCTCCAGTAAGCGCCACAGAGATGCGTTGCAGAGAGGTGTAAAAAGGGGCGTGGCCTGGACCACCTCTCTGCAACACAGCCCTGTGGCGCTTACTGGAGGGCTAGTCGGTGGGCTAGTTGGCCCCAGGTACCCCCAGTATTCAAGGGGAATTAATTACCCAATTTAAAACGTGCCACAGAGCTATGTGGCCCCCCCTTCATTTTTCATTTCTTTGGGCCCTGGGGACCACATCCCCCAGGGCAGACCCCTTTTGTGTAAAAAAATAAAATATGACCGGGAAAGATCCACCATGCCTCTAAATATCGAAACTTTTACTTTTTGATTTTCTCAGCAACTACCATTTAAAAAAAGCACTTTCTGAACCAAGCACTACCTTTTTGCCAAATTTGGTGTAATTCCGTTTAGCAGTTCAAGCTGTAGCCGTGTCTAAAGTTTCCTATGGGAAATTAATTTTCCGATCTCTTTTTTTGAATTTCTCCGGAACTACTGAACGGATTTACACCATTTAACAAAAAAAGTTCTTTCTGAAACAAGGGCTGTCATCAGTGATGTCACTGACCTTGTCATGAATGATGTAATATGTGACATCATCAGCAGGGGATTGCGGGTGCGCGAAATATAGTTAGTACAACTAACTATATAGGAGAAATTTCAATGGTTTTTTAAATGCTAATTCCTAACTATATATGTCCTGAAACCTATGTTTTTTTCAGTGAATTTGCAAGGTTTCTTAAATGCTCATTCCTAACTATATAAGGACTGAAACCTATGTTTTTTTTAGTGAACTTCAAAGGATTTTTTAAATGCTAATTCCTAACTATATAAGGCCTGAAACCTATGGTTTTTTTAGTGAATTTCAAAGGATTTTTTAAATGCTAATTCCTAACTATATAAGGCCTGAAACCTATGGTTTTTTCAGTGAATTTGCAAGGTTTTTTAAATGCTAATTCCTAACTAAATAAGGCCTGAAACCTATGTTTTTTCAGTGAATTTGCAAGGTTTTTAAAATGCTAATTCTATTAGCGGATAACGTTTAAATATGTTAATATCCTTGTGGGACCACCTGAGCAGCCCTATGGATCCGATTTTGGGACCGGAGCAAAATGCTCTCTGATTGTGCCGTATTTCTTGCCTTCTGCCCCCCTGATTGTGCCGTATTTCTTGCTTCTGCCCCCCTAATTGTGCCATATTTCTTGGCTTCTGCCCCCCTGATTGTGCCGTATTTCTTGCCTTCTGCACCCTGATTGTGCCATATTTCTTGCCTTCTGCACCCTGATTGTGCCGTATTTCTTGGCTTCTGCTCCCTGATTGTGCCGTATTTGTTGCCTTATGCCCACTAATTGTGCCGTTTTTTCCTGCCTTCTGCCCCCTGATTGTGCAGTTTGTCGGGCCTTCTGTCCCCTGATTGTGCCGTTTTTCGTGCCCCTGCCCCCCTGATTGTATTATCTTTGCCAGTGTTTGTTCGCTGCTGGTATTGCCTTTGCCTGTGTTTCCTTGCTGCCGTTATTGTCTTTGCCAGTGTTTGTTTGCTGCCGTTATTGTCTTTGCCAGTGTTTGTTTGCTGCCGTTATTGTCTTTGCCAGTGCTTGTTCGCTGCTGGTATTATCTTTGCCAGAGCTGTGTGGGCTGTGTGGGCTGTGAGAGCTGTGTGAGCTGTGAGAGCTGTGTGGGCTGTGAGAGCTGTGTGGGCTGTGAGAGTGTGAGCTGTGTGGGCTGTGAGAGCTGTGAGAGCTGTGAGAGCTGTGAGAGCTGTGTGGGCTGTGAGAGCTGTGTGGGCTGTGAGAGCTGTGTGGGCTGTGAGAGCTGTGTGGGCTGTGAGAGCTGTGTGGCCTGTGTGGCCTGTGTGGGCTGTGAGAGCTGTGTGGGCTGTGAGAGCTGTGTGGGCTGTGAGAGCTGTGTGGGCTGTGAGAGCTGTGTGGGCTGTGAGGGCTGTGAGGGCTGTGAGAGCTGTGTGGGCTGTGAGAGCTGTGTGGGCTGTCAGAGCTGTGTGGGATGTGAGCTGTGTGGGCTCTGAGGGCTGTGTGAGCTGTGAGAGCTGTGTGGGCTGTGAGAGCTGTGTGGGCTGTGAGAGCTGTGAGAGCTGTGTGGGCTGTGAGAGCTGTGTGGGCGTGTGGGCTGTGAGAGCTGTGTGGGCTGTGAGAACTGTGTGGGCTGTGAGGGCTGTGAGGGATGTGTGGGCTGTGAGGGCTGTGAGGCCTGTGAGAGCTGTGTGGACTGTGAGAGCTGTGTGGGATGTGAGAGCTGTGTGGGCTGTGAGAGCTGTGTAGGCTGTGAGAGCTGTGTGGGCTGTGAGAGCTGTGTGGGCTGTGAGAGCTGTGTGGGCTGTGAGAGCTGTGTGGGCTGTGTGGGCTGTGAGAGTTGTGTGAGCTGTGAGTGCTGTGTGGGCTGTAAGGGCTGTGAGGCCTGTGAGAGCTGTGTGGGCTGTGAGAGCTGTGTGGGCTGTGAGAGCTGTGTGGGCTGTGAGAGCTGTATGGGCTGTATGGGCTGTGAGAGCTGTGTGGGATGTGAGCTGTGTGGGCTGTGAGAGCTGTGTGGGCTGTGTGGGCTGTGAGAGCTGGGAGAGCTGGGAGAGCTGTGTGGGCTGTGAGGGCTGTGTGAGCTGTGAGAGCCGTGTGGGCTGTGTGGGCTGTGAGAGCTGTGAGAGCTGTGTGGGCTGTGAGAGCTGTGTGGGCTGTGTGGGCTGTGAGAGCTGTGAGAGCTGTGAGAGCTGTTCGGGCTGTGAGAGCTGTGAGAGCTGTGTGGGCTGTGAGGGCTGTGAGGCCTGTGAGGGCTGTGAGAGCTGTGTGATTGCTGTGAGAGCTGTGTGGGCTGTGAGAGCTGTATGGGCTGTGTGAGCTGTGAGAGCTCTGTGGGATGTGAGCTGTGTGGGCTGTGAGGGCTATGTGAGCTGTGAGGGCTGTGTGGGCTGTGAGAGCTGTGTGGGCTGTGAGAGCTGTGTGGCCTGTGTGGCCTGTGTGGGCTGTGAGAGCTGTGTGGGCTGTGAGAGCTGTGTGGGCTGTGAGGGCTGTGAGGGCTGTTTGGGCTGTGAGGGCTGTGAGAGCTGTGTGGGCTGTGAGAGCTGTGTGGGCTGTGTGATCTGTGAGAGCTGTGTGGGCTGTGAGAGCTGTGTGGGCTGTGAGAGCTGTGAGAGCTGTGTGGGCTGTGAGAGCTGTGTGGGTGTGTGGGCTGTGAGAGCTGTGTGGGCTGTGAGAACTGTGTGGGCTGTGTGGGCTGTGCGGGATGTGTGGGCTGTGAGGGCTGTGAGGCCTGTGAGAGCTGTGTGGGCTGTGAGAGCTGTGTGGGATGTGAGAGCTGTGTGGGCTGTGAGAGCTGTGTAGGCTGTGAGAGCTGTGTGGGCTGTGAGAGCTGTGAGAACTGTGTGGGCTGTGAGAGCTGTGTGGGCTGTGAGAGCTGCTTGGGCTGTGTGGGCTGTGAGAGATGTGTGAGCTGTGAGAGCTGTGTGGGCTGTAAGGGCGTTGAGGCCTGTGAAAGCTGTGTGGGCTGTGAGAGCTGTGTGGGCTGTGAGAGCTGTATGGGCTGTATGGGCTGTGAGAGCTGTATGGGATGTGAGCTGTGTGGGCTGTGAGGGCTGTGTGGGCGTGTGGGCTGTGAGAGCTGTGTGGGCTGTGAGAACTGTGTGGGCTGTGAGGGCTGTGAGGCCTGTGAGAGCTGTGTGGGCTGTGAGAGCTGTGTGGGATGTGAGAGCTGTGTGGGCTGTGAGAGCTGTGTAGGCTGTGAGAGCTGTGTGGGCTGTGAGAGCTGTGTGGGCTGTGAGAGCTGTGTGGGCTGTGAGAGCTGTGTGGGCTGTGAGAGTTGTGTGAGCTGTGAGTGCTGTGTGGGCTGTAAGGGCTGTGAGGCCTGTGAGAGCTGTGTGGGCTGTGAGAGCTGTGTGGGCTGTGAGAGCTGTATGGGCTGTATGGGCAGTGAGAGCTGTGTGGGATGTGAGCTGTGTGGGCTGTGAGAGCTGTGTGGGCTGTGTGGGCTGTGAGAGCTGGGAGAGCTGTGTGGGATGTGAGGGCTGTGTGAGCTGTGAGAGCCGTGTGGGCTGTGAGCGCTGTGTGGGCTGTGTGGGCTGTGAGAGCTGTGAGAGCTGTGTGGGCTGTGAGAGCTGTGTGGGCTGTGAGAGTGTGGGCTGTGTGGGCTGTGAGAGCTGTGAGAGCTGTGCGGGCTGTGAGAGCTGTGAGAGCTGTGTGGGCTGTGAGAGCTGTGTGGGCTATGAGGGCTGTGAGGCCTGTGAGGGCTGTGAGAGCTGTGTGATTGCTGTGAGAGCTGTGTGGGCTGTGAGAGCTGTATGGGCTGTGTGAGCTGTGAGAGCTCTGTGGGATGTGAGCTGTGTGGGCTGTGAGGGCTGTGTGAGCAGCTGTGAGGGCTGTGTGGGCTGTGAGAGCTGTGTGGGCTGTGAGAGCTGTGTGGCCTGTGTGGGCTGTGAGAGCTGTGTGGGCTGTGAGAGCTGTGTGGGCTGTGAGGGCTGTGAGGGCTGTTTGGGCTGTGAGAGCTCTGTGGGCTGTGAGAGCTGTGTGGGCTGTGAGAGCTGTGAGAGCTGTGTGGGCTGTGAGAGCTGTGTGGGCTGTGAGAACTGTGAGGGCTGTGAGGGATGTGTGGGCTGTGAGGGCTGTGAGGCCTGTGAGGGCTGTGTGGGCTGTGAGAGCTGTGTGGGATGTGAGAGCTGTGTGGGCTGTGAGAGCTGTGTAGGCTGTGAGAGCTGTGAGAACTGTGTGGACTGTGAGAGCTGTGTGGGCTGTGAGAGCTGTGTGGGTTGTGTGGGCTGTGAGAGCTGTGAGAGCTGTGTGAGCTGTGGGAGCTGTGTGGGCTGTAAGGGCTGTGAGGCCTGTGAGAGCTGTGTGGGCTGTGAGAGCTGTGTGGGCTGTATGGGCTGTATGGGCTGTGAGAGCTGTATGGGATGTGAGCTGTGTGGGCTGTGAGAGCTGTGTGGGCTGTGTGGGCTGTGAGAGCTGGGAGAGCTGTGTGGGCTGTGTGAGCTGTGAGAGCCGTGTGGGCTGTGAGAGCTGTGTGGGCTGTGTGGGCTGTGAGAGCTGTGAGAGCTGTGTGGGCTGTGAGAGCTGTGCGGGCTGTGAGAGCTGTGTGGGCTGTGAGAGTGTGGGCTGTGTGGGCTGTGAGAGCTATGTGGGCTGTGAGAGCTGTGTGGGCTGTGAGAGCTGTGAGGGCTGTGAGGCCTGTGAGGGCTGTGAGAGCTGTGTGATTGCTGTGAGAGCTGTGTGATTGCTGTGAGAGCTGTGTGGGCTGTGAGAGCTGTATGGGCTGTGTGAGCTGTGAGAGCTCTGTGGGATGTGAGCTGTGTGGGTTGTGAGGGCTGTGTGGGCTGTGAGGGCTGTGTGAGCTGTGAGGGCTGTGTGGGCTGTGAGAGCTGTGTGGGCTGTGTGAGCTGTGTGGGCTGTGAGGGCTGTGTGGGCTGTGTGGGCTGTGAGAGCTGTGTGGGCTGTGAGAGCTGTGTGGGCTGTGAGAGCTGTGTGGACTGTGAGAGCTGTGAGAGCTGTGAGAGCTGTGAGAGCTGTGTGGGCTGTGAGAGCTGTGTGGGATGTGAGCTGTGTGGGCTGTGAGGGCTGTGTGAGCTGTGAGAGCTGTGTGGGCTGTGAGAGCTGTGTGGGCTGTGTGGGCTGTGAGAGCTGTGAGAGCTGTGTGGGCTGTGAGAGCTGTGCGGGCTGTGAGAGCTGTGCGGGCTGTGAGAGTGTGGGCTGTGAGAGCTGTGAGAGCTGTGTGGGCTGTAAGAGCTGTGTGGGCCGTGAGAGCTGTGTGGGCTGTGACAGCTGTGTGGGCTGTGAGAGCTGTGTGGGCTGTGAGAGCTGTATGGGCTGTGAGAGCTGTGAGAGCTGTATGGGCTGTGAGAGCTGTGAGAGCTGTGTGGGATGTGAGGGCTGTGTGAGCTGTGAGAGCTGTGTGGGCTGTGAGAGCTGTGTGGGCTGTGGGAGTGTGGGCTGTGTGGGCTGTGAGAGCTGTGAGAGCTGTGTGGGCAGTGAGAGTGTGGGCTGTGAGGGCTGTGAGGCCTGTGAGAGCTGTGTGGGCTGTGAGAGCTGCGTGGGCTTTGAGAGCTGTATGGGCTGTGAGAGCTGTGTGGGATGTGAGCTGTGTGGGCTGTGAGGGCTGTGAGAGCTGTGTGGGCCGTGCGAGCTGTGTGGGCTGTGAGGGCTGTGTGAGCTGTGAGGGCTGTGTGGGCTGTGAGAGATGTGTGGGCTGTGAGAGCTGTGTGGGCTGTGAGAGCTGTGTGGGCTGTGAGAGCTGTGTGGGCTGTGAGAGCTGTGTGGACTGTGAAGGCTGTGAGGGCTGTGAGGGCTGTGAGAGCTGTGTGGGCTGTGACAGCTGTGTTGGCTGTGAGAGCTGTGTGGGCTGTGTGGGCTGTGAGCTCTGCTTCTTTTGTGTCTCAGTCTACCTAGATTAAGATGAATGCCAACACTTCCTGGTTAGAAGTGTTGACAGCCAATGAGCATGCTGCGTTCCTGTGAAATGCATGCTGATTGGCTGCCACTGTCTGTCAACACTCCAAACCAGGAAGTGTTGGCAGCCATCTTGTGCCTCGGTAGAACCAAGGCACAAGAAAGCAGTGAAACAAAGGTGCAAAACACGCAAAGGGGGCAGGGTAGAAGCACCCTGACCCCCTAGGACTGCTCAGGGGGCCCCACAAGGCCCCCCCAGGCCAAATAATTGCGAGGGTATGCGCACCGTACAGAGTACAGTAAGCTTACGGTAAGCTTACTGTACTCTGTACCCCCGCGATTTTCTGAAAAAAATATTATTTTTTTTGGGCCGGGGGGGCCTTGTTGGACCCCCTGAGCAGGCCTAGGGGGTCAGGGTGCTTCTACCCTGCCCCCTTTTTGAGTTCTACACGTTTGTTTTTCTGCTTTCCTGTGCCTCAGTCTACCGAGGCACAAGATGGCTGCCAACAATTTCTGTTTTGGAATGTTCACAGACAGTAGCAGCCAATCAGCATGCAGCTCGTACTCTGGAAGGTACAGAGTACAGTAAGCTTACAGTGTGCCACATATAGATATATAATTTGAACAAATTCGATTTTCTCAACAACTACTGGAGGGATTTTCACCAAATATACAAAAGGCACTTCTGCATACCAGGCTCTACCATTTTGCCAAGTTTGGTGTAATTCCATTTAGCCGTTCGGGCTGTAGCCATGTCTAAAGGTCCTATGGAAAATTGCATTGGGCTCAATTTCACATTCAATGTTCTCAAAAACTACTGGAGAGATTTACACCAAACATACAAAAGGCACTGCTGCATACCAGTCCCTACCATTTTGCCAAATCTGGTGTAATTCCGTTCAGCCGTTCGAGCTGTAGCCTTGTCAGAATGTCCCTATGGAAATTAACATGGGGAAAACACGTTTTGGGACTCCCCTTTTTTCTCGGCCCGAAACTTTCAGGGAAGGAGCGGAGCGCAGCGAGGCAAATTTAAGGAAAATTACAGGCAGATCCCTCAATCGGCGCCAAAGTTATTCCCAATAGAATGTTCGTAATTTCCTATGGTAACTTGGTCCTAACTATATATACCTACTGGTGACCGCCAGTAGGTAATATATATATATATGTATATGTATATATATTTGCTGAAAAAACCCGGTCTTGACTCTACTGACTTGAACAATTTCAGACCGATATCTAACCTCCCTCTACTCGCCAAAACACTGGAACGCTGCGTTCTCCTGCAATTGACTCATCATCTGGATAACATCAATCTCCTGGACCCCCTCCAATCTGGCTTCAGACAAGGCTGCAGCACAGAAACCGCGATGCTGAACATCATAGACGGCATTCACGGTTCTCTTGACGCTGACAAGTGCTGCCTTCTCATACTCCTTGATCTGTCCGCAGCTTTCGACACGGTAGACCATAAGCTCCTCATCAAAACTCTGCAAGCAAGAGCTGGCCTCGGCGAGGTGTAGTTCTTGATTGGTTTTCTTCCTTTCTCCACAACCGCTCGCAAATAATAAAACTGAAGAACTTCACCTCCGAAACACAGCAAGTCAACAAGGGTGTCCCCCAAGGATCAGTACTTTCTCCTCAGCTCTTCAACATCTATATGGAACCGCTCGCCAAACTACTCAGGAATGCCAATATCCTCTTCCACCTCTACGCGGATGACACGCAGATCTACCTGGAAACCTCTTCACCTAACGACATCCACAGACTAAATGCTGTCTTAAAAGATGTTCAAGATTGGCTGACAAAAAACCACCTGAAACTCAATCCCGACAAGACCGAAACTCTTCTCATCTCAAACAAAGAAGACAATCCTCTAATCACTGAGTGGCTAAAGTCGATCGATGCTCTTAAAGGTTCTCTCACGCCAACTGATTCCGTTAAATCTCTGGGTTTCACCCTAGACCCCAAACAAACCTTGACAAACCACATTAAGAACTCGGCAAAAAGTGCTTTCTTCAACCTCAGACTGCTGAACAAAATCAAACCTTTCATTCCAAACAAGGACCTTAAACTAGCCACACAATCTCTAGTTCTATCTAGACTGGACTATGGGAATTCAATCCTTACAGGTATCCCCAAATCGCACTTGGCTCCATTAAAAACAACACTACATGCGGCAGCAAGAATGATCACAGGATGCAAACAATTTGACCACATTGCCCCAGCACTCAAAGAACTTGAATGGCTCCCGGTGGAAATGCGTAGCACCTTCAGAACGGCCTGCCTAACCCACAAGGCCCTCCACACCGGTAAACCAGAATACTTGGCAAACAAGCTCAAAAAAGCAGTCCAAAGCAGATATTTGAGAAGCTCCAACTCCCTGTTGCTCATCCGACCAAAAACCAGAAAGAAGAAAACTGCGGACTGCTCCTTCACTGGAAATGCCCCCAAAATATGGAACTCTATCCCCCCGCATATCAGAACTCTACCGTCCTATGCGGAATTCAAGAACCAACTCAAATCCTTGTCCCTCATCCGTTCCCTAGGTCCTAGATAACCAGGATCTCCCACTGAACTATGTGTTATCTCTGTATCCTTCTACCAAAAGTCCTACTGTTACAAACTTCTCCTCCTCCAATATTGTCTTTCGAGGACTGCCTTTATTTGTTACATGTCTTTTTGTTCACCCTGTCATTCCTTTTACTGTAAAGCGCTCTGCTTCCTTCGGGTCTTGTTAGCGCTATAGAAAACTTCTAAATAAATAAATAAAAATATATATATATATATATATATATATATATATATATATATATATATATATATATATACAGCAACAGAATTCAGTAAGTCCAAAAGAATTCAGACGAGCCCGTAGTCCTTGTTAGGTATTTATTGTGGCACAGCAAGCGATCAAGGATAACGCGTTTCGAACAACGCTGGTTGTTCTTGGTCACATGACCCGCGTTCCTCACACACCACCTTTTAAAGGTGTATTCATGTTTATTTAACAATTCGTACTTTATTGTTCCGTGACAAAAGTTTTTGGGTGTTCTGCATATTTTATACATATATGGTTTTAATCAATACCTCTGGTTTGTTTGATGAAAATTCGCAAACATAGTATAATCAATTACACTCATTGACCATATATACCAATATCGTGCATTTGTTGTGATAAAGTGCAAATAACCAGCTTTCGTTTTCGCTCTCATCGTTCCGAGTACTGTGGGCAGTTGTTGGTTTCTAGTTAAGGTTTAGTACCAGTATAAACATATTTCCTTAATCAATTCCTTGAAACAGTAAATCATAAGACAATGTCGGTATAGTACCCTTTTGTTCTCCCTCCCTTTTTAAAAATATATTATACTCCATATATTCATAAACTTGCCTTTGTATACATATCTGATCATACATGCGAGTTCTCTATACCAAAAATTCATAATTTTCAAATATACAGTCCATAATCATTCTCCTGAAATTTCTTCCCATTCCGACCTACAACAAATGGGAGAAGAGAAGGTATTGATATGCTACAATGTTTATAATAGTGCATTATTCTTTCAAGGGGAGGCATGTCATTTGATCTTGTTACAGAAATATACATTTCATAATCCCACATTAATTAGCTGGTCCAGGTTGTGAGGGTGTGCAGGTTGGGGAAATAAAAACAAAGATGTTTTTATGTCTGATGGGTAATCAGTCTAGCAACTTTCAGTCATATTAGTCTTTACAAGGTTTCTTTCTAGTTTCTCCTATAGATGAGAGTGTAACTCTTCATCCATATTCATACCTCCTGGGAACCGGGTTCCTGCCAAAAGAATGAATCTTGACTCCAATTTTCGTAATGCAGCTAATCTATCTCCACCCCTGATGTTGTTCTTAATAGTAGCTAACCCTATGTATTTGGCCGCCGATGTTTTGCTCTGATGGAACTGGTTAAAGTGCCTTGCGGTACTGTATGAAAGGTCTTTATTAGTAATTGCGCGCCAGTGCTCTAGAATTCGTTTCTTCACTGGTGCAGTTGTTGATCCTATGTACCATAGGTCACACGGGCAGCGTATAAGGTATACCACATATTCAGTGGAACATGTGATACGGGGTTTGATCTCCCATTTCTTTTTAGTTTTGGGGAGAACGATCTCATTGCAATTTACACTATCCCTACAGGCCTTACAATTGCCACATTTCCTAAAGCCTTTACTTGTTTTAAGCCAGTCTGTTTCTCTGGGTGCTAGATGGCTCTGTACTAGACAGTCTTTTAAAGATTGCCCGCGTTTGTAAGATATACCTGGGGTAGTACCAATGGAGTTTCTTAGAATTGGATCCTGTCTCAAGATATCCCATCTGTTCTTCAAGATTTTTCTTATTTGATCGGATTGGCCACAGTATTTGGTTATGAATCTGATCTCAGGAGTTTTTGTGTTGGTCTTGGGGATACTTTTCTTATAGCCTTATAGCCCGCCGTAGAGGGCTATACCGGCTATTAAAGGCCCTCTCCAGCGTTAAAGGCCCCGAGCCGAAGGCGAGGGCCTTTAACAAGGGAGAGGGACTTTAATAGCGGTATAGCCCATCTACGAAGGGCTATAAGGCTATCAGAACATTCTGTCACTAGAGGACAGAATGCTCTAACAAAAAAAACAAAGCCTTTTGGAAGCGTGAGGGGATTGGAATCCCCTCAGGCTCCCTGAAGCTTTTGTTCAGAGCCAGAGCTGTGAACAAAGAAACATTGGAATGTTGGAGCTCCAGGCTTATACCAGCCATTATAAGCCCAGAGCACTCCATTGTTTTCAATGGAGCTCCCAACATTCCAATGTTCTAATAGGTGTTACTGGTTACTTTGTCCACTCTCTCTTCAGCCTCTTTCAAGGATTTCTGCGAGTAACCTCGTGCTAAGAATCTCTCTTTCATTTCTTGTTTTGTTTTTTCGAATTGAGATTCCACTGAGCAATTCCGTTTTGCCCTCAGAAATTCACTGAAAGGGATTCCCCATCTAAAGCTGGGAGGATGGGCACTAGATGAGTGAAGTACTGAGTTTCCCGCTGTGTCCTTCCTGAACAGGGTTGTGGTCAAGTGATTATCTTATTTTGTGATTTTGACGTCTAAGAAGTCTACTGTGAGTTGGCTGTAGTGTCTTGTAAATTTCAAATTAACTTCATTAGTGTTCAAACAATCAATGAAGCAATTCAGATTTTGTTCAGAACCCCTCCACACAAAAAGACGTCGTCTATATACCGCGTCCACTTTCTCACATTCAGAGCCCACTTTTCCGTATGGTCCTTCAGAGCACCTGTTTCTCCCACCAGCCAACCAATATATATATATATATATATATATATATATATATATATATATATATATATATATATATATATATATATATATATATTCACTGAAAAAACCATAGGTTATAGACCATATATAGTTAGGAATTAGCATTTAAAAAACCTTATTTTACTCACACAAAACCATTGAAATTCCATATATAGTTAGTTGCACTAACTATATATCGCGCACCCGCAATCCACTGCTGATGATGTCACATATTACATCATTCATGACATGGTCAGTGACATCACTGATGACATCACTGATGACATCTCAAATGACATCACTGATGATATCTCATTTGACATCAATGGTCACATCAATGATGATATCATTAATGTGACAATACAATGCATCTCCTCACACTTTAATATAACCTCTGTTACACCCAGTGTTAAATACAGAGTATAATTTTTGAAACCATTGACACACCAATACTAGTTACTACATACGCACTCACTGATTCCTACGTCTACACACACATTCACTCATTCACCCATACAATCATTCATACATACAATCACTCATCTTTACAACACTATCATATGCACTCATACACCTATACAGACACTCACACTCTGCCACTCATCCATGGAGTTACTCACACACCTAGTCAGTCCTGTAAAGAATCAATCACACTTCCATTTTCTAATCTACACAGTTAAACATAGAGTACCTTACATTTTCAAACATATACTAACACATACTTACTCTCTTATAGAATCACTGATACAAGTACACATTGATCTGCACAGAGTCACACACCTCCCAGCCAGCCATACACACACTCAGTCTCCCATACAAATACTTGTGCAACCAATCAATAACCCATATAGCTACTTATATAGCTACTGATCAACACATGCAGCAGCTTGCACAACAACAGACATACTGATGCACACTTTCAGACAGTTTAGTCACTAACCCGTGCATTTAGTAAGACGCATTTAATCACTCACTCATACAGTCAATCACGCACCTACTAAAACCTTCATTCAGACACTTATACATCCACTCATTCTTCAATATGTAAAACATATTTAAACTTTACAGAAACACATATTCACTGGATGTTGTCATCAGTGATGTCATTTGAGATGTCATCAGTGATGTCATCAGTGATGTCACTGACCATGTCATGAATGATGTAATATGTGACATCATCAGCAGTGGATTGCGGGTGCGCGATATATAGTTAGTGCAACTAACTATATATGGAATTTCAATGGTTTTGTGTGAGTAAAATAAGGTTTTTTAAATGCTAATTCCTAACTATATATGGTCTATAACCTATGGTTTTTTCAGTGAATTTTCAAGGTTTTGTAAATGCTAATTCCTAACTATATATAATCTATAACCTATGGTTTTTTCAGTGAATTTCAATGGTTTTTTAATAGCAAATATCTGTAGCTGTAAAATGTATTCTTCTTTAAATCCCAAAATATATTTTATATGTTTATTAATAACTTTTTTTTTTGTAATTTTTTTTTCTTCGTTCCCACTTCGCGAATCGGGAAGCTTCCCGTTAGCTGACCTTGATGCCGCGAAATAGACCGCGAGCCGGTAAACGTTTCTTTACCGCAACTGCCGCGTTAGAAAACAACATCGTGACGCCTCCCGTCCGCATGACGTTTCGCGTTGTCGCGTGATACGTCATATGACGTACTACGTTAGCGAACTGGTACGCTTACCGAGTCGCAAAGCACAGGTTTCTGGAAGCAAACCGGAAGGCCCTGCAAAGCGTGTAACGTAAACACAGCAGGTCATGTGACTTGGTAATAACACTTTTCATTGGTTCATTTCACTTTTGGTTTCCTAATGATGTAAGACTAGGTCATATAATCTAAAATGAACACTTTTCATTGGTTGAGAACTATTGTTTTTCCCAAATGATGAAAATCCCTCTTTCTTTCCTCACTCTGACTTTCATCATTGTGAGAGAAAGACCCTTTGTTACCAGTGAGCAATGGCTTCTTTAGTAGCTTCAGCTGGTGCTTCCCCACCACCTCCACCACATCCAAGGAAGAGTGGACCGATGTGTGAATGTGTTCACTGTATGCAACAACTTTGACACTTACAGAAGCCTCACCTTCTCCATGCCTCCTACACAGTTCTACATGTACATCATAAATGCAAACAGAACAGAATTAATTATACATGTTAAATGGTTTATTTTTGCTGTTCTCAGAATGTATCAAATTTCACTAAAAACAGTGACTTGAAGGTATTCATCATATAACAGCGGGGAAAAAAAAACACAATCAAAATGATTGTGTTTAAAAAACCCATACAACATAACAAATCAGAATTCAGAACTCCTTAAAGTTAACTTACTTTCCATGACGGCCAAGGATGTCCTATGAACAGCTTACACTCTGTTGTGCTGTTATTACTTTCAACCCGCCACTTTCTGAAAGAAAACCTCCATCGTTTTCAAAAACATGTTACATACAATAAATGACTTCTTGCTCTCTACCACAAGTTTCCACAAGGCCAAATCTTGTCAGACCCATTTATAACTCTTGGATTTCTTGTAAGCCAATCCCGTCTTTTCGCATTTCCGCAACTTTCAGAATTAAAATGTTGAAGATCATTTACACAATCCTGGACTAGTAATATCTTCCCCTTCTTGCTCAATCATGTTCTACATTTCCTATCACACTGATACTGCTTACTATGAAGCAGACTTACACTACCTTTATGACTAGTACAATTATTTAATTCTCTACATCACTTTTAATCACAAAGCAATGTAAAACAGTAGACAGCATTGCAGACTTACATTCCCTCTACTCCATGTTTTGATTGGCTGCTTCAATTAGCTTATAAAAAGAAATAGTTTTTCTGAACTCATTCAAAGTGCACGTATTTCTCAATGACGTCCAGTGTTATGGTAAAAAGTTATGTCTCTGTACTACACTTATCCTCAAGGCCAAATAGTGTAGGAGCCATGAGAACTTCTTGAAATTCCTCAGAGCACATCCCGAGATTCTTTCCCTAAAATTTTGGTTTTAAAAACACCAGGTAAGAGTTTTTAAGGTCATATGGCAATTTTTTTTTGAAAATTAAAACAGAATCATTGCAGAATGACCAGCCATTTCTACACTTTAAATAAGCTGTATAATGTCCTGATGTTATTGAAGGACCATCATGATATATAATTGCTACAGTTACAAAAGTCCTTCCTGATATTGACAACTGTGAAGCCACAAAATTTTTAATTAAAGTTGTCAATTTTGTTCCATCAGGCCTACATCGTTGGAACATTAAAATGACATACTGGCCATATGTTCGTATAAATAATGTGGACATCATTTCAGATTTACATTGGCTACACTCCATGTTGTGATCAGCTGCTTTTACTAGCTTATTAAAAGAGACTGATTTACTGTCTGGCAAAGTTAAATATATAAATCTTTCTGAGTCTACACTAGTAGTACTTGATACCCTACAGTTCTCGCAGTCATGCTGCCATTGATAAGAAAGCCCAAACAGGTGATCTACATCTACACCTTCATCATGCAATACATCAAGCATATACATTAAAAACTCCTGACAATCTTGCTGACTATTTTGAGAGAATTGTGTTTGGCCTGAACATCTGTCTAACAGATTTCGAATTTCAGACACACTTTCTATGTTTGTTCTATCAGTGCTACATTTCTCTAACACAGAATTTAACAAACTGCAAAATCTTTGATCAGAATTGACCACAATCTCTTCTTTTACATTTTCTAGAGAAAACAAAACATTAACCACTACATTAGCATAGCAGTTGACACCAGAACTGTTTTCAAATTGAAAACCAACAACATCTTCAACAGAATCCTTTTTGTTTCTGCTTATAATTTCAGGTTCATCGACTTTTCGTCTTTTTGCTACAACCTCCCCAGTATTGGTCACATTTCTTCGTTTCCGGCCTACCACACGTTTCTCAAACAAAGGATACTGAGGCAAATGTGGCGCATACTCTCTTCTCAACCTATTGTATTCCTTAACACAATCTAGATCCGCACAAATGTTTGTGACATCACACTCAATCAAGTACAATCCCGATAAAGTCCTAACTCGTGACAATGCCACATATGCCATACCCTCCTTGAACACAGAACTGCCAATATTCACCAATGCACAGTCTACACTTAAACCTTGCGATTTATGGATTGTCACCGCATATGCCAAGCAAACAGGAAACTGCTTACGACGAACATATAAGTCTTTTACAAGCAAAAATCTAGCAGAACAACGAGCAATTAGCTGTACTTCCTCAATGCCATCAAATGTAATTTTTTAAAATTCAATTCCATCTCTATTTCTGTATTTCACAAAATCAACAACATTACCCATTGATCCATTTACCAGACCTCTTTCAACATGTAAATTCCTTCTTAAAATTATACGGCAGTTCAAGCACACATTCAGAGTCTTTTCAAAACCCGCAGTTTTAGATATACTCTTCTCTAATGAATCCAATTTTGTTTTCAGATTCTCAGACAAAATAATTGTTGATCCCATATGCTCTACTCTGTCAATAGCTTCCAGTTTCACAATCTCTTGCTTTTCTAAATGCAACATTTTGTTGTTGAATTTGGCACATTCTGCAAGAGTTGGCATCAAACATATTCCAGATTTTTTCTCAGTAACTTTCTGAAAAATATTCTCAGGCACAACATCTTCGTCTGGATATAAATTTGTCAGTAATCGTGCATGTAAAGCTTCTTTCCCATGCTCGGTCACTTTTCCAATTCTAACATCTTGTAGAATAGTCTTGTAAACTTCATCCTTTGCCTGACGCATATTTTCATGCAGTTCAGCATAATTGAAGTTTAACCATATATTGACGTTGCCAATGCTCCCTAAGCACTTCCTGGTATCTTCATGCGTGAGCATTTTGAACACAGGTTGCCCTTTCACTGGTGTCAGCTGCAGAAGATCTCCGAAAACAATGATGTGTTTGCCACCAAATAACACATCATACTCTGTTTTGAGAACTTCTTGCATTCTCAAATGCACAAAGGCAAGCATGACATTAGAAACCATGCTTACTTCGTCAATGATAAGAAGTTTCATTTTCCTCAAGACTCTTGAAACTTCAAAACAAGCATCTCCAGATAGCTTGTGATATTCTAATTTGTTGTCATGCTCCACTGGCAGCATCAGTAAACGATGTAAAGTAATCCCTTTAATGTTATGTGCTGCCAGTCCAGTTGGAGCGGTGACAACACAAGACAGCGATGACTCTGTCCTTTCCTGCAAATAACATGAAATTGCTTTAATAAGGAAACTTTTTCCAGTTCCCGCTTCTCCACTCACGTACAGTCGGACAGGCTTCAACGACGTACATGAGCACTCTTTCTTGTCATGACTTAATCCATGATCAATTTGCATGGTAAGTTCGTCATATATTTTCCTCTGCTCAACGTTGAGTTGTCTTTCCAACTCTTCTAAGTTAACCGCATCCTCCTGAGCATGTGCCATGGCTCTTTCCACTTCATTCATAGCAGTGGCAGCTTCATTTTCGATAAGAGGTCCTCCTAGTGGATCCTGACTCAATGAAGCAGAACTCTGACTGTCCTGAGAACTGTCTCTGGCAATCTCGGCTGCAATCGTTGCTTCCTGCTCAATTTCCACATTCAACATTTCTACATATTTGGGAAAAGCAGGACATTCTATGGTCTCCTTGGCAGCATTGAATGAGTCTTCGTAACAAAGGAAATCTCCAAGCAGTTCCTCTTCTGCACGCCAAGGCTTAAAAAGTTGCAAAAGTGCTAAATAGAAAAACTCCTTTTTTTCAGGAGATTCGCCACTCAATTTTCGATGGTTTATCAAGTGGCATTTTCTTTGCTTGACCAGACATCCCTCACTTCCTATTACAGCATACACTCCTTTCTCAGTATCTTCTTTGATGTTCCTCTTGAATATGTAATTTTGCAGAACCTCATACAGACAAACATTCTCGAGGTGACTGCTTCGATTTGGATAATATGTATCCAACATGTTGCTCTTCAAAATGTCGGTACTGTTTGGCTCCTTTTCCGCCAAATACTCAATTTCCCGCACAGGTTTCAGAACTCGATTACGCGTTGCAGCAAGACCAACACTCGCCCAAACGATACTCCTGGACTTGGCATAGAGACTTGCTGAAGCCAACCGGTCAGAACATTCGTAAGCTCCGATTTCTCGATGCGACAACATCTTCAGACTGAAACTGTACAACTTCTTGCTGAGGCTCTTTTCATGGGAAATGTCCTCCCACATATCCTTCAATTCTGTCTTCTCTTTTTTGGTGATGTAAGATGTCACATACCGAGCCACAGCCATACAGTTATCAGCCACAAACTGTATATCCATGTTAGCATTCCACATGGACAAAATCACCGGGTTGTAGTCGTTGATGTACTTAGACTCTTCGTTCCTCTTCAAATTGTATGTGTTTTTAGGTGATTTCTTCATCACATTATGTCGCAGCGAAGACATCAAACTGTTCACTCTTCCTTTAGAAATCACCGATCGTGGAAAGCCGAAACGACATTTGGTGTAGAACTTGTCTTTGTTCCGGAATTTACGACGACAGTACTTTCCACATCGATGGCTTTGGAAACGTAGAACTTTTTCTCTTGGGCCTTTTTTCTCCTTTGCGTTTGGAACAGCACACGTAGAATACTGTTCTATGAAACTCATCACTGAGTCTTCTGCATCCGTTCCAAATTTAGGTGCATCCTTGATCCACAGCAACATATGTATATGAGGAGCACCTCTTGCTTGGTACTCCTTCCTCCAGAAGAAATCCAACACCTCTCCAAGAGGTGGATTCTTCTTATTCATGATGAAAGACATCATACCTTCAAATCTATGATTGAAGTACCTACATACATTGACTGGATCCAAAGAGCACAGTTCTCCGGGTGTCTTGAATTCGATGTTTTCTACATTAGCATTTGCCTCTCGTAGAAATTCAAGTAAGTCTTCCCAGCCATACTCAGCACAGCTCAAAGTGAGGAACCATGTGGGAGTTCCTAAGTTCCTCAGCATACATTTTAAATCACCATGACGACGGTACCAGTACTCATTAGTACCACGCTGACACGCCATGAGATTAATCAGGTGAGAATCTAAAATACTGTCTTGGACATTGACTTTATCCATAAAGTCACTTGCCGAGATGTTTTGCATGTGTATACCACTTTTCAAGATGTGGTTCACTGCATATGACAGTCCAGACAGATCGCTTTCAAACAGGAGATGAAACAAATAAGGAATGCATTGTCGAAACCTAGGATCTCCTGCATACAATCGCAAAGTCCGGTATTCAGAAGCAGGAATTTGATGAGGTCGCTCATCATATCTTCCTCCCTGACCTGTTGGAAAAAGCTGTGGGAAACACCGAGCTTCCAAACTTTCCTCCCAAACACTAATGGGACTCCCTTTCGCTTGTTTCATTTGAAACAACTCAATAGCATTCCCCATGACTTCCTTGGAATGCAAAGGATGAACACTATAATGTTCATATATTTCTTCACTAGTACAGGGTTCTACTTTCTCAATTTGACCAGCACACAAATCGCTATCCTCTTCCTCACTTACTTCCTCTTCTGCAACATATACATTTTTATAGTATTTATTATTTTTTTTCAAATACAATGTTGCCCTTTTGACTTTCCTAACATCTACTAAATCTTGCCATATTTTCTTATTCTTTGTCGGAACCCCATTAACTAAGATAACAAGAGGTTCCTCTTCCACTTTTTCTACTCCAATTGTGTTAATGTTTTTCTTCAAATCTAGAGGCAAATAAACAACTCTTCCCTTTAATCCTCTCTGTAAATCTGATGGAGGCAATTTCCCTGTCTTTGGCTCCATTCTTACAATAGCCTGAAAGGGATGGATACTTTGAATCAAAATAGATTCATAAGTATTTAAATCCTTCAATTCAGAAGGAATCTCAACCAATTCCAGATTATTATGAACTGCTCTAGCAGGCATCTGGTTTTGATTTAATTTGTTACAACAATAAGTACACACACGTTGATCCAATCCCAAATCAAAACAATTTTCTACCATCAAGTATGTTGTAAAATCCTTCCATTCACTATTATTTTCCCTTTCACTTTTTCCATATAAATCCACTAACTTAGTCTGATTCTTATAATAAGTGCGTCGACAACACACACAAGTGAAATTTGGCCTCTCACTTGATTTCACCTCAAACGTCGCAATTTCCCTCTGGAAATTATCTGTACTGGAAACCTGTACACTATCTTCCACATTACTCTCTTCTTCTTGGTCAATTTCAACATTCTCCTCTTTACTTCCAAAGTAACAAAACTCAATTTCTTCACATATATTCTTCACATCTATTTCAGAACCATGCAAAAGAGCAGCGCATAATTGTTTAAGCATAATTGCTGGACTCTTAGCATAATACAACATTCTAACTAATTTCCTCACTTTATTATGATGCACTGCTAGCATCCTGAAATGATGAAAAACACTCTGGCATACTCTCCTGGAAAGACAAGCCAGTGAATGACCATGCAAACCTATCACTTCTCTCACTCTGCAAGGATCTAATTCTTGCAACAACTTCATTTTCTGCTTCAAACTTTTCTTATTAAATGACCGTATAAAATCACAAAGCAAATTGATGGAATCCTGTCGTACACTGCAAATACTACTACACTTCCAGGTGTACACAGGACCCTTAGGACGTCTCCCTAAAACCTCCTTACCTAACACCTCTTCTATCTCTGTTCTCACAAGTTTTTCTTTTTCAACTGGACAACCATCTTTCACTTCATAAGCTCGACCACTGGTGTCAACTGCATGCACCAAATCATTATCCTGGAAATAACTCTCCTCATTAAAAAATGCCTCAGAGCTTGAACTATGCATCCATTCTCCAGAAAAAACTTCACAAAAATTACTACGATTAACTATTCTCTTCCATCTACTATTTCTTTTGAAATCATAAATTGCCTTGTTTAGCTTCCTAATTCTATTGATTGTCAAAATAAATAACTTACGTTTAATTTCAAATGCCTGATCAATAACTTTCTCAACTATTTTTTTTCTCTTATAAAAAACCACTTTCTGTTGACCTTTCTTAATATTTTTTAACAAATTCCCAATTATCCTGTTGCGGAACATTCGTTTACGAATGTCCCTAAACTGTTGTTTCCTTCTACTTTCATGCATAGAGTTATCTCTTACTCTAGCAGTAACATTTCTCATTGGCCTTTCCTTACCATTTGAATTGTTTCTCCTTTTCTGGACTGAAACATTTTCTGTAGTAATATTTTTTTTACTAGACATATTTCTTATGACTGTTTTTGGACTCTTACCCGGTGCTTTCTTGGTGACTTGACAAATCTTTTTGTTAGAGGACTGCTGCATTATTCCATGGTCCTGCTGTCTTTGACGTTTTGCAGCCTTTCTCACTCTTTCTTTGCTTGGCATCCTAAAATCTTGAAATAATCTGCAGTTGAATCTGTGGTAAAATATAATAAAAAATGTTATTAACCACTATTACCCAACAGTAAATTAATAACAGTCATCAAAAACTTAACACACTACTTAAGTATATAATATACTGAAGCCTATCTCCAATTTTTCACTGAACAGGACTCATCTCTTCTTAACCTTGGATAAACCTCACCTACTCTGTGTCCCCTGCACATAATTAAATGTAAAGGGGCAGATTTATATTAACTAGCACATCCCCAGGGATGCACCAGTTAACGTGCACCGCTGCTCTGCCACCCACGGTGTGCCGCATTTACAATCAGATAGGACAAAGCTACATCAAAACCCTGCGCCTGCTTGAAGCAGGCATAGATCTTGACGCAGGTAGGCTGAAAGCTAAAGCAACAACTAAGTGTCGTGTGCAGAAGTTACAAAAAAGGAAAAATGGCGTTTAAACCAGTAATGAGCCCATGCTAACTTAACACAGAGTAAAAATAGCCAGGATCTACATCAGTTTGGGGTTCACGAACCTGGCAGGTACAAGGCACTAAGGCTTTCCACCGTGCATGTCTCATCCCAAATCATATGTTGTTTGTGAATGAAACAATTTCCCAGACCAAATGCTTTGGATTGGCTACTTCTAAAAAATTAAACACCCCTACTATCCCGGAGTTAGAGGAATATGATAGTTGGAGTAATTTTACTCGTTGTCCATTAAAGATTTACAGGCCCTACTCCGTAATTCTTCCTTTAACATTTCCAGTATAAATCCAAAAGGTTGACTGCTTTGGCAACGTGCCTTATCCACGGTTTAATAACGCTGCCTTTTGCTTTATATAAGTTTTCAAATTGTATGAAATATATACCAATAGGTCGTTATTAACCTTTAGGTAGTGGTTTTCTTCATGAGGTCTGGTCGCTTCCATACACATACAGATTTTCAAAGATGATCAAGAAGTTTATCTGAATGGAGAGGAATGCACTGAGACGCCAGATCATTCACTAATGTGTAGGCACATACAGTTACACGGTTCATGCAACAAACACCGACCAAATATGGCTTGCGTGTTGCAAGGCACACCAGTTCCTGCTATCATCCCCACGTTCAAGTTCTTGGAAAATGGTAGTTATTTGAGGCTCAATAATGAAGATTGTTCTGGGTTAATTAAAAGTATTCATTTTATCGTAACAGTAAATGAACGGGTTATTTGCTGCAGAAATGTTCTATTTCCTCCCACACATGAACATACGGAGTTTTCAATCTGGCCACAAATACCAACCTTGGGAGCACATTTCAACGGCATGACAAGAATAAGAGCTCTTTTGTCTCAGAGAGAGGTGGCCTTGACTTCGGCCCGTGAAACTTTCGTGCTTCACATAGCGAACACCCGTACAGAGTTGCAGACCCTTTTAAATACAGATTCGCCTTTCCATTTCAGCAAGATGGTTCAGACTATCTCTAACGCGTCCTCCACAAAGGGCCTGGCGCACTTTTTTAAAGTTGTTACCAGTGGTCTCGTGACTTCATTTGAGAAAATCTTTGGAGTCATCCCTACTTTCTTTCATTCTATTTTTTCCACTCTGCTTCGTGGATTCCCATTTTTACTTGCATTACCAGCGGACACTCTTGTGCTTTTTTACATTTTTAAATATGGATGTCCCTCCTGTGCAAGCTCCCGCCCTACAGCTGCTGACACTGTTCCGCAATCGCATGCTAGAATATTATGGCACAATGCCGTTGGCGATATTAAGCACGGCATATGGATTATCTTTTTGATTCTCCTACTTCACCTGTGTCCAGCCTGTATTTCACTGCCTGACCTGTGATTTCCATTGGGCCATTGATTTGTGTCTCTGCGGACCGGTTTCTCCTGACGTCGACTTTAATCAGCTGATGACTCCTATCATTACTCACGAGTTGGTTTGTCCTGGCGAAAGGATTATGGCTGTGGCATTGATGCATGGACTAATTGGTCCCTGGAATTTACTGGCGGCAACACAGTCTTTCTTGGAACAGAGCTTTCTTGAAAACCCACCGAGCTGTCCTCTGATGTTGATAGAGGATCCGGTGCTGGGAGAGCACGTATGTTCTTTTCCGCTTTTAAATTGGATGGCTGAACTCTTTTCGGATGAAGACGGTGACTTCCTATTGGAGGCTGTTGCAGCTTATTTTGCATACACAGTTATGTCATAGACCTTTTTCATGTTTGATATGCTGAGTACTAGCATTTCATTGACAATTCATTCACTTATTTGTCAAGTTTTTATTATTTAGCTTGCCTATTGGCTTAAGACTCGATAAAGTACTTGGCTGTTTTATTTTTCTTTAGCATTAAATTTTCCTAGTTTTTAATGTTTTACCTTGCGGACCGTCCACATATAAACTTGCAATCTGCTCTCATGAGATGGCACTTCTATTATCTTATTCAGTTCGTTTCCGGATCATGGGGAGGTGTCATCTAGGTCCTGGATATCTTTACACCGTGTTAAGTTAGCATGGACTCATTACCGGTTTAAACGCCATTTTTTCCTTTTTTGCAACTTCTGCACACGACACTTAGTTGTTGCTTTAGCTTTCAACCTAATAGTTCATCGTGATTTACATGACAATAATATGTTATTGCTCTACTATCTGCTTTACTTGTTAAACTATATCTGTACAGCGAGTGCTGAAGTTTCAAGAACAACACGATACAGAATTGTTATGAGGTCTGATCTCCACGACTTCATACTCATAACATAAGTGCAGCTTCTGCCAATTCTGGGCATGAGGCGGGTTTTATATTGCTTTGCCGAACACACATACACAACACTTGATGCGGTTCACATGAAGAGAGAGCTGGTGTATGCTGATGTGATTCCTTCAAATCTAAGACACTAAAGTATCGGCACGCCCTAAACCAACACAAAGAGACCTTCTCAGCAAATAATATATTATGTGTATTAGGGAGGGTGAGATATAAGCAGCCGCGGGCCGTGGAGGGAGTTACGGTGGGGCAGGGAGGCGGGGAGGGGGAGGGGCAGGGTGGAGCCCTCTCCACCCTGCCCCTCCCCCTCCCCGCCTCCCTGCCCCACCGTAACTCCCTCCACGGCCCGCGGCTGCTTATAAGTGTTGCTAACTCTTATTCATTTACAGCATGTTAACATACTGTCACCATTCGCTTTTTATGTACTACTAACTATGCTGGTAATTTTGCTACTGATAATATGTGTACTTGTATAATCTAAGATACTACGCCTGAGAAGACGGCATTAGTAAATAAACATTTCAAATACACATGTGTTCTTCTTAACTCCATGTTCTGGTTTCTAAGAAATATATAACGACCGACTGTTCATGAGTTCCACGTATCCTGAGGTACTATAAGTTCATATTCTGGATTGTCTAAACATTGAGAGTTTGTTATATCCAATGTGACACTGTACCTAGCTTGCTAAGGGGTTTTGATTACTAAGGTGAGTTTTGGTACACCCTAATTCGCCGAGGTTCCAATCCTCTGTCCACAGTTCTGTCTGAGAACAGAAACCCTGCGACAGGGACACCCCTGAGCCTTGCTGGAGCTTCATCACACTTGCGATACAACTCCAGCAATGCGCCACCTTTACGGCACAGATACGTCACGCATCTCTGCTGTTTTTGCCCCATGATGCGCCGCATTGTAAATGCAGCACACCATAGGTGACGGAACAGCGGCACAGAATGACTAACACATCCCTGGTGATGCGCCAGTCATCATAAATCTATCCCTATGCTTCTTATCTTGTTAGAGATGAACCGCCATATGTATCATCAAAGTTTTTTGCATTTCCTAAATACCGAACTTTAAGGAATAAATAGCGATTCTTTACCATTCCTAGTTTGCGATGAGCTATTTGCTAATTACAAATTACCCATTCATTTCCATGCAGCAGGAGGCCCATAGGAATGAAGGTGTAATTTGCGATTAGCAATTACCTCATCGCAAATTACGAATTTTTCCGAGGGTGCAGGGGTGTCTCAAGAACACCCTGCTGCACCCCTGAAAAAGAAATTTGGGGGCATATGGCGCACATAAATTTTGAAAACATTCCTTTACCTCAAAAACGATTTTCAACTCATAATTTGAAAACACTGCACATGGGGAAATGACTTAAAATGTCCTTAAGACACATAAAAGCGTTTTTTGATTGCCTTTGCAGCATGTTTCAGTCACCTTTAACATGCCTATGTAACGCAAACATTCAAAATGTAAATTTGCCATGCACAGGTGGGAGCATATTTACAAGCAATTTGCTCCACAGACAAACTTCTTACATTGAAATGGGAAAAATAACATCAGAGACTCTCAATTACCTTATAAAGAAGCAGACACCATTATGTCCTTCTCATCAATATTAAAACCATTGCTTTTTCTCAAAAACGATTTACAAGTCATAATTTGAAAACACTCCACAGCTCCTATGCACATAAAAGCCCTGTCAGTACTAATACTTCACATTTTCTCCAATTACAATTTCTCAAAGAAACAAAATCTATTTGTAAAACACTTGAGACAAAGCAACATTTGAAAAACACAACTTTCTTCATAATTTTCTCCTTAAAGCACACTATTTTCTATCTAAATTAAAGAAATCTTTTCTCACCTTAGCAAATACTTTGAGTTTCAAAACAGTCTCAGAAACACACCAATTTGTCTTCAGCAGAGCAAAAGGTATGCACTCCAGAGTCTGCAGCTATCAAAAGCACAGAAATGCTGTAATTCCTCACACATATCTCTCATGTCACCCAATCAAAACTCTTCCCTCACTTTTTTTCAAATGAAAACCCTTCCCCCCTCTGCCATTTCATGCCTTTTCTGCATAGCAACCACCTCTTGCAAGACCTCTGGTGTTTGCAAGTTCACACAACAATGTTGCAATTGAACTCTGAACTCTCAGTGCACCTGCATATCCAGAGCATTCTTTCATTTAATGATTTTTTCTTCGCCACTCAAAATACATCTTTCAACGAACTCATCCATGCACACTAACTTTCTGTTTTCAGCAATCAAAATCCACCAATCACTCTTACTGCTTCATTAACACAGAAACTCCTCAGTTTTTTTCATTTTACACTCTCATTTTTTCAACTGCCATTTCATTGCCACACTTCATCTGACTGCAGGAGAACCTTCTCTCGCCATGTTTTCTGTCTGGATTGTTGGACATAGTTATATCTATTGGGCTCAAAGGTACGCTGAAAACAGGAATTTACCTAACCTCAATTTACAAGATGTGGAAATTAAGTGGTTTGGCCACAAAGGATTAAAATGTCACCAATTGATACCATTGGTGAAAACCTTTATGCATTTGCCAAAACCTGACCTGTTAATTGTGCACTGTGGAGGTAATGATTTGGGCACTTTGACTGGGGTAGGTCTGGAAATGCTTTTAAAGGACACCTTTGAGCAATTGATGGCACTTTTTCCTCAGACTGCCTTGGTATATTCAAATATATGCCAAAGACAGAAATGGAGGTGGTCGAACCAATTTTGTCCACAAATTGAGAAATCGAGGAAGCATGTAAACAAATCTGTTTCAGCTTACATGAGAGACCATGGAATGGGCTCCCTGTACAACAATAACTTGCGTTACTACATGCAAGATATCTACAGAGGAGATGGAGTTCACTTCTCAGATGAGGGCAACAGAGTTTTCATTTTGAATTTAAGACTGTGCATTGGTACCTACTTATAAGTACCTAAATGTACCATAAACCCAAAAGCTCTTCTCAGAGCTACCCTACATCTGATCACTCACAATTATTATTTTACTCTAACTTTTTTCACTAATTTTCAAGAAAGTACGCTCCCCAGAACGCTTCCCGGTTCGCGAACCGGGCGCACTCCACGCAAAAAAACTAAAAAAACGGTAAATTTTTTTTTGCCCTGCGAGACCCTTTCAAAGCCTCCACATCAAACCTAGGGGGTCAGGGACGATCTACTATGCCCCCTTATGGTCATTTGCCCCTTCGCTTTGGCCTCCTCTTGTCTCTCGATCCTACCGAGAGACAAGATGGCGGCCGCTACGGACTGTTTGGAATGTTTACAGACGCCGAAGAACCAATCAGCTTCGCAAACCTCCGTAACGCGAAAAGTACGCGAAGCGGAGCGCTGTTACAGATATATATCTTTTTTTGAACGTTAATTTCTCAAAATCCACTGGAGCACATATATTGAGACCTAGCAAAGGCACATCGGGCTACCAGTCCCTACAATTTTGCCAAGTTTCGTGCAAATCCATTCAGCCGTTCGATTATTATTATTTTATTTTTTTTTGCCCCGCGGGGCCCTTTTAAAACCTCCACATCAAACCTAGGGGGTCAGCGACAATCTACTATGCCCCCTTATGATCATTTGCCCCTTCGCTTTGGCCTCCTCTTGTCTCTCGATCCTACCGAGAGACAAGATGGCGGCCGCTACAGACTGTTTGGAATGTTTACAGACGCCGGAGAACCAATCAGCTTCGCTTCACAAAGCTCCGTTGCGCGAAAAGTACGCGTACTGGAGCGCTGCCCGGTCCGCTGTTACAGATATATATCTTTTTTTAAACGTTAATTTCTCAAAATCCACTGGAGCACATATATTGAGACCTACAAAAGGCACATCGGGCTACCAGTCCCTACAATTTTGCCAAGTTTCGTGCAAATCCATTCAGCCGTTCGGGCTAAAAGTGAGGCCAACCGCCCTATGGAAATTAACATGGGAAAAACGCGTTTTGGGACCCCCCTTTTTTCTCGGCCCCCCTTGACGAACCCCCCCAAAATTTTCAGGGGCTGCTCAGAAACAAAATGTGCCATTTTCCTGAAAATTTCAGCCAATTCCGTCCACAAACGCCAAAGTTATTAGACATAGAATTTTCAAAAATCCCATAGAGAAAAAATCCTAACTATATATACCTACTGGCGACCGCCAGTAGGTAATATATATATATATATATATATATATATATATATATATATATATATATATATATATATATATATATATATATATATATATATATATATATATATATATATATATATATGTGTATGTATATATATATATATATCTATGTATATATTCCACACATATTCCTCCTTACCAGTAACTCTCGGGGAAACAGCCACACCAACGCGGTGACATTTTCACAGGTATTTATTTATTTAAGCAAACGAAACTGACCATTTCGATCTGACGATCTTTCTCACATTATATATATATATATATATATATATATATATATATATATGTATATATATTCTGTATATGGTCTGGGGATTCCCCACACGTGGGCGGGACTATTCAGTGCTTATGACTATTGAGGAGTATCCCCTGGAAGAGAACTGATGTTTTGGGGTGAATCTATGACTGAAACTCCACAGGATATCACCTGAACATTCAGAAAGCTTTCAACTAGAATTCTGTAACATGCTTGATAAATGTTTGTGGTAGTCTTAATGAACGGTGATACTGCTTACTATAGTTCTATTGCATCCAATATTGTATCAAGCATTGGCTTATATAGGCCACACGGTTCTAGGGGCTGGGTCTCCCAAAGTCACAGGCATCACTCATGTGTCACTTAGCCCAGAGAGAAACATGTGCATGCTCAGTACCTGTTCATGTATATGCAGTAAATCACATTCTTTTACTCTAATCTAGGGGTATGAATAGGAGTCCTGCAGTGCTCCTACAAGGCACTTACAGATAACTGCAGAGCTGGCTTTGCACATTCGCCAACACCAAGTCAGACTTGCTGTAAGGGGAAGAGCTGTGTGTCAGGCTCACAACTTGTTGTTTCTCTTTATGTATAAGGGATGTATAAAAGGATGCGCCTGTGCACGCACTTACCACTCCCTACGTTCACATTGATTATAACCAAAATGCCTGCAAACAGTACACTATTTAGTAAATATATTTTCTAAACATAATATAGAAGACAATAATACAATGAAAAGGAGAAAAGAATCTGGGGCCATATGTATCAAGCTAAATTGCGATTGCAAACGCTGAAATTTCGCAATTTAGCAGTGATTAATGTATCACACAAAAAACCACTCGCAAAATAAGGAATAGCAACATTTGCGATTCCTTATTTTGCGAATGCATTGCGATTCCTTAAATGCAATATAAGAAGCACAAAAAAAGTGTGATTTGGCCTTAAGGAATCGCAAACTACCACCAACTTCAAGTTGGTGGTAATTTGCGGTTTTCTTAATAAAATAACTTTTTTGATTTTTTAAAAGTGCCAAATGTCGCACATACATGCCCTTAGGGCATGTATGTGCAAAATGTGCACACAGGCATATTTCAGGGGTGCCACAGGGTGTCCTCTTGGCACCCTTGCAACCTTGAAACTGCATTCTCAATTTGAGATTCTCTAATTACTAATCGCAAATTGAGAATGTGTCCCCATTTAGTCCTATGGGCCTCCTAGCCGATAGGAATGAATTGGAAGGTATTGCTTATTTGCGAATCTCAATTTGCAATTCGCAAATAAGGAATATGTAGGCCTCACAAAATGCTTAGCAAATCCTACATAGATTGCATTTTGCGATTCTCTAATTGCGATTCGCAAAAAATCGCAATTAGATTCGCAAAATTCGTTTTTGATACATATGGCCCATAGCATTTCAAATCATAACACATACATTAATGCATGTTTAATATGCCATCTCAATATCTATTCCCTAAGAGATCCCAATCCTGTCCACATGTAAATACTATTTTGCTTATAAAGTTTTTCAAAATACATACAACCATAGATGCATAGAAAGAGTGAGGAAACAAAAAAGACAAGGCATTTTGCACATACATTGATTTCTTTTGCGAATCAGCGTGGATGCAAAACATTTATTTCATTCCATATGAAAGACTTTTCCTTGTGAAACAAAAAATTATGATTTTTCCTTTGGCTATAGCCTAGTCCTAAGGCTAAAGCCTATTTCTAATTTCTTTATTACAGGCGAGTTGTGACATTTCTAGTCAACTGTAAAAAACAGTAATGATGTAGCCACACAGCTGCAATAAGTTACTGCAGTTGAGTTGTGATGTCCCAATGCCGGCTGCCAGCAGTCGAGATAATAGTCAAGTCAAAGAGCATAATTACAGCTGCTGCTCAAACAAAAAAAAACTGGCGTTTTATTATTCTGATCTTTTTTTTTAATTAACAGAAATCAGCAGAAAGGAGATATTTATGGCAACAGGTTTATTTTTGGCATGCTCTAGGTCATTATAGGAAAGACAATCTCTTTGATGTTTCTACACTTTCAGAGCTATCGCATTTTTAAATATAACACAGAATAACTCAACTTTAATGCCTTCTTGCAGCATATTGCTCACTGCTTTTTGGTCTATTTAATTTCACAGTACAGATTTTGTTTTTATTGATCCTGTCTTTAACCATACAATCTCTTCTGTATTAGAGAGCAGGATAACACATATTTAAATGGTTTCTGGGAAGGGTGATGGTGTGACTGGATTATGCGGAATAAAATACCACTTTTCTTATAGTAAAAGGAAATTGCAAGTCATCTCAGAGCTCCATGACCTTTTAAAGGAACTCTTCCTTCGGCCTCAACCCTTTATATGGTCAAGGAAGTCCTTGATAACTTGCAATATCCTTCTAATGGGAAGCAGGAGCAATTTTATGTCACGAATTCCACACAGCGAGGCCCATCTGTGGACTTGAAAAGTTACCAACTGTACATTAGCGCGACGTGAGGCACTACAAGTCCCATAAGTCCCATCCAGGGCGTGCATCTAAGCAAGAAGGGGGGTGGTGCCTCAAGCGCTCCGTCATAACTGCCAAAGCCTCTGAAGAGAAGTGGGGACACTTCGAAACGCGTCAGGCATCCAGGGCAGTTTGAACAGTTAAAGGATATCGTTGTGCTGGAGGCGTGCTTACCATTCAAGGCTCCTTGTGTGCAGCTGAGGTCCGGGTGCTCCTTTGTATGTTGGGTACTTCGGAGCTGTAATATTTACGCGCCGACCCATGCCGCGGAAAGGAGCACCACCCTGAAAGAACCGGGGGCCATGCGGTCTTGACTACGGGCCGAGAACATGGGACAGCAGCGTATGGATGTTGCACGAATTCCACACAGCGAGGCCCATCTGTGGGCTTGAAAAGTTACCAACTGTACATTAGCGCGACGTGAGGCACTACAAGTCCCATAAGTCCCATCCAGGGCGTGCATCTAAGCAAGAAGGGGGGTGGTGCCTCAAGCGCTCCTTCATAACTGCCAAAGCCTCTGAAGAGAAGTGGGGACACTTCGAAACGCGTCAGGCATCCAGGGCAGTTTGAACAGTTAAAGGATATCGTTGTGCTGGAGGCGTGCTTACCATTCAAGGCTCCTTGTGTGCAGCTGAGGTCCGGGTGCTCCTTTGTACGTTGGGTACTTCGGAGCTGTAATATTTACGCGGCGACCCATGCCGCGGAAAGGAGCACCACCCTGAAAGAACCGGGGGCCATGCGGTCTTGACTACGGGCCGAGAACATGGGACAGCAGCGTATGGATGTTGCACGAATTCCACACAGCGAGGCCCATCTGTGGGCTTGAAAAGTTACCAACTGTACATTAGCGCGACGTGAGGCACTACAAGTCCCATAAGTCCCATCCAGGGCGTGCATCTAAGCAAGAAGGGGGGGTGGTGCCTCAAGCGCTCCTTCATAACTGCCAAAGCCTCTGAAGAGAAGTGGGGAGACTTCGAAACGCGTCAGGCATCCAGGGCAGTTTGAACAGTTAAAGGATATCGTTGTGCTGGAGGCGTGCTTACCATTCAAGGCTCCTTGTGTGCAGCTGAGGTCCGGGTGCTCCTTTGTACGTTGGGTACTTCGGAGCTGTAATATTTACGCGGCGACCCATGCCGCGGAAAGGAGCACCACCCTGAAAGAACCGGGGGCCATGCGGTCTTGACTACGGGCCGAGAACATGGGACAGCAGCGTATGGATGTTGCACCAATTCCACACAGCGAGGCCCATCTGTGGGCTTGAAAAGTTACCAACTGTACATTAGCGCAACGTGAGGCACTACAAGTCCCATAAGTCCCATCCAGGGCGTGCATCTAAGCAAGAAGGGGGGTGGTGCCTCAAGCGCTCCTTCATAACTGCCAAAGCCTCTGAAGAGAAGTGGGGACACTTCGAAACGCGTCAGGCATCCAGGGCAGTTTGAACAGTTAAAGGATATCGTTGTGCTGGAGGCGTGCTTACCATTCAAGGCTCCTTGTGTGCAGCTGAGGTCCGGGTGCTCCTTTGTACGTTGGGTACTTCGGAGCTGTAATATTTACGCGGAGACCCATGCCGGGGAAAGGAGCACCACCCTGAAAGAACCGGGGGCCATGCGGTCTTGACTACGGGCCGAGAACATGGGACAGCAGCGTATGGATGTTGCACGAATTCCACACAGCGAGGCCCATCTGTGGGCTTGAAAAGTTACCAACTGTACATTAGCGCGACGTGAGGCACTACAAGTCCCATAAGTCCCATCCAGGGCATGCATCTAAGCAAGAAGGGGGGTGGTGCCTCAAGCGCTCCTTCATAACTGCCAAAGCCTCTGAAGAGAAGTGGGGACACTTCGAAACGCGTCAGGCATCCAGGGCAGTTTGAACAGTTAAAGGATATCGTTGTGCTGGAGGCGTGCTTACCATTCAAGGCTCCTTGTGTGCAGCTGAGGTCCGGGTGCTCCTTTGTACGTTGGGTACTTCGGAGCTGTAATATTTACGCGGCGACCCATGCCGCGGAAAGGAGCACCACCCTGAAAGAACCGGGGGCCATGCGGTCTTGACTACGGGCCGAGAACATGGGACAGCAGCGTATGGATGTTGCACGAATTCCACACAGCGAGGCCCATCTGTGGGCTTGAAAAGTTACCAACTGTACATTAGCGCGACGTGAGGCACTACAAGTCCCATAAGTCCCATCCAGGGCGTGCATCTAAGCAAGAAGGGGGGTGGTGCCTCAAGCGCTCCTTCATAACTGCCAAAGCCTCTGAAGAGAAGTGGGGACACTTCGAAACGCGTCAGGCATCCAGGGCAGTTTGAACAGTTAAAGGATATCGTTGTGCTGGAGGCGTGCTTACCATTCAAGGCTCCTTGTGTGCAGCTGAGGTCCGGGTGCTCCTTTGTACGTTGGGTACTTCGGAGCTGTAATATTTACGTGGTGACCCATGCCGCGGAAAGGAGCACCACCCTGAAAGAACCGGGGGCCATGCGGTCTTGACTACGGGCCGAGAACATGGGACAGCAGCGTATGGATGTTGCACGAATTCCACACAGCGAGGCCCATCTGTGGGCTTGAAACGTTACCAACTGTACATTAGCGCGACATGAGGCACTACAAGTCCCATAAGTCCCATCCAGGGCGTGCATCTAAGCAAGAAGGGGGGTGGTGCCTCAAGCGCTCCTTCATAACTGCCAAAGCCTCTGAAGCGAAGTGGGGACACTTCGAAACGCGTCAGGCATCCAGGGCAGTTTGAACAGTTAAAGGATATCGTTGTGCTGGAGGCGTGCTTACCATTCAAGGCTCCTTGTGTGCAGCTGAGGTCCGGGTGCTCCTTTGTACGTTGGGTACTTCGGAGCTGTAATATTTACGCGGCGACCCATGCCGCGGAAAGGAGCACCACCCTGAAAGAACCGGGGAACATGCGGTCTTGACTACGGGCCGAGAACATGGGACAGCAGCGTATGGATGTTGCACGAATTCCACACAGCGAGGCCCATCTGTGGGCTTGAAAAGTTACCAACTGTACATTAGCGCGACGTGAGGCACTACAAGTCCCATAAGTCCCATCCAGGGCGTGCATCTAAGCAAGAAGGGGGGTGGTGCCTCAAGCGCTCCTTCATAACTGCCAAAGCCTCTGAAGAGAAGTGGGGACACTTCGAAACGCATCAGGCATCCAGGGCAGTTTGAACAGTTAAAGGATATCGTTGTGCTGGAGGCGTGCTTACCATTCAAGGCTCCTTGTGTGCAGCTGAGGTCCGGGTGCTCCTTTGTACATTGGGTACTTCGGAGCTTTAATATTTACGCGGCGACCCATGCCGCGGAAAGGAGCACCACCCTGAAAGAACCGGGGGCCATGCGGTCTTGACTACGGGCCGAGAACATGGGACAGCAGCGTATGAATGTTGCACGAATTCCACACAGCGAGGCCCATCTGTGGGCTTGAAAAGTTACCAACTGTACATTAGCGCGACGTGAGGCACTACAAGTCCCATAAGTCCCATCCAGGGCGTGCATCTAAGCAAGAAGGGGGGTGGTGCCTCAAGCGCTCCTTCATAACTGCCAAAGCCTCTGAAGAGAAGTGGGGACACTTCGAAACGCGTCAGGCATCCAGGGCAGTTTGAACAGTTAAAGGATATCGTTGTGCTGGAGGCGTGCTTACCATTCAAGGCTCCTTGTGTGCAGCTGAGGTCCGGGTGCTCCTTTGTACGTTGGGTACTTCGGAGCTGTAATATTTACGCGGAGACCCATGCCGGGGAAAGGAGCACCACCCTGAAAGAACCGGGGGCCATGCGGTCTTGACTACGGGCCGAGAACATGGGACAGCAGCGTATGGATGTTGCACGAATTCCACACAGCGAGGCCCATCTGTGGGCTTGAAAAGTTACCAACTGTACATTAGCGCGACGTGAGGCACTACAAGTCCCATAAGTCCCATCCAGGGCATGCATCTAAGCAAGAAGGGGGGTGGTGCCTCAAGCGCTCCTTCATAACTGCCAAAGCCTCTGAAGAGAAGTGGGGACACTTCGAAACGCGTCAGGCATCCAGGGCAGTTTGAACAGTTAAAGGATATCGTTGTGCTGGAGGCGTGCTTACCATTCAAGGCTCCTTGTGTGCAGCTGAGGTCCGGGTGCTCCTTTGTACGTTGGGTACTTCGGAGCTGTAATATTTACGCGGCGACCCATGCCGCGGAAAGGAGCACCACCCTGAAAGAACCGGGGGCCATGCGGTCTTGACTACGGGCCGAGAACATGGGACAGCAGCGTATGGATGTTGCACGAATTCCACACAGCGAGGCCCATCTGTGGGCTTGAAAAGTTACCAACTGTACATTAGCGCGACGTGAGGCACTACAAGTCCCATAAGTCCCATCCAGGGCGTGCATCTAAGCAAGAAGGGGGGTGGTGCCTCAAGCGCTCCTTCATAACTGCCAAAGCCTCTGAAGAGAAGTGGGGACACTTCGAAACGCGTCAGGCATCCAGGGCAGTTTGAACAGTTAAAGGATATCGTTGTGCTGGAGGCGTGCTTACCATTCAAGGCTCCTTGTGTGCAGCTGAGGTCCGGGTGCTCCTTTGTACGTTGGGTACTTCGGAGCTGTAATATTTACGTGGTGACCCATGCCGCGGAAAGGAGCACCACCCTGAAAGAACCGGGGGCCATGCGGTCTTGACTACGGGCCGAGAACATGGGACAGCAGCGTATGGATGTTGCACGAATTCCACACAGCGAGGCCCATCTGTGGGCTTGAAACGTTACCAACTGTACATTAGCGCGACATGAGGCACTACAAGTCCCATAAGTCCCATCCAGGGCGTGCATCTAAGCAAGAAGGGGGGTGGTGCCTCAAGCGCTCCTTCATAACTGCCAAAGCCTCTGAAGAGAAGTGGGGACACTTCGAAACGCGTCAGGCATCCAGGGCAGTTTGAACAGTTAAAGGATATCGTTGTGCTGGAGGCGTGCTTACCATTCAAGGCTCCTTGTGTGCAGCTGAGGTCCGGGTGCTCCTTTGTACGTTGGGTACTTCGGAGCTGTAATATTTACGCGGCGACCCATGCCGCGGAAAGGAGCACCACCCTGAAAGAACCGGGGAACATGCGGTCTTGACTACGGGCCGAGAACATGGGACAGCAGCGTATGGATGTTGCACGAATTCCACACAGCGAGGCCCATCTGTGGGCTTGAAAAGTTACCAACTGTACATTAGCGCGACGTGAGGCACTACAAGTCCCATAAGTCCCATCCAGGGCGTGCATCTAAGCAAGAAGGGGGGTGGTGCCTCAAGCGCTCCTTCATAACTGCCAAAGCCTCTGAAGAGAAGTGGGGACACTTCGAAACGCATCAGGCATCCAGGGCAGTTTGAACAGTTAAAGGATATCGTTGTGCTGGAGGCGTGCTTACCATTCAAGGCTCCTTGTGTGCAGCTGAGGTCCGGGTGCTCCTTTGTACATTGGGTACTTCGGAGCTTTAATATTTACGCGGCGACCCATGCCGCGGAAAGGAGCACCACCCTGAAAGAACCGGGGGCCATGCGGTCTTGACTACGGGCCGAGAACATGGGACAGCAGCGTATGAATGTTGCACGAATTCCACACAGCGAGGCCCATCTGTGGGCTTGAAAAGTTACCAACTGTACATTAGCGCGACGTGAGGCACTACAAGTCCCATAAGTCCCATCCAGGGCGTGCATCTAAGCAAGAAGGGGGGTGGTGCCTCAAGCGCTCCTTCATAACTGCCAAAGCCTCTGAAGAGAAGTGGGGACACTTCGAAACGCGTCAGGCATCCAGGGCAGTTTGAACAGTTAAAGGATATCGTTGTGCTGGAGGCGTGCTTACCATTCAAGGCTCCTTGTGTGCAGCTGAGGTCCGGGTGCTCCTTTGTACGTTGGGTACTTCGGAGCTGTAATATTTACGCGGCGACCCATGCCGCGGAAAGGAGCACCACCCTGAAAGAACCGGGGGCCATGCGGTCTTGACTACGGGCCGAGAACATGGGACAGCAGCGTATGGATGTTGCACGAATTCCACACAGCGAGGCCCATCTGTGGGCTTGAAAAGTTACCAACTGTACATTAGCGCGACGTGAGGCACTACAAGTCCCATAAGTCCCATCCAGGGCGTGCATCTAAGCAAGAAGGGGGGTGGTGCCTCAAGCGCTCCTTCATAACTGCCAAAGCCTCTCAAGAGAAGTGGGGACACTTCGAAACGCGTCAGGCATCCAGGGCAGTTTGAACAGTTAAAGGATATCGTTGTGCTGGAGGCGTGCTTACCATTCAAGGCTCCTTGTGTGCAGCTGAGGTCCGGGTGCTCCTTTGTACGTTGGGTACTTCGGAGCTGTAATATATATATATATATATATATATATACATATATATATATATTTTTTTTTTTAAACAAAGTTTTATTGATTTTACACATCAACAAATAAACAAATGACAATGGTTCCACTAGTTGCCCGTTACATATCAACAGTTCCATTAATATACCCTACACGTCAAGGCCCTCATCTTCATGCTCCCCCCTCCCCCTCTACCCCCACCCCCCCATGTCAGTGTGCCTCATATGTTACTTCTGCGGTGCAACATAAATCCACATGTAACAGCAGGTGTCTCCTCCTAGGTCTTAAACAGTAACTCCCATGCCTATACGGGGTCTGAATGCTGCGCAGACCCGTGCATGCCACTCCTTCCAACCTCCACTACCCCCGGTGTTACCATTCAGTCCCTCGATCGTTAACGGGTATGTAGGCCTAGTGTGCTATTCCCCCCGTAGGTGTCCCCGCCCTCCCCGCTTCCATCGCCTCCTCAGGGCCTGCTTGAGCCTCCGCCTCACTGCCCTCTGCAACTTCTGACATTGATTGTAATTCTACTACTAGCGCGCTCCACGCCCTGGCTGTTTCTAGCGCTTTATCATTGGCTGCGCGGGAGGCCAATTGTAAGCGGAGAGTCCCTTCACTAGATGCCCATTGCTGAAAACACCCCCGCCATCTCAGGAAGCTGGGACCCCCTTTAGACTTCCAGTGTAGGGTGAGCTCCCTCTTGGCCAGGATCAACCCCAGGTCGATAAATTTACTGGTAACTTTCGTGGATGGGGTGTGCGGGCACCAAAGTAGGAGGCAAGCTCCCATGTCAGTTTCAACTTGGCGTCCTGTAATCTCATTCAGACAAGTCACGACATCAGCCCAATACGATCCAAGCCCCGTGCAGGCCCAGAACATGTGTCCAAAGTCAGCACCCTCCGAGTTACAACGAGGGCACGCCGATTGCGCCCCACCGAAAACCCGCTGGATCTTGGCCGGCGTCCAATACGCCCTATGTAGAGTGAAGTATTGGACCAATTGGAACCGAAATATATATATATATATATATATATATATATATATATATATATATATTCACTGAAAAAACCATAGGTTATAGACCATATATAGTTAGGAATTAGCATTTAAAAAACCTTATTTCACTCACACAAAACCATTGAAATTCCATATATAGTTAGTTGCACTAACTATATATCGCGCACCCGCAATCCACTGCTGATGATGTCACATATTACATCATTCATGACATGGTCAGTGACATCACTGATGACATCACTGATGACATCTCAAATGACATCACTGATGACATCATCCAGTGACTGTGTGTTTCTGAAAAGTTTAAATATGTTTTACATATTGAAGAATGAGTAGATGTAGAAGTGTCTGGATGAAGGATTTAGTAGGTGCGTGACTGACTGTATGAGTGAGTGATTAAATGTGTCTCACTGAGTGCATGGGTTAGTGACTAAACTGTCTTAATTTGTGCATCATTATGTCTGTTGTTCTGTAAACTGCTGCATGTGTTGGTCAGTAGCTATATGAGTAACTATATGGGTTATTGATTGATTGCCCAAGTATTTGTATGGGAGACTGAGTGTGTGTGTGGCTGGCTGGGAGGTGTGTGACTCTGTGCAGATCAATGTGTACTTGTATCAATGATTGTATAAGAGAGTAAGTATGTGTTAGTATATGTTTCAAAATGTAAGGTGCTCTATGTTTAACTGTATAGATTAGAAAATGGAAGTGTGATTGATTATTTACAGGACTGACTAGGTGTGTGAGTAACTCCATGGATGAGTGACAGAGTGTGAGAGTCTGTATAGGTGTATGAGTGCATATGATAGTGTTGTAAAGATGAGTGATTGTATGTATGAATGATTGTATGGGTAAATGAGTGAATGTGTGTGTAAACATAGGAATCACTGAGTGCGTATGTAGTAACTAGTATTGGTGTGTCAATGGTTTCAAAAATTATACTCTGTATTTAACACTGGGTATAACAGAGGTTATATTAAAGTGTGAGGAGATGCATTGTATTGTCACATGAATGATATCATCAGTGATGTGGTCATTGATGTCAAATGAGATGTCATCAGTGATGTCATCAGTGATGTCATTTGAGATGTCATCAGTGATGTCATTTGAGATGTTATCAGTGATGTCATTTGAGATGTCATCAGTGATGTCATCAGTGATGTCATTTGAGATGTCATCAGTGATGTCATCAGTGATGTCACTGACCATGTCATGAATGATGTAATATGTGACATCATCAGCAGTGGATTGCGGGTGCGCGATATATAGTTAGTGCAACTAACTATATATGGAATTTCAATGGTTTTGTGTGAGTAAAATAAGGTTTTTAAATGCTAATTCCTAACTATATATGGTCTATAACCTATGGTTTTTTCAGTGAATTTTCAAGGTTTTGTAAATGCTAATTCCTAACTATATATGGTCTATAACCTATGGTTTTTTCAGTGAATTTCAATGGTTTTTTAATAGCAAATATCATAAGCTGTCGAATGTCAAGTACGTGGTAAGTGAAAACATTTTCGTGTTTATGCACACTGATCTGCTTTGAATGGTGCCCCCCCCCTCATTTCTATTAGGAGTACTCTCTCTTTGCACATAGTGAAGGGTAGTTAACGCAGGCCTTTGCCCCCGTTGTAATACGTCGTGCCTGCTTCTCTCTCCATTTGATTGATTGTTATCCAAGTATTTACTGTTTTAGAATTGGTTCTCTTTGGTTCATTCTCTATTTACAAACAAACACAGAGTCGCAATACTCTGTTTAGTCTTTGCAGATAACGAAAAATCGTGTAAAAAAAAAGAAAAGGAATCGAGCAAAATCAGTAGGCCACTAATGGGATCTCTTTTGGACCTCGCTAAAATAGAAACATTAGGAACAACCCCTCATGACAAATACAAAACTAGTGAGATGAACTGAACTCCACACAATGATGGCTGCAAAACAGCTCGGCTCCGCCACCCACCCCGCCCAAAATAACGATAAAGAGCGGCTGCCATGATTGGTTGCGGAATGGCCACGACGGAGCTACGAAATGGTGCTGCTCTCATGCTAACCCCAGCTTCAGTCTGAAACATCCAGAAACACTGTAGACTACCAATTCGATCAGTTCCGGTAGCGCCCCAATGTAACCCGGTAGAGAAGAACTAGCCCTCCCCTCTTTGACTGATGGTTCTTGTTGCCTGTCCCTTCTGTTGTCATTTAACAGAACTATTTAGCCTGCTGAAAGGGGTTGTGTTCCGACCGCTGGTTGGTGGAGACATTTTGACTATATTCTGGACCTGCGTTGTCACGTAATGCGTCATATGACGCGCCGCGTTAGCGCATCCGGAAGTCATCCGGGGCGCGCAGCGCGTAACGTAAGCATAACAAGTCATGTGACTTGTTAATAAAACTTTTCATTGGTTCATTTTACTTTTCTTATTCTAATGATGAAAGGCTTGGTCATATGACCTAAAAATTACGCTTTTTATTACTTCCGAACATTATTTTTTCTTAAATATATGTTATAATGTTCCAGGCTAATGTACTTTCCCGGAAAATTTACAACTGTCCTGCAAGTAAAATATATTCTTTTTTCGAGAAAGAGCGTTTCTTCGTCCCATGACGGAGCCGTTGAGCAAAAGAGGGTCGACCTGCTGTCTTAGTCGCCGATACGCCTGAATATGAGATTCTTATCGATCACTTTATGTTGCAGGAGTAGAAAACACAACAGCCCTTGACCATTTATCTTTACTGCGTTCCTTCGTATTATACCTTTTACCCTTCATGTAATTGGTCTGCTTTATTTCACTTGCCTTTTAATGATTCTAAAACAGTGACTATTATTAAAAACTTTACCAATGTATATACTACTACCATGTTTTCTTTTAAAAACCTTTATTGTGAAAATTTCATTATACAAATACGAGCCTATAACCACGTGGGCCGGCCACGGAGCAAACTGTAATCGTATATGATGAGTAGACATTTACACTGTAGAGGAACGTAACGGGCGGGCCATTAGGTTGCAAGAACTAAGGTGTCTAACAGTTACGGAATCGGTGGACGTACATTTTATAATTAAAATACGACAGGGCCAGTTACAATAAAATTATCTAGATATACATTTGCGGGCAAGTACCATGGGTGACGTTAATTCGAACTTTCAATAGTACAGTAATCAATAACACATCAGAACTTAATATCAATAGGGATGTCGAAATATTCAATCAATTCTCGTCCCCGCCCGCCATGTGCTTCAAAACTGCATACGTATCTCGTGATTTCAAGGTTCTGCAACCAGTACACAACAAGGAGTTACGAGTCCCATTTATTCCGGCGCCATTTTGGGCGAGGACGGGCAGGTCCAGGATATAGTCAAAATGTCTCTACCAACCATCGACTATGATGAAGTTCATATGCTGTATTTATTAGAGTAACACTCATCTGTCCACATGAAATTAATTTGCCACAATCTAAACATGTCATTTTAATCTTTCCAAAGTTCTTCTAAATATTTGGGACCGTTTCCCTTGCCTCTGATGCTGTCAGTGCCACTTCTTTGATGAATGTACTAGCAGGTCAGGGGTTGTCCTCCAAATCTCTCTTTTATGCAGCACTATAATTAATTGGTGCCACCTCTCCATATGACGATGCATGGTATAGTTACCATAACTATATTTTTTTTCGGTTCCTCTGGAGAGTTCATCGTGGCAGATGAAGCGTGTAACGTACCGGGCATTTACCTTTTTTTGCATGTACAGGAAAGGAAAAAAAAATCGACCGTCCGAGTTCTAAGGTGTCCCAGGGCCATTTTAGTGGACCAGGCCCAAATCCAAAGAACAGGCCGCCATTTTGAGAGTCCTGTTGCAGCCGCCTGTCGCTGTAGCATCAAGAGCAGCCGAAACTCAGCTGAATGGCAACTGAAACGGTAACGGGGCGCCCCACTACAGCAGACAAGCCTCCACCTAGGAAGGCCCGTTCACGCCGCCTCCCCCCCCCCTTCGGGCACCCCACGCCGTTATTCGGAGCAGTATTGTAGGATGGCCACACCAGTACGGCAACTTGCTAGACATCACCTCGGTGGTAACCGTATCTCAGCGCCTTGTGGTGTCTTCTATTCAGAAAACATTGTTGTGCTGCCTTCGACCTATTCGCCGCAAGTGCGCACGCAACTCAGCTGCATAGCTTGCTAGACACCACCTCGGTGCTAACCGAATCTCAGCGCCTTGTGGTGTCTTCTATTCCAAAAATATTGTTGCGCTGCCTTTGGCCCCATTCGCACATCGGTCCGCTACTGCCGCCATCTCACAGGCCAACGGGGCGCCCCACGCCGACTTTCAGCATTGTAGGATGGCCACACCAGTGCACCTTACTAGACACCACCTCGGTGCCATCCGGATCTTGGAATCTCAGCGCCTTGTGGTGTCTTCTATTCAGAAAATATTGTTGCGTGCCTTTGGCCCCATTCGCACATCGGTCCGCTACTGACGCCATCTCACAGGCTAATGGGGCGCCCCACGCCGAGTTTCAGCATTGTAGGATGACCACACCAGTACAGCAACTTGCTAGACATCACCTCGGTGCCATCCGGATCTCGGCGCCCCACTGCAGATGAAGTGCCTCTCAACTATGAAACCACCACGGTGACATCCGGATCTTGGCGCCTTGTGCTGATTCCGGCCTATTCACACATCGGTCCGCTACTGACGCCATCTCACAGGCTAATGGGGAGCCCCACGCCGAGTTTCAGCATTGTAGGATGACCACACCAGTACAGCAACTTGCTAGACATCACCTCGGTGCCATCCGGATCTTGGCATCTCAACGCCTAGTGGTATCTTCCATACAGAAAATATTGTTGCGCTGCCTTTGGCCCCATTCGCACATCGGTCCGCTACTGACGCCATCTCACAGGCCAACGGGGCGCCCCACGCCGACTTTTACCATTGTAGGATGGCCACACCAGTACCACAACTTGCTAGACACCACCTCGGTGCCATCCGAATCTTGGCATCTCAGCGCCTTGTGGTGTCTTCTAGTCAGAAAATATTGTTGCGCTGCCTTTGGCCCCATTCGCACATCGGTCCGCTACTGACGCCATCTCACAGGCCAACGGGGCGCCCCACGCCGACTTTCAACATTGTAGGATGGCCACACCAGTGCGGCAACTTACTAGACACCACCTCGGTGCCATCCGGATCTTGGCGCGTTGTGCTGCCTTCGGCCTATTCGCACATCGGTCCGCTACTGACGCAAACTCACAGGCCAACGGGGCGCCCCACGCCGACTTTCAGCATTGTAGGATGGCCACACCAGTGCTGCAACTTGCTGGACACCACCTCGGTGCCATCCGGATCTTGGCGCGTTGTGTTGCCTTCGGCCTATTCGCTAATCGGTCCGCTACTGACGCCGCCTCACGTGCCAACATATTTTCTCCGCATTTTATACCCTATGCCGCATAACAGGTCATGTGACTTGTTTATAAAACTTTTCATTGGTTCATTTTACTTTTGGTTTCCTAATGATGGAAGGCTTGATCATATGACCTAAAAACAACACTTTTCATTGGATGAAAACTTTTTTTTTTTCCCAAACGATGAAAGCCCCACCTTGTTTCTGGATGTTTCAGACTGAAGCTGGCGTCAGCATGAGAGCACCACCATCTCGTGGCTCCGTCGTGGTCATTCCGCGAGCAATCATGGCAGCCGCTCCCCACCAGAAGCCTACAGGAGTCGGGGGCCCCCAAAACTTTTGATGAATCCTCAAGGCGGAGGGGACGCTTTCGAGAATGGGGTCCAAGACCTAGCAGACAAGCGTCCGATTTCCAAGGTGTCCCAGGGCCATTTCAGTGGACCAGGCCCAAAAAGGAAACAGCCTGCCGCCATTTTGAGAGTCCTGTGACAGCCGCCTATCACTGCACCGCAAGAGTGGGCGCAACTCAGCTGAATTGCGGCTTTTGACACAGTGGACCAAAAGCGGACGGAATGGCAACTGAAACGGTAAAGGGGCGCCCCACTACAACAGACGAGACTCCACCTGGAGAGGCCCGTTCACGCCGCCTCCCCCGGGGCGCCCCACGCCGTTATTCGGAGCAGCATTGTAGGATACCAAAACCAGTGCGGCAACTTACTGGACATCACCTTGGTGCCATCGTTCTGCTGCCTTGGAACTATTCGCACAACAGTTTGCTACTGATGACCCACCCCCCGCGACGCCCCACGCCAGAAATCTGGACGTTGTGCTGCGTTGGGACTATTCGCACAGCTGACCGTTACTTCGTTGTTTTTCCCTAAAAATGTTTATATGTTATTACTGTTTTTGTTTTCTTGTATATATTTATAAGTTATTAAAGTTTTATAATCTTACTACTTTGTTGGAGTGCTATATATTTTTAATGTGACACATAATTGTAAAAACTTTGATGTACAAAGAGTCATCCCTGGAATCTTCCGCTTCAGGCTCGGTCCCCTCCCCAATCACAATACAGGATGGTTTTCAGATAATAGGAACGCGTCTGCTGTGACGGATCTCATCGAGTATGGGCCTTGATCTACTATAACTCCTTTGAAGAGGGGTGATTCTTTACAGCTGGGGCCATAAACTACATCTGCAGGGCTAGCTGATACCCTAGGACCGGCCTGGACAATCGGACACAGAGGAAAAGGAGTGTCAGAGGGTGCGGTAGTGAATAGGGCGAAAGGGAGGTGTCGGGCGGGCACAGGGTGTGATTCTCAGGGAAGAGCAGCGCAGATGGGGGGTGGTTTATTACCCATGCATAAGACAGAGAGCGGGGGTGACCACTGCCTGGGGGAGATGCTTGCGAGGGTGGGGAGCCATGCTAAGGATCGACAGCGTGCACAGAGTGGGTCTGGTCAAGGCATCTAAAATGACTGCCGTGCACGACAAAAGTGTGGCATTTGAAAAAAGGCAGGATGGCGCAGACAATGTTTTTCAACACTTCCTGATTTCCTTCGAATCGAACGTTAACAGACGTTGGGGCATATTACCAAAGTTAAGCGATATTTATCCCTAACGATGCTTAGCAACGATTTTTTTACCGCTAAGCATCGTCAGAAATTATCGCAGATAAACCTTGCTATTATCAAGGTTTATCGCAAATACGATAAAAAACGACCGCAATGCATTAATATCGCTGAAAACTCAGCGATATTCATGCATTACCGAGCTAATGCTCTTAGCCATGTTATCCACCTCCCATTGGATAACATGGCTAAGAACTGCTCAGGGCAGGTGCTAGCTTTTGGAGATATTCGCGCTTATCGCGAATATTTCCAAAAGTTGATAATAGGAGATAGCGATGTTAGCGACTGTTTCCAGTCGCTAACATCTTGGCATGCCCACTTTGCATGTCATTAGTGATAAATATCACTCACATGCAAAGTGGGGCCCAAGATGGTCGCTATCTCCTACTAGCCGTCGCTAACTGGTGTTAGCAACAGCTAGGTAATACAGATATAATTTTATCTCCGCGAAGCGGAGCGCTGTTACAGATATATATCTTGTTTTTGAACGTTAATTTCTCAAAATCCACTGAAGCACATATATTGAGACCTAGCAAAGGCACATCGAGCTACCAGTCCCTACAATTTTGCCAAGTTTCGTGCAAATCCATTCAGCCGTTCGATTATTATTATTATTTTTTTTTTTGCCCCGCGGGGCCCTTTTAAAACCTCCACATCAAACCTAAGAGGTCAAGGAGGATCTACTATGCCCCCTTATGGTCATTTGCCCCTTTGCTTTGGCCTCCTCTTGTCTCTCGATCCTACCGAGAGACAAGATGGCGGCCGCTACGGACTGTTTGCAATGTTTACAGACGCCGGAGAACCAATCAGCTTCGCAAACCTCCGTTACGCGAAGCGGAGCGCTGTTACAGATATATATCTTTTTTTGAACGTTAATTTCTCAAAATCCACTGGAGCACATATATTGAGACCTAGCAAAGGCACATCGGGCTACCAGTCCCTAATATTTTACCAAGTTTCGTGCAAATCCATTCAGCCGTTCGATTATTATTATTATATATTTTTTTTGCCCCGCGGGGCCCTTTTAAAACCTCTACATCAAACCTAGGGGGTCAGCGAGGATCTACTATGCCCCCTTATGGTCATTTGCCCCTTCGCTTTGGCCTCCTCTTGTCTCTCGATCCTACCGAGAGACAAGATGGCGGCCGCTACGGACTGTTTGGAATGTTCACAGACGCCGGAGAACCAATCAGCTTCGCTTCACAAAGCTCCGTACCGCGAAAAGTCCGCGAACCGGAGCGCTGCCCGGTCCGCTGTTACAGATATATATCTTTTTTTGAACGTTAATTTCTCAAAATCCACTGGAGCACATATATTGAGACCTAGCAAAGGCACATCGGGCTACCAGTCCCTACAATTTTGCCAAGTTTCGTGCAAATCCATTCAGCCGTTCGGGCTAAAAGTGAGGCCAACCGCACTATGGAAAACTCAATGTTAAAAACACGTTTTGGGACCCCCCTTTTTTCTCGGCCCCCCCTTGACGAACCCCCCCCCAAATTTTCAAGGGCTGCTCAGAAACAAAAAGTGCCATTTTCCTGAAAATTTCAGCCAATTCCGTCCACAAACGCCAAAGTTATTAGACATAGAATTTTCAAAAATCCCATAGAGAAAAAATCCTAACTATATATACTTACTGGCGGTCGCCAGTAGGTATATATAGTTAGGATTTTTTTTGGGGGGGGGGTTTGTCAAGGGGGGGCCGAGAAAAAAGGGGGGTCCCAAAACGTGTTTTTAACATTGAGTTTTCCATAGGGCGGTTGGCCTCACTTTTAGCCCGAACGGCTGAATGGATTTGCACGAAACTTGGCAAAATTGTAGGGACTGGTAGCCCGATGTGCCTTTTGTAGGTCTCAATATATGTGCTCCAGTGGATTATGAGAAATTAACGTTTAAAAAAAGATATATATCTGTAACAGCGGACCGGGCAGCGTCCCAGGACGCGTACTTTTCGCGCAACGGAGCTTTGTGAAGCGAAGCTGATTGGTTCTCTGGCGTATGTCAACATTCCAAAAAGTCCGTAGCGGCCGCCATCTTGTCTCTCGGTAGGATCGAGAGACAAGAGGAGGCCAAAACAAAGGGGGAAATAACCATAAGGGGGCATAGTAGATCCTCGCTGACCCCCTAGGTTTGATGTGGAGGTTTTAAAAGGGCCCCGCGGGGCAAAAAAAAAAATAATAATAATAATCGAACGGCTGAATGGATTTGCACGAAACTTGGCAAAATATTAGGGACTGGTAGCCCGATGTGCCTTTGCTAGGTCTCAATATATGTGCTCCAGTGGATTTTGAGAAATTAACGTTCAAAAAAAGATATATATCTGTAACAGCGCTCCGCTTCGCGTAACGGAGGTTTGCGAAGCTGATTGGTCATTCTGTCACTGGGCTATAGTTGGGCTACATCTGGCTGATATTTGGGCTACATTTGTTTTTTGTGTGTCTGGCGGCCATCTTTGGGCTACATTGGGCTACATTGGGCTTCATTGGGCTACATTGGGCTACATTTGGGCTCCAACATATATATAGGCCAATGTAGCCCAATATATATTTTTCAAAGTTAATTTTCGTAAAAACCACTGGAGCATATATCTTGAGACATAGCAAAGGCACATCGGGCTACCAGTCCCTACAATTTTGCCAAGTTTCGTGGAAATCCATTCAGCCGTTCGAGCTAAAAGTGAGTCCAACCGCCCTATGGAAATGAAGGAAATGAATGGGTAATTTGTAATTAGCAAATAGCTAATCGCAAACTAGGAATGGTAAAGAATCGCTATTTATTCCTTAAAGTTCGCTATTTAGGAAATGCAAAAAACTTTGATGATACATATGGCGGTTCATCTCTAACAAGATAAGAAGCATAGGGATACATTTATGATGACTGGCGCATCACCAGGGATGTGTTAGTCATTCTGTGCCGCTGTTCCGTCACCTATGGTGTGCTGCATTTACAATGCGGCGCATCATGGGGCAAAAACAGCACAGATGCGTGATGTATCTGTGCCGTAAAGGTGGCGCATTGCTGGAGTTGTATCGCAAGTGTGATGAAGCTCCAGCAAGGGTCGGGGGTGCCCCTGTCGCAGGGTTTCTGTTCTCACACAGAACTGTGGACAGAGGATTGGAACCTCGGCGAATTAGGGTGTCCCAAAACTCACGTTAGTAATCAAAAACCCCTTAGCAAGATAGGTACAGTGTCACATTGGATATAACAAACTCTCAATGTTTAGACAATCCAGAATATGAACTTATAGTACCTCAGGATACGTGGAACTCATGAACAGTCGGTCGTTATATATTTCTTAGAAACCAGAACATGGAGTTAAGAAGAACACATGTGTATTTGAAATGTTTATTTACTAATGCCGTCTTCTCAGGCGTAGTATCTTAGATAATACAAGTACACATATTATCAGTAGCAAAATTACCAGCATAGTTACTAGTACATAAAAAGCGAATGGTGATAGTATGTTAACATGCTGTAAATGAATAAGAGTTAGCAACACTTATAAGCAGCCGCGGGCCGTGGAGGGAGTTACGGTGAGGCAGGGAGGCGGGGAGGGGGAGAAGCAGGGTGGAGAATACAAGTACACATATTATCAGTAGCAAAATTACCAGCATAGTTACTAGTACATAAAAAGCGAATGGTGACAGTATGTTAACATGCTGTAAATGAATAGGAGTTAGCAACACTTATAAGCAGCCGCGGGCCGTGGAGGGAGTTACGGTGGGGCAGGGAGGCGGGGAGGGGGAGGGGCAGGGTAGAGAGGGCTCCACCCTGCTTCTCCCCCTCCCCGCCTCCCTGCCTCACCGTAACTCCCTCCACGGCCCGCGGCTGCTTATATCTCACCCTCCCTAATACACATATTATATTATTTGCTAAGAAGGTCTCTTTGTGTTGGTTTAGGGCGTGCCCATACTTTAGTGTCTTAGATTTGAAGGAATCACATCAGCATACACCAGCTCTCTCTTCATGTGAACCGCATCAACTGTTGTGTATGTGTGTTCGGCAAAGCAATATAAAACCCGCCTCATGCCCAGAATTGGCAGAAGTTGCACTTATGTTATGAGTATGAAGTCGTGGAGATCAGACCTCATAACAATTCTGTATCGTGTTGTTCTTGAAACTTTAGCACTCGCTGTACAGATATAGTTTAACAAGCAAAGCAGATAGTAGAGCAATAACATATTATTCTCATGTAAACCACGATGAACTACTAGGTGGAAAGCTAAAGCAACAACTAAGTGTCGTGTGCAGAAGTTGCAAAAAAGGAAAAATGGCGTTTAAACCGGTAATGAGCCCATGCTAACTTAACACGGTGTAAAGATATCCAGGACCTAGATGACACCTCCCCATGATCCGGAAACGAACTGAATAAGATAATAGAAGTGCCATCTCATGAGAGCAGATTGCAAGTTTATATGTGGACGGTCCGCAAGGTAAAGCATTAAAAACTAGGAAAATTTAATGCTAAAGAAAAATAAAACAGCCAAGTACTTTATCGAGTCTTAAGCCAATAGGCAAGGTAAATAATAAAAACTTGACAAATAAGTCAATGAATTGTCAATGAAATGCTAGTACTCAGCATATCAAACATGAAAAAGGTCTATGACATAACTGTGTATGCAAAATAAGCTGCAACAGCCTCCAATAGGAAGTCACCGTCTTCATCCGAAAACAGTTCAGCCATCCAATTTAAAAGCGGAAAAGAACATACGTGCTCTCCCAGCACCGGATCCTCTATCACCATCAGAGGACAGCTCGGTGGGTTTTCAAGAAAGCTCTGTTCCAAGAAAGACTGTGCTGCCGCCAGTAAATTCCAGGGACCAAGTAGTCCATGCATCAATGCCACAGCCATAATCCTTTCGCCAGGACAAACCAACTCGTGAGTAATGATAGGAGTCATCAGCTGATTAAAGTCGACGTCAGGAGAAACCGGTCCGCAGAGACACAAATCAATGGCCCAATCGAAATCACAGGTCAGGCAGTGAAATACAGGCTGGACACAGGTGAAGTAGGAGAATCGAAAAGATAATCCATATGCCGTGCTTAATATCGCCAACGGCATTGTGCCATAATATTCTAGCATGCGATTGTGGAACAGTGTCAGCAGCTGCAGGGTGGGAGGTTGCATAGGAGGGACATCCATATTTAAAAATGTAAAAAAGCACAAGAGCGTCCGCTGGTAATGCAAGTAAAAATGCCAATCCACGAAGCAGAGTGGAGAAAATAGAATGAAAGAAAGCAGGGATGACTCCAAAGATTTTCTCAAATGAAGTCACGAGACCACTGGTAACAACTTTAAAAAAGTGCGCCAGGGCCTTTGTGGAGGATGCGTTAAAGATAGTCCGAACCATCTTGCTGAAATTGAAAGGCAAATCTGAATTGAAAAGGGTCTGCACCTCTGTACGGGTGTTCGCTATGTGAAGCACGAAAGTTTCACGGGCCGAACTCAAGGCCACCTCTCTCTGAGACAAAAGAGCTCTTATTCTTGCCATGCCGTTGAAATGTGCTCCCAAGGTTGGTATTTGTGGCCAGATTGAAAACTCCCTATGTTCATGTGTGGGAGGAAATAGAACATTTCTGCAGCAAATAACCCGTTCACTTACTGTTACGATAAAAGGAATACTTTTAATTAACTCAGAACAATCTTCATTATTGAGCATCAAATAACTACCATTTTCCAACAACTTGAACGTGGGGATGATAGCAGGAACTGGCGTGCCTTGCAACACGCAAGCCATATTTGGTCGGTGTTTGTTGCATGAACCGTGTAACTGTATGTGCCTACACATTAGTGAATGATCTGGCGTCTCAGTGCATTCCTCTCCATTCAGATAAACTTCTTGATCATCTTTGAAACATCTGTATGTGTATGGAAGCGACCAGACCTCATGAAGAAAAGCACTACCTAAAGGTTCATAACAACCTATTGGTATATATTTCATACAATTTGAAAACTTATATAAAGCAAAAGGCAGCGTTATTAAACCGTGGATAAGGCACGTTGCCAAAAAACCCGCAATCCTCTGCTGATGATGTCACGAGCGAAACAAAAAAAAATATTAAAAAAAATTTATTAATAAACATATAAAATATATTTTTGGATTTAAAGAAGAATACATTTTACAGCTATAGATATTAGCTTTTAAAAAACCAATGAAATTCACTGAAAAAAACATAGGTTATAGACCATATATAGTTAGGAATTAGCATTTAAAAAACCTTATTTTACTCACACAAAACCATTGAAATTCCATATATAGTTAGTTGTACTAACTATATATCGCGCACCCGCAATCCACTGCTGATCATGTCACATATTACATCATTCATGACATGGTCAGTGACATCACTGATGACATCACTGATGACATCTCAAATGACATCACTGATGACATCACTGATGACAACATCCAGTGACTGTATGTTTCTGTAAAGTTAAAATATGTCTTACATATTGAAGAATGAGTGGATGTATAAGTGTCTGGATGAAGGATTTAGTAGGTGCATGACTGACTGTATAAGTGAGTGATTAAATGTGTCTCACTGAGTGCATGGGTTAGTGACTAAACTGTTTTAAATTGTGCATTATTGTGTCTGTTGTTCTGTAATCTGATGCATGTGTTGATCAGTAGCTAAATGAGTAACTATATGGGTTATTGATTGGTTGCCCAAGCATTTGTATGGGAGACTGAGTGTGTGTGTGGGTGGCTGGGAGGTGTATGACTCTGTGCATAGATGTGTGAGCAGTTGATTCACTAGATGTATGGGTTCAAAAGTGCATGTGGAAACAGCTGTATGGGCGGTTGACTGTGTGCATGAGTGTATTGGTGAGTGAATGGATATCTCAGTGCTACATGTCAAAGTAAGTACATATGTAAAATACAGTACATGTGAGAGTTGACATATATAAATAACTGTGCATAGGAGCCAGTGAATGTGTGAGTGGCTGTATGCATCATTGTGAACTTGTATCCAGGATTGTATAAGAGAGTAAATATGTTTTAGTATATGTTTGAATAAGTAAGGTGTGTATAACTGTATAGTTGAGAAAATGGAGGTGTGATTGATTCTTTGCATGACTGACTAGGTGTCTGAGTAACTCCATGGATGAGTGACAGTCTGTGAGTGTATGTTTACACTGAGTGTATCTAAGGTTATATTAGAGTCTGAAGAGGTTCATTGTATTATCACATGAATGATGTCATCAGTGATGTGATCAGTAATGTCAAATGAGATGTCATCAGTGATGTCATCAGTGGTGTCATTTGAGATGTCATTAGTGATGTCATCAGTGATGTCATTTGAGATGTCATCAGTGATGTCATCAGTGATGTCACTGACCATGTCATGAATGATGTAATATGTGACATGATCAGCAGTGGATTGCGGGTGCGCGATATATAGTTAGTACAACTAACTATATATGGAATTTCAATGGTTTTGTGTGAGTAAAATAAGGTTTTTTAAATGCTAATTCCTAACTATATATGGTCTATAACCTATGGTTTTTTCAGTGAATATATATATATATATATATATATATATATATACAAACTTTACCATCACCGCCGTCGCTTCACACACCTCAGGTGCTTCCAAAACGCGGTGGTGAGCCACGTAAACTTTAAAGCACAGTCCACTGAGATTGTGTCAGCTGACACAAACAGGAGCACACTGCAAGTCCGTACAAAAATGTGTTTATTTCAATAACTTGCAATATCCGTCTAATGGGAAGCAGGAGCAATTTTATGCAATTTATATATATATATATATATATATATATATATATATATATATATATAGATATATCCAAACTTTACCTTCACTGCCGTCGCTTCACACACCTCAGATGCTTCCAAAACGCGGTGGTGAGCCCGTAAACTTTAAAGCACAGTCCACTGAGATTGTGTCAGCTGACACAAACAGGAGCACACTGCAAGTCCGTACAAAAATGTGTTTATTTCATAAATGGAAATCACCCTCCAAGCGTTTGACAGACACAATTCGCCGCTCTGGCTTTGTCAATGTCAATGACTTTGATAAAGTTCCACCAATATAAAGTGAAAAAAAGTGCAGGTGAAAGTTTAAAACCATAGTACACATGAAAGAAGGCTAATAAGTGTTTCAATACATTGTTACTAAGTCGGCCATCTTAACATGTAGCACAATTTCAGTATAAGAACCATGTCCAGTGCATTTAATCACCCGTCAAACAACACACACAGGGAACACAAACCTGAAGTTATATTTATAACAAAAAGTATGTGAATTACATTTGATCATGTAGCTCGGATAACAATGTACCAAGCAACCTCCCTGTGAGTCATCCCTCATTCTACTGTCACGATAAATATAATGACAGAAATGATAGGGTCAAACAATAAAGAACCCCTATCATTTTCATTTTTAAATAAAAATAAGGGAACACGGGTGTGTATGCAAAGATCATCATGCCCTCAATGGGCTTAAGTTACATGTATGACATGTGGAGGCATACTATTCCTAATGTCGCTATACAACATAAATGCATTAAGCGTTCAAAAGAGGAGGCACATAGCAAACAAAGAATAGCATATTACAAATAAATACATCCAATTTGATAATATCCTATTTCCAAAAGGAAAAATTTAATTCTATTAGGCATATACAAAAAATAAATAAATAAAGGAAAGAAAATCAGTATCGAAGAGCAGTTCCGAATTTGTAAGGATATCTAGATGTTTCCAAAATTATACACATATATCCATATATGTAAAGTCATAAAGGAGAAGCAGAGAAAAAACTAAACTTAAAACATCATGCACATTTCAATCTTCCCCATAGTTATTCTAAATGGGACCATAATTCATCATTATTTAGACCCTGGGGTGACTCAGTGCCTAATTCGATAATGTAATGAGATTCTAGGGCGCGTAATTTCCTGACCCTGTCCCCCCCTCTTTCACCTTTGGGTAACTGGTCTAAACCGTAAAATGTCAACAGATCTCGGTTACTATGATGACATTCTTCGAAATGGTGCGCTACCAGGTAAGTTTAAAAAAAAAAAAACTTTTTTTATTGAAGTAAACAGTTCCATCATAAGACACATCGTGAAGCAGAGAAAGTGCGGTTGTGCTAACATTGTAAAAAGACAAATCAATGCAGTCTATGGCGGATACAATGACGGCCTACCTCCAAGCCAGTGAGTCCTCTACCTCGATCCTTCCCTCGCCCTCCCCTCCTCCTCCTTCCCCCCCACCAGTCATGCAAAACGTGCCAAAAGCTAAGGCCCAGTGCCTCCTGAGGAAGGAAGTGCCAGATGTATGTCGTGGGCAATGTCTAGCGAGGGAAGTTCCTACGGTGTGCCCTCCGGGGTGTCCAGCCACTCCCTTCTGTACCTCCTCCAGGCCTGCCAGATCTTTTCCCATTTTTTGGGGCAACCCCGACTATTGTAGATGACTTTCTCCGCCCTCTGGCACCAGTCAATGTATTGCTCCCATTCCTCTATTGTTGGTACTAAGTCACTTCCCCAGAGACGTGCAATGTTCCTTTTTGCCACCATGCTTGCGATAGCCAGCCACACCCTATCTCCCTTGGGCCATGTTACCTCTCCCGTGACCACTAGAACAGGCCACCTAGCCTCCAGCGGTACCTCCGCCCCTACCACTTCCTCCATGATGTCCTTCAGTCCCACCCAGTATGGCCGAAGTTTAGGGCAGTCCCAAAGGATGTGGAAGAATGTGCCCTCATCCCCGCATCCTCTCAGGCAAAAGTGTGATGTCGCATTGTAAATTGCACTGTGCGAGGGGTGTAGGACCTATGTAGGATGCGAAGCTGCACCAATCGGAATCTAGCTCGGATCGCCACTTCTCTAGGACACTGCAGGGCCTCCTTCCAGTCATCATCCTCCAACAAGCCCAGGTCGGACTCCCACTTTTCCCGCAATTGTCCGAGTGTATCTGGAATATTATTAATTCGCTTTTTATATGTGAGCGATTTGGCCTTGTCGATCATTGGGTCCAACAGCAGCCGGTCTTCATGTGGGGCGTATTCAGGCAGCTGGTCCCCCTGAGACAAATGCGAATATATGGAATGCTTGAGCTGCTGATAATGGAGGAATTCGCCATCGCCCATATGGAATTCCGACTGTAGAGCAGCGAACTCCACCACCTGCCCTCTCTTCCAAACATCTCCTAATAGATCTATGCCTATCAGGCTCCACTGGCGGAGGTCGCGGAGCCCTGCGACCTCCCGGAGGAAGTCGCCCTTCTACTGGGGCGTCTGGGCCGTGAGCTTCCTCTCCCATCCAAGCAATTTCGTTGCCCGTTTCCAAATCCCGACCACCGCCGCGGTCAGGGGGGCAAGGGCTGGTTAAGCCGTGGCTTAGAGTAGAGAGCTGCTAAATAGGTATCCGCGCCGAGGGCCATGCGATCCACCCGGTATGCAGGTTCTTCCTGTGGGGCGAATACCCACCCGTTAACGTTAACCAGCTGTGTCGCCCAATAATATAGGCGAATATCGGGTACCGCCAGTCCCCCCTCATAGTGGCCGCGCTGCAGTTTACGAAGGGCAATCCGGGGACACCCCCCGCTCCATAAAAGGGAGCGCTGCTCTGCTTCCACCGTTTTGAAGACATGGTCCGGGATCGGGAAGGGGGAGCTCTGCAACACATACAGCAAACGTGGCGGGCCATCATTTTAAATAATACAGCTCTGCCCATGAGGGAGACTGGGAGAGTCCGCCAGTGTTGCACGTCACTGTGCAGGCGGTCGAGCTGCATCTGCACATTGAGTCGGAGAAACTCCGATTCAGACGGTGTGATCCATATCCCTAAATAACGAAATGTCTCTCGCCAGACCAGGCCCTCGCATCGGACCACCGTGGGCGGCTGGGGTCCCGCCAGAACGCAGCCCAAGGATTTGCTCCAATTGATACGGTACCCGGAGTACTCCCCAAAGGTACGCAACATAGCCATTAGACGCTGTATGGATGCCGCCGGTCGCTGGGTGTAAAGCAGTATGTCGTCGGCATAGAGCGATATGCGCTCATCCCAGCCGCCCCTCATTTCTATCCCCCACACCCCAGGGTCCGTCCTCACCCACTGCGCCAGTGGCTCCAATGCCAGGGCAAAGAGGGTCGGGGACAGGGGACAGCCCTGTCTTGTGCCGCGCCCCAATCGGAACTCTCGTGACATAGCCCCATTGACTCGGACTCGTGCCAGTGGTCCCATGTATAACAGTTTCAACCAGGAGCAAAAGTTGTCCCCAAAACCTAATTTCTCCAGTACGGCATAGATGTAGCGCCATTCGATACTGTCAAAGGCCATATGGACGTCAAGGGAGAGTAGTGACGCCGGTACCCCCGGGGTGCGGCAGCCGTCTGGAGAACCCCAAACAAGCGGCGCAGGTTAAGTCTCGTGCTCCGGTGAGGCATGAAGCCCGACTGGTCCGGGTGGACCAGCGACTGGATCACCGCTCCCAGGCGTGTTGCAAGGATCTTCCCCAGGACCTTCGTCTCGTAATTAAGGAGGGAGATGGGCCTGTACGAGCTACAGTCGCCCTGTGGTTTCCCCACTTTATGGATCACCATGATCGTGGCTAACCGCAGGTCTCTCGGAAGTTGCCCCGCTTCCTGCGCCTCCAGGAACATACTGCACATATGCGGTGCAGTGTGGCTGGCCACACAACCAAATGCTTCTGCTGGAAACCCGTTGGGTCCGGGGGCTTTCCCTGTCTGCAGGTCCCCCATGGCCTCCTCCACTTCCTTGACCGTAATAACCGCCTCCAGCATGTCTCTATCTGCCGACTCTAATACCGGGAGTTGCAGGGGGGTCAGGAAATCTCGACACTCCTGGTCGTCTCTAGATGTGTGTGACCAGTAAATCTCCTCATTATAGCACGCAAAGTCCTCCGCAATGGCCCTGCTCGTGGTACTCACTGACCCGTCCGGGTGCTCTATTCTTGGTACCCAGCTGCGGTCCCGATCTCTCTTCTCCAACCAGGCGATCATTTTGTTCGCCTTATCTCAAAGGTCATATACTCTCCGCTGGGTAGCCAGAGCATGCGCCCGTGCTTGTTCCGTTAAAACGTCCCTTATTTCTTTGCCTATGCAGTCTGACCCGGTCCTGTTCTGGGGTAAGCCCCGTCTCACTGTCCAGGGCATGAAGCTCCGATTCGAGTCGCTCCGCCTGTGCATGTCTGTCCATACGTCTCCGCCCTACCTCGGCTTGTACAAAATCCCTGGCCACTGTCTTACAGGCCTCCCACACTATCCCGGGGAGTCCACCGAGCCTACGTTTTCACTGAAGTATTGACCCACTCTCTCCTTGACACGCTCCTGAAAGTCTTTGTCCTTAAAGAGAAAGGAGTCGAGCCGAGGGGGGACGCTCCAGTCCCGGGTGGGACCTAACAACTGAACCACCACCGGTGTGTGGTCAGAAATTCTTCTAGCCTTAAGGTGGCCCTCCCGAAATAGAGTCATGCATTATGTGCATGTAAGGATGTAATCGATCCTAGAGGAGGATCCATGAGCTGCTGATCGGTGTGTGTACTGTCTCAGGTGTGGGTTGTGTGCCCTCCATAAGTCAATTAGGCCCATTGCTTGTGTGAAGTCCCTGAGGTGGTGCACCCCTCCCCCACCCAATGAGGATGACGATCTATCCACATCTCTAGCCATCACATCATTCATGTGCCCCCAGCACTAATGTCCCGGGAGGCAATTCCAGCAATAACTTCCCCACATCTGGGAGGGTAGATGCGTGTAGCTTCGGAGGTATGTACAATGAGCAGAAGTTCAACGAACGACCCTCCCACTGCACAGATAGCGCCGCATATCGACCCAGGGGATCAAACCATCTTCGCCCCAGAACCAATGGCAGTGAATTTTTAATGAGTATACCTACACCCCTGGAACCTGTTGTGAAACCCGAGTGTGCGCGCAGGGTGTAACCAAATCTATCTAAGGCCCTACAGTGATTTCCCAGCAGATGTGTCTCCTGTAGGAGGACGACATCTGGGGCATGCCTACGAAGGTATTGCAATACGACCGTTCGCTTGATTTTATTCTGCAGGCCGTTCACATTCCAGGATAAGATGTCTATATGTTGCGCCTTAGGTGAGTGGGAGCCTGCCATTTCCTCAGCCAAAGCTAAAGGGGGAGTGCCCCCCCCTCCACCCCCATCCATTCGCCCCCCGAGTGTGTCGATGGTGTCAAACCAATGGAACAATACAAAAACCAAGAGTACGTAACAGAACCAACCCCCCCGTTCCCCCCTCAACAGCCCCCCACCCTGCTACCCTGCCACTCCGGCCAACCGTGCCAGACATCCCCAATAAGCAGAGCGCCTGTAGGTCTTGAAACGATAAACTTAGGGGTGAGTGATGCAGCCAAGTACAACATCCGGGGCTCCCCCCCTGACCCCCCGTACACTGCAATGAGTAGTCCAACTAACGTCCCATCCAAAACTAATGGCCTAAAGTGGAAAACCAATCCCTCCTCAGCTTAAGTAGTGCCCCCTGCCAAAGCGGGAACGAGCCGCAGCTACAGATGTATTTGTCCACTCGGCATCCATCTCCACAAGATCCACCTCGGACCGATGTGCCCCCTCCCCCAGTCCGCATACCAACAAAAGGAGTATTCACAGGCCCATCATACATTACATGTACATGAGTTCTTGCCAGCTCGGTTCCACACACTCCTTCCGCTCACTCCAGTTCCGGTGACACCGAGAGGCTGCGGGCTTGTCTCCCAGCCGGCTGAGGCTGGCCCTCCCGGCGCCACCGCGACCCCTCCATCGACCCCTCCATCGACCCCAAAGACGAGGCAGGAGACCGGGGGGCCGCGCTTCTCCAGCTTCCTTCGTGATTCGGGCCTCCCCCCCGCCTGCCAAGCTCTTCAAGCCAAGCATGGGCCTCCTCCGGGGTGGTGAAGAAGAAGGACCGGTCCTCCGCCAAGACCTTAAGGCGGGCCGGTAAAAACATCATATATCGGAAGCCACTCTCTCGAAGTTTCCTCTTGACGGCGTCGAACGATCGACGCTCCTACTGGACCTTAAGCGTAAAGTCTGGGAAGAAGCGGATCGTGGCATCCTCCACACGCTAGTCGCCATGTTACCGTGCCGCCTGCAGGATCGCGTCTCTATCCCTGTAGTTGAGTACCCGCGCAATGATGGTTCGCGGCGGGACCCCTGGGCGAGGCGGCGGGACCGGCGCCCTATGCGCCCGTTCTACAACAAAGAACTTGGACAGCCTCTTGGGTTTTAGGGTATTCAAGATAAGGTCCTCTAGGAACAGCTCCACACTGGCCCCCTCCATTTTCTCTGGTGCACCTACCACCCTAAGGTTGTTCCTTCGGGGCCTCCCTTCCTGGTCCTCCAGGCGTGCCGCCATCTGCCTCTGTTGGTGCGTGAATTGTTGAACCTGCTGTTGTAGCTTTTTGGCGGCGTCCTGAATATCCACAATCGCAGCTGCGTTTTGCATGGCCTTCTCGGACGTCTTGTTCAGATCTGCATGCTGGAGGGTCAATTCAATCGCCATTTTGTCTATTTTAGACTCCAGCGTAGTGCCCAGGGACTGTATGGCCTGCATAATTGAGGCGAGAGATGGTTCAGTAGGGCGAGCAGAGGGCTCCGGGCGAGGCAGCGCCGCGCCGCCCGGGTCCGCCGTATAGTTGTCCATGGTGTTGGATTGAGTCGCGGTGGTTTTCTTGGGCTTCATGTCTGTATAGGGTAGCGGGTGGACTCTCCCGGCCTCTCCGCCGATCGCCCGCACCCGGCCGTCCACGAGAAGGGCTAGGGCAACCCACTGCAGTCCACTGACACGTGCTTGGCACAGTCGCTGCTCAAGCTCCTCAAACACCCCGGGGCCGGCCAGTCGCACTTCAAGGCCCCGTGCCACCATCGCCGCCGGGTCACCCCGCCGCCTCCGCCACCAGATAAGCTGACTCCGGTGCTCCACCGCTCTAGAGGCCAGCTGCCGGACCCGCAAGCCTCGCCACCCTGTTGCAGCTCCCCGCGGCCGGCCACGCTCGGCCTCCATGTCCAACACCCTCGGCCACCAGCACCGCTAATGCAAGTCAGGAGGGGGATTGAGTGCCCTCTCCGCTGCGCAATCCAAGGGACAGTGGCCTTATGTGCCCAACTCGGCCCTCTCCCCACTCACCCGCCCCTGTGCACTCCTCGCCTCCACCACGCTTGTCAGATCCAGGGCCCCAGGACTGCACTCCGGCCCTCAAGCCCTCACGGTCGGGTGCTGATGAGTGGGCACCCCCAGGAGGGGCGATCCGGGCATCTCAGCACGCTGTGGCCCTCTCTCTCAGGCAGTAGGCCGGTGCCCGCAACCCCAGGGCTTCTGGTCCAGGCAGTCCTATTGTCGGCTCCCCCACTCTCTCACCAGGGAGGGGGGCAGCTATTCATGGATCGGCAGAACCGGGGGGGAGCCAGAGGACTCCGCGCCCCCTTCCGGGGTCCTCCGGCGCCGAGCGCCGCCCACCACCGATGTCCTGTGCCTCCTTCTCGGCTCGCCTCACACCTGAGACCGGCGCTTCACTGGCGGGTCTCCACCTCACAGGCCGCACTCGCCGATCCCGGGATCAGAGCTCCCCGGGGTCGGAATTGCCCCAGGAAAGTACCGATCGGCGTCGGAGGGAGGGGGGACTCCAATGCTAGGCTGGGACGTCGTTGTTGTGCAGGATTTATGCCGGATATTAGGGGGTTTCGGAGCGCCGCGCTACTATGCGGCCATCTTGGCTGCCGCCAAACCACGCTACCGGGTAAGTTTTGTCTCTCTTTGTTATCGCGATTGAATACATCTATAGCGCCCAGAGGTCACAGACACCTCTGGACGCTATAGATGTATTCAATGACGCTGTACTTGCAGATTTGAACAAACTTCAGCAACTAGAAAATAGAAAGAGACATTTTAACATCACGGCCAAACAGTGGCAAGTGATTCAGGATCTTAAACTGGACAATCGTGATAAAACCTTCGGACAAGGGGGGGTAACATCGTGATCTTTCCTAAAGACCAATATGTCAAGGAGGCCCTTAATCAGCTGAAGGATTGCGATTGCTATGTACCCACTACTAGAAATGAATATTCAGAGTGTGCGGAAATCTTTCATCAGAACCTTTGTGAATGGAGAGACGATGGAATGTTGGACATTGACAAATTTAATTTTTTAATGTGTGAATATCCTACTCTGCCCACGTTCTATCACCTCCCTAAGGTTCATAAAAATTCACTGTGGACCCCAGGCAGACCAATTGTGGCATCCATAAACAGCCTTCTTGAAAACTGCTCTAGGTATTTGGATTTTTTCTTTGCACCATGGGTAAGAAGTCTCAAGTCTTATATTGGGGACACGCACGATTTCTTAACATTGCTTTAGGGCATGAAATGGGAGCCTGAAATGCTGCTTATTACTCTTGATATCACAAGTCTATATACTTGTATAAAACATAACCAAGGTATAGCAGCAGTGAAGTGTTTCCTTGATAAGCGCCCCTTGAAGTTCCAGAAACATACAGAAATGCTGTTGCAAATGTTAACCTTTTGCTTGGAAAACAATATTTTTATTTTCTCAGATCAGCTGTATAAACAACGCAATGGGCACGTGCTTCGCCCCCAGCTACGCAAATCTTTTCGTTGGCTGGTGGGAGGAGCACGTGGCCTGGCGGGATACACCGGAGAAATTAATGGAAAAGGTGGAGTTTTGGACCCGGTACACCGATGACCTTTTCATCGTATGGAGAAGGTCCTACTCCATGGCTGAGGAGTTTATATCCTTCCTCAATACCAATAACCTCAACCTAATATTCAGCGGCCACATAAGCAACATCCAGGTCTTCTATCTAGATCTGGAGGTTTACATTAAAGACTCTAAAATCTTGACACAACTTTACAGGAAGCCAACTGCTGGGAACGCTTTGCTTCATGCCAAAAGCTTCCACCCCAAGAGTATGATTCACAATATTCCATACGGGGAGCTTTTGCGCATGTTCCATAAGAATTGGCATATTCTTAAGACTGATAACATCTTTCTATAAGACCACTTATAACATACCATCAAAGATTTATTGGTCTCGAGTCACTTTGATGGCACTACGAAAAATAAAGAACCGATTAAGGGGTTCTTTCCTTGTATGAAATTCAAGGCGTGTAAATACAGCTGTAAAAAAACATCTTATGTGATACCTAGTAAGAAAAGAAAAAATATGAGAAGCATAAACAAATAACTTAATTGAAATTGTCTCTGCAAGATGAAATATATCGGAAGCACAATTAATGCTACCAAGAAACGGGTGATAGAACACATGCGGGTGATAACAAAGAGAGACAAAACTTACCCGGTAGCGCGCCATTTCGAAGAATGTCATCATAGTAACCGAGATCTGTTGACATTTTACTGTTTATACCAGTTACCCAAAGGTGAAAGAGGGGGGGACAGGGTCAGGAAATTATGCGCCCCAGAATCTCGTTACATTATCGAATTAGGCACGGAGTCACCCCAGGATCTAAATAATGATGAAGAATAATGGTCCCATTTAGAATAACTATGAGGAAGATTGAAATGTGCATGATGTTTTAACTTTTGTTTTTTCTCTGCTTCTCCTTTATGACTTTACATATATGGATATATGTGTATAATTTTGGGAAACATCTAGATATCCTTACGAAATCGGAATTGCTCTTCGATACTGATTTTCTTTCATTTATTTATTTATTTTTTGTATATGCCTAATAGAATTAAATGTTTCCTTTTGGAAATAGGATATTATCAAATTGGATGTATTTATTTGTAATATGTTGTTCTTTGTTTGTATGTGCCTCCTCTTTTGAACGCTTACTGCATTTATGTTGTAAGGGACATTAGGAATAGTATGCCTCCACATGTCATACATGTGACTTAAGCCCATTCAGGGCATGATGATCTTTGCATACACACCAGTGTTCCCTTATTCTTATTTTAAAATGAAAATTATAAGGGTTCTTTATTGTTTGGGACCCTATCATTTCTGTCATTATATTTATTGTGGCAGTAGAATGAGGGATGACTCACAGGGATCAAATGTAATTCACATACTTTTTGTTATAAATATAACTTCAGGTTTGTGTTCTCTGTGTGTGTTGTTTGACGGGTGATTAAATGCACTGGACATGGTTCTTATACTGAAATTGTGCTACATGTTAAGATGGCCGACTTAGTAACAATGTATTGAAGCACTTCTTTCATGTGTACTATGGTTTTAAACTTTCACTTTATATTGGTGGAACTTTATCAAAGTCATTGACATTTTGAGATGTAATCAGTGATGTCACTGACGATGTCATGAATGATGTAATATGTGACATCATCAGCAGTGGATTGTGGGTGCGCGAAATATAGTTAGTACAACTAACTATATCGGAGCAATTTCAATGGTTTAGTATGAGTGAAATATCCAGCTAACTATAACACCCCTAAAACTTATAGTTTTTTTAGTGAATTTCAAAGGTTTTTAAAATGCTAATTCCTAACTATATAAGGCCTGAAACCTATGTTTTTTTCAGTGAATTTCAAAGGTTTTTTAAATGCTAATTACTAACTATATAAGGCCTGAAACCTATGGTTTTTTCAGTGAATTTGCAAGGTTTTTTAAATGCTAATTCCTAACTATATAAGGCCTGAAACCTATGGTTTTTTCAGTGAATTTCAAAGGCTTTTTAAATGCTAATTCCTAACTATATAAGACCTGAAACCTATGGTTTTTTCAGTGAATTTCAATGTTTTTTTAAATGCTAATTCCTAACTATATCAGGCCTGAAACCTATGGTTTTTTCATTGAATTTCGAAGGTTTTTTAAATGACAATTTTTAAATGTATTAATTGTTATTTTTTTTATACTGATTTACTACATTTTAGCAGGCAGGTGTTCAGGGGGCACGCCCCCTTTTTACAACACTCTGCAGCGCAGCTCCATGGCGCTTACTGGAGATACCTGTTGGACTAGTTGCCCTCTAGGGGACCTCTGGATTGAACAGGAATTAATTCCCCAACTTAAACTGTGCAAACGCGCCCTGTAGAGTATTCTAAGTTGGGGGATTAAGTTCCCTTGCATACTGGGGGTCCCAGGGGGCCAACTAGCCCACCAGGAGCCTCCAGTATGCGCCAGGGGGCTGTGTTGCTTTTCCCCGGGGGGCGGCGTTCCCTGGGGCAGTGTAGGGGGGATTGGGGCCCCGTACACTTCTTTATCACTATGCCCCCGCGATTTGGTCCCCCCGGGGGGTAATTTGAAGAAAAACAGACTGGGTTTTTAAAAAAATATATAGTGTGCTTTGTGGGTCCTTGTGGGACCCCCTGAACAGGCCTAGGGGGTCAGGGTGCTTCTACCCTGCCCCCTTTTTGAGTTCTACACATTTGTTTTTCTGCTTTCTTGTGCCTCAGTCTACCGAGGCACAAGATGGCTGCCAACAATTTCTGTTTTGGAGTGTTGACAGACAGTGGTAGCCAGCATGCAGCTCGTGAACGGGAAGGTACGCATACCGTGCGCGTACCGTACGCGTACGGTGCGCGCTTATAGATATATATATTTTTTCTCTTTTGATTTTCTCAGGAACTACCGGAGGGATTTATACCATTTAAGCAGAGGTGTGATCTGCGAATCAGACTCTACCATTTTGCCAAATTTGGTGTTATTCCGTTCAGCGGTTCGGGCTGTAGCTGTGTCTAATCGTCCTATGGAAATTAACATGGGGAAAACAAGTTTTGGGACCCCCCTTTTTTCTCAGCCCCCACTTGACAAATCCCCCAAAACTTTCCGGGAAGGAGCGGAGCGGGCCATCTTCTTTGAGAAAATCGCAAAGATTCATCAACCGGCGCCAAAGTTATTCCCAATAGAATGTTGCGGATTTCCTATGGAAACAAGGTCCTAGCTATATATACCTACTGGCGACCACCAGTAAGATATGTGTATATATATATGTGTATATATATATATGTGTATGTATATATATATATATATATATGTCAGCTCCAATTTCCAAAAATACCCAGCCGGGTTTGTAGAAACAACAGCACTCACACGGGCAGCAGCAATACTTTTAGCAGGTCGGTTTATTTACAAAAAGGCAAACAGACGCGTTTCGGGATTAGAATCCCTTCGTCAGTGTTATCATTTTGAGCGCCAAACTTTTTCCCTTATCACTGTTCATGTCCGCTATTGACACAAACAAGGGACTAATGCAATTGCGTCTATAAGGCGCGCCATCTTTAAACGCCTCGAAACTCAAACATTTCGTCTATATGAGCTAATCAAAAGCAATATTTCTGTTGTGTGCAAAAAGCGTCAATGAAGACGTCAGTGTATTAACACTTAAAGCCATCTCGCCGTGTATCGGCAACATTTCATTTCTTTTTAGGACCGTATAATTCCCAAAACCAGCCATGTACCTGAGAAACAACGCATTACTAAGAATGCACAATTAAAGCAAAAAATCGCTATGTTCAAAAACAGCGCTATATTTTGCTTTAATTGTGCATTCTTAGTAATGCGTTGTTTCTCAGGTACATGGCTGGTTTTGGGAATTATACGGTCCTAAAAAGAAATGAAATGTTGCCGATACACGGCGAGATGGCTTTAAGTGTTAATACACTGACGTCTTCATTGACGCTTTTTGCACACAACAGAAATATTGCTTTTGATTAGCTCATATAGACGAAATGTTTGAGTTTCGAGGCGTTTAAAGATGGCGCGCCTTATAGACGCAATTGCATTAGTCCCTTGTTTGTGTCAATAGCGGACATGAACAGTGATAAGGGAAAAAGTTTGGCGCTCAAAATGATAACACTGACGAAGGGATTCTAATCCCGAAACGCGTCTGTTTGCCTTTTTGTAAATAAACCGACCTGCTAAAAGTATTGCTGCTGCCCGTGTGAGTGCTGTTGTTTCTACAAACCCGGCTGGGTATTTTTGGAAATTGGAGCTGACATATGGGACGCGAACACACCATCGCGCTACGCGGCACCCGCCCTGAGAGTGACTCACGTTATGGTGTGTTGGAGCCTTCATATATATATATATATATATATATATATATATATATATATATATATATATATATATATCCAACAAAGAGCTGCACCAATATTGAGGCACCGCACACGTGCGTGTTAAACACCTTTTATTTCGGCAAGTTGCAGGGAAAACAGGCTTACTCTCCACAGCATGAAAGAACCAAACATGTTTCTGGCTCCCACAGCCCTTGCTCACTGGTATTACGAGGAGAAGCAGCAAGGCATCTGACGAAGACTGCGATGTCGAAATGCATTATGCCTGTCTGATGGAAATAAAGCAAACCGATTCTACCGCATCATCCCACGAGTGTCCTTTGGTTGCTTGCGCTGCGAGTGGCCGTTTGAATTGATATTTCAGCACGCATAACAGGAGCGTGTGAAAAGGACCCGTTTCCAAGTGTCCGAGGGATTCTGGCAATAAAGGAAGTTACCCAAGGTATTGGAAGATGACTCGGACCACCTCATAAAACCTACCCTGCAAGAAGGTCATATGCACAAGTGGCAAGCCGGAAAAGACGGAGGAAGACGGGCACTGTTCGATGACTTCCGTGACCAAATTTTGGAAGAAGTTTCTGATGAGGTGAAACGTTTGTGGGGTGATGTGTGGAACGGGAAAGAATACAGCATCGGACTATCGGGAGAACATTACCCACCTCTACAGGGCATGAAATCAGCTGTTCAAAAGCCCCAGCGATAGTGAGTTCCTTTCCAGAGACTTCTGGGAATTGTAGTAAAATGACTTTGGTGGCAGACTACAAATGAAATCAGTGCTCAGGATTGGGGACAGCTGCACTCTAATCAAAGAGGAGCCAGAGAGTTTTAAATAAGGGGAGTAACCCATGTCCGGTTTACAAGGCATCTGACGAAGACTGCGATGTCGAAATGCATTATGCCTGTCTGATGAAAATAAAGCAAACCGATTCTACCACATCATCCCACGAGTGTCCTTTGGTTGCTTGCGATGCGAGCGGCCGTTTGAATTGATATATATATATATATATCAGGGCTCGACAAATCTTTTAAATCTTACTTGACCTGCAGGTCTAGTGACTAGAATTTTCTACTCGACCTAATATAAATGCACTTGACCCACAAAAAAGTACCTCCTCTTAGCAGTACTCCGGTACACTACTGTACATTAAACATAGTAGAGCGTGGCCCCGGATGAATACTCTTAGCAGTACTTGGGTTCACCCCTGTACCTTAAACATACTAGAGCACCCCCCGGCGGCTCAGCAACCTGTAATTCTGAGAAAATCACGTAATCTCCCAGTGCCTAACAAAATTGAGTGTGTCTTTGTGTAATGTAACTGCCGATCGTGTAAAGCGCTCCAATACCTTCGTGTCAAGTAAACGCTATTCAAATCTGCAACAAAAAAAACACTCTTAGCAGTCCTCTGGTACACCGCTGTACCTTAACCATAGTAGAGTACGGCCTCAGATAAACACTCTTCCCAGTACTCAGGTACACCACTGTACCTTAAACATTCTAGATCATGGTGTAGGAAAGGGCAGATAGCACCATGGCTTGGACCAGAAGTAACTATATAACTGGAACGTTTTTACGACGTCTTGCATTTGTATTTTTTGTCCCTGCTATCAGACCAGGCATGATGTGTAAGCACAACTAGGACCAGATAAACAATACTGCCCTGCTTGCTCGTGACATGATATCGTAATTTTCCATCAGTGTTTTACAAGAAAATAAACTCTGCACTTGGTGTAAACAGGGTATGTAGGAATCGAGCAGAACTAAAGGATTTTCTGCTACTTTGGAAGGCATTTTGTGTGAATATTAGCAATGCTGCATAATTCCTTGTGGGCACTGCAGCCGTATTCACGATTATTACCTCTCGGGCACCGTCCTGGTGCTTAACATTTAATTGACGTGGGGACCCGTCTGTCAAGTGCTGGTGAAGCAACTCAGTGCGATTTCACAACATAGATTGTGATTACAACCTGCCCCTACATCTGTTTCACTTCCTGGTGGACTTCACAGCCTGGCCTTCCAACTTAATGAAGTCGGCGCCAGCCAGTTCCGCCTCGTGAACGGTCATGCTTCATATACAGTTAATTGCAGAGAATCACCCAGGGAAATAATAAAGATATGCATTTAAAGTGGTTCAATTTGGACTGGACATATATTTTCGTTTTTGTCCACTTTTCTCCAGCCTCCTTATTATATTTGTACCACTTTTATCTTTGCCAACCCACCCATTCTCTCCTTCCTTACTATATATCGTATTATGCAGCTAAATATTTTTGTAATTAAGATAACAAAGGGAATCATAGGGCGCCGTTTACCCTCTGCATCCCGCAGGTGCACCCCGATTGCACGCCTTGTAGAGATGAGTAATCCAACTTCTAAACTGTGAGAATACACAAAATTCCCTGCGCTGACATCTGGCTCCTTGATGGGCATCGCAGGTAGCTTGTTGCCACCTTACGAGCTACCCTTGGACGAGACACCCATAGTGAGTGCCCTCTGGCCGCCTGTGCCGCCCTCTAAGTAGATTTCATAACTGCTTTACAGTTTCGTAAACTCAAACTTCACCTTTCTCATGTGCCTCATCTAGCTGTGTTTCTCTGAGCACTAGCAACTTCACAGTCAGTTCGCAGTGGTAATGTGATCTCACATGTTAATTATAATCCCAATGTGACTGCCTAAAAAGCCGGTAAGTTTGGGCTTTTCCAGGATAGAAGACTTGAAGTCTGAAACAATAACAAGCCTAACAATAGCCCCCGCTGTGCGTTAATCCCCTTCAAACCCACCATCCTACACAATTGGAGCAAGAGCCTCTGACCCGCGGCTGTGTCCCCATCCAAGCGCACCTGCCGCAGGGACCCCAGCAGAGAGATCGAGCCGTCCTCGGCAGGCGCAGGCTTACATCACGGGCAGAGCTCCACTCGCAGGGCTCCCAGGATCATGGTTTTTAACACACAAGGTGCAGGAGGTGAACTTCTGCTCCTCTAGGGCACCAGTGTCAATCATGGCCTGCCTCCGATCAAGTGAATTGGGTACAGGGGTTGGCAAAGGCAGTTTACATGCTTCTCCGGCAGTATTTCCTGCCGTGGCTTGTTGTAATCAGCCAATGAGAAGCGTGTAAACATGCTACTAAACACTTTAATGTGCGTAGATTAGCTACCATCTGATTGGCTGATTGCAACTAGGCCTCAGCAGAACGAGCCCGCGTTGCAATCAGCCAATCAACACCTTTGATTTTCCCGCATTTTGTAAGGCAGTTCCTGAACATTTCACCCAGCTGCCCTCTAGAGTCTTCTACCGTCACTACACTTTAGCACAGTGTCAGAGCTCACTCGCCAAGCCGGTCAAGTAGGCCTGAAAACTGTCTCGCCCTGAAAGAAATTGACTCGCATTTGCGAGCGGGCGAGTACATTTTTCGAGCCCTGTATATATATATATATATATATATATATATATATATATATATATATATATCCAACAAAGAGCTGCACCAATATTGAGGCACTGCACACTTGTGTGTTAAACACCTTTTATTTCGGCAAGTTGCAGGGAAAACAGGCTTACTCTCCACAGCATGAAAGAACGAAACATGTTTCGGGCTCCCACAGCCCTTGCTCACTGGTACTACGAGGAGAAGCAGCAACAAAGTCTTACACCGCACTCGCGGCGTTTTTCGATGGGAGTCCCGCCCATTGGGCGTGCCTTACAACGGCATCTTGGTAGCTGTAGTTTTTACATTTTCAACTCCGTAGTACAATGTCGCTGTTTTTCCCCAAAGTTTGCCTATAGTAGGTAGCTGTGACGAGCAAGACCGGGTCCCTGCTCATGAGTCTTGCAAAAATTGGTCACGCCGTTCCGTTGGACGCTTCAGGATTAAAAGCGTCTAGGAGCTGCTCGTCCGCAGCGGGGCACCTCGCGCCCTGGTACACGGCCGCTATAAATCCAACAAAGAGCTACACCAATATTGAGGCACCGCACACGTGGGTGTTAAACACCTTTTATTTCGGCAAGTTGCAGGGAAAAAAGGCTTACTCTCCACAGCATGAAAGAACCAAACATGTTTCGGGCTCCCACAGCCCTTGCTCACTGGTATTACGAGGAGAAGCAGCAACAAAGTCTTACACCGCATTCGCGGCGTTTTTCAATGGTAGTCCCACCCATTGGGCGGGCCTTACAACGGCATCTTGGTAGCTGTAGTTTTTACATTTTCAACTCCGTAGTACAATGTTGCTGTTTTTCCCCAAAGTTTGCCTATAGTAGGTAGCTGTGACGAGCAAGACCGGGTCCCTGCTCATGAGTCTTGCAAAAACTGGTCACGCCGTTCCGTTGGACGCTTCAGGATTAAAAGCGTCTGAGAGCTGCTCGTCCGCAGCGGGGTACCTCGCGACCTGGTACACGGCCGCTATAAATCCAACAAAGAGCTGCACCAATATTGAGGCACCGCACACGTGAGTGTTAAACACATTTTATGTCGGCAAGTTGCAGGGAAAACAGGCTTACTCTCCACAGCATGAAAGAACCAAACATGTTTCGGGCTCCCACAGCCCTTGCTCACTGGTATTACGAGGAGAAGCAGCAACAAAGTCTTACACCACACTCGCGGCGTTTTTCAATGGTAGTCCCGCCCATTGGGCGTGCCTTGCAACGGCATCTTGGTAGCTGTAGTTTTTACATTTTCAACTCCATAGTACAATGTCGCTGTTTTTCCCCAAAGTTTGCCTATAGTAGGTAGCTGTGACGAGCAAGACCGGGTCCCTGCTCATGAGTCTTGCAAAAATTGGTCACGCCGTTCCGTTGGACGCTTCAGGATTAAAAGCGTCTGGGAGCTGCTCGTCCGCAGCGGGGTACCTCGCGACCTGGTACACGGCTGCTATAAATCCAACAAAGAGCTGCACCAATATTGAGGCACCGCACACGTGCGTGTTAAACACCTTTTATTTCGGCAAGTTGCAGGAAAAACAGGCTTACTCTCCACAGCATGAAAGAACCAAACATGTTTCGGGCTCCCACAGCCCTTGCTCACTGGTATTACGAGGAGAAGCAGCAACAAAGTCTTACACCGCACTCGCAGCGTTTTTCAATGGTAGTCCCGCCCATTGGGCATGCCTTACAACGGCATCTTGGTAGCTGTAGTTTTTACATTTTCAACTCCGTAGTACAATGTCGCTGTTTTTCCCCAAAGTTTGCCTATAGTAGGTAGCTGTGACGACCAAGACCGGGTCCCTGCTCATGAGTTTTGCAAAAATTGATCACGCCGTCCCGTTGGACGCTTCAGGATTAAAAGCGTCTGGGAGCTGCTCGTCCGCAGCGGGGTACCTCGCGACCAAGATGCCGTTGTAAGGCACGCCCAATGGGCGGGACTACCATTGAAAAACGCCGCGAGTGCGGTGTAAGACTTTGTTGCTGCTTCTCTTTGTAATACCAGTGAGCAAGGGCTGTGGGAGCCCGAAACATGTTTGGTTCTTTCATGCTGTGGAGAGTAAGCCTGTTTTCCCTGCAACTTGCCGAAATAAAAGGTGTTTAACACGCACGTGTGCGGTGCTTCAATATTGGTGCAGCTCTTTGTTGGTTGGATATATATATATATATATATATATATATATATATATATATATATATATATATGACTTCGAATCCTTCTGCCTCCTCTCCTTCCAGCAAGAAAGTCACGGCATCTCAGCAGGTAGATTTAATTAATTTTTATTATTTTTACAACACCATGTGCAAGAAGTGCAAATTGCAGAACGGCCTACGCGTTTCGGCTATACCTAGCCTTCAACTGGACCATAGAGTCCCTAGGCGTCTAGAGTGGTTTTAAAGTGCTTACGTGCAAATACCCTTTTCTATTTCTAAAAAAACACTAGACAGGTAACCTCTCTCTCACATTATGGACTGGTTTTACCACCATTTTTCCATTGTTATTTTCTATTTGCATTCTCGTTTCCGTTCTCGCTTTGCATAGACATTAAAGTACTATTTCAAATTGCAACCTTTGCTATCACCATTTCGTTTCCGTTTCTACATGTAAAGTACATTTAAGTAAAGACAAGCATTGGAAATGCAATAGGTCTCGCAGCATTAGAGTTAGTGCTTTTAGAATTGTTTATGGGTTTTTCTTTTAAATCTTTAGCATTTTTGTTTCCTGTAGGCAATGCTAAAGAATTACAAAGAAAAAAAGCCATAAACAAATCTAAAAGCTCTAACTCAAACGCAGGAACATTAACTAATTCTCCCACAGTCACAGTATACAGAAAGCCTGTGCGGTTTCCTTTTAGTATAATGACTCCACCTTCTGAGTTGTTTGCGTTGCGCCAATACCACGAAGAAAGCCTTAGCACTCTTGAGGGGACGCAGCTATGTAGGTTCTGGTAGACCGAACGGTGGATCGTGTCATTATGGCGGCGTTTTTCCCATTGACCGTGTATTGTGAATCCACCTTTAACTGTACCGGGGGGGCCCCGAGAAGACGCAGCTATGTGGGTCTTGTTGATCGGGGATCGGTGTGATTAGGGCAGCGCATTTACAATTCACTACGATGTCATATTGGTTTTCCTAGGAGTGGTTCAGGGGTGGCCAGCTGTTCTTACGTTTTGTGGTCAGTGCCAGGATTACAAGGTATGCAGAGATTGAACTAGGGAGTGGTTCATCAATATTAAACTGGCAAGGCAATGCAGGGACGGGGCTGGCCAGAGTGCAGCCACGTGACAGGCAGGTTGGGTGCCGGGAGAACCAGATGTCTTAGTGAATGTCTTACTGAATCGGGGTGGACACTTCAGTTCTGTCTGTGTTTCCAGCAGACGGTGACTGGCTTGCACATAGTGCAGCCACCTAGCCGGGGCACTGGTGCACTTTATTTCATAAATTGGCAAGATTTCCTCACAGCTGCTTGCGTTTCTTGAGAATGCTGCACGTTACTTAAATATTGCTTAGGAAGCTCTATCTTGCGACTGTGAATGGAAGGGGAGGGAACCCTGACGTAGCGAAAATATTGATAGGCTGAAAACTGGTGTTTATGCTAATTGGTGGTAACAACTGCAGGCAGCAAGAACTAGGCAGTTCGAGATTGGTGTAGACAGAGCACAGAGGTAGTCGTTTGCAAAGGTCCGAAAGGCGGACAGTAGGGCCTTCAGCTGTAGCGGTCGTCAGGGTTGCTGAGGAGCAGGGTTTGAATTTCGGCGGGAATGCTCGACATTGTGCGACTCTGGGCAAATCACTTAATTCCACAATGTTGGTGTGCCGTTGTGTAACGTACTGGAGCTCGTGCGAGGGGCTCTGATACCACATGGCTAACCGGTTAGTGGTAATATTGTGACGGGGGCGCGCAACATCTTGCAAATCTGGGGAAATCACTTCATTCCTGCATGGTGACGTTGCTAGTGAAGCCATCAGGTTTGGCACACCAATGAAATAGGGGTAAACCCGTTTTTGGGGGTCGAGTTTGGCTGGGTCGTTCAGCATGTTGGGTTTGGGCCAAAGCACTTGATTATCTCTACTGTTGTGTCGGTCGATAACGCAAGTGACGGAGGCTGGTGCTCTGATACTCCCATTGCCAATCAGTTGTAATCTAACAATTGGGGCGAAGTGGTTGGTGTTAAATTCATCTGAAGACTTTTAGTGCAATAAGTGGCCCTAGTGCGCGCTTAGAAGGGATGGTGGTGCAATTTGTATCTTAAGCCTCGGTGCAATTTGTATCTTAGGCCTCGGTGAGGGGGCGTCACCAGCATCGGGATGGCATCTATTACATGAGGTGGGAGAAAAGGATGGGGGTGGGCGGGGAGCGTAGGGACGGCTCAGAGGCCTGAGGCAGAGCGCACCATATGGAGAGGGAGGGGGGTGGCAGTGGGAGGGTGATTGATGGGCGGGGCAGTGCTGGGGAAGCCTTTGATGTGGCCTGGCGGCCGTGGAAGCCGGGCCTTTGAAGTGAAGCTAAGCTTCACTTCAAAGGTGTCGGAGGAATGCGGGCGGCTGTGCACGCGCTTTTAAGCTCAATGCGCATGCGCATTGAGCTTAAAAGTCACGGGCACTGCAAGGAATCGCCACGATTCCTTGCAAGTTAGATAAAGAGTAGATGAGCCCCTATAGTCTCGCTTGCTCGATGCGCATGCGCATCGACAGGCGAGACCTAAAAAAACGATATGGTGAATCAAAAATTCTTTCAAAGTTTCTGTGCAAGAATATTCACAAAAATACATAGAAATACAAATATAAAGAGCCCAGCAATCTTTTCAAAAGTCAATCTTTTTGTAAAATTAAAGTTTCATTGGATGGTAGTTGATCATATATTCACCCCAATTCCTCTGACAGTCCTATTCCTTATTTTAAATGTAAAGTACATATTCGTAAATTGCCGAATGACTACTTCAAAATTTACTAAGACTGTCGGGTTTACTATCCAGAATTCATGTAATCTTCTCGATTATTCCCTCCAGTTCTGAACCCACATGTGTAACAATCAGATAGTCATCTGCTATCTGAAATCCACAATCATTTATATTGTGGGGACTATTTCCCCAAACTTTTCTTATTTATTCATAGAGGCTCAGAATCCGAGGGTCTATGACATAATTATACATGAACAACCTGAAACGAAACGTTACTTCTACCAATAGTTCCTAAATATGCATTTCTATTTTCTGAGTTTATGTGTGAAAGTATTGACGGTGCAGGGGAAAGAGTCAGTTCATATTTACACCCTATTTACAACTATTTATACATAACAAGGAAGAGATTTCTAGATATTTACAAATATTGTGCGGTTGTGGACTTTGTACAATTATTTACAAATGTACATACAGTTCTGCATCCAGATTGTGTCCATGTGGGTACTCCGTTCCCATCGCCATGACCATTCTTGATTCCATTTTACGCAACTTCAATGTCCGATCGCAACCTCTCTCTCCAAGTTTTATGATTTTAATACCAGAGTATCGTAATTTGTTGCAATCACCCTGATGATATTCATTGAAGTGCTTGGCCATGGGATAATTTGGGTCAATGTTCTTAATTGCACAGAGATGTTGTAAAATTCTTAATCTTAATTTATTGATCGTGCTCCCTATATAATGCTTCCCACATGGGCATGTCAGTCTGTAGATTACATATTGGGCTTCACAAGTTATGTGATCTATGATTTTTTCAGAACTCCCATTCAGCAGTGTGTATTCAGCGATGTTCATACCGCGATCACAAGCTTTACATTTCCTGCATTTCCAAAACCCAGGAGTGTTTAGCCAAGATGTTGCTTTCGGTTGTTTTATCTCAAGATGGCTCTGAGTTAAGATATCTCGTAAGGAGGCTCTTTTCCTATAGATGATACAAGGATGAGATGTTATGTTTTCTCTTAACGTGTCGTCTAATAGAAGAATTTTCCAATTTCTACTTATTATGCTTTTCAGGTCCTGACTTTGGTTGTTATAATCCATGATTAGGCGTGTTGAATCCTCTGTCTTTTCCTTTTCAACAGGTATCAAAAGATCTTTCAGTTGTTTCAGATTAATTCTCGACTTGGCTGCTGTCAATACATCCAAGGGGTACCCCCTTTCCAGAAAGCGACTACTCATCAAGTCTATTTCCAATTCCAAATCATCCATTTCCGAACAGTTCCTCTTCGCATTTGACCATAAGTTATACTCCATTTGAGCTTTGTTGGATGTCCACTATTTGCTTGAAGGATACTGTTGCAGGATGTCGGCTTTCGATGTATTTTGGTACATAACTTGTTGTTCTTGATAAAGACTTCGACATCCAAAAAGATGATATTGATGTTACTTATGTTTGATGTAAAATGGAGATTATATTCATTGTCTTCCAAAGAATTGATGAAAATCTGTAGGCTTTCTGGACTACCGTCCCAGATCACAAACAAATCGTCGATGAATCGACGCCATGTTATTATTCTTGAATCCTGTCTTTTTTCTTCCTTTACGATTTCCATCTCCCACAGTGCCATCAGAAGGTTGGCATACGAGGGGGCAAAAGATGTCCCCATTCCCGTACCTTTCTTTTGTAAGTACAGGCGGCCCAGGAATAGGAAGACATTATGTTTCAGACAGTATGTCAACATGTCTATTAACATGGCAGAATGTTCCAAATAGCTAATGGATCTTTCCTTTAGGAATTTCTTCACAGCTCCTATGCCATCTTCATGGCGTATGGATGTGTAAAGTGACGACACGTCTATAGTCGTCATCTGATATCCGGGTTTCCATTCAATTTGGCTGATTTTATTTAAAAAATCCATTGTATCCCTTAAGTAGGACGGTAGTTTGGTCACATAATTCATCAAAAAGATGTCGATGAACCTTGAGGTGTTCTCTAGTAATGACCCAATGGAGCTCACTATTGGTCTGCCTGGTGGATTTTTTGTGGATTTATGGATTTTTGGAAGAAAATATATAGTTGCTGTAATTGGGTTGTCTGTTTTGAGATAGGAATATTCATCGAAGTCAATTAGGCCCTTTTCTTTCCAGTTTAAAAGGAGGGAATGATATTCCCTTGTCCACTCCTCAATTGGATTGTTCTTCAATGGCTCATAGTGATCTTCGTTACCCAATTGTCGTTTTGCTTCACTGATGTAATCTGTGACATTTTGGACCACAATATTCCCTCCATTATCCGAAGATTTTATTATTATTGTTGGATCATTTCTTAATTCTGTGATTGCCCGATATTCATCTGGTGAGAGGTTCATTGTCTTCTTTTTGGGACCTTTGTTTGTCTTTGTGGTATATATATATATATATATATATATCACGCTCAATTTCCTCAAAGATTGTTCGAAAATCAGCACTCGTAGACAGAAGTGTGGATGTATATAACTTAAAACTAAGTTTCACTACTCTTGATTTAAACCTTAGTGCTGAATTGTATGTCGTGCATTAGTATAAGAACGGGAATTAGCTACTGAGGGATGTATATCTTTATTTGCTTAAGCGCGGAAAGAATAGATATAGTCTAAGACTGGGTCGTAATTGGGTGGTGCCCCCTTTTTTCATCCTAGGTATAGGGGCTTGCCAGTCATCTATAAGAATCCCCATTAAGGGGTGACCTGCCGATACACGGCAACATAAAGACTAACGAATGGCTTCATCGTTAAATGTTACTCTTTAATATAAAATATTATGGATGTTTAATAACACAGGCTAGTATTAAAACCCCTACACCAGGATGCATGGCCGATACACGGCTATATGCTACGCAAAGCATGGAATTGCATACATGCTATCACAGCATTTGCATATTCCAATATGGCGCGACCCCTAACGTATCAGTCCTTCTTCTAATGTGAATAGTGATCACATGACATCCCTTTAAATGTTTTGGCTGCCAGGCGCGCGTTGACAACACTGACGAAGGCTTGTAGCTGAAACGCGTCTGTTGACACTGTAAAATAAACCCATGGAAAGGCATTACCCTTCTGTCTACGAGTGCTGATTTTCGAACAATCTTTGAGGAAATTGAGCGTGATACTAGTGCGGGGCCCCGCCGCCGCAGACTGCACCCACTCGCGAGTGACCCGTCTTTCAAACGGCAGGGAAACAGAGCGTTGCATATATATATATATATATATATATATCACAGCTCGAAATCCTTTACAGCAGTTAAGAACGGACAGCACTCGGTTATTCGGGAGTTTTCAAATCAATTGCGATTTTATTCATCGTCTCCAACCACAAGAAAAACAGGACGCGTTTCGGCATCTCACCTTTGTCAACTGTTACTCATAGATTATGTTCACTGTTCAATTCAATTCAATTCAATTCAATAAACTTTATTCGGCTATATTACATAGCCATAAAAGTACATAAAATCACAATAAAATTTACAAAAATCAAACATTGATCAAAAAGTAAAGGATGGACTTTCTACGCAATATATAAGTACATAAACGGAAATCATATTATCATTGTTTTACGCAAATAGAATACACTTTTAAGAAATGTCACGACAGAGGAAACAGTAAAAATATCCTCCAAACTCCGTATAGTCCATATCATGTACAAGGTAAGAAGGAACAAACTATTGAAAACAAACTAAAATCAATTTGACAATGTAGCTGAAAGAAAAAGGTACGTGCAAAATCGAAAAAGGGTAGATAGTTAGTGGCACAAAGTTCATAGAATCCCCTTTCACCATGAATTGTGGTTCAATGTCATTTGCCTTAGGGACGGATGGAGTCGGGGGCCAGGATAGAAATCGTACAGGTCCCAGATGCAAATGGGGCCATCTCCCTCTTTGGGCAGGGAGGATCGCAGATAGGGGACAATGTTCATACTTTTGAATTTAATTAAAATCAGGTCACCCGGGATGTCTTTGGGCGCCGTACCTAGCCACCCCACCCTCCTGACACTCAGGATTCCACCATCTAAAACAGATGGCAATGGTCTGTTTTGTTTTAGCCAGGAAGTGGTTTTGTTTAACAGGTCTTGGTGAGTTTCAAATTTACTCTGACTAGGTGCAGGGACCCCAGAGAGAACAGCCACGTAGGGGGCGGCTTCTGGAGGTAAGTGAATCCGATGTGCGGTCCTGGGAACTCTATGGGGTACAGGTACGGAGTTAAAAGTAATATTCCGGCTTCTTGGATTAGGTATAGACATAAGGGGTTCAAGAGTTTGAGCTTTCGTACTTCTCGTAGGCTTGAGCTTTTCATTTTTGCTGGGGAGAATGGGGTGGATGGGTGTAGCAGTTTTTTCAGTTGGAGTATAGTTCCTTAGTATTGTATTTTCAATACTGGTCAACCTGTCTCCCAGGGCGTTGATTTTTGCGATCAGGGGTGATAAAGCAGATATTAACAGTTGCTCGATCTGGGCCAGTAAGGTCAATTGAAGTGGTGATACGGAGTCAGGTATTCTGTTCATGGCCTCGATCGGCAATAATAAAGGTGGGTTGGAGGGAGATAATGAGGGGCTAGTACACATTTTGTCGGCATTAGATGAATTCTCAGTGTCATTGTCTTTTCCCTCATCAGCGTCTCTAACCACTATAGGGGGGGTAGATAGGTCCTGGACGTAGTTCGTACCACACAAGGCATTCAGCTCCTCCCAGATGGACATGTTGCGAGAAAGTCAGAGAAACAGTACAATGTGGGAACAATGAGAAGGATAAATAAAACAACTCGGTACCTCCTCCTTCGTTGAGGCCAAGTGGGGAGGCCCGTCCCGGCCTCCTCGTGCCTCTGAGGGCCACAGAGGGCCCGCCCTTTGCCCGGGCTTAGCCTGGCGTCCCGCGGAGCGGAGTAGAGCGCTGCTTTTAGGCGCCTCCTGGCGCTTCCGTGGTGTCAGAAGAGCAGCGCCGCCGCTAAGGCTGCCGGGAGATGTAGTCCCGGGGCGGCGGCGCTGTGGGCTGCACAAGTGGACTCCTGGCGGTGGCGGCTACAGTGGGGGCCTCCTCGCCTCCCCCCCTTCACCAGAAACGATAAGTTCCAATGTCCCCCGCGCTCCGCCGAGCAGAGCGCTGCTTTTAGGCGCCTCCTGGCGCTTCCGTGGTGTCAGAAGAGCAGCGCCGCCGCTAAGGCTGCCGGGAGATGTAGTCCCAGGGCGGCGGCGCTGTGGGCTGCACAAGTGGACTCCTGGCGGTGGCGGCTACAGTGGGGGCCTCCTCGCCTCCCCCCCTTCACCAGAAACGGTAAGTTCCCCTGTTAACTGTTAATTAAATAAAGCTATATATATATATATATATATATATATATATATATATATGACTAGCTAAACCCAGCCACGCATAGCTGTGGCTCAGTCTGGTTAAATGGAAAAGAAAGAAAAAAGAAAGCGCCCGTTTCTGATATGTTTAATTTCACAATGCTTCTGGGTATACAATATTTTTTGTAATACTGTGCGATTTCATCGATATGTATGACCGCATTCCTATCCCTTCTTCTGTATGTTTTTGATAGCAAATGCGAATATGGATCAACCCACCGGTTATGTACTTCGATGTCACCGTTTTGCATTTGTATGGTTGCTAATGTACTGCCATCTTCTGCTGATCTTCTTCTGTATAAAGGATATCCATCATTCCCTGTAACTGTGTTGGATACTAATGCTTGAGGAAATCGCTTAGAGCATTTTACAACTTCATGTAAATCATTATCGACGTCGACCTTGGGTATTTCAGCGCACAGTACATCGTAGATTTCATTTTAAGTGATTTTGTTATAGAGCCAGATTAGTATATGTGCGTGTGGCAATCCTCTCTTTTGCCATTCCACTGAGTACATCCAGCAGCACACAGACCCAAACACTTCATGTTTTACCATGAAATCCATCAGCGATTTCAGCTTCTGTCTGAAAACACGTGCTGTGATGTCATGCCTATCCACCGGCGATTGACCAGGAAGTAAGAGCTGTTGTATATCGTCCCAAGCTCTGTTGCATGTGAATATAATGAATAGGTCTGGACACCCGTAGTGACGAACATACGCAATTCCATCTTGAGCCTACTCATGCATATGACGTGGACTGCCTGTATATGAAGATGGCAAAATCATTCGAGTGCCTTTTACCTGTCACAGGTGTGACATCTATGTATATAAAAACACTCGCCTATTCGAATACAACGTTGTGTCAAAATTTCAAAGCAATCGGTGAAGAACTTTCGGAGATTTGAGATTTTGAACAAACATTTACATTTTTATTTATATAGATTATTGCAGTATTTAAGGTACACCAAGAGTCTTTCCTCAATCAACAGAAGCTCATTAACAGGGGAACTGACTTCACAGATAAGAGTCAGTGACACTGAATTTCCTATTGAAATTATTCACTCACTTTCATAATCTCACCTGTCTGACGCTGTAGGCGAAATGTTATTTTTATATGTCTTATTCTGATCATAATGTATTGAATAAGTACTATTTCTCTTGTAGCACAAAAGTGTTTCTAATGCATGTTTCCCCAGGAACACACTGGCTGATGACTCATCAACAGATTTCCACTCAAAAGTAGTTAATTATTGTTTGGTGGACAGCCCACCAGCATAGTGGATCAGATCAAATACCATAATTAGAGATCCTAGCTGTGCCAGCATAATTTTTTTTCAAAGAAAGACCCAAAGTGAAGGCTTATTTCATCAATAGTGAAAGGCACTGACCCCAACATGCAGAGAAGAAATGCTCATCTGCCTGCCAAGGCAGCCATAGGCAAGAGAAACGTACGCCAGAAGGATAGAATGGGCATTCCAACATACACTGATCCCCAGCGTTGCTGTGGATGAGCCAGCTGAAGGCTTGCTGTTAGAAACCTGGCAGTCCCCCTTCCTCTTAATATTCCCCTGCCTCATAATACAAAAGATGAACTGCTGGATTGGCAGTGAAGAAGACCCACAAACTGACCGCAGATCACATGGTCAGTCAAAGCCTAAATGACCAATGTCTGTGTATGAACTGCTGCAGGTGTCCATAATGGTAAGACTGGTAAAAATTGTGTAAATCTAACCTGATGTATCATTAGAACCTGTGCATGTGTATTCACTTTTCTTCCCACATTAGGTACAACCTATATTTAACAGACAGGCCAGCTAAGGGATATTAGAAGAAAACTGGGTAGTAAACTGCAATAGAATGAGCGACTCTTATTGATGGCGGATGTTGGTTTTGCTTTCAAATTTGTTAATAAGTGTTGTTTTTGTTTTCCGATGTGAATGAGCTAGTGTAGTAGAAATAGGTTTTCCTGATATGTTTATTTGCACATAAAAAGCTTCCTATCTGGCTGGAATTTTCTGAATTGTTAAAATTATGATTTAATAGAGCATTTTTTAACCTACTGAAAGAGAAAAGATGTATTCCTGCCTATATATATTGGTGAAATATGAAACATACCATCACTACACAGTAAAGGCCTCGGCCATTTTGTATTCTCAGGTGTTGGAGTAAGCATGACTTGCATATTAGTCTCATTTCAGTGCAGTGAGGTGAGAGGGACCCACTCTTGCTTGTGTCACTTTTCTCTGTATCAGTTGGTGATTTTGGGGTACATTTTTTCTCACGTATAATGCATAGAAATGACCACATCCTTTGTGCATTAAAAGGTCTGAAATTTGAGAAAGCTTATTTCACTCTCAGTGCAGTCATTTGGTCTTTTTCTGTGTGTTGTTAAGTGCCTTATTAGGTTTCCTTTGACAGTAAAGCTCTTTTCACACATGGAGCAATGATGGGGCTTCAACCCTGCGTGGATTCTTTGATGTGTTCGAAGATTTGACTTATGAGTAAAGCTTTTCTCGCAATCTGTGCAGGTAAAGGGCCTCTCTCCTGTGTGCGTTCTTTGGTGGATGAGAAGATTGTTCTTGTGATTAAAGCTTTTCACACAATCAGTGCAGGTATAAGGCTTCTCTCCTGTGTGGATTCTTTGATGCATTCTAAGATTTGACCTATTAGCAAAGCGTTTTCCACACTCAGCACAGTGATGGGGCTTCTCTCCTGTGTGTATCCTTTGATGTTCTGAAAGATTATGCTTTCGAGTAAATCTTTTATCACACTCTGTGCAATGATACAACCTCATCCCTGTGTGGATTTTTTGGTGGTTTAAAAGTTCATCCTTTTGAGGAAAGGATTTATCACACATAATGCAGTGAAAGGGCCTCACTTCTGTATGTAACATTCGGTGCTTTGGACGATTTAACATTTCAGAAAAGCTCTTTTCACTCTCACTCATAATGTAAGGTATGGGTTCAAAATGAGTTCTTTCATGCGCCACAAGAAGTGCCTTTTTGTTAAAACTCTTCTCACACTCAGTCCATGTGAAGTGCCTCTCAGTCTTGCAGACTCTGTTGTATTTTTTAAATGAACTTATTTGGGGCTCTTTCTCAGACGTCTTGGGTTTAGACACTAGAGAGTGAAAAGAGAAGCAAAAAATCATATTTGGTAAATGATTATTAAGAAAAAACAGAAAAGAGAAAAAGTCTGGGGTTAAATGGAAAAGAGAATTGCTGACACTATATTACCTGCAATTAAATTGTACCCCAAATCTTCCCATGGCCTTGAAAATGGTGCTTACCTGCCCATTTGCAATGCTCTGTGGTTTCAACAATCTGTGAGACCACAAGAAGTGTTCAATACTTTCTGTGAAGTTTACAAACTACGCACAAGTCTCTGCAGGTGAGGTGCTGCACCAATACTGTCCTGGTTGAATGGAATCCAAATGGGAAACTATGTGCCTGGCAGAAGGGTCATTTGCTTCAGGCTATCGTATTTCTACTCAAAAAGTGACAACCTGTATTAATCTGGTTTCTACAGCACTGCATGATACCTGGTGGACTGGAGTGAATACAACTGCTCCTTTACAAACTAATCTCTGCCTTGCACTGTACTTGAAACTCCTCTTCACTGTTCTTTTACCCTGCAGTGCATGGCTGGTATCAGTCAATGTAAATCCAGAAAACCTTTGATAAGAAGAGACCAGTTACTCCCATACAAATGTTTGAAAGCAGCTTGTTTGAATTTTAATAACTAAATCAGAGGCCCTTGCTTCTCAGCAGTGCAAGCAAAGGAGAATAAACTAGGGCCTGTTTGAATCAGTAACGTGTACTCCTTTGACACAGACACTGCTTGCTCCAGTGCATAGAGATAAATTATAGGAGATAAGGCCCTGCTGCTTCTGTCCACTTTCAAGGGTGGAACCAACCCCTTGACTATAGAAGAATCTGTCTGCTAGGACAAATAGAAGATTGAGCAGTACAGATCTTTGAAGGGACTGGAGCTGACTCCCTGACCAAGAACAATCAGCTAGAAGAACTCCGCAAGGAGAATGTTTCAAAGAATTGAGCCATCCAAGAGACTGGAGTGTCTTTCTGGAACTGAACAGGAATCAATTGGATCACATATTTGCAGAGATACATTCCAGGGCTATGACTATGATCATCCAGTACAATCAAGACACTGAGATCATCTAAAAGTTAGCGAGGTAGAACCACTGCCATGAATTAGCAGAGTTCTCTCCCAGCCAAACGAGCAGCTGCCCACCTCATTCACAAGCAAAGGAGTCATTATGTTTTTGACAGTGACCCTCAGCTCCAGCGATACAAATCCTTGACCCGTTGGTTTGATCGGTCACAGTGCAGCAGTCCAGTCCTATGGAGGCTGGGCTATCACCACTGTTTTTCCCTAGCAAAGTCTGCTGTACCAGGAAAAAAATACCCGACCATCCTTGCTGGCAGCCCATCCACAGGAGTCTAAATGACAGCTTCCCTTACAGCCCTAGAGTGAAAAGTGTTCTTGTTTCACCCATGCCTTAGGGCAGAGTCCCATAAAGTGGGTCAATCACTATGATTTCATAACCGATAGAATGGGCTCTCTTGCTTTACTTTTCTGGAGATACTCACAGTTGAATTTAATTTTTGGTTGCTTTCTGAAGCTACATCCCACTACCTAGTCCCTAGTGATCCTGCCTGTGGGTCACATGGAGAAAGTAAGTCTTGTGACTCCCAACACCAACTGAAAAATGGAACTGTTCCTAGCCAGTGTAGAGAAATTCCGGTTTTATGAAAGACATGTAGATGACCAGCGATAAACCTTAAGCGATGAATGGGTGGGCCTTTTATCAATATTTCAAGATAAAGAAAGAAACCACTGTCTCAGAGACACCTAGGTCACTGGATGAGGCTTCTGGATCTTGAAAATGCCTTTGACAACTGTTTGTCGACCCACATCTGCCAGGTTGCCTAGCAGTTTCCTTAGTTGCAATATGATGGCCATGTGCACAATCGTGTTTGCCATGTTAGGCGATATTCACACCTACAGTTTCCAACTAGTGATTTACCTTAAAACCTCCTCCTCATTGCCCAGACCCCCCATGGCTCCCAGGAAAACTGCATTAGCAGATGAACCATTGCCTGACAGTCGATCAGATGCCTGTGACGATAAGGGAACTTCACAACTGCTGCAGGCGGTCTCCTCTGATCCACTACACAGGATTTTATGAACTAAGGATTTCTCATTTGAGGAAGGGCTACATCTATTGGGACATTGGGATCAGTTTCCTCTCTACAGTGGCATGTGTTTGTAGTAAGAAAGCAAAGAATAGAAAGGAAGAGCCATCTTTGGCTCTAAGCTCCATCTGACACTGGAGCCAGATACCAGTAGAGTACAATGGGAGTAACAACCTTCAAGCAAACATGATAAGTTGGCCCTGGGTCAAGAGAAAGAAGCTCTTCACATCTATTGTTTGGAACCACTAGCAATGATGTTTTCCATCTACAGTATAGCCAGGAGCCTGTCCCTTGGTAACTTGTCATGGGCAACATTTTGAGAGTTTGCTACATCAAACATTTTGCCATAATTTTGCAAAAGTAAATTACAATAACTTTTCCCACCCCTAGTTGATATGTTAGACAGAAATATTTTTTCAATGCAGCAAATGAAGCCATCAGTGGATGCTGAGGATTGGCTATTATAGGCATTGCCCCAGATGCTACATCACCCGTAAAGTTAACCAAAAAGCACAATAATAGGGCATGATCATTTGTAAAAGCAAAATTCAAACCCACCCATATGTGTACATTTGTATGATCAAGATAATTATTCCCCAGGCAGTAAAATTTGCATTTTCGAAGATGTGGCAAATACATCCAGCATTTCATGTACCACTTCTAAAAACATTTCATACAGGAATGTGTAATCCACCTTCTAGACCTTCTTAATTACTTTGCCAAGGTATAAATAATATGTAATAAACATCTGTGATATGAAATACCCAATACATTACCCTCTTCCTGTTGAAACTCCACTGGCTCTCCTTACAGGCCCACATCATCTTTAAAACAGATCATTTACAAAGCCATCATGATCAGTACGCCCGTTTAGCTTGCAGACAATATCACCATTGCTGTGGGTCTTAGAGCACCTCCAGCCAGGACACGATCAGACTGCAGACTAAGAAGTGTAAACAAGAAAAAACAAAGCAGACAACCTTTTCCATCTATCCACCCAGGATCTGGAACAACATCCCTGTATCCGATAGGAATTCCCCAATGCTGCTTCAATTTAGGAAAGGGTTAAACAGGCACCTCTTTGAAGAACACTGCATCACAATTCATTCACAGTCCACAAACCAACCAGCTTTCAGTCACTAAATGTATGCTTGTCTTTGGCCTAGTATCAGGGGCGGCCTTAGGCTTGTGCAAGCTGTACACCTGCACAGGGCCGCTAAACCCCAGGGGCCGCCACAAATTTGTGCCGGTGCTTTCCTGAGCTCCCAACCCCGGACCCCCAACCTACACTCCCTGCCCAGGGCCGCCATGAGCCTAGAGCCGCCCCTGACTGTACAGTGCTCAACTGCATTTTAGCTAGGTTCCTGCTATTCAAACACCACATACATACATACAGTGGAGGAGTGTGGCTCAATGGTTAGAGCGGCAGACCCTGATGCAGCGTTCTGGCCAGGGACCAGGGTTCGATTCCCGCCTCGGCGGGGTCTGGGGCTCAATTTCCTTGGACCTGTTAATTATCGCCTCAGTGCCTATTCTAATCACGGGCCCCATGCTGCAACTCTGGGCAATAGCTTGCTTAGCCTCCACACCGGCCCCTACAGCGCTAAGGATGCTTGGCTTCACCCTGGGGGTGCCCAGGAGTGGACACTTCACAGGGAAAGCCAGGAGGGGTTCCACAGCGGTATGAGTATCAGCGCCAGGAAGCCAAATAGGCGACACCGCAAAGTGACCGTCTGATGACAGTGCGCTCTATAAGTACCATGACATTTACATTTACACACAGACGTTCAATAGAAATTCATGATCTATTATTCACATCTGTTACTCCCTTGACAATCTCCTTTCAAATTTAGAACCCATAGCAAATCACAGCGCACCATTGTGTTTTTTCATCCCAGCATCTATACTGAAGGAGTTGGGTCAGGACTAATTGGGAAACAGCATTTAAAACATGGCGGAACCAAGCATTCCGTTATCCCGCAAGCGTTACCACGTTTGCCTTTACCATGCGCATGCCTTTATCACGCATGTGAATGGTAAAGGCAGTCAGTACTCTAGATTCAGAGCGGATGGGCAGGAAATTGGAAGGAGTAACAGGAAGGACCGGGATGTGGCTTCATAAGTAGGGCTGGATGTTTTTAGTGCAGGGGACTGGTTTTAGGGCTCAAGGTGGAGCGCTGGGGTAGTTATTAGGGCTGTGGGCAGGGTTTTAGGACTCAGGACGAGATAGTGGGGGGGTTGGGCAATTTCTAGGGGTCAGAGTAGTTTTAAGGGGTGGGTTTTAGTGTTTAGGGTGGGTCAGGGTAGTTTTTATGGCTGGGACAGGTCATTTGCTGGGCTGGGGACCGGGTTTAGGACTCAGAGGCGGACTAAGGTGTATGTATGCCTTTACCAATCATGTCTTTACAACTAAATTAGTTGTAAAGGCATGCATGGTAAAGGGGCAGTAGTAGTAAAGATTGCATTGTTAAGGCATGCAATATAATCGCATGCATGGCTTCATCATATAACCGGACTAAATGGACAGTGGATGTATGGTGAGTCAAGAGCCAAACATTCCCAGTAGGCGTAGCTTCCATTGATTATGCAGGCACAGCACACAGGAAAAGGGGAGCTTGGTAATGTGGCTGGTACATCATTTGACCAAGCAGAAAATGGATGTCAGCCCTTCTCGATATCTATGGATTTTCTGAGTTAAGGATTATGGGAAGTGGAGACGGGTTGACAAAGACAACCTGAAGGGGAACCAAAGTTATGTGCAACATTCATCTTTGACTTCTTGGACTCTACTCACCCTGCGAATGGCCTTTCCAGCCCACGATCTTTAGCCATATGGCACAATAACCTCAACATGCATGTAAGTATTCACACACACAAACAGTGGTCAATCAGCACCAGGTAGGACTCACAGACTAGAGGCCTCGACAGGTCTGTGAGGCCAGAAGGGAATGCAGTTATTAGTACCCATTAGAAATGCATGTAGTCATACACACTATTATGTTGATTATCTGATTCATTTGGGGTGAATCTATGATCATAAAATTGCAGAATATATCCTAAACAGTCAGTGCGCTTTCAGCTTGAATTCCGTAACATGCTATTACCAAGAACTTTAGTACTAGTCCTAATCAATTGTGATACTCCTTGCTGTATTTCTATTGCATCCACTATTTTATCATGCACTGGCTTCCATTGGCTACGTGAGCTCACGTGCGGGTTCTATCAATATCATTAGGCATCACCAAGCCCACAGAGAAGCACATGGCACTAGGGTCAATGGCATTCTGTCCCCTAACTCAGGAATATATATCAGAGTACTGCAGTGTTCCTGCAAGTCAAGTACACATAACTGTGCTGCAGGCTTTGCACATTCACCAACACCAAGTGAGAGCTGCTGCAAGGGAAAGGGTCGTGTGCCATGTTCACAACTCTGTGCTTTCCTTTGTGAATAAGGGATGCATAGTGAGATGAGCCTAACACACGCTCATCACCCCCTGGGCACACATTTTCCACTAAGGGCTTTTGTGGGTGTTTATATGCAAAACGCTTAATAACACTACACAAACATTTGCAAATATTTTTTCTGAGTGTAATATAGAACACAATAATCAAATAAAAATGAGGGGGAAAAAGCACTTCAAATCACTACACATACATAAATGCAAGTTTAATGTCAGTCATCTCAATATCCATTCTTCAACCCCTTCCACGCTGATGACGAGCTCAGCTCATCATGAGGTACACCTCTCGTACGCTCATGACGAGCTGAGCTCGTCATGAACCGCGGGATTCCGCGATTCTCAGCGCACAGCGGGAAAACGCGCCGCGCGCATGTGGTTAAAAGAACCCAAATCAGTCGAAATTTATAAAATATTTTGCTTATTAAATTTTCCTACGTTTTATTAAATGCATACAACTATAGATGCGTATACAGATGGAGGAATGGAATAAGACAACAATCCTCTTTAGGTCTCGCCTAGGCAGCGCATGTGGTGTCTATTCGAGACATGCTATATCTAAAATGTGGGCTTCGAGCACCTCCCATCATTTTCATTTGTTCCTGTTACTGCTCTTCGTAAATGCCCGCTTTTGTTTGGTGAATATGTTTAATAGTCCCTCCTTTGAGACTTTTGTAACCTCCCATGCGGATTGCCCCTGTTACATGTGCTTTTACTCTTTCTGTCAGCAGTCTTTTTTTTGTTTGCCTCCCTCTGCTCGCGTTTTTGGATTGTAGTGAGAAGTGTGTGTTTTGTTTACTTCCTGTGTCGGATTAATTTGCTGTGCTTGATCTTTCCTGACGGTTGCCGCGCTCACTTGTTCTTTACTGTAGGCACCATGTTAATATTTTCATACACTTTCCCCACTTGGCCAGCAGCAGGTCAATAGTAAAAAAGCACTGCTGCTTCGTGCGGCAGAATAAATAAATAAAACTATTTGTTTGCTCTTTCCCAGCCTCACCTCTGCCCCTCCTGCTCACTCGGGCTTCTGCGGAGCTGCTACTTTTATGCATGCAGCCTGTTTTTTTCCACAGCATCCCTCCCAGGCTCTTCTTACTCCTCCCTGAACTAGTCAGGTCCTGCTGCTTCCTTCCCGGGCTCCTGCTCTGCAGGAGGATCAACTCCCAGAGACAGCTTCTTCTTCGCTGCCATCTCGGACTCGCTTTGTTATGGCAGCTTCCTCTATCTCTCACCTGAGCCCTTCCACCGCACCCAGAATCAGCTCTGTACCAATTTTGACCAATATACCACTTTCTGGCCCAAGATGGAATCAGTAGGCCATGTGCGCTATACCCGGCCAGAGACTGAAAAGGACCCTACCAACCTCTGCCGCTGGGGTATTAAACTTCTTCTGAGCAATGCTGTAACTACTTTGGGTCCAACTTACAATGTGAGAAAATCGACATCATGCTATCTTCTTTTGTTAATCGTATTGTTCATTCAACAAGCTTGAGACAACCTAACTATGAAGTACTGTTTCTAAAGTAATACACCCGCGCTTTTGGATAATTTGTTTAGTTCAAGATGGCTGCACACCAAGGGTTCATCTCATTATACACATAGAAACCAGGCTGTAAACCGTAAAGACATCACATCTACCCGTTTCTACCCAGAGTTCTAGTACGAACAATTTAAAGCTACATTTCACAACAGGACGTGCCGGCACTGGGCTTTAGTATTCCTTAAGTACATGTTCTTTGTGTGTGAGAGGCTGGCTTAGTATATGATGATCACTTATGTAAGTGTAGCACCCTGCACTAATCCAGACGACCCTTTTAGTGATTTTAGTGGTTTAGACAACCTTAGAAAGTGGCAGCTGTGGAGAGCAGCCTTCAGGCTTAGTCTAGGAGGAGTGTAAAGCAGCTCGGTTCACGCTACATACTTGATGGGTGCTAGTCGACATCTTACCCAATGGCTTTATAGGGGGATCCGCGCTCACTCTGGGACGTCTCTAACCCGCTCCAGGCTAAATGGAAGGCGGGACTGGGAAAAGAACTCACGGACCGGGACTGGGCGACTATATTGAAGTTCCCCAATAAAGTCTCCCGGAACGCTAAATTTAAATATATACAACACATGATCTTACACAGGGCCTATCTGACCACACACCGACTGAACTGTATCTACCCAGACATCCAACTTTCCTGCCCTAGAAGTCAAGAAGCGGATGCTGATCTCACCCACATGCTGTGGTCTTGTCCACGCTTGCCAACTTATTGGCAAACGATAGCTACCAGTGTCCGAGAGGTCACGGGCACAGCCGACTGGACGGCTGTGGATAGCTGTCCACTAGGTCTACATAAACGCCCCAAGACATTGAAAGTGCAATATAAATTCCAACCTTCCAACATTCCAACCTTTTTTCAGGGGTGTAAAAATGTTTAAAAAAAACTTAACATTGAAAATAAATGTGGATAATTTGCAACATGCAATAGAAATTAAATATAATTTTTTTTTTTAAAAGCACAGATTTTATTTATTTACAAAATTGTATATAAATGTTTGTTTTGAAATTACATATATGTTTACAAATGTTAACTTATACAATAAAGTTTGAAAACATAATTGAAATAAGAAAAATGTGTTACGTCTATCGAAAATGTAATTGATATTACCTACTAATTTTGTATATTGCTAAACACCAACAATATTTAATAAATTAAACTATTTCTACTACATAGAAATACAATTAAAATAAAGAATTTAAAACTAACTTATAGAATTAAATTAGGACACTCCGACATAACCCATTTTTGAAAAAGTGTTAGACACTAAAAATGCGACATTTACTATTCTAACTGCAATCTAACCATATTGGGGAAGTGTTGGAGACTAAGTGGGTGACATTTAGGGCCCGATTACAATGTCGGTAGGAGTTGCCTCGGACCGACACTGTTGCGGGCTCGGGACCAACTGACCTCCAGTCCCGACACTGCAATTACAATGAGACAGCACATGGTGTAGTTGCAGACTCCATGCTTCCATTTCTCTATGGGAGCTTGTGCTGCGACCGTAAATCTAAACCGGCCATAGCACAAACTCCCATAGAGAAACGAGAGATTCTGTTAATCCCTGCACCGCGGAATGACCGCCCAGTTTCAGTTTAGACTGCCTGCATTGTGATGTGGCGGTCAAAACTGAAACCTCAATGAGCCTCATCGTAATCGGGCCCTTAGTATTCCCGCTCCAGTCTAACCATAATGGGGGAAGGTGTTGTACACTAAATGAGAGACATTTACTATTTACACTTGTATCTAAGGCTATTTGAAGATGTTAGACTCTACATAAATATTATTTGAAGATGTTAGACTCTAAATAAATATTATATAAACAATCAATACTCCATACTCACACACAATTTCTTAACTGTTTAATACAATATTATTAAATCTTAAAACGCACTATCCAAAACTAAAGACCTATAAAGACGTATTTAAACATCAAAATATTAAAAAAATTTATAAAAAATATGACTAAATATGAATGTTTTAAAAACTACTAATATCCTAAATGGTATACCATAAAAAAGGAAATATTTAGCCTAAATAATAAAAAAACAGATACAAATATAACAAATATTTTTTATTGTAAACAATAAAAAAGATTATGTGAATACAATTATAAGTTTAAAACAAAATAACTATACAAATGTATTATGGAGAAATATTTGAGAAAAAATGAAATTTTAAAGAATTTACAAAAAATATCTTCTGTAAATTTCACATTCTGAAAACACATTTTTCAATATTTGTATTTTGGAAATATTTTTAAAATGTACACTTTTAATAGAACAAAAGTTTAGTTAAATGTTATAGAAAAAAATCGGTTTATATTCAATACCAATATTAAATATTTACATTATTTTATTTATATTGTATTTAAGATTAAATTTGAATATATTCCAAAACAAATTACATTTGGAAACTTCTTTAAAATGTAATTTCTAATTATGTTACTTCATTACAAAACATTTTAAATATTTGTATTTTGTAAATTTTAGTAACTTAATACCGTTAATATATTTTAATATTACAATTAAATGAATTCAAAACAAAAAAAGAAATAAATTATAAAATTGTAAAACATTAATTTGCATAAAACTTTTACAAGTCTTCCCATCCTTATCCCCTAAAAACCCAATATTCCACTACTAAAAAAAGTCTAAAACTATTATTTATAAACATCAATACAATTAAAATAACAAATGTTAAAGATTTTGTAACAAATAAACTATCTGACTAAAAACACAAATAAATAAACACAATTAAACACTACACTAAAATACATAGAAAATTAAGACTTACAAACAGTATTACATACAATATTTTCTACATCAATATTAAAAAGAACACTAAACATGATATTTTTACCTTTGATATTTCTAACGTATTCTGCAATCCAGATATTCTGGACACAATATTTTGTATCACATTTTTCCCCTGATATTTTGTCCAAATACTGCGAACTCAGTATTCCCCCACCGTCTTAAATAAAGATGAAGGGGCAAAGGTTTTACCTGGACCTTCTATGTTCATTAACTCACACATCACATTACATGTTGAATCATCAATAGCACTATCAGTGGTGCCACCTCAGAGATACAGATGTATAAATTTGTTCCGTATAGTTCTAAAATTATTTCAGATGTAACATGTCCATGCATCGAGAGCCAACAGCAAAGGGTTACTGGCTGAGAGCAGAGCCTTTCCAGGCTACGTTACCGGAATATAAATTCCACTATTACAGTACATGGGAGCATGCAATTACTATAATAAAGCCTGCTTCTAATTTCTTTATTACAGTTGAGCTGTGACATATCTAGCCACCTGTAAAAAATAAAATGCCGTAGCTGCTCAACTGTAATTATTACACCTGATTTGTGATGGATTTATGCCTGCTGCCAGTACCCAACCAAGATGGTAGGCATGTAACAGAGCATAATTACAGTTCAGATGGGGGGCGCCAAAGAGCAAGATGGCCACCCCCAAGTTAGGCTCCTGCCGTCCGGGACACCAATCCTACAAAATCCTGCCCTAAATGAGACTGGGGATGAGCAATTTTGCTCCCACGAGATGCTGAACGCATTCCGCCACAGAGTTGGGTGAGCAAGGGAACACCGGGATTGCGGCAGACGAGATACGAGCTGGAGCCATGCGGGCACTGATGCTGCAGTCCAGTTGGCAGCAGCGATGATGTTAAAAGGGAACTCCATAGCTGAATCCTTCTAGAAGAGGCCACACACTGGGTCGTGGCGGGGCTCGGGAACATTGCAGCTGACCTTGAGGGGACCACCACTGTGCATCGCCTTCCCAGGACCGAGATGCTGGTCTGCGTATGACGCCGAGCAGTGTGTGGAGGGAGAGGAAGGCCCAGAACCTGGGTCAGGGCCGGGTTGCGAATTGTTAGATGCTTGAAGGATACTTCATCCTGCACATAAAGAGGGCACACTCCACTCTAGTGTACACTCCAGCTGGTCATGCATTGACTACTAGCTCCTCTCGCGAGGTCTTCTGCCTGGCTCATCAAAGCGAAGCATCTTCCGCACACATATTCCAGCCACTCCCTGGTACTGCTGCAACTAAGACCGCCAATATCGGTCTCCCCTTACCAGTCATGGAGACTCTCTCCCATGACCTTATTACACACATGTTTTAGAGAAGAATTAAAGCAAGAGATATACAGTTTTTACCTGGAAGTTGGACTCCGTTCCGAACCACTCTGTGGTCTGGGAGGCCTTTAAAGAAACGATTCCGGGTATTTGCATTGCATTGCATTTGCATTGCATTCTGCGTGACATCCGGATGCTTCGGAGAATAGAACCAGATATTAAGATATCCGAGGCCAAAATTGCAATCCACCCAATAGGCAGATGCAAGCCAAACTTTGGGATCGGGTCTCCGAATATCGATCGGCAGCAGAGAGCAAATGCCTATTTTGCACTAAATACTTCCACGTGTGCCAATATGGTGAGGGCGAGTGGCTGGGAAGAGCTTTGGCTGGGGCTGTGCGCTCTCCCAGGTTCTCCAATTATGTTTTAGAGGTGGAGGATCCTAATGGGTCCATACAGAGAGACACCATGGCTAACCATACAGCCTTCTCCGCTTACTACTACACACACAGGGACCAGCCGGCAGATGTGACCCATCTACCTGGAAGATATAGCTTTGGGTTGGCTTAGCGATACACACAGGGAGTTTCTCGTGGCAGACATAGAGAAAGAGGAAATATGGGCAGCCATTATGCAACTGCGATCTGGCACGCCAGGGCCCGATGGCCTACCGGTGGATTTTTATAAATGCTACTCAGGAGCGCTAGTTCCTATCCTTAAAAGAGTTTACACAGAAGCAAATGCTATGAGAATCCTCCCACTCTTTATGAGTGAGGTATGATTATCGCCCTCCTTGAACTGGGAAAAACCACCACCAAACGCGAGGCCGATAGGCCGTTTTCCTTAATCAATTGCGATGCGAAAATACTGGTGAAAGTTTTGGCTAATCGGCTCAGCCTGTTGATGGAGGGACTGGTCCTTCCAGACCAAACTGGATTCGTGCCAGGATGAGCTACTTCCCCATACTTTGCACACCTTGTTCGCGCTGATACAGAATATTAACCCAGAGTTGGCTGCGGTGGCGGTCTTTTTAGATGCCACCAAAGCTTTTGAGTGTCTGTGGAGTGGGACTACTTGTTTACAGTACTACGGCTAATGGGATTTCCTCCCGCTTTTCTAGCCTGGGTAGCCCTTCTGTATTGACAGCCACAGGCGACTGTGCAGATTAATGATTGCTGCTCCCTACCGATCGCCATCTCTCGTGGTACCAGGCAGGGGTGTCCTCTGTCATCTCTCCTTTTTAGGGCTCGCCTGTCAATGCGCCTGCGCATTGAGCTTGCGAGAATATAGGGGCTTAAACAGAGTTTAACTAGACTCGCGATTTCATTCTGTGCCCGTGAAAGCAAGCTCAATGCGCAAGCGCATTGACCTAAAAGCGCGTACACAAAGCCAGCCATCTGCCGCCAGCAGCTTCACTTGGGATCCGCTCCGCCCCCTGCTGCTTCAAAGGCTTTAATTTCGACAGGCCGTGTTGCATTTCTGCTCCCCCCTCCCACAGGCAAACCAGAGGCTAGTTCACGACGCGCGGCCACATCACAGCCATCAGCCTCCCTCCCACATGCAGCTTGGCCTCAGGCATTCACCCCAGCACGACTTCTCCTCCCCCCTAATTACAACCCTGCTGTTTACTTCTTTCACGGCCTTCATTTCCGGATTAATTATGCAGACCATGTCAGTGACTGCACCAGAATCTATTCTGCTTTTCATATTCTAAATATATCGGTATATAGAATGATGTTAAATCTACAGATTGAAAAAATGCATACATATTTCTCTGTGCTAAAGCATCCCGTTACGTTGAAATTGTTCTCTTTCTGCAAAATTCTCACTCTATCTTTCTGTTCGCCTCCCTGTCGTCTGTCTTCTGTCTCTGCATATCCCGCTCTCTCTCTGCTGCCCTCTGTCCTTGCAATCCTCCATCCCTCTTGCTGCCCCTGCTGCTGTTTCCCTTTCTCTGCATCTCGCCTGCTCTCTGGCTGTCTCCAGTGACGTGACCCGGTCTCTCTCTCTGCCACTCTTAGGCTGCTCTCTGACTGTCTTCAGTGACCTCTCTATGTCGCTGCTCGCCCCTCTCTCAGCCGCCCACTGTCTGTCTAGGCTGCTCTCTGACTGTCTCCAGTGGCCTCTGTCCGTCTCTGGTCACCCCTCCTCACCATCACACACCCTCACATCCACTCACCCTCACACCCTCACACACTTACCCTCACCCACCCTTACACCCTCACCCACCCTCACACCCCCTCACTCATCCTCACCCCCTCATCCTCACTCACCCTCACACCCTCACCCCCTCACAACCCTCTCACCCTCTCTCACCCTCACTCACCCTCACACACCCTCACCCTCACCCCCTCTCACCCTCACCCCCCTCACCCTCACACACCCTTACCCTCATCCCCTCACACACCCTTACCCTCATCCCCTCACACACCCTTACCCTCATCCCCTCACCCTCACTCACCCTCACACCCTCACACCCCCTAACCCTCACCCCCTCACCCACTCACACACCCTCACTCACCTCACCCTCACACACCCTCACCCTCACCCTCACACGCCCTCACACCCCCTCACTCACCCTCACCCTCACACACCCACTCACCCTCACTCTCACACCCCTCACCCCCCTCACCCTCACACCCCCTCACCCTCACACCTCCTCACCATCACATACCCTCACATCCTCTCACATTCACACACCCTCACCAACCCTCACCCACCCCAACCCCTCACACCCCCTCACTCACCCTCACCCCCTCATCCTCACACACCCTCACTCACCCTCACACCCTCACCCCCTCACAACCCTCTCACCCCCTCACTCACCCTCACCCACCCTCACACACCCTCACACACCTTCACACCCCCCTCACACACCTTCACACCCCCTTACACCCCCTCACCCTCACACCCCTCACCCTCACACCCTCACCCACCCTCACGGCCCTCTCACCCTCACACCCCCTAACCTTCACACACCCTCACTCACCCTCACACACCCTCACCAGCATAGCATAACAAAACCTAGCATAGCATAGCAAAACATAGAATAGCATAACAAAACAAAGCGTAGGATAGCAAAACAAAACCTAGCATAACAAAACAAGAAATAGCATAGCAAAACACAACAAAGCATAGCATAGCATAACAAAACACAACAAAACATAGCATAACAAAACATAAAAAAGCATAGCAAAACAAAACATAGCATAACAATACACAACAAAACATATCATAAGATAAAACATAGCAGAACAAAACAAAGCATTGCATAACAAAACATAGCAAAACACAAAGCATAGTATAACAAAACACAGCATACATAATCAAAACATAACATAACTTAGCATAACAAAACACAACAAAACATAGCATAGCATAACAAAACACAACATAGCATAGCATAACAAAACAAAGCTTAGCATAGCATAACAAAACATAACATAGCATAGCATAACAAAACATAGCATAGCATAGCAAAACAAAGCATAGCATAATAAAACACAACAACACATTGCATAGCATAACAAAATATAGCATAGCATAACAAAGCATAGCATAGCATAACAAAGCATAGCATAGCAAAACACAACAAAACATAGCATAACAAAACATAGCATAGCATAACAAAACAAAGCATAGGATAGCAAAACTAAACATAGCATAGCATTAAAAACAAAGCATAGGATAGCAAAACAAACCATAGCATAACATTACATAACATAACAAAACATAGCATAACAAAACACAACAAATAGCATAACAAAACATAGCAAACCACAACAAAACATAGCATACCTTAACAAAACACAACATAGCATAGCATAACAAAACGAAGCTTAGCATAGCATAACAAAACATAGCATAACATAGTATAGCATAACAAAACATAGCATAACAAAACATAGCATAGCAAAACAAAGCATAGCATAATAAAACACAACAAGACATTGCATAGCATAACAAAACATAGCATAACAAAGCATAGCATAGCAAAACACAATACCACTCAGTGCCACATAATTATATGCTACATAATTACACTGCCCTCAATGCAACATACTCTCCAAATACCACTCAGTGCCACATAATTACACACCACATAATTACACTCTACTGAATGCAACACACTCCACACAATACCACTCAGTGCCACATAATTACACTGCACTGAATGCAACATACACTCCAAATACCATTCAGTGCCACATAATTACACTCTACTGAATGCAAGACACTCCACACAATACCACTCAGTGCCACATAATTATGTTACATAATTACACTGCACTCAATGCAACATACACTCCAAACAATACCACTCAGTGCCACATAATTACACACCACACAATTACACTCTACTGAATACCTCAAACACTCCACACAATACCACTCAGTGCCACATAATGATATGCTACATAATTACACTGCACTCAATGCAACATATACTCCAAATACCACTCAGTGCCACATAATTACACTGCACTCAATGCAGCATACACTCTAAATACCACTCAGTGCCACATAATTACACACCACATAACACTTGACTGAATGCAACACACTCCACACAATACCACTCAGTGCCACATAATTACAAGCCACACAATTAAACTCTACTGAATACAACATGCACTCCTCATAATACCACTCCGTGCCACATAATTACACGCAACATAATTACACTCTACTCAATGCAACATACACTCCAAATACCACTCAGTTCCAGTTACACGCCACATTATTACACTGCACTCAATGCAACATACGCTCTAAATACCACTCAGTGCCACATAATTACACTGCACTCAATGCAACATACACTCCAAATACCACTCAGTGCCACATAATTTCACACCACATAATTACACTTGACTGAATGCAACACACTCCACAAAATACCACTCAGTGCCACATAATTACAAGCCACACAATTAAACTCTACTGAATACAACATACACTCCTCATAATACCACTCAGTGCCACATAATTACACGCAACATAATTACACTCTACTCAATGCAACATACACTCCAAATACCACTCAGTGCCACATAATTACACCCCACATAATTACACAGCACTCAATGCAACATACACTCCAAATCCCACTCAGTGCCACATAATTACAAACCACATAATTACACTGCACTAAATGCAACATATACTCCAAATACCACTCAGTGCCATATAATTGCACGCCACATAATTACACTGCACTCAGTGCAACATACACTCCAAATCCCACTCAGTGCCACATAATTGCACGCCACATAATTACACTGCACTCAATGCAACATACACTCCAAATACCACTCAGTGCCACATAATTACACGCCACATAATTACACTACGCTCAAAGCAACATACACTACAAATACCACTCAGTGCCATAGAATTACACACCACATAATTACACTGCGCTCAATGCAACATACACTCCAAATGCCACTCAGTGCCACATAATGACACGCCACAAAATTACACTCTATTGACTACAACATACACTCCAAATCCCGCTCAGTGCCACATAATTACACACCACATAATTACACTAAACTCAATGCAACATACTCCAAATCCCACTCAGTGCCACATAATTACACTAAACTCAATGCAACAAAAGTGGAAGAGGTGTGGCGCCGCGGCCAGGGCGACCGACGCTGGAATCTGGGGACCACGGTTCGATCCCCGGCTCCGGCGGCAGGTCAGCCCAGCACCATGTGACTCTGGGCAATAGCTTGCTTAATCTTCCCGACGGACCCCAGCGCCTAGAGACCCTTACGGGTGATTGTGCGCTTTACAAATGTGGACTTTACATACACTCCAAATCCCACTCAGTGCCACATAATTACACGCCACATAATTACACTACGCTCAATGCAACATACACTCCAAATACCACTCAGTGCTACAACACATATTGTGTTACAATAGGTGTCACATTTGCGAAAGATAAAACTATTGGCATTGTAAATAACAAAGCTATTAATTTAGCTATTTTCAAAACAAGCACATAAATAAAAAATGTGTCATTTACAATACCAATAGCTCAAACTTTCCTAATGTGAGACCTATTGCATTGCAAATGCTTGTTGCGATGGCAGTTGAACCTCTGACTGTAAAACTCCGGCAGTATTACCGGGAGTACGTGCAGCAAACATTACCCTCTACATTCGAGAACTTCAAATTAGTCTAAATCTTATCCTCTGGGAGTTTATTCTTTGGGAAGGCCTTGAGGGGGGATAAGTCCCAGATGTTTCCTCTCACTCCCAACACTTCTAGATTCCCACTTGATTACCCACTGACGTGGTGCGACCCAGAAATAAAATTTTCGGTTGTTGAGGTCTCCCGAGATAGAGAGAAAATGCTATGGGTGAATTACGGCATTGTCATTGCCTCGCGCACGGCGTCTGAATCTCGCTGGATCTCTTTGCCCACGTCATCGGCGGGACAAATCTCTTTAATCAAAATGGTTGTACTGCTGAAGCTATTATATTTATTCCTCAATATACCGTACCCTACTGGATGCCATTTTTTCCGCATTTTACAGACACAGCTGACTAGCCTGGCCTGGGGTGGCAAGCAACACAGAGTGCGCTAGAATACCCTCACCAAGCCCTTCGCAAGAAGGTTTTTTTTAATGCTCCTGACATGGAGCTATACGATCTGTGCGCCCAGGCCCATTTTGCGATGTATCGGTTATGGCCACGCCATTCATGCCCAACTTAGCGATAAAGCAGGGTTACATGGCTCCCATCTCCACTACTGCTTTTTTAGGAGCGAACCCCCCTGGTACAGAAAATTCTTTCTCAACTGTGGTATGCACTACTCTTGCGTGGCAATGATTGGCAATAAAGCTAGGCAAACCCTTACTATACGCTCCACTGACACCCCTCCCTTACCATCCCGACTCAGGTCACACATGAGACTACCTGTCTTAACATGTTGCATAAAAGGAGTATAGCCACCTGTGGGGACCTCTATCATAAAGGGGTTATCAAAGACTGCAATGTATTGCTGCAGGGCAAGACGTTTACACCGTTGAAGGTTTTCTATTAGGCTTAGACACAACGTTAAAGTAGTCACTCCTAACTTCCCCCAGGAGCCCCATACACTACAGAATGTTACAGCAGGCTTTGGTACCAGCACATATGGTCTCTCTGCTATACCATAGTGCCCAGGCGGAGCGCCCTAGAAGCCAGAACGGCTCACAAGCTGGCTGGGATTCGGAGCTGGACACCCCACTCACAGATATGCAATGGGTCTATTGTAACCAAACTGGTGTGATAACAGCTAGTAACCGCCAGAGTATCATACATTTCAAATAAATACATCGTGTTTAATATACTCTGGTGAGACTCTGTCGATATAAGTTACGACCCATTTGCTGCTGCACCAAATTAAGAAGCGGAGGGACAGACTTCCTGAATCTTGCATGGGATCGTGTGGTGGAACGAGACTATTGGTTGAAAGTCCTGTCGCGCATGATAGACACACATATACACCTCACCCTGGTCATGGAGTCAGATATTAAATTGGTTTTAATATCCTTTTGCAATATAATGCTCATTGCTTCTTGGTCTATTTAATTCTGCACTATCACTTTTATTCATCATGTCTTTAACCATAGTATGAAGAAAACAGGATACCAAAGATTTAGGCAATTGCTAGGAAAGGTGATGTGACAAAGAAATATATGGAATAAAATTTCCTTTGAAACCAAATAACTAGAAGAAAGCGTCCGGAAGCAGGGCGTGGGATGCAGTGGCCTGACAGAGGAGGCTGCTCGGAAGCCTTCAGCCTCGGGAGGAAACGGCACTGGGAGGAAGTCACCGGGGCTCCTGCGGTGCCTCTGCTCGGATGTCAGCGCGCTCTAGGGTGGGGCTTCTCAGTGCTTCCTCCAAACACCAGAGCTGCTTGGTATGACAGTTGGTGCTCTCACCGCAGAGGCTCTCCCATGAGCCTAACAGACCACTGCCGTGAGACCGCCGCAGCACCACCACCACCATGGAGTACACACTTAATCCTGTGGGAGGATGCACCACAGCTTTGGTCGTCCTCCTGCGGAAGGCGCAGCGGGGCAACGCAAGAGGTCCACCAAATTCATAATAAAGGCCTAAGTCCTGCTGTGTAGTTCCTATATACCCTATACAGGTTCTGCGCGTTCGGATAACAAACTGTGGGATTGGTGGCAGACTGGTTCTGAGCACCCCCACCGGATATGTTAGCCTGTTTATATCAGCTAGCTCACAATACCACTATAATCTCCTCTTATCGGGGAGAGAATAGTTTCTGGCAACCTCAGAACATGACAACCCTGATCCCTCAGGATCGTGGAAACCATATACTACCTTTCGCTCAGTCACTCGTGCTCACTTAGTTTGTCTCAGAGGTACACAGAAGAAACATACTGGGCATTTGTAAATAAGAATTTATTGAACAGTTGTTATTCTAGTGTAAAATAGATGAGCTGTAACAACCATTAGACAGTAGCGGAGATATAGGATTAGCAGTACTATGAAAGTGAAAGGATGGTACAGTTATACCATTTTGTAGTAATCATGAATATATAAAAGTACATAAAACACATGATTAAAAAGTGCGTACTCCTACAATGCCTCTCTAACTAGATGTACCTAAATGCACCTAGCATCTATGTAGGTGTTATGCCAAGAATCCCTCTTGGATCTAGTCAACCCCATTACCTGAGAATGAGAGAATATGGGACCCCGTCCTGGTCTCCAGTCTGACACACTGCGAGGGATGTTAGATCACTATGAACTGGAATGTTTGCATGCAGGAACCTCAGTGTCTCTGGTCCGCTCCTGAACTTTATACAGAGATATTTTACCCAGGAGATGGTTGCCCTGCTGTGCTTCCAAGAAACCTCATGCATCAATCAATCAATCAATCAATCAATCAAGAATTTGTAGAGCGCACTACTTACCCGTGAGGGTCTCAAGGCGCTGGGGAAAAAGGGGGGGGGGGGCTACTGGTCGAACAGCCAGGTCTTCAGTAGCTTCCTGAAGGTCAGCAGGTCTTGGGTCTGTCGTAGGCTCAGTGGGAGGGTGTTCCAGGTCTTGGCGGCGAGGTAGGAGAAGGATCTGTCGCCGGTGGTTGTTCTTTGGATGCGACGGACGGTGGCAAGGGCGAGGTCGGCGGAACGGAGCTGGCGGTTGGGGATGTAGAAGAAGAGTAGTCTGTTGAGGTAGGCTGGGCCGGTCTTGTGGAGTGCCTTGTGTGTGTGGATGAGGAGCTTGACGGAAATCCTCTTGTTGACGGGGAGCCAGTGCAGTTTTTTTCAGGTGGGGGAGATGGGGCTGTGGCGTGGTACGTCGAGGATCAGGCGTGCAAAGGCGTTTTGAATGCGTTGCAGTCGTTTGATGAGCTTGGCCGGGGCTCCCGTGTAGAGGGCATTGCCATAGTCGAGTCTGCTACTGACTAGGGCCTGGGTGACTGTTCTTCTTGTATCTGTCGGGATCCACCTGTAGATCTTGCGGAGCATTCGAAGGGTGTTGAAGCAGGAGGAGGAGACTGCGTTGACTTGCTTGGTCATGGAGAGTGTTGAGTCGAGGAGGACTCCCAGGTTGCGTGCGTGGTCGGTGGGTGTTGAGGCTGCTCCCAGTGCCATAGGCCACCCGGAGTTGTCCCAGGCTGAAGGGTTGGAGCAAAGGATGAGGACTTCCGTCTTGTCCGTGTTCAGCTTCAGTCGACTGATTTTCATCCAGTCGGCGATGGCCTTCATTCCTTCATGGAGGTTGGATTTGGCGGTGAGGGGGTCCTTAGTGAGGGAGAGGATCAGTTGAGTGTCGTCTGCGTAGGAGTTTATGTTGAGGTCGTGCTGTCGGGCGACTTGTGCGAGCGGGGCCATGTAGATGTTGAACAGTGCCAGGCTGAGGGATGATCCCTGGGGCACGCCGCAGATCTTGGAGGCTTCGGATCGGAATGGGGGAGGCGGATGCTCTGGGTTCTGCCGGACAGGAAGGAGGTGGTCCATTCCAGGGCCTTGTCTCAGATCCCTGCGTCATGGAGGTGTGTGCGTAGTGTGCGGTGGCAGACAGTATCGCATGATGTATGAGATTCGAACTAGGGAAAAACCAGTGTTCTGAATGCAGTGTTGCATCTAGGTAAAAGGTCAGTGCCTAAGAACCGTTATGTATGTGATGTATGGAAGAATATAGGTGAAAGGTTGCTATGTTACCAGCGCCTATATAAGGTACCTATATGGAATATAACACCCACTCCTCTTCCGACGGGACGGCATATGTAACTTATTACCGTACTACTAGCCTAACTAGATATAGGTATGCTCAAAGTTCACAAAACTATTTGTTTTTCTAAAATGTTTAAAAACTTTTTAAAATGTCAAAAAAACGATAAAATTTTAAAAGAAAAATGTTTGCAAGCTATAGCTCTAAAAGTGTCCTTAGATCTAGTCTGACCTACTATAAGCATTAGAAAGCAATGTATGCCCAGTAAATTAAAGGAATGTCAATTTGTTTTTGAGTTCCATATTTGAGCCTGTTTTTAAAAAAAGGGTGAATTTCTTCTAGCACACGATGAGCCAAATGAGTCAATTGTTTGTGCGTCCTGGCTGGTAGACGCAACATTTTGGTTGCTTGCTTCCGCAGTAGACGGCCCCTGTAGCACCTCGCAGAGAACGTCAATTGAGCACAGATGGTATTCCACGCTGTCTGCAGCCGGTGCTGGGGCAGCCTGTGCGCCGTCCAAAGCCTGGGTGCCAGTAGAGGAGCCGGTGTCCATACCAGCAGGCACAGTTACTACCTGCGGTGGCTCAAAGAATGCCGCCATCAACACTGAAATACGCTGAGGACACTGCAGGACATGGGCAGTTATTGGGTGCAGTAGAGCATTCACTTCCGGTTGCGCACATGATGGGAGTGTTAAACAAAGGTCTAACACCCATTCTCCACAAAACAGGCATCGGAGGACAGGTAGAATGCAGTCCATCCAGACTGGTCAAAATGACAGGAACCAAGATGCACTTAGTTCTCTTAGGCAAGGCATGGCTAGATGTTGTACCATGCAGTCACGATATTTCCGCCCCAGGAGTGCTTTTTCCATCTCCTTGGTGACTGGGACATCCATTGCGTAGTAGACAGAAGATAATCAAGATACCTGCTATTAGAAACAGGATTAGCGGAAGTACTCCAAAGATGCTTCCGAATACAGAGTGTATGAAGTTTGGTATAACTCCAAATACCATCTCTGAAAGGTGCTTAGAAGTCCAGAACCTATGGTCTTAAATAGGTGGACTTGCCTGTCGTATCAGAAATGTTAAAGATACGATTTACCATTTCTACGAAATGGAAAGGGCAATTTGTATGGATAAGTGTAAGAAAGTGGCTCTATATATACTGGACCAAAGTAAGGTAGAGTGTGTATAGAGTCCACAGTCTCCAGAGGTATAACAGAGGTTAAAGTCAGGGCTGACCTTACTCTCCAAAGTGGTAGCTTGGTCGAGCAGTAAGGCAGTACCAGAGGACAGTGTAAAGCATTTGTTGTACACATTCAGCCAGCAAAAGGTTTCACACACTCAAGAATTGAACTCCAGGCCAATTGTTTTTATATCAAAAAGATATAGTTCTTTTATTTTAGAACCAACAGGTATCAAAATATACTTTTCTCAATACTTCAGGTAATTACTTTGCAGAAAGGCAATAAACTTTGTAAGCACAATAGTTGCAGTGGCTGCACCAGGCAACACACTTTTTTTTTTTAAGTTTCAAAAACCTTTATTGTAGAAATAAAGCATGGTACATCAATGCAATGCAATCGGGCAACTGAGTGTTACATAGTGTACATCATGTAGGCATCTTCCCATGCTAAACGTCATACATGAAACATCAGTTTCTTACAAAAGGAACTAGGTGTTTTAACCCCTCACCCTCCCCCCAAAAGACCTTAGTTAGGTAGTGAATGAGTCCATCTGAAGCAAGTAGCACATCTGATTCCGAGACAAATTGATTGATTATAAACAACCTCTATCTTACTCAAATATTCAATTCAGACACATAAACAACAAGACCCAACATGACCTCAGTCAGTAGCAGTGCATGAGTGTGCAGCATTATACAGACATATTAGCTTCTAACATTAAGGGGTAAACGCCCACACCAGTGTGTTGCCGGGAGGCCGCTGACATGCCTTTCACTAGTAGCTTCATCATGAGTCCGAAGCTTGCAATGCGCCCGCGCTCCTAGTGGGCGGGTCGTCCCGTTGTAGTGTAGTTCCTATTATCCCAATAGGCTCTGCGCATTGGAATAATATCTTCAATAGTATAGACGTAGGACTGTGGTTAACTAGGTCTTCTACTGACGATATTAGACTTAAAGTTATGTGTGCCAGCTAGCTCAGAGTTCACTAGAAACTTTCTCGAATAGGCAAGGAGGAGTTTAACCTCCCTGGATAGACAAAAAGGGATTTAGTTTCTGACAACCATAGAACATGACAACTTTCCTCTCCCCTAATCAAGAGTATATCTCTAGAGTCGTGTGAAAACAAAAGACAACTATTTTACTCAGTCAGTACGTGCATTCTTAGTTTCACCAGTTTGTAGAGAAATAAGAGATGGGCGTGCTTCAATAAAAAGATGTTATTTATTGATCAGTCTCTTTTCTCATACAAGAGAAATGAATCGCTATTATTGCAATACTTATAATTAAGTAAAGTGCATACAGTAAAAATAGAATTATAAAATAATACTGTAAAAGCATTTATATGGTTTCTTAGCCATATGATACTTAAAATGGATAAAAGATATACATACATATATACATTGACTAATCGTACTCAACTGGTGCTTCTAAATACGCCTACCCCGGTGTCCCTGACCTAAGCCTAATACTTGGGAGGGAGTAAGTAAGTAGCAGTTTAAGTTAAGTTTGTTTTGCCAAGAATCTGACTCAAGAATTCTCTGTAAGGGGTTAGTCAGTTCAGTACCTGGGATTTAGAAGGCTGGGGGTTGGTATCTCTGTCTCAGGACTCGATATCCCAGTTACCCGCGAGGGCGGCTGGAAACGCCGGAGGCTGGATTTCTCGGCAGGAGAAAAGGCAGCGTCTCTCTCAGCGCGTCAAAAGGGAGGGGCAGCGTCCGTGGGCTTTTCTGCATCAGATGGGCTCTCCGGCAAGTAGCGCTGCTCCAAGCTCGTCACCACCGTGTCCTAGCTTAGGGCAGCGTCGGTATATTTATACCTGAAAGGTGCCGTGTTTGACGTAAGGATGGACATAAGACGTCAGCAAGAATGTCATAAGGACTGGTCGTTCTTACATTCTTTGCAGGAGTTCTCGAGCAAAATCAAAACAATAGCTGCGGGGGATTTCCCAGGTCTGTTGGAGGTTTGATTTGTTTTGAGAACTCGGTGTGCTTTCTAGGGGGCTGAAGGGATAGTGCTTGCTTAATGTGACAGCATGCGCTATGACCTAATCTGAAAACGGGTTTCTGTGCCGGTGTATAGACATTAGTAAATTAATAACCGGACAAGGGTCAGAAATAGGAGTATCAATATAGGTACCTAGATAAACACACTACACCCACTCCACGATTTTATGTACATATTTACTAACCTAAGCAATAGTAAACATAACTAACAGTGCATGTGTATACCGAACCACCCCAAAAACATATTTTGTTTTGTATTTGAAAAATGGTGTTTGCGAAATGCACGACATGAGTATAGGTACTGTATGCATTCAAGCAGTATAATCATTCAATAAGGAGATGCATATTTTATATCAGCATGAATGATTTGCGAATTTACACATGAAATGGCTCTTGATACAGAAAAAAATTGCGAGACCATCTCATCACATATAAACACAATTAATTGCATATAAACTAGAGGTTGAGGTAATGTAATGTCTCAAGTATTCCTAAGAATAGAAGTTCTGTTCTCTAAGAATAGTTTTACTTTAAGCAGAAGATAAGTGCCCAAAAAGGTAAATATTTTGGAATTGGAAAAAAAGTTTTCGCTATTCAGGGGAGAAGAGAAAAAATAGTTCACAGTCACTTTGTTTTCAAAAGACTGAAGGCCAAATTCAGAGTTCAGGGAACGCCGTGTGCAAGTTTGTTTAAAATCATTCTCTCTGTTCCGGTGAAAACATAATTTCAGACAGACTCTCGAAAAAACAGTCTACAGCTTCTGGTGAAAGTTCGACTAGGTTCGAAAATGTCGCTACCATGCAGTCATGCGCATGATTGCTTTCAATGATGGTTTGATCAGAACTGCTTACAGAAGGTCGTACCTGGTCGATGCTGCCTTCATCTTGTACTTCACTACCCTTCAATCGTAGTGGTGAAGTTTCCACGAATGCCGTCATCAGGATAGGTAGCCGCTGGGGACAGCACAATGCATGAGCCTTTACTGGACCCAACAAAGTATCTGCATCCAATGGTACTTCTGATTGTAGTGTAAGACAGGTGTCCAACACGCATTCTTCGCCGCATAGCATGCATCTTAATACAGGCATAACACAATTCTGCCAGATGGGTCTGAATGAAAGAAACCAGGTCATATTCAGATCTCGTAGCCGGGCTAAGCCAAGGACTTTAGTTATGCGGTCCCGGTAGCGGATAGCTAGGATCGTTTCTTCCATTGTTGCTGGAGTCTTGTCTGTGACCTGGCTTGCCATAACGAAGCAATAGTAGCAATAATAAAATGCCTGCTACGAGTCCCAACAGGAGTGGAAGTCCGCCAAAGATGGAATGGACGAAATTTGGAAAAATACCCAGGATCGCTTTGAATGGGGTTAAAGCGCCTGAAAAAACTGTCTTAAATATACTCGCGATACCACTTGTATCAGAAATATTTAAGATTTCGTTCAGCATTTCTGCGAAGTGTAGGGGGCAATTTGTTGATAACATTGAATGAATCTCTGCCGTTGTCCTTGCAACTTGGAGATCATACGTTTCTTTTGATGACGTCAACTGGGTTGGCGTCTGTAGGAGCACAGTCTTCATTCTGCTTAAAGTATCAATTCGAATAGAAGAGATTTTTAAACTGGGCCATAACCTTCCCTCCCTGTCTGGAGCATCATTCGAGAACAATACTCTTTCACAGCACATGACCCTGGAAGTCACGCTTACGAGATAAGGTTTTCCTGGCAGCAAGCCACAACATCTGTGATCTACAATTAGAATGTAACTCCCGTTCGAAAGTCTTCTAAAGAATGGTTCTATTTGTGTTGTAGGTGTGCCTAACTGGTGACATGAAAGGTTATTTGAAGTCCCTTCTCAGGCCCCATGCAAACTAATACCCTGACACAGAAGTATGCCACTTAGTGATTTTTCACAATTATTACCACTAAGAAATACACTCTGTCCGTTATTACTGACACATGTGTGTGTATAGGGCAAGTTCCATGTGGACTTAATGTATCCTTTACCCAACCTTTCATACTGGCCTGCCTGTATATATTTTTGACAGTATTGAAACTGGAAAGTTGTTATCGGAATATTTATTATCCCATGTATTATCCATTCAATGACAGGTCGTTCTGACATTGTCAATGGTAATCTCTCAAGTTTTTCAATGCTCAGAATTGTATAGTCAGCACCCTTTTGTGCCAAACTGATTTGTTTATCAGTAAGGTTAAAGATCTTAAATAGTGACGTTGTGTTGATTAAACGCCAAGGCACATAGCCTGAACGCAGATTTTGTAACGTCCAGCCAAGCTGTACAATAGAACGTAATTGAGACTGACCATGTTGCAACATCAGTAAGTCTTGTTCTAATATATCGATTGCAGAAGATACAATACTGTCTAGTGAATATATTCTGGAAGACAGAGTCATTAACCCATTGTCCACAACAGAAAGTGATTTTTCCATATTAACACAGTCAATTTCCCGTATTTTTTCTGCTGTCTCAATTTGAGTTACTTTCCAAGCTTCGTTGTAAGCTGCATATATAGAGGCCGCTATGAAACGTTTTAGACACTGTTTGCGTGGTCCCATGATGAAATCACGCAAGTCAGCACCTTCTTTAAGTAAAGTTAAGTGTTGCTTAATTTCTGACAGTGTGGATGTATGTAGCCATTGAAGGCAGAGTTTCCCCACACTATAAGTAGTTACAATCCCTGGATGTTGTCTCTGAGAGTATCTTGGGTCTGGCCTGGTCAATGTGAACCCCTGTATTTTATTCAGGAATCTGTCTTGACAGTTATTTGTATCTGTGGACCAGATCAACCATTGTTTCCAATCAGCATGTGTTCTGTTTTGGTTTAAAATATGAGATACGTCTATCTCAACATCCGTTGTGCTATTACTATTAGGTGTTGGTTTTGGAATAGACGGTTTATTCAAGTCTTTAATCTTGGCTAGGCCAAGACAGGATGTCTGTTGAATTGTATCATTCAAAAATATAATTTGTTCTGGGATCATGCAGGCTCTAAATAATGATTCTATACCTTGCACTTGCCAATCTTTTGTGCCCCAGATCGTTTTCGTTTCAATGTTATTGTTCCAGAAATCAAAACCGAATGTATTCATTTTTTCAAAAAATGAGTCTGAATATATCAATTGTGTGTTTGTAAGCATGTTTTTCACTCCTGTCTTATTTAACAATTTGAAATAAAATGATTCTGCATTACTTGTGTTGAACCCTGAAAAGTATGAATATTTATCAAAATATGTCTTTGAACTGCCTTTTGGTGGAGTTGCACAATGTTCCCATTGGTTAAAATTTAAAACATTTCTAGGTTGAGTAGATTTATGCAGATAATGGTTACCATAATGGTTGTAACAAAACATTTGATCGTAATTAGATGAACCTTGTAAATAATCATGTTCTGTGAATTTAGCTGACATTACTAGATCAGACATCATATCATTAATACTTTCAAAGTCCCAATCATCAGCAAATGTGCTTGGTTTTACAAAGTCACTTAAAGAAATCTTGAATTGATGAGGATACTTCAGGAGCTCAACCGGACCATAGATTTCGTAATCAGTTTTGTCCCATGCTACCCCGCCGGGTATAGGATTGGCTGTGAAGTTTACTGAAGAAAGATCTCTTTTCTCGATGTGTGAAGACTTGTGTGGTTTCAGGACCAAGTTGATGTTCTGACTTGCTGTGTCCATTGTAACATATTTTCCCTCAATGAAATGTCCCAAGCATAGTACCATGATGAGCCAAAGTATGAGGATGAATACTCCTAGTGCCACCCAAAGTTCAATCCATGGAGAAATCAGATAGGTTTCTTTTAGTTGATGAAAGAGTTCCTTTGCTTTATCTTTAAAAGTTTTTGTTGTCCGCTGTTCCTCTGGTTCACTCAGATCTTCAGAAAAATCATCGAAGTTGATGAAGTAGCCTGATGCTGTTCTGTCAATTGTTTCAATTGCTTCTGGATTCCTTTTCGTTTTTGGAATTTTCTTTGTTTCATTAGCATAGTCTGTGGTTACATCATTATAGACCGGTGTTTCTTGATTTAATATTTTAATTTGGGTTTCAAGAGGTTTAAGTTCCATGGCTTTGTTGCATAGTCCTTGTTGTTTTACTGTAGGTTTATCAATTGTGATTAGTCTTTCAGTTTGAACCTCTGTGTTTGTAGCAAACTTTGGTGTTCTGCTACTTCTTGGGAGTCCACTTGGCCTACTACTTGTTATCGGCCACATGATTGTGGTTTAACCAGGTCGATGGATACAACTCGGTTCACCTTTTTACCAGCAAGGGGCGGTAGTACTACTGATCTTGTCCCGTTGACAGACAAGACAGGAACTGCTTTTCTGTAAGAAGGCCCAAATTCCTTCTTCACCGCGATCTTTTCTCTGACCAGATCCCCGATTTTTGGAATCCAGACAGGCCTTGCTGGGACAGGTGGTTTCTCTTCAGTGGTTATTGGCTGCTGTTTCAACTTTATGTTGCTCAGGTCTTTTCTTGTTTCGTTTAAGTCCTGTAAAATAGCCAAACGATCTTTGATATCAAAGCATTTTTCTTTAACCACTGAAGTTTGACTATCAAGGTCCTGGATTAACATTCTAGTCCCAAACAATAGTTCGTACGGACTGAAACCTCTCAGAGAATTTCTTGGCAGATTATTAAGACTACGTTGGACACTTATTAAATGTTTGACCCACCCAGCTCCTGAACCTAATACCTTTGCTGTTATAGATTGCTCTATGCCCTGGTTTTTTCTTTACACCATCCCGTTTCCCTCAGGAAGGAGGTGACAAGAGTACCACAATGCTATGCCCATGCCGGCCATGTCCGCCTTATAAGCTCGAGAGCTAAAAGCAGGACCCTGGTCAGAATGTAGCATGCCAATTGCGTATATGCCATTATAGACTCGCAAATCTTTGTATAACAGTTCAGACGTCAGCCGAGAGCTGGGGTCTACATTTTAAGTGAAAATAGTCTCTGTATGTTAATATGACGCATTATTCATACTGGGTATTTTATGTCGATAGCCTAATCCTTATTGGGTGAAACGCCATGGCAGTACACCGTCTCGGTCACCACTGCGATCTCTGTTGCAGTTTGGACAGTTTTTTGCAAATATGTGATGTTGCAGGCTCATTCCTGGCCACCAATATGTTGATTGTAATTCTTCTAGAGAATCCTTAAGTTTAAGGTGTCTAAGACCCTCACCCATATGTGCGTCTGCTATTAACAAGCCTCTCCTGTCCATGTTTGGAATCACTCTATCCCCCACTCTAGGGATTCGAGCAAAAGGAACGGAGTTTGCATCGATTATGTATGTATAATTGAGTGGATACATGAGGGGTAGTGCTGAGCAGTCGCCTTTTGATGACGTTTTCACCGCCAGCATTGTTTCCCCGTCAATGTATTTTACTGAACGCTTTTTTGTAGCTACGGAAGCCGATTTAGTTGTTTCCGCTGTGGCTGTCTCAGCCAATGAATTCCCTGCAACGTGAACGCCATCACGCTGATGACTCAGTGTATGTATCACGTGAGTCTTTGGTAGTTCTTTCTTTAAAAGAACTATTTGTTCCCAAAGCGATTTTTGCTTTATTGTGGCACCTGTGTCATCTTTGTACCCGTTTTCAACCCATTTCTGCAAGTCGTTATTGTATGATTTGAAGCAGTAATATGAATCGCACACTATAAGTGTCGGGAATTCGCGATCCGCATTATCTAGCGCCATTTTTAATGCTATTATTTCAGTTTGTTGTTCTGAATTATTTTCCACTGAGTGTGTTTTTGAAAACAGAGGTTTTAATTTACCTCCGCGCCACACGTCTTTTGTAATCTCGCATGTGGCGTTATAAGCTTGTTCTCCCCAAACTGAGGGCTGAGCATGTTCGTCTGTATGTATCACACAGGCGTACTGTCGTATGGGCAGAATGTCGATTGGCAGAGGATATTCTCTTTCATATTCTAGATTTTTTAATTTTGTCAACTCTGGATCAAAATAGTATTTCACTCTGTCTGTAGCAAGAGAATCTTCCCATTGTATCCATCTTGGATTTAGTGCCATAGTAGGTATATTACATGGGGTTGTTAATGCCTCAAAGGCTGATTCTGCTGTTCTGACTGTAATCTGTCTGCCGTCAGCTTGGTATCTTTCTCTTGCTACAGCTGTTTGAACCGCGTGAACAATGTTTTCCTTAATGCTGATTGTTTTTTCAGCTTCTGTGTACAAATGTGTTTTGTATGCTATTGGTACCTTTTCTCCCTCATTTGAGGTTAGGTATGTGAATCCGCATCTTCCTGGGATGACTCGAATCACAAGGTTGCGTGTGTTATCGCGTGTTTGCAGTTTTGTTTTAACTAACATGTCTGTTTGTAAAGATCTCAAAATTTCTGTGTGTTTTTGAGTCCAGTTGATTCTTTTAAAATCTGGTTTTATTAGATCATAGAGGGTTTTAACCCTCTCTGCATAATTTATAATGTAAGTTCTTCAAAAATTTAGGAAACCTAGAATTGATTGTAAGTTTTTTAGCGTTCTAGGTGCTTGGATTACAGCACATTTCTCTAGGAAATCTTTAGCCAGGCTTTTGCCTTCACTTGATAATTCATATCCTAAAAATAGGACAGTCAGATGGGCAATTCTTGACTTCTTGAAGTTGAATTTGTAACCCTCTGCTGCGAACCCAAGTATTATGGTGTTCACTCTTTTCAAGTGAATATCCAAGTCATCGTCTGTTAGATAGATGTCATCGACATAAGATAATGCCTCATCATCATACATTTGTAGTAACTCTGTTACTCTTGCTGAGAATAATCCTGGGCTGTTCTTGAACCCTTGGGGCAAACAACAGAAATTTTTCTGCGAGCCATTTATTGAGAAAGCGGTCAAATATCTGCTTTCAGGTGCTATATTTTGACAAAAGAATCCATTAGAGATGTCTAATGTTGTTTTGTATTTTTTGCGCACTATGCTATTGATTAGTGCTGCACTGTGTGAGTTTTGTACTGCAAACGTTTTGCAGCATGAGTTAAGGTGTCTGTAGTCCAAAACTAGACGATATGAATCATCTGGTTTGGAGACAGGAAACAAAGGATTGTTCATTTGTGAGGTGCAGGTTTCAATCACCCCCTGGTATTCAAGTTGATCTAAGATCTCCCTGACCTGTTTTTTAGCTTCTTGCCTAATTGGGTACTGCCTCTGTGCAGTCGGTTGAGATTTTAACTGGATTTTGTGAGGAGGAGAGTCCTCATCCCATCCCACATGATTTTTATATAATGCAGGAGCCTGGGCTACTGCCCACTTTCTTGCAAGTGTATATTTTTTATGAATTGGAATATGATTTGAGAAGGCAGGCATAATCATTTCTTCGCCATGAGGGCACTCCCTGACAAACTCTGGTGGCCAGTCTTTTTCAGCTAGAAGGATGTCATAGCCCTTGGAGAGATTATCCCAAAATAGACCCCTTATTTTCCTAGTCTTATCTCCCTCTATACGTAAGGTTATTTCATATATTTTATGAGGTTTGCTAACTCTGGTATCTGCAGTTTCCACCTGAATGTACTCATTCGTGTCCACTGTCTCCAGATGATTCATCAGGATCTTGCGAGCTATGCTCACTTCTGCTGCGCTGTCTAACATTGTCTGAGCCCACTCTCCGTTTTTCAGCTGAGTCCTCAGGATCCTCGGCATGTTTGATTATTTTAATGCTGGCTACCTTCTTCTTTGGAAATTGTAACTTTTTATTTTGATGAGCAGGTTCTTTGTCTTTGGACTTGACGTGCTCTTCCATGTGTTCTGACCGTCCTCTTCTTTCCGATTTCTGCGAGGAAGTCTGAAAAGATTGAGAGGGACGTGTATCAATATCTTGATATCTATCAGGTTTCTTCAAATTATCCCTATTTCTAAGGTTGTATTTTTTCTCAGAGGGCTCCCTCTGGGGAGACTTGTGTACTTGGTCAGGAGATCTTTCTCTCCGCCGAGGAGACCTTCCTCTGGACTGGAATCTTTTTTCTTTGGGAGTGGATTGTTTATTTCCATCCCAATTCTTTTTTGAAGTGTTTAGATTATTTTTAATAAATACTTTTTCAGGATTTTCAATTAGTTGGGGTTTCACTGGTTTCCCACCCAAACTATCTCTTCCTAGTTCTTCATAGGATTTTTCTATGATTCTGGTAAGTTCAAATGGTTGGTCTGCTATATCCGTTTCCTTCAATCTTTGGCGGATCGCCACATTTGCTGCTTCCCCTTTTATGTTTGCTAGTAATATTGCCGAGACCTGCTTGAAGTCTTTCAGTAATTTCATACCCAGAGTTATAGCAGGTTCTGGACCGTATTCATTTTGAATCTATTTTAGCACCTCTGGTATTACCGCCATGGACGGAACACCATGTGTTTTTGTGTAAATGGAAGCAAAGACTGTACCCCAAGTGTCACAGTCCTCCACATGTGGTGTGATCCCCATTGGGAGACAGATAGTCAGAATTCTGTGTTTCTCCACAGGGGTGGTATCACCGCCTCTATTTGAGTGATTTTCTGTGCTAACCAGAATGGAATTTGTTCCCGTTTAATGGGTACTTTACCTAGACAGGACTGTATGTTCTGTGGTGTGATTTTATTTGTGTTCCCCTGATGAGGGGTCAGCTGTGGAATTTTAATAGCTGGTTGGACTGTTGACGTCCGCATTACATATTGGACTAATTGTCTGTGTATTTTAATCAGTTGTTTTAACTGTGTTAAAAGTTCTGGTATTGACATTTTTCCAATGTCTGGATGTGGTGTGTAGCTGGCTAGAACCGGCCACGTTGCTCCTGGTCTACCTAGTGGACCGAGCCTAGTGATGTGATCATTATGTTTTAGGGCCCTTTAAACCAGAGCAGGTGCTCTTGGTATTTGAGTGGTATTTCCACCTCCTCGAACGGGGTGTACTCATCCGGAGGTTCCTCTATCTTGTAATAATGGAACTCCTTTGTTACAGCGTTTGCTGCTGGAAAATGTATCCATGAATAGAATACCTCTGTCTGCCGATATTCGTGTGCCTCAATTACGAATATGACTGTACCACCTCTCGGTGTTAGTCCATTTTCTATAAGTTTTAAAGTTATAGTTTTTCTTATGCTGACCGGGATGAGTATTGCACCCAGGTCTTGCTGTAGGAGACTTGTGTCTTCCGCTAGGAGTTGAGCTGCTATTCTAGCTGCCTCCCTTTCTTCTTCATTGTCTGACATTTTACTGACAAGAAGGTTTTTTGTTGCAGATCAGGTTTTCAAGGAAACAAAGATTAGATGCACAATATTTTGGAACACTGTATCCTTCAACGTTGAATAAACCAAAAACCATACATAGGAGTCTCCTCCTACTAAGTTTGGTGGATTTAACCTTTCACCCACTCCAGACGCCTTTGGAGTTTTATGGAAAAAAGAGTCTGTGTGAAAAAGCACGACTGAGTTACTCTAATGTCTTGCGTTAGATTTATCGCCTATCCAAACCGTTGGGCGCCATGTAGTGTAGTTCCTATTATCCCAATAGGCTCTGCGCATTGGAATAATATCTTCAATAGTATAGACGTAGGACTGTGGTTAACTAGGTCTTCTACTGACGATATTAGACTTAAAGTTATGTGTGCCAGCTAGCTCAGAGTTCACTAGAAACTTTCTCGAATAGGCAAGGAGGAGTTTAACCTCCCTGGATAGACAAGAAGGGATTTAGTTTCTGACAACCATAGAACATGACAACTTTGCTCTCCCCTAATCAAGAGTATATCTCTAGAGTCGTGTGAAAACAAAAGACAACTATTTTACTCAGTCAGTACGTGCATTCTTAGTTTCACCAGTTTGTAGAGAAATAAGAGATGGGCGTGCTTCAATAAAAAGATGTTATTTATTGATCAGTCTCTTTTCTCATACAAGAGAAATGAATGAGTAAAGTGCATACAGTAAAAACAGAATTATAAAATAATACTGTAAAAGCATTTATATGGTTTCTTAGCCATATGATACTTAAAATGGATAAAAGATATACATACATTGACTAATCGTACTCAACTGGTGCTTCTAAATACGCCTACCCCGGTGTACCTGACCTAAGCCTAATACTTGGGAGGGAGTAAGTAAGTAGCAGTTTAAGTTAAGTTTGTTTTGCCAAGAATCTGACTCAAGAATTCTCTGTAAGGGGTTAGTCAGTTCAGTACCTGGGATTTAGAAGGCTGGAGGGTTGGTATCTCTGTCTCAGGACTCGATATCCCAGTTACCCGCGAGGGCGGCTGGAAACGCCGGAGGCTGGATTTCTCGGCAGGAGAAAAGGCAGCGTCTCTCTCAGCGCGTCAAAAGGGAGGGGCAGCGTCCGTGGGCTTTTCTGCATCAGCTGGGCTCTCCGGCAAGTAGCGCTGCTCCAAGCTCGTCACCACCGTGTCCTAGCTTAGGGCAGCGTCGGTATATTTATACCTGAAAGGTGCCGTGTTTGACGTAAGGATGGACATAAGACGTCAGCAAGAATGTCATAAGGACTGGTCGTTCTTACATTCTTTGCAGGAGTTCTCGAGCGAAATCAAAACAATAGCTGCGGGGGATTTCCCAGGTCTGTTGGAGGTTTGATTTGTTTTGAGAACTCGGTGTGCTTTCTAGGGGGCTGAAGGGATAGTGCTTGCTTAATGTGACAGCATGCGCTATGACCTAATCTGAAAACGGGTTTCTGTGCCGGTGTATGGACATTAGTGAATTAATAACCGGACATGGGTCAGAAATAGGAGTATCAATATAGGTACCTAGATAAACACACTACACTGTCCGCCCTCATCCTCCCCCTGCTGTTGTAGGAGATAAGACATGAGAGGACCCCAAATATCTTTAGGTCTGGAACTCAAAGGTAGTAGCTCAGCGTAATCGTGTAGACGTTTGTGCCATGTGGACATGGAGCTGATCCAGCATTTAAACTTTGGGGCCCGTCCTCTCTCCCATCTGCACGCCACTAAGCGTTTGGCTAATAAGAGGCTAAGCGCCAGAAATTTCTTAAGTGGAGTTACAACAGCTTGTGCCAGCAGCGCCTTCAACGGGCAGAGGGCCAGTGTAACGCCCAGCATGGTGGACAGTTCCCCAAATATCTGAGTCCAGTAGTCGGCAATCCTGGGGCAGGACCAGGCCAAATGTATGAAGTCGGCTCCAGCCGATCCACAGCAGATGCAGCAGTCCGATTCGCGCAGGTGGAATTTGTATAACCGAGCAGGGGTGTGATATAGCCGGTGTAAGAATTTGTAGTGTATGAGCCTCAACCTGTTGTTGCCCGTGATTGCATTCGTTTGTGTGCAGCTGAGCTCCCATTGTTCATCTGTTAATGGCTCTGTGAGGTCCTTGTCCCAGTCAAGACGGGCCTTCACTGAAGTGAGTCGTGGCGCGTCCTGTACATGTTTGTAGAGTTGTGAGATAACGTGTCGTGGTGGATCTGAGTGTACAATGACGTGCAGAGGCCCAAATATGTCGGGCTCGTTAGGAAAGGAAGGAGTGATGGCACGGACATTCTGACGTATTCGAGCGAATAAGAAGGTATCCATAACGGAGACTGGCCTCTCCTTAAAGAACTGCTCTTTGGTCCGAAAAGTTCCAGACACATACAGATCGCCCCATAGGCTATATCCCAGTTCCCGGAGCAGTTTGCGGCCAATTGCTTCACAAGTGGCCTGGAGCCTGGGATCGCCGTCCAGTGGCAGCTTTGGTGAATAGAGGAACGGACAGTCTAGGGCACGTGCAATACAGTCCCATGCCGCCACAGTGCAGTTAACCGTTGTGGGGTCACGCTCTCTGGGTTTCACCGGGATGTGAATGTATCCGGTTCTAGAAGTGGGGGCCATATGGCCATCTTCTACGGCGAGATGTACCATGTATGGTGGAGGATGGTACCAATAAACTGCGAAGTGTTCTTGGGCGCAGTCGTAGTATCTTTCAAAGTTGGGTACCTCAAAGCCGCCTAGATGGAAGGGGAGCATGAGTGTGTCGAGGCTGAGGCGCGCTTGCTTCCCACCCCATATTAGTCTCGTGAGGTGGGACCTCAAGGAACTAAAGAAGAACCTCCCCGGATTGTATGGAATGTTGACGAAGAGGTATAGGAGTTTGGGCAAAAGTACCATCTTGATAAGGGCTATCCTCCCTGCCATTGACAGCGGAAGGTGGATCCACTTGGTGACATTGTCTGTTATTTTATCTATCGCTGTGCCGTAATTGGCACGCATCATGTCATCTTCTTTCCTAGAGATTTGGATACCCAGGTACTTCAAATCCTCTTGTTCCCATACAAGGGGGTAATCAAGTTGGTATGGAAGTGTGATGTCGGTTAACGGAAAGATGGCAGATTTGGCCCAGTTGATTTGCACGCCAGCTAATCCACCGAATTTGGTGATTTCGCGGAGTACTGGGTTCAAGTTGACTTGGGGCATCTCAATGTAAAGTGTTATATCGTCCGCATAAAGCGAGACGAGCAGTTGTCGGGATGGGTAAATGAGGGAACGATGATTATGAAGTTGACGGAGTTTTGCGGCCAGTGGCTCAATCGCGAAAAGAATGGGGGACAAGGGGCAGCCCTGTCGAGTGCCCCTCTGGACCTCGAAGGGGGCAGATCTGGCACTATTTAATAATACAGTAGCTGTTGGCTGATGATATAGTAGTTTGATCCAATCTATAAAGCGATAGGGCAACCCCATGTGCAGTAAAGTGCCCAGGAGATAGTCCCATTCTAATGAATCAAAAGCCTTGGTGGCATCCAAGAATACCGCCACGGCCTCGCATTTAGGGTTAATGTCCTGCAGCACCGCCTGTAGTGTGCGAAGGTTGTGCGAGGTTGCCCGATTTGGAACGAAGCTTGCTTGATCTGGTAGGACTAATCGTTTCAAGAGAAGGTTAAGGCGTGTGGCTAAAACTTTAGCCAAGATCTTAGTGTCATTATTCAAGAGCGACAGGGGTCGGTAGGAGTCGCAGTTCGTGGGGGGCTTACCAGGCTTGAGTAGGGACGTAATGAACGCTTCTCGCATGGTGCGGGGGAAGACAACCTTCCTCCAGCACTGCGTAATATACTTGTTTCAATATGGGGGCCAAAATCGGGGCAAAAAGTTTGTAGAAATCTATAGGAAGGCCATCTGACCCAGGAGCCCGGCCAGACCGCATACCCATTATGGCCTCGGTTATCTCATCCAGCTCCAGCACTGAATGTAGGAACCTCTGCTGGGCATCGCCCAGCCAGGCCAATGCAACATCACTGAAGTATGCCGGGAGGTCGAGGGGTTCCGTCCTGCACGAGGAGTACAGCTCACTAGTGTTCCCAAAAGATGCGGAGTTGGTCCGGGAGGTTCCTGTGTATATAACCATTTGAGTCATGTAATTCGGTAATGTAATTATGAAACCTGGGGGGTTTGATCGCATTCGCCAGTGCCTTGCCAGGTCTATCCCCTTCACCATAAACCCGAGCTATATGTGGGCGACCGAGAAACTTACATTCCCTGTCTGCCACCGCAGTGTACTTAGTGAGCTTATCGCGAATACGGGCTTGTGTTACGCAGTCGTTAGGGTTCTGAGCGGCTGAGCGTTCGAGTTCTCGCAGGTCTTTTTCTAAATTGTGTAGGTCAGCACGAAGGGATCGTAGGATACCTCCACCTTTGGCTATGCACCACCCCCTAATCGGGACCTTGAAGTCCTCCCAGACCGTAGTAACACTATCAACCGAGAGCAGATTGCGTTCAAAGACGTCCTTAATATCTTGTTCCATGTCAGCCCTAAAAGCGGCGTCCGTAAGGTGTGCCGGGTTTAGCCGCCAGCTTAAGTAGGGTGATTTACAACAAGGGGTGGTGATGGATAGAGTCTCTGAATTAAGCAGAGTACTCTCACCCAGTCAAGAGATCAGGGCTAGATCCAACACCGTTTTTTAGCTCATTGCACCATCCCAGTTTCAGAACCTGGCTGTATGCAAATTAGTCTGTCCCTGGCCCAGTGCATCATGGGAACAGGGCAGACCAGACTACAAAAGCCAATTCTTACACTGGGAAGGAAACAAGCTTCCGGGGACCGGTTTCTGCCATTTCAGGCGTCTTCGGCCCGGCTTGCTTGAATCCTGATGGTGCAATGAGCAAGGGACTCACATCTGAGTATACCCTTCCACGCTTAGGGTGGACAAAATAATTTACAACAAGGGGTGGTGATGGACAGAGTCTCTGAATTAAGCAGAGTACTCTCACCCAGTCAAGAGATCAGGGCTAGATCCAACACCGTTTTTTAGCTCATTGCACCATCCCAGTTTCAGAACCTGGCTGTATGCAAATTAGTCTGTCCCTGGCCCAGTGCATCATGGGAACAGGGCAGACCAGACTACAAAAGCCAATTCTTACACTGGGAAGGAAACAAGCTTCCGGGGACCGGTTTCTGCCATTTCAGGCGTCTTCGGCCCGGCTTGCTTGAATCCTGATGGTGCAATGAGCAAGGGACTCACATCTGAGTATACCCTTCCACGCTTAGGGTGGACAAAATAATTTACAACAAGGGGTGGTGATGGACAGAGTCTCTGAATTAAGCAGAGTACTCTCACCCAGTCAAGAGATCAGGGCTAGATCCAACACCGTTTTTTAGCTCATTGCACCATCCCAGTTTCAGAACCTGGCTGTATGCAAATTAGTCTGTCCCTGGCCCAGTGCATCATGGGAACAGGGCAGACCAGACTACAAAAGCCAATTCTTACACTGGGAAGGAAACAAGCTTCCGGGGACCGGTTTCTGCCATTTCAGGCGTCTTCGGCCCGGCTTGCTTGAATCCTGATGGTGCAATGAGCAAGGGACTCACATCTGAGTATACCCTTCCACGCTTAGGGTGGACAAAATAATTTACAACAAGGGGTGGTGATGGACAGAGTCTCTGAATTAAGCAGAGTACTCTCACCCAGTCAAGAGATCAGGGCTAGATCCAACACCGTTTTTTAGCTCATTGCACCATCCCAGTTTCAGAACCTGGCTGTATGCAAATTAGTCTGTCCCTGGCCCAGTGCATCATGGGAACAGGGCAGACCAGACTACAAAAGCCAATTCTTACACTGGGAAGGAAACAAGCTTCCGGGGACCGGTTTCTGCCATTTCAGGCGTCTTCGGCCCGGCTTGCTTGAATCCTGATGGTGCAATGAGCAAGGGACTCACATCTGAGTATACCCTTCCACGCTTAGGGTGGACAAAATAATTTACAACAAGGGGTGGTGATGGACAGAGTCTCTGAATTAAGCAGAGTACTCTCACCCAGTCAAGAGATCAGGGCTAGATCCAACACCGTTTTTTAGCTCATTGCACCATCCCAGTTTCAGAACCTGGCTGTATGCAAATTAGTCTGTCCCTGGCCCAGTGCATCATGGGAACAGGGCAGACCAGACTACAAAAGCCAATTCTTACACTGGGAAGGAAACAAGCTTCCGGGGACCGGTTTCTGCCATTTCAGGCGTCTTCGGCCCGGCTTGCTTGAATCCTGATGGTGCAATGAGCAAGGGACTCACATCTGAGTATACCCTTCCACGCTTAGGGTGGACAAAATAATTTACAACAAGGGGTGGTGATGGACAGAGTCTCTGAATTAAGCAGAGTACTCTCACCCAGTCAAGAGATCAGGGCTAGATCCAACACCGTTTTTTAGCTCATTGCACCATCCCAGTTTCAGAACCTGGCTGTATGCAAATTAGTCTGTCCCTGGCCCAGTGCATCATGGGAACAGGGCAGACCAGACTACAAAAGCCAATTCTTACACTGGGAAGGAAACAAGCTTCCGGGGACCGGTTTCTGCCATTTCAGGCGTCTTCGGCCCGGCTTGCTTGAATCCTGATGGTGCAATGAGCAAGGGACTCACATCTGAGTATACCCTTCCACGCTTAGGGTGGACAAAATAATTTACAACAAGGGGTGGTGATGGACAGAGTCTCTGAATTAAGCAGAGTACTCTCACCCAGTCAAGAGATCAGGGCTAGATCCAACACCGTTTTTTAGCTCATTGCACCATCCCAGTTTCAGAACCTGGCTGTATGCAAATTAGTCTGTCCCTGGCCCAGTGCATCATGGGAACAGGGCAGACCAGACTACAAAAGCCAATTCTTACACTGGGAAGGAAACAAGCTTCCGGGGACCGGTTTCTGCCATTTCAGGCGTCTTCGGCCCGGCTTGCTTGAATCCTGATGGTGCAATGAGCAAGGGACTCACATCTGAGTATACCCTTCCACGCTTAGGGTGGACAAAATAATTTACAACAAGGGGTGGTGATGGACAGAGTCTCTGAATTAAGCAGAGTACTCTCACCCAGTCAAGAGATCAGGGCTAGATCCAACACCGTTTTTTAGCTCATTGCACCATCCCAGTTTCAGAACCTGGCTGTATGCAAATTAGTCTGTCCCTGGCCCAGTGCATCATGGGAACAGGGCAGACCAGACTACAAAAGCCAATTCTTACACTGGGAAGGAAACAAGCTTCCGGGGACCGGTTTCTGCCATTTCAGGCGTCTTCGGCCCGGCTTGCTTGAATCCTGATGGTGCAATGAGCAAGGGACTCACATCTGAGTATACCCTTCCACGCTTAGGGTGGACAAAATAATTTACAACAAGGGGTGGTGATGGACAGAGTCTCTGAATTAAGCAGAGTACTCTCACCCAGTCAAGAGATCAGGGCTAGATCCAACACCGTTTTTTAGCTCATTGCACCATCCCAGTTTCAGAACCTGGCTGTATGCAAATTAGTCTGTCCCTGGCCCAGTGCATCATGGGAACAGGGCAGACCAGACTACAAAAGCCAATTCTTACACTGGGAAGGAAACAAGCTTCCGGGGACCGGTTTCTGCCATTTCAGGCGTCTTCGGCCCGGCTTGCTTGAATCCTGATGGTGCAATGAGCAAGGGACTCACATCTGAGTATACCCTTCCACGCTTAGGGTGGACAAAATAATTTACAACAAGGGGTGGTGATGGACAGAGTCTCTGAATTAAGCAGAGTACTCTCACCCAGTCAAGAGATCAGGGCTAGATCCAACACCGTTTTTTAGCTCATTGCACCATCCCAGTTTCAGAACCTGGCTGTATGCAAATTAGTCTGTCCCTGGCCCAGTGCATCATGGGAACAGGGCAGACCAGACTACAAAAGCCAATTCTTACACTGGGAAGGAAACAAGCTTCCGGGGACCGGTTTCTGCCATTTCAGGCGTCTTCGGCCCGGCTTGCTTGAATCCTGATGGTGCAATGAGCAAGGGACTCACATCTGAGTATACCCTTCCACGCTTAGGGTGGACAAAATAATTTACAACAAGGGGTGGTGATGGACAGAGTCTCTGAATTAAGCAGAGTACTCTCACCCAGTCAAGAGATCAGGGCTAGATCCAACACCGTTTTTTAGCTCATTGCACCATCCCAGTTTCAGAACCTGGCTGTATGCAAATTAGTCTGTCCCTGGCCCAGTGCATCATGGGAACAGGGCAGACCAGACTACAAAAGCCAATTCTTACACTGGGAAGGAAACAAGCTTCCGGGGACCGGTTTCTGCCATTTCAGGCGTCTTCGGCCCGGCTTGCTTGAATCCTGATGGTGCAATGAGCAAGGGACTCACATCTGAGTATACCCTTCCACGCTTAGGGTGGACAAAATAATTTACAACAAGGGGTGGTGATGGACAGTCTCTGAATTAAGCAGAGTACTCTCACCCAGTCAAGAGATCAGGGCTAGATCCAACACAGTTTTTTAGCTCATTGCACCATCCCAGTTTCAGAACCTGGCTGTATGCAAATTAGTCTGTCCCTGGCCCAGTGCATCATGGGAACAGGGCAGACCAGACTACAAAAGCCAATTCTTACACTGGGAAGGAAACAAGCTTCCGGGGACCGGTTTCTGCCATTTCAGGCGTCTTCGGCCCGGCTTGCTTGAATCCTGATGGTGCAATGAGCAAGGGACTCACATCTGAGTATACCCTTCCACGCTTAGGGTGGACAAAATAATTTACAACAAGGGGTGGTGATGGACAGAGTCTCTGAATTAAGCAGAGTACTCTCACCCAGTCAAGAGATCAGGGCTAGATCCAACACAGTTTTTTAGCTCATTGCACCATCCCAGTTTCAGAACCTGGCTGTATGCAAATTAGTCTGTCCCTGGCCCAGTGCATCATGGGAACAGGGCAGACCAGACTACAAAAGCCAATTCTTACACTGGGAAGGAAACAAGCTTCCGGGGACCGGTTTCTGCCATTTCAGGCGTCTTCGGCCCGGCTTGCTTGAATCCTGATGGTGCAATGAGCAAGGGACTCACATCTGAGTATACCCTTCCACGCTTAGGGTGGACAAAATAATTTACAACAAGGGGTGGTGATGGACAGAGTCTCTGAATTAAGCAGAGTACTCTCACCCAGTCAAGAGATCAGGGCTAGATCCAACACCGTTTTTTAGCTCATTGCACCATCCCAGTTTCAGAACCTGGCTGTATGCAAATTAGTCTGTCCCTGGCCCAGTGCATCATGGGAACAGGGCAGACCAGACTACAAAAGCCAATTCTTACACTGGGAAGGAAACAAGCTTCCGGGGACCGGTTTCTGCCATTTCAGGCGTCTTCGGCCCGGCTTGCTTGAATCCTGATGGTGCAATGAGCAAGGGACTCACATCTGAGTATACCCTTCCACGCTTAGGGTGGACAAAATAATTTACAACAAGGGGTGGTGATGGACAGAGTCTCTGAATTAAGCAGAGTACTCTCACCCAGTCAAGAGATCAGGGCTAGATCCAACACCGTTTTTTAGCTCATTGCACCATCCCAGTTTCAGAACCTGGCTGTATGCAAATTAGTCTGTCCCTGGCCCAGTGCATCATGGGAACAGGGCAGACCAGACTACAAAAGCCAATTCTTACACTGGGAAGGAAACAAGCTTCCGGGGACCGGTTTCTGCCATTTCAGGCGTCTTCGGCCCGGCTTGCTTGAATCCTGATGGTGCAATGAGCAAGGGACTCACATCTGAGTATACCCTTCCACGCTTAGGGTGGACAAAATAATTTACAACAAGGGGTGGTGATGGACAGAGTCTCTGAATTAAGCAGAGTACTCTCACCCAGTCAAGAGATCAGGGCTAGATCCAACACCGTTTTTTAGCTCATTGCACCATCCCAGTTTCAGAACCTGGCTGTATGCAAATTAGTCTGTCCCTGGCCCAGTGCATCATGGGAACAGGGCAGACCAGACTACAAAAGCCAATTCTTACACTGGGAAGGAAACAAGCTTCCGGGGACCGGTTTCTGCCATTTCAGGCGTCTTCGGCCCGGCTTGCTTGAATCCTGATGGTGCAATGAGCAAGGGACTCACATCTGAGTATACCCTTCCACGCTTAGGGTGGACAAAATAATTTACAACAAGGGGTGGTGATGGACAGAGTCTCTGAATTAAGCAGAGTACTCTCACCCAGTCAAGAGATCAGGGCTAGATCCAACACCGTTTTTTAGCTCATTGCACCATCCCAGTTTCAGAACCTGGCTGTATGCAAATTAGTCTGTCCCTGGCCCAGTGCATCATGGGAACAGGGCAGACCAGACTACAAAAGCCAATTCTTACACTGGGAAGGAAACAAGCTTCCGGGGACCGGTTTCTGCCATTTCAGGCGTCTTCGGCCCGGCTTGCTTGAATCCTGATGGTGCAATGAGCAAGGGACTCACATCTGAGTATACCCTTCCACGCTTAGGGTGGACAAAATAATTTACAACAAGGGGTGGTGATGGACAGAGTCTCTGAATTAAGCAGAGTACTCTCACCCAGTCAAGAGATCAGGGCTAGATCCAACACCGTTTTTTAGCTCATTGCACCATCCCAGTTTCAGAACCTGGCTGTATGCAAATTAGTCTGTCCCTGGCCCAGTGCATCATGGGAACAGGGCAGACCAGACTACAAAAGCCAATTCTTACACTGGGAAGGAAACAAGCTTCCGGGGACCGGTTTCTGCCATTTCAGGCGTCTTCGGCCCGGCTTGCTTGAATCCTGATGGTGCAATGAGCAAGGGACTCACATCTGAGTATACCCTTCCACGCTTAGGGTGGACAAAATAATTTACAACAAGGGGTGGTGATGGACAGAGTCTCTGAATTAAGCAGAGTACTCTCACCCAGTCAAGAGATCAGGGCTAGATCCAACACCGTTTTTTAGCTCATTGCACCATCCCAGTTTCAGAACCTGGCTGTATGCAAATTAGTCTGTCCCTGGCCCAGTGCATCATGGGAACAGGGCAGACCAGACTACAAAAGCCAATTCTTACACTGGGAAGGAAACAAGCTTCCGGGGACCGGTTTCTGCCATTTCAGGCGTCTTCGGCCCGGCTTGCTTGAATCCTGATGGTGCAATGAGCAAGGGACTCACATCTGAGTATACCCTTCCACGCTTAGGGTGGACAAAATAATTTACAACAAGGGGTGGTGATGGACAGAGTCTCTGAATTAAGCAGAGTACTCTCACCCAGTCAAGAGATCAGGGCTAGATCCAACACCGTTTTTTAGCTCATTGCACCATCCCAGTTTCAGAACCTGGCTGTATGCAAATTAGTCTGTCCCTGGCCCAGTGCATCATGGGAACAGGGCAGACCAGACTACAAAAGCCAATTCTTACACTGGGAAGGAAACAAGCTTCCGGGGACCGGTTTCTGCCATTTCAGGCCACTATAGGTGTGGCAGGGTATACTCAGACATGAGTCCCTTTCTCACTGCTCCATCAGGATTCAAGCAAGCCGGGCCGAAGAGGCTGAAATGCCAGAAACCGGTCCCCGGTAGCTTGTCTCCTTTCTGGTGAAGAATTGGCTTGGTAGTTTGGTCTGCCCTGTTCCCATGATGCACTGGGCCAGGGACAGACTGATTTGCATATAGCCAGGTTCTGAGCTGGGATGGGGCAGTGAGATAAATAACGGTGATGGATCAAGCCCTGATCTTTGGACTGGGTAAGAGTGGTCTGCTTAATTCAGACACTCTGTTCATCACCACCCCCTTTTCTGTATCGTTTTTGGCCACTATAGGTGTGGCAGGGTATACTCAGACATGAGTCCCTTTCTCACTGCTCCATCAGGATTCAAGCAAGCCGGGCCGAAGAGGCTGAAATGCCAGAAACCGGTCCCCGGTAGCTTGTCTCCTTTCTGGTGAAGAATTGGCTTGGTAGTTTGGTCTGCCCTGTTCCCATGATGCACTGGGCCAGGGACAGACTGATTTGCATATAGCCAGGTTCTGAGCTGGGATGGGGCAGTGAGATAAATAACGGTGATGGATCAAGCCCTGATCTTTGGACTGGGTAAGAGTGGTCTGCTTAATTCAGACACTCTGTTCATCACCACCCCCTTTTCTGTATCGTTTTTGGCCACTATAGGTGTGGCAGGGTATACTCAGACATGAGTCCCTTTCTCACTGCTCCATCAGGATTCAAGCAAGCCGGGCCGAAGAGGCTGAAATGCCAGAAACCGGTCCCCGGTAGCTTGTCTCCTTTCTGGTGAAGAATTGGCTTGGTAGTTTGGTCTGCCCTGTTCCCATGATGCACTGGGCCAGGGACAGACTGATTTGCATATAGCCAGGTTCTGAGCTGGGATGGGGCAGTGAGATAAATAACGGTGATGGATCAAGCCCTGATCTTTGGACTGGGTAAGAGTGGTCTGCTTAATTCAGACACTCTGTTCATCACCACCCCCTTTTCTGTATCGTTTTTGGCCACTATAGGTGTGGCAGGGTATACTCAGACATGAGTCCCTTTCTCACTGCTCCATCAGGATTCAAGCAAGCCGGGCCGAAGAGGCTGAAATGCCAGAAACCGGTCCCCGGTAGCTTGTCTCCTTTCTGGTGAAGAATTGGCTTGGTAGTTTGGTCTGCCCTGTTCCCATGATGCACTGGGCCAGGGACAGACTGATTTGCATATAGCCAGGTTCTGAGCTGGGATGGGGCAGTGAGATAAATAACGGTGATGGATCAAGCCCTGATCTTTGGACTGGGTAAGAGTGGTCTGCTTAATTCAGACACTCTGTTCATCACCACCCCCTTTTCTGTATCGTTTTTGGCCACTATAGGTGTGGCAGGGTATACTCAGACATGAGTCCCTTTCTCACTGCTCCATCAGGATTCAAGCAAGCCGGGCCGAAGAGGCTGAAATGCCAGAAACCGGTCCCCGGTAGCTTGTCTCCTTTCTGGTGAAGAATTGGCTTGGTAGTTTGGTCTGCCCTGTTCCCATGATGCACTGGGCCAGGGACAGACTGATTTGCATATAGCCAGGTTCTGAGCTGGGATGGGGCAGTGAGATAAATAACGGTGATGGATCAAGCCCTGATCTTTGGACTGGGTAAGAGTGGTCTGCTTAATTCAGACACTCTGTTCATCACCACCCCCTTTTCTGTATCGTTTTTGGCCACTATAGGTGTGGCAGGGTATACTCAGACATGAGTCCCTTTCTCACTGCTCCATCAGGATTCAAGCAAGCCGGGCCGAAGAGGCTGAAATGCCAGAAACCGGTCCCCGGTAGCTTGTCTCCTTTCTGGTGAAGAATTGGCTTGGTAGTTTGGTCTGCCCTGTTCCCATGATGCACTGGGCCAGGGACAGACTGATTTGCATATAGCCAGGTTCTGAGCTGGGATGGGGCAGTGAGATAAATAACGGTGATGGATCAAGCCCTGATCTTTGGACTGGGTAAGAGTGGTCTGCTTAATTCAGACACTCTGTTCATCACCACCCCCTTTTCTGTATCGTTTTTGGCCACTATAGGTGTGGCAGGGTATACTCAGACATGAGTCCCTTTCTCACTGCTCCATCAGGATTCAAGCAAGCCGGGCCGAAGAGGCTGAAATGCCAGAAACCGGTCCCCGGTAGCTTGTCTCCTTTCTGGTGAAGAATTGGCTTGGTAGTTTGGTCTGCCCTGTTCCCATGATGCACTGGGCCAGGGACAGACTGATTTGCATATAGCCAGGTTCTGAGCTGGGATGGGGCAGTGAGATAAATAACGGTGATGGATCAAGCCCTGATCTTTGGACTGGGTAAGAGTGGTCTGCTTAATTCAGACACTCTGTTCATCACCACCCCCTTTTCTGTATCGTTTTTGGCCACTATAGGTGTGGCAGGGTATACTCAGACATGAGTCCCTTTCTCACTGCTCCATCAGGATTCAAGCAAGCCGGGCCGAAGAGGCTGAAATGCCAGAAACCGGTCCCCGGTAGCTTGTCTCCTTTCTGGTGAAGAATTGGCTTGGTAGTTTGGTCTGCCCTGTTCCCATGATGCACTGGGCCAGGGACAGACTGATTTGCATATAGCCAGGTTCTGAGCTGGGATGGGGCAGTGAGATAAATAACGGTGATGGATCAAGCCCTGATCTTTGGACTGGGTAAGAGTGGTCTGCTTAATTCAGACACTCTGTTCATCACCACCCCCTTTTCTGTATCGTTTTTGGCCACTATAGGTGTGGCAGGGTATACTCAGACATGAGTCCCTTTCTCACTGCTCCATCAGGATTCAAGCAAGCCGGGCCGAAGAGGCTGAAATGCCAGAAACCGGTCCCCGGTAGCTTGTCTCCTTTCTGGTGAAGAATTGGCTTGGTAGTTTGGTCTGCCCTGTTCCCATGATGCACTGGGCCAGGGACAGACTGATTTGCATATAGCCAGGTTCTGAGCTGGGATGGGGCAGTGAGATAAATAACGGTGATGGATCAAGCCCTGATCTTTGGACTGGGTAAGAGTGGTCTGCTTAATTCAGACACTCTGTTCATCACCACCCCCTTTTCTGTATCGTTTTTGGCCACTATAGGTGTGGCAGGGTATACTCAGACATGAGTCCCTTTCTCACTGCTCCATCAGGATTCAAGCAAGCCGGGCCGAAGAGGCTGAAATGCCAGAAACCGGTCCCCGGTAGCTTGTCTCCTTTCTGGTGAAGAATTGGCTTGGTAGTTTGGTCTGCCCTGTTCCCATGATGCACTGGGCCAGGGACAGACTGATTTGCATATAGCCAGGTTCTGAGCTGGGATGGGGCAGTGAGATAAATAACGGTGATGGATCAAGCCCTGATCTTTGGACTGGGTAAGAGTGGTCTGCTTAATTCAGACACTCTGTTCATCACCACCCCCTTTTCTGTATCGTTTTTGGCCACTATAGGTGTGGCAGGGTATACTCAGACATGAGTCCCTTTCTCACTGCTCCATCAGGATTCAAGCAAGCCGGGCCGAAGAGGCTGAAATGCCAGAAACCGGTCCCCGGTAGCTTGTCTCCTTTCTGGTGAAGAATTGGCTTGGTAGTTTGGTCTGCCCTGTTCCCATGATGCACTGGGCCAGGGACAGACTGATTTGCATATAGCCAGGTTCTGAGCTGGGATGGGGCAGTGAGATAAATAACGGTGATGGATCAAGCCCTGATCTTTGGACTGGGTAAGAGTGGTCTGCTTAATTCAGACACTCTGTTCATCACCACCCCCTTTTCTGTATCGTTTTTGGCCACTATAGGTGTGGCAGGGTATACTCAGACATGAGTCCCTTTCTCACTGCTCCATCAGGATTCAAGCAAGCCGGGCCGAAGAGGCTGAAATGCCAGAAACCGGTCCCCGGTAGCTTGTCTCCTTTCTGGTGAAGAATTGGCTTGGTAGTTTGGTCTGCCCTGTTCCCATGATGCACTGGGCCAGGGACAGACTGATTTGCATATAGCCAGGTTCTGAGCTGGGATGGGGCAGTGAGATAAATAACGGTGATGGATCAAGCCCTGATCTTTGGACTGGGTAAGAGTGGTCTGCTTAATTCAGACACTCTGTTCATCACCACCCCCTTTTCTGTATCGTTTTTGGCCACTATAGGTGTGGCAGGGTATACTCAGACATGAGTCCCTTTCTCACTGCTCCATCAGGATTCAAGCAAGCCGGGCCGAAGAGGCTGAAATGCCAGAAACCGGTCCCCGGTAGCTTGTCTCCTTTCTGGTGAAGAATTGGCTTGGTAGTTTGGTCTGCCCTGTTCCCATGATGCACTGGGCCAGGGACAGACTGATTTGCATATAGCCAGGTTCTGAGCTGGGATGGGGCAGTGAGATAAATAACGGTGATGGATCAAGCCCTGATCTTTGGACTGGGTAAGAGTGGTCTGCTTAATTCAGACACTCTGTTCATCACCACCCCCTTTTCTGTATCGTTTTTGGCCACTATAGGTGTGGCAGGGTATACTCAGACATGAGTCCCTTTCTCACTGCTCCATCAGGATTCAAGCAAGCCGGGCCGAAGAGGCTGAAATGCCAGAAACCGGTCCCCGGTAGCTTGTCTCCTTTCTGGTGAAGAATTGGCTTGGTAGTTTGGTCTGCCCTGTTCCCATGATGCACTGGGCCAGGGACAGACTGATTTGCATATAGCCAGGTTCTGAGCTGGGATGGGGCAGTGAGATAAATAACGGTGATGGATCAAGCCCTGATCTTTGGACTGGGTAAGAGTGGTCTGCTTAATTCAGACACTCTGTTCATCACCACCCCCTTTTCTGTATCGTTTTTGGCCACTATAGGTGTGGCAGGGTATACTCAGACATGAGTCCCTTTCTCACTGCTCCATCAGGATTCAAGCAAGCCGGGCCGAAGAGGCTGAAATGCCAGAAACCGGTCCCCGGTAGCTTGTCTCCTTTCTGGTGAAGAATTGGCTTGGTAGTTTGGTCTGCCCTGTTCCCATGATGCACTGGGCCAGGGACAGACTGATTTGCATATAGCCAGGTTCTGAGCTGGGATGGGGCAGTGAGATAAATAACGGTGATGGATCAAGCCCTGATCTTTGGACTGGGTAAGAGTGGTCTGCTTAATTCAGACACTCTGTTCATCACCACCCCCTTTTCTGTATCGTTTTTGGCCACTATAGGTGTGGCAGGGTATACTCAGACATGAGTCCCTTTCTCACTGCTCCATCAGGATTCAAGCAAGCCGGGCCGAAGAGGCTGAAATGCCAGAAACCGGTCCCCGGTAGCTTGTCTCCTTTCTGGTGAAGAATTGGCTTGGTAGTTTGGTCTGCCCTGTTCCCATGATGCACTGGGCCAGGGACAGACTAATTTGCATATAGCCAGGTTCTGAGCTGGGATGGGGCAGTGAGATAAATAACGGTGATGGATCAAGCCCTGATCTTTGGACTGGGTAAGAGTGGTCTGCTTAATTCAGACACTCTGTTCATCACCACCCCCTTTTCTGTATCGTTTTTGGCCACTATAGGTGTGGCAGGGTATACTCAGACATGAGTCCCTTTCTCACTGCTCCATCAGGATTCAAGCAAGCCGGGCCGAAGAGGCTGAAATGCCAGAAACCGGTCCCCGGTAGCTTGTCTCCTTTCTGGTGAAGAATTGGCTTGGTAGTTTGGTCTGCCCTGTTCCCATGATGCACTGGGCCAGGGACAGACTAATTTGCATATAGCCAGGTTCTGAGCTGGGATGGGGCAGTGAGATAAATAACGGTGATGGATCAAGCCCTGATCTTTGGACTGGGTAAGAGTGGTCTGCTTAATTCAGACACTCTGTTCATCACCACCCCCTTTTCTGTATCGTTTTTGGCCA